>NC_091827.1:1491250-2982500 GCF_038994185.2 Dermacentor albipictus
TTTTTTTTTCTATCAAATTCTAACCATTTGCACTGTAATAAATTTATAACGATTTCATATGCTGGTACGTTCTTCAAATTATCTATACCGCCTATGTGTGAAAACGTTGCTCATGGCCACCACAACCTGTGCATGAGCTACGTACATCTGTAAAAGGCGCGGTACAGAAACGGCCCTGCTGCCAGGCATTGCTGAGCGCAGACAGTCGGAATCTCTCACGCGCCGGCCGAACAAAAGCATCCTGCAGGCACGTAAATTAACCTACGAAACCACGTGCACATACTTTCACGCTGTCAAAACCTGAAAATCTGGTAATTACTCGCGTGTCTGAGCACACCGCGTGCTTGTGTCGTGTTTCAGCAACACGAACTTTCAACATGCGCGCGCTTTAAGCCTTAAATACGCCTTGAATAATGGTGCTTTTCTCTATTTCTTCCGCAAATCCGACACGACATTCTTAAGGCCAGTTACCGACTGACAAAGCAAGATCTAGATTGAAAAAACTGCTCCGCAGGACTCGAACGAACTTTTCCGCGGATTTCCTCCCGTAGCGTGTTATGCCCCAACCACTGGCACGCGCCGAAAGCTTCGGCGCGCGCTGGCAAGCGAACGCGTCGCTTCGCTTCGGCTGGAGGGAAAGAGCGCGCAACCACTGGAGACAAGCTCCGACGCGCGCCGAAGCTCGCTCCTCGGCTGCGGCGCACTGTTGCTGGACTGTTCCGTCTTCATCCGTCAAAGTCCGGCCTAAAACAGCCTGCTGTAAACTAAGCTTGAAACAATAAGTTAGTGATCTGTATGTGCTTTTATATATAAAAAACACGTTTGAATAATGAATATACACCTGCCGCAACAGTTTTTTATTTTTGAAGTAACAATAGTGTACAAAATATCGACATCAGCGCTCGCGCGTCGTCTGTCTGCAAGATCGCTTTGCAAACACCTGCACGACGATGCCATATATCAAAAACTGTTGCACCATTTCATTTTTGGTAGCTTATTGCACAGCCAACTATGTAAGAATTAGGCGTGCAATGTATAACTGAAAAAAATCTGTGTTAGAAATATTGCCACGTAGTAGTGACGGTAAATGAATAGTGCCGGCTCAATCGCAACGATAGCGGCGAGCAATGTCGGCAATCGTAGAAAATCTCATCTGCGGGTCAAGCGCCTCGGTTTGCATACGGCAGTCGTCGAAAGTTACAGCCTATTCGCTGGTGCCCGCGCGCCTTCCAGAAACTACAACACAATTTGTGTCGCGCATGCAATCAGATTAGCAAGGTTCGTCGACAACAGACAGAACCATCGATAACATTCGCGAAACTTCCGATACGTTCAGGCGCATCCTGCACCGAGCGATAACGTTTAACATTTTTTAGCCGGTGAAATACGGTAACCGGATACAGATAAAGCATCCGTGTCAATATAATTATGCTTTTTGGTGCATGAGAGAAACGTGAAAAAGTGGGTTCTGAGAAAATCAGCAAACCAGAATTGAAACACCTGCAGCACTCACAAAAAAAACTAGAATAGCTAAAATGTATGTAATTCGCATCTTGTCTCCCCCCAATTCTTGATTCTGCCAAATCTAGCCCATGGAGCACCTCTGTTATTCTAGGTTGTTTTGATGCATCAACACCGCATCCGGAGGCCTTCACATTGAGTGTATTGCTACAAAACATTTTGACAGTGTAAGGGCCATGTTCTATTGTAACTGGTTTCCACATATCAAGTTTGCCTTTCTTTACATTAATGAAATGACATACCGTCAGATAATACAATATTGAGAATTAGAGCGTTTTAATAGGAGTCTTTCGTTGCCCTTTGCCAAGTCGTACTATTGAAGCACTTATTCGAATGTATGGGAGCAGTTCATTTGCATAGTATAAGAAATATATAAACAGGTTATTTTCACAATTTATACACTTCGTCACCACAAAAAGAAAAATTGCAGTTTATTGTTTTCAGCATGCTATGATGTTTTGACTGAGAAAGATATATTCAATTTGTTCTGCGAGGCACGCAATAATTGCTGTGGCATATTATTTTATTGCACGACACTGCATACAGTAGCCAGCCATTATAAAAAACTCAGAAGAAATTAATAGCACAATGCATATGATCAGGCACATAGCATATTATTGCACTTTCTTAATTCATGCCAGAACGACGACCACAGGCGTCCTTCTCCAACAAGGTCAGCATCCATCGTGCCTCCTTACCATCGGGCTTCACACCCTCAGCACGTTCAATCTCAGCTTTGTGGTGTTTGAAACAACCTCAAGTGCGTCTTACGGTTCCAGGGATAAGAATGAAGACTGTCCTGCCTACCTTGGCCTTCAAGCAAGCAGCTCTGGATTGTTTGCACACTTTCTACTTTGATAGAGTCCGCATATATACGTATGGTTCTTCCACTCAGACCAGCTCCACCAGCGCAGTGGTTATACCATCACGATCACTAAGCATCCAATACAAGATTTCTCACTTGACAACATCGACCGGTTCGGAGTGTTGCCCTCCGAGGTGCCGTTGATTATATTAATAACCAACCGGCTAATCGGTGGGCAATATTCTGCGATTCAAAGGCGGCCTCACAATGTCTTCCGTCATCTCTTCGTCGCGGGTCATGTGAACAACTCGTGTCGGAGATACGAGAAATGCACCATCACATGAACATGAAAGGACACGACGTCGTGTTTCAGTGGCTGCCGGGTCATTGCGGTATCTGCGGCAACGACCTCGCCGGCGAAGCTGCTAGGAAAGCCCACGAAGGAGCAACCCTTGTTTCTGTACCTTTATCGCAGACCGACGCAGCCCAACACTTAGGCAAGCTAGCGCACTCTTTTCACATTGGAAAAGTGGCACACACCTGAATTCACTCAACATCGATTGCATTCCCTCGATCCCTCTATGCAACTGCGGCTGTTACCAGGTCTTCTGCGAAATTAGGAAACAGTGCTGTGCCGCTTAAGTTTGGGCGTCGCATTCACCAGTGCATATGAATTTTTGACTGGAATGGCTGATAGCGCCGAGTGCAATGCCTGCGGTGTCGAGGAAACCAAAGAACACCTACTGTGCTACTGCCCATCTTTTGAAGATGAAAGGCAAGACCTCTGCAGAGCTCTCAATCAGCTAGGTGGAAAGCCGTTCACCTTGAACAAGATCTTGGGACCATGGCCTCGCATATCGCAGCTACAAAAGGCCACAAAAGCGCTGCTGCGATATTTGAAAGATACCGGATTGAGTCAGCGTCTGTGATCCAGACTGAGTGACCCACTGATATCCCCAGCGGACTTTCTCTTCTTTTAATCTTTCCGTCCCCCTTTCCCTTTCCCCAGTGTAGGGTAGCCAACCGGGCTCAGTCCTGGTTAACCTCCCTACCTTTCATTTATCATTTTCTCTCTCTCTTCTTAATTCATTCCCTTTTTTTTAATTGCGCGAAAGCCACTGCACTAAAATAGTATACTAGTACATACTTAAAAAGCACAATTTTATACTACGATAATAGTCAATCATTCAAATTTTTATTGTAGTGCCCAGGAACAGCTAGAGAGCCTTTGTACTGGTGTACTTAACGAGCACTATGTGAGACAAAATGTAGAGAAAACATGAATGCAGTAGACAAAAAATGGAAGATAGAGAAACAGGGAAAGAAGGAAACGCGGAAAAGTAAAGGGGAGTTAATCCTACGTGATTATCTACAGATACACAAAACACAGGAAATGAACTCTGAAGTATGTTTTGGAGTCGAGTCTTATTAGCACAATCTTGTAACAAGCCCAGGCAACGAATGTGGAATGCTACTTGGTGTACTGTTGCGGCACAAACAAATGCATATGATCAAGAAGCTTTAACCCTTTCGCTGTCACGGACGTACCGGTACGTCATCGCGCTTCCCCCCCAAAACTGTCACTGACGTACCGGTACGTTCTCTATCGTGCGTTCAAAATTTCGCGCCAGAGCGCAAAGCTGGCGCTCCTGGATTGGCCACGCACTCTGTTGACTCTTTCTTCAAGTTCGTATATTCGCCCCGACCTGTGTTACTCCATGTATTGAAGAGTAGGGCGCGACGGCCACTCCCCACTTTCTCTTTGCTGAGTGGCGCGGTGGCTCCGTGTTCGCTGTATCATGCGTCGCGCGCGTGTGGTTATAGGTTCAAGGGTTGTTCTGCCGTCTCCGCTGGTTTGAAGGTTTTTATTTTTCTTCTGTTGGTGTGCCTGCTACGGCGCGTCAAGTTCAGGCGCACGTGCCGTTGCCTCTCCGAAAAGAGCGACTCGTTGCTGCTTTCGCTCTCTCGCCGCACCCTCGCTTTCGACTTGCAGCAGTAAACGTAAAGCCCTTCGAACTTTGTTTAGCCTTTTTCCATCTCTCTCTGTCTTCTTGATCACGCAGCGTCCCATTGCTCTCCGTAGTGCGGGCGACTGAAAGCGCATCCTCCCTGCGCGCGGTTACTTTCGGATGGCTCAGCGCGCGGGACCTTCGTCTGCTCATTGGAGCGGTGGCTCAATTCCGATTCAGAATACGAGCCGAGCTCGGATTCGGACTCAGACAGAGTCGCATGCGAGGAAGAGGGTTCCGCATCGTCAGATTCGGGTGTTGAAGGGATTTTATAGTCAGGCTGATGATGATGATGATGTTTACTAACAACAGCTGCAGAACACTGAAATGCGTATATTACATTGACTATGTTATTTGTATACCAATCATAATCAAAAATAAATTGCTATGTTCATTCTCTGTTATGCTCGTTCCCTGAAACCAAGCCGACACTGGGGGTGCGTCACGGTCAGAAAGGTCCGACAGCGAAAGGGTTAAGGAATGTATAATGTCATGGACCATCTTATACAGGAACAAAAGGTGCGATTAATTAAGACTTGAATCTAGAGGTGCGAGTTGAAGTATATTTGAGAAGGCTCAACTGTGGTCGCAAGAATGGCAATAGTGGTGCTTGAACATAGACATCAATTTATTCTGGATGCGTTCAATGAGGTCAGAGCTAGATTTGCTCATTGCACCCCCCTCCTACAGAGGCATACTCTAGTAGTTGGAGGCACACAGCAGAATTTCATAAACACAACAGGTGAGTGGAAATCATGCAATATACGGCATGCAATTCCAAGAGCGTGAAGGGCATCTTGTGTAGTTATGTATGTGAAGAGAAGCTAAGCATTTTGTCGAAGTATACACCAAGATCTTTCATTTCATCGACCTTAAGGAGTGGAGCATCACGTAGGGTGTATCAAAATTTCCCATGGTGCGTTTTGTGCATATAACTTAATGCCATATTGTTGGAAGCATTTAAGAGTACTTATTGCTTCTGGACCAGTTTGAGAGTGAAAAAATGTCTTTTTGGAAGTCGATGCAGTGGTGAATACTGTTGACAGTCTGAAATAGTCTGAAAGTCTGAAATGTCGGCACACAAAGTCATGCTGTTCATTTATTAAAATGCTCTTAGCACTAACAGAAAGCGAGGAATCCCATATCGATTCAAACACCTGACGCACTGAAGAGGATAGATATAGGTCGGCAGTTAGTAACTGCACATCTAGCACCTGATTTGTGCATGGGCAATGTTCATGCTACCTTCCGAGTGCTAGAAAAGGTACTACACTTTAGGGAACTATTGAAGATGCTTGTGAGAACGAGGAACAAGTATGCTTCCATACGTCTTAACCCTTTCAGACACCACTTTATCCCGTTGATTGAAAAGTTGCTTTCACCACATCTCTTGCATCCTCAGAATCGTAGAAAGTGTACAGCTGCAGCAAATATTAAGAATTTTCAATTGTTTAGCGAGTTTCGTCAAGTTTACAAAATTTCGACTCCGTGCGAAAACTCACTACATGAACACAAAATATGAAAACATGCGCTATTTCGTGTTCTGAAAAGCTTGAAGAGCACTTATCCAGCCACTTGACAATTATGCCTGGTGCACGACATTGTAAAAAACAATGAAAGAAGTGAACCCGCTACATACAACATACTGACACAGAGTAACAACACCCAGCTGTCTACCTTCCCGCTCACTTTGTTAACACATTCTGCACGTTATTCAAAATTGCAGCACAGTTCTAATAACAAGTGTTTCAAGATGTATGAAACACATTTTAAATACCATTACTTTCATCAGTGCTTTTGCTATTGATGCACGCTCCTGCTGTGCCCAATTGTGTAGACAGCTTCTCAAAGGGTTAAGCTCTGTGGAGGAAATACCATCAGCACCACAAGAAAGGGAAAGTTTAAGGCAAAGCTTAAGGCACTTCATATACTTGGAAACGAAGTTTTCATTGACTGTTAGCATACACTGCGCCAGACTGAGAAGGAAGGTTACTTGAAGCATATTTCACACCATATAGCAAACAGAAATGTTCTGCAAAGGCATCAGCAGTGTTCGAGACAACACCACTATTTTCATGAAGAAGACATACATCTTTGGCACTCCTTTTAGAAGAGAGAGCCCACAAAGCTCCAGAAATATTTTGAATTATGTGTCACGCTGGCTTCAACACAATCAATGTGGTCAAAGTGATGATTCTAATAATAATAATAATAATCTTAGTGGTAAATTGGCACACTAGACTAAAAAGAAGGCTGATGTCTGTATGTTAGAGCATCTGATAACCAGCCATCTAAAGCAGGAATTTGCAGGATGCAGAAAACACTTCCTTCCCCTCCACGTGCACACACACTTGCTCAATAACACAGCACGGCACACACGCACACATTCGACAGGTGCACAACACACAGGAGTGCCAATGAAGTCTGGTTCCAAGGAAGGAGAATCCAAATCGCCAAGGGGGTGGAGAGAAAGCTATGCATGCCAGATATAATCATGGAGTTGTGGTGTCGGGCCATAGAGGCGTGATGAGGGCTCAGGCTGTGCTGACCACTTGTTCAGACGAAATGAAGAAAGATTAGTGCTGTCCAGAGAGACATCAAACACCCTGCAGTATAGACTAGTGCAATGTTGCGTTGGTATTGCAGGGTGTGCTACTTGAGGGGTTTGAGGCAATCCTCGAAGGCTGGCATGAGCTTGTGACAACCGAAAAGACGGGAGTAAAGGGTATGTATTGTCCGGTGCTGAACAAGCTTAAGTTTGTTAGCGTCGTGAGTTTGGCACGGGAGCTATACTGATGAGCAGTACTCAAGTCGTGACAGAATGATAGAAGTGTAGAGTGCTCGGAAAACCTTAGGTCATCAGGGAAGGGAGACACGGGACACAAACCCAAGAAAGGGCCGGTGCTTACATACAGTGCTGGTGACATATGCGGAAAGGTTGAGAGAACAGCTAAATGCTACACCCAGAATGGGAAGGGCCCGAACAGTCTTTATAGAAGTGCCTCCAAGGAAGAAGGTTGGACGTGCAGCAGTTTCGTTGTGGCTGATACGCATGCCAGCACTTTTTACGGTGCTACTACAAATTTTGATATTGTAGGCCCAGTCGTTCACCTTTATGGAATGTATTTATTGTAAGCACATATGCTGTGCATCGGCATATTGTTGTTGTGGAGCGTTAATTTGTTAATCAAACACATTCTGCGCAGATGCATTAGTAACTTGGTTTTGAGTACATCTTTGTCCTGGCTACAATTTTTAGTATTGCAGCAAGAAACATTTTAGTAGAGGCTGAAGGGATTCCAGCAGTTTAAGCATACTGACTGCACAAAACACTGATGACACCTTTTCACCTTCCCCACAATGCACTCACACCATCTACACTTTCCATAAGTAAAAAGTGAGATAAAAAATCAATTACAGTTTCATTGACTCAGTACTTGCTGCTTCTGAGGCGGGCATCGAAGCAATCGTGGTATACACTGCTACATGCATAGGTCTTGCATGATGCAGGTCCTGCTATGCACTGCCCACAGGGCACACGTTGCAAACAGATAATTTCTTTTTGCAGTGCTCAACTATAACGACACACTGACCCAAACATGACTCCGTTGTCACGTATGCGTCAGTGTTCTTGATTGCTACACGAGCGATTTATGCCCAACAAGCCCAAAAGACGGACGCACTAGAAAGAAGTGAGTGAATGAGTACAGTGAACTTGTACTGAACTGGATTCACATGCCGAATAGAAGAGCGCAGTGTCAGCTGAAACAGGCGGCACGGCTGATTATGTAAGTACTTCCAATAGTTCGGCTACTAGTGTATTTCGCTTTCGGAAGTTATCTTTACCACTGGAAACAGCGCAGAGCTTGCCCGTTAAACTTGAGTCAACCGACACCACACGAAACACGCCGCGGTTTACCAACCCAACTTTCACACGGTTCATTCACCACATCACAGGTCGCATGAAGTCAAGAGTGCCATATTTTAAATCACTGCAGCACCAAACGGACCTGAAAATTCATTTCCTTCGACAGAGTTTCTCAAGTGAGTTCGCTCACTCGCCAGTTACGAACTCGATGGACGCGCTAGGCCTACGCGTAACGTAAACATCGGCGATAGGCGAGTGTTGATTATCCAGACTTCGGAGCTCATAAACGTGTTTCCATTCCTTTTGAGCACAACAAAATGCACATACAACAAGCACAGACGTTGCGGCAATCGTGATTCGGTTGGCTGTTTTAGCAGACGATCGTACCGAGCCCGGCGGAACCCAGTGGGCAGGTTGGATTAGTCGGCGTCGTACGAAGTCGCTTCGGATCCACGTCGCACTGCCACAACCCACGGTCGTCGGTCGGTCGGTCGTGTCGTAGTCGGCCTACTATTACAAAACTGTCTTTCAGGAACACTGTCGCGCGCGTCGTGCGTCCAAAAAACTCGGACGACCGTTGGTGCTGGCGTCTTCCCACGGTCGGCCATTACTGGCTTAGGCCACGGAGCTGAGCGTGTGGCCGAGGGACACACGCTCAACGCAGAAACGGACGCCTAATAGCTGCGCTCTAAAAATTACAGACGGTTCGGCTGCACGAACAAAGAAATATGGTGAGCACATTTCTTGCACCAAATTAGGCATGGCTAGGCCATTGCTTGACTGGTTGCTAATTAAATTATTTGTAGTCACGAGTTGAACTGTTGTTTTATTGCACAATAAGACGGATAGTCATGCACACTGGGTTGCCTAATGCATACAGGATTTCTCGTTGGCTAAAGAAAGGGAAGGATTGCAGACTTGCACAAAGACCGTTTTGTAGTTTCACGCCGTACATGGTCAGTGTTGTAGAGCAGCTTTCGAACTTGCACGAAGAGTATGCGAGGGGAAATCATGCGCTCCGCTGTACAGATGAACGCAGGGAAGTGGGCAAGCTTGGGGAGATATTTATACCCATTGCCAGTGACGTAGCTAGGTCGTCTGGCTCCCGGGGCCCATAGGTCTTCTGTCACCTCCCCCCCCCCCCCCTTATGCAGTGGAGGAAGGCGAGGATATCGACAATTTCCGGGTTTCAGCACCAGCACAGCCGCCTTGGATACCGCGCACGTTCCCCGGTTCCCCCTCTCCTTCGTTTTCTTTCCCAGAGACCGCGAATGCAGCAAATATACACGCTGTTTTTCCTGCGCCAAATACCACAGGGTGCTGCACTGATAACGTGTGATAAGCCCATGTGCACATCTTCTTTCAGTCTGTAAGGCTTGGCAGCCAATACAAATGCGGCATCGTGGAAATCGTGACTCACGTCACAAGTAACAAAAAATATCGTTTAATAAAGTTTTAATTACCAATTTTAACGCCAATATTGCATTTGCAAAATTGAAGCCCGACATTCATATCTTGCCCAACAACAACTTCACAAAAATCGTCGTAGGTACTATGGCACGCAGTATTTTGTCTGTGGGCAGCCCTGAACGAAAACGAAAATTAAATTGTTTGTCAGTGACGCTGGTCTCCCCATCCTATTAGAAACGCTACCTGCCTCCCCGCTGCGCGGGCGCCAATGCTATGACAATTCGAGTGCTCTCCATTCTGATCAATAAAGCCTTGTTTTCATTTGCTGCTATACGGACAAACGTGATTATCCGAGCTGCGGTACCACCGCAAGATTGGGAACAGAATAGAGCACGCTTCGCGTCGATTCTTGGCGTCACCATAAAAAAAAGAAAGAAAAGGCCGCGATGAAGCCCGTGCCAGCGAAAGCTTGCACTACTGTTGGTCTGCACTCGCTATGGAGAGGATTAAGGGATCAACGTCACTGGTCCACTATTTCATATTTCTTTCGCTTCTGCGATATACTGGGCGCCGCCCGCAGTGCCAAAGTACTGTAGGTTGTAGCACCCAAAACGATTTTGTTTAAGAAGTTTTTGTTGAGTTAATAATGTGACTTTGAGTCCTCAATTCTCGAATTGAAGTACTTCCTCTATAAGTACTAATTAAGGGATTATTAAGGATATGGTTAATACTTATCTGCCGTATTTTTCGCGCTACTGAGTTCCTGGTAATCACAAAAAGACATAACTTCATAGAATCTCGATCGGGAAATATCCTTACAAAATTCACCTTTTCTTTTTATAAAATTCTGTGCAGCTGATAAAGACACTGTACATGAAGTCACACAACAACAGTTTTCTGAAACTTTCGAGGGTAAGAAGGAAAGCGTGAAACATAACCGCAGGTTTCGCAGCGGCTTCTCGGAGCGAGCGGGAGAGGGCAAGTAAAAGCGAGCCGGACATCGCGGCGGGCCCGCGGCTACAGCCTGTAGAGTCATACGCCGCCAACCTCTTCGGCCGAACCGAGTCTGAAGACGATCCAGAGAATCCCATTCGCGGCTTTTGACGGGCCCACTTATGCAACGTCGCTCTAAACGAACGCTTCGCCGTAAACGCGAGCGCCGGGCGCGCTGGTTGAACGCCCTCTCGCTGCTGTCTTTGTTCGTCTTCGCTGCGCGTTCTGAACGGAAGAGGGACCCAAGAGCCCCAACGCCTTACAACGCCTCACTGTATGTTTAGCGACTCCTGCTCCCAGCATGAACGCACAGCACGAGCGCACCCCACATGAAACGTTCCGCTAAGGCGAGTAGTTTAGCGACCATTTCGCGAATTAAATTTTTTAGCCCGCACATTCGTGCAATTATTTCGTGGGGTGTTGATAGAGCTGCAGCCGACAATTCTGCGGGGCAACGCATCGGGTGCATGAGCTCGGGGTACTGGATACCGGAGCATTCTTTGCAATTTATGCCCAGTCAAGCCGGCGGAAAGAGGGGTGTCTTCGTATATGACACCCCCTCCCCCCTCACCGGCCTCTTGCACCTGGAGCCCACGGAACCCCCCCCCCCCCCCCCATTGCTACGCCACTGCCCATTGTTCACAACCTCGACGACGTCATCGTCTTCTCGCCAACGTTCGACACTCACCTTGAGCGTCTCACAACTATACTTGATGTATTTCGAAAGGCGAAGCTCCAACTTAACTCATCCAAATGTCGTTTTGGCCACCAACAAATTACTCTTCTCGGCCATCTAGTTGACGCTTCCGGAGTACAGCCTGATCCCGACAAAACTCGCGCTGTCCGAGAGTTTGCGGTTCCGAAGACAGCCGCAGACGTTCGAAGTTTTGTAGGGCTGTGCTAGTACTTGCGTCGTTTTGTTCCAGATTTTGCGACAATTGCTAGGCCCCTAACTAATCTTTTGAAGAAAGGCGTACAATTCTCGTGGGGTACTGCAGAAACCGCCGCCTTCTCTCGTCTTGTCACTCTTCTAACCTCACCACCCATTCTCGCCCACTTCGACCCTGATGCCCCTACAGAATTACGTACAGATGCCAGCGGTCATGGTGTAGGTGCCGTCTTAGCCCAGCGTCAGCGTGGCAAGGATCGCGTTATTGCTTATGCGAGCCGCCTCCTAGCACCATCGGAGCGCAACTATTCCATTACGGAACGCGAATGCCTTGCTGTTGTCTGGGCGGTTGCAAAGTTCCGTCCTTACCTTTACGGTCGCCCTTTTTCCGTAGTCACTTACCATCATACTCTTTGCTGGCTCTCATCGCTAAAAGATGCTAGAGGCCGGCTTGGTCGATGGGCTTTGAGGCTACAAGAATTTTCATATTCCGTGGTGTACAAGTCTGGCCGCCTGCACCAAGACGCTGACAGTTTGTCGCGTTACCCTGTTGACGACTCTGACTCCTCCAATATTACCAGTGCTTCTTGCGTATTCTCTGTATCCCAGCTGCTTCATTTCGCCGACGAGCAACGCCGTGACGCCTACACCAGAGCACTCATCGACCGTTTTGAACACTCTCCGGCCGATGCTACTCTACGCCTCTTCGTCCTCCGCGATGGCACTCTGTACCGTCCTAACCTTCATCCAGACGGCTCTGAGTTTCTGCTTGTAGTACCTAAACACCTCTGCTCCACCGTTCTAGAAGTACTTCACGACGCACCAACGGCAGGACACCTCGGCGTATCGGGAACCTATGACCGTGCACGTAGCCGTTTTTTCTGGCCGGGCCTTGCCCGTTCCGTACGACGTTACGTCGCTGCTTGTGAACTTTGCCAACGACGCAAGAAGCCTTCCCAGCTCCCTGCAGGTTACATGCAGTCGCTCGACATCCCTGCCAAGACCTTTCATCGCGTCGGCTTGGACCTTCTAGGCCCATTTCCGGAATCTGCATCAGGAAACAAGTGGGTTGCAGTCGCGGTGGACTACGCGACCCGCTACGCCGTAACCCATGCTCTTCCGACCAGTTGTGCAACTGATGTTGCGGACTTCCTGCTACATGATATCATATTCATGCATGGTGCTCCGCGTCAATAGCTTACAGACCGCGGCCGCACCTTTTTGGCCCAAAGTCATTGACGACATCATGCGTGCCTGCTCAATACAGCATAAATTTACCTCCTCCTACCACCCCCAAACGAACGGCCTCACTGAGCGTTTGAACCGCACCCTTACAGACATGCTATCCAAATACGTTTCAGACGACCACCGTGACTGGGACCTGGCTCTACCTTACATTACCTTTGCATACAACTCTTCCCTTCTCGAAACTGCTGGCTTTTCCCCGTTTTACCTCTTGTATGGCCGCGAATCGACGCTACCACTGGACACTGTGCTTCCGTCCGCCACAGCTTCAACTAGCGATTATGCCCGTGATGCAATCGCCCATGCTGACCATGCTCGCCAACTTGCGCGCGCTCGTCTCCAAATGTCTCAAAACAAGCAGAAACAACGCTACGACCTCTGTCACCGTTATGTCCATTTTGAGTCCGGCACCCTCGTGTTGCTTTGGTCACCATCGCGTAAAGTCGGCCTTTGCGAAAAACTGCTTTCCTGTTACACAGGCCCATATCGCGTGATACGCAAAGTGACCGATGTCACCTATGAAATCGTTCTAGACACGCCCACGACGTCCTCCGCTGTGACAACCAGTGACATTGTCTACGTTGCCCGACTCAAGCCCTACAACTCTCCATGCACCTTGGATGTTTAACACCACCGTGACAGTGGTTTTGCCACAGGGGGGGGGGGGGGAGGGTAATATTACGATATGATTGAGCGACGCTCCAGAGACGAGCCGCCGCGAGAACGACGAAGTTGGTTGGTGCCCTTGGCACGAGCGAGTGTCAGCCTGGCTGCCTGGCTCCAGTGTAAATAGCGTGTAAATAGCATCTCTCGTCTGTGTCTTTCCACACGTAACAATATAAAGGCTCTTCAGTTTGGGCGAGTGAAGACTTGCAAGTTCTACACACCTTACAGGAAAGTAATTCTTTAAAGCCGGGAAAGGTCAAAGCCAAGGTCACGTACATGGGTGCCTTGACGCCGTCGAAGTCATAGTGCCGTAGTATTTATACACAGAACAGGCAAAGCCAAATGGGTCGTCGCTCAAGTCCCGCTTGATGATGGCCGTCGCAGCCGGTGCCAAAGACAGACGTCTTTCGGCCTTGCGACACTGGTATGCAATGTCCGCAGCTAGTCTGGCTTCTTGCTGTTTATCCGTTTCGGCAGCACGCTTGGCCCGCTTGTGCAATCTGTCGCTCGTCGGCAGTTTCGTTGGCAGTTTCAACGCCGTCAATAGTCTTCTTTGTTGCTGCAAGTCGCAATCGCTTGGCCACATCTTCTTCGTCGGTCGACTCCTGGTGCCTCTGTCGAGGAACTCGTTATTGTTCGCTGCTCTTGGCGCGACGAATCTTTTCTTATTGGAAATTTCCGACAACGACCCCGACTCGCTTTCCATATTTATTTCACACATACGCACGCAGGCGTATGTGTGAGAATAAGAAGTAGAAGAAAAGGCAGTGCACGCGAAACGCGGGGGAGGAAACGCGCCTGTGAAAAGGCTTCACGCAGACAGGCGAAATCCAGGTTAGTGCTTTCACACTAAAAGAGGACCCTCCCCGTCTAAACAATCTCGGGATAAAATTGGTCTTCCCTTCCTACAGGTCAACAACGCCTCTTAGCTCTGGGTCAGCTCGCTGCTGTTCAGCGATGCCATCGGCACTTAATGTCCCTCAAGAAGAGTCGTCGTCCTGGTCGTCTAGCGGCCGCGGGTCAATAGGAGCGCGGGGTTCGGCATCGAAGTGTTTTCGTTCGGCCTTTATATCACGCCATGTTGAATTCTCGCAGTCCGAGGCTTCACCATGCAAGGCGCCCTATAGCTGAAGGGTCCTTTAAGTGTGCTAGCAAACACAATGCCTGATCGTAGCTTACGAATTTGAACGGGCTGCGTAGAGCGCGCCGATGGACGCGCCACTGGTGGCGGCCTTGCGCAGAACACACGAAAGAGGAGCCAGCCGCGCGCCGTAGTTTGTTGTGCCGTTGATAGCGCTTCTCTGTCTTATTCAAGTTTTCAGAGCAAAATAGGCAACACCCTTCGCATGTGTGGGGTGGCCAAAGCTTCAAGGAATGTCGAAGAAGGATTGTTGCATGGTGGGGGGCTCAAATACCGTCGAAAACGTGCCCGCGATACGGTTCTAATCATTCCCCGCGAAGACTCATCAGCGGGAGCAACGGTAGCAATGGAGCGTCGCTTCGGCGGGAAATTTCTTGTTCTCATCTTTTCCTTTATCGCTTCGGTGTTTTTTTTTTCCACTCAATCATAGACGCGTAAGCGACGAAGTTCGTCTGCAGTGCAGCATGCAGTTTAAAAACATTGCGCTAAAGTTCGGAATGCCGTTTGCCGCTTTTATTGTTTTGCACTTCTTTACCGCATTGGGCTAGCTAGGCAGCACGACTGTACGAGCGCATTGTGTTGTATGTTAAAGCTACAGAAGTTTGCAAGAACTGAAATTGTTAGTTTTATGTGGCCCGGTAAATGCTCGAACCAGCTGTCGCGCACTTCATGTTTTACATCTATCTTATGCGTGGCTTCGCACATGTTTAACTGTTGGAAGTTGCTTCATGCATATCTCTTTTTGAGTCTTTTTAGCTGCGAGGTTTTGGCGCTGCCTCGTTTGTAAAGGGTATAATTGATACCAAGCAAGTGCTTCTTTCACAGCTTTATTCTTTTCGCCGAGGGCATCTTAGATATTGCGGTTTTTTGGGAAATGTGTTTGGAAAATAGGTAGTTCAGAGCGAGAATTGCTTAGTTGCTGCATATGGTATTCTTGTTCCATTTTTCGCTGAAAAGTTCGCGTCACGTTTGGGAAGTCATTACACCTCGATGCTGACCGAGCAGACTTACCACGCCGAGTTATTTGTTTGTTTCACAACGTATAGTCGCTTCTTGCATGTGAATTTTGTACTCAACTGAATTATTTCTTGTTATCCTTACGCCGCAGAGCACTAAACCCGGCCTTGCCGCCAGCGCGCATCTATACTTTGACTGGCGCTGCTCTGCCTTTAAATCTGTCATGTGGCACCTCTCTCTAGTAACATTTAAAAACGTACTGAAAAGTTAGTCAGACTTTAGATTTGTACGTTTCCAAGCAGCTCCCTTGGGGAATATAAAATTGCAAAAATTGCAGCGGGAACGGCCGTTCATCGGCGGTACAGCGCTAGGACGCGCTTTTATTAACCCGTGCGTTTGGTGACTTCGTTGACCAGTGTACGCGTTTCCATCAATAAATTCGCAATTCTCTTCTTGAGGCGACTTTGACTGCACTTATTAGGCGATGTCAGATGTATTCACTGGCAGAAAAATCACAACGGCATATGCAGCCATCGCACCGTGCGGATTTGTTTGATATAAGTCTGCACTTACGACGGGTGCTTATTATTGAGGTACAGAAGCAGCATTACGGCAAGGGTAGAAATTTAAAAAAAAAAACACGATCGAGACATCGCATTAGTCAACAAAATTTATCGGCTAGTTCACATGAGCTCCACTTCATGTAAATGAGATTCATGGCGTTTGTCTGTGGGACGCACCTGGCACGTATATGGACCATGTTGTCCAAAACACCGGTAACGTCGTGTTCATACCCTCTCCCACAGAGGTCAGCGTCTTCCCTACAGCTGTCACCGCAGAAGAAGCAGTCTACCGCCCAAACAAAGGAGAAATCGCAGCCGCGAACTTCAGCCATCCTTGCTGCAAAGGGTTGTCGTCTGCTACTGCTCCCCTGCATACTGTTGGTAGCGCCCGCTAGGTGGCTTTCAGTGGCGCCTCTATAGGCGGTGCACTATGCGTATAGGCAAGGGCGAAATTTCGTGGTAGCCTACACTACGGGAAGGTATTCTTTTTCCGTTGTAGAATTAATTGGCTTCCGCTTTCAGCAGCGACGGGCTAGCGTAATAAGTGACCCTTTCAAGGCCGTGTATTCCCTGGACAGGACAGCGTCGTGGCCTACATTGCTGCGTCGGCACGTATTTCGGTATCGGCGCCTTCATCTAAGTGGGCGAGTACTGGTGGTGATTGCAGGTGTCGTTTTAATTCTTAGAATGCCTCGATTTGCGGTGCCCACTTAAACTCGACGTCGGATTTCGCGAGAAGAGTCAGAGGCGCGGCGATGCGAGATAAGTGCTTGACTTTGACAAAGCACCTATAGTAGGAGACCGAGAAGCCTGCGCAGTGCCTTCTTGTCGACGGGCTGCGGAAAGTTTGCAATGGCAGCTGTTTTCTGGGTATCTGGAAGGAGTGCTGACGTGGCCCAGGATTCTTCCTAAGCGAAGCGGCATTTCTCTGAATTCAGGGTCAGCCCAGATGACTCGAAGGCCTCTAGTCATGTTGCAAGGCGGTTAAGGTGATTGTAGAAGTTTGAGGCAGAGACGACCACGTCATCAAGGTAGACTAAACGGGTCTGCCATTTCAAGCCAGTCCACACTGGAAAGTTGCAAGTGCCGAGCAAAGACTAAATGGCATGACCTTGAATCCACAGAGGCCGTCTGGCGTGATAAAGGCGGTCTTCTCTCTATCTTTCTCGTCGAATTCGATTTGCCAGCGGCCCGTCTTCAGGTTTATTGATAAAACACTTTGCATTGCACAGCCGGTCCAACGTGTCGGCTATGCCTAGTTCGTGATTTTGTTCTGGTGAAGATAACAGACGCAGAAATACAGAGTTCCATCCTTTTCAGCACGATGACAGGCGACGCGCACGGGCCTGTGGACGATGATGCCGTCGCGCAGCATCTCGTCGACTTGTTGCCTTATATCTTCACGTTCTCGCATCGAAACTCGGTAAGGGCTCTGTCGGAGTGGGCAATCGCATTCTTCGATTATTATGCGATACTTAGCAACTGGCAATTGTCGAATCCTTGATGATGACGAGAAGCAGTCATTGTATTGCTTGAAGAGACCTTTGGCCTGTGCTTGCTTATGCCTGGGAAGACTCGGATTAATATCGAACGCTGGTTCAGTAACACGGACAGTCGTTACAGGTTTGGATGAATCCACGAGGTCGAACGTTTCACTGACTGCTGAACCTTCTTCCATACTGGCAACTTTCGTGCCTTTGTTCCGGTGTTTAAATTCTTGGCCAAAGTTTGTCAGCATTACTTTCGCTTTTCCTTCATACAGTCAAGCGATTTCTCTTGTGACAGGAATTTCACGGCGGAGCAGTAGACGTTGGTCGCCCTCGTCGGCACCTTCTACGTCTGCGCGTGTTTTGGTGTCGACGGAAATGATAGTGGAACAAGCGAAACGTTGACTTGATCTTCGAGCACACTCAATACATGGTGTCTCAGAGAACTCGTTCGCGGTAGTGACTTGGACTTGAGGTCCATGTTCGCGCCGTGTTAGTTCAGAAAGTCCATGCCGAGTATAACGTACGTTCTGTGAGCGTGGTGCGTGGTGGCAATGTAACGAACGACGCAAGGTAAATCTGGTTATGCACTGTAACCCTTGGCGTCCAAATTCTAGTCCGCGTAATCAAGTGTCCCCCATCTGTCCGAATTTGGAGGCCTTCCCATGCAGTCTTAACTTTCTTCACCTCGGCGGTGACGGGTACCTTTACGACGAAGTAGTCGGCTCCTGTGTCCACTAAAGCGGCGACCACGCGGCCGTCGAGAAGTACGTCGAGGTCGGTGGTTCTTTGTCTTGCGTTGCGGTTAGGACGCTGCGTCGGGTCACGACTGCGTCGCGTTGTCCTGGTGATATTACATTGGGTCATCGAGTCTTGAGTCAGTGGTGTTTTTATAGTATTCGTCTAGTCGGTGGCGTTTCATTGATACATCGTCGAGATGGGTATTGTAGCGTCGTCGTCGGCGGCGGAGGATCTTCGGCACTTCAACGAACAGCAACCGCACCTGCATCAGTCGCTGTGTCCAGTTTTCCGGGCTCACGTACCGGCCCCGGTCTCGGCCAATATACGTTCGGCGCTGCGGTGACACGTAGCCTCCTGGTGACGACGACTGGGAAGGCCGTCGATGAAATAACTAGAAAGGTTCAACAGCTACCTTGCTTCTTCACAAGAAAATCATTAAACTACCTATCAAGAAGGGTCAGGCAAGGAGTCACAATCTCTACACTGCTATTCACTGCATTTTTAGAAGCATTCAAGCTACCAGAATCGGGAGGCTTAGGAGTGAGGATCAACGGCGAATATCTCAACAACTCTCGGTTTGTTGATGACATTGTCCTGTTCAGCAAGACTGGGGATGAAATGCAACAAATGATTCAAGACCCTAACCGAGAAAGTACAGGAGTAGGGTTGAATATACATATGCATACAAGACGAAGGGTTTCGTGCCAGACCCGAAGATATAACACTAAAAAAGAAAAAAGACGAACGTTATGGCATATGTTCTTACTGACGTTTCGGCCGGAGTACCGGCCTTTGTCGTAGTGAATGCAAGTGTAGTCGCATCACAGTTATATATCTAGACACTTTCTCCCGCACGAACATGCGCATAATCAAGCCCTAGACAAACAAAACACAAAGCGAGTACATGTCGAAAAAATTAAGAATAGCCAGGTAGTTCTAAAAAACAAAGCAGATAGGCAACGCCACTACATGTGATCACATAATCATGCGGTGACAAAGAAGCACAAGCTGCGCACCAGTAAAATACCTAGGCTAGCTCTGTATTACGCACTGCAGCAGAAAGCAGGATTATAAAACGCACACACGGATAGATTTAACAACGCACACGTGGAAAAAAACCGGTGTATCATGTATTATAAAACCAAAGCTTTCTATGGTCTCAAAATTGCAACAGCCACGCCCGTAGCATAAGTCATCATGCGACACGTGCAGCTTATGCCGTAGCCGTAGCTGCCAGCCGCCGGGCACAAATCTAAACTTTCCCAACATAGAAAAACCTCGTAGAAAAGGCCACCGTGACAACGTGCACAATTAAGAACATATATGTAAACTGGTCAATCTAAATTAGTGATGCAGGTTAGTTTTCTGATGTTTTCGTTAATACCAGGAGAAAGAGCGTTGAGCTTGTATATCAGGTAAGATTCGCGGACTAAACGATCGTGGTGAGAAGGAAAACCAGATTCCAGTACGGTCACTCCAATGCTGTCGAAAGAGTGTCCAGTTGTACATAAGTTTCTTGACAGTGGAAGGTGTGGGAAATGCTTTTCGTGAGAACGATGATTATTAAGTCGAATTCTAAATAGCGTTTCTGTTTGACCAATATATTGTAGGTGGCACGTACCACATTCAAGCAGATAAAGGACGCTCGACGTGTCACAGTTGAAGCTACCTTCGATGCGGAGCGCGAAGTTTGAAGCAAAGCTTTTCGCTGTTATTGTAGTCAACATATGTGGGCATACTTTACAGCGTGGCTTGCTGCAGGTACGCGGGCGCCGATTTTAGAAGAGGGGAGCAAATCGCGAATCTTTTTTGAGCGTCGGTACGCTACTCGCGGTGCCTCAGGAAAAATTGTTCCAAGTCTCACTTTGGTCTCGAATATTTTCATGCCGTTTGAGAATGGCGGAAACATTCGGAATTGACGCTGAGTGCGAAAAATAAGGTTAGTTGCAGGAGTGGTAGCTGCCGGCTTTGACTTCACGAGATTCCCTTTTGAAGTTACTGGCTCGTTTTATTGCGTCATCAATAATTTTCTTAGCGTATTGGCGGTCGACGAGTATACGCTTTAACTCTACGCAGTTAGCATCGAAATCTTTTTGTTCAGAGCACATACGCCTAAAACGGCGCGCCTGGCTATAGGGGATTGCGGTTTTACAATGACGAACGTGGCCGCTTTGGAAATGGGGATATTGGCGCCTGTCCGTTGGCTTTTTGTAAAGTTTGGTTGACCGACTATTTCCGGCTATTGACACTGTAACATGGAGGAAGTCAGTCTCCGAAGTCGAGTGTTTATGTGAAAACTGAGTGCTCGGGTCAACACTATAAAAGGCAGCAAGAAAGCTAAGAAGTGTCGATTTGCCATGGGACCACACCAGAAACACGTCGTCAATGAAAGGCCTATAGTATAAAGGTTTTAGGGTGCAGTTTTAAAATAATTCATTTTCCAGGGTGCCCATGAAAATATTGGCATAAATCGGCACAATCGATGTTCCCATAGAAGTACCACTGACCTACACATAATAATAATAATAATAATAATAATAATAATAATAATAATAATAATAATAATAATAATAATAATAATAATAATAAACAGCCTAGTTACGCCCACTGCAGGGCAAAGGCCTCTCCCATACTTCTCCAACTACCCCGGTCACTTACTAATTGTGGCCATGTTGTCCCTGCAAACTTCTTAATCTCATCCGCCCGCCTAACTTTCTGCCGCCCCCTGCTACGCTTCCCTTCCCTTGTAATCCAGTCCGTAACCCTTAATGACCATCGGTTATCTTCCCTCCTCATTACATGTCCTGCCCATGCCCATTTCATTTTCTTGATTTCAACCAAGATGTCATTACCTCGCGTTTGTTCCCTCACCCAATCTGCTCTTTTCTTATCCCATAACGTTACACTCATCATTCTTCTTTCCATAGCTCGTTGCGTCGTCCTCAATTTAAGTAGAACCCTTTTCGTAAGCCTCCAGGTTTCTGCCCCGTGCGTGAGTACTGGTAAGACACAGCTGTTACATACTTTTCTCTTGAGGGATAATGGCAACCTGCTGCTCATGATCTGAGAATGCCTGCCAAATGCACCCCAGCCCATTCTAATTCTTCTGATTATTTCAGTCTCATGATCCGGATCCGCAGTCACTACCTGTCCTAAGTAGATGTATTCCCTTACCACTTCCAGTGCCTCGCTACCTATCGTAAACTGCTGTTCTCTTCCGAGACTGTTAAACATTACTTTAGTTTTCTGCAGATTAATTTTTAGACCCAGCCTTCGGCTTTGCCTCTCCAAGTCAGTGAGCATGCATTGCAGTTGGTCCCCTGAGTTACTAAGCAAGGCAATAGCAAGGAAATAACTCTTATCCCCAATTCTTCCCAATCCAGGTCTCCGAATACCTCCTGCAAACACGCTGTCAATAGCATTGGAGAGATCGTATCTCCCTGCCAGACGCTTTTCTTTATTGGGATTTTGTTGCTTTGTTTATCGAGGACTACGGTGGCTGTGGAGCCACTATAGCTATCCTTCAGTATTTTTACATACGGCTCGTCTACACACTGATTCCGCAATGCCTCCATGACTACTGAGGTTTCGACTGAATCAAACGTTTCTTGTAATCAATGAAAGCTATATATAAGGGTTGGTTATATTCCGCACATTTCTCTATCACCTGATTGATAGTGTGAATATGGTGTATTGTTGAGTAGCCTTTACGGAATCCTGCCTGGTCCTTTGGTTGAAGGAAGTCTAAGGTGTTCCTGATTTTATTTGCAATTACCTTAGTAAATACTTTGTAGGCAACATACAGTAAACTGATCGGTCTATAAATTTTCAAGTCTTTGGCGTCCCCTTTCTTATGGATTAGAATTATGTTAACGTTTTTCCAAGATTCCGGTACGCTCGAAGTCATGAGGCATTGCGTATACAGGGTGGCTAGTTTTTCTAGAACAATCTGCCCACCTTCTTTCAACAAATCTGCTGTTACCTGATCCTCCCCAGCTGCCTTCCCCCTTTGCATAGCTCCCAAGGCTTTCTTCTTCCGGCGCTGTGAGATTTCAAATTCCTCTAGACTGTTCTCTCTTCCATTATCGTCGTGGTTGCCACTGGTACTGTATAAAACTCTATAGAACTCCTCAGCTATACTTGAACGATTTCATCCATATTAGTAATCATATTGACGGCTTTGTCTCTTAACGCATACATCTGGTTGTTGCCTATTCCTAGTTTCTTCTTCACTGCTTTTAGGCTTCCTCCGTTCCTGAGAGCATGTTCAATTCTATCCATATTATACTTCCTTATGTCAGCTGTCTTACGCCTGTTCATTAACTTGGAAAGTTCTGCCAGTTCTATTCTAGCTGTAGGGCTAGAGGCTTTCATACATTGGCGTTTCTTGATCACTTTCGTCTCCTGCGATAGCTTACAGGTATCCTGTCTAACGGAGTTGCCACCGACTTCTATTGCAGACTCCTTAATGATGCCCATAAGATTGTCGTTCATTGCTTCAACACTAAGGTCCTCTTCCTGTGTTATAGCCGAATACCTATTCTGTAGCTTGATCTTAAATTTCTCTATTTTCCCTCTTACCGCTAACTCATTGATCGGCTTCATATGTACCAGTTTCTTCCGTTCCCTTCTCAAGTCTAGGCTCATTCGAATTCTTACCGTCCTATGGTCACTGCAGCGCACCTTGCTGAGCACGTCCACATCTTGTATGCTGCCAGGGTTAGCGCAGAGTATAAGGTCTATTTCATTTCTAGTCTCGCCGTTCGGGCTCCTCCACGTCCACTTTCGACTATCCCGCTTGCGGAAGAAGGTATTCGTTATCCGCATATTATTCCGTTCCGCAAACTCTACTAATAACTCTCCCCTGCTATTTTTAATGCCTATGCCATATTCCCCCACGGCCTTGTCTCCAGCCTTGTTCTTGCCTACCTTGGCATTGAAGTCGCCCATCAGTATAATGTATTTTGTTTGCACTCTACCCATCGCCGACTCCACGTCTTAATAGAAGCTTTCGTCTTCCTGGTCATCATGACTGGATGTGGGGGCGTAGACCTGTACCACCTTCATTTTGTACCTCTTATTAAGTTTCACAACAACACCTGCCACCCTCTCGTTGATGCTATAGAGTTCCTGTATGTTACCAGCTATATTCTTATTAATCAGGAATCCGAGTCCTAGTTCTCGTCTCCCCGCTAAGCCCCGGTAGCACAGGACGTGCCCGCTTTTTAGCACTGTATATGCTTCTTTTGGCCTCCTCGCTTCACTGAGTCCTATTATATCCCATTTACTGCCCTCTAATTCCTCCAATAGCACTGCTAGACTCGCCTCACTAGATAACGTTCTAGCGTTAAACGTTGCCACTGGGGCTCATATTCCTATGGCGGCCTGTCCGGAGCCAGGGATTCTTAGCACCCACTGCTGCGTCGCAGGTCTGACCGCCGCCGTGGTCAGTTGCTTCGCAGCTGCTGGGGACTGAGGGCGGGGGTTTGATTGTTGTGTTCATATAGGAGGTTGTGGCCAAGTACTGCACCAGGGTGGCCAATCCTGCTCTGGTGAGGGAGTGCGTTGCCGGTTATGGTCACTGGTATCAGGCCACACTCCAGGCCTGTTTATGCAATTTTATCAACACGTGGATATTTTTTTAATCCGTTGGAAAATAGCGCGGCACCGGGATTCGAACCACGGACCTCTTGCACGCCAGGCGGGTGTTCTACCTCTACGCCACCGCTGCGTCTCATATAATGGCTACCATTAAATTGAAAATTATTTAATTCCTCTACGGGTTTTAATAGGGTCCTCAGTTTGAGAACGCTAATGGGCTTGTCATTTGCATTAGAAAAACTTTCAGTGATCCTAGTTGGTGCGTAACTGTGAAATATTCCTCAAAGGGCAAAAAAAGGAACACGGCACAAAAAGAAAGTCATTCACAAGGCAGGCGCCACTTTCAACTGCTTATTCGACGACGTCGACATGAAATATATATGACACAGGCACATGCGCAGATTCGTTATGGAAAAAATACAAGATATGAATATATGAACAAGATATGCCTAATTCATATGCGCGTCAAGGTATGCAAATTCTTTTGTGCACACGCTTGACGAAGCCTCACTGATGCCACCTTCGACCCTCTTTTTTATGTGATATGATTCCAGTATCAAGCGGGCCTGCTCACAGTGACTTTTACCTAGAATATTTGCGTCACGAAATAATGCCTCACATCCTTCGCAATAGTTCACGTGATCCGCCAAATGCGTTCTTTCCGTATTTATAATATTCAAGGCGTGCTCTCTAAAGCTGTCATTCACACACCTTCCTGTTTGATCGATATAGCGTTTGCTACAGGTCAAAGAAATGTCATAGACAGCTCCGCTGGTGCAGTTTAGATAGGGCTGCCGAAAGATGCACTGTTGGCCCTATCTAAACTGCATTTTGACATCATGTCGACCAAAGCGATGAAGAAAAATGCATATCTAAAATAATAATAATAATAATGGCCACGAAAGTTGTGAGGAGTTAGCAAACCAAACGGGTAAAAAAGAAAGTTCGCCAGCACTTTATCTATCTATCTATCTATCTATCTATCTATCTATCTATCTATCTATCTATCTATCTATCTATCTATCTATCTATCTATCTATCTATCTATCTATCTATCTATCTATCTATCTATCTATCTATCTATCTATCTATCTATCTATCTATCTATCTATCTATCTATCTATCTATCTATCTATCTATCTATCTATCTATCCATCCATCCATCCATCCATCCATCCATCCATCCATCTATCTATCTATCTATCTATCTATCTATCTATCTATCTATCTATCTATCTATCTATCTATCTATCTATCTATCTATCTATCTATCTATCTATCTATCTATCTATCTATCTATCTATCTATCTATCTATCTTTTCTAAAAGAACGTTACTCACACGCCCGCTTGTTGCAGAGGCAAGCGGGAGAAGCGAGGAGGTATAATCGAGACCGCATGTTTCACCAGCCCACAAAATTGTAAATTGCAGAATCTCGACACTGAGGACACCTTCATTTCGCTACCCTGGTACGTCAGCGTCGCGAGCAAGCACTTGGTCGTGCTCACCTGCAGTGCAGCCGGCCTTATCGTCGCCATTGTGAGAATCCTGGTCACCTGTTCCTTGTTGAAGTTGCACAGGCCGATTGACCGCGTCATTCCCATGTTGGCCGCGTCTTCCATGCCCTGCTTGGGACCCAAATTTTGCTTTATTTTACAAAGACGCTCGCGAGCAGACGCTCTTCGTGGATGGATTCGTTTATTTCTTTTAGTTTTAACATTTCGAGGCTTTCCGGAGCACCGAGAGCCACCGGCCGGAAGGCTTCCGATCACAGCCACAATCTCAACGGGCACCGGACGCCGGTCACGCATCGTCGGCTGCCGATCGTGCGCGGGCTTGATTCAAGCGCGCGAGGTCTAATATTCGATCTACATAAAATTAAGAACGTCTCCTACTGTTTTCAGAAGCCCGTTCCTGCATACGTAATGGAAGGTTACAATGCTTCGACGCACCGACAGAGCACTTCTGGTTAGAGGTAGAAAGGGCATCCCAGGGGCTTTATATTAGTCACGGCCACACGAAGAGACAGACAATGACGCAACATAGTCAGATTGTTACGGTTAATTCAAAGCGCAAAAATAACAAACCAAAAGGAGGTGGATGAAAAGACAACTCGCTACATAAGACACAAGCCCACATCTGCCGCATTGTGCGTACGATGTTTTACAAATTAAGCTACCGTGGGGCCTTCCTCTCGCCCACTTCCTTAATGGCGGCTCAGACTCGAACCAAGAAAACTTGCACCCTTTGGGGCATATCTCCTTGACCCCAAAGGATCATCGCCATTCGTCTGGCGTGCCTTTCTTTAACACTGCGCAATTACGAACAGTACAGCCTGAAACAGCATTTTAGAGCGAAGCTCTTTGGCGATAGAGTGCAAAACATTTCGAGGCTTTCCGGAGCCTCGAAACTCGCGACTTCGCGACTGAACGAGTACATAAAAAAAACAGATACACAGAGACAGCCCTTCAAAGCCACAAGCCATCACAGCCAGAAGCGCTGTCTCTGAGTATCTGTTTCTTTCTACGTCCTCGTTCAGTCGCTCTTATACACTCTATCATGGATTCTAACCAACCAGCCCGCCGACGTGTTTTAACCTAGCTCTTAGGCGCCCATTCCTGTGCTGAGCGTCGGCGTCCCTCGGCGTAACCAAGAGAAAGAGCACAGCGAAGGATGAAAGAGCGAATGCGGTGTGCAGCCGGGGACGAATGACGGCGATAGCGAAGAGAGCGCGAGGAGGGAAGGGATGGAGGAGGGTACGGCCAAAGCGTGAGAAAAAAAAAGCGTAGTGTCGCGCAAGGAGTGTTCTGCGGCGGCGATCGTTACGAGATGGCGCCAGAGTAGCGCGCTTCGTCTGTTCACCGATGACGCCATCGACAAGGCATGCGGCGAGCGCGCGTCCACCGATACCATATATGGAAACAAAGAGCTGCATAAGCGGAAGTCTGTCCGTGGCGACTGCTGTGAATTGCGCCCACGCGTCACTCACGCGCTGCTTCACTCGATATCCCGATAAGCGAGGCAGTCGCGCCACACTTGGCCGCGTTTGCAACGTGCCGCGCGAGACAGCTAGATTGTCCGCGCCAGCCAATATATAGCGAAATGGAAACACGTATAGCGCTGCGCTCAAATTTCGCGGTATCTTAATCATCGGTGATATTTCTGTAGAGGAAAGTAGCGATCACAGAGTTTTTAAGAAAGAGAATGCAAGTAAGGCAGATTACATTTATTGATCGTGTACAAGATACAGGAAAATAGGTCAACCATGCGGTTTGAGATGCATAAAATTGAAAAAAAAATTATTCAATGCAACAACTACAGAACATGCTTCGATAAATACGCTCATTCATCGTGAGAGATGAAAAGCGCAAGTGAATTGTTAGTTAAAATTCTCGTCCGGGGACGGCCGCTAGTCCTACATGACATCCCACAGTACATGATCGATGACGTCTAAATCATTTGTTAGCACATTGGGCGCGCAAGGGACGCAGTCACTGCAGCTGACTGCAGGCGTCCTCTTTTCGTCGCTGCCGGCCATTGACTCGTTTTGATGGCGTAGCTCCCGTCGTGGTCTCTAGATCACGGCGCATGAAGGTTTGAGACAATAAGAAGCCTTTATGTAACCAAGCTCAAAACAGTTACACGGCACACAATAGAAAAGCAACAGAGAACAGGAATGAGATAAAGTTTTATGGTATTTACAACAAATTCGTCGAAGCCATAGAGTTGAGCAAGCTCCGCTGGTTCCGACGTCAGGGCGGCTGGCCCGGCCCAGAGGTGGCGAGGACGACGGGTCGATGCGGCTACACCGCTTGGACCCCTTCGCTGGGCCTGCAGATCGCAGCCCCAGCAACTCGGGCATGTCTTCATGGTGGAGGCGTCGTCAGGTTGTTGCTGCAGTTCCGAGTTGCGCACGCTCAGCCAATGGATCGCAGAAGGTGGGCACGGCCTCCAGCGGACTGTCGCAGACTGTCTCCGTAAAGCACCTGGGGGCGCAAGGACACCCGTGTTCCGTGCATTGGGTGCACGTTAAATATCCCCAGGTGGTCAAAATTAATCCGGAGTCCCCCACTACGGCGTCCGTTATAATCACATCGTGGTTTTGGCACGTAAAACCCCTGAATCTAACCACGAGGCTGGTCCGGAGCCCAGGTCGCTGTCCTCTCCGCTATCCCAGATCGTAGCTGGAGCTCGTTCTCTAATTGTGATCCTCCCTACTTGTCCTGGCACCGTTTCTGTAATAATTTCTTCGGCGCTTTTGTTCCTAGTTGGCGCGCTGAATTCTGTGGCCTTTCCTCTATTTGCCACTTTGTCTTCTTTGCTCTCTTCGCTTGTGTTCCTCGTTCAAGGTTAACAATGGCATAGCGCAAAATACACATGGCATGAACGATGGGGCGAGTACCAACTTCCAACTCCAGGAAAATTTACGACGAGGTAAAGATCATGCGCATGAGTGCACAGACAGCAGTAAGCACGAAGGGCGAAGAAGGAACAATATCATTTACATTGCCGTAACTAAAAATGCTGCTTATTGCGAAAGAGCGATAACGAAGTAACGCTAACGCTCCGCGCATCCTTTATCTTGATATGAAACGCCTCTACCAATTCTCGGGCAACTTGGTCGTGGCTTTTGCCAAGTGTCCGCAAGCCGCTGTGCACACGCTCATTAGCCACTGTGGATGGGCAAATGTGAGCCTTACCTACTCTTTATGGAGGCATCATGTTTCCTTAATCGGAAATTAATACATCGGACGATTTGGCCAATGTGTTAATTTACTAATTTGACCGTACCGTAAGTAAGAGATCTTTCATACAGCACATTGAGCAAGGGCTTGGCGTGCCTTTTCTCGCAAGCTTATAAAAAATGCGAGCGCACATCCTCGACGTGGTTTAGGCACGTAAAGATAAAGCAGCCAAGTGAAGATAGACAAAGCAGCTTTCGCTTTCCTTGTCCGCTGCGGATACGCCATTGGTGTGCCGACCGAGCCGTCTCGAGCGTAGTTCACCACTACTCCGCATCATTATGTAAAAGTGGCGCTGCGCTCAGTAGAACGATACTTGTAACAGACGGCGCGCAACAAATGAAGCACGCAGAGTGAAAACTTCATCTGTAGCCGTCAGCCTGTGCAGTGTTGAGGTCTGTGTTATTATTGCATGCTTGCAAGTTGCTAAAAAATATTGAAGCTTCTACAACAACAATGTGAATGGCCTAGTTAGCGGAAGTTAATCTCCAAGGCCGTATCACCGGAGTATTCACCAATCACTTGTGGTATTTCTGCCTCAAAGAAGATCAACGTGCACACTTATTTCTTTGCCCAGGGGGGCTTAAGTCAGTAGTGTTGTCACTGGAGACAAGAGCAGCAGCGGAGACCACTTGTGTACGAAAGCAGCATTTAAAGGGACCCTGAAAGGCTTTTGACGATTTTCTACAAACGTACTGAGTCGTTAGAGTAGGTCCTTCTGATCATTAATTGACACATCCAAGTGCTCTTCGTAAAGCGTGTAATTTATTATCAGGTTTTAAAAATGCACATCGCTGCCGATCGCAGCGCACTGCTCGGCGGAATTTTAAGCCGCCCCTACCCATATGACCGAAATCACCCATATGACGTCAGTGGGGCGAGCTATACGATTGGCTGACCAGGGCGCGTGATCGATAATTTTTCCAACTTTATGGTAAACAAATGATCTTCGTAATAGTTGGAATGTTAGTTAATTTGTTTTTATAAAGAGAAAGTAGCAGAAAGAGAATGCACAAGAACAATTTTTCAGTACACTTAAGCACTTCCGGCACACAGCAAGTGTCGTCTGCTTGTGTTGCAACGTACTCTATTTTGACGAGAGCTCCGCGGTCAGAATTGGTCTCAGTCTTTTCGCGAGCACTATCATTCGACTTTGTTGCCTTGTGGACTGCAAACGTAGCGACTGGCAATATGTCAATATGTCAAGCGTATTTTTCGCAGGAGTGTAATCAACACGTTGTTTTTATAAATGTTTAAAATGTTTTACACTTGGTTAGAGCAATATTAGCGCTTTGTTTGGCTGGTTAAGCGCTACGCCAACAAGTGTCCGGACCGTGCAGACCGATCAGGCCGCTCACGTACGTCTGCGCCAAAGTTCCTTCAGCTTGAGTTTATGCCTCCAGTCATTTGCCAATATGACCAGCTTGCCTGTGGCTAACGGAATACCAGACACGTTCGGCGCTACGACAGAATGCTCGCAACGCACGCTGCTTCGATAGCTCTCGCTTGGGGTCGACAGCCAAGCGGCTAGCGGAGAGGTTTCGCGCGGGCGGGCTTCAAAACAACCGGAAGTGGACGATGTGACGTCGCATCGTGACGCAGGACCAGTGAAGGCGGAGCTTAGCCCCGCTCACTCGGCGAACGAGTTGAGGAGGAAAAGCATGGCTGGGGAGGAGGGTAACATCTAATCGCTTGTAGCTCCATTAATACGTAACGCTTCACTTAAATTGTGGTGCGAATTTGGTGCGAAATTGTGGTGCTTGTGGTTCTACTTAAGCTGTACCCTACGCGTCTACAAAATTTGTCCGAACCGTTTCAGGAGCCCTTTAAGAACAGTTCCTAAAGCGCGTTTTCTCCTATACGATCGTAAGCCTATCCCTAGGAGTGGGCAGCGCAACCCGGACGAAGGACAACATGCAGTACACAATACGAGTGCACAGTATCGTGCACTTCCTTTTGTCCTTCGTCCGGGTTGCGCTGCCCACCCCTAAGAATATGCTCAGTCACCAACTCGCCCAGCTTGCTGTATCGATACGATAGTAAGAAAGTTTTACCAACGATGCAATAATATGGTGCTTCCGCTATCTCTACAATACCGTTACGTAGAAACGTCAAAAAGGGTTTATATACTCTGTTTACACAGCAACAGCGAGTGGCGCCACAACCACGAAAATGGGGCACAGCTCACCCTCTGTCTCGTCTGGTATACACCTTCGTCTGCATCACATAGGTATGGTATGGCATGGTATGGTATGGTATGGTAAAGCTTTAATGAAGTCCTGCAGATCGTGAGTCTTCACGAAGCGGGCCGCTCCCTCGTGGGAACCGGAAGGCCGAGCCTCTCGGCCGCATCGTGGGCCTGCTGGACAGCCCAGAGTTGGTCAGCCAGAAGAGGGCTGCGGAGAACCACCTCCCATCTGGCCGAGCTGTTAGCAATGATAGAGCGTGACCGGGCACACCGCCAGAGCATGTGGTCTAACGTGGCTATTTCTCCACAATCGTGGCAGGTAGCAATGGTGTAAGTATCCGGATAGATTTTATGTAAGAGCGACGGATTGGGATAGGAATTCGTTTGCAGTAGACAGAGCGTTAATGCTTGAGCTCTATTGAGGCGCGGATGAGGAGCAAAGTAGGTTCTACGGCTGAGATAGTAGTGTTTAGTAACCTCGTTAGAGGTGGAGGGCGTGTCCCTGTTCTCTGGGGAGTCGGCTTCCGATTGGTCGAGGGTAGCGCGGTGGGCAAGTTCACGCGCAGCCCCGTGAGCCGACTCGTTGAGGTTGGGAGGAGCACCCTTTGTCTGACCCTGATGTGTGGAAAACCAATAAATGAAGTGGTGCATAATTGCCTTGACCCCAATAAGTCTGAGGGCCTGTTTGGATACGGTGCCTTTTTCAAATGCTCTGACTGCAGATCTTGAATCACTATAGATGACATCCCGTGAGCTATCCAGCAGGGCAAGTGCAATAGCCATTTGTTCAGCTATTTCGGAGTCCCTCGTCCGAACCGAGGCAGCATTGGTGATTCCTTGCCTACCATCAACAGTGACGATGGTGAACGCCCGACGTCCCTTACAAGAAGCGGCATCCACAAAGCTGACATGTCGCTGATCACTGTGTATTTGCCTAAAGAGGTTGGCCGCCCTTGCCCTCCTTCTACCGCGATTATGATCGGGGTGCATGTTCCTAGGTATTGGCGCAACCATAATGTTCTCATGAATCGACGGAGGAACGTCAGAGAACTCCTCCGCTACTCTATCGGGCTGATATCCGAGTTCCTGCAAGAAGGATGTCCCTGCCTTCGTTGTTGTGATGCGAGTTGGCTGTGCGCGCTTCTGGGCCTCTGCAGTCTCTTCAAGAGTGTTATGAGTGCCAAGCTGCATTAAGCGCTCTGTACAAGTTTATGCGGGTAACCCGAGAACCCGCTTGGTAATCTTTCTAAGGTGTGCATTCAATTTATCCCGCTCTGCCCGTTTCCATCGACGCATGGCTGCCACGTATCTAAAGTGGCACAAAACGAAGGCATGCATTAGTCGAATGAGGTTATTCTCCTTGAGTCCATGATGCCGATTTGATACCCTCCGAATTAAACGTTCCAAAACAGCTCGAGTGTCACTAGAGTCGTTGTCTATGATTTGATGCTTAATTTCATGGTATCCTGTGCGGATAGGCCTGGTATGAATCTTATCATACTATGGGGGTAAATGTCGTTATTCTCCAGGAACCGGGAGAGTCGATTCAGGACCGCGCGCTCCGCTACCTTACCCACACAGGATGTAAGCGAGATGGGCCTCAAATTGTCAACGCTAGGTGTTTTGCCAGGTTTGGGGATGAGTACTGCGAGAGCAGTTTTCCAAGGTAATGGGACGGTTCCATTCCTCCAAATTTCGTTAATGTCATCTGTGAGGTATGCGATTGATTTTTCATCCAGATTTCGCAACGCCTTGTTGGAGATGCCATCCGGCCCTGGCGCAGATCTACCATTGAGTCCATGTAGAACCCTACGAATCTCCTCAACGCCAAACTCTGCATCCAGGTAGGAATTGGCCTGGCCCTGGTAATCGAGATGTACAGGAGACCATCCTGAGCCGACTGGGAGATATTTGTTAGCAAGCGTGCGGATTAATTCGTCCTCAGAGGTCATTCGTGCGGCCTTATGTATGGTTCTAGCAATGGCACGCCTCTGATTAGACTTAGTATTGGTCTCGTTAAGCAGATGCTTAAGCAAGCTCCAAGTTTTACCATTGCGCATTTCGCCGTCTATCGAATTGCAAACCTCGTCCCACTGCTGTTTGGAGAGGGTTACACAATGTTCCTCAATGTGTTTGTTAGTCTCATATATCTTTTTGCGTAGCCTACGATTAAGTCGTTGACACTTCCATCTGTTGAGAATGGACTGTTTGGCCTCTAACAGATGGGCTAACCTGCTAGCCATTTTCTCAACAGGAAGGTCGGTGCAGACCTTAGAGGTTGCACGCCGAACGTCCTCTTGGACCTGAACCATCCATTGCTCTATGGTAGGTCGGGAATCTGAGGGAGGCCTCTCCTCCCGAAGCTTGCGGAATTTATCCCAGTGCGTGCGTGAATTCGCGCTGTTTTGTACCCCCGATATGAAGCTGGGCCTCACAAATATAGTGGTCACTACCAAGGTTCTCAGCCAAGTTATTCCATTTGGCCTCAGTCACGTTCTTGACGAAGATGAAATCAGGGGTAGTCTCTACACGTGGATGTCCCGATTCGGGTTGGAAAGTTAGGGTCAGTGATCAGCATCAGGTCCAGATCCATGGCGTTCTGCCAGAGATGCTTACCCTTATTGGTATCATACTTATAACCCCAAAGCGGGGCATTAATGTCCCCTGCGACAATAAGAGGGCTTGAGCCTGCCATGTCTACGGCCTTGCGATATATAGAGGTGGCTCATAACATTGGCGTTCGCTACATCGATGTGGTGAGTACTGCATGTTTGCTTCTCTTTTTGTCAGACTCATTAGCGCAGGCAGTCGGTAATGATGTTCGGTGTTATTAGTGATTTTGTCTCGTAGACCAAGAATTGAGTGCCTTGCGGGTTAAATTGCTAGTGGGCAAGAAACACAGGGTGCTGGGTGAGCTTGGAGAAGTTGAAAATCCACGAACTCCTCAAAATTCATGAGCAGGTGGGCATTTCGGTTGGCCCTGCGAAAGGCAAAAGGCTGAAATTGGAGGTTTTACAGAACAAGTATAGGAGTTGGTAGGAGGCCGGTGAGGCCAGGAAAATTATGTTGTAAGAGTGCAACAAGCGAGAAATTCTGCGACTCCTGATGGTAGCGATAAGGACGGGCCAATTAGTGCCGAATGTTTGCTCTTCATGTCGCCAGAACTAGTCCAAGAAAGCAGGTGCTAGGAGAGTATGAATGTTTTCTGGTGGCCACTGTATCGGTAACTCACCTTCTTTAAATAAGGGATTTCAGTTTTAAGGAAGCGTGACTTTTGAAGGCAAACGAGATCGCTATGGAAAAATTCGAAGTGCAGGACCTCCTCCTAATTTGCGAGGAGTTGGGCATTTGCGCCGGCTCCGCAAAAACAAAAGGCGCAGTTCTCGACGTCATGAACCTCGAAGATGTGACGGTCGAGGGGGCTGACGAAGCTTCGGAAACCATTCTTGAAAGAAAACAGAAAGCAGAGGAGTGCGAGAAGCGCGAGCAGGAGGCTGCGCAACGGCACGGCAGAACTTGAACTCAAAAGTCAGATACTCAGGTGGCAGACAGCGCGACGCCAGCTCCACGCTTTCGAGGCAGACGAAGGTATAGTTAATTTCTTCGCCGGTTTCGAAAGTGTGTGTGAGAAAGAGGGTGCCAGCCGGGACTTGCGGACTGAGAGATTACCAGCGCTAATCCCGTTGAATATCGCCAAGTGCTTCATGAACTGCTTGTCCAAGGAGAAAGCGCGATACTATGATAGCACTATCAGTGCTATCATAGTATCAGACACTTCGGTCTGGAATTTCGAGCCGACCTCGAAGGCCGTCGAGGATAGCTGCACGTGACAAAGTATTCGCAGTATTCCGCGACAATCAGAGAGAAGCGACAAAGCGCGATATGGGAAGCAAAGGAGTAGCAAGTCTGTCCGTAGGAATTTTAGATTGGAGACTTCAAATTCCCCCGGCACGCATCAAGAGAAAGAGGGCGATGCTCCTGAAGCAGAGCAAATCAGCACGGAGGCGGCAAATTCGGCCGACCTGCCAGAAAATGTCACCTATGGCTGTTCGGATAGGTCAGAACATCTGATGAAGAAAAGGGCAGAAACACGGGAGGAGACTCGGAGACTGATAGGCGTGTTCCCTATTGTGCAGCGGTCAGAGGACCACGGAAGGATTCCCGAGGCAGCAACGTGCAGTGACTAGTCAAACGCGTTAGAAGCCGGAAGCGAGGAAAAGACGGTAGAGAGCGATGAATGTTCCGCACAAGAAACGGAGGACCTGTTAGGCCAAGTGTGTAAGGAGGAGGCAAGTGCGGCGACCCTGCCAAAAAGAGCGCAGAAAACAGAGGGCCTGTTAAGCCAAGTTTGTATGGAGGCGGCAAGTTCGGCCGGCCTGCGGGAATATGTCACCTATGGCTGTTCGGATAGGTGAGAACAGATGGTGAAGAAAGGGCGTAGGCGCAAGAGGAGAAAGATGGTCGAGGCGTCCGGAATCAAACGTGCAAAGCGCCAAGGCGACACAGGCAAAGGCGCGAAAGTCAGGATCCACCCGAAGACTGAAAAATCGAAGGACGGTGATGCTTCGGGGATCGGCGTGACGCACGTCGCGAAAAAGAGTTTCGCGAAGATTCGGGCGCAGTGAACGCGTCTGCGCGTAAGCAGAGGGACAAAGGGAAGCGTCCCGTCACTCGTGGGGGCAAGGAACTGCCTGTCACCGATAGGGGAACAGTGAGCGTGCGGGTCTGTGAATGCGCCCTTCTAGTACGCGGAAGCTGTTGTTCTAAAGTCGCAGCTACGAGGAGCGTCAGGCGAATTAGCGGCATTGACTTTCTTCGCGACCGCGCTTTGCGAGAACCTCGGAAGGCGCGGCCTTCTCTAGCTCGTCTGAAAGGACTTGTTAAAGCCTGAAAAAGAAATCAGGAAGAAGCGTTGCAAATTGTTTTTTTTTTCTTTTGGGTTCATTTTGTAGGAGATTAGTTACGCGCTGAACGTTTGACAATGCGTAAGGAATAACATCATTTTTTTTTAGACTATTAGCATTTTTGTCTCAGGGTAGTTCCGTAGTAGAAAGTTTACGTGACGACGCGTGTAGAACTGCAAGGCAAACAGGTCAGTGCCGCATACAGTTTGGAAAGCCACGCGCAAGTTGCGCAAGTTGATAAGTTATGCTTTGCGGGAGTTCATAACGAGTCACGTTTGATTTTGCAGGAGTGCTTTTGGAGAGACGTTTTGTAGTTGCGTTCATGAGCTTTGATTTCTTCGACAACATTAATATTTTGGCACGTTTAAGTTTGAGGAACTTTTATTAGACAGAAGGCATCGTCGGTCTTTTATAATCGTGGTATGGCAGATTTCTTTAGTTAGTTTGATTACTTCCATGAAAACGTGACAGCTGAAGAAGGAAAGCGTCAGTATTTTAGTTTCTTTTCTTACACGGAGGTGAAGGCTGAAGATAAAGAGCCTGCTCATGGTAAGTTTGGTTGCGACTTGTTTTGGATTATCCCTGAATTTTTTTTGAAGTTTCGTTAATATTGGTCAGATTTGGTGATTTATTCTAATCACGATGCGTCGAATTAGCATCATTAAGAAGCCCGCTAGAAGAAAAGCGGTGTAAGTAAGGCCATCTGAGCCAATTCAGGAAGGTAATAAGGTTTTCAGATGGTTTTCCCTTTAGTTGATTTCACAATTTGTCGTTATGTAATGATCATGCAGCTATCTGTTGCTAGGTGTTACGGACATGAAGTAATTAAGGCCAGTTCTCCATTCGCCTTCCTGACCTGAAGAAGTTCTAATTCATGATTAGTTAGCTTGATTACCTGCTTGTGTCTATTTGAGAGAACACATAATTGGAAGTTTCTGGGTACTTGTACAAATCAACGTGCACCTTGTGTTTGAGGGTTTTCGTTTCGGTAAGGGGTTGTCAGATTTTTTGAATTCGTACAGTCTGGCGATGAGAGTGGCGTGCACATGGAGCTTGAAGCATTGTGCGTGGCTGACAACGGTCGCTCCTTGGAGCTTGTCCCTTGCAGTCCAGTCAGAGCCCACCTACCAAGAAGTCTTGGGCCAGAGATCTTCGTTCTCAGAAGCTGCGGCCCATGGCTTCGAACAACGCAGGCACCAAGCCGGCCGAGCTACATCGAACAACTCGACCTCCCGATGCACCATCTAACGGCGGGTGTGTTGTTGTGCCCAGTGGCCCTCCAGAGCGGGGAATGCCACCCCTGCGACATGCAGTTGTCACGCTTCATGCTACGATTCTTCACACTTGTCAGTAACCCAAATTGGCCTGCCCACGCCGGAGTGAAGGTCCGTGCAAGGCTACGTTTCTTGTCACCTGTCAGCTGCACAAACTGTCATGACCACGCCGGGGATCGGAACCAGCGTGCGTTCCTCCTACTTTCCCTGCTTGTGCCCAGTGATGTGCGTGCGTTTCCGACCGGGCTCCCTTAGGAAAAGGGAAACCAGCTCACTAATACCATCGGCTCACCGACACCGTCAGCTCACATAATAATAATAATATTTGGGATTTTACGTGCCAAAACCAATTTCTGATTATGAGGCACACCGTAGTGGAGGACTCCGGAAGTTTTGACCACCTGGGACACCGTCAGCTCACATAATAATAATAATATTTGGGATTTTACGTGCCAAAACCAATTTCTAATTATGAGGCACGCCGTAGTGGAGGACTCCGGAAGTTTTGACCACCTGGGGTTCTTTAGCGTGCACCTAAATCTAAGCACACGGGTGTTTTCGCATTTCGCCCCCATCGAAATGCGGCCGCCGTGGCCGGAATTCGATCCCGCGACCTCGTGCTCAGCAGCCCAACACCATAGCCACTGAGCAACCACGGCGGGTCACCGTCAGCTCACAGACGCCGGGATTGGTCTCCTGACGCTATCCATCTCCTGATTGATGGAAACCATGAACAATGACGACGCCGGGCATCCAGACGGCCGTGAAGACGAGGAGGACGCTCGGAAACAGTGTGACTCGGACATGCTAAGACGCTACCATAGTGTGCTCCGATACTTGGAGCCATTTTGTAATCTCAGCTATGTACCTTTTTGAATATATTCCTTCTCTTCACTTTCTTAAACGTTGCTCGGAACTCTTTCACCCGGCACCTGGCAGGGCACCATCGATGGAAACTTCGTTGGCTGCGTGGACCCCGGACTTCGCAACACCAGAAGGCTTGAGAACCATCGACTTCGTCACCCATGCACCTTTCTTGATCCGGAACGTATCTCCCGGGCTCAGGCGCGCCATTGGCCCGGCCCCTACAGTGATCTGCCTAAAGGCGCCGGAGCACCTGGTGACTGGGGTCACCTTAAAAGTTGTCAGATACGGGGCCGTTTCCTGAGCCTACTTCGAGTTCACCAAACGACATTGAATCGCACCACAGCTAATTAAGGAGCGCAGAAGCACGGATACCACATTCCTAGGGCGCGCACGTGCAAACAAGTTGGCGGCCCCCACTTCGTGTGGCGCAGGTGGAGCTATTCACTGCTTGACTCTTCCCGAAAGTGAAGCGAGAGCCTGGCGCTGTTCCAGGTAACGTGAGTCCCGAAGCGAGACGGCTGTAATGCACCGCGAAGGCCTAGCAGCGTCGCCCCCACCTGGCTATTGTGACGGCGCATTGCAAGTCAGCAAGGCAAGACCGCAGGGAGAAGTAAGCCCTCGGACTATTGGGGACCCAGCGGCGACTCTCTTCGCCGGGTATGACACCATCGCACGGGCGCCTACCATTGGCCGAAAATGACGACACTTGAGCGGGCTCACCGATTGGCTGAACGTGACGTGTCTTCAAGACACCGAAGGGCTTAAAAGACGCAGACCGGGAGCAGCAGAAAGATTCCGAGAGCATTCCTTGATTCATCGCTTTCGAACTTCTTGCCACGGGCCGCAGCGTCCGAGTTGCTGCCGGCCCTTAATGACTCTAACACTTTTAATTGACTCTCACTGTAAATATTGTAGATAAAGCTCCCAAGTTTTTCATCCTGAAGTCCTCCTCAACTCGTACAACGTCGGGAATTGCGCGGAGCCGTCGTCCCATCAGCAGCTCAGCGGGTGATGCGCCGCACTCGAGTGGAGTGGTCCTGAAAGCAAGCACTCCCAGTCAGAAATCTTGTTTCGCTTCACTCGTTTTCTTGAGGATACGCTTAGTTATCTAAACACCCTTTTCTGCTAACGCATTAGAACGTGGGTATCCCGGAAAAGACGTGACATGCCTAAAATTGTACAACTGTGAGAACAACAAGAATTCACGACATGAAAATTGAGGGTCATTGTCAGAAGAAGCTATGGGAATGCCGTGCCTAGCAAAGGTCGCACTTGTTACGTCAACTACTGTTTTGGCTTGAGAGTTCAACTTCGGGAAAGTTTGACAGGGCGTCGGAAACGCACAAGTACGACCTCCCGCCGTATTAAAAGATGTCAATGCCTACACGGTACCGCGGTTGGTCCGGCACGAGGCGCATCAAAAGAGGCTCTCGGAGTTGGCTATTGCATACTTTTTGCACATAGAAGATGTCTGGACGAGCAATTCTATGTCCACGTTCATTCGGACCATTCAGTCGCGTTGGTTTGTTACGTCTCTTGCAGACACCTCTAAAACGTTGAAGCAATCTTCGTGATCTTGAATTTCGCCGACCAGCGCGGAGGCTCTGCAGCAAATCGCTAAATGGTTGCTCCGTTGGCATTTTCTGCACGTTCGTCCGAACGCGGGACAGTCTCTAGGCTTATGCGTGCGTCCGCATTTGGAGCATTTGTACAGCTTGGCTTGCACCATGTTGGGGTTTGGGCATGCATTGTGAACGGTGTCTACTTGCTTTTTACCTCGTTCCCTAGTTTCTTGGCGGAGAGCCGATGTTTCGGCTGCCTTGCAGACGTGCTCAGCCTTGTGCAACGTCAATTCATAGTCCCTGAGCAGCTTTTCTATCACCTTGTCGTCCTTGGTTCCGTAAACAATCTAGTCTCGGACCATAGAATCTAGAAGTAAAACATTATGGGGTTTTACGTGCCAAAACCACTTTCTGATTATGAGGCACGCCGTAGTGGAGGACTCCGGAAATTTCGACCACCGGGGGCTTTTTAACGTGCACCTAACTTTAAGTACACTGGTGTTTTCCCATTACGCCCCCATCGAAATGTGGCAGCCGTGGCCGGGATTCGATCCCGCGACCTCGTGCTCAGCAGCCCAACGCCATAGCCACTGAGCAACCACGGCAGGTTGAGAATCTGAAGGTGTGCCGAAATTGCACGCCCGTGCATGTTTCTTCAGGTCCCGCAGGAAGTGTTCAAATGGCTCACCTTGGCTCTGAACTCTCTTCCGAAATATGTAATCGTTGATGTACTTTGTTGGTGCACAGCTTGAAGAAATCGTCAAATTTCTTGATAATCGTCACGTAGTCAGCTTTGTCTTCGCCTTCTGCGAAGCTCAGCGTATTAAATATATCGATGGCGTCCTCACCTTCGACACTGAGAAGGAGCGCTGTCTTGTACGACACTGATCGCTTCTTGTCATCCGGTTCCGAAGCCGCAAGGAAGGGCTCGAATTTCTGCTTGAATATGTTTCTTGCTCGTTCCCCCCGTCATGCTCAACGGACCAGGCGGCCTCGACGAGTCCATTACGTAGTCCCTGCTGCGCTGCCCGTCGAAGATCAAAGCCGTGCTTGATTACGTATCCCACTTCTGACATCATGTATCGTAGCGTCCAGGAAGCCAAACATGCTGCGCCGGGGCAGCGGGGAGTGGTGGTGGGGGGCAAACTACGGATTTATTGCACACGCATACTTTTATATTGGATTTCGAAAGGAGTGTGTATTTTTGTCAATGACAGATAAGTTGCTTGAGCGGAATTCTGAGCACGTGGCGGCGCATGAGGTTTGCGCGGCACACGTGTAGAGCTCGGCACCCAAGATACCGGGCACGCGGAAGAAGGCGCGTCCATGGGCACCGCAACATTTCTGCCGAATAAGAAAAGCGAATAAACAGCGGTCTCATGTCTTGAAGTGTTATACGCGAATGTCACAAAAGGCAATGCAGTGTCCCAATCTTGGTGGTCGGCGGCACATATATACATTGCCAGCATGTCGGTAACCGTTCGGTGCAGTCTCTCCGTCAGGTCACTCGTCTGTGGATGGTTGGCCGTCGTCAGTTTGTGTCTGCCCGGTCAGTTAGGAGTTGCCCCGTGATAGAGCATGAAATCATGGAATAGGTCGCGCCATAGGCGCCGACTACGGGGGGGTGCTCCGGGGCCCTAGCCCCCTCCAGATTTTACGAGGGGGGGGGGGGCTGAGCCCCCCGCCTGGCTATGCCGAAGCTTATCGCCCCCCACCTAACGTGTCATTGCCATAGTTTTGTCAACCACATCATTTGAAGTTTCTTTTGACTCGCTTGGACCTTTTCATTAAACATTTTATTGAAGTTCAGTGTTTGACGGAAGCCCGTCTGGTCGGGATGAAACATGGTTAAAAGGGTAAACAAAAACCCGGGGCACTTCGCCGACCAAATAAAGATTTAAAAGAAAAGAAGACATTTCGGCTCCCGCACGGGAGCCTTGTTCACAGGTAAAATAAACAAAGGTGCCCGAGCAGCTCGCTTAAATACTATTAAACACGTGACGCAGGCAGCGCGCATACACTGACGGCAGATTGCCATCGCTCCTGTTCAGAGTGTGTGGCGTAGTCTGAATCATGAGGGACTCAAGATAAAGGCGTCGAGATAGCCCTTTTTCCCTGGCAAGGACACGTGCCTTCCCCCAGTCGATTGCGTGGCCGCTTGAGGTGGCATGCTCAGCCAACGCACTGGATTTCACATTTTCTTTTCTGACGTCATAATTGTGCTGTTTAAGACGCCTTTCAAAGTCACCAGTTTCGCCAATGTACACGTAGTCGCAATCCGCGCATGGGACAATGTACACAACACCTGGGAATTTCTCTTTTGGCAATTTGTCCTTAACATTGACGAGTGATTGCCGTAGTTTCTGGTTTGGAATGTGTGCCACTTGAACATTGTATGAGCGCAGAATACGGCTTAGAGCTTCACTTGTGGACGGGATATATGGTATTCCGGCGCGCTTTTGACTAGAGGGAGCATGGGGTAACTGCGGACGTGCCATTTGTCGTTCGACAGCATTCAAGAAATGGCACGGGTAACCACAGGCTGATAGTTCCCGCCGTACCACGCTTACGTCGGCTGCGTAGTTTTCTTGTCTCGTGCAGATTTTCTCCGCGCGTCGTAGAAGCGTCGAAACCACTGCCCTTTTGTGAGAAGCAGGTTGCAAGGAGCCGGAATGCAAGTAGCGTCCTGTGTGAGTTGGATTTCTGAAAACTGCGAGCGACAAAGTAGGCCCCTTTCGTTCAATCAGCATATCAAGGAACGGAAGCTTGCCGTCGATTTCCTCTTCTACCGTGAACTGGATCGCTGCTTCCATGCTGTTGAGGTGCGAAGTGAACGACTGAACTGCTTCTTTGTGAATGATGCAAAAACAGTCGTCCACGTAGCGAAAGAATGCCTTCGGAGCAGGGCTGAACGAAGAGAGTGCTCGACTTTCAAGTGCTTCCATTGTCAAGTTAGCGGCGGTTACCGATATAGAAGCTCCCATAGCCGTTCCGTGGACCTGCTTCTAGAAACACTTTTGGAACGTAAAGTACGTATTTGATAAACAGAACTATAACAGCAGAGCCAGATCCGGTGCATCAATAGGCGATCTCTCAGGTAGAGTGGCATCCGACTCCAGAGCGGTACTGCATACACCCACGGCCAGTTCCGTTGGCACACTAGTAAAAAGCGATTTCACGTCAAAAGAGACCAAGGTGTCATTTTCGTCCAGCACGACGTCACGGACTTTGTCCATCAAGTCGTAGGAATTGCGTATATGAGTGGCACGTTGTCCGACAAGGGACGAAATGACACGATGTAAAAATCCTGATAGCTTGGGCAGGGGCGAACGCGTGAAACCTACAATTGGACGCATGGGAACGCCTGGCTTGTGAACCTTGGGGAGGCTATAAAGAGCAGGGGCCGAACCATTATGACAAAGTAATGCGAAATACAGTGACTTGCGTTCAGGGGGGACCACACGAAAGACATCGGCCTAAAGCTTCTGGTAGTCTCTTTGCACCTTGGGTGTTGGATCCCGGTCAAGTTGAACGTACGTATTCGTGTCTTTTAACAGCGTCAACATCTTCTTGGAGTAGTCGACTTTGTCCAACAGAACCGTCACGTTCCCTTTGTCTGCGGGAAGAATCACGACCTTGCAGTTGCCGCGAAGCCTCTTCACCGCTTGACGCTCTTCTGAAGACAGGGCCGAAGAAGGGGGGCCCCTTACTCTGGAGAGAACAGACACAACACGAGTGCGGGCCTCATCACGGTGCGCGGGATCAACTTGGCTAACGGCGTTCTCCACGGCACATACAAACTTCTTTTATGCGTTGCATATTGCAATCGCTCAGTTCAGCCCTTGGGCGCGGCCGGGCAGCCACCATTGACCTTGAGCGCAACCACGTGACGTGACGTCACGACAGCCGGAGGAAAAGCTGGGCCCCAACTCGCGCGGTCGTGCGCGGCCGCAGCCACCACCTGACTCCCGCTCCTCCCGCTAGGGGCGCTGCGCCGGCGCGTGATACCGACAACGTAGACCGCAGAGCATACAGAGCATACGACAACGTAGACCGCAGCATTTTGTGGGATATTCTGGAAGGGGAAGGCTTAGGTAACGATTGTATACAGCTTTTGAGAGAGATTTACCTAGAAAATACTGTTTGCGTTGAATGGGAAGGGATGAGGAGCGCGGAGAAAGTTCATATCAACAAGGGACTGAGGCAGGGGTGCCCTTTATCCCCGCTGCTGTTTATGATGTACATGGTGAGGATGGAGAGGGCGCTAGAAGGAAGTAATATCGGGTTTAATCTCTCATACAAACACGCAGGTACAGTAATAGAGCAGCAACTCCCAGGTTTATTTTATGCGGACGACATTGTGTTGCTCGCAAACAAGCAAAGTGATTTGCAACGTCTGGCTAATATCTGTGGACAGGAAGGCAACAATTTAGGTTTGAAATTTAGTGTTAGAAAATCAGGCGTTATTGTATTCAATGAAAACAGTGAACAGACAGTGGAGATACAGGGCCAAGAAATACCTCGGGTAACAGAATATAAATACCTTGGTATATGGATAAACGAAGGCAACGGATATATGGAAACACAGGAAAAAACCATAACAGTCAAGGGGAAGAGAAATGCAGCCATAATGAAGCACAGAGCGCTATGGGGATACAATAGGTACGAGGTCCTCCGAGGTATGTGGAAAGGGGTAATGGTTCCAGGACTTACTTTTGCAAATGCGGTTGTTTGCTTTAAATCAGGGGTACAATCAGGACTCGACGGGAACCAAAGGTCAGTGGGTCGCCTCGCATTGGGCGCTCACGGGAAGACTACAAATGAAGCTGTGCAAGGGGATATGGGCTGGACTAGTTTTGAAGTGAGGGAAGCTCGCAGTAAAATTGAGTATGAAGAACGGCTGAGGAATATGGAGGAAAGTAAATGGGCTGGGAGAGTGTTCAGGTATCTGTACAGGCAAAACATTGATTCACAGTGGAGGAAAAGAACTAGGAAGCTTACCAGCAAGTATGCGGCCTGTGGGGTGGGCAACACAGCAACAAAGAAGGTCAAGCGGAAAGTCAGAGAGGTTGAATTAATCTCATGGGTGGCGGCAATGGAAAAGAAACCTGCCATGAGTAACTACTTAAGGGGAAAAAACGAAATTAGGAAAGAAACCATTTATGATAACTCAAAGGGAAGCTCATTACTTTTCGAAGCGAGATCGGGATGCCTTAGAACACGCACGTATAAAGCGAGATATAAGAAGGAAGAAGAAGCATGTGCTTGCTGCGGTAAAGCTAGGGAAACGACGGAGCATATTTTATTAGAATGTGAAGACATCTATCCAGCGGTCGATTTAGGCACCACTGGCCTCCTTGAAGCCCTTGGGTTCAGCGGGAGCAGTGGTAAAGCAAACAGGTCCGCAATAGACATCAGTAAGAGGCGATTGGAGGATTGGTGGAAGAAAAGTAGGGAAACGACAAAGGACGGAGACGTACAAAAGCACAGTTCGCAATAGGGTATCAGAAAATTTGGACGTGGTAGTTCATAGTGTGTTTTTTTTTCTCATGGGTTAACCTAGGTAGGATATTAGGCAGCATAGTAGCAAGAGCTTGGTGGCGCAAGCCACCGCCCCGTTCCAAAGGGGACGCTCATAACATCCATCCATCCATACCTAGCCCTCAAAAAAGATGGGCTGGGTGGGAATCGAACAAGGGTCTTCGGAGTGTGAGACGGTGACGTTACCACTGAACCACAAGTTTTTTTTTTCTTTATTGACCACTGAACCACGAGTTCGATGCTTCAATGCGGTACAAAAGCGCCTCTAGTGAACGCGGTGTTGCCTTAGAAACGAGCTGTTTCTAAGGCTCAGGCGTGCGTCGCTTGCTCAGCCGCACATTTCGTTGTCGCGCCGAACGATGCGTCGCTCGACGCTCACCGCGTCCGATGCGGGGCGCGTAGTCGCTGCGCCGTAGCCCATTGTCTTACACCTCTTGGCGGGTCGACGGGAACGCTGTCGCGTTGCACTCTTGAAGGCGAAGCTTAAGCGTCCGCTTTGCAGCTGTTATGACGTCATATGGTAGCTACGCGGCCGCGCGCGGCGCAGCAAGGTAGAGCGTGGTTATGCGGCTAGTATGCTTCGCATAAAAAAAAAGACCGCGCAATATGCAACGCATTCTTGGCTTAACCAAGCTAAGACTGGCCATTTTATGCGAAGCATACTAGCCGCACAACTACGCTCTTCCTTGCTGCGCCGCGCACGGCCGCGTAGCTACCATATGACGTCATAACAGCTGCAAAGCGGACACTTAAGCTTCGCCTTCAAGAGTGGAACGCGACAGCGTTCCCGTCGACCCGCCAAGGGGTGTAAGACAATGGGCTACGGCGCAGCGACTACGCGCCCCGCATCGGACGCGGTGAGCGTCGAGCAACGCATCGTTCGGCGCGACAACGAAATGTGCGGCTGAGCAAGCGACGCACGCCTGAGCCTTAGAAACAGCTCGTTTCTAAGGCAACACCGCATTCATTGGAGGCGCTTTTGTACCACTTTGAAGCATCGAACTCGTGGCTCAGTGAGAAAACTCACTGAGCCACGAGTTTGATGCTTCAAAACGGTTCTAAAATGTCATTTGTTGTTTGATATAGAAGTACAAACAGGCAATAAATAAAAAAAAAAACTCGTGGCTCAGTGGTAACGTCTCCGTCTCACACTCCGGAGACCCTGGTTTGATTCCCACTCAGCCCATCTTGCAAGTTGTTTTTTATTCATGAAGTGCCTGCTGGAATTTATCGCTCACGGCCAACGCCGCAGACACCGACGCCGACGACACCGGCTTTTCTGCGACACGAGCTCCTTAACGCTGTCGCGTTAAAATAAAGGCTAGTATGCTTCGCATCCTGGGCTTAACCTTGGCTAAGCCACAGCCAATTTTTTTATCCCTTGCAGCTCCGGCGTTGAAATTGAGGCCAATGCTGAGGACCGAAAGCTCAGTTTTGTCTGGTTTGTACGAGGACATGTTGAGAACCGTGCACTTTCCTGCTTTGCGCTGAACGTCGCTTCGCTGGGCTTGAAGTCTGCGAATCTTGTTGTCGTGCGACAGATCATCTTTCCGTGCACGAAGGCTTGCTTGAAAATTGGCATGTAGCTGCACGCTTGCGAAATCGTTAGGCAAGCGGAACTCTACCCGACGGCGAGCAAAGAAAGCTTGGTTCTCCAGAGTTCTTACTTTTTCCCGGCAGTCTTGGATCCGTGCTTGTAAGAGTTGCCGCTCAACTTTGGCGATGACGCTGAGACCAAAGCGTGTCGATGCGGGTCTTCCCAGACGTAGTGAACGAGGGATCAAACCCAGAGTCTTGCATTTAGAGTTAAACTTGAGGTGGCCGCGGAACGCTGCCATTCGCGTCGACAGTGATACAAACTGGCGAATCTGCTGAACGATCGGTTGGCCATATGCCTGACGAAGGTTAATGAAGTTCAGTGTTTGACGGAAGCCCGTCTGGTCGGGATGAACATGGTTCAAAGGGTAAACAAAAACCCGGGGCACTTCGCCGACCAAATAAAGATTTAAAAGAAAAGAAGACTTTTCGGCTCCCACACGGGAGCCTTGTTCACGGGTAAAATAAACAAAGGTGCTCGAGCAGCTCGCTTAAATAGTCTTGAGCACCTCTGTTTATTTTACCTGTGAACAAGGCTCCCGTGTGGGAGCCGAAACGTCTTCTTTTGTTTTAAATCTTTATTTGGTCAGCGAAGTGCCCCGGGTTTTTGTTTACCCTTTTAACCAAACATTTTATTGTGGATAATAGCTTACTGCATCACTGTTGGCGCGGACGTGCATGGTTTTTAATTCATATTTCGCTTTATTTTTGCAAATCCTGACAATATGAGAACAAGCGCATTAGAACTAGCAGCGGCGGGTACCTCATCCATGCTTTCTCACTTCAACATTGTTTTACATTTACATTTCTACTGTAAACACCATGCACATACACAATATACTTAATAATATACATATGAAAAGGTTTATTATATTCTTAAAGAGAAGGAGGTAACCAATTATTAAATATTTTTAAAGGTTTGGATAGTTATGCCTAGATAATGAATATATTGCTGTATGTTCAACTCGTTTCAAAATGCTTTGCGTGCTTTTTTGACCCTGAAAGAAACCTGTAGACTTCAGTGAGTGACCCCTTCAGCAGAGTTTTTATCAATGGCGTGTGAAATGCACCTAAATGTTATGTGTCTCAGTCTCGCTTCTCTTTCCAGTAAGCAAAGCTACGACTCATTAAAGAGCACTTCTAATAATTTACAACATTTATTAGGGATGGAAACATCGTCACTTGCATGCAGAGGTAATAAATATATACAAGGTATTCCAATTAACTATCATGCACCAAGATTTTAAAAAGCAGTGCGTTACTCAAAGAAAACCTAGTGCATAATGTTTCCGGTACAGGGGAGTAGCTGCCAGTGAATTTTTCCTTACTGAGATTTAATTATGTAATTGTAATGATATAACTCCAGACGTACTACTATATTTACCAAAGTGTCAATGAGGCATTTGTAGGCACAGCCAAGGGACATCTAACTGCGGTATATTCAGCGAAGTACTGGTTGCGTACTATTTTTTTTCTGGCTGACAAATAAACCCTGCAAAATATGGCGAATGCCACGTGACTGCGCTCCCACCCGATTTAACAGCAGCACCCTCGAATAGGCTCTTTCTGAGTTAGGAAATGAAGAAAAAAAAATCACCGCCCAAGCACTCCGTGCAGATAGTTAACCAGCGAAGCTGAAACGTGCGGCTCCGGTGTTTATCACTGGGTTAATCCCGATGGTTCATTAAACGACGGCTTGGTAGGCGGCCGTATCCTCGGTACACAGTTGCTGCTTGCGCACGACTGCATGAGCCTGTTCTTGTGCCTGGGCTGCAGCACTGGGACAGCGTAGACGAGCTCATTCCTGGTTCTGCTCGCGGCGTTGCTGATTGAAAGCTGCCTGCTCCTCAGGAGTATGTATGACGCGTCGCCTACCCTTGTCGGAGACGGAGAGAAAGTGGTTCGCGCCCCCTCGGCTGCGACTGGCACCGAGCCAACTGCGTGCCTCTTTTTCACTTTTTATGCGAAGCATATTACGAGAGCTCAACCCAGCTCCTCAGGCGCGGCGGTGTCGCCTTCAATGACCTCAATTTGACCCCATGTCATACCACGTGACACCGTGACGTCACGACAGAGGAGAAACGGGGCTCCAACTCGCGCCGTCGCTCACGGCGGTATATAAGCAGCTGCGCTTGTTTCTAGGTGGCTTTGGCTCAACTCTTGCAAGATGGGCTGGGTGGGGATCGAACCAGGGTCTCCGGAGTGTGAGACGGAGACGCTACCACTGAGCCACGAGTACGGTGCTTCAAAGCGGTACAAAAGCGCCTCTAGTGAATGCGGCGTTGCCTTAGAAACGAGCTGCTCAGGCGTGCGTCGCTTGCTCAGGCGCACATTTCGTTGCCGCGCCGAACGCTGCGTTGCTCGACGCTCACCGCGTCCAATGCGGGGCGCGTAGTCGCTGCGCGTAGCCCATTGTCTTACACCCTTTGGCGGGTCGACGGGAACGCTGTCGCGTTCCGCTCTTGAAGGCGAAGCAGAGTAACGCATGAGTTGTTTCTTCGTCTAGCCGAACCAAATATAGCCCAGCAACAGCAGTTCACCAGGCTAAACAGTGGTTCAACAACTAAAATAAAGGCTAGTATGCTTCGCATCCTGGGCTTAACCTTAGCTAAGCCACAGCAATTTTTTTTTCGTGCATTCCCATGAGGCTATGGCGGAGGAGTTTTCGGCGTATAGGCGACAGACGGACGGACGAGTCGGCCAGCCATTTACAGCTTATCTGTAAAACACCGTGATTGAGCTAGTGCCTTATGTGCCGCACCTCGGCACGTCGCGTTTGGTGTTAGTTGGAAACAAGCTGTGATAGCTGTTCTCTTAGCGTAGATAAAGTGCATGGATGGTTTTTATTTTTTTTTTTGCCATAACACCTATCAGCACAAAAGCGAGTTGACAACATCAGCGCAAATGTTTAAAAGTGCGCTTTGTTTCGTCCCCCTCGCCATGTCTTTCTATAAATTTACGCCGGTGCTATGATCGGTCCCATCTTCTTCGATCCCACACTGACTGAGCAACATTAGGTGGACGAAATCCTTGAAGAAGTGGTGGATGAGTTTCTCAGCAAAGTCTCGCTATCACGTCTTGCACTTCCGTAGTATCAGCATAGTGGGGCACCGGCACACTGCAGCAGCCGAGCACGAAACTGGATGGATGGGACTTTTCATGCGCAGCACATTGGAAAGCACGGCCCTATCATTTTAGCCGGCCAGGTCACCTGACCTCTCTCTACTCGATTCCTTTCTTTGAGGTTACGTGAAAGATTGTGCTTACATGATCGAGACGGACGTCAGATGAGATCAAGGTAAGGATAATGGATGTCTGCCGTCGAATTCCACTGTCGGTCATAAAGAAAGCCACCGAAGATGTAGTAAAACGGACTCAGTAATGTGCCCAGCTGTCCGCGCAGTTGTCTTCAGTTGTTTCTTCGAGCGTGTACCGGACTGCGGTTGATGGCTAGGCGTGTGCCGAGGCCCAGCACTGCTGGCATCCCTACAACCTATGTATTGTTTGTTACAAGTATCACATTCTACACAGTTGCTCGACGAGCAGGTCAAATTCGAAGTTGCCTTGTGAAAGTAATCCGACGCTGTACTTTTTATTGTAGTATAGTAGGCAAGTATATTGCTACGTGTCTACTGAATGCGAAAGAGCCGTCGCTGGGAAAAGACGAAGAGGATGTGGTCGTCCTGCATGCGAGCTGTCCACCATTTTGTTGAGGCCCTGGCATCTGAGTGTAAATACACCCTGTACCATAATCATAAGCAGTGTTTTCTTTACGCAACATTTTTGGTGGAGGTACACGTTCCTGTACCACCGCAGAGCTCCGCAGGGGCCGCTCCATCCCAGTTGCCAAGGGACGTCGTCTTCGCCGGCCACACCTCCCGTGGCTCCCGCTTACATAACTTCGCCGTGATCCTGGCGTGTTCTGCGGCCAAGCTGTCACTGACGACTGGATTAACAACAACCTTTTGCGAACTACAGGCGGGCTACCCGACCCTCGCCATATCTCGGTGGCACACAACGTGTGTGGTTCGAGACGCACGAAGCTGAAGTTACCTGCTGGGAAAAGTAGCAGATCTGCGACCTTTCCAGCGACATCTCTGGTCGCAAGCTTGCTGCCAAAAACGAACTGGCGGCTCGAGCTCTTCAGAGCCGTACGTCGCTTACACGCCTCGCTGCACGCCAGAGTCGGACAAGGTTGCGCACGTGTTAAAAGGCTTTGCTGACAACGCGTTCAGCCTGCATGTTTACGTAGACATATCTACCGCCAATTCCATCATTAAAGAAAGTCGGTGATATGAACAAGCCAAAAGTCGCCGAATAATGCAACACTTCGCCCGACTTACTTCGTCATGTGATGCCCGCCACCAGACGCCACATATGAAACTGTCACGCACATTGTCCATCAATAGCATGGAGCTGCCTGTTCCGCGCCCATTCAATCACCCGTATTTTTTTTTCATCGCACACCCACGACCCATCGCTACCGTCGGTATTCAAGCTGCTCTACGGGTTTCTGTATCTCAGCGTCCCATCCATGTAACCTGTCGAGATGCCCGGCCATACACCACGACTGCCGCTCGTCGTACCCAAGCGCCTCCTTTCGGAATCCTTCAGAATTGTCCGACGATCAACCGGTCTGTCTTTTGCTATGTCACGGCGTCGGACACATTTCTCGCTATTGCCGTCGGCGTTAGAGCTCCTTATTCCAGCCCGCCCTCCCTACCTACCGGCGCCCTGCCAGTTACCAAAGTTGATCCGCTCCTACTTACCACTCTTCGGCCTCCCACGAGCCTCTCACCACTGACGCACCCCTGCCCTTGTCAGCCGCTAGGTCCCCATTGCCTCAATCCCGCTCTCCTCACCGCTCTTCCCCAAAATTTTCAGGACGCCCGCAGCAGGAAATATACACAGCTTGCGGAGCTGAAGCTGCGGTGTCGTTGTCCACAAACCCTCCACTGACGCTGCCCACGGATCTCCTCGACGTCGACGTCGCTGCTCTCGTGGACACTGGAGCACATTTACCAATCATGATTCATGAGTGCCACTTTACGCTACCGCTTGGTATCGCCGGTATAGTCATACGTTGGTCGTCCTTTTCGCTCTCCACGACTTGATGCTCGGCTTTCTTTCAGCGCACTCTGCTATCATTAATTCATAGCAGTGTTCTTTCAAGCGCCTAAACGTATTTAGGAAGAGTGCAGTGGAGAAAGAGAGCTGACTTCAAACTGATTTTTATTTGAGCGAACGCGGGATCGAATCCCGGCCTCGGCGGTCGCATTTCGCTGGGGGCGAAATGCGAAAGCACCCGTGTACTTAGATTTAGGTGCAAGTTAAAGAACCCCAGGTGGTCCAAATTTCCAGACTCCCCCACACTACAGCGTGCCTCATAATCAGGCCGTGGTTTTGGCACAAAAAACGGCTTAATTTATTTTTTTATTTTCGAGAAGAACAGCGCATGTACACAGATGTCTAAAAACAAAAACAAAAAACAAGGGATAGCAAAAACGAGTCAAATCGCTTATAGCACGTGGCCACGATTTCCGCTAAACCCGGTAATGTAATCAAAGATCAAGGCGCCAGAAGGAGCGCAGCAGTCACCGAGCTCGCAAATTGCTTCTATTGTTTCGCGTGTTAACCTGTTGGCAGTATACCACGCTCCGATCAAGAAGGACGATGCCGCCACAATCGCGGCAGCGAACCGCAATTCGCACATCATTACTCTGGTGCTCGCGCAGCCTGTCGCGAGCACCGAAAGCTGCGTTTGTCATCGAATAATTACATATAAAAAGGCGGATTATGTATCGAACCTTGTTTGGCACCCCTTCTCAGTGACATTTTTTTTTATCGGATCTTGTTAAACAAACTCGCTAACTCTAGTTTTCGACGACTGCCGTTACGTCTACAATTTTTAGAACGAAAGCTCCACTGCACCATGTCTCTAAAGGTCATTCGTCGCGTCGCAGTGACTTTGAGCCGCCGGAGCACAAAGGTGGCAGATGTGACGTTGCGCCACGTGATTCGCTGCGGAGTGGCAGTTGTAGTGGTTCCATGTGTGAAATGACGCTTATTTCTGCAGCCCAATAGGGAGCACTGCGCGGCGTTAGGGGAAGAGGGAAATAAAGACGAGAGGAAGGGACAAGAGGGATAAGGAGTCTCGCCCGCTCATGGAGGAGGTCGATGACGAAGGCGGGGGGGGGGGGGGGGTGCGGGCGATTATCGGCTGTGGAGAGCTCGGGAGGTCGCCGGGTGTTGCAGCAAGTAGGTCCGGTTGCCTGTTGACAGTGATGACCACTCTGGGGAGAGGCGTCGCAGCTGCGGTACCACGTGACTAAGCGAGACTTAAAGGGCTAAATATAGTCCGACGTAGCGCGAGCGCGCGCGCACACGTTACGTCACGTTGGTGAGAACAAGAGCGTCTATAGACCCTTTTCTTGAGGGCGCCGCCATTTTGCGATCGCAGCGCCGTCTATCGTCCGGCACCACGCTGGCACGTGGGATCGCGAAAGGGGGTGGACGGCGAACGTGCTGTTGACGACGAGTGGCAAGTTTTCGCGCTTTCCCGAGAGGTGTCAGCAAGTTGTGTGGAATGAGAAACTTAGCGTATCGTCACTAAGCTTTTAGTTTCGATACGGCCGAAATGTCGAACGGTGACGCGCCAAGAGGCGCTCCCGCAGCTTCTCTCCACGATCGAAATAAGAGGCGAGTCAAATCTGACCATTGTCGATACGTAACGTATACATCTAACGTGTTGTTGTATGTCTAGCCTTGAACTCTGCCAGGTGTCAATCAGGCGACAACAATCAGAGGTGTCTCCATGTGTCAAACGGTGCGCCGCACCAGCGTACATTCTAATCCAGGTAACTGCGAAGCCCCGAGGAAGCACCTTTCGCTAGCTTTCGTGGTCCTGAATTTTTCGCGGTTGGATTTTCTAAACATTGTTTATCTGGTACCCGGACATCAAGGTTTACAAAATAAACTGTAAAATAACTCGATTAAAAAGCTCATTTTATCCATGTTACAAATGGATAAAATGAACTGATGGTTGTGGCTGCGAATATGCCACGATCAACCAGACGCACGCGCCGCGTTGTAAGGTTATGCGCATTCTTAGGTCTCGAATGGTGCCCGTGCGTGCAAGGGCACCTCGCCTAGTCGAGAGAGCTGAAAAACAAACTACACTACTCTTTTCAACAGCAACTTCATTTTGTGCAGTAATACAGCACGCGATGAACGGCGTCGACAGCTTGCCGGCGAGATTCGGAAACACGGGAGAGCCCATGTGGGCCGGCCGGCACACGGTAGGCATGGCTTTGGTTACAGAATTGAAAAGAACACACCTTCGTTTCTTAGTCGGCACGTATACTGTTTTCATAATACGTCCTCGGTCAACTTCCGCCAAGACGTTGGTTTCCGAGTCCGATAATCTTAGAACACGTTTAAACAGAATAAGTTTAATGTGCGTCGACGACGAAATATTTAGCTTCATACATTCGCAATAGTTGACCGACTAGAATACGCACCTTTCATATCCCAGTTTGATCATGCGTGCCCAGTTCCGAGCTCGTTGCCGAGCGTTCGCTGGGAACAAAAGAGTGGCTGAAGGCTTAGCTTGGTTAAGCCTGGAAGACTGCGAATGCGCCTTGGTTCGGCTGATGGTGCGGACATGGTTGCCCTTTGTTAAACTAATGACTGTACATCATCCGACATAGCGCAAGGCAGCGCGCCGACCACTGCGAGGAGCCGAGCTGTAGCCCCATTTATCCTCCTAGCGTGACGTCACACCAGCGAGCGCCCTCTAGCCTGTTTCACATGATGCAATTTTCGTCGCACCGGAAGTGCGATTTCCGTCGTTTGCGCTGAAAATCGCAGTCGCAGTGCCGACACCCCGATTTTCGGCTGCGACCAACCGGTTGGTCGCGCAGTCGCACCGTCGCACCGATCGCTGCGATTTTCCGTCGAAATTGCGCGGAGAGCTGTCAACGGAGCTATTCCGCCCGTTTGCTTTGGAAAATGGCGTCTCGCACGACAAGTGCAATGCGCGGAGACGTGGATCGTCGAATTCGGTACGTACGCGAAGGGAGAATAAATAACTTGTACCACATAATCGATTCTCCCATATATGTACGTTTGTTGACACGCAACGCAGCAAATAAAGTGCATTTTCACGCTTGCTTCGTACGCCTTTGCGAGTTGTCAGTGCTAGGAGGTGTTCGATCCCCAGCAGACGACAAGGTCGTCACAATTTGCTTTTGTTGAGTAGCATGCAAAAATCGCGCTTGCGGAGCAGCTTGAATTATTTCGACCTCGGCAAAGGCAAATGACAAGAAAGCAAAGTACCCGAAGTTTCAACGTTGCGCTAACGCGGTACCGTTCAGTTGCATTTTCTTGTAGGTTTTCAAGCGTGAATTTCCCGATGCATCTTGAAAGCTTATCTTACCTCTTATTAAATTTGACAGAGCAAAAGTGTCGGCTATCGTAATGAATTTGCTACGATAGCATTAAATCTGTGGCTTGAATAAAATATTACATGCACGTTAAGTTGCACCTCTTCTCTGGAGAATTTTTTTTTCTTGCACAGAAACCAATAAACATTGGGTATGTTGCGGACTTTGTATCCTTGCCGCATCTGTATTAACACTTGCCTTGAAAGGTAATTAACTGTAGAGCTAGTAGATTAAGTAAGTTGCTTGCTATAGTGGCACAGTGACAACGTACCCTCCTGCACAATCATGTAGAACTCGTGCAATAATGCGAAAAGCAGGCAAACGGCCTGTTCTTGTGGGGATTAAACAGTATAAAACGACACGCTGGAAAAAAGTAAATCAAAACTGTGCAGTGAAGTCAGCCAGTTCAGCCAGTACAAGCAGTTCTTGCACATTGACAGCTGATCAAGTGTGCAGAAACATTCATGCCTTACATGTTTCTAGCAAGTTTCTATTAAGTTTGTGATCACATATATTAGTGTGTAAACCCATATAACGATATCCGCTGGGATTACTATTTTTATAAGTAATGAAATACCATGCTACTTGCAAGAACATATATCACCCGAGGATTTTAGAACAAATTTCTGCATTTCAACTATACATAATATGTGGTTTATTCAATAAAGCACCACAAACTGGGCTTTTTTTTGCAATGACAAACTTATTCCAAACTTTACTTACATACAGGCAAGAAAAAAAACTAGAGACATAAATATTGTTCTTCAATTTGTTCACCTGCCACTGTGGCTATAGCATTCTGCTGCTAACACAAGGCGAGGGGTTGATTTGCCAGGCATGGAAGTCGCATTTCGATGGGCGTCATAGGTAAAAAAGAAAAAGCTCTTGCACTTAGATTTAGCTCATCACCTTTTATTGCACCCTTAAACTTCAAAATAATATTGCATAGGGGGGCATAGTTACGCAAAATCTAACACCAATAGAAAGCAAAGGGCAGAATTGTAAAACAACCACCTTTCGTGATAATTCGAGTGTGTAAATATTCATTGCATTAATATGTATTGTTCAACAGCACTGCACAAATAAGCATGATCAGGTATAGCAAGTACTCTGTCAGGAAGCTGGTTCTACAGATGTATAAATGTCAAGGCATGAATGCTCATACTACGTCGCACACATGGCACAAAGAAAACCTTTTTCAAGAGTTGTCCCTTCTGGCAAATATGAGTGGGCCATAAGCAGCAGAAACTTTATTGCAGGACATTGTGTAATACCGCTTATGAAAGAATGAAGAGAGTGAAGAGGCTTTTAACAGCAGTACTGTCTCATGCTACTCTAATAAGAGAAACGATGAGCAAAAAAATTTATGGTAGAGCACTCAAACAGTAACTTTGTGAAAGACAGAAAATTCCAGGTGAGAGTTGGAGGTACATTTGGCCCACACACACCAACAACACGTGCATACTACAAGAAACACTACAGCCTATGGTGTATTACAGTCTATGGGAAAGCTATCTTCTATAGAAATCAAGAATGATGCAACAAGCCCTCGACAACACTGCAGACTTTTTTGGCCAGTCTGGCCTCTCGCTTCCCGGTAAGTCAGCTCATTTTGACGTCGGAAAAAAAAGAAAGACTATAGAATCAAGAACTACCCCAGATTGCACATTGTGATCCACATAGCTGGACAAATATGCCCGCAAGTCAACATCCACAAATCCTCAGCTAGTGTAAGCCCATGACGGCACGTGGGTGAAACAATTATGCAATGCCTGGACGCAACTTCCACACCTGGTGAAAAGAATGATCTCGAAATCATGGGGGTGAACGAGTGGATACTATGGAAAACCGCAGATGCTGTGCTTGTGTCCAAGGTATGGTACAGTATGAATTACCAGCAGCACACAAAAAAGACAACTCATCGAATACATGCATCGGGTAGTAATAACAGGTCTTTCTAACTTTACCATGCTTGAAGACCTCTATGAGAAAGAGCTAACGAACAAGCACCAAGACAGAGTACAGTTGCAGCCTGCAGCATAAATTCTTTGTTTCAAGAGCTCAGAACCCCGTCCCAAGATACTATCCCAGCTAGCATGTGAGATCCAAAGACGACTACCCCTCCCTTCAGAGATACAACCTCGAGAGTACCTGAACTTGAAACACAACACGCCCATACCGTTAAATATGGGGGCAAACAATTAGGCAAGGAGACTATATGCAACTGCCAAACACACAGAGGAGGTTGCTAATCATGAATATGCAAGCAAACATAAGGCACATATAATATGTACACTGACCTGGCAATAGTAGTGTAACAGTAGTATGACACTACATAAAACTAAACCCCATATAAGTGAGTACCGTTCTAGGTCATCCTACACCTAGAAAAGCTGAACTGAAAGCAATCAAAGCAGCACTTGTAGTGCAGATTACACCCTGCACAACACCCTGCATGGTTTCACCAGAAACTGTCTGGGCCTGCACATCACACAAGATTGTCAGGAAAATCAGGAGATTGACACGCAACTTGTAAGCACATGGCCAGAAATTAAATTACAGGATACATAGCCATGCAGATATTCCAGGACACAAGAGGGCTTATAAACCTGACATAATAACTGAAAACTAGATAAGTTTGTGTGTATTCATTATTAACTATAGTGCAACAAATAGAAAAGCGCTCTGTGTGTTCACTTCGTTCTTGTCCATCGTATTCATGTTGCAATATAGTTAATGAATTCACGAATAGCAGCAGCAGCTCTAGCAGCAGAGCGCGCGTGCAGCAGTCTCTCTCCGACTTCCCAATAGGTTCAAAAATGTGTCCCTGTATTTAATTAAATTAAATGTGCAGCCCCGGTGTGTCACTTGGTAACTACAGTGCTTAACTGAGTCATAAACATTATGATTAACACATTACAAAACACAAATGCGTAACATAATTCGGAAAGACTTTGATGGACCCGCTGTATTAACACAATGAACCACTCATTGCACTTTCCATGATGGTGATCTTGCAAAGTGCGATGTGTGGCATTACAAATAAACAATGTGATAAACCCAAACCTAATATAACCTAACCTTATTAAGACACACAGACATAACCAATAATATAGAAAGACTTGAATAAACCATTGGAATTAACCCAGTGATAAACACCGGGGCCACACATTTCAGCTTCGCTGGTTTACCGTCTGTACAGGGTGCATAGGCAGTAACGTTTTCTGTTATTGTTTGTTAAGTATTGTATAATGTTGTGCCAGTAAAATACGTTGGGCTAGTTGGTGCAATGTATTGGTACTGCTTTTTTTGCTGGCTTTTTTTCCTAATGTTGTGCCCTTCTTCCTTTTGTAACAACTTTTTTATTCCTCCTCGCATAATACTCCAACATTGCAGCCTGCGAGGTATATAAATAAATAAGTACATAAGCACGTCATTCATTGATCTGCATACACCTCGCACCATTCCTTGCTCAACAAACGTCACTGTGTTGATGTCTCGCAGCATGCATCTACATTAACTGCCATTTGCGTTTCGGTATGGTTGGTGAACAGTGTAATGCATAAAGATCACATGACATTAAGTTCACGAGGGTTGCAATGTGGGCTTGTTGGTAATGCATCTTCAAGGGGAGTATGGTAGCGCGATTCAAAGACGGGACAAGAGAAGACACAAAGGGACACACACAGCGCTTGTGTGTCCCTTTGTGTCTTCTCTTGTCCCGTCTTTGAATCGCGCTACCATACTCCCCTTGAAAATGACATTAAGGTTGTGACCTATGCGGTGCATAAGCAAACCTTGCAAAAGATGACATGTTCGATTGTTGAAATTAAGACAAATTGTATATATCGTAGTTACTTTAACAGCATTTAATTGACCACTTGACAAAAGCTTCACTTTGCATAGATTCCAACACGTACACTGAATCTGCAGTTGTTTTTATTTTTTCTTGCTTATTAATGTAGTCGTTACTGCACGGCCACATTGTAGATTTGAAAACAAAGTTAAATAAATTTATTTGTTGCAATATAACAATATGTGTAGATCACTGCGATTGTAACCCCAGAACTTGATACAAACATGCACACTATAGGATGCAGACAAATGCTCAGGACAAATTTCAGAATGTTTGCATCCTGATACTTATGAAAGTGAACGGTTTCATTCCATGGCTGTCAATGAGAGGGAGAGAGAAAACTTATTGTGTTCGTGGAACAAAAACGCATTGATAAGCTGAGACCTATAGTCATTCCTTAACACTTTCGAAATGAATAATTATAGCTTGCTATCGACATTGAAGCAGCCTTTCGACAGCACGAAAAGGAATCAGTTTTCCGGCTCTGAACATTGAATTGCAGGAAATGCAAGCAGGCATAAAATTCTGCCAATGTAATCTGTTTAGGAATACCAAATTGGAATAAACACTGAGACTTGCATTTGTACTTTCTCTGGCTGAGCAATCTAGTTTGAAATGACTCCCATAAGCATGTCATAACAATGTTGATCTAATACAGGTTAAATGCATGACTAGCTTAAGAAATCTGGATGACTGCTATAGATTACAGCGAAGAAACTATAATATCTAATAACATTAATAATATAATAATAATCTTTATTTCCACAAAACAGGCTAACCGTGAGAGGCGTGCGAGGCTGAGCAGAAAGCTGAAAAATTCTACGGCAAGTACGCCTGCCGTGGGCCTACGATCCTGCATTATGAATAGCGCGTATTGATATGGACTTCTTGTTAGAAGTTCCGAGTATACTACCAGCGCGAGACACGGGACAACAAAGTGGACGAGAAGCGTCTCTTTTAGAACGCTCTGTTACAACGTACAGCTTTCTACAAAAGTGACGGTAACTGCTCGAAACATTTGATGCGTCGGCTTTTGCGCCTTTAGAAATATTTAGAGAGGGCTCTCATATATATATTCGCAGCGCAAGCACGGCGATGGACGAACCAGGCTCGCGCTAAGGTTGAATTTCACAACACAATTTTCATTCCACGTCGTAATCACACAGATCGTTTGACGATTCGTCCAGGGGCAAACGCGGGCGTTCGGGTTGGTGCTTCTTGTTGCGTGTGGCGTAAGAATATGGCTAGGAACGGGCACCACATATGCGCAATGACGGGCAATACACACGCATAATTTCTCCAGAAGCTGACTCCGAGCACGGGTAGCGTGAGGATCTTGTTGGGCTGACACGACAACTTCGTGGCAGCCGAATTCCGAATACTGCATATGCGGTGAGGGTAGCTATATGAACTTGTCGATAGGTCATCTTGCAGATTCTGCCTTTCGTTCTGCCTGCAGTAGCGCAGGCAGAACGAAACGGTCATAGAAGGTAGATAAGACAACACACAGCGCTGAACCATAGAATAAAAAACCGCTGAACCACCTGCGAACAGCTGTTTACGTGCGCGATGTCGCACTGAACTACAGAAACCGCCGTCGCGCACTCCAAGACAAATCTTAACTAACGTTTTTAAATTAGTAAACGTACATATTATTTGCTTTTAATCAAGAGAAGTCAATAATATTATAGTGTAAACGTTTTATTCACTACAATAAAAGAATTATGCAGCGTGTGCCACAAAACCTGGCAGTAAGCAACCCTGGGCGTCGCACCAGTCGCATTGTTGAAATCGCAATCATGTGAAATTAGCCCTCTAAAAATCGCATTGCGACGCGTGCGACAGCACCGATTTTCGTCGTTGCAGTCGCAGCATGTGAAACAGCCTTCTCTCGGTAGCGCCACAGCAGCGGCGCGCAAGGCTTCGCCTCAACCATCGATGCCGCGAGCCGGGGCCCCGTGTCTAGGTCTGGCGTGACCTCACACCAGCGAGCGCCCTCTCTCGGTAGCTCCGCAGCAGCGGCGCGCAAGGCTTCGCTATGGTGGCTTCTAGCCCCTTCTGGCCACCATAGCTTCGCCTCCACCATCGATGCCGCGAGCTGGGGCCCCGTCTCTCGGTCTGGCGTGACGTCACACGGTCACGTGACGCGCAGCTGCGTAAGGAGGCCGCACGACCACCGATGGGCCGAAAGTGCGAGCTGTATTGCTTTCGCAATAAAACCTACCGAACATACACGCGATGGCATCAAGTCCTTTCTTTTTATGCTGACAATACAAAACGGACGCTACTCTGCTATCGCAGCGGCGGTGTCCACGAAGTTGCCGCAGCTGCAGACGCACTTCACGTTTGCTTCTTAAAGTTATTTTTGCAGCCGAATACACCAGAGTTGAAGCCCGTCGACCTTTACTCGTTTGACATTGCACGAACCTCAGGCAGAACACGTTAGAATCTCACTAATTCGCAGTTAAATCGCTACCTTTCCATGCTGCCGCTGGGAGAAGACGGAACGCGCACATACGAGTGCGAGGTGGAGAGCGGAGCGGCGCGCTGGTTCGAGGCTACGTTCCTCCTCGCCGATAAAACGGTCTACAGCCGGCCTCGGAAACTCCGTCGCTTCGGTGGCGGACGTAATTGGCGCCATTCGTCAGGAGGGCGGGAAAGCAACTCCGCTTCCCCCGCACGGCCAGCGCATCAAGAAGCACTGCATTTTTCGCCAGCGTAGTCGACAGTGGGCTTCTTCGATTTTCCACTTCTGGCTACCCGCGGGCTGCCAGAGCCAGCCAGAGCGTCTTCGTTTTTCTCGGGTTGCTCCGCCCACCGCGCTACGCACTTCCGCCGGGCCTTCGTTTTGCTCGCGCTGGACGGTTCTGGCTACCCGCGGGCTGCCAGAACCTGCCAGGACGATTTTGGTCTGGCTGCTCTCTGGAAGTTATCTGGCTAGCAGACGACTAAAAGAGGCGATGGGCGCTCGCCGCCATCTTTACGGGGACTTCACGGATTTCAACGCGGGCGCTTGAGGACTTAAATTTATCTCGCTCAGCCAACTGTATACGGTCATCTCCGGATTTCCTTACTTCTAGCGTTATCTTTTTAGGTGCTAACGCTCCGTTCCGCATCGCGAAGCGGTGTGATACGAGCCTTGGTGAACCGTTTGAAGCTTTTGTGTGTGTGTGTCCCCTGATTGCTTCTTCGCGGCGGTGAACAGCGCACCGCGCTCTCATGCGTGCATGTTATCTGCATCGTGTTCCACGCAAGTTGTAGACGCTCATTCACACATTGCGGTACATCTTGGTTTCGTCTTTCTCTGGTGGCGTTCCTTTTCACATAATTCGCGTATGTATATCTCTCCTTTCTCTGCAGTTAGCGAAGGCTTTGCAGTTAGCCCGTGTTCGCTCCGTCTCTCTGTCGTATGCTTAGGTGGCAGCTCGAAACCGATATGTGTTCGAATTAACTGCAGGCCGTTGATCTAAGAATACACTGATTGCACTCGGTACATTTAGACACACGTACATTGGCTTATTGCTCTCATGATTGCGACCAATGTTGTTTTTAGTGTGAAACGTTTCGCTGGTCACAGGCGACGTGCATTTTCAAGCGCCAGCCGCGTCCAGCTCCTTAAATGAGAAGCACCATCAGCCACAACAAACTTTCTGAAATCAAGCCTAAGCAGGTCGGCGCGAAATTTTATGCGTATGAGACGTACCCGATAACCTGCTTTCTCATCTCTTGTGATGATACAGCGCCAACTCATCAATGTCGCCGGTGGGCGACGTGATCGCTGCGAACAGGGATCTTCCAGCTATCGCTTTCGAGTATACAATCACGATTTCGCGTCTTGTCATCCGCCTCGTCGGAGGCCATCTGTTGCGCTGCGCAAGGCGAGGTTGGCCCAGTACGCGTCCTGCGACGAGTCGCGCGAAATCGCGCGAAAGCGATCGTATTCCTGAATGCAACTATACATTTTCAAGGTGGCAACGCATAAATGGGCCGACTACGCCGAGCGCGCGTCGGCCTCGACGGGCGCTGCCATGCTGGTAGCATGTTTACATTTGGCCAGCTGTACCGGCGTTCGATTTTGCAAACTTCGGGCAGGTTCGGGTTGTCTTGGGATCCCAGCCCACGTGACTTCCTGTCAGAACCGGAACTAGCTGGCTGCCGTCTGGCTACCAGCGGGCTGCCAGAACTGCGAAAATCGAAGAGGCCCAGTCACGGGACCGAAATAAATGCGTCGTCGGTTTCCAGAGCGAGCGCTGCGGAGGCAGAGGAACTAGCTATAGCGTTAGCCACCACGAAGAGACCGCACTGGGAGTGCGTTATAGTTTTCCCGGACTCTCAGACGGCATGCCGAAATTTTTCCAGAGCCAAGATTTCCAGGGCCGCACATCGCATTCTGATTGGGGCGCACCAGCTCCCGCCACACGTACGAGTCGTGTGGACTCCGGGGCACGAGTCCTTACGCGGCAATCAGCGGGCAATCACCGGGAGCCGCGAGAGGGTCGCGCCGAGCAGTTCCACTCCGAGCGCATACGACTGACCTACACGCACATCCTTCAATACCATCGCCTCTCACGAAGAACACTACCGCCGCCTCATAATGCTCTGACGCGAGAGGAAGCTGTAATATGGCGAAAACTCCAGACAAACACATATCCTCACTTGAGTCTCTACCACGCCATGCATCCTGAGCGGCATTCCTGCAACAAACAGGTGGATGTCTGATTTTCCCTTTTTTAATTACTTTTCTCCACCTTGCTGGTTTCCGCAGAACTATTACGTCAAAAAGCTATTCTGTGAAGCCAGAACAATAGGCTGTTGGCCAAATATGTATGCAATGCCTTTTTTTTTTTTTTGCATGAAAAGCCGTCTGTACAAGGCACATTCCATTCTTCACAGACTCGGAAAATCAGCTGCTTGCCAACACAGTTAACTGCAGCGCCAACATAAGTCGAGAATCTTTTCAATCTTGTCAGTTTCATTTGGCCCCCGAAGTTTATTTTTGTATACTTCAGGTTGTAGTGAAAACAGAAGGCCAGCGATAGTTTGATTTCTTAAAATTTTCAAACTGGCATTTTGAACCGATGAGCTTGAATCGTCCAGAGTAGACTTCTGTGCTGTAACACAGCCCTGCATGTTCTTTACATCACAATTGTGTCCATATGCATGTCCAGAAGAAAAAAGGAAAGAGTTTGCAGCGGTCAAATGCTTTTATTCTGAACACTGACAGTGCATGAAAGATATCATACATGAAGTCAAGCTGCAAGAAGGTTGTTTGCAAATATCAAAAGTGATGTTACCTAGCGGGATTAATGCTCTCCACCATGTCAACGTGGCAGATTATTGCCCAAGAGTACTGCTAATTTATCCCATATTTATCCTACATGGAAGAACTAATTACATTGAAATAATTGCCGTGTGCTATTTTTCCAAAGGGTGGCTGCAGTGCATTTATCACACTCTTACCGGAGGAGATAGTGGGGATCAGATTAGCAAATGCCTGCATTTGGGCACACATGCTGGCATTGGGACATGCCTGAATATTTTAAGCAAGTAAGCACAAGTTTTGGCTTTCTTTTCCACACGTGCATCATACAAAGAGATTCACAGCTTTACAGCCAGTGAAAATGCTGATGAAATCATTCAGTCCATCGCAACCCACCACATATGCTGTCAGAGGTGCCCCACGTGGTTGACTGATTCCGTTGTGCTGTTTAATTTTGTTCAATACAGGCAGCCTGATGGGCATGGTATCCATTGGCTGTCCAGATGCACCTAAGTGGGTGGAAGAAAGAAGGATAGTTAAAACCACACAACTTGCAGCTCATTCTGTGTGCATTCAATAGGGTGTATGCACGAACGGCAGCGACCGGGCCGCACGCCATGTTTGTGCACTTCATGGCGAGGAGAACAATGCGCATGCTATCGCAAGTACACATTAAATAAATGGTCTTATGCGCTGTCGTGCGTTGCTGCAACCATTCCAAAGTACGAGAAGACAAACTAAAGGCGAAGTAGCAGGAAAGTGATTTTTTTGTTCGGCATTTTCCGAGGTGTGCACATGCGTGCACGATAAAACCAGTGACCTTACCGAACAGCGATTACACAAGGGATCTCTCGTATCAACCTATGCGGATAAACTCGCGGTGGATCTTTACAAGTTTATTCTCCGCACTTTCTAGCAAGTACGTCAACCTTCGGTTATTTGATTATTCTTATTTCTCTCGCGGAAGCGTGTCACACTGCGTCCATGCACATTTTTCAGTGGCTTTCCAAGCAGGGCCACATGCATAATTGTAGTACATTGTTTACATAAAAATGACGCTATTAGCTTTCTAGCTTGTGCATGTCGCCACATGAAAAACGAGGCTCCACTTTACTCGGTTTTCGTGTTGTAGGCCACCCATGGGAACTCTTTGATCTCCACGATCTATTGCTTAGCAGAACACCACATCCATGGAGCTACCATAGGAGGTCACAGTTATGTTTTGTGTAGTGCACTACTTCCTGACTGCTCTTGCTTAGGGCATGTTCAATTTTAATAGGTGGTTTGTATCGACACAAATATATAGTATATTATCAGCACATAAGTGAGCAAGCAGTGGAAAAGAACCTCTTCAAGGGGATGCCAAATTCTACACATATGGCGCATGCCTTACTTACCAAAACATGCTTGCTACAAGATACTCCTTTTGTTTAAAAAAAATTAAAATTTCCAGAACGTCAAAGCTCCCATAGCTTCATGGTTGTTTCCGCTTCCAAAGAACAATAAATCTATACCAAGTGGACCAGTTAACCACTCTCCTCCTAAAGCCTGTTTTCAATAAGAATAGTGGCAGCAGCGAACACATCTAGATAGCAAACTTAATGACATGCTTCCAAGATTAACTGCATGGAAACTTAATGCGTCAATTTCATGGGGATCTGCAGTCTAAGCACTAAGACTACGGCTGAGGTACATTGTGGTGTGTTCTCAAGGCCACTATTTTCGTACTTTGAAGGGTTAGGTATATTGTTACAGGGATGTTGGGAGTATAAGACTATTTACCATGTATACACAGGCAGAGTCAATGGGGTTAAAATGGCTAACTCGTAACAACACGCAGCAGCCAGCGTCTCGCGATCTTCTTCATGTCTCTCATCTTTCATCCTTCCGTAACAGGTCCACCGGGTGGTGAAGCGCCGTCTCAGCGCATGGTAGGCGAAGAACTGCGAGTGAAGTATGGCTTCAGCCGCGAAACGTGCACGACGTCAACAGGCTGCGACCTTGAGGATGGATGAAACTGTAACGGCGCTATCTCGTAATTGACGCCGTTAACTTGACGTAAGAGTTCATAGGGCCCTGTGTAGCGAGAGAGAAGTTTCAGGGAGAGGCCGACCTGACGACATGGTGACCAAAGCAGCAAGCACCTGGGGCGAACTGGACATCGCGATGGCACTGGTCGCAACGCTCTTTTTGCACATGCTGCGAGGCTAATAAGCGAGATCGGGGACTTGACGCGCCATGTGACCGCTATCGATGACTTCACGAGCGTTCTCAGTTGTAACGCGGGGCACAGAAGGTAGGATGGTGTCAAAGGGCACCATACAAAAGATAAAAGGGTGAATATCCTGCGGGGTCATGTCGGGACGAGTTATACGCGAATGTCACGTAGGCCAGCGTGGCGTCCCAGTCGCGGTGCTCGTTGGAAACGTACATCGACAGCATCTCCATGAGTGTTCGGTTGAGACCTTCCGTAAGACAGTTCGTTTGTGGGTGGTAGTTGGTGGACAGTTTGTGCTCTGTGGCACAAGAGCGGAGGAGGTCGTCCAGAACTCGAGACAAGAACGAGCGGCCGCGGTCTGTAAGAAACTGTCGAGGTGAACCGTGCTGGAGAACGACATCGTGGAGGAGAAAATCGGCGACGTCTTACGCGCAGCTATAGTCGGCACCGCCTTTGTTATCGCGTAGTGTGTCGCGTAATCAGTAGCGACAGCGATCCGCTTATTCCCTCTAGTCGTCGTCGGAAAAAATTCAAGCAGGTTAAAGCCTATGCGAAAGAATGGTTCAAAGGGAACTTCAATTGGATGGAGTCGGCCGACAGGTGGCAGGAGAGGTTTCTTCCGGCGCTGACCCAATTCGCAAGTTGCGACATAACGATGCACAAAGCGGTAGAGACACACCGGGAAGAACCGGTGTCGTACGCGGTCGTATGTACGCAAAACTCCAAGGTGTCCCGCCATCGGTGCATCGTGAAGTTGTTCGAGAACGACGGATCGCAGATGACATGGAAGGACGAGGAGTAACTCAGGGCCACCAGGGTTCATGCTGCGGTGGTAGAGGATGCCGTCATGCAGCACGAACATGAGACACGTGCCGTCGGTGCTGCCAGATTGCACTCCGGCTATGATGAACTGTACGGATGCGTCGCGTTGTTGTTCAGCGCGCATGTCGGTCAAAGCCATCACGCAGGTCACCGGATCATGCACAACAGGATCGGGAGGATCCATGGCGTGACGCGAGAGCCAGTCAGCATCCTTGTGCAGACGTACAGACTCAGAGTTAACACATGAAAATTCCTGGAGCCGCAAAGCCCAGCGACCAAGCCGTCCTGTGGGGTCCCGGAGGGAAGACAGCCAGCAGAGGGCGTGGTGGTCTATAACGACCAAAAACGTGCTGTATCGTGCAGACTACGCATGCGTCGCAAGTATCAGCTTCAACTGACTGACAGTACGAAGATTACGGCAACACTTGCCTGTGAATGCCGACGACTATATATACCCTGGATGTTTCCTGAATAAACGTTCTTTTCATTCTTGGATTCCGTCCAAACGATACATGGTGTCAGAAGTGGTGTAGCTGGATGAACGTAACCAAGTCAAGTCAAGCCACCGGGGCATCTGCAACTTTCCGGCTCATCCGACAACATCGCGAAGAATTGGAACCTGTTTATCCAGAAGTTCGAACTGTTCCTACAAGCGACACCATCTACGAAAGGACCACGGTCAGAAGTTGACAAGGCTGCGCTGCTGCTGAGTGTTGCTGGCGACGATGCACTCGAGGTGTTTAACAAATTCACCTTTCTGGAGGCGGAACGCAAAGATGATTACACGACGGTCGTGCAGAAGTTTAAAGAGTACTGTCAAGAACAGCAAAACGAAGTCTACGAGAGGTACATTTTCCGGTCAAGAACCCAGGACGAAGCTGAGCCCGTTGAGCATTTCCTGCGCGACCTACGAAAGCTGTCCCGGAGCTGCAACTTCGCTGAATTAACCGAGTCAATGATCTGCGACCATATTGTGTTCGGTGTACATAACCCCAAGTTGCGGGAGAAGCCCATCAAAGTCAAAGACCTTACGCTAGTCAAGACCGAACAAATCTGCACGGCTGCTGAACTGCCCAGTCAGCAGAACAAGGCATGGGCTCAGGCAGAAAAACAGGTCGCATCGGTAAAGACACGGCCATTAAAATGCTTGAAATGCAACCGGTAGCACGAACGTAGTAGGTGTCCGGCGTTCGGGAAGACGTTTTGTATGTGGTGGTGGTGGAAAGCATTTATTAAGAAAGAGAGGTGTGGACTCACGCAGGAGCCCTACATACTAGGTGGAGTCCCTAGTCCGGGACCCCATTGGTCGAAGCCGCCAGCCTGGCCCTCTTGACCAAGGCCTTTTGGGCCTGAAGGTCTGAGCAACCAAGCAGGGCTGCCTCCCAGTCCTCTCGGGTAGGGTTGGGGTGGGGGGTGAGAGCCGAATTTTGCTGGCAGGCCCACACCATGTGATAAGTGTCAGCCACCTCGCCACAGTGTTGGCACCTGCCAGTGATCGCAGGATCAAAATGTTTCATTACTGCCGGGCACAGCATTGTGTTGGTGTATAAGCGAAGGAGAACGCGTTCGTTCGCTTTCTCCAGTCCCTTAGCTGGGGCTGGGTACCGGCGATGGCTATCCTTATAATAGGTAGAAATGTCTTTAAAAGTTAAGAGAATTTCGCCTTCTTGTTCCAGGACCTCAGGGGCCAAAGGGGACGCCCGGTAAGTGAGTGCTCGGGCTGCCGCATCAGCAGCTTCATTCCCTTGAAGGTCCTGATGGCCAGGAGTCCAAACTATACAGCGGGTGGTAGGATCGACATCCTTGCTGCAGTTTCTCAGTATTCGCTCGGCCAATAGGGTGACCCAACCAGCCTCGTAATTACGGCACGCGCCACGCGAATCCGTGACGATATATTTAGAATTAGAGTCCGAGGCAGCTAGGGCGATCGCTACCTCCTCTGCTTGTGTTGTACCTGGTGCACGAAAAGTGAGCCCATCCACGTGTGTTCCCTGATGTATGACTGCTGCTGTATACCATCCCCCGTGGCTTGGCCCAGCGACATCTACATAGTAAACTCCATGTTTGTTGCCATAGTGACGCTCCAAAGCTTCCGCCCTAGCTTGGTGTTGCCAATATGGTCTTCTCTATCCATCTTGGTTGGAAGGGGTCGAACTCGGATGGCGCGTCTCCATAGTTCTGGCACTCTGACTCTTTCTTGTATGTGAAAATCGTGTTTGATGTGTAGCCGAGCCAGAAGTAGTTGGCCCGATCGTGTTTGGGCTAACCTTGTGTATTGATTTGTTAGATGAGCTTCTTTGAGCTCCTGGAAGGTGTTGACCATTCCAAGACCGAGAAATCGTCCGTTGGAAGTGGATACCGGGAGATCAAGAGCCCTTTTCATCATTTTGCGGAGTTGTATGTGGTGGCGCCAATAATTCGGCAGCGTGTTGCAAGAAAGGGTCTACAGTAGGCGAAGTAGTCAACGTGCAGGACACTTCGACATCCTTGATGTAAAAACCTGCAGTGTGAGAAGCTCGACGGACTGGATCGTAAACGCTAAAGTGGCTGGCCAGGATGCCTTCTTGAAAGTGGACACAGGCTCCCACGCTAAATTGCTGCCTTACTCGGTCTATCGGAAGTGCGAACAGATGCAAAGTTTGAAGCCGAGCAGTTCCATTCTGCGGTCATATAGCGGTGATGCTATCAAACACTTAGGTGTTGCGACGTTACCAGTGACCATAAAAGATGAGGCTGAAAGATTCGACTTTTTCACAGTCAAAAAAGGCAACCGGGCAATACTCGGACTAGTCGGCAAGTGAGGCGCTCGGACTAGTCGCGAGGTCGGTGGATGCAGTCTACGCTAGCACTGCCGACGAAATACTGCGGGAATTTCAACTCTTCCAAGGAACAGGGTGCGTCGCCCGTCAGTATCGGATGGTATTACGCACTGGTTCGATACCTGTAGTCCAGCCATCGCGGCGTGTACTCTTGACACTACAAGAACCACTGCGGGAGGAGTTGGACGGCATGAAACTAAAGTGACACAACCAACGGACTGGGTGAGCCTGCATGTTATTGTACGTAAAAAGGACGGCACACTACGTGTGTGTATATATATTAGGCATATCAATGAATCCCTGAAACGTGAACGCTATCAGATGCCTAAGCGTGAAGACATTGAGGCTGAGCTCGCTGGCGCTCAATATTTTTCCCGCCTCGATGAGAATTCTGGTTTCCACTGAATTCCTTTGGATGACGCCACATCAAAAATTTGCGCATTCGGCACGCTCTTTGGTCGCTACCGCTTTCTGAGGCTGCCCTTCGGTATCGCCTCGGAATCGCGAACACTTTTGGTGTCGCGTGTCACTGATCTCGGGGCCGTGAAAATGTTTGAAGAGATGGAGTCGGGAGACGCAGGTGAGCACAGCAAACAGATTTTACTTAAAACAAACCCAACATAAAACACACTCAAAACTCAGTTAACTCCAAATAACATTCCTAAGAAGTGAAGTACCATGAAGGGCATCGGCACTTTTATTGCCTACTTAACGGTGACTAAATATGTCCTAATTGCCGGCCGTGCCAGTCCCTAGCGCCATCTAGGCGAAGGTCCGGCAACCCTAGCTTATGGCTGTGACGCTGACAAAAAGGAATGCTCTTACAAAGTTCTGTCGTCGCACGTATCTCCAAGTCCATGCGTGTTAGCTCTTGGTCATAGTCGGTGCTCCCGCCGACTCCGCAAGCTTTGCTGCCTTGGTATTGGCCGGACAGCTCGTCCGTCTCAGATGTCGGTGTCACGAACACTGTCGGTGACGTGGCACTCCGGCCTCCCTGGCTAGGCCTAACGCCAGGTTCCGTCGCTACTTCGAGTGTCGACGAGACGCCCCGGGGACTATCGTACGCGCTGGTCTGCCTCTGAAGGGGGATCATTCCTGGAGTGCCCGGCACCACCGTGAGAGGCTGCAGCAGGTCCAAGGAGCCTCGCTCGAACGTCGCCGAGGTCGACGGCCACACCCTGAATCGCCAGCGTCACGGGCTTGTCCGACCCTCCATGGCTCCCGTCGCCACTACGATGCTGACGCTCTGACCTTCTTGGCCCACAGCGACGTCGATAATGCCAGCTCAGCGCCGCTTCTCTCCCGATCACAGCTCGGGTCACGCGCCTCGAGGCTTCGTGCGTTCGGACGGATCCGCACACACCGTCCTCTTCCTTTCTTTCTTCGCCGCATGCCTCTTATATATGACACTCGGCTCCTGAAGTCTTTCAAAGTAGATTGAGCGAAATTTTTGACAGGGCTCCGAGGGTGGATGTATATGTAGATGACGTCCTTGTCTGGGGCGTTACTAAAGAAGAACATGACTCAAGCCTTCGAAATGTATTGCAACTGGCAAAAAACGATGGCTGAACTTTTAACGCAAGCAAGTGCAAGTTCGCGCTTACTGAAGTCGACTTTTTGGGTGATGTCATCAGCCGAGACAGAATAAGGCCAAATGCCATACTGAGCATATCGCTGAAAGAAATGTCGCAGCCAACGGACAAAGTTGCAGTGCACAGAATGTTAGGTGTTACCAATTACTTTGGGAAGTACATTCCGGATCTGGCAGAAAAGACCAAACTTTTGCGCAGTCTCATCAAAAAGGACACCAAGTTTGAATGGTCGCCCAACCACGCAAATTATTGAACAGCCATCTGCACATGGCTGAGCAGCGCACCTGTGTTGACTGTTTTCGATGCTGCCAGGGAAGCTAGAATTTCTTCTGACGCTTCTAAAAGTGGACTAGGCGCTGCACTTCTGCAGCTTCACAGTGACAGCTGGCTGCCTGTTGTGTATGCATCACGCATGATGAATGAGACTGAGCAACGATATTTGCAAATTGAATAAGAGGCAATGGAAATAACGTTCGGGTGTGAAAAATTTCACCACTTCGCATACGGGCGTAAGATAATCATAGAGATCGACCAGGGACCGCTGCTAGCCATTGCATCCAAAGGAATCGGTGACATGCCGCCGCGTCTTCAGCGTTTCTTCATGCGCTTACTGAACTACGACTACGTGCTTGATTTGTACCAGGGAAGCAACTGCTGCTGGCCGACATGCTCTCAAGGTCAACGCCCATCAACCACCCAGGGGACACGAATGGCTCGACAGAAGAAATAGAGGTTCACGCAATCGGGGCAGTCTCGGACCTGGTAAGCAGAAAAACTCTTAACCGCTTAATTGCCGCAACTTCAAGTGACCCGGAGTTACAAAAAGTGATGGGCTACATCAGCGGCAGCGCCAATCTTGATGGCTGCATGAAACCTTTTGCTAGTGAGCTGTCGGGAGTGGTGCTAAAAGGAACCAAGGCAGTTGTTCCAAAGTCGACGAGGGACGAAATGCTTCAACGTATACACGAAAGGCACTTGGGCATAAACAGATGCAAAGCACGTGCAGATTTTGAAACTATGTTGAAAAGTTGCGCCATCTGCCGAAAGTACGCATACAGGCAACCAAGCGAGCCTTTTATGCTCAGACCAAAGCCGGATCACGCTTGGTACAGAGTCAGCGTTGATATCCTTCAGCAAGGGGGAAGCTCGCACTTGTGCGTGTTCGATGCGCAGTCAAACTTCAGGGAAGTGAAAAAACTGGGCGACGCCACGTCGAGTACGATCATTGCCAAATTGAGCAGCATTTTGCGCGATATGGAATCCCAGTCCAAGTATGCAGTGACAACGACCCCCAGTTCGCGTCGTACGAGTTTGCCACCTTTGCGTCCAGGTACGACTTCAAGCACGTGACATCTAGTCTTGGCTTTCCGCAGTCCATTGGACTAGCGGAGAAAGGCGTCCAGATAGCAAAACGGATCATGAAAAAACACAAGAAAATCACGACGACTTCTGGTTGGGCCTGCTCAGCTACCGATCTACACCACTGGAGGAAGCTCGTTCCCCGGGTGAGCTGTTGTTGGGCAGAATACTACGAACCAGGCTTCCAGACTTCAGCTGGCAACCTAAAAATTTTGTGTCTAAGCATAGACAACTTGGCGCCCACAAGAAGTACTTACCCGTAAACCGAAAAGGGGATGTGGTGAAGATCCGAGATAAAGCGTGGACCCGGCCGCAAAGCGCAGGTAGTGGGACCGGTAGCGCCGAGGTCCTATCGCATTGTTACTGAAGATGACAAGTACTTCGTCGGAATCGGAGACACCTGATTCCAACGCGTGAGCCAGTTCGACACGATGACCTCGACAGCGATGAGCCGGAAAGCGAGGAAAACCAGCCGGTAACATCCCCAAGTGGAGTGCACGCAAACCCGACTCAACTTACAACACCGCTCTCAAGACGGTCTAAACGGATAACTCGTCAGCCAAGACGGCTGCAGTACGACCACAATTTCAATCAAGTGCATCGTCTATCTCGGCTTTAGCAAACTATTAAACAGAGGAACATGTATCGTGCAGACTACGCATGCGTCGCACGTATCGGCTTGAACTGACTGACAGCACGAAGATTACGGCAACACGTGCCTGTGAATGCCGACGACTATATATACCCTGGGTGATTCCTCAATGAACGTTCTTTTCGTTCTTGGATTCCGTCCAAACGATACACATGCGGTCGTACAAATATGCCGAGCATGGCGACAGCCCAAACTAAAGCCAATCACTCCCGCTCGGTGATGGAGTAATTTCTCTCGGCAGGTGACAGCAGGTGGCTTGCGTAATCTATCACGCACTCGGTACCATTCTGTTGTTGGGCGAGAACAGTGCCGATGCCGTGGCTGCTTGCGTCAGTGCAGATGTATCAAAGTGGGCAAGTATGGGAGCGGTGGTCAGAAACCCGATGAGGGCGGCGAATGCGTGAGCCTGCTCCCGGCTCCATGAGAATGGCGTGTTCTTTTTTAGATGATCTGTCAAAGGCCGAGCAACGTCGGCGAAGTTTTGACAAAACGGCCGAAGTAATAACACAGGGCGACGAAGCAGCGCACGTCAGAAGCAGAACGTAGCACAGGGAAACTGCGTACGCTGCGAACTTTTTCCGAATCTGGTGGGACACCGGTTGTCAACGAGAGGTCCCAACACGCTAATTTGACGGCGCCCGAATTGACACTTCGTGGAGTTCAGTTGGAGGCCGCCTTTTCGGAAGACCGCAAGAATGGCAGCGAGTCGGGTAACGTGGATGCCGAACGTAGGAGAAAAAACAATAACGTCGTCAAGGTAACAGAGACAGGTGGTCCCTTTGTAGCCTCGCAGGCGAGAGTCCATCATACGTTCAAATTTCGCAGGAGCATTGTATTAGGCCAAAGGGCCTGACTTTGAACTGATATAAGCCATCCCGCATGACGAAGGTATTCCTCTCGCGGCCCATTTCACCAACTGAAATCTACCAGTAGCCAAATCGAAGATCGATGGACGAGTGTTTAGCTCCGTACAAGCAGTCCAAGACGTCGTCGATGCGTGGTAGAGGGTAGACGTCTTTTCGCGTGATACTGTTTAAGTGGCGATAATCGACGCAAAAACGCCAGGTACCATCTTTGTTTTTCACAAGGACATCAGGCGAAGCCCGAAGGCTGGCTGAAGCCTCGATGATCCCATTGTGGAGCATTTTGTTCACTCCTGATTGGATGATTCGACGTTCAGCATGCAATACACGATAGGGACGCCGACGAATAGGACTCGTGTCTCCAGTGTTTATACGGTGGTGAACAACAGATGTTTGGCCTAAAGGCCTGTCGCCGAAATGAAAGGTGTCGCGGTACGATTCGAGGAAGAGACGTATGTCCATGGCCTGTGCCGAGGTGAGGTCACGGGCAATCATCTTCGCGAAGTCATCCGTTAATGAACCAGAGCTGTGAGCTGCAATAGGCGCTAAGAAACCACTCTCGGCATTCAGACTTTCTATGTAAAATTCCGAACTATTAGAAACGCTGGCAGAGAACATGCCGGGTGGAAGCACTTGAAGCCACAGGCTGAAATTCAGAAGCGGAAGAACGACGCCATTATTAGTAATCACCACGAGTGTATGCGAAAGAATAGCGTTCCTGTTCAGAAGCAAGTCGATGATGGGGCGAAGGACATATTCACCTTCAGGTATCTGTGGATGTGCGGTCAAAGCGACGCAAGTGACTGCCTCAGGTGACAGACGCACATATTGAAGTAAGCACAAGTGCGGTGGGGCGGTGCTAGGAGCATCGGCGACTTGAGGCAATTCCAACTCAAGAACGCTGGTTGTGCAGTCGATGAGAGCGGAATGATTGGATAAAAAGTCCAGTCCAAGGATAACGTCGTGAGGGCAGTTGTCGATCACAGCAAAGAGAACAGAAGTAGGGCGGCCGGCTATACTTAAACGTGCAGTACACATTCTTGCAGACCATTGAGTGGACACGGGAACAGCGCTTGTGGTACCACGCCTAATCGCCTTGTTTTCGCTATGCAGGTCTTGCTTTTTATCATCTTCGGATGGTCGTCCTACTTATCCCGTGAACCCGCACCGTCCCATTTACTTGTGCCAGCCTCAGGCATGACCGAAGCCTATTTCAGCGATACGCCAGCCGCGATACCAGCCTATTCGCTCGACGTTTCCTTCGGCCTCCCAGCCACATCGACACAGCCATCACCAGGAGAGGCTGATTTAAGCTGCCGACCCATCGACCTACACTTCAGTGGACACGGGAGCAGCGCTTGTGGTACCACGCCTAATCGCCTTGTTTTCGCTATGCAGGTGCGTATAATTGCCTCTCTTCATGCTAAAAAATCTGATAACCGCTACCTGGTAATGTTCCCGTGTCCGCAAGTGTTATTTGACACAGTGTACGACTGTTGTTCTGTTATCCTACTGTTATTACGTTCGGGGGATGTCGAGACTAACCCTGGACCTAACACATGTTCTGAATCTCTGCTTGATATTGAATCGCTTCCTTCTGATCCTTCTGAACAAATGAACGTTTTATTCAAACTGCTTAAGGATCTGCACACTCGATCGCTTCAAACTTCCAAAACACAATCCGAATTAGCTGCTGACGTAAAGTCAATCAAAAATGGCCAGAAAAGCATTGAAACAAAAATTACCGGTCTCCAAAATCGCTTAGATTTACTTGAAGAAAAATTTAAAAACGTCGACCACGTGGCCAAAGAAATCTCGGAAGTGAATGCCAAGGTAAACAGTACGACCTGTCGCTTGGAAGCGCTTGACTTACGCCTCGCTGACATTGAAGACAGATCGCGCCGTGATAACCTAATATTTCGTGGTATCCCTGACACAAAAGAATCATGGCAAGAAACCGAGACCAAGTTAATATCAACGATTAAATCATTCTTCGATACATTTCCAGATGACACCCTCCATCGCGCACATCGCCTTGGCCCTTTCGATCCTAACAAGTGTCGCCCCATAGTTGCAAAGTTTTCACATTCGAAAACCCGGGAGAAAGTGTTCGCGCTGCGCGATCAATTCAAACAAAATAACCTTACTATTAGCGAAGATTTCTCGGTTCCCACCCGCGTTGCTCGCAAAAAGTTAATAGAGTTCGGTACCAGTCACCCCGGTTCCCCCAACTTTAAACTCCGCTACAATAAATTGTTTCTGAACAATAAGTGTTATATTTACGACGCGTCTACCGATAGCGTCCGTGAAAGAGCGCAGAGTGCATCTGGCACATTACAGAATCATTCGGTTCCACCACGTGCGTCACAATAGGGAAGCGTAAGGGGTAGTGGCCTAACATCACAAAAAGCTTTACCATACTTGCCTATTCTTTTTACAAATATAAGAAGCCTTGGGAATAAATTTCATTCTTTATCTTCGGCAATCGACACGTGTGATGCAAAAATTATTGCCTTGACAGAAACTTGGCTTCCTGCACATGTGCGCGATTATGATACTTTCTGTGGCGCCGGCAATTTCACAGTCTACCGCTGTGACCGATCTGCACGTCGAGGAGGAGGCGTCCTTCTCGCAATTTCTAAAGATATTCCATCATTTCATATAGATATTAACACTGAACTTGAAACCACATGGGCTTGCCTAACTCTCGGTCACACAAAGATAATCCTCGGCGTTTGCTACCGCTCACCCTCGTCATCTGCTACTTTCACTGAACAGCTACACGATGCTATTCATCTAATTTTTTCCCGTTTTTCTACAGCACCATTATTCTTTCTCGGCGATTTTATATTTCCAAATTTAATATGGAATACGCATCCACCCACCATAAAGCCTTTTTCAGTTCAGGCTAAAGATTTCTGTACACTGTGTTCCCTATTTTCATTTTCCCAACTTGTGACTCAGCCTACCAGATCATCAATCAGAACCGCTAACACGCTTGATTTAATTCTAACTAATCGACCAGAACTTGCTTCCTCCATAACATACCTACCTGGTATTAGCGACTGTAAGGTCGCTCTGATTGTTCGGGTTCTTAAGTCTCACGAATCGGCCTCGTGCTTTGTGTATAGAGAGGGGGTTCACTTCCCCCCATGTCAGCGGGGCGACAGTTGCTGTGTTATGTGGGGTCACAGGCAACGCGCGGGGTTGGGTGACGCGTCGCGGCAGGTGCCAGGCGGGCGTGTGCCGATTCCTGGAAGTCAGTATTGTGCGCACGATGTTGGCAGTCCGCCGACGGGTCACACAGACCAGCCTTGAAACGAACCGCTGTACAAAAGGTATTGTGGGTCTGGCGCCCGAGTCCCTGACTAATTGGAGGCGCCGCCGAGGTTAAGAAGGACTTAGCAACTCTGACTCCGTGCCGCATGCAGTGAGCATGGACCTAATCCTCTACGCGTCCGGAACGTAATCGCCAGCCTTGTTGTTGGGTGCGACTGCCTGCGTGGTGTCTAAGACCAGCTTACCGTGCACGCTGTAGGAATGCGGTGCACACGTAAAGAGTGCATTCGCACGACGGCGTCTTGGAAACACGCACTCAAAGAACTTTGTCTTGTAGACAATAAGTTTGAAGGACAAGGAGGGTCATCCGTCTCCCAGACGGCCAAACTTTGAGTACAGCGGCACTTCGTGGTGCCGGTGCCCCTGCTTCCGAGACATTTGCAGCCTAGACGCCGTTGGGATTTGAAACGGTCTAGCGATAACTTGTTCGGGCCTGGCGTGTTTTGCTGAGCCGGTCACTCACTACGGAGAAATGAGAGGGCAACGGAGTTTTGGCGAAGAAGGAAAAGAGCTTTGTTTTCCAATATGTTTATTTTTAAGAGTAAGCCCATCCCTGTGGGTTGTGGCTTAACAAACGGTTGACTCTGATTGGCAACTGAACCTGTGGGACGGGCCAACGGCCCTACCGCCTTTTTTTCTTTGTATATTTGGGCTATAAAAATCGGGACGACATGCTGTCCCTCAGACTTGGCTGAAATCAGGATTGCTGATAGATCAGTGAGCCTCCGTACTATGTACGTTAAAACGAGTCTGGGCTCTAACAGTCATTCAGACAGTAGAAGAGTGAGACTTTGTTTCTCAATTGTTCAAGTTTGTAATGTATTTGTTTTACCTGCCATGTATATAGAAAAGTTCACGTATAAATATTTCTTGTACATCTGACCTCATCGTTTCCTGCCTGCGTTTGATCAACAACTGCCGATCATCATCCGAGAAGCTTCAAGTTCCAAAGGTGAAGCGAGGACGGAGAACGAACTAAACTTTACTGCGACCATACATTACTGACATTCGGTTTAAAAGTCTTCCGTCCCAAAAAGGTAAAAGTAATACGCGATTACAAGAAAGCCAACTTTGAAGCCATTAACAATGAACTATCGTCATTTATTCAAACATTTTTTGTTGATTTTGAGAACCGTACGGTCCAGTCAAATTGGGATATATTTGTAGACCAAGTACGCCTATTAACTGAAAAGTTTATTCCTAATCGCATCATCACTTCTAATCCTCAATCCCCCTGGTACAACTTTTATATAAAGCGCCTATCTAACAGAAAAAAACGTCTCTATCGCTTAGCAAAATCATCTGCAAGTAAAACAACTTGGAAAACCTATAACGTTGCCAATAATCTGTACTTAACTGCACTAAAAAAATGCTAAAGACAATTACTTATCCCATACATTACCTGACATGCTTACGACTGATATCCGAAAGTTTTAGCGCGTCATTAACCCGTCTTCTGATAGCTCGATCACCTTGAAAGATGAGTCTGGTGAAGTTATTTCAAGTGAAGCTTGCGCAAACATTCTCTGTGAATCATTTGCAAATAATTTTTCCACTTCATCGAACATTGATCTACCAAACACAGAACACTACAACTATCTCATTATGCAACCCATAGCTCTTGACTTTGCAGGTATTGCTAGGCTGATTCATGATTTGCCTTTAAACTCAGCTCCCGGTTATGATACCATTAATAGCAAATTTTTGAAAAACACTACCTCATACTGTTCTGTAATACTTGCTAATATTTTCCAGCAATCAATAAACACTTGTACTCTGCCAGCTCAATGGAAAATAGGGAAGGTGGTTCCGTTGCATAAGTCTGGTAACAAAAGCTCACCCCTGAATTACCGCCCGATTTCGCTTACCAGCACCTGTTGCAAACTTCTTGAACATGTTATATTTACTAATCTCGTTGACTTTCTTGACTCGAACACATTTTTCACCTCTGCTCAACATGGTTTTCGCAAAACATTCTCATGTGAAACCCAACTAATATCTTTCACTCATAGATTACACTGTATTTTAGACCGCGCCTCCTGTGCTGACTGTGTATTTTTAGACTTCAGCAAAGCATTCGACAAGGTTTGCCACAAACTGCTCCTATTCAAGCTGAGTCTTTTAAACCTTGACAGTAACCTGCTGAAATGGATTGAGTGTTTTCTTACTAACCGTCATCAATTTGTTACTGCGAATAATTACGATTCATCATTGACTGAGGTTCGTTCTGGTGTGCCTCAGGGATCAGTACTAGGGCCCCTACTGTTCCTGATTTATATTAATGACCTACCTTCTTCATTGACATCTCACATTCACTTGTTTGCTGACGATTGCGTGATATATCGTGAAATAATTACTAACGACGACACTGATGCTCTTCAGTTTGACTTGGACTACGTGATTGATTGGTGTAGCACTTGGCTTATGGAGCTCAATATTAATAAATGTAAAGTTATGCGCGTTCAGAGGAACACCTCAAGTACTCTTCCTACTTACTATCTAAATAAAATTCCTTTTGAACCCGTTAACTCATACAAATACTTAGGAGTTCATATAACAGCTAAACTAACCTGGAACATTCACACTGAGTACGTAATAAGTAAAGCTAATAGCATGCTCGGTTACTTACGCCACAAGTTTTCCAAAGCACCATCATCCTTACAATTACTACTTTACCAGTCATTAGTGCGCCCTAAATTAGAATACGCTGCAGCTGTGTGGGACCCATACCATGAAAACCTTATTTCCTCACTCGAGCTTGTCCAAAATAACTCAGTCCGATTCATATTTTCAAATTATAACCGTACCGCTAGCATAACATCAATGAAGGACAATCTATCTCTTCCATCACTTGCATCTCGCAGAACAATAGCACGTTTGACACTGTTTCACAAATTTTATTACCATTCCTCCCTTCACAGTAACTTCATTTCTCAGCCTCATTACCTATCGAGCCGCATCGATCATCGCCATAAGGTCGGACTTCAAACAGGCAACACTAACACTTTCAGTCAATCTTTTTTTCCCAGATCATCACGACAGTGGAACCACCTTCCCTGTGAAATTGTATCTATTGTCGACAACAAACTGTTTCGTAAGGCTTTAGCTAACATTGTATAATTAGGAATTATTAACATGTTATTTCATTTACTTGCCGTGTATACTTACAGGCGACTAAGGACGACACTGGTTAACATTGTACTAACAGGAATTATCAAGTTGCTACTTTGTTTACACTGTCTGTCGTACTTACAAATTTTGTGCAAGATATTACATAGTATTGTATAATTAGTAATTACTAACAGACTGCATTGTTTATTTTCCGTACTTTATTGTTATACTTCCCGTTTTCCCACTCCCCTCTGTAATGCCTTCGGGCCTTGAGGGTACCATAAATAAATAAATAAATAAATAAATAAATAAATAAATAAATAAATAAATAAAGAACAACCAGCACGCCGCCGTCGGCCACACGAAGCACCAGGGCAAGTGCTCGGGTGAGGACCTTCTTTAAACGTCTACGTAGCCTAGCAGTCATCCCAGATATGTGGGCTCCAGTGTCGACGAATGCTTGGACAGGCACGCCGTCTATTTTAACGTCAATTACACTTCTCTTTGTAGGCGCAGACAGAGGATTTGTTGCAGTAGTAGGTAATGCAGCAGCTCCTACCGAGGGCTGCACTTCTTAGTTTTCCGAAAGGGTGCGGCCAAAAGCCACAGGGGACGAAAAGCGGTGTGGCTGCGGCGAACGCGAAGATGGGCGACGTGTTTGCGGTGAACGAGACTGGTAAAAATTAAAATTATGGGGTTTTACGTGCCAAAACCACTTTCTGATTATGAGGCACGCCGTAGTGGAAGACTCCGGAAATTTCGACCACCTGGGGTTCTTTAACGTGCACCTAAATCTAAATACACGGGTGTTTTCGCATTTCACCTCCATCGAAATGCGACCGCCATGGCCGGGATTCGATCCCGCGACCTCGTGCTCAGCAGCCCAACACCATAGCCACTGAGCAACCACGGCGGGTAACGAGACTGGTGTCCGCGCGGCGATGGTGAGCGACTGTACCACGTGTTCCTACCATAGTTGTCCCCGCTGTTAAACTCGGCGGTAGGCGAAAGATTGTGGGCATTTCCATTAAAACTGCTCAAGTTGGTCGGCGTGCGAGGTGTTGAGGGCCACGAGTTGCGACAGTATCGGGCGACGTGACCAATGCGGCGACAGGTGAAACATATCGGCTGGTCCTGCGAAGTTCTCCGCTCAGTCGTGTTGCGATAACGCGAAGGGAAGCGGCGGGGTGGAGCGAAAATTGTAGAAGGGCGTTCTTTGGCTCTGGGGTTGGCGACAGGACAGACTGAATGCAGGCCAATGTTTTCAAGATCCTGGCAAACGATGCTTGTACGAGGGTAGCATGCTTGTACGAAAAAGGGGTAGCATCAGGGCTACGCGAACAGAAAGTAGCGAGCGCCATCGCATCCAGTTCACGTCGAACGAGTCACACCACGTCCTCTGATGGCGACGCATGCTGCTGTGCGGGCTGATCTTCACACGTCGACTTTGCAGCAGTATTGGGATGTCTGGCGAAGGGTTGCAAGACGCGTCGGCTTTTCGCCTGCTCGAATTGCCGGCATCATTTAGTGTTAGAATCAACTGTAGAGCAACTTTTGCAGGTTAAAGGCGTCGTCAGCAATGCGCTTAAGCAGATGACCAACCTTCTCAACTTCTGTCATGCCGTGATCAGCTTTACGATAAAGTGCCAGCATGTCCTGGATGTACGAGACATAGGACTACGTGGGGGATTGGGCACGAGAGGCCAGTTCCTGCTTAGCGGCAACTTTACGGCCGGCTGGTTTGCCAAAGAACTCCGTCAACTTCTTTTTGCATTGGTCCCAGCTGGTTAGCTGCTTTTCGTGGTTTTCGTACCAATCCTTTGCCCTGCCTCTTAGGTAAAACAACAGGTTAGCTAGCGTAAGCGTAGGAACCCATCTGTTGATTTCACTCACGCATTCGTACACAGCCACCCACTCTTCAACGTCGGCGCCATCGGTGCTGCAGAAAGTTCCGGATCCTTGGGTTGCACAACCACATCAGAAGGCGACAACGACGCAGCTGGTGACGGTGACGTTGGAGGCGGCAACGACGTTGATGCCGAGTGCTCACCGTCATGCATGGTACGGATGGTGATGCGACTTCCACTGCGGAGCTCCGTTTCCAGTCGTGGTATCCCGCACCTCGTGTTACGGGGAATGTTGGGAGTATAGAATGATTGTATTTTATTTATTATTTATTTATTTAATACATACTGCGAACACGAAGTCCATGCAGGGTGGATAATACAATATCAGGTCACAAGAAGTAAAACAATGCCAATACGACAATAATGCTCATACAAAAAGTAAATAACGGTGATACAAGTTTTATAAAGGCAAGTCATTCTTGTCATTAACGGTGCGTGGAAAGAAAGAGTATCAAATACGTTTATTCTGGCAAAATAGGGGGTTAGTGTGTTCTGGGGATGTTGGCGAGTAGGTCTCGTTACTAGTGGACTTACATGCATTGTCGGGTCGAGGGCCAATTTACAATATATACAAGATGAATCAGTATAGTTAAGATGGCTGACCACCGGCAGCACGCAGCAGCCAGCCCCCGTCTATTGACCTTCTTCCACTCTCTTTTTCCATCCTTCCGTAACGATATGAATGTTTGTGCTACAATTGTTGCATAGTAGTATGGCTATATATAGCGAAGGCAAAGGCGACTACTCTTGTACACATCACCGGTTATTTCTTCACAATCTTGAGATGAGCTGTTGCAACGTACAATGTTAGAATAGAGAATAAAATTGGCCGAAATATAAGTGCAAATGATATTGGCTTTCAGAAATATGTAATACACTGCTGCTAGAAGCTCTTCTAGCTCCATTATGTATATACATCTCAGGTGTCAAACAGAACAAGGAATTTTTATTGTTTTATTCGGCTTCATTTTAATGTACTTTTCTTTCAGTAAGCGACTCAAGTTTCTGTATTTCGTAATTTAAGGTAGTTTCGACTCTGCCTACTTTTCTTTTTTAACATATATTGAGTTTTTTGCAGGATGCATGTGCAGCATACACAGCAGTTGTTTTCTTAAGTTAACACTTCTACATCCACGCTAATTTCAGGTGAGCTCTTGCTGCGTGATAAGCAAACTGAACTGAACTGAACAAATACAAAGCAATGAACAAGGTGGTCCTGCCATTTAAGGGGTCAAAACAGTGCTTAATAAAAATGCATAGCAATCTTCCTGCGTTACGTTTTATTTTCCACATCCCCAACGCTGCAGAATCTTGCATCTTGAAGTCTGAATTTAATTATGTTCGACTAATTATGCGATAAACTACGGGACATTACTCAACTTCATTAAACAAAGAATGAAGTAATTATTCACTGCCCAGTTAAAATCAAAGCAGAGACAAGCAAGCATGCTTTATTGAATTCGTCTTCATGTTGGCTTCACTCAACACTATGCACATTTCCTTGGCTACACCGACAGCCTGGCCACAATTTTATAGCAATGCCTTTTTGCGGTGGTGAGCAGTCACAGCAATGCACCGTCACTCTGATCACTCATGAATACAAAAAGTCGCATTAGCACAGGAAAAGTCAACGCTACAAAGCCGCAGTCCTCAAATTGAATACTGCCGCGTGCCCGAGATTCTGCGACGCATCTTTTGCGACTCCCCCGACTACTTGCGAGAGTATCACACGTTGCCCTCTGTGCTCGCCAGAACCCGCCGTGGTTGCTCAGTGGCTATGGTGTTGGGCTGCTGAGCACGAGGTCGCAGGATCGAATCCAGGCCACGGCTGCCGCATTTCGATGGGGGCGAAAACACCCGTGTACTTAGAGTTAGGTGCACGTTAAAGAACCCCAGGTGGTCGAAATTTCCGGAGTCCTCCACTACGGCGTGCCTCATAATCGGAAAGTGGTTTTGGCACGTAAAACCCCATAATATAATTTTTTTTGTGCTCGCCAGCAGCAAACGCAATGATTATCAGAAGCGGCAATTCTAGGTCCTCATTACGACAGCATGGCAGGAAAAATAGCTACGAGTGCTGTTCTGGACCATTTGCAAAACACAGGACTATACTTGAGGCTTTAGAGAGACCACTACATTATGTGATTACTGCACAAAAGCACATGATCCTATCATCATCATCAGCCTGGTTATGCCTACTGCAGGGCAAAGGCCTCTCCCATACTTCTCCAACTACCCCGGTCATGTACTAATTGTGGCCATGTTGTCCCTGCAAACTTCTTAACCTCATCCGCCCACCTAACTTTCTGCCGCCCTCTGCTACGCTTCCCTTCCCTTGGGATCCATTCCGTAACTCTTAATGGCCATCGGTTATCTTCCTTCCACATTACGTGTCCTGCCCATGCTCTTTTCTTTTTCTTGATTTCAACTAAGGTATCATTATTATGATCCTCTATTCCTCAACATCTTTCGAGAGATTTTCTGTCCCCTTTCTGACTTGCCCTGTGCCGAGCAATGGGCGGGAACATACTAGTTCAGGCTCGCCTCTGCTTTTAATGTCTATGAAAAAAAAAAAATTCCCTCTCACTTGTGCGCTATGAGAACATAGTTATTTGATACGAATATCTGCCTCTGTAGCAGCTGCTATTCATGGTGACATTGGATGTTAGATGAGTAACATATTACATTTAATGTAAACTCGCTGAATACATTTCTGGCTCATAAGGCACTGTGAAGAGGGCAGGCGTATGGAAATTAATCTGCCAGTATATCTTTTAAAGTGCTCGTAAGATGATGATTCCGCCTTTACGAAGGACATAAATGGACACCTGTAGCTTTTCTCTAAATGAAATTAATGACCAAGGTAAAGAGCAAGTCATTCAACACAGCGCGCGTACATCAGCTGCGTGTACACCTGCTTACATGTCCTCCAAGACAATCACTTGTAAAGACCAGATGCGCTAGCACTGGGAAGTGCGAAAGCATGTTAGCTCGCGACGATTCGATGTTGCGGAAGATAACGACGCGAGGGCCACGAAGCCACCATCGCAGCCTCTACTTCAATGGCACGCCGCAAAAACGGTACGGCTCGCATGCACGCGAATTGGCACCGTTAATAAGCGATGATTTTCCAACTCACCATTTGCGTCAGCATTTTCAGGGTCGAAGCAGCTTAAGTATCTTGAAAGTGAAATGACAGGGCCCACGTCGCGCTGCAGCTGAAGGACCAAGGCCTAAAATTTGAAAAATGAAAATGCATAAGGCGCGTCGCTTTAGGTCACAAGCTGCAGTTCCGGCAGACGTACCTTGATGTCGCAGTCTTTCGTGGGTCGGCGGTAGTGCGCGCAACGTGCAGCTCCTGTTCGGCCAGTGGATGCTTCTAGGCCCAAGGGGACTGGGCACATGGCAGTCATTCCCGAGGAATTATTCCCTAGCTACTTTAGCACCTATGTAGGTGCAGGGAGTAGCTCCTTGACCTCGCGTGACATCCGGTTTCGAGCAGCCGACCTGAGACGCTTCTCTCCAGTGAAGCAGCTCGCCGGGCCATATCTGGGGGATGGTCAGACGCCGCTTGGCGACGACGGCTCAAAGCCTCCCGCTCTCCCACGCAACGCTCAAAGAAGACCGTCCTCGCTCTTGTTCATGGCCAGGCTCGCACTGACTCGGCGAACGCGGCGCCCCCCTTAGCCATGCGCGCAGCGAGTCACGTGGTCAGGCGGCGACCCAGCTGCGGAGAGCGGCAACGGCTGGTGCACGCGGCGGCGCGGGAGATCGGTGCGGCGTATCACGCGATGCGTTGCCAAGGCCACGGCACAGCTACGGTCAAATGAAGATCAAATTCGCAGTGGCGCGAAACTCGGCTCGACGAGCCAAAGCCTATACATGGTATGCTTATACAGTCCGCCCAGGGATCCGTTATCAGAATTTGGAAACTTCATCACTGAAGCCCGAAAATTCTCTAAAGTCCATAAACTCGTCATAATGGGAGATCTTAACGGCCCTCACAGAGAATCGGCGCTACAGAATCACCTAATCATCTGAAATGACCCTAAACTAACAACTCGACTAGGCAACAGTGTATCCAGGGGCACAAATCCCGACCTCACCTCTACAACAGGAATATCCAAAGTCGATTGGACACGACTGGGAAAAAATTTGGCTAGCGACCACTACATTCTCCAGCTTGAACTTCTGCACCATATGAAACCGTGCAGAGCCGAACAGCAAGGCTGACGAACAGGAAGGCCTTCCGAGATTATGACATACAAGGAAACACCGAAAATATTTAAGAGTGGTTCACCGAAGTGGTCAAGACGGAGAAGAAGCACACTATAAAATTGTCGCCACCGTCTGGAAGACGTTGAAGTAACGAGCGTTAGGTGTTTTGCGAAAGGAGCGCACCTGAGCGGAGCTCCCGAGGGAGACGGCTCTTCACATACGTCTGCACGCACGTCGCCTAGCGGAGCGATCGACGCCTAGCGCCATCTATCGGAGAAATTACGCTCACGTGATTAGTTTAATCTACCCGACTTTTCAAGTATATCTCGTCAAGACAAATCGTTTTGCACCAGTCCCATTTCTATACGTCTACTACCCCTTCTCGTGTTATAAACCCCTCACGATACGTCCGAAATCGGAATTTGCTTCGTTTGGGGGTCAAGGTGGGCCTAGAATTCGGCTTTCGGTGCGATCTGTGTACGTTTCAATTAGTACCTCCATGCATACAATGTCTATGCATTATTTAATCATGGATTTATTTAATACTACCACCCATAGGGTTTTATTTACATACTAAATTCGGTACCCAACTGTTCCCGGATGGGCACCCCTTGTTGTCGGAGTACATATAGCGGAGCGAATGTATATGTATAGCGGTCCCGTAATGGGACGGTTTTACTGCCCTTTTATAGGAACTTTTGGGGGCGGGAGGGTTAATGGTAGGTGAAGGGCACAACTAATATTAGTGGCCGCCATCTCGGCTATGACATCACACCAAAAGCTGCCATCTTAGATTTGGGAAACCGAAACTATGGCGCCATTTGGTCCCATGACGTCATAATCACGTGGTTCCACCTCTATCCGCCATATCGTACCATTACGTCATCATTGGCTCCCGAATTCGGCCGCCATTTTCGATTTCATATTTCTAAACTATGCCGCCATCTTTGATTATGACGTCATAATCACGTAGATTCACTTCTATTCGCCATATTGAACTACGACGTCATCAGTGGCACTGAAATTTGGCTGTCATGTGAATTATGACGTCACAGTCACGTGACGTCGCCAATCACTAGTTGGGTTGCTATTAATTTTCTATGGGGGCTGCCATCTTGGCTTTATCGGTGATGTCACCAATCAATCACCAATTCTATTACTAATGACGTCACCAACCAATCACCAACTGGGTTCCTTATCGATTTACTATGGGGGCCACCATCTTGAATTCCTCGGAATTTACCCTTAAGGGCCCCTGATCGGGCATTACATAAGTGGGGGGTAACAAATGGTAACCACGGGTCACAAAGATAAAACACATTAATATAAAATGCAAGAACTTTGGTAAACACAGTAAACACATGAAAATGAAAAAAGCCAATTAAAGGGCTTACTACGGGGCTGTGGACAACACCGGTGTAATAATAACAGTTTGAATTTGACAGAATTTGTTTCGTTGATGATATCATAAGGAAGTACATTCCAATTCGATATGGCAGTCGGCAGAAATGATTGAAAGCGTTAGTTGAACCATGAATGCGTTGAAGACTGACAATTAGACAAACGTCGTGATCTCATGGGCGGCAAATTAGGCTCTCACGTAAATGAGGGAAATGATAATATAGCAAAAAAAAGAAGTGAGGCGTGCAGACAGGACACAAGAGTAGAGAAGTGGACAACACGAACGCCGATAATATAGCTTATGAAAAAGGCAGAGTCTTGCTATCTTACGACGGGATGCCAGGGGGGTTAGCCCAATCGAAGCTTGATGTTAGCAACGCTCAACCGAGAACCATATTTGGACGTTATAAAACGAGCAGCTCGGTTTTGTATTGCCTCTAACGCCTGGATTGATGGGGGTTCCAGATAGGGGATGCGTATTCAAGTTTGGTACGGATGAAGGTTTCGTATACGATTAGTCTAACCGTGGACGAAGCAAAACTTGAGTGGTCGTCTGATGAAATCTAATGATTTGGAAACGCTTGTACAAAGCGACGTGATGTGCTTTGACCAGCTTAGATTACTTATTTCTATGCCTAGATACCTATAAGATTCCGCTTGTGATAGCGCGGTAGTGTTTAACGTGTATGAGAAGTGTAGGTTAGATCTTTTACGAGACACGTGCATAAACTTACATTTAGATTCGTTTACCTGCATGAGCCAGGTCGAACACCAATTTTGGATTAAGGTTAAATCATCCTGCAGCAATGGCTGATCGTTACTAGTAGAGATGCGTCGGTAGAGAACGCAATCATCCGCAAACAGACGAATGGATAATGAAATTTCAGCAGGAAGGTCATTGATAAAGATTAGGAACAGAAGCGGGCCAAGAACAGAGCCCTGAGGGACTTCGGAGATAACGTTAGTAGCAAGTAGCGCGACGTGGGAAAAGTCATCAGTTACCATTGATTGCAATACGAATGCAGTACCTTCGTAGCACGCCAGTGCAGAGTGTGTCGGCAGCGGCAGGCTAGTGGGGGCCCGCGCCCAGCGAACGCGCGGCGAGCGCCCGACGCAGAGAGAGACACGGAGCCAACTGATCCTGATGAAAACCGGACAAGGACTGAGCCGGCTCGCGGCCGTTTATTACCAAAAAAGGACTTCACACGCCAGATGACACCTCCTGATTGGTCCAAGCTCGTCACATGACAGAAGGGGGCTGCGCCATCTAGCTAGACTACTACGAAACATAAATGTATGATAACACGGAGATCTGGCAGAGGGCGACACTATACTACATCGTCCCCCCCCCCTGGAAACAAAGTAAGCATACACTGAAACGCGCACACAAGACGCGCACACAAGACGCGCACTTAAGTGCAAGGACAAATTCAGTCCGTCCCCGCCCAAGTTCACACACACGCGCACCAGTCTTGGGCACCAAAACACAGGCAGCCACTCAAAACAAAATCCGACAAGGAATACGGCACAAGACTCACTGCACCGCAACAAGGAACACATTTTATACCTGTGTTAGCGAAACATGTGAACTGTCTCCTAAATGTCACGTCGAGGCCCCTAGCCGTGGCATTTCGAAGACGGCAATACGCTCTACACAAGAAACAAAATCATCGAGCCACGGAGGCCGTTTTCTGTCACGATGAGGACGTGTGCGTACCTCAGAAGAACTTTGGGGGTTGCGACGCCTATCGGTCGACTTCGAAGACCCAGTCGTCCCACTACTATTTCCCTCCCCTTGGTTGGACAATTGATTGCGGGTGTCGCTCAAAGCTGGAGAGGGTTGCCCAGGAAGCTCCTCTCGAAGTCCCAACAAGTCCTGGGAGGCTACCGATTCCCCCACGGAATCAGAGACGACTGCTGACTGTGCAGACTCGGAAGTGATACAGTCAGACGAACTACTTAGCTGATGCTTAGAACTATGAGAAGGCGCTGTCACTACAGGCGAGTCATCGGAATGACTATCCAGATTTGAATACGAGTACAAAATTAAATTATGGGGTTTTACGTGCCAAAACTACTTTCTGATTATGAGGCACGCCGTAGTGGGGGACTCCAGAAATTTCGACCACCTGGGGTTCTTTAACGTGCACCTAAATCTAAGTACACGGGTGTTTTCGCATTTCGCCCCCATCGAAATGCGGCCGCCGTGGCCGGGATTCGATCCCGCGACCTCGTGCTCAGCAGCCTAACACCATAGCCACTGATCAACCACGGCGGGTAATACGAGTACAAAAAGTATCTATCATTTATACACAATGTACTACCTGCTGGTTTCTTTATCACTAGGGTTAACTTAGACACATGCCACCTCTTCCCATCACTGAGTACAAAAATAGATGGTCCTGTCTGGGCCTTAACTGTACGAGGTTTACTGTACTTAAAAAATCGTTTCCTGTTAAATCTTATTCTGGCGGTGTCTCCCACCTTGACACGAGTTGCCTGAGCACCTCTGCGTTTGTCTACATACTGTTTAGTCTGCCACTGTTTCTGCAAGACCCTTTCTTGAACTTGAGACACAAGACTGTCCTGTTCCCGTAGATCTACACAGAGCCGCATGGTTCCATCCTTCTTGCGCACCACCACGAGTGCAGACACGCACTCAGAAGCCTCGACGCGCTCGATGACGTCGCAGTCCTCGAGACGTCGCAATTCATTTGTGACCTGGTCACGGAGAGCCAGGAGTAGTCGGCGCAACTTTGAAGATACTGGTTTCGCATCTTGCTGCCGATGAATTCGGTGCACAATGTTGTTGACGAGACCCAACTCGTCACTGAAGAGGTGATCAAAACCCGGAGGCACAACTGTGGGGGTCTGTACTGAAGGAAGCGATGGTAGACGACATGTCAGCGACGTACCGTCGATCTGTATGCCCGAGCGTTGGATGGCGTCTAAACCCAGCTGTGATGTTCCTGTAATCGTTACGTGGAACGTGACGGAGCATGACCTTTGGAAAAACTGGACAGTGGCTTGAAACAGGCCTTGAATGTCGATGCGTTGCTTGGAGAAATTTCTCTCAAGTCCACTGTTGTTTGTGACAGCCTGTGCTGTCGACCAAAGTGATTTCTAAAATCTTCGGCCGCCATGAATGACACACACGCTCCCGTATCCACCAGCAGTCGCATGTAGACGCCGTTAACTACGACCGGAACTTCCAAATCTTTTTTTAGTTTCAAAAGCGCTTACCGTCAAGACAGACGCGGACGGCTGCCCTGCGGAAGTTGACGAAGACAGCGTTTTTGCGGAAGAGACGTGCTGCACCGCTGTTTGGGTCTTTCGACATACCGAAGCGAAATGGCTCAACGTGTGGCAGGCGTTGGATCGCCGATTTCTTGCTGGACAATTCCTGTGAGACGCGATATGGTTCCTGCTGCCACACCGATCGCATGCACCACGGTTAACGGAGGAGCCGTGTGCGAAATGTCGACCATCTTGGCGGCTTCTCGGAAGAAGTCGGCCCTCTTGGCGGCCTCTCGGAAGAAGTCGGCCCTCTTGGCGGCCTCTCGGAAGAAGTCGGCCATCTTCATGGCCTGCCGGGCTAAGTCGGCCATCTTGGCAGCTTCCCGGAAGAAGTCTGTCATCTTGGCCCGTCGACGGAACGCCAAGTTGAGATGCCTCGATTCTTCGTACCCAAAAACATGCACCCTGAATACAATAAAGCAAGGCGAAAAGCACGTGTACAACATATTAGAACAATGTATGAAAATAATCCCACGTACAACACAATATACACAGACGCAGCCGCGTATTCGTACGTGCACTCGAGCGCCAGTGATGCCCAAATGAACATCAGGAGGTACGCAGTGGCAATCGTCGACACGAAAGCACAGCAACAATTTACGGCTTCCGTTAGGGCAGGTACACCCGCGGCTGCCGAAACTTTCGCCGTGGCAATGGCCCTCGCTCACGCGGAACGCACGCAAAAGAGCGTCACCATAATAACAGATTCACAAGAAGCATGTCGCCTTTTTCTCAAGGGCCACGTGACCAAAACATGTCACTCAATAATACCGACGAAATTCGCCCATAATCACCGGATCCTATGGTGTCCAGGTCATACAGGCCTTGAGGGGAACGAACTGGCCGATTCGCTAGCCCGAGGTATTATTAACCAGGCCGACTCGACTGGGACGGTCCCAGGTAGCCACTGTAATGACCCCAATCCAACGAATGCCCGGGAGATTCTCGCTCGTCAGCGTGCAACCAGAAAAAAGTACCCTCCCCCTCACCCACAACTTAGTGGAGAGGAAGCCGCCAGCTGGCGCAAAATTCAGACTGGGGTATTCCCCCACCTTAAATTACAGAATGCCATGTTCCCCACTCGCTACAGGCCCGACTGCCCGTGGTGCGGAGGCATACCAACACTACAACACATTACTTGGGATTGTGAATCACACCCGTTTGATAAAACACACCACACAATGGAGCAATGGGAGGCACAGCTAACCAGCTCAGACTTGGCGGGACAACAGTCCTTCATAAGACAGGTCAAGCTGGCGGCCGAGGCCAGCGGGGCCCTGGACTAAAGGGTCTCCGACCACTGCACGTAAATCGTTTGTCAATAAAAGTTTCTCTCTCTCTCTCTCGTACATTTTCGGAGCCGAACGCGCGGTTCACTCGATGCAAGGCTTCTAAAGAGCGTCCAATTTCTTCTGCCTTGTCCAGGGACAGGGTTTCGCCATGAGCTAATAACTTTTCGCGAACGCTGGCGTTCGCTACCCCATGTATTATTTGGTCTCGGACGCGCTCATTGTAGGTTGTGCCGAAGTTGCACTGAACCGCCTTCTCCTTAAGTGCGGTCACGAATTCTCCCTCGAAGTGCCTTCGACTGGTGAATTCGTGCCTCTCTGCCAGAACATTTGTTGACGCGGCGAACAGCCGGTCATGCCGCTGCAATAGTTTCTGGAACTCTGACGCAGGCGGAACCTTATCGCTTGACGTTGACGCTGCGCCGGTTGACTGCCTTGCTGCTTCGCTTGACGGTGACGCTGCGCCGGTTAACTGCCCTGCTGCTTCCTGCTCCTCGTCTGCAAAGTACTTCCGTTGTCTCTCACGCCCGAGAGCGCTGACGAGCGCGGACGCTCGTCGCGCGTCCGTCCAGTCGCCACCGCCGGCCGCTTCGAGGTGGGCCTGAAAAATTTTTTTCCATCGATACCATGGAATTAACGGTGGCCCGGGCAATTCAAAAAAAGCGGGAAGGTTCGCCGTAAAAGAAGCCATGTCAGGTAGCGTGCAGGAGACAGTGCAGGAGACAAGCCGAAGCTCGCAGCAGGAATGTGGCAAGGAAGAACAAAGGGGCGGGAAGGCCTAGGCTCGGAAGCCTCGCGACGCCAAGTGCGTCGGCGGCGTTTGCGTGCCGTGCAGACACAGGAAGGGACGCTTCACTTACGAAGCTAGTTGGTTTCCCGGGGCTTCAGTCGGAACCGCAGCGGGAATCCCATCCTCGTCGCCAAAAGATATGTCGGCAGCGGCAGGCTAGTGGGGGCCCGCGCCCAGCGAACGCGCGGCGAGCGCCCGACGCAGAGAGAGAGACACGGAGCCAACTGCTCCTGATGAAAACCGCAGAAGGACTGAGCCGGCTCGCGGCCGTTTATTACCAAAAAAGGACTTCACACGCCAGATGACACCTCCTGATTGGTCCAAGCTCGTCACATGACAGAAGGGGGCTGCGCCATCTAGCTAGACTACTACGAAACATAAATGTATGATAACACGGAGATCTGGCAGGGGGCGACACTATACTACACAGAGCTCCCAGAAGATGGCGCCAGCGCATGTCCTCGTGCCCAATAGTTGCCAAGAAAGTTTTATTCAAGAAAATCTGCAGCTCCACGTCATGTTTCGTCTTCTTGATAAGGACACAAAATTGCGTTTTCAGTACTTCCACTTCCTGGCACAAACTTCAAAACACGTGACCAGTCAATCAGAAAGCCAACATGGCGGATAATGGCGGCCGTGCAGCCAGCATATGCGTCGAGAATAGAACCAACCAGACGGCGCCGACCTATTCGCCACGTATTCTTCTATCGCACCAGTCTCCAATACAGCACTTAAAGGGGCCCTGTAACGAGTATATATTGCCTTTGGACGTTTCCTTTTAACTGCTCGAAAAAAAAAAAACGAGGACAACAAGAAACACACACCACACCACGAGCGCAGACTGGCAATTGCTTAATATTAGAACGCAAGCAACATACGTATTTTTCATTCAGGAACATGTATACGTGTCCGCATTGTCACTCTCACATGTGCCGATAAACATAAGAACGTAAAAGTTATCTGCTAGGTAACAGTGTAGACCAAGATTGCGACAAGCGATCACCAAATAACCATAAGCCATTCTTACAGTATCATCACAAGAGGGAGAGACGACATAAAAGGAGAAAGCACAGGGAAAAACAAAACAGGAAGAGACCGCGAACAAGTGAAGGAAATGGATATTGCACAACAATAACCAGTGTAAAGGCGAAGGATGAAGACAAAAAATCATTTGACGAAATCAATAAGGCAAAAAAGAAAACACAACGTAACAAAAAACGGAGAATATTACACTGATCAACAAATGTGCCAATGACGTCATGAAATCATGGAGGCCCAAAATATGGATTACTGAAAACAACAATGAAAAGTGGGGGTGACGGCGACGTTTTGAATTTAGAAACGTGCTATGAAAAGAGTGAAACCTGGTGAAAAAACAAATGCTCGGCCACTTTCACAGCACAAAACACCTACAACAAAAAAAAACAAAAACAAGAAAACAAAAAAAACTTATACCACCAAAAGGAATTTTTTAAAAGGCTTATTCCAGAAAATTGACTACTTCTGGAAGCAACGAGACAGACGGCGTGCTGATAGATTTGTCGCCATTTTTTAATATGTAGAACGGTTTGATAACCTCTCTTACATGAAATTAAATTCGACGAAAACTCGTCTGGTCGGGATTGCTCATAGTCAAGGGTAAACGCACGGAAGCCGAAACGTCTTGGTTTCTTTTCTTTTAATTTTTTTGCTCGGCGTCCGTTTTACCCTTGACCAATCTCCCTTTCAGTCTGATCCCTCGAATGGAACAGGAACGATGTGTTATTGAAAATTGGTTTACAGGGGTTGTTTCTTCCGCCTTCTTTTCCTCTGCATATGTCACAGTGTAGGGCCAAAGTGCCTCCTGCCTTGTTCTTTAAACGCCACTGGTGTTCCCGTGCCCTTTCACTGAAACACCTGCCCGTTTGTCCAATATAAATGCTGTCACATGTCAAGGGAATCGAATACACTACTGTCCAAACACAATCAGTGTGGTGCGCTTTGTGCATGGTTGAACACTGAGGCCTTCTCTTTCTTTTGCCTCTCACCATAGGGCACACACTGCTGAACTTGCATGGGGTCGAAAAAACGACCTTGACCCCGTAGCGGCTTGGCCACTTTTTTGATGTTGTGCGAAAATCGATGAATATGCCCTGCACTTTTCTTACTTAATACCGTCTTTCTGTTGCTTTCTACCTTAAAGGTTTTGCAAGAAACTTTTGCAGGCGCCTGTGATTAAACACTCATGGTAAGCAGCCGAGAGGATGCGCCTATAACTTGTTGACTGGAACTGGTTTCTAACTTATGCTCGCATGATTTTTCCAGGGCGGACTTAAAAGCTAGGGCTATGTTGGCTCTCCTAACTAGTTTGGAATGTGCTCTTTCAAACGGCAGCGGGGCCTTCTTTGTCGTCGGGTTGTAATACCAACAGGGGTGTTCTGAGTCAAAATGAAGACTGAGGTCGAAAAATTGAGAAGAGTTACCCCTGGTTAACCAGTGGCCTCCACCGCTGTCCATTGTCTGGCGTCTTCAAAGGCCCGTGAAAAGGCACCTCAAGGCATCTCCTTCCAGGAAACCCCCCTGCTTCAGTCGAACCGTGAAGGCGTTGGCCATTTCACTGACAATTGTTGATCCACCGATCGCGTTTAGTCATAGCGGCGCCGAGGGGTTGTTGACGCGCCACCTCGTGGTCCCTACGAATCGAGTCACCGCGGCGGGTGCTGAAGGCTTCCATGGTATCTTCGGGGAACCTCGCCACGCTCGCAGCTGCAGGTGGCTGCGAAAACTTGCAAGCTGCCACCTCGGCAGGCCATTCCTAACAACCCCTGCCATATTCTGAAAGATCTCGAGGTAGCTCGTTGCTTTACTCTCATGCACCTGGATTCATAAGGAAGATAGTTGACTTTTCAGCAAATTGACGGCAAGCCGTTTGTGTTTCATCGGAGGAAAATCAATCTGCTTGAAATTCTTTTTTACAGCTTCGGTTGCCTTTCTGTCAACGGTGGCGGCATGAACAGGAACGAAGCGAAAAAAAGAAACAGAAACAGCTTGCCATCAATTTGCTAAAAATCATGCATTTGGATTCGTTAAGGAAGGTAGTTGAGAGCAAACTAACGAGCCACCTCGAGATCTTCTTCTCTGGAAAGACTAATTAACCGGACTGCCCCCTGATAGCCATCACTTCAGAAAAATACACTTGACAAAGGACAATTGGAAATTTTCTTCAATCAAACCTGCAGATGATAGTCGGCAAGGACCCCTTTTTAGTCCCATCTTTGACGGAAGTCGTCAAAAGCCCGGAGGAAGGTTTTCCGACAGCTACCACGGGGTTCTCGTTTGACATCGAGCACCTGTTCTACTCAAGCCCGCATGACAGTCTGTTCACCACTATTAGGCTACAAATTCAAGAGACTGGAGAAGTAGCCTTTCAGAATACGGCAGGGGTGGGCACATAGCATTTCCTTGGCTGTGAAGCTTTTATTTAAGTTCCACAGCCATTGCGTAGGATGGAAAGTACTATGTGTAGAAGGCTGGAATATGTATAGGTTCTTCAGCTGCACCTATGCTTTGCGATATCTATCTTTTGGCGTTTGAGTAACGAGTTCAACAACTAATTTCAGGGCATCATGTCGTGCGCATCTTCTTTTATTACGATGACTAATTAGTCATACTCCACGTGTCCGCACAAAATAAGATTAATAATGCCGTAGATCGCGTATTAAAGATATTCCAGTCAGCTTCAGGGAGAGGCGGGGCGGGGATCACATTCACCCACAAGTTATGCCGCGATAACTCCTTTCAGTTTTTTTTTACCTCAGTCTTCATTTTGACCCAAAACACATCTGTTGGTATTACAACCCTACGAAAAAGACGGCCCCACTGCCTTTTGAAAGTGCACATTCCAAAATATTTAGGAGAGCCAACATAACCTTAGATTGTAAGTCCGCCCTGGAAAAATCATGGCAGCATAAGTTAGAAACTAGTATCAATCAGCAAGCTAGGCGATTCCCCTCGGCTGGCTACCCTCATAGTTCAACCACAGAACGCCTCTGAAAGTGTTTTGCAAGAGCTTTAAGGCTGAAAGCAACAGTAAGAGGGTATCAAGAAAGAAAAACTGCCGGTCATTCCCTATATTCATCGAGTTTCGCACATCAAAACAGTGACAAGCCGCTACGGCGTCAAGGTCGTTTATTCGGCCCTATGCAAGCTAAGTAGAGTGTACCCTATGGTGACAGACAAGAGAAAGAGTAGGCGTCAGTGTTCAACCATGGACAAAACGCACTACACAGATTGTATTTGTGAGGTAGTGCATTCAATTCTCTTGGCATGTGACAAAATTTATATTGAGAAAACAGGAGGAAAACGGGAGATGGAAGTTCAAGACGATGAGCAAAACGAGACCAAGACGAAAGCGGGAGCCAACGTTCCGACAAGTAGACTTGAAAGAACAAGTCCACTTGTCGAAACGTTGGCTCCCACTTTCACCTTGTTTTCGTTTTTCTCAACATGTGAGGCCGGCACCAACATGACTGTGCCATTCACGCATTTACTTCTGCTAACGCGTGCTATCTAGTGCGCCGACGCAAAGCCACCTCATCGCAATGGCAGTGCTGGCGCAGAGTGTCGTACATCGATCGCTACACCATTTAGGGTAGAGCACGCAAGCTACGGCGACAGCGACTTCGATGTGCTCCCGGCTACCTTGTTTGGACAGTGCCGACTGTTGGCCAACGAACCTTGGGCGGATGAGACCCGTGTCGACGCTGTACAAACGGCGGACTGGATCAGTGCGGCATCGGGGTTGAGGCCTGCACCAACATGATTGTGCCACTCATGCATTTTCTTCTGCTAATGCAGGTGGGTTATTATTCGAATTGAGAGTTTCACCTTTCACGTATTTATGGTGCCGGTTACGTACGCCCCGTGGTTCAAGCGTGGATTCAAAGCCCCGTGGTGTGCAATGTCATGCCAAACGTCGTTTCTTTTTTACTGCGAAGATATGCATTCTATTTTTTTTTTCTGTTTTTATTCCTGTGCGGTGACGTAGAGCTACACCCTGGCCCAACTACTGCTGAAACACTGAATCTAATTTTGGATTACCAAAAAGAAATAAAGGCCAAATCACACGCTATCGAAACATCGCAAAATCAAGGCCAAATGGCTATTAGCCCCGAGAACGAACGCGAGCGGCGCTGCGAGCGGCGCTCGCGTGACGTCAGGGCACGGACTCGCGCCTGTCGTCTGCTACAGTTCGGGCGTTGTCTGGGCGCTTTCTGCGGTGTTTTCGTTTGTTCGCCCTCGTTCTCTCTGCTTGTATACTTATGGTGGTCGTCTCACATATATTTTTACGACGTCTTCCTTTGCGAACATTTATTCAAAGAGCTAATTTCTTAGACAACAATGCAGCTCTCGAAGGCAACGCTACAGTGCCAGCTGAAGCGACGCAGACCAGCCCATTGCGGGTTTTTCATACGCGGACAATCGCAAAAGCATAGCCTATAGGAATCCAGTTATGATACCGTACCTGCCGCGGTGCAACAAGTATGTCACAAAGCTGGCTATATACGACTTCTACAGCAGTTACGTTGATTTTATTCCGCAAAACAGGTTTGCTCACGACCAGTAGTTCATGGTATAATATCGAATTTTTGCATTTCCTCACAGAAACGCTCGGCAGTAGCACGGGGACTTAACTAATACTGGAGCATAGATTCCACACGCCTCACTTGCTTTTTTAACTGCTTGTCAACATTAGGCGGTTCTTCACGTGTTTATTTTTTTTTTAAGCGGCGGAAATTTGAAGTAAAGTTAATGAAGGCTTACAACTATTTACAGAGTACAAATAGGAATGTACCAATATATATTCCCTTTTCCGTGCTACACGTTCAACCCACCTCTTTAGAGCGCGTTTGTTAATGATTAATAATGTATGTTCCTCTTTTTTTTTGTCTATGTTACCAAGTGTATATCATTTATTTATTTCAATGCCGCAGTGTGTTTTGCATTGTTATTGTGGAAATATTTTCTGTCCTTTCATATATTGTATAACTGCAATGTTTTATGGCCACTATATAAATATAATTTATATGCCGCTTGATGTGTTACTCCATGCAGCCATATTGTACCTAAGGGGGTGAAGTTACCTCAAGCCGCGTCTGTGCGGCTTTTTTCCCTCATCCACCTCCATTCACCACTCCTCTGTACATGTGTGAGTGTAAATGGAAATTAATAAATCAAATCAAATCAAACTCACTTGAGAAATTTACTGGTGCTTGTTGCTTGAGGAATATACATGACGAATCTGTTTGGCGAACTGACACAGGCTGCTCGGCCTAATTTTTTTAGTGAAGTATGCCTGCTGAACCGCATAGCTGCAGCCAGAAAGAAGTCTAAGCGTCAATGACTAGTAGTACGGGACATATTGAAGATATCGAGATTCCCCCGGTGGAGGGTCAGAAATCAAGTGAAAGTATATGCAAGGCTTGTGGGGCTTTCTTTATGAATGTTTGAATGAATGAATGAATGAATGAATGAATGAATGAATGAATGAATGAATGAATGAATGAATGAATGAATGAATGAACGCGACGAAGCGAATAGTTATCCGTTTGTATAATGAAATAACGCTGGATCGAGACATGGTGAGACAGAAGGTGCTTGAATTTTCCTTTTGTAGGCAATCTAAGCTGCGGTGTAGTAGCTCGAGAATACTTTAGCCATTCCAGTTGGTGCTGTAAAAGAATGCTTTATGGTTTTAACTCGAAGTTGTAGTGAACTGATGGGTTTCGCGAACATAGCGTGCCTCGCCATACGGACAGTCGATTGCTACCGTTACGTGATCAGGCATGTGCCATATTATTGTCGCTAAAGGCTACTGAGGGCCACTATGAAACATTTCATCACTTTCAATTGAGTGGCTCTCGATCTTAACAACGAAACTTTTCTCTCAGGTGATTGCTACTATGGTGTTTGTGAATTAACTATGTAAATACTCTACATGACGCGCCGTCGTGTTAGCAGCCATGAGCAATTCGTTTTTTGAAGGCCTGTTTCAGAGGGGGATGAATATAGCAGCAAACTTTTTCATAAGAAATGCGCGCCTAACTATTTTTTTACGCATTAATGAATGGCCATATTTGAATAGAACAACACACCAGAGTAATAGGAATCATGATGACAGCTTCGCTGGGCAGTGTTTTTCTAACATCGGATAACGTGTTGACGCCAATTACCAAATTTTTCTTCCACGTAAAATGCAATGCCTCTCATAGCTAAATACTAAAGGAATGTTAAGTGTTTAGCGAGGCATCATAGAAAACTTCGCGCGTTGAATTTGCAGATATTCTTTTTTTAGTCAAAATTTACCGATAGACACGGCGAATATATGCATTGCAAAACCTAGTAGACCCCTTTAACGCTACTTAGCTTGCGATATCCAAGACGCAAAGTTTCTCGACTCACACGCTTTTGAAGAAGAAACTGTGGTTAAGGTATGGCAGCTGAAAGAAGCCGACGTATTCTTCAATACGTACGGCTCGAGCCACCCATACCCCAAGCATACACGAAGGGAACGAGCGCGCGCGGCAGCCGAGCGAGCCGGAGCGAGCGGAGTCCTGGCCGTGACGTCACTCGCGAGAGGGCGCCACTCCTAATTCTCGCCGCTAATAGAAGAGCTGAAGTCACGAATAGATTCTGTAAACAGCGCAATAACAGAGTTCGCAAACCTAAGAGCAGCTGTTACTGAATGTAAGAAGAAGATGGAAGATACCGCACGGTAAAGGTACTTACCCCGTAAAATAGACGGCTTGGAAACCGCAGCAGGCGATGTAACCTGATATTTTGTGGTGTACTCGACAGGTGAAAGTCGTGAACTGCCCACTGTCTCTGAGAAAAAAGTACAAGGTATTGTATCACTTTTAAGACTAGCGCCAGTGCAGATTGAAAGGGCACAAAGACTTGTCCCGTCCCAGGCCAATAAAACTAGGCCTGTGATTCCAATGTTTTCAACGTTTAACGATAACTAGGCAATTCTAGCCAATGCAAAGAAACTAAACGGATCCAATAAAAGTATATCAGAAGATTTTTCAGAGCCAGTGCGCAGAAAAAGAAAGTTTCCTTATTGATTCGGTAAAAGGAATGCTCTTGATGGTGCTCGCTATTGGATCTTGCCGTTGAGTGCGGGAGTTGGCCGACGTTGAGGGGGATTTTAAGGTGAAACTGAAGGTTTATTTACATTATTTACTGCAATAACACAAAGTAATTAACAGTCGTAAAGTCATTGAAGGCCAGCAGAAAATCGGACGCTGCAGCCCGTGGCAAGCAGAACGACAAAATGAACGAATGCTTCTCTCTGCTCTCGCTTTTAACCCCTTCGGGGTCACGTCATTTTAGGCCAATCGGCGAGCCCACTCAGGTGTCGTCATTTTCCTCCAATGGTAGGCGCCCGTGCAAGTGCAGTCATATTCGGCCGAAGGGGTTGCTCCAAGGGCTCCCCTGTCGGACGGGTGAATTGTCACCAGCATTGCCTCATGGCCTGCAAGTGCCTTCACAATCGGCAGATGGGGTTGTTCTTCGAACGACCTTTCAGAGCTGCAAAACAGCTTTGCTCGGAACCAAGATCAACTACCTGGAATTGTGCCAGGCTCCGGTTGCACTTTCGGGAAGAATCAAGCAGGGGTGGAGACAATAGCTCGACGGGCGGCACCTTAGGTGGGAGTCGCCAATTTGTCTGACAGGTCCGGGAACGTGTTAGACGTGCTTCTGCGCACCTTAATTGGAATGCGATGGCGATTGGATGTGGTCGGGGAACTCGAGTGATGCCAGGAAAACCTAAAATATGGTAAGCTGTTTTTAAACAGGTAAGCATAGGATGTATGGGTCCCTTGCTCGAAATAAAGATTGTTGCAAGTTAGCGCCTGTGTGTGTCACGTCTCACTTTCGTCCTTGTCTTTTTAACGCGCTATAAGCCTCACGGTGCAGAATGATTATTCACCAAGCGACGCCCACCGCGTCGACGCCGGATTTTCTGCGACATGGGCCCGAAATCCCCCTGCAGTCGGCCCGAGTAGAGGGGGAGCACCGGAGTCAATGTATCGGGGTTGATGAGTAAGCTCTGGCACGCGGCGATCCGGGGTGCCAAGTCTTCTTCCCATCTGACAACGGTGTGCACGACAGGAGTGTGGCACAAAAGAAAGACGACCCGAAAAGCTCGTGCCAACATTTACGCCGTGTCGCATGTGCACAATGTCCACTGGACTCCGTAACTAGGCGTAACTAGGCGCCCCACGAATGCAGTGCAGGAGCTGCCGCTTATGTCTGCGTGCTCACCCGCAACGACAGCAGAGGGAGGGGAGAATGTTAGCGAGGGAATAGAGAGAGAGGAGGCAGTTTTGTGAGCTACAACGCAAAATACCAGAACGGCGCTGAAGCGGTCACTTAGTGCCGACGAGACTACAGTGTACTAGAATTATTCTAGAACACTATAGACGAGACGAAGGCTCGCATAAAGTGTCGAGCGAAGCAAGAACAACAAACACAAGCGGAGCAGCCAAGGTAACATTTTACATCCCGTCACGACTGTCGTATGCCCTCAATATATCACCGCCGAATAACGTCAACAGCAGATGGTGGTGGTGGTGGTGGTGAATTGTAGCAACAGGCGGGTTTAGCCTGGCGAACAAGGCCGGCAATTGCTCCGCCCGAGCGTCACGCACAATACCGCTGATGGGTTTCACCATATGTCCATCAAACCGGTCTCTCTTAAGAAGTCGATGAGGAGACGTGAAGTTTCTTTGCGGGCCATCACTGATCCCTCGGGAAATATAAGGTGTTGCAGGCGCGCATGCGGAAGGTCCTTGTTTTGCAAATTCTTCAGGAGAGTGTCTCTTGCATCTTGGAATTTCTGGCAGGACCACAAAAAGTGCTCAATGTCTCCTGTCTCGTTGCATGCCGTACAGTTCGGAGAATTTATTCGCCCCGTTTTAAATAACCAGGCCGGTGTGTTAGCAGATCCTGTCCTTATACGATGTAGAAGTGAGGCTTCCCCTCGGTGTAATCTCTTGGTTACGCAGGGCATATGCGGTGGAACCCAAAGCGACGCAAAGTGATTTCGAATTTCAGATTTTTGCACTTGGTTACTCTTTGGAGCCTTGATTTTGGGAGGATGATATAGCGCTGCGTATGCAAGCGCATCAGCTTTTTCGTTTCCTGAGATACCAATGTGGGAGGGAATCCACTGAAACTTTACTGTGAAGCCTTTGTTGTTGAGGTCTTTCACGATGGCTAGGGATTTGCGTGGGAACTTGAGGGATGGCAAACCACGGTATACTTGTTGTAATGCGGCCTTTGAGTCCGTAAGGACAACCACATTCTGCGGAGGCAAAGTCTTTAATTTGCGCAGAGCAGAAGCTATCGCTACGCCTTCCACAACTGTCGACGAGGCTGTACAGTCCAGACGCCCAGACCACGTATATCTTAGAGAGGGAATGTAGTATGCAGCTGCACAGCGGTCTTCGTCTGCCTTGACAGAGCCATCTGTGTATACTTGTAGGTGATTCGGGTAAGTCGTGTTTAGGTGTTCCAGGACTAATGACTTGGCTTCTGCAGATGGAATGCAGCTCTTTGATTGCAATCGTGGTACACTTAAGTTGCATGTGATGTCCTCGTATGTCCAGGGTGGTTCAATCCTTTCTCTCGGTCTCGAGCAGCGCAATCCTAATACGCGAAGCGTGTTCAATGCTGCATAAAAATGTGAGCGCGGTCTGTTACCTATACGTCGTAAGAGGGCTCTACCGGGCGTAGACTCACTCAATCGTAGAAGCTGGATCATCAGAGCCTCGGAAGCCTGAAGTCGTAGAGGGCGTGACTCAGCTTCGTAGAGCACTTTCTTGTTTGACGCTGGCTGAGGGACTCCAAGGCAAAGTCGTATACCTTTTCTGTGGATGGCTTCTAAGCGCTCGTATTGGCTGTCTGAGGGTGACATCAGAGGTAGCTGATACAGGACTCGACTGGTAACCAACGCTGTATGTAGCCGTAGCATTGACGTCGGGTGGTTGCCCCAGCGTATGCCAGCGACTCGCTTGAGCACATGTAGCCTGGGTGACGATGATGCCACAACGTGGTCAACACCGCGGCGCCAGAGTAGCCTGTGGTCTAAGGTAACGCCCAGAAATCGGACGTTGGTGACCTGTCGAATCTGGTATCCGTCCAAACTCAGCGTCAGGCGTGTAGATTTTCTTTTCACTCCAGGAAATAGTACGAATGATGATTTCTCTGCTGATAGTGTTAATCCAAGCGTTGCCAAGTGACCCTGAATTGCTTTTACTGCTCCCTGGGCTATTCGTGCGAGGCGGCGATGCTGGTAGCCGGAGACCCATATGCAGATATCATCGGCATATATAGACATCTTCACTGGTGTTTGATGGTTTAGTACTGTTGGGAGGCTACTCATGGCAATGTTAAATAATAAGGGAGATAAAACACTCCCCTGTGGCACACCACGAAATATACGTATTTCATCGCTCAAAGTGTCGCCAAGACGAACTCTGATGCGACGATTATTAAGGAACGCATGTATGAAGTGCAAGAGGTGACCCGTGACGCCTATAACTTGTAACTGGCTGATGATGGCTCTTCGAGACACGTAGTCGTAAGCCTTAGAGACATCCATAAAAACAGCAAGTGTCGACAGGCCGTCCGCACTGTAATGTTCTATGTGACTTAGCAGGTCCAGCACATTGTCTTGAGCGCTTAGACGCTGCCGAAACCCAGTCATGCACGATGGTAGTTTTCGACCGTGTTCGACATACCAAGTGAGTCTTGTGCATGCCATCTTCTCCATTAGCTTCGCTGCACACGAGGTCAGTGATATCGGTCTGTATGAGTCCAGAGCTGCAGGATTCTTTCCAGGCTTCAGAACCGGCACCACCCATGCTACCTTCCATAAATGTGGGATAGCCCCACTGGCCCAGACTTGGTTGAAAAATGCCAGCAAATCACGCCGCCTCTCAACCGGTAGGTTAGTCAGCATCTGATTACTGATAAGGTCAGGTCCCACCGCACAGCGACGTCGGAGGCTGCTCATGGCTAGTTCCAGCTCTCTGAGTGTAAAAGGAGCATCCATTAGGGACGAGGATAGCGGCGGAGGCGGGTCGGTTGTGCTGGCTGACCTGCCAGAAGAGTATATTTCAGCGAACGCATTCGCAAGACAAGCGAGTGTCTTGCCTAACTTCAATGCTAGGGCCTCAAATGGCTTGTGTGGTCGAAAGTTTCCAGCAAGGTTATTAACGACCCACCATATCCTTGGAACTGGTGTGAAGACCGATAGGCTTGCACAAAATGATGCCCATTGATCTCTTCTTAGTTTCCTTGTATACCGCCGAATCACTGCGTTAATCCTGTTGTATATAGTCTTCATTGGTGGGTCACCCTTCGTCCTCATCAGCCTCCGTTCCGCTCTTCTACGGGCAGCGCATAGATTTTTGAGCTTTAGATCCGGAGCGGGGAAGTGGTCGGGTAGCTTCAGCTCAGCGGTAGCCAATCTCTTGCTACGTAGCATGTCCGCGAACAGGTCTCCAGATGATTCGCTTAGGCCGTCCCTGTACGTATCCCAATGCGTCACAGGACAGGATCTTCGGCCGTTGGTTCTATATCCAGCAATGTTAACGAAGACAGGAAAATGATCACTGCCCATTCTATCTTTGCTAGTCGTTGACGATGCGAGGATGTCCGTGGAATGTAACGTCAAGTCAATGACACTGTAAGAGGCCGGTGGTCGAAAAAACGTCGGCTGTTTGTCATTTGCCACGGAGAGTCCCTCGGTGTTTAAAGCTCTAACAATTTGCTTTCCACGTGCATCAGTCGTCTTGTCGCCCCAGAGAGTATGGTGCGCGTTAAAGTCCCCACATATAATCCTCGGAGCTGGGCAGCGGCTGCAGAGGTCTCTTATAATTTCTCCCATCGGGGCCTTCTGACGAGAGCTCACATATACGGAGGCCACGCTGAGACTTCGGTTTCCCAGCCGCACTTGTACAGCAGTGACTTCCAATGCACTGCTGCAAAGGTCTTGAACTGGTAGAACGTAATGTGGTATTTCCCGTCTCACATATAGCATGGCGCTTCCGTTCGGAAATGTCGGAATACTTTGGTTTCCATGTGCGACATAACCAGCAATTGATCTGGAACTTGGAAGACCAGCCTCGGACAGGGCCAATATTGGCACAGGCATGTTGCGTAAGAAAAGCGACAGTTCAGGTAAGTGGCACGCAAGACCCGCACAGTTCCATTGCATAATAAGTGGCACTTGTGGACGAGATGGTGAACATTGTGTCCTGACCGCATCCATATTGCTTGGTGCTTTAAGAAGAGGCAGAGCTTACAATCACCGACTCGAGAGCCAGGACTACTTCGAGCATTTCCTTCATCGAGCTCGCCGGCATCTTCTCTATGTGTGATCGCAAGGCCTTGAAGAGAGCACGTAGCACCTGCTGACAGTCCTCCTGTTGATTTTTTTTCATCGCAACGCGATTCGGGTCGCTGCAGTGCAGACACATAACTTCGCTGCTCCGGTTGTAGACAAAGCTTCGCTTACGTCGATTTCCACAGTGCGTGGGATCTGCATATTTTTGATAACGAAACGTTGCTGTTCGATTCGAGGGATCAGACTGAAAGGGAGATTGTCGAAGCGTTCTGCACATTAAAAGATGGCGACAAATCAATTAGTACGCCATCTGTCTCGTTGCTTCCAGAAGTCAATTTTCTGGAATATGCCTTTAAAGAAAATCCTTTTGTTGGTCTAAGGTTTCTTGGTTCTCGTTTTTTTGGTTTTGCTTGTTTGGGTGTTTTGTGCTGTGAAAGCGGCCGAGCGTTTGTTTTTTCACCAGGTTTCACTCTTTCCATATAGGGGTTTGTAAATTCAAAACGTCGCCGTCGCCCCCAATTTCCGCGGTTGTTTTCAGTAAGCCATGAGGCTAGGCTTTCATGTAAGCGATGCTTTCATGACGTCATTGCCACATTTGTTGATCGGTGTGATATTCCCCGTTTGTTATGTTGTTTATTGTTTTCTTTTTGCCTTTTTGCTTTCTTCAAAGGATTTTATGCCCTCATCCTTCGCCTTTACACTGGTTATTTGTTAAGTGCAATATCCATTTCCTTCACTTGTTCGCGGTCTCTTCCTGTTTTGTTTTTCCCTGTGCTTTCTCCTTTTATGTCATCTCTCCCTCTTGTGATGATACTGTAAGAATGGCTTATGGTTATTTGGTGATCGCTTGTCGCAGTCTTGGTCTACACTGTTACCTAGCAGATAATTTTTACGTGTTTATCGGCACATGTGAGAGTGACAATGCGGACACGTATACAGGTTCCTGAATGAAAAATACGCATGTTGCTTGCGTTCTAATATTAAGCAATTGCCAGTCTGCGCTCGCGGTGTGCGTTTCTCTTGTGACCTCGTTTTTTTTTTTTTCGCGCCTAAAGACCAAACGTCTAAAGCTATGAACCAAGTGGCCCGCCAAAACGGCCTACTAGAGCACATTACCTCCCAGGAATGTTCAAAGAGTTAATGCTTCGAGGGCGATATTTATTTTTTCTTCCCCCTCATAGCGTCCTCCGTTGGGATGGAGCTGCACGGCCGCGGTGGTCCGGCAAATCCAGGCTGCGCACTTGGCGGCGATCCATGCGAAGCAAGCACCTACACGCCTGCCGCCATTCGTCGCGAGCTGCGTACACCGTCTCGGCTATAGTTCGAGGCTCCTCGAGTGCTCCAGACTAATCGCAAGGCCCGACGCAAGCTCGATACAAATGGGTCGCGGAGCTTCGGCCGAAAGGCGGTCATTGGCAAGGACGGCTCTGGCAGCAGTGATTGAAGGGTGACTACGCGAGGAGGGAACGGAAATTGAGAAAGAAAACCCGTTTTTTAATTGAAGCAAAACATCGCTTGATTTCACTTCACGGGAATAAAACGTTATACACGCGCGGATCCGCCGCTAGCCACTCAGTGCACGCCTTGAAGGGCGCCGCCGGAAGGCGCGTTCGCCACGTTGTGCTCGTCGACGTTTGCCTGAATCCTGGTGGGGCGGTGTTTGCGGGGTGCGTTTCGTGGTTGCTACTTGTTCAGCCAAAAGTACGACCACCGCGTAATTGTTTACTTCAGCTGCCTTCGTGTGTCTACGCTGGCCGACGGGCTTGAGGTTCGACGGTGCGTCCAGCGTTCAACACCTTCCTTGGCCTGCAGAGAAACGATGTTCTGCACGCGGATGCGATTTCGACACCCGTATGACTGGCGCTAAAAGCTCGAAGCGCCCATCAAGTGAAATTGCGGGGCACTTGAATATGCAGCTCTAATGGTGGGCCACGAGGGAAAATGTCGCCCCTTTGAAAACAAAAATGACGCGCTTTCAACGGGTCACATTATTTCTTGTCCCGCCGGGAGTGTTCCCTCGACACAGATAGCGCTAAGCCCCACGAACCGGCATTTTTTGAACGGGCTTCTGCGGAAGCTTCGCTTCCATACCTCGCCCGACGGCTGAGACAGTGACTAGGCCCATTTCGATGTCGGCGACGGCCAGAGGCGCCCGTGACTCGGGTCAGCTATTGACCGACAGCAGCCGTGTACGGGGATCTGCGATACGACGAAATATCCTAGCCGCCTATATCCCGAAAGCAGGTGAGGCTTCTGATGAACAGAAGCGTGTTTGCGAAAAAAACTGACTTGCACTCCGCTGGGGCGCCTGCGCACGAGTGCAAGTAGGGCGCGACATGTTCACAGCAGCAGATGCGATCCGCCGAATGCGCTCTTTGATCAAGCTCGAGGTTTGGTTCAGGACCTCTTTATGATGAAGCCGAGATCTGTTGTTTTTCCACCTCGAGACAGCAGTAACACACGTACGCTCATCGTTTGCAAAGTTCTCACGCACGTAACGGAAACAACAAAAATGACGCCACTTTGTCAGCGTTGTTGTTTAGATGCCCCATAGTGACCAGACGACAAATGAAATTATGCCAAAGATCGCTATATGATAGGACGGGGCACTCGTCGTTTTTTTTTTTTAAAGCCTCGATTTGTATTCCTGTGTTTACGGTACGCCCGAAAGGGTGTAAACTATATTTGGAGTGTTCCTGAAAGATTTCTTGATTGCGTGTTGGCAATACTGGCGAGATTGCACGCTAACAAAAATTCATCGACGATTACGACGCTCGCTAATGAGAAATTTAAGTGCAGCTATACGTGTTTTCATATCGCGATATATTGGCTGGCGCGGACAGCCTGTTTCGTGCGTCAAATCGCAAACGGCGCGAAATTGGGAGATCGCGAGAGGCAGCGTGGGTGATGCGTGGGCGCGATTCACAGCAGCCGCCGCAGACAGACCTTCGCTCATGCAGCGCTTCGTTTTCATATATGGTATCGGTGGACGTGGTCGCCGCATGCCATCGGTGAACAGACGACGGCGCGCTACTCTGGCGCCATCTCGTAGCCGTTGTCGCCGCAGAGCCCGCCTTGCGCGGTACGACGATTTTCTTCTCATGCTTTCGTCATGCCCCGCTACGCTCCGCGTTCGCTCTTTCATCCTTCGCCGTGTTCGTTCGCTCGGTTACGCCAACGCAGACGCTCAACACAGAAACAGGCGCCTAAGAGCGGCGCTCTAAAATGTTTACACCCTTTGAGGAGCATCTTGTTCCCAAGCAACGATCATCATCTGCCTTGCTTGCGCTTCCTTTCTCGAAAACTTTGCGCCACCGTGCTCTGCGCTCGCCACTCTGTCTAAGACACACGCCGTTCGTGTACTGGAAAAGAAAGACACGCACGACAGATGACGATTGTCGTTTGAGGACAAGCCAACCTCGGGGCGTCTCACCCTCCACGTGTCGAGGATGTCGGTCTCGTCTGCAGGCGTCGCCGACTCTTCCTCCGGCGTGGGACTGTCGGGCGACGACGCGTCAGGAGGCCGGTCGCCGTGCTGGCGGCGGCTCTTCTTGAACGCGCGCTCGTACACCGGGAAGTGGACCAGGTACAGGTCGACGAACGGCATCTGCAGCTTCTTGAGGGACGAGCGCAGGTACTTGCGAACCTTGTCACGCCGGTTGCCCTCACACGGAAGCTGCGACGAGAACTTGCTTGGAGACATTACGTTAGGAGAGGTATTCCTTGGAATTTCGCGCTAACCGGACTGATCCCAAGCACTGTGAGCATCCAAGTCATTTTGCAGGTGCCTGGTTATTAAGCCTTGTTTGGTGTTCGGCAAACCGATACCAGGTGGACCAACGTGTAAATTGAGTAGTCGTGCGTGTGGGTCTGCACATCTGTGACGACAGCAGCACGACGAGCCCGTCGAAGACAGTCGGGGCGCGAGCGAGAGGGACATCCTATCAAGTCTGGCAATCGTAATGGCAACGTCACGTGGTTATGTTAAAGTAGTCCGGTGAAGCAGTGTTAAATCGTGGTTAACGTGGGCGCGATCACGAAGTCGCTACAACGTCGCGCAACTCCCACGTGGCGTGCTACAAGTTTCACGCGGCGCCTCAGAGCGCGGGGAACTCGGATACTATACTTGTTTGCAACAACATATAGTATTTCACGTGCTACTTCTTTGCAACAATCCACTGACCGATTTATATGCTTAATGTTGCAATTTCTCTTTTCTTGTCTGTCCGATGATAAAATAAGACAGATATTGCAATATTCAACATCGAAATCGGGCAACAGATTGTTTGAAAAAGTAGTATATGAAATTCCCTTGTCATGTGGTAAAACATATATTGGGCAAACCAGCAGATGTCTTAACGTGCGTCTCCAAGACCACGAAAACAAAGAGTAGGTGGGGACAACTTTTTATCGATCGTTCGGAGTCACGCGCCCCTAACCGGGACGAAACTGGAATCATTATCGAAGCCGCGATTAAGTGGAGATGCCGTCAACAAGCCTTCCATCGCGCTATCGCAAATAATAAATTGCGGGGCTTTACGTGCCAAAACCCCGATCTGGCTACGAGGCACGCCGGGACTCCAGACCACCGGCGGTTCTTCAACGTGCACCCAAATCTAAGTACACGGGTGCCCCCTTCGAAATGCGGCCGCCGGCATTCGATCCCGCCACCTCGTGCTTAGCGACCCCAGCGGGTGCGCTTTCGCAAGAAGGACTGCCATGTTTAGGACGGGTGGAAAGCGGTGCGCTCACTTAGGCTGGACACGTGCTACATACAAGTGTTTTCCCGAGCATGAAAAAAGCCCGCGAATACACGCCTGGAGCAGCCAGTCGGGCGGCAATTTCGCGCGCATTTGCGGGCTCCTTTCACGCTAGGAAAAATGGCTTTTATGTAGCACGTATTGAACAACAGAAAGTTGTATCGGAAGTTGTTCATGTCGCCCTACAATTGTTTCATTGACACTTTTCATGCAATTATAATATTTGAGAAACTGATTAAATAATTAAGTCTAGTCATGTAACTAGCTGAATGCAAAAAAAATTATCTCCGTATCTCCAAGCGACGGCAAGCAACAGCACCTTGGTCTTGTCCAACTACGTAGCATTCGCGTATTTTTAAATCTTCGTGCATGACAGTTGGGAAACCCTGTATATGTGACTTGCCTGAAATAAACAGTTCGCGCGTATTCTGGTCTTTTCCTGCCCCTCTCCCAGTGTGCGTTATAATTTACAGTAAGCGGGCGATGAAGCGGTTTTTTCTAAGGCAGATGACGTATTGATAATCGATTCTCTGGCCGTTCTGTATGATAACTTGAAAACAAGTAATTGTACTATTTATGATACGTGGCTTTGTTTTATGGATATAGTTGAAGATCGTGCACAGCGAGTCATCTGTTTCATATCTAAAACAGCTGAAAATCACAATACCTGGATAACAAGAGAAACTTTACAGCTAACCCGAAAGTCGAAAAGGGTTAAAGAAAAAGGGGAGCAGTCCCATTTTCCAAACAGAGAGTGGTGAAATACACGAAGAAAAAAACGAAGGTAGTTGCCGTGACGAATATAAACATTTTATAAAACAATTACCACCTTTTACTAAAATATGCCCAGGCATATCTTGCAGGGAGATCAACTCTGGCACGTGCTCTATCGACGTATGTCTTTTAGATTGAAAAAGAAGCCGCAGTTACACCCGAAAGGCAAAGCATCGATTGCAATAGCAAATAAGTGGACAGCTATACGAAGTAAGCATAGTAGTTTTATCGGTCGTATCAACTAATAAACATATGCATATGAGCTAATTCACCAATCATGGTGTCATGCGCGCAGAAGAAAACATGAACACATCTTATTCCGCAAAGTTAAGACGGAACCAAGAGCGGAAGAAAGCTTTAGGACAGGAAGGAGCCCTCCCTGACAACCCCATCACCGACATCACCGACTGAGTAGACTCACTTCAGACTGACATCCAACACCATACGCAGCTGATAGAAACCACCACAGACACCCCGACACTAGACACCCGACTCGCCCACCTCTGGGAAGCCTACCACAGCCTCCTAGAAAGGTGGAAACGGGGTAAACATAACAGAACACTAAAGAAACGCTTAGCCGCTTTACAATCCCAAATTCAACTACATTCGGAGCAGCTCTGCCGCTCAAACTGACAACCAAAAGAGCGTGGCACCTCCTTCGACACCTCATCGATCCATCGAAAACAAAAAACACCACCCAGCACCACGTCTCCCGGCTCATAAACACACACATGAACAACCCCGATGCTCTCTTGGGTACACTCCGCGACACATACACTTCACCTGGCATACCATCTCCTCTCCCCTCATACACAGGACAGCCGAACCCCGAACTCGACACCGACATAACAGAGGCCGAGGTCAGAGCAGCCCTTATGACTCTCCGCACCAATTCCGCGCCCGGCCCCGACCAGGTCACCAACACAACGCTTCGTAATCTCTACAATCAATCGATTACTCGCATCACGGAGTACTTCAACCAGTGCTGGAAAGAGGGCACCCTCCCCCAGTCCTGGCGACACGCAAAGGTAATCTTCATTCCGAAGCCCAACAAACCACTTACACTCCAAAACCTTCGCCCAATCTCGCTAACCTCGTGTCTCGGAAAGCTTTTCGAGCATGTGGTATCAGCGATGCTCGCACAGCAGATGACAGACCATGACTTATACCCTCACAGCATGGTGGGATTCCGCCCCCATTTGTCCACACAAGACGCCATGTTGCAAATCACCCATGATATCTTCGATCCGCTCATTCCAAGCCACACCAAGGCAGTCCTGGCTTTGGATTTATCCAAAGCCTTTGATCGCGTCGAACATCACGCGATCATGACTGCACTCTCCCCACTGAATGTGGGCGCACGTACGTACACCTACATTCAGGCATTCCTCATAGCACGCACGGCCGAGCTTCATTTCGGCCCGCTCACCTACCCCACATACTCACTAAAAAGCGTAGGCACCCCGCAAGGCTCCGTCCTCTCACCTTTCTTATTTAATATCACACTCATCCCCCTAGCACGACAATTGGCAACCGTTCCTCACATGAAACACACTCTCTACGCAGACGACATTACGCTATGGACTACCCATGGCAGTGATGGCGCCATAAAGGACACCATCCAAGCAGCCACCAATCTGACCCAAAACTATGCAGTTAGTGTAGGACTTTCTTGTTCCCCAGAGAAGTCCGAGCTGCTGTGCATTCATCCCAAGAACCGCAACTTGCCCTGCTCCCCCATCGTCATCGAGCTGGACGGTAGACCGATACCAGAGGTCGAAAACATCAGGATACTTGGTATGCATATCCAGAGTGATGGGAAGCACACGACTACACGCCGGAGACTCAGGCAGGTAGTAGGGGCGATCTCGCACCTTATCCGCCGGGTCTCGGGCCACCACAGAGGCATGAGGGAGCGTGATCTATGCCGACTTGTTCACGCCTTTGTACTCAGCCGTGTACTCTACTCCACCCCCTATCTCAAGCTCTCTCGCCGTGAAACTGACGCCATGGACGCTACTTTTCGCCGGACATACAAAGTCGCCCTCCAGCTTCCCACAAATACACCTACCGACCGACTCTTACAATTAGGCCTCCACAACTCAATCGGGGAACTTGTAGACGCACACCGCCAAGCACAATACCTTCGTATCACACAAACCAACACTGGCCGGTACATACTGCACTCCCTTGGAATCCGGATACCAGCCAACGATCCGACATTACGCCCCATACCAAAACCCTCACACCGCGAACTGCTCATTAAGCCACTCCCCCGTAACATGCACCCCGACCACCACGATAAGCGCCGCAGAGCTCGAGCTACAGCGCTGCACCGTTACTACGGCTCGGAACCGGACGCCGTATGGGTAGACGCAGCCTGCAAGTGTGATGAAGCGGTCGCTGTCGTGGTGGATCACACTCTCTCTCCAGTTGGAACGCACACACTCCCCCCAGACACCTCTCCCGAAGCTGCAGAGGAAGCCGCCATTGCCCTAGCTATCATCAACACAGAAGCACGGTATGTTTTATCAGACTGCAAAACTGCAATCCTAAATTTCGCACGAGGCCGAGTCCACGTCCCTGCTTTTTGCATACTGGACTCGCCTGTTGCACCCCCGTCCCGTCATGTGGAGCTGACTTGGGTGCCCGCGGCGCCCGCGCACTGCGGGAATCCTGGAAACGAGGCCGCCAACCTCTTAGCTCGATGTTAGGATGGATAGTTGGGCGTGTTGGTCAAGCATGATTTGAAGTGAAGGCGCTAAAATGATTGCGCTCCTAGTATAAATCAGTGGCGTTTTTTCCTGATTAAACATTGTTGGAAGTGGCGCCCTGTGTGTGTGTGCGTTTCTTTTTTGTCCTCCGTCATTTTAGCGCCTTCACTTCAGATCATTCTGAGCCCGAGGTTCTTTAAACCGGGCTCTTGCGGCCTCCGATCCGGGATTCACGAAGGAGCGCGCGCACACTTTCAACGAGCCGACGAATGCCTCCAAGGCGGCGCGTCAGCTGTACCCCGCACCGCACAAATCCCTTAGCAATCGACAAGCAACCCTTTGGCGCCGATTACAAACTCACACTCTCCCATCTCCTCTGACTCTTTCTCATTATCACCCACTTTTCCTCACATCAGCCCGTAATCTCTGTCCCGAACCTCGCGCTTCTGCTCTCCACCTCCTTTCTCATTGCCCGGCGGATCCTCCCCCGGGGGGCCTCGAGCACCTGAAGACCTGGGAGGACTGGGAGACCCTGCTGCGCTCTGGAGACCCGGTCGTGCAGACCATGGCTACTGATCGGGCTGCCAACGTTAGGGAGCGAAGCAACATAAACGCTTGAGTGCAGTGGGGTCGTGCGGGGGCCCAGGAGCCTGTGTGCTCCAAACTCCTCAGTCTTACAATAAAGTTTTTATGATGATGATGAGCGTCTCATATCCCACTCGATGACCACGGAAACTCGCTTTCAAAAAAAAAAAAAGAACGCTGGAGTGACGAAGCACGGCAGCGAGCGCTATGACCTTCGTGCTACGTCTTGTTTCAACGTGAACGAAGCCGCGGAAGGAAAGCGCGCGGCCGACTTTGTCCCCGGTGCAGATGGCTTTCAACGTACAGCGGCCCGGAGTAGAACGCCCCCCTCCCTAGCCTCTTTCGCGGACTCTTGAGCGCGACGGATGACGGCTCGCTTCCCTCCCTTGCGTGTGCAAGATTGAGAGGCGAACGCCAGCTCACCTTCGCGCGCTTTCTCTCGTACTTATAATACTGCGCGCTGCGACTACTTTATCGCTCTTGGACTTTATACGGAACCTCACGGCTACGCCGACGGCATAAATGCACCTGGAATGTCCATATAATTGCTATCGCAATAACAGTAAGTGGCGACGTTGCTGCCTGCACGACCATTAATAATCATTTCAGTAATGTCCACATAAAAAATAAATACTAACTTCCGTCCTTTATTGTAAGCCTCCCTCCAGTATCAGATGTCATTTCTGAGGAAGGCATTTCAATCTGGATATTTAAAAAGCCGGCAGCCCACCACGTTAAAGAAGCAACCATGAGAGCACCAAGACGTAGGCGGATCTTTCATGACCTACATGACACGCATGTCAAGACATTCATGTCGTGACCTATCATTTATGTTCGGCATACATTCTTGTCATACTATGCCAATATTGGTACATACCAAGTTAACGACACCACCATGAGAGCACCAAGACGTCGGCGGCTGTTTCATGACCTGTGTCATGACCTATCATTTATGTTCGTCAAACACTTTATTCATAGTATGCCAATTTTGGTGCATACCAAGACGTAGGCGGCTGTTTCATGACCTACATGATACGCGTGTCATGACAGTCATGTCATGGCCAATCATTTATGTTCGTCATACACTCTCGTCATATAGTATGCCAATTTTGGTACCTATCAAGTTAACGAAACGACCATGACAGCACCAAGACGTAGGCGGCTGTTTTATGACCTACATACACATGTCATGACCTATCATTTATGTTCGTCCAACACTCTCGTCATAGTATGCCAATTTTGGTACCTATCCAGTTAACAAAACGATCATGAGAGCACCAAACCGTTGGCAGCTGTCTCATGACCGACATGAAACACATGTCATGACATTCATGTCATGCCTTATCATTTATGTTCGTCATACACCCTTGTCACACCACTATGCCGGCTGTTGAGCAAAACGAGAACAGGGTGGAAGCGGGAGCCAACGTTTTGCAAGTGGACTAGTATTTTTCAACGCGACGTATGCTCCCCTCGCCACCGTATATATATACAGGCAGGGTTCTTCTAACGGGGCGAGACGGTAAGGTGGGTGGGTGTGGCAACGAGCGAAGGCGCGTTAGCTGCGACGGTGTAGAATTGAGAATGGAAGGGTGCTGTGCGCAAGACCATTGAAACGGCCGTGAATCACACGGCGTGTCAACGGCGTGCGCAGCTGCCCTCTATTGCCTGTTTCGCTGGTGGTCGTGGGCTATTGTGTCTCTGAAAGAGACAATAGAAGTAGCGGCAGAAACTGTTCAAACACATTGGCGGGCTAGTTGGTCAGAATCCATAATAGAGTATATAAGCGCGATTGAACGAGGACGTAGAAAGAAACAGATACACAGAGACAGCGCTTCTCTGTGTAACTGTTTCTTTCTACGTCCTCGTTCAGTCACGCTTATACACACTATCATGCCAGAAACTGGTGCTCGTGAAAAAAAAAATTAAATAAACTACTCAAGTTCAATAAATAAATAAATAGATAAATAAAAGGGAAAAAACGGAAAGAATAGCAAAAAAGGAAAGAAAACGGGAAAAAACGACACGAAGCAACCAAACTATTTGTTGTTGCTATAGTTCGAAATTTAGCGTAGTGATTATATTCTAAAGCTCCTATTGAAACGTCTATGCCTATTGGTTGCAATGTCTTGAACTTATGGATAAGATATGATTCTCCGTATTTTCCTCCTCGTTCAGAACTGAAATATGACTGTAAGATGTAGAGCTTAAGTTCATCAAAGTTATGACCTAGTTGGCTAAAATGCTCGGCGACGGTATTGGGAAGCTTTTTAGCTGTGTCCGCGCGATGTCCGTTTAATCTGACGTTCATTGATCGTCCCGTTTCACCGATATATTGTTTCTTGCAGAAGGAACATTCAAGCATATAAATCACTTTCGAACTTGTACAAGTAATTCCAGCAGAACTTTTTGTTGGGCTAGTTGGTGCATATTACTGAAGTACTATAGCGCCAAACAGACGACGCAAGAAGAAGAGACACGAACGAACGCTTACAAGTAAAGATACAAGTAAAGCTGGTTTCGACTTCGTGTGCATAACTATTTGCAATGCTTTTAATTTTAATGTCACTTTGAAGCTGCCTGCAGGTTTTGTATACCTGGGGCGACGACGTCCTTTTATTACGGGGAAATGATTTTGCGTGCAGTAGCGTGTCTCTCAAGTTTCTGTTGCGGCGATAGGTAGCCCTGGGTACATCCGAGAACGCTTTTCTCGACGCTCGTTACTTGATAATAATGGGCGGTATTTTCGTAGGATGTTGTTTGTGCTTGGAAGGGCATTAGAATATATTGTCATAAAGGCTCGCGGTCTGTCAGATTCTGGTGTAGGCTGTTTCTTGGCTAATTCCGACTGTCTCTCGAATCTTGGCGCGACATCGTAACCTCTATCGAGAGCAACTTGTGGATAGTTTTTCTCCTAGCGTTGTTTCAAGATCATTTAGGTGGTGGATATCATCGCTGTCTTCGATGCCAGTTGCGGTATATACCAAGTTAACGAAACGACCATGAGAGCACCAAGACATAGGCGGCTCTTTCATAACTAACATGACACACATGTCATGATATTGTTACGTTGAAGTAGTCACATATAAAGAAGTATTCACAAAATTTACACGAAAGACAGCGATGCATAAACAAGATGGCTGTCGAGAGCGATTCCACCTCTGCACGTCAAATCGTCTTTTTCTGACTGGCGCCTCTATTGGTTTAGAACTGAGCTTGAACAGCGCGAATAAAACAAGGACACGAGGAAACAAATACCACGGGCAAGCGATGACTGCCGACTGAAAGCTTATTTGAAATTCTCCAGCCATTTTATACCTTTTCCAGCATAGGCATGCGTACAGCAGTCGCAAATACATCTGCAAAACCACATACATCTTACATCTGATCAACCTCAGTTCTAAATATGAACCAAATAGCCCACAAAGATCTTGCCTCCCTTGGTTAAATAACATAACCTGTAACTCCGAGGTGGCCTGCAGTAGGGAAGAGAGAGGCGGGGCGGGGAGCGCCACGAAATTGCGCAGGAACTCATGTCCGGAGATGGCGTAGTACAACCAGTAACAATCCTGGTCCTTCAGTGCGTAAGCTGCGACGGTATAGAGAATGTCGTCTCGGAGCACGAACATGCGCAGAGTAGAATCCGGACGTCCAGAATCGAGACGATCGATGAGAACACGTAGGTAGTCATCACGCTGTTGTTCAGTGCGGATGTCTTGCAGATCAGAAATGGCCAGGACGCAAAAGTCGGTGTCATGCGCATAATATTCAGGGCGGTCGACAGGATGACGGGAGAGGCAGTCGGCGTTCTTGTGCAAACGGCCTGACTTGTATAAAACAGCAAATGAATATTCTTGGAGCCGCAGCGCCCAACTACCCAATCCTCCAATGGCGTCCTTAAGTGGGCGGAGCCAGCACAAGGCGCGGTGATCGGTAACCACGGAAAATGTGCGGCCGTACATGTATTTGGCAACTGCCCAAATTAACGCTGCAGGGGCACTCCCGTTCGGTGATTGAAAACTTCCTCTCGGCGGGTGACAGCAGGCGGCTGGCGTATGCAATTACGCGCTCTGCGTTACGCTGCCATTGAACAAGTGCTGCCCCAATTCTATGGCCACTGACATCCGTGTGAAATTCAGTGGCGGCACATGGAACATGAGCCAGCAGTTAAGGTGCCGTGATCAGGCGCACGAGGGCGGATGTGAAAGGAACGTACGTCTTAAGTAAGTCGGTGAGAGCAGTTTCGGCGAAATCCTTGATAAAAACGACTGAAAAGCCCAACAAAGCTTGTCCCGTCTGCGGCGGAAAACGGAAAGTTCTGGGCCGCGCGAATATTGTCAGGGTCGGGATGAACGCCAGCGGCACTGACGAGATGGCCAAGAACGGTAATTCGACGACGTCCAAAGTGGCACTTGGTGTATCGTGCGCCTCGTCCACAGGTGAAAAGGCGTTGGGCGTGCGCCTTCACCGAATACAGCGCGCGCGCGTTAAACGAGCGTTCGTTTCGTTCACCGTGCTGTCGCCTCCGTCGGCTGATGCATCACGGTGTCAGTCAGTGGGATGACTGAGTTCAATTGCACGCTGGAGCGTCGGAAACCAGCAAGAATAGCCGACAGATGCGTTAGACGACTCGTGAAAGTTGGTGAAAAGACTATGGCATCGCTTAGATAACGCAGACATGTGGACCATTTATAGCCTCGAAGTAAGGAGTCCATCATTCTTTCGAATGTTAACGGAGCCAAAGGCCTAACGGCATAACCTTATATTGGTAGAGACCGTCAGGTGTTACGAAGCCGGTTTTCTCACGGTCCATGTCATCTACCGAGATTTGCCAATAGCCTGATAGGAGGTCTATCAGTGAAAGTTACCTGGCTCCGTACAAGTAGTCCAAGGCGTCATCAAGACGCGGCAAGGGGTACAGATTCTTGCGTGTGATTTTGTTGAGTGGCCTGTAATTCACAAAAGGCGCCAACTTCGGCGGCGGCGCATCGGATTGGCGTCTCCGGTGTAAATACGATGGGTGACCACCGATGCCTGGGCTAAAGGGGGGCCATCAAAGTAAAAAACATCGCGGTAGGTTTTCAACAGACGACGGAGGTCAGCAGCTTGTGCCAGAAGAAGATCAGCTACAATCATCTTGCTAAGTTCGTCGGTGAATCGGAGGCTCCTGTAGAGGGCGACGGAATTTCTGCGCCAAGAGCCGATATCTTGCAATCGTTCACAGGCGAGATGTCGCCCAAAGAGATGCCTCTGGGAACAATTTGAGTCGAACAGTTAAAATTGTGGAGAGGGAGCGAAATCTGCCTATAACAGTGAGCGCGGTATGGGAAACGGCCAAATTTCAAGCAGTATATCAGCGGTGGGACATAGTGCATAGACGCCGTCAGGGACAGATATTAACGACAGCAGAGTGACGCACGTAGTGGCTTGAGGCGACAGGCGGATGCCTTCGGGAAAGTATATATACCGCGGTTGTAGGACTGGTGGGCTATACTTGCCAAGGTTGAAGTTTGGGCGTGTTGGTATAGCGTATTAATGGTTGGATTTCGCAACATTTTGACGAGACCCGCAGAAGAGAAACACACGCAACAGCGCGCTACTTGCAACTATAGTTTTATTCCCTTGTCAGTGGATTGGCATTGGTGAATGGGCCTGTTTGTAAAGTTCCTTCTTTCTTTCTTTTATGCGAAGCATATTACGAGAGCTCAACCCAGCTCCTCAGGCGCGGCGGTGTCGCCTTCAATGACCTTTGACCCCATGCCATACCACGTGACACCGTGACGTCACGACAGAGGAGAAACGGGGCTCCAAGTCGCGCCGTCGCTCGCGGCGTCGCGGTGGTATATAAGCAGCTGCGCTTGTTTCTAGGTGCCTTTGGGTCAACTCTTGCAAGGTGGGCTGGGTGGGAATCGAACCAGGGTCTCCGGAGTGTGAGACGGAGACGCTACCACTGAGCCACGAGTACGATGCTTCAAAGCGGTACAAGAGCGCCTCTAGTGAATGCGGTGTTGCCTTAGAAACGAGCTGTTTCTAAGGCTCAGGCGTGCGTCGCTTGCTCAGGCGCACATTTCGTTGCTCGACGCTCACCGCGTCCAATGCGGGGCGCGTAGTCGCTGCGCCGTAGCCCATTGTCTTACACCCCTTGGCGGGTCGACGGGAACGCTGTCGCGTTCCACTCTTGAAGGCGAAGCAGTAATGCATGAGTTGTTTCTTCGTCTAGCCGAACCAAATATAGCCAAGCAACAGCAGTTCACCAGGCTAAACAGTGGTTCAACAACTAAAATAAAGGCTAGTATGCTTCGCATCCTGGGCTTAACCTTACCTAAGCCACAGCCATTTTTTTTATGTCATGACCTATCATTTATGTTCGTCATACACTCTACTAATACTATGCCAATTTTTGTACTTACCAAGTTCATGAAACGACCACGAAAGCGCCAAGACGTAGGTGGCTCGACAGATACTGACATAGTGGCTGATGTTCGCCAAGCAATCCTTCGCATTCAAGAAATCGGGGAGCCTGCAGCAGTTCCCGGGGCTACTGCGAAAGCACTAACACAGTGGGGGACTACTCCTGCCGTTTAGCTTCGACATCGCGCCTACGAAGAGCGGCGTCTTCTCGTCGCTTGGCGCGCCGAGCCGCGTTGCGCTGGGGCCGCGCATCTTCTGCCGAGGCATGGCCTCCGAGATCAGCCACGGTGGCCGCGCGCGGGGGTAAATCTTGGAGGCCATGACCGAGGCGTGCTGCTTGCGCGCTCGCCCGCGCGGTTTTGCAGGCGAGCCAGCGCGTCCGTGCCCTCCTCTCCCGTGGCGAAGCGCCGCGGGAGCTCGTTACAGCACACAGTGCATCAACACATTTTGTTTCTTTCTTTTCTTCAAAATAACAAATGCACAGCATAGGCGTTGCCGTGGATATTCAACCAGCGCGCATATGTTCTAAATCATCCACGATTTTGCTCCTGCGTTGAAGGAAAGCATGTAGATGCAATTTTTGCGGACTTTCAAAGACATTTGCTGAGATTTCGCAGAAAATCTTGCTGCATAATTTGTAATACATAAAAAAGTACGAAACTGCTATCGTGGATACATGCCTACTTTCTTAATCCCTAAAGGAAACCCCTTCTGGTAAAGTTACTTCAGTCCGCCATGGTTCCATACTTTTAGCGCTTTTGTTTCTGTTGTTTAACAATATTGTCGCCGATCTTTCTGTAAATGTAAAGTTTTATGCTGAAGAGTGTGACGAGTACATGAAATATTTTCAGCTGAGGACCAGATTGGACTAAATAACCGATATGGCAATGTCACGGGCTGCTGCCAGGTATGGCAAATGGAAATTACCACAAAACAGTGTATATGAATATAACACTGAAGAAAACTTTTAATTGTATCAGTAGGCAGTAATAACGTCTACCAGAAGTTACAGAACAAAAACCTCTTGGATTAGGGATCAGAAATTATCTAACGTACGTGGATCAACTACATTGATACAATTACCGGAAACTGCCTTTGTAAAGTTTTTTTCTCAATCGCACGTTAATGTACACTACTCCCCCTGTTCGCATTCTAGCGCATAAAGCGCTTATTCGTCCTATGTTCGAATGTCAAGTGATGATATGGGATCTTTCACTTAGCATAATGTAAAAGAAGTGCAAAAGAAAGCCTTGCGATTCCTCCATAGCTCTCTGCGGCGCAGAGCTGTTGACTAGAAGTGGCTTGCAGTGGGCAGGAGTCGCCTCCAGTTCTCTTTCCAGTTATCAAATGGGCATGTTAACAGCTCAGATATACTTGCGTATTCTTCGGGTTATGTCACTTGAAAACGACACGTAAGATGATAACACCTTTAACTCGACGAATAATTTGTTATAAGTATTCATTATTTTGTGGATCTTGTTGTTTGGAATACCTTTTCTAATGACGTCTTGTCGTAGACTACATCGGGATTGTATTAAAGGAGCCGCACTCGACCGTCACTAATTACTGTATTGTATAACACGTTGTATTGTAATTATGTTATATACTATACTTTTGGTTTTGTAGCTTGTTTTCATTGTATATTGCGTTGAAATTAGTGGTATATCATATTTTGGTTGTTTGTTCATGCCTGCATGTTTTAAGTTTTCTGTACCCACCCTGCTATGTTCCTTAAAGAAAATGCAGCATTCATTAATAAATATATAAAATTGCGCTCCTGTCAGAGGAGCCGAAACGTGTTTCCTCCGTCTTCTGGTGTGACCGACGTTCCTCTTTGCGTATTTTCATTCTCTCGTCAAAAAAAAAAAGAAAGAATTAACGCTTAAAAAGTACGGTTCAACGCGAGGACGAGAATGCCAGCCAGGTTGCTCGCGACATGGGAGAATCGTGCCGTGACGATTCGCGCGGACCCACCTTGGTGACGACGAACAGCTCCTCGCGCCTGACCTGCCCGGCGGCGATGACGCGGCGCAGGGCGGCGCCGATGGCCGCCTCGTTGTGGGCCGCGTGCGAGGTGTCGATGTGCCGGTAGCCGGCGCCCACGGCCGCCTCGACGAGCCGCTCCACGGCGGCCGCGTCGCCCTGCGGCGGTGAACAACGCAGTTCGAAAGGAAAGATAAGTGGCACACTTGGGATGCATTAAGAGCACATTCCGCAATGCATATACGGCCAAAAAAAAAAAAAAAACACTGGTGTAAGCACGCCTAAGACGCACGTTATCATGGTAAATGTAATGAGAAAGAACATGGAGCGCAATGGCTATGGCATGCGGCAAATCAATGTAGAATACAAATTAGGGTTCTCCCCTTTTTTTATATATATACTTGTCCTTGCTTAAAAAAATACGCTCTAATTTGTTTTAGGGTTAACGTACTTACAATCACACTTTCTTTCTCGTACCCATTTAAAAGCGAAAATGAATCTTAACGACTGGCGTGGGTAATTTGTGCGACTGCACGGTACTAACCACGTGTCCTGGCCGCGGGTGCGTATATAACTTCTTTCACGTTCAAGCCCTGATGTGCGTTGTAAAAAGGCTCTGTAAAACTTTTTCATAGGCGACCGAAAAGGAATGCAATTGCAGGGATTAGTAAAGATTGATTACTCATTATTCTGCGTTTAACGATAAGTTGACCAGAGGATGGAAATACGAAACGTCCTGTCTGTCACTTCGCGCTACAATGCAAGATAATGGTAACGTTCGCTACTTGGCGAAGTGCTAGTTTCTGAAAACGATCAAGTGGGCGAACATTTCTTTACGCGGTGCACGTGGCAGACGACACAAGCGCACGACAATTCAAATGCGACTCAGATACGGCACATGTCTCCAACTGTGCTTTTCTCTGGAAATTGACAGAGGCATCGTAAAGCACCGCCGCCCGATGCACAAATGATTTCGCAATGTGATACGCCCATACCTTCTGAACACCCAATAATGTGTGTTTGCCTTAGAATTTCAATGGACTTATCGTCCAGGAATAACACTTCATTCAGGCGAGACGGTTTTCCTGTTGCCTTAAATAAGACTGCTTTTTATTTAGTCCTCTTAACCTCGAGAGCACCATTGCGAGACCAAACCGATAATTTACAACGAACTATGCGAGTTTTTGTACCAGGTGATCAATATTATGGCTAGAGAGGAACAGGCTGGTATGATCAGCGTATACCACACACACACACAAAAAATTCAGTGGTAGGCAGTATCGAGGATGCATGTATCTTAGCTACTGCCTCTACCTTAGATACTATATTAGACACTATCGTACATACTCTTTGGGTATCTTTATCTGTATCATGATACGTCTGGCAAGACGTCTATTTCCGATACATGAGAGAGTGTATCGTGTATCTTAAGACACAAGATACTGCTGCCGTAACAACACCGTGCGGAACTACAAACGCTGGCTGAGCTCCGCTTCTCAAGTTGATACTGCTGCCACTAAGCTGACCAAGCTACCTGAATAAAACTAACGGCAGCCACATTCTTCATTCTTTCCGCCAGGGCCCTCAAGCGAGGGCAGGTGATGAAGTCTGCGCGTCCCTATTGGTCGAGCAGAGTCACGTGCTGGAGCTCGCGCAGTCTCGACAAAAAGAAGCGCGCGAAATTACGTCTGCACGCAGCCAACCTTTTGTTTTCTTGATTTTTGTTTTGTTTCTCTTTTTAGTTGCATTGGTGCCATGACACTTGTATTCGCGCTACTGTGCTGCGCATACGCCAATCCATGCGACGTCTTTCACGCAAATTCTGACACCGCTATATATTGTCGCTATCGAAATTTATGTTCCGTGGTGCTTTGTGTCACTGCAATACACGTGAAACTTATTTGGGCTGCACAAGTTCGCTCGTAGAAGAAAAATCGTAACACAATTGCACGGTAATGAATGTGTCGCATGCGAACGCTTTACGCCAGCAAACAAGTAGAGCATGAAAGGTGATTGCAGCTTTATATATATATATATATATATATATATATATATATATATATATATATATATATATATATATATATATATATATATATATATATATATATATATATATATATATGTATATATATATATATACAGTGAAGTAGACGCGCGTATGAAGCGGTTTATTGACGTTTCGGCCGGGGTCCGGCCTTCATCAGAATACATTGCATGGTGTCACTACAGTTAATATGCATGCGCTTATCAACCAAATGAAGATACGTTAACATGAAAAACGAATAAAATGGGCGAACAAAATACATCCGAATCGTTCAAAGGATAGCTGACACGTGTATAGACCGATGGCGATTGCAAACATATAATCTAAGATACAAAGTATAAAAACGTACCGAAATGAATCGTAAGAACCAATCGCCACGTGACAACAAAACGTCGATATGCGCTCAACATGTGCTATGTTATCAAGCAAACACAGACACAGCAAAAGGGGAATAGCGACGTACTAGTAGAAGAAGGGACAAGTGACGGGCTACAAAGACAGGCAACTCAATTTTCCTACACATTCATTCATACCACACGCGACAGTATCAAACTTATAGATAAGGAAGGATTCGCGGGCTTCTCTATCATAATTTGAGCGAAATCCAGATTCAAGCAACGTGACTTTCAGTTTATCAAATGAGTGGTCAGGAAGATGTACGTGTTTTGAGATGGGCAGGTTGGGCAACGTGTTAGCGTGGGATTTATGATTGTTAACGCGGAATCTGAAAGGCCCTTCTGTTTGTCCGATGTACCGTTTTTTGCAGAGCGTACATTCAAGCATATATATTACGTTTTTTGTGTCACAATCGAAATCGCCTTTGATTTTTAAACAAAAGTTTGAAGACGTACTAGTAACCTGTTGCGATGTGGCCATGTAGGGACATACTTTACATCGCGGTTTTCGACAAGGATGGCATCCGATGGCATCAGGGCAGTCAGTCTTAGATGATGATGCTAGTATATCTCGAATATTTCTAGCTTTACGGTATACTGCTTTAGGCGGATCAGAAAATATGTTTTTGAGGCGTTCACTTTGCATTAGAATATTGTGGTGTTTCTTTAATACATGCGAAACATTTGAGACTGACGCAGTGTGGGTTAGGACAAGATTTGCCTGGGGTGAGGGAGTCGGTTTGTTCTTAATGCAAAGAAGCGTCCTTCGGTCATGCACGTCTGCGCGTTTTATTGCATCGTCAATTAATTGTGGTGGGTAATTTTGTTTGGCTAAAGCGTTTTTTAGGGTACCACAATTCTTTTGAAACTCTGATTGCTCAGAACAAATTCTTTTAAAACGTAAGGCTTGGCTATAAGGAATGCTGGTCTTGCAATGTTTAACGTGACTGCTATCGAAGTGTAAATATTGACATCTATCTGTCGGCTTTTTGTATAAGGCAGTAGATAGTTTATCATTTAGCACTGAAACGCTGACGTCAAGGAAGTTAATAGTAGATGCAGAATACGTGTGAGAAAATGATATAGATGGATGGGCATTGTTAAAGTCAGATATGAAAGAAAGCAGTTCCTGTTCCCCATGAGGCCAAATCAGAAAAACATCGTCAATGTAACGTTTGTAGTAAAAAGGTTTTAAGGTCCTGGTTAGCAAAAATTTATCTTCTAGCTGACCCATAAATATATTGGCGTAGTTCGGGCCAATTCGCGTACCCATAGACGTCCCACTAATTTGCACATAGTGTTGTCCTTCAAATTCGAAGTTATTTAGTTCCAAATTTATTAGCCCAAAGCTTGCTCCGAAATATCAGGGTCCGTACCGGGTCGTCGCGTGTACATCGCCGGTGAATTATGTGGTCGAACCGGTGACGCCATCTTCGGACAAACGCCGCCGTGGCCGCGAGACGGTTCGCGTCAGCCGCCTGAAGCCGTACCACGACCCCCTTATCGTGTCATCATCCCCTTCGGACGCCAGGGTGGCTCCTCTTCGCCGCGGGTGTAGTGGGCAATATGCAGGCGGCGCTGTGCGGACTGCCGCCGCTGCGGCGCGAGACCCGAGCTGCTGATGCGAACGCCTAGGACTCGCGATCAAGCGCTACTTGCGATCCCGCGTACGAGCTGCAATAAACCCCCTTTCATTATGTGTGTATATATATATATATATATATATATATATATATATAAACGAGAAGAAAGGGGGTTAACCGAGGGACCCGATAATTATTAGTCATATAATGAGAAGCCAACAAACACTGACACCAAGTACAACATAGGGGAAATTGCATGTGCTTAATAAATGAAATAAAGTAATGATAAATTAATGGAAATTAAAGTGGATGAAAAAACAACTTGCCGCAGGTGGGAACCGAACCCACAACCTTCGCATGTCGCGTGCGATGCTCTACCAATTGAGCTACCGCGGCGGTGTAGGTAGAGCATCGCACGCGACATGCGAAGGTTGTGGGTTCGGTTCCCACCTGCGGCAAGTTGTTTTTTCATCCACTTTAATTTCCATTAATTTATCATTACTTTATTTCATTCATTAAGCACATGCAATTTCCCCTATGTTGTACTTGGTGTCAGTGTTTGTTGGCTTCTCATTATATGACTAATAATTATCGGGTCCCTCGGTTAACCCCCTTTCTTCTCGTTTATTACATAACGAGGGTCTCGAATCCGGCAACATTGATGCCTTCAGGTAGCATATGTGGGTTTATTGACCAGTTGCCTTCACCCGAAAAGATCACGTTCTCGTGACGCCTGCGGCAAAAAAGACGTTCCACGTCCGCCGCCTAGGTCTGTGAGTGGGGGCGCTGGCTAACACTCCCAGGGTTCTACTAGTACACATAAATACCCAAGAAAAGTGGATGGGGAAACGCCGCCGCGGTAGCTCAATTGGTAGAGCATCGCACGCGACATGCGAAGGTTGTGGGTTCGGTTCCCACCTGCGGCAAGTTGTTTTTTCATCCACTTTAATTTCCATTAATTTATCATTACTTTATTTCATTTATTAAGCACATGCAATTTCCCCTATGTTGTACTTGGTGTCAGTGTTTGTTGGCTTCTCATTATATGACTAATAATTATCGGGTCCCTCGGTTAACCCCCTTTCTTCTCGTTTATTACATAACGAGGGTCTCGAATCCGGCAACATTGATGCCTTCAGGTAGCATATGTGGGTTTATTGACCAGTTGCCTTCACCCGAAAAGATCACGTTCTCGTGACGCCTGCGCCAAAAAAGACGTTCCACGTCCGCCGCCTAGGTCTGTGAGTGGGGGCGCTGGCTAACACTCCCAGGGTTCTACTAGTACACATAAATACCCAAGAAAAGTGGATGGGGAAACGCCGCCGCGGTAGCTCAATTGGTAGAGCATCGCACGCGACATGCGAAGGTTGTGGGTTCGGTTCCCACCTGCGGCAAGTTGTTTTTTCATCCACTTTAATTTCCATTAATTTATCATTACTTTATTTCATTTATTAAGCACATGCAATTTCCCCTATGTTGTACTTGGTGTCAGTGTTTGTTGGCTTCTCATTATATGACTATATATATATATATATATATATATATATATATATATATATATAATCTTAGTCACGTGGTGGTGACGTTGAAGAACACAGTAGCAATACTGTGAACGACAAAACTAACTTTCATTGGGCGAACCTGTGCCCACAAGACAGGCTACACTTATAGCACAACAATAGCGGCGAACACGGTCGGCGATCGTCGAAAATCTCATCAGCGGGCCAAGCGCGTCGGCTTTTATACAGCAACCGTCGAATGTTACGGACTAATCGTTGGGACCCGCGTGCCTTCCACAAAGTTCGACACCATTCACGTCAGGCGAATAAATCAGATAACACAAGGCTCGGCGACAACAGACTGCGGATAGAAGCATCGATAACTTTCCTGAAACTTCGGATACATGCAGGCGCGTCCCGCGCTGTGCGATAAGATTTGTTAGGCGGCGAAACGTGGTCGCCCGATAAATATAAGTTCACGTGTCAATACCCCCCCCCCCCTCTTAAAAAGCATCGTCCCGATGCTACAAATATAAGAGAGCGAAACACAAAAGGACGCTTATTAAACATAAGTAACAAAACAACGAAAAGAAACGAAGTCCAAAGGTCAGTTACGCGAAGTCCCAAAGTTCGTCAACGCTGGTAGTACGGCTCGAGTCGCACAACGTGGACAATGCTACAACGTGGACAATGCTATAAGTGTAGCCTGTCTTGTGGGCAGAGGTTCGCCCAATAAAAGTTAGTTTTGTCGTTCACAGTATTGCTACTGTGTCCTTCAACGTCACCACCATGCGACACCTGGTGGAGGTACTTTTTGTTCATGTACCGGACGCCCCCGACAAGCCGTGATCCAAGCCTGGACCGCAAAGAGAACACCAAAGTAGTCCCGGACCATGGAGCAAGCCGCCGTCTTCAACAGCTGCCCCCGGAGCACGGACTCTGAGAAGACCCAGAAGATTGTGGCCAAGGCAACTCCAATGGCAGTCCCAGCGACCCCCATCGTGCTGCAGCAGCCCAGGGAACCACCGACGTTCCGCGGTTCCACATTTGAGGACCAGGAAAGCTGGCTGGAAACGTACGAGCGGGTCGCTACGTTTAACAGCTGGGCAAGCGACGACAAGCTGCGACATGTCTATTTCGCATTGGAGGACACCGCCAGGACGTGGTTTGAGAATCGAGAAGCCACCTTGACGACGAGGGACCTATTCCGAAGCGGCTTCCTGCAAACATTTACAACCGTCGTGCGAAAAGAGCGAGCTCAAGCTCTACTGGAGACCAGAGCGCAGCTGCCGAATGAGACGATCGCGAAATTCACTGAGGAAATGAGCCGTCTGTTCCGCCACGCCGAGCCGGAAGTGTCCGAGGAGAAGAAAGTCCGCCTGCTGATGCGTGGTGTAAAGGAGGAACTTTTCGGCGCAATGATACGAAGCCCACCAACGACCGTAGAAGATTTCCATCGCGAGTCCACCAGCATTGAGAAGACACGCGAAATGCGGAACCGGCAATTCAACCGACGCACGAGCTCGACAAACTACGCCGGAGTTCAGTCACTGGCCACCGACGACCTGCGCGAGACCATCCGGGCAGTCGTACGAGAGTAGCTTCAAAGAATTTTCCCTTCATCGCAACCTCAAGTGGCCTAAATCGCCGAAATTGTCAAAGAAGTCCAGCGATCGCTCGGAGTTCCCGAGGTACAACCACAATCATCGCAGCCCCAGCCAGAAGCGATGACCTAGGCCGCCGCCGTCGCCCGCCGTCAAGGTCCCCCTCCACGACCGCGCCAGGGCCCCGTAACGCCGCAATTCCGTCGACAACCACCGCCGCCGCCGCCAGCACGCCCACCCGTCGCCCAGCGCAGCTACCGGAGGAAGACAGACGTTTGGCGCGCTCCCGACGACCGCCCGCTCTGCTACCACTGCGGAGAAGCGGGTCACATCTACCGACGATGCCCATACCGGGAGATGGGACTGCGAGGTTTCGCCGTCAACGCTACGCGCCCGCAGCAAGGTTAACGCCCTCGCGAAATCGCCGCTACTCAGTGGAGCTCTCGACGACCGTCGCGTTCGCCATCACCAGGCCGCTACCTGTCGCCGCAACGCCGCCCATACACGTACTGGCCCAGCCCGGGGCCGGTCAGCGAGCCCATATCCGGAAAACTAAAAGCAGCAACCGATGGAGGTGCGGTTGCTGATCGTCCAACTGACGAAGATCCTCCGCCGTCGACGAAAACGCCGAAGAAACTACCTCGACGACATAACGACACGCCGCCGTCTCGACGAAGCGTGGAAGCAAAGAATACGACACGAAAGACGACCTGACGACGTCCCATACTAGCCACAGGTAAACGCGACGCAGCCGTGATCCGACGCCAAGACCTAACTGTAACGCAAGACAAAGAACCACCGACCTCGACTTGCTTCTGGACGGCCCCGCAGTTGCCGCCTTAGTGGACATAGGGGCCGATTACTCCGTAATGAGTGGACACATCGCCGCCCAGTTGAAGAAAGTTAAAACTCCATGGGAAGGCCCTCAAATTCGAACCGCTGGAGGACACCTCATTACGCCGACTAGAATCTGCACGGCAAGAATTATCGTTCATGACCGGACTTACCCAGTTCCTCCACCAGATGTCACGTGGTGGTGACGTTGAAGAACACAGTAGCAATACTGTGAACGACAAAACTAACTTTTATTGGGCGAACCTGTGCCCACAAGACAGGCTACACTTATAGCACAACGATAGCGGCGAAACGGTCGGCGATCGGCGAAAATCTGATCAGCGGGTCAAGCGCGTCGGCTTTTATACAGCAATCGTCGAATGTTCCGGAATAATCGTTGGAACCCGCGTGCCTTCCACAAAGTTCTACACCATTCGCATCAGGCGATGAAATCAGATAACACAAGGTTCGGCGACAACAGACTGCGGATATAAGCATCGATAACTTTCCAGAAACTGCGGATACATGCAGGCGCGTCCCGCGCTGTGCGATAAGATTTGTTAGGCGGCGAAACGTGTATATATATATATATATATATATATATATATATATATATATATATATATATATATATATATATATATATATATATATATATATATATATCCAGTATTGTGATCCAGTATTGCGCAAACGATAGCACGTTTACGGACAAGGCGAGACTCCACAACGGCATTCGCGCAATTGTAACGAGTCGGCGACCCGCTAGCTGGTCGGCAGCTGCGCAGCGACTCCCATCAATTACTAACGCGGCATGCAAAAACCGCTGACAGCGCAGCGCATAAAGAGCTTTCATGTTAAGCAGCTTTAGCAACCCCAATAAACCGCTTAAGAACGAAAATATTATACTTGGAGCAAGAAAGAAATTTCAGATATTAATAGACATTCCAAATGAAGCATGGCTGGTCGGAGTTAATTTCCAAGCAAACATTAATTATTGTGCATCCGCGTTCGCTGCTATGTTATATTGACCTATATAAGAAATTTGCGAGTGCATCGAATTATATTAAGGTAAAAATAGAAAGTATCGTACCGGATACAATATTTGCGGTAGTATCCCCTATCTGTATCTCAATACTTGTATCTCAATACTCACGATACAACTGCGAAGTATCTTTGCCCAGCCCTGAGTACCATAAGTACATCACTTTCCATTTCAGCAATATCGTTCACATGTATAACGAATGTGTGGTGATCCAAATCTCCAGCGGGGAAATGAGGAAGACAGGAAGAAGACGGCGAGGTTACCAGGAAGAATGTAGCAACAAACTGGCTCTGCCCGCAGTGTGCCAGTGAAATCTCTACATTGGTGTGGTGGAGAACCTGTGGAGAACGTCGCGTTCAACGAGGGAGGCAAGCGGCGAACAAGTACGCGCCACGCCTGATGGAGCGCTCTCCACGTGGCTCCGGCTGGTGGCCCTACAGGTGCCGTTCCTGCCTCCAATGAACAAAACGAGTCTGAAACTCGTTTTAAGGGACCCATCTTAACGCATGCAACTCAGCCAGCCGTAACGCCGAGTGATATAGCTTTTATGAACGCACTGCTTGACGTTCAGAAATGCCAGGTGAAGCAACAGCAGCAGCTGACACGTGTTCTTGTTACGCTATCAAGATCTGGAAGCAAGAGAGAACAGTCTTTCTTAAAACCAGACATACTTGATGGAAATTCGTCCGTTATACATACCTGGCTTCATTTTTATGAGCACCCTTGTTCCAGGAACCAATGGTTGACGACGAGGATCGCATGCAAAACATGCGGGTATTTCTGTGTGGCAACGCGCTCAAATGGTACGATCTTCAGTCAAGTTCACAGTTGAATGAATCGTGGAATGAGTGGAAAGATAGTTTCTCTCGAGCATTCAAAAAGAGTCCTGTGGAACTTCGCAATAACGCCGTATTCTACAGACACAAAGCAATAAATCTCAGAGAATATGTGCTGGAATAGTGGCATTTGTACAGCCAAACCGAAACTTCCAGAATCGTCTGTTATCGCCCTCATTACACACAGTATGACCAAGAGAGTGCCATAAAGAAGTTCTAGCTAGGTCGCCAAGCAGAATGGACCAACTTCTTCAGTCACTGGCGTACGTTATGACTCCAGATGTGCCATCAAAAGAAACAAGGCACGACAGAGCCTCACCAATACGCTGAAGAAAGGGTGCTCCTTGTTAAATCAGGCGTTCTGAGAGTGCCTATGCCTGTAAATAACCGAAACATGTCAGCATTGGTTGACAGTGGTGCTTCCGTGAGCCTAATTAATAAAACTTTAGTGGATTCAACCAGAATCGTTTCCGGAAAGCCTATTCATGCGCGTAGCTACGATGGTTCATCTCTAGATTACCATAAATGGACCACAACAGCTTGTGAGTTTGAAGGTCAGAAGTTCAAGGTGGAAGCGCTCGTCGTGTCAGCGGTGAATTTCGCCTTTCTTTTATCACGACCTGATATGAATAACATGAAGATCAACATATACTATTGAATAACGAGGTGTCTATTGGACGACCTGAGCAAGGTCAGTCTCTGACAGAAAAAAAAGTGACGAACGAAAGCCATCATGCGTGGAAGACGTGCCGCTGAAGTTCTCCGAGTTAATTTGCATTGGGCCGTATCCCTAAGCCAGAACAGCGCGATTGAGGTGCACTTCTTGCTGCGCGACAGAACAGTCGTCAGAAAAAAAGCCGTATAACCTCAGCCATGAAAAGAAAGTATGGCTAAGGCAAGAAGTCACTTTAGAGTCAGGGATCATTATACGCCATCGACACCCTGTTCTGCTCCCCCTATTACCATTGTAATACCTGGATATTACCATTGTAAGACCTGGATTGGGAAGAATTGGGGATAAAAATTAATGGAGAGTACCTTAGTAACTTGCGATTCGCTCATGATATTGCCTTGCTTAGTAACTCAGGGGACCAATTGCAATGCATGCTCACTGACCTGGAGAGGCAAAGCAGAAGAGTGGGTCTATAAATTAATCTGCAGAAAACTAAAGTAATGTTTAACAGTCTCGGAAGAGAACAGCAATTTACAATAGGCAGCGAGGCTCTGGAAGTCGTAAGGGAATACACCTACTTGGGGCAGGTAGTGACGGCGGATCCGGATCATGAGACGGAAATAATCAGGAGAATAAGAATGGGCTGGGGTGCGTTTGGCAGGCATTCTCAGATCATGAACAGCAGGTTGCCATTATCCCTCAAGAGAAAAGTATATAATAGCTGTGTCTTACCAGTACTCACCTACGGGGCAGAAACCTGGAGGCTTACGAAAAGAGTTCTACTCAAATTTAGGACGACGCAACGAGCTATGGAAAGAAGAATTATAGGTGTAACGTTAAGGGATAAGAAAAGAGCAGATTGGGTCAGGGAACAAACGCGAGTTAATGACATCTTAGTTGAAATCAAGAAAAAGAAATGGGCATGGGCCGAACATGTAATGAGGAGGGGAGATAACCGATGGTCATTAAGGGTTACGGACTGGATCCCAAGGGAAGGGAAGCGTAGCAGGGGGTGGCAGAAAGTTAGGTGGGCGGATGAGATTAAGAAGTTTACAGGGACGGCGTGGCCACAATTAGTACATGACCGGGGTTGTTGGAGAAATATGGGAGAGGCCTTTGCCCTGCAGTGGGCGTAACCAGGCTGCTGCTGCTGCTGCTGCTGCTGATGATGATGATGATTACCATTGTACCGAAGGGAGATGGACTGTCCACTGATTGCCGAATGATAAACAAGCAGACCGATCATTTTCCATACCCGTTGCCTAGGATACATGATATCATTGACGAGACTAGAGGTTGCGAATCGTTTTCACGTATAGACTTATGCAAGGCGTACTGGCAAGTGTCACTGAAAGAAGAAACTAACAAGTTTACGGCATTTGTCACACCGCTCGACATCTACGAGTATAATCGGTTGCCATTTGGCTGGAAGAATTCTGGGTCGTGGTTCCGGAAGATGATGAACGAAGCACTGAGCAAATTCATTGGAAAATTTTGCAATGTATATGTGGATGATATCAGTCTACGCCAGGACAAAGGGAAATCACGAGGAACCTTTGTGTAAGGTACTTGAGGCGCTAAGCACCGCACGAATTGTCTTTGAGAAAGCTTGAGAAAGAACTGAGTTTGAGTTTGAGAAGAAAATTGAGTTTTTTTGCAATAAAGTGGTTTTCCTCGGAAGGGTCTTTGACAGTGAAACGAAAAGCACCAAGGAAGAGAGTGTTCAGAGCATCAAGAAAATGGCGACACCGTATGATGTTCATCACCTCCGAGTGTTTTTGGGACTGGCTGGCCATTTCCGTGCATTGATAAGAGACTATACCAGATAAACCAAATGTCTCACCGCACTGACCCAGAAGGGCGTGCCATTTATGTGGTCGGAACAGTGTGAGAATAGTTACACCAAGCTTGTCCGCATCATTTCATCGAACCCTGTATTAATGCTCCCGACTTCAAGCTGTATATAGCCCTTTGAGCTATATACCGACACATATTATTATGGAGTAGGTGCGATGCTCTACCAACGGGACGCTACAATACAACAAAAACAAGGAACTGAGTATTACTACTCTTCCACTTTTACGAAGACAGAAGAAAATTATGCAGCTACGAAGGAAGCACTAGCGGTGGTGTTAGCTTTGAGATACTTCAGAAGCTACCTGGAAGGCAATGACTTCAAGCTGTTCACAGACAAACAAACGTTGACGTACCTGTTAGAGCTATCGCAGCCGAAGGGCAATATAGCCCGATGGGTTAGCGAAATACAACTATTCAGCTTTGACGTCATACATCGCCCGGGACGGATCTCGACTCCACGTGCCGCATGAAACCCCAGCTAAAAATGTAAACCTGTTACAGCTTTGGGAAGGCACAACGGAGATGGAAGCAAATAATGACAAATTATACGTCCCGGAGACCAAAGTGCCAACAGTCCTGAAGCTTTACCATACCACACTAGTCCAGAGTCAGGAGGGCATGACGGATTCTGGAACACATACCACAATATATACCAGCGTTTCACTTGGAAAAACTTGCAAGAATACATAAAACCTGTCATCAGTATCAGCTTGTTAAAGCTAAGTACAAGCCTAGAGGCAACAGGATGGTCTTGCCAGAGTATTCCGATATCCCCTTCGGGGTCGTGCACCTTTCTGAAATAAAAAAAAGAGAGAGAGATGCAAATGAGAGAAAGGCAGGGAGGTTAACCACTGAAATCAAAAACTAACTTCCTCCGCCTTCTGAAATCAAAAAGAAGGCGTAAGGAGTTAGCAGGACGTAAGCATTCCTTGTCGCTGTGGTCGAGTGCAAGCTCTTTGTCGCCACCAAAGCTGGAAAGGAGGACGCAAACTGCGTGATGTCATTGCTAGAACAACAACACTTCAAGAACGTCAGGGGCTTCGTCGCAAACAATGACCCAGCCTTTGAAAGAGAGAAACTGCCACGTTGGGCTGAGAAAGGAAATATCACCCTACCATCCAGAAGCGGATTCCCTTGCAGATCGAATGATAAGAGACTTGAAGATGTGCATACGATTATGCCCCGAATTCAAAGGCAGCTGGAAATGTACCTTAGAAGGAGCCGTTGCGCATCACAACAGATCATATAAAGCAGGCCTTGGATGCAGCCCGCATTTTACGGCATTTGGCGCAAGCTCATGGCTACCAGCGGACCACGAATTTGGCTCAGTGAAACAAATCCATCTAAAGGAACATCGCAAGATTTCTCATCAGCGACAAAAACGGAGCAACAATGAAAAAGAATTTTGACCGCAGACACTGCACAAAGGTGCCGGAGATTGAACCAGATTCGTGGATTCTGGTCAAAGGGACTTGATTCGAAAACGCCGTTTACAGGACCTTACTATGTCGTCAAGACAGGTAGACAGCAAGGACCGATGATTCTGAATATACTACCGAGGACCCAATGAAAAGTTGAAAAGGCTTCAATTGGGAATGTGTTACCGTATTATCATAGTGGGGGCCAAGACAGCCGATTGGGAGTGTGTGGCGATCCACATCGCCAGCCGGGTAATGAAGATAGGAAGACGGGGTTAGAAGGAAGAATGTAGCAATGAATGGCTTCTACCTGCAGTACCCTATCTTTACAATAAAGGGAAGCGGGCATGCCCTGCGGCGCTCCTGATTGAATTAGTGTAGTGGCGACACGCTGTACTTGATTGCTTGGCACCTGCATACCGTCGCGGCACGAAAATTTGGCGGCTATTGCGCAAGTCTTCTTCAAGCCGTGCTCGGCAAGCGCCATCACAAGAGTTGTCGCGCTGCACGTGTTGTACCAATCCAGCAGCATAGTGCGATGACTCGAGCATCTCATAATTAGGATAGCGACTTGTCCATTAAATGTTTTGCGCCCTCTCAACGCGCACGCTGAGCTATGTATCGCTTGTCGATTAGATGTTCGACCACGCAAGCTTGCCGAGAAACCGCAGGCATTACCGCTCCGCCCGTGGCTCCACTGGTGCATCCGCAGAAGCTATGTTGCGGCAAACCAGAAGATGCGCGTCGCTTCCGTCTTTAGTGCTCAAGATACGAAACTGCAAGGCATGCTGACAGCATATTTAATGTTATTAGAGCTACGACCCCCATTCGTCGCCCATGGCCAACAGCATGACTTGAGAGAAAAGCGCTTGCCACTCTAAAGGTTTTCTTAGAGGACATTAATAATATAGGTTTATATTAAATCTTAGTGGTCCCATGAAAAAAAAAAATGGGTGGTGTAAGTGAAAGATTCTCACGTGTCAAATAGTTTTGGCTTATATGTAGTACTTACCATACCTTCCTGGTGAAGCAGCGCACTGACACGGACACAGTGAAGACACACAAGAAAAGACGACACCCGCTGCTACGACAGAAAATACGACACTTGCAGCGAGTCTCGTCTTTTCTTGTGTGTTTTCAATGTGTCCGTGTAAGTGCGCTGCTTCACCAGCAAGGTATGATGATTGCTCACCAACTAGCCCAACTTTCCACATTACTGTAGTACTTACGCTTTCTGCACTCGTTTGCAAAACGGCGCCTCTGCATATGTGTTCTCGGACAACTAAGAGTAACATAGTTGTGCTTCGTTATGCAACTACGCATGGGTATTTCCTGCGGCTTCCCGGACTCGTGTGTTCATGCTACCTGGTTTTGTTGAGTGTTTTTCGCCAGTTTTCGGAACTTGACTTTGTTTGCGAAGCGACAAAGAGTAGCCGGTGCCACCTAAAGGCGCCAACCTCCGATATTACATCGTGTTAATAAACATAAAAAGAAGTAAGGCAACCAGTCGACCTTTCTGATCGGGAGTTCGTCGCCATAGTGCCAGCCGCCCGAGTGAGCATTTGCACGAAAGGACTACCAGCAGCATCCATACATGCACTTATATCGCCTCGCCAGTAGAGAGGAGACGTGCCCCGATGGAAAGGCACACGAATAGCGTCGAGTAGAAGACCCTCTCGCACCGTATAAAGGAACGTGTGAAAATAATAGTTGGTTGTAACCCAATGCTAGCCTGCCAATGAATGCCAAATGTCTGGCCGAATGTCAGTGTTCGGCAGTGCACAATATGTTATAATCTGCGCATAAGTGTGCATACCACCACAATTGTGCTATGTAACGAAGAGGATTTACGTGACGTTTATGGATATCACCATTTCAACACAGTAAGTGAAGGCATTATGTGGCGTGTTTTCCGACGAGATGACCGATCTCCCCGCGGCCCGCCCTCACATTGCACACCTGGAGGTCCGACTAGAATCCAGCCTTTCACGTGAGCGCCTCACGCACCTTGCAAATGCCGATGCCGACGAGGGGCATCCAGACGCCGTTGTTCATGAGCACGCGCCGGCAGCGAGCCGGGCCGCCCGGCTGGCGGTCGCGCTCCGTGGGCGGCTCGACGCTCATGCCGCGGTAGGCCTACTGCAAACGGTGCACGATGATGATGATGATCTCAAAGTATTTCACATACAGGCTAAGCGAAAAAAATTTAGAAGTCCATAATTCTGATGAACAAATTAAAGCTGTAAAATCCCAGACGATTCAGTAAACAGTCATTCCAATAGAACGTATTCAAGTTGCGTATCTTGCTTGCTTCTTCACCGGTGTCACACGAACATTTCTGATCGCAATCAAGCCCGATCCGGATCGTAATTCTCGACTGCGATTGGCTGCCGCGCACAGCTTGCGTAATCACGACCGAGAAATTTTATCCGCATCGCACTTGATCGCGATCAAAAGTGCGCAGTGGGACACCACCATGCATGGCACGTGCCCATTACGGAGTATTGACCAAGAAGCCGGCGGTTAAACGGAAGGGGGCAGATAAAACTTCAGCGAAAGTGTGCGTCAGGGTAAAATAGAAAATTTGCCAAAGGTTAGACGAACTTTCGAGAACCCATTTTTTTCTTTTTTCAGAGGAAAACGTCTGCTTCGAGAAAGGATAAATAAAACTCAATTTCGATTTTCGATTATCTGACATATCAATTAAATCAGTAAATTAACGAAGTATTCTCGGTATCTCACAAAGCAATTCGCAGATTGCCATGCATACGTTTCTGTGTCTAAAACCCAATGCAGACGCCTCAAAGGAGACATTAGCTGCAGGTAGTACAATTTGGATACAGCATGATGGCATGTGAAATGATTGGGATTGACACGACAGTTAGTGCGTAGCTGCCACATACTATGCAATATAGAAACCAGTGCGGAACAAGATAGTGTGAGCGTACTAAGTAAAAGAACATGGGCATGCATGACCATGAAAGGACTGCAACATGCACGTTACGCATGGCATTGCATCAGACCAATAGGCACTTATGCAATACATCGAAAAATTTCACTACGTGCCTTTGTTTTACAATGATTTTCTACACTCTCACGGCCCAAGAACAACCTTACGGCTTAGTTTCCACTTTGCAGACCCTTTTCCTGTGCCACCCCCACCTCAGTGAACAAATTCAAGTTTTGCGGCAGGCTGCCTTTCGGTGATCTTGTGGCGGCTCTGTCGTTAGATGATTGTCAATACAGGCAGCCTGAAGAATAGTCCTCATTTGTCTCACTTTGATAAATTAGTGCATTAGGAAGATAACCTGGTGATATACTGATGTGTACCTAAATGCAGCAGCTGAACACTACATGTGTTTCAGCCCTAATTTTTTCCTTAGGTTTTCAACTGTACAGATGTGACTTCAATACTTGGGAACAACGCAAAAATACTGCACACGATTATGAGCATTAAGCGGGCTCGTCTAATTTAGTCCTGTCCACTTTTTTTTTCCACGCTGCTACGAGCATTCACATAGATGTGATAAGCAGAGTTGGGGTAAACGTGTGGGACGCTCCGCGCAGTGTTCGATGTGCAGCCAACATGGCCGCACATCGAAAGCAAACACGAGCCTCAAGACGCGAGTTCCACTCACCGTCCACATTTCTTGCGCTCGCAAAGGCTGCATTGCATTTGAAACGAATCAACGCCTCTGGGAGCTTTCTAGTAACAGGCAAAGAATGGTGGCACGTCACGCGAGTAAGATTGGCACTTGGCGTCTGACCGCGTGACTGGCACATTTTCTGCAATATAGAAACCAGTGTGGATCAATATAGTGTGTGCATGCTAATTCAAGTAACGTGGACATGCATACGCATGGAGGAACGGCAACGTGCACAATACGAGCAGTAAACAGCAGGACGAAGAGCAGACCGCAGCGCTTCGGTCTGCGTTCCTCTCTTCGTTTAACGCTGTTCACTGCTCGTAATCATGAACCAACCAGCCCAAATGTGTACTCTTATGCCCAATGCGTATACCATTGCATAGCATCGAAGCGACATCAACGTCGCGAACCACCGGTCTTCTTACGTTGAACCTTATGAATGACCAGACGTCGACAAACTTTTTCATTGGAGGAAAACAATTTGGCCTCTTTCATAAATACCTGCTGTTTACGAAAACAAGTCTCCTTTTAGCTCAAGACGTAGCAGTTTGCTGGATTCAATGCAAGGACGTGGCGACGCACAACCGCAGATTTAATAAAACTGCTGCCAGTTCTATTCACGACACGCAGCTCTCGCACGCCCAAACAATCTAGCAGTTGATACGAAGCCAGGCGTTAAGAGGAAGCTTTAGCTCGGGTGCTCCTATCTAAATACACGTAAAAGCAGAATTCGTTTTTCTCGTCAACCACCGCACCAAATTTGAAAAGGTTTGTTACATATAAAAGAAAAACTTAAAATCTAGTGACTGTTGGTTTCGGATTTTTGATTTAGGCTGTCAATTGTTTATTAAAAATTGGCAAAAATCGAACATTTTCAGAAAACAAAACTATCAAGTCTACGACTCCGTAAATCAGCAACGAAAACTGATAATGCAATTCCGTGAATTCCATATAATAGTACATCTAAAGCGGACAAAACTGATATGTTACACATGAATGTCAAACATTTAGTAGTATGGAAATATAGCTTTTGCAGAACCCTTGTAAACAACGTAACAAATTCACGTAAGATATAAAATGATGTATCGAATTTGTTCGCTTTCAATGATCTAATGGATCCCATTTACAGAACCGAGATATCTGTTTTTATGCAGAGATATGAATCTGTAAACTTCGTGCTTCTATTTTTTTTTTCAAACTTTCAAATTTTTGAAAATCCTTTTAACAAAATTCAGGACCTAAATAGAAATTCCGTGAGCAACAGTCACTACAATTTAACTTGCTCTCTCAAATGCAACAAATTTCATTAAAATCGGTCCAGGGGTTATCCCAGCAAAACGTTTTTGCGTTTTTACATGTATTTGAATAGGCCGCGTCGGAGTTGGGCCCGAGCTAAAGCTTCCTCTTAATATAGATTTATTTCGGTGCGTGGCTGCGCTGGGACTCCACGGAGATAGGCGAATGTTGGCATGTTTTGTCCATCGCTGTGCCAACAAGTTCAGTTGCAGAAGGACTGAAAAGCGGGCGAGTCGGAACCTATGCATTCGTGTTGAGCAGCGCACATAAAAACGAAACACGAGAAAAAAATGTAGCACAAGCGCAGCTCTAACAACTGAAAAGTTTTATTGCAAGAAAAAGATTGTATAGACAGTGATCATCAAAGTCACGAGGTCGACGTGTAAGAAAGCCCACATTCACGAGTAATCGATGAACGTGATCGATATTCATAGCACTTTCACACGTGCGCTGATCGAGGTCAAAAGAAGGCGCGCAGCTGCAATGACTGGAACAGCAGCTTGGCCTCGTTGGTTTTCCACAGCGCGAAACGCAAACGGGACACGAGACGAGAAGACGACGCCACAAGCGATGTTCACAACAATGACTGGCAAGACGCCACGACGACCCCTTCGAGCAATGTTCGCCTATACTAATATTTGTGTGTGTAGACGCTACCACACGTGCAAGCAATCCTATACACCACTGTGGAGTAGTGTACTTATTAAAACCTCTGTCAAGCGGGTAAGTGCACTTCGGGACCTTGAGTGACGCATTAGGCTACGCGGTGCTAAACGGGAAAACAGAGCGCACTCGCAGTAAAAAAAAATGGCGACAAACTAAAACCATATTTTTTTTTTAAGATGTAGATTAAGATTTTCAGAAGCCTTCTAAAGTGCGATTGCTTTAGTTGTATTACGAACAATCACAATCTATATTTACTCAATAAAAAACTAAAATATTTTTATCATAAGTGTGCTGCAAGTCAAGGCGGCGAAGACGAATGCCTAGCCAATTCAGAACAAGATTGTGGCGTGCGACCGGCGGCATTTCATCCTGCTTAACCAGAACGTAAGCGAGTTCTGTTCTGACTATTTTGTTAAAAGCTGTTCAACAGCCAGAATGAACTTCCGTGTCCTTTTTCTATGCATTACGTTCTGCGTAGTTGAAACCGCTGGCGGCGAGGCCACGCACTCGACCTGCAAAGTGCGTTCCGTGAACGCACTCTCTTCTGCGAGTGCGCTCCGCTTGCGGCGTTCAGATTTGGGAAAGTGCACTTGAAGCCGAGATCCGTAAGTGCACTTAAAGGGAAGCTGAAACACTTTTCGAAAAAAATGGTTGTGGCTTAGGTAAGGTTAAGCCCAGGATGCGAAGCATACTAGCCTTTATTTTAGTTGTTGAACCACTGTATCCTGGTGAACTGCTGTTGCTTGGCTATATTTGGTTCGGCTAGACGAAGAAACAACTCATGCATTACTGCTTCGCCTTCAAGAGTGGAACGCGACAGCGTTCCCGTCGACCCGCCAAGGGGTGTAAGACAATGGGCTACAGGGCAGCGACTACGCGCCCCGCATTGGACGCGGTGAGCGTCGAGCAAAGCAGCGTTCGGCGCGGCAACGAAATGTGCGCCTGAGCAAGAGACGCACGCCTTAGAAACAGCTCATTTCTAAGGCAACACCGCATTCACTAGAGGCGCTTTTGTACCGCTTTGAAGCGTCGTACTCGTGGCTCAGTGGTAGCGTCTCCGTCCCACACTCCGGAGACCCTGGTTCGATTCCCACCCAGCCCGTCTTGCAAGAGTTGAGCCAAAGCCACTTCTCCTCTGTCGTGACGTCACGGTGTCACGTGGTTTCATGGCGACACCGCCGCGCCTGAGGAGCTGGGTTGAGCTCTCGTAATATGCTTCGCATAAAAAATGAGTTCTCTGCGGCATTCTACAGTTTTGAGTCCCCTGAACACGAATATCTGGTTCAAAAAGGGCGGAAACAAGCGCAAGCGGCTGTTTTTTCATGAAAACGCGCACCAGTGCCTCAGGGTATCGCGCGAACGCCGCTGTTGCCCGTGATTGGTCGGCGACGCTGTGACTTCATTCGCGGCAGTCGCCGGTCGGCGCCGCCGTTTGGGAGCGTCGCACGCTGTTCTGTTCTGGCTTCATAGCTGAGTTGTAAGCATTATGGAACGTTCTCGCTGTCTCGGACAGCTTGTATTTTCGCCGTACATGTTCGAACCGACAGCCGATACGGAAAACGATGGCGGCAACGGCGGCAACGACGATGTTGAGTGTGCCAAAAGCGAGAGCGATGTGTGCACCTTCTCGGGCGTTGGAAATCTTAGCTGGTACGCATGTTTTTATGCGAAGCATATTACGAGAGAGCTCAACTCAGCTCCCTCAGGCGCGGCGGTGTCGCCTTGAATACCACGTGACACCGTGACGTCACGACAGAGGAGAAACGGGGCTCCAACTCGCGCCGTCGCTCGCGGCGTCGCGGCGGTATATAAGCAGCTGCGCTCGCCTCTGCTAGACACTCACGAGGTGAGATGCCTTCTGGAGACAGAGCTGCTCGTTGTAATGAGCAGCTGTAATGAGAAGCGAAGGTTGGGGCGTGCTACAGAGACTGTTTCTAGGTGGCTTTGGCTCAACTCTTGCAAGATGGGCTGGGTGGGAATCGAACCAGGGTCTCCGGAGTGTGAGACGGAGACGCTACCACTGAACCACGAGTACGGTGCTTCAAAGCGGTACAAAAGCGCCTCTAGTGAATGCGGTGTTGCCTTAGAAACGAGCTGTTTCTATGGCTCAGGCGTGCGTCGCTTGCTCAGGCGCACATTTCGTTGCCGCGCCGAACGCTGCGTTGCTCGACGCTCACCGCGTCCAATGCGGGGCGCGTAGTCGCTGCGCCGTAGCCCATTGTCTTACACCCGTTGGCGGGTCGACGGGAACGCTGTCGCGTTCCACTCTTGAAGGCGAAGCAGAGTAACGCATGAGTTGTTTCTTCGTCTAGCCGAACCAAATATAGCCAAGCAACAGCAGTTCACCAGGCTAAACAGTGGTTCAACAACTAAAATAAAGGCTAGTATGCTTCGCATCCTGGGCTTAACCTTCGCTAAGCCACAGCCATTTTTTTCCACTGTTTTCATCAGAGCTTCCTTACTTTTTGGTGCTAGTTCATTAATCAACCTAATGGGAACCTCGTCTAGCCCCGTGACTGTGCGCTTAAGAATATTCTGTTCGGTTTTCTTTCAGCTGAAATTTGTCAGCACCTACTCCTTTTCCACGTGGGTCTCTTTCATGCTCCTGTTTTCTTCAAGTACAACTTCGTCATTGCCTTGGAAAGATCCGGCTGTTATTTTTCGGATGTAATTTACTGCAGCTTCACCTTCCAGTCTGTTTTCATCTTCGTCTACGATATATTGCTGTATTGTTGTTGACTTCCTGCCTGACAATTTTATGTGGTTCCAAAATATTCTAGGTGCGGCCTTCTTTTTCTCGCGTATTTCTGACAACCAACAATCACTTTCACCTTTTAATTTTGCTTGCACCAGTATTTGAACCATAGACTTTTTCTCCCGATATATTTCCCATTTACTGGTTACTTCATCCTGCGGCAACTACGCCTTCTTTGCCTGCCTGTGCTCTCGGGATGCTTTCTGTCTTTCGGCGATCGTCTCGTATCTTCCTGTTCCACCAGCTTTTTGGGTTTTTTTTTTTCCTTTCCAACAAGCATGTTGCTTCTCTTTCCATATTTCTGTCGTTATTACACTTGGAAGCTCACTATATTCCCACTTTTTATTTGGCCATTTACCAAGTTCTTCCTCGACTCTAGTCACTATATTTGTTCAGTGTTCAAATTTGGACTGGCCATTTTGCACTCCTTGCTCTCTTTCCCAACTACATACCCCATATTCAAAATGATGCGTTTATGGTCACTCTCTATGCTGCTATACCCTTCCTCATCCATGACCATTTCTCTCAACTTATCATGAATTCCTTCTGTCATCAGACAGTAATCAATGGTCGATTGCCGGTTTCCCACGTGATCTGCCCTTTACACTTCATGCCGATCTACTGCAGCGCCACCCGTTGCTGCAGCTTGGAGTCATTGCTGGCAAAAGGAAAAATAATGGTGAGACGCAGGGCCTCCGGGATTGGCAGTTATGGTTGTCGCTGTTTGCTTGCTGTGGTTTTTCCTGCCGCGTTCGCACATTCTTTATGTGCACGGCCAGCGCTGGGTTCGCAAGTGTGTGTGTGTTTTCTTCAGTGAAACCTGGCGACCGCCTTTCTGGCTGATGGAACAAGAAAGAAATTCCACGCAACCCACCAGGCACAGTGCAGGTGCTCCTTCCGGGCTTATTATCGTGTTTCAAAATACTAAAAATATTATATGTGTGCTTACCGAACGGAACGAGCAGGCAAGTGTTTGTCTTCTGCAACCGAAATGCTGAGCAGGCGATCAGGAACACTGCATGATCCATGGTTGGAAACGTGCAAGCTTAGACGCTGTTATTGATATATCTTAACAGTTTATAGTGTTTATTTTGTGTGAATTATTAACTTCAATTGTTTTGAGAGCGTTTCAGTTTATAAATGCAGAAGGTTTTGCGTATAATGTTTAAATTTCGCGCGCTAGGCACGCCGGTCGACCGCAGGGCCCTGCTGGTGGCGTCATCGTAGAAGCGTCCCCGGTTCTCCCATTGTTTTTCTGTATGTATGACACACTGCCCCATTCCAGTACACCATAACTAAACCACTGGCCTAAACAAAGCCGGCGCGAGGGCCCACGTGATGCCAGTGAGCCAATAGCGACGCGGCATCGGCCCCGGCAAGGACGCGCAACAAAGAGGCATTCTTCAAAGCGTGTTGCCACTTTACGCAGTTTCGGGAGTCTTACAATAACCCACTTGCTATGTGGTTGAATATGCATGGCAGTGCTGCCAGATAAAGAAGCCTTTGCCGAGTAATTCACAACTGTTACAAAGCGATGTTTTGCTTACCTCCCAGTGGTTTAGCACGTCATCTTTCTCGTTGACCAGATATTCTCAGCAGTAAATAAATGTGTCCGATGGCAGGTCTTGAACCCAAGTCCCTCAGTGCAGCTATGCATGCATAGAAAAAAAGAAACACTAACAAGCTGTATGAATGAAAACTGTAAGAGCACAAACGTACATGACTGACAAGTCCTCATTAAGGCTTCGCAACTGTTGCATACCTACCCTTGTGCTGTTATAAGCGACTGTTCGTGAAGATAGCATAAGTTCTGTTCGCTTGTCATCATTATAACCTATTCTATGTCCACTGCAGGACGCCTCTCCACCTTATGCCTGAAAATTTCCTTATTTCATCACAATCATCCAATTGCCCACGACTGTGTGTGCTTCTCTTGGCGCGAATTCTGTTACATTTAACTGCAGGTTGTTTGTTTTATGCATTTTACATTACCTGCCAACTGAGCTTCCGATAATCTCAACTACAATATCAGCTACTCACTTTTCTAATCCATGCTACCATCTTCGTACCTACAGGATGATTCAGAATAATAAAAAAATTGACTAAAAAAAAGTAGAGATCGCTATGCATAAGGGATCGACATTGATCTAGTTGGTGTTCCATTTGGAAGGGGAAACAGTGCGTAAGACGAGGACAAGGAAACAATTACAACACACGTGCCGACTAACAACATTGTCTTTATTGCGACGAGGCAATATGTACTCACTATGCAGTTCTCTAAGATGTGTGCATTCACTACGGTCCAAATTTATTTTCTGAAGTACCAAATTTACACCGTGTGCAACTCAAATGGAAAATCAGAAAAACGAGAATAATGTTCTCAAAGACTTCTTTTCATGATATGCAAGTGCCATCTGTCAAATTCGATGTACTGCAGGGATGTTATGAAAATTTGGACTTCTCAATGTTAACCACAAGAGTGTGGAGGTAGGCACAAATTCAGATTGTTTTCATGCTGTTCCTAAACACGCCTTGGGTGGCAGGCTCCACAGGCGCCCCTACACACCTAATCACGGCATGCTGCAACATACGAACTTTTCCCAAATTTCAGAAAGAACGCATGAACTGCGGTACCAAGTCAACAACAACAAAAAAAATCCTACAGTGGTCATCACATAAGACGGCTTCCCAAAAATTTTATTGCCAGATTACTTCCATTTGCAGCGGTGGCGGTGCAGCGGTGGCGTAGAGGTAGAACACCCGCCTGACGTGCAAGAGGTCCGTGGTTCGAATCCCGGTGCGGCACAATTTTCCACCGCATTAAAAAAAAAATCCGTGTGTTGATAAAATTGCATAAACAGGCCTGGAGTGTGTCCTGATCCCGGTGACCAGAACCGGTAGCGCAGTCCCTCACCAAAGCAGGAATGGCCACCCTGGTGCAGTACTTGGCCACAACCTCCTATATGAACACAACATTCAAACCCCGGCCCTCAGTCCCCAGCAGCTGCGAAGCAACTGACCACGGCGGCAGTCAGACCTGCGACGCAGCAGAGGGTGCCAAGAATCACTGGCTCCGGACAGGCCGCCATTGGAACATGAACCTGGCAACGTTTAACGCTAGAACGTTATCTAGTGAGGCGAGTCTAGCAGTGCTAGTGGAGGAATTAGAGGGCACTAAATGGGATATAATAGGGCTCAGAGAAGTTAGCAGGCCAAAAGAAGCATATACAGTGCTAAACAGCGGGCATGTCCTGTGCTACCGGGGCTTAGCGGAGAGGCGAGAACTAGGAGTCGGATTCCTTATTAATAATAATAAAGCTGGTAACATACAGGAACTCTATAGCATTAACGAGAGGGTGGCAGGTCTTGATGTGAAACTTAATAAGAGGCACAAAATGAAGGTTATACAGGTCTACGCCCCTACATCCAGTCATGATGACCAGGAAGTCGAAAGCTTCTATGAAGACGTGGAATCGGCGATAGGTAAAGTCAAAACAAAATATATTGTACTGATGGGCGACTTCAATGCCAAGGTAGGCAAGAAGCAGGCTGGAGACAAGGCAATGGGGGAATGTGGCATAGGCACTAGGAATAGCAGGGGAGAGTTATTAGTAGAGTTTGCGGAACACAATAACATGCGGATAATGAATACTTTCTTCCGCAAGCGGGATAGACGAAAGTGGACGTGGAGGAGCCCGAACGGCGTGACTAGAAATGAAATAGACCTTATACTCTGCGCTAACCCTGGCATCATACAAGATGTGGACGTGCTCAGCAAGGTGCGCTGCAGTGACCATAGGATGGTAAGAACTCGAATTAGCCTAGACCTGAGGAGGGAACAGAAGAAACTGGCACATAAGAAGCCGACTAATGAGTTAGCGGTAAGAGGGAAAATAGAGGAATTCAAAATCAAGCTACAGAACAGGTATTCGGCTCTAACTCAGGAAGAGGACCTTAGTGTTGAAGCAATGAACGACAATCTTGTGGGTGTCATTAATGAGTGTGTAATAGAAGTCGGTGGTAACTCCGTTAGACAGGATACCAGTAAGCTATCGCAGGAGACGAAAGATCTGATCAAGAAGCGCCAATGTATGAAAGCCTCTAACCCTACAGCTAGAATTGAACTGGCAGAACTTTCCAAGTTAATCAACAAGCGTAAGACAGCTGACATAAGGAAGTATAATATGGATAGAATTGAACATGCTCTCAGGAACGGAGGAAGCCTAAAAGCAGTGAAGAAAAAACTAGGACATGGCAAGAATCAGATGTATGCGTTAAGAGACAAAGCCGGCAATATCATTACTAATATGGATGAGATAGTTCAAGTGGCAGAGGAGTTCTATAGAGATTTATACAGTACCAGTGGCCAGAATAGTCTAGATGAATTCGAACTCCCACAGGTAACGCCGGAAGAGGTAAAGAAAGCCTTGGGAGCTATGCAAAGAGGGAGGGCAGCTGGGGAGGTTCAGGTAACAGCAGATTCGTTGAAGGATGATGGGCAGATTGTTCTAGAGAAACTGGCCACCCTGTATACGCAATGCCTCATGACTTGAGTGTACCTCATGACATGACTTGAGCGTACCTCATGACATGAGCGTATCGGAATCTTGGAAAAACGCTAACATAATCCTAATCCATAAGAAAGGGGACGCCAAAGACTTGAAGAATTATAGAGCGATCAGCTTACTGTCCGTTGCCTACAAAGTAGTATTTACTAAGGTAATTGCAAATAGAATCAGGAACACCTTAGACTTCCGTCAACCAAAGGACCAGGCAGGATTCCGTAAAGGCTACTCAACAATAGGCCATATTCACACTATCAATCAGGTGATTGACATTGACATTGACATACATACGATGATGGACTTGTAAAACAAAACGAGAAACGGATGCCCGACATATACCTCTATATAGTATCAGAGAATGAATGCGCTTACAGCATCATGAAAAACTCTCAATAGAGCTTTCTGTTGCTTAATACGTGCTACATAAGAGTGTTTTTCCGAGCGTGAAAGAAGCTCACGAATACACGCAATATTGCTGCGCGAGCGGCCGCTCGAGATACTTTGAATGAAGTTCGTGGGCTTCTTTCACGCTCTGAAAGTACTTCCATGTAACACATATTGAGCAACAGAAAGATGTATCGGGAGTTTTCATGTAGTTCTCCGATTTGCTCATCGACACTTTTGATCAGATTATATTATTTGAGAAGCTGAATAAATAATTAATACTAATCATGTAATTAGGCGGAAAACAAGAATAATCTGAGTGTCTCCAAGCAACGGCAAACAAGATTACATTGGTTCTGTCCAGCTATGTGACATTTACATATTTTTGAATCATGGGGCATGATAGTTGGGACATCTTGTATATAGGCCATATTCACACTATCAATCAGGTGATAGAAAAATGTGCGGAATATAACCAACCTTTATATATAGCTTTCACTGATTACGAGAAAGCATTTGATTCAGTCGAAACCTCAGCAGTCATGGAGGCATTGCGGAATCACGGTGTAGACGAGCCGTAGGTAAAAATACCGAAACGTATCTATAGCGGCTCCACAGCCACCGCAGTCCTCCATAAAGAAAGCAACAAAATCCCAATAAAGAAAGGCGTCAGGCAGGGAGATACCATCTCTCTAATGCTATTCACAGCGTGTTTACAGGAGGTATTCAGAGACCTGGATTGGGAAGAATTGGGGATAAGAGTTAATGGAGAATACCTTAGTAACTTGCGATTCGCTGATGATGTTGCCTTGCTTATTAACTCAGGGGACCAGCTGCGATGCATGCTCACTGACCTGGAGAGGCAAAGCCTAAGGGTGGGTCTAAAAATTAATTTGCAGAAAACTAAAGTAATGTTTAACAGTCTCGGAAGAGAACAGCCGTTTACGATAGGCAGTGAGGCACTGGAAGTGGTAAGGGAATACATCTACTTAGGACACGTAGTGACTGTGGATCGGGATCATGAGACTGAAATAATCAGAAGAATTAGAATGGGCTGGGGTGCATTTGGCAGGCATTCTCAGAACATGAACAGCAGGTTGCCATTATCCCTCAAAAGAAAAGTGTATAACAGCTGTGTCTTACCAGTACTCATGTATGGGGCAGAAACCTGGAGGCTTACGAAAAGGGTTTTACTTAAATTGAGGACAACACAACAAGCTATGGAAAGAAGAATGATGGGTGTAACTTTAAGGGATAATAAAAGAGCAGATTGGGTGTCGGAACAAATGAGAGTTAATGACATCTTAGTTGAAATCAATAAAAAGAAATGGGCATGGGCAGGACACGTAATGAGGAGGGAAGATAACCGATGGTCATTAAGAGTTACGGAATGGATTCCAAGGGAAGGGGAGCGTAGCAGAGGGCGGCAGAGAGTTCGGTGGGCGGATGAGATTAAGAAATTTGTAGGGACAACATGGCCACAATTAGTACATGACCGGGGCAGTTGGAGAAGTATGGGAGAGGCCTTTGCCCTGCAGTGGGCGTAACCAAGCTGATGATGATGATGACTTCCATTTGTCACAGATAGGTGATGCCACTGCACAAACTGACATTTGCCATCTATTGGTGGAAAATGTAACTATTTTGGCAGAAAAGCCCCATGTTTTCCTGTGATATCACATCGTGTTACTCTCTCCACTTATTGGACATTTTACTTCTATTACTTTTGTATTACCCAGCATTAAATGCATGTTATTTCTGAACAAAGGTGACTTTAAACCAGTGCTTGTGCTGGCTGTTTCTTCACCCAGTAAAGAAAACTCAGGCACTATGATCAAAGAAGACACCGGGAGCATTTATTGCACCAAGCTTTCTTGTGCTGCTAGAACAGTGATGCTGGAATGGCCATATAGTGGTGCAGATAGCGCATGTGAATTGGGGGCTATGCAGGCTGCTATGCAGGCTACTATGATGTGCAGGCTGGAAGCGTACGGTACATGTAATTTGCCAGGCAACCATTTGGAGCAAAAAGGACTCTACGACAAATTCCCTTCTCAGGTGTGCCATCATTTGTTTTGTTGGAAATGCCCTGGCAAGTTTCTTTTCATGGCACCACATGGTGTGTCACTCCAACTATGCTTTGAGGAATTCAATGATGTCCTTTTTGGAGCATGCGAGGTGTGCTTTCCTTGCATCCAGGGAATGTACAGGCTCTTCACTTTGGCTTGAGCTTCTTCCCAAACTGGAAGAAAACAAAAGAAAAACGGAGGGAACAAGAGGACGTAGTCATGGCTCATAAATAACTTAGACAAGTGCAATGAGCATGATCGGAAGAGGCTTTAGTTCAGTGTCAACTCCCATAACTCTACTCAGATACAGCTAAACCTCAATATAATGAAGTCGGTAAAATCAAAACTTTCGTTCGTTACATGAAAATTTTTGTTTATATAGAAATACGGCCTTTTATGCCAATAAACACAGTCGCTGACAGATTTTTCTTACTTGCAAGGAGCTGTAATATTATAGGAATTACCAGGCAATCGGAAACAAACTTCAGTGACAAAAAAGGTTGCAGTTTCATTCAAAAAAGCAAAGCAACGATAGCAATAGCAAAGTATGACAAGACTGCACAAAGTAAGGTACGTAGTTTTGTCGGCCATAAGAAGTGCTGCAAACATTCGCTTATTATTTAAATTCTCAAGCATCGTAGCACGTGCACACATGTAAACATGAACATATCTCACTAGCTGTAGTAACACTAGTGTGATATTGAAGAGCGGAAACACAAGGGAGTGAACACTTCTACTCATCTATTCAACTGAGCTCCGAAACCTGAGATTATTGGACCTCCAGTACTAGGTGTGTGCAAAGACAGCACACAGCTAAGGGTGCTTGATCATGCTACCACACCCCCCTCACCCACCTTCCACTGCGTGCGCATTGAGCCACCATCTTTGTTGGCGCACTCTCGCACACTTTCCTTCACACCCACAGCACACATTAGTATCTTATCACACTTGGACTTTATACAGAACATAATGGCAAGAGGGTCTTGCATTTGGTAATGGTGTTCGCAAGTGACCGCATGTAATCTAGCTCTTCGACCACCTGCGCTCATGGCAGTTTCCATTTATTGCCTCGGCCTTACTTGGCCTTATAACTGCGTGTAAACACACTTCGTTATATTTGGGGTCAAAATACATGGTGTTCTATGAACAAGAATTTTTTAAAAATTACGTACTTTGTTATATTGAGATTTTCATTATACTAAAGTTCATTATACTAAGGTACATGTAAAACGCTGAAATTCTCAAATTATCTGAGTACTTAACCGATCTGAATAAAATTTGTTGCATTCTAGAGAAAAGGCTGAACTCTACGGGATGTTGAAAGCACAATTTTGATTTAGGTTATTATAGTTTTAGTTCTATAGGAATTACATGGATGCTTGTGGCATATTTGCAGCATCACCATTGGCGTTGGCATTGTCATGCTGCAGTATTGACGGTGCATGCATGGAAGATTAGAAGGGCTCCAGAGACACGAAGTCTGTTTGGCTCCAAAAGTGACAAAGCCAAGTGGGCACATGCTCTGATCGATTGGCTCATCTGGAGCCAGGGCAATATCCTGGCTCCCACTGCAGGCATGAGCATTGTGTGCATAGCACACCATGGTTAGTGCATACACTGGTTCGAGCAGAACAGACAGTGAGTGTCAATTTACGCAATCCTTTCTTTGGATGCTGAAAATTGGTGACAATTTTCCTTCAGTCTCATCTTGCCCACCATCAAGGCATAACGCTTGCAACGGCAAACCATGTCCATCGCTTTCAATGTTTCCTGCTTCACTTGCTAGCAAAATGGAAAAAAAATTGCTCTACAGAAATTGCCAAAAATAATTCAGTTATCAAAAAGATTGATCTACAAAGTTAACAAATCCTTTATACTGCACCAGAAACACAAACACATCGCCCATGGCTTTCCTGCCATTTCTCTCAATCACTTCTCAAATTCTATCTTGCTGCTAGATTCCCTGCCCTTGAATGATGTCCATCCCATATCACCCTGTACCCCTTGATTTGGTGTATTTCTGCATGCTCCCGAAGCAAAGCCTACCCACCCCATGTTGCTTAATTTGCAACCTTGCTCGAACCACTGATTTCATGCACAGGACTGCATTGCCAAAAGCCAGACTGGGAACCATCACCGCTTTCCAAATCCCTCTCCCCACTTCGTACGCACTATTTTTCATCACCTGTTTTTCATCCCAGCTGTATTCCTGCTACTTTTAGTCATTAAATAGTTTTTCATGCTCCGTTATGTACTCAGCCCCATTGTTTATCCACATGCCAAGATATTTGTAGTTATCCACTACCTCCAGCATAACCTGCTGTATCCTATGCTATCCTGATTATCACTGAAAGTCACGACTGCAAATTTTTGGTTACGGAACTTCAAACTTAATCTATCTCCCTTTTCACCGCAGCTGTCCATCAATCCCTGCAAATCTTCCTTGTTGTCAGCCATAAGTACAATGTCATCTACATACATCAGTCCTAGTAATGACTGTCCACTCCATTCTCCTTGCTTAAAAAATAAAATGTCGAAGCCAAGTCCGCTCCTGTCTAACTTGGTCTCTAACCATTGCAGGTACAATGTGAAGAACAAAGGTGACAGAGAGAGACTTAGACTTACAGAGACTTAGATGGGCTAGTTGGTTGTTGGCTAGATGAAACATGGTTATAACAGTGCGTTTTTGAGGATGGGACACAGAAAGAACGCACGGAGGACAATCGGCGATTGTCTTCTGTGCATTCTTTCTGTGTCCAATCCTCAAAAACGTGCCGTTATAGCCATGTTCCATATTTCCATCACATCTCAGTTTAGACTCAGCATTGCAAAAGAAACAATCGCAAACCGTGACAATCAAAACAAGCATGAGTGAGAGCTGACGCGAGCAGATGACAGTGCGAAACAAGTGGTCTGGCTGATACCAGACGCGAGTACGAATCAAACAGTGGGGCAGGTTTACACAACACTAGTTTTTTGCGCGCACCTGGCTGAAGGGGCTGCTGTCATAGGGCACCGATCGCTGCTTGCTATTATAGGTGTTCTGTGGCTTGCCTGCCACTGTGGCAAGCAACGAAAAGTCGGTCCAGGATTGATCCTTCCCACGGCACAAAAAAGCTGCTGCGAGCTTTTTCGTGCCACAGGAGGGACTTAAATGCAGCTGCAGTAGTGCGGCCCACCAACTTGCAGCAAGCCGCTGCGGCAGTCACACGACAGCATGAAAATCTCACTTTCTCTTTTTTTGCTCTAGCACAGGACCACCTCGGACCACGCCCAGCATACCACTCTTAAGCAGCCAAGAAGAATTCAACATCCCCTCCTCCAACCCTCCCCCACCTGGACCAAGAAAGCTTAAAAGTTCTGCCTCGACATCTCCGTCGTCACTCCCCCCTGAAGAAGGTGCAGAGTTGGTTCCGAAGTGTCAGGAAAATAAAAATACTTATTTCTTGGTTGGAACCACTTGAAAGTCATAATTAACTCAACCAGACAGACAATTCTGTCAAAATGTTTAGCTTCAAGTCTTTTTTTACTCTACATGTAGGTGAGAGATGTCCCATGCTTTTTCCTTCATCTGCTGACAGATCGGTGCTGTGTTTACATTCTTCGTCCTTCGTTCTTAATGCGAGTCATGCCTTATGAAGATGACAACATCGTTGTCACTGATCATAATCATGTTGGTATGCTCCCTTCTGTTGCGGTGTCACCGCATTCAGAAGACAAGGAAAATAAGGTATGCCCCAGCCACACTAGTGGAAGAATGCGTGCAATGCGCTGCAGACGCTGTCTGTGACAGCTTTTTCGTGCTGCAGAAGAGATTGGTCCCGGATAGACTTTTCGCAGCCTGTGGCAGTGGCAGGTGGGCCACATTCGGAAGAGACCAATGAGACCAAGTTCTCGGTGATGTGTCATGCAGACCCACTCGACCGTCTGATTAGTACTCGCGTCTGGTTTCAGCTGGTCTGCTCTTTTCACACTATCGTCTGCTCGCGTCAGCTCCCACCCGCGCCTGTTTTGGTTGGCTTGGTTTGTCTCGGTTGTGCTTGTTTTGAGTGTCAGGGTTTGTGATTGTTTTTTACGATGATGAGTCTAAACTTAGATGTCCCAATGAAAAGGTTTTTGGAGACAGTGCACCATATCCGATACTGCATGACAAGAATGACCCTTTTGGGCAAAACTGCAACTTGTTTAAGTCAACGGCTCTTTTCAAAGCCACCTCAACGATGCACTGGCAGAGTTGCACAGGTCTGACACTCCGTTCCTGACCCTCTTAATCCGATAAGTATCTATAAAACACTGAGTTTTCTGCGTGCATTTGTTTCTTCGGACTGGCGGTACTTACCCGATTCAAACACATCCTCAAAGCAAATACAGGCCGACTTTAGATGTGTCGAAAGTAGAAAACTAAAGTATTAAGTGCATCGAAGCTCCTAAACAAAAGTATAAATCTAATGCACACCCGATTTTTTAGCAAGAGAAATAGGCAAGGGTATGGAGATCGGTTTCCAAAGTCAGTTTCTTTGCATGGTTTTTTTAAGTTTGCATTTGTCGCATTACATGTGTGTTATGCAGTGAAGCAAACAAACACCACAAAGGCTATCTTTTTGCATTCTATCCTATCCTATCGTATTGCATTCCTGTTGCATCATGCAGGCAATTTTCGGCCTAATTATCATGAAATAAGCACTGCACATTAGAACTGGGTAACTACCATAATCCGACATTATGAGTTATAGTTATTGCTAGAAAATTATCTTAGAGCAGGCCGAAATTAGAGGGTTTTTGATGCAAGATGTGTGCTCAATGCATTCACTGTACCCCAAGCTCCACTCAGACAAACGCTGCCTCTAAAGAGGTGGTCATCATAGGGGTTAGGGGCACGCATGCTGACTGGTCAAGTTCAAATTATCCAGCGAACGCCAACTTTAGGACAGAAATAATGAAACTTTGGGCTTATCGAAATCAATGGCTGCAAGTCGGGTCCTTTGGTCAGAATCAAATTAACCAAAAAATCAAATTAACCGAAGTCGAATTAATGGAAGTCTGCTGTAGTTACAGGGTGTCTACCAAGTTGACATTTCTAAATTCCCTGAGTTTTCCAGGTTTTCCCTGAGTGCCTTTGCCCATTTCCCTGAGTGATGCAAAACTATGTTTTATGTCAAGACAGGCTGGAACCATATCGCCTGATGCTGTCACTCTCGAGTAAGCACATGAAAAAAATTAAAAAGCGACTTAATCCAATTTGAATACTAAGGAGTAGTGTTTATGTTATTCAAAAAGAGAATAGAAGGCAGGGGTTAGTAAAATGCACAGCAAATAAAGTGTCTTCGAAAAAAAATTGCAAATAAGTCGGACATTCACAAATACGAATAAAAAGGAGATGCACATAGAAGCGAATATATTTGAATATATGAGCGATCTCTATCAACTGATAGCAAGCTCGGTGGTATGAGGTCCGAACTCTGTCACAATTGAGATTCTCTCTTAACTGCTCGCAAGTCAACCTCAACTGTCTTGATATGCTCTCAGCCCGTGCACGACGCCTGAGTGTTGTGTTTCACTGCTTTAAAGAGTTTATTTTGGTTTGGATGCGGGACACCTGCATCTCGGCATCAGCCAAAACTTTGTTTTTTGAGCTCAAGCTCCTTCAAAACGGCGGCAGCAAGCTTCCTTTCCCATTTATTCCTCAATCCGTACATCATTTCTGTTCTTGTCCTCCTTCTGCCACTCATTTGCCCCAAGGACCATTTGAAGCATCTTGGTTAGTTGCACAGTCCACGGCCGATTTTCAGAACTCCCTAGGGGTCGCGAAAACGTTCGAAAAATCGGCCAGTTGGAAAAAAATAAATGCGTGTCATTTACTGCCCTTAGGGCCTCAAACCTCCACAGGCACGTTCGAAAACGCTCTGAAGGCCTGTCGGCACACATATTAGGCATATCGGCGCTCGTACTGTGACAGGAAATACCGGGTGCACGCGTGTATTATTAAGGAATACATACTGTTTTCCGTGGCAATAGCCCCTTCCCACGCTTGTTATGCTTCACTGCAATACTTTTGCGTATGCTTCACCATTTAACATTTCTACCCGCCGTGGTTGCTCAGTGGCTATGGTGTTAGGCTGCTGAGCACGAGGTCGCGGGATCGAATCCCGGCCACGGCGGCCGCATTTCGGTGGGGGTGAAATGCGAAAACACCCGTGTACTTAGATTTAGGTGCACGTTAAAGAACCCCCAGGTGGTCGAAATTTCCGGAGTTCCCCACTACGGCGTGCCTCATAATCAGAAAGTGGTTTTGGCACGTTAAACCCCATAATTTAATTTTTTTAACCATTTAACATTTCTGTACAAAGGCGAAGCTGACTTTCGGGAACCGGCATTATGCAACACACCGTGTTTTCTAAGTTTATAAGCCAATCGCGAGGACCACAAAAGTGGAGTCTGTGCCATTGCTAACTCTTTCAATAAAAAACTCGGCACCAAACGGCAAGAAGCTTCATAGCGAACGTCGAAGCAGCTAGGCCTAGCGTTGCCGCAGTGGTGGCAACGGCTGCCAGCGGATCTGCGCGCGAGAGTGCCGGTTCGAGGTGGCGAAGTAATCGAAACGGCAGCGGTGGTGCCTTTGATTATTGCCGTTTCGGACCTGCGGTCACGACAAAATGTCCGGAAAATCGGACGGCGAAGGGTTCTTCCGTCCGAAATTTCACACATTCCGATGCGTTGACTCTATGGGGTACGTGGCGGTGCCACGAAGCCGTCCAAATTATCGGGAATCCGGAAAGTCGGTCGTTGACTGCACACTGGCAACTCATCCAGCCGACGACAGGGCGTCAAAGACGATTCACTGCGATTCCTGTCTGCTGCTCGAGCCAGCATTACGACTTTCGACCCTTCCAATAAAGTTGCCGCTAATATTCCCTGATAGAGGCCAAAATTCCCTGAGTTTTCCCTGACTTTTTCCAGACTACTCAAAATCCCTGAGAATTCCCGGTTTTCCCGCTTTTCCCGGTTGGTAGACACCCTGAGTTAGTTCCCAAATACTGATCAAAATTTAGTTCCCATGAGTGGATTCTCGCATATTAAGTTACTAAATATTTGTGTCATGCTGAATATTCAATATCTATGAAATATTTGATTTTCAAATCTTATACTACAGTTACAAATGATGACATATGAAGCGTGACATAACACTATTGAAAGAAGAGCAGGGCAATGTAAATGTAGTACCGTAATGGTATTGGGGAGGACAGAGACACCTTGAATGCTATATGCGTATTACCGTTTACAGAATGCTAGGTTACCAGAGATGTAGATGCAAGAGCCATTTTATGATGCAGAGTTTAACAGTAGAGGACACAAAGGCTACCATTCCATTTCACAACCATATTTTATATAGCTGCTGCTGTAAAGCATTGGTGGCGTAATTGTATGTGCAGTCTATTATCTATGTTCCTTCTATTCCTTCTACAAGAACACTCACGTAACAAAAAAAATGTCTCCAACATATTGTGGCTGGGAAAAACGGCACAAGAGGTCCCCACCAGCATTGCTACTGACATCCATGTCACTGATAATCCCACATTCGGCAAATGGTAATATGTGTAAGGACAATAGTCACTTTGCTAAGGCAAGCATTTAGATGTTTTGTAATGTGGCTATAGACTGCATTCTTTTCATGCACTGTTTATATTTTCTGTTTTTTTGCATTGCCATTACCTTGTCACTGTATTGTCCCCCCTGCATGGGACAACACTTTGGCCTGCAGTATGAATAAATGAAAGGAACAAATAAAAAAGCTAAAGCTCTCTGATGTCAGTACAATACATTACCCACGAAATGGGTGCTGTGATCTTGACACCTTACGCCAGCCACAATAAGCCCTAAACTCGAAGAAAACTTTGAATCCAGTGGGGCTTATCTTGTCCCCAAACAGTAATCGTCATCTATCTTACATGCGTTTCCTTTCTTTAATGCTGTGCACCTGGCACTTTGAGCCAGGTACAGCGTTATCTGCGTAACAGAGCATTCTTGACAGGAAAGTAGCACGTGCAGTGTTTTCAAGAAAGGAAACGCAAGCAAGACAGACGTCAATTACTGTTTAGGGGGCCAGATACAGCCCAAAAGGTGTAATCTTTTTTAGAGTGTACTTTTGGGAAAAGTACTTGAAATGGGGGTCAGCATGCACCTTGGTCGAGGAGGAGCTGTGGCGCAAGGCGTCGATCTCGTCCTTCTGCTGAGTCAGTTTCTCGTTCATGCTGGCCAGATGCTCACTCATTGTGCTCAGCTGGTCCTCGTAACTGCGCACCGTTGAACGCATCTCATCCTGCAGGCACAGGGAGTTGGTTATCAGCGAATGCGTCAAGAGATGCAAGGAGGTTTTTGTGAAGGCCAAAGTAGCTGCACGTTGCCTGAAAAACCTAACCTGTAGCTATTCCATCAACCACATATATGCCACCTTGTGAACTTTAAAATTTGTGAAAACCCCGCAGAGACAGCATTGACCAGGGGGGCCGGGGGCATGCATTTTCAACTCTTATGGTCCGAGTTTTATCACTTAAGTGAGAAATTTATATTTTATGCATCGGAATGAAGCAAGAATTATCAGTGTAGTTTCAGGAATTGAACAATGTCTTTTCTCGTGAACTGCCAACGCATCAAGGCATTGGAGGCAGCTTATGTTTCTTTGAATTTTTATTTCACAATAATAACAGTGTAAAGAATAGTCACATAATATGTTAAGGCCATTTTTGTGCCAGCCAAGCAATGTGATAACCCTTAGTATGCATACACAAAGGATACGCAAAGGATACGTACAGGCCAGAAGCTTGAGCATGATGGGATGCATAGACATTTGGAAAATATTAGGAATAACCACACTTATCAGGGCAGCCAGATGGCCAAGTTATGTAAATATCAATAACATGCGTTGCTGAGCCAGCTGGTACATGACTTGGAAAGGAAACAGCACTAAGAATGGCACTAAACAGAAAAACAAGACGGAGCTATGCTTTGTGCCTTTCTGTTTATTCCCATTCTTGGTGCTGTTTCCTTTTGAAGCTATGCAGGTATAGTTGCTGATGGTGAAATTTTTAAGATTAAATTTGTTGTAAAGTGCTGCGACTCCTGCAGGAATCATACATTGGACCAGGTGTTCAAGGCCAACTGCAACCAAATTTCACTCCGGCTAAATTTATTATAAATGGGTAGTACATACCACTCAAGCAATCTTGACAATGCCACAGGGCTGGTGATTGCATAGTTTTGCTCTTAGCAGACTTTGTATGGCACCTAAGCAGAGGATGCATGCACCTGGTGGTGTCACTATGATGCAAGTCCCAGCACGTCCCTTCCAAGATTTTTCAGCATGTTACGGGCACTCTGGCTGGCTCACGTCGCCACGCTTGGAGAACCACGGAGACTAATCAGAGCACGCCACGCATTAGCCCGACCATTGCGGCACCTATCTGCTGACTGCAGTATCTACGCTACAAAGCAGCGTAGCTTTGAGATTGTAGGCTGTGCAATCTCGGAGGTCATGCCAAGCAGCTGCGCGTTAGGTCACGTCACTTTGGGCTAGCAGTAATGGCAGTGCTTTTTTTAGTTTCACCATCAAAAACAGGTATATTTGCGAGCTTTTCGTGACCCTTCCATTCATATTCCTAACGTCAAAATTTTCAATGGAGGCTCCTCTATATCTACTGTTATACTATATGGGTTACATAATGAGGCAGGCACTGACAATACCTGTTTATTGCCATCACACAAGACCAACAACAAACGACTGTAGACTTGTGTGACCTTGTAGAATCACAACCCAATTTCCGGAAAAGCTGTCTTTTTCAAGCTGTTGCAATAAAAATTTAAGTTGCCTTTAAATAAATCACACACTTTAAGGGGACCCTGAAAAGATTTTGAAGATTTTCTACAAAAGTACTGAGTCGTTAGAGTAGGTCCTTCTGATCACTAATTGACGCATCTAAGTGCTCCGCGTAAAGCGTGTAATTTATTATAAGGTTTTAAAAATGCACATCGCTGCCGATCGCAGCACACTGCGCGGTAGAATTTTAAGCCGCCCCTACCCATATGACGGAAATCACCCATATGACGTCAGTGGGACGAGCTATCCGACTGGCTGACCAGGGCGCGTGATCGATAATTTTTCCAATTTTATGGTAAACAAATGATGTTCGTAATAGTTGGAATGGTTAGTTAATTTGTTTTTATAAACAGAAAGTAACATAAAGGGAATGCACAAGAACAATTTTTCAGTACACTTAAGCACTTCTGGCACACAGCAAGTGTCGCCTGCTTGCGTTACAACGTGCTCCGTCTTTGACAAGAGCTCCGCCATCAGTGTCGATCTGTCTTTTCGCGAGCGCTATAATTCAACTTTGTTGCATTGTGGACTGCAAACGTAGCAACTGGCAATATGTCAAGCTGCGACATTGCGTCCCTCTGCAAGCCAGTAGACAAACGGACTGGCTGCAGCGCATTAGACTGCCGCTATCCGGTCGGCGCCAGGATTTGCACGATTGTGGCCATCATTTTACACCGGAAGATTACTAACGCAATAGCGTTTCGCAAGTCCGGTATTAGGGTAAACACAAGCTTAAGGGGACAGAGCCTGGCCGTGTCCCGTTGCGGGTCGTTTCATGGGATGAACAGAAACGCAAATGTGAATAGTCTGCACGGTGCAGCCACCTGGTGGCATAGAGCTCAACCAGACACAGCAGCAGTAACAAAATGTATTCTTCTTTGCTGCTGGTGTAAATTTTTCGCAGGAATGTAATCGTTAACACGTTGTTTTTAAAAATGTTTCAAATGTTTTGCACTTGGTCAGAGCAATATTAGCTCTTTCTTTGGCTGGTTAAGCTTTGCGCCAACGGGTGGCTGGACCATGGAGACCGATCAGGCAGCTCATGTACGTCTACACTTTATCAGTTCCTTCATCAGCTTGAGTTTATGCTTCCATCATTCCATCGAAACTTTCCGCTATAGTGTGTGTGGTTAACGGAATACCAGACACGTTCGGCGCTGCGACAGAATGCTCACAATGCATGCTGCTTCGATAGCTCTCGCTTGGGGTCGACGACCAAGCGACTAGCTGAGAGGTTTCGCGAGGGGGGGGGGGGGGCTCCGAAACAACCAGGAGTGGACGATGTGACGTCGCGATGCGACGCAGAGCCAGTGAAGGCGGAGCTTAGCCACGATGGCTCGGCGAACAAGTTGAGGAGGAAAAGCATAGCTAGGGAGGAGGGTAACTTGTAATCGCTTGTAGCTCCATTAATACGTAATGCTTCACTTAAATAGTGGTGCGAATGTTCTACTTAAGCTGTACCCTACGCCTCTACAAAATTTGTCCGAACCGTTTCAGGGGCCCTTTAAAATGTTGCCCCTATATCAGTGGTCTGTTTGAAATCTTTGAGAATACAACGCGTTCAGGCACTTGGTAAAGAACATTTACAATGCAGTAATTCATCCACACAATTTGTCAGAATATTGGCCGTAACACGCCCCCAATTTTACAAGATTCGATCTTGACGACATTTACATTTCCCCCGGGGCAGCACATCAAATTGTGCATTGTCTTTAAAACAGAGTTACAATGCCCAGGGTAACCTGCATAAGTAATTTACTGCTAAGGCCTGTAAACTGTCCACGCACTATCAAGTTTGTTTACATGTTACCTATAACCTGCCTCTAATTTTAAACAAATATAAACAATGCGCCTGTTGCAGTTAATCAAGAACACCATGAAACTTACTACAAACCTCATATAATGGGCAAAATAAGTAACAAAAGATGAGTTAAATAATTAGTTGCAGTGCTTATAATCTGGCCAGGAAAGTCAAAGTTTCTTTACACACTGCACTGAGCATGACCCCCGTTTCCAGTAAACAAACTTTGTGTAGAGTTATCTCAGGTTATTGGGAACCATAGCTCAGAGCGCCAGAATTACATTTTTGAACAAACTGTCAAAATGTCAAGTTTCTTTGGACCTAAGTTTAATCTTGATGATATTTGTTGTTCCGACAGAGAATCAGGCGAAATTCTATGTGCTCATGTAACACTCATAATGCTCCAAAGCACTTGCATACATAATTTATTGCAAATGTCGCAATAAGCCCACCCACTTTGAACTTTCCCTGCACATTAACCATTACCTGGCCCTTAGTTTCACCAAACAAGAACAAGATACCACCTTTACTTATCCAACGACAAGGGGCGAATGCCGTATCACACATGAAAATACTGTAAAAACAAGAATTCGTAACTTTTTTGTAGTGCTCCTAATAAGGTTAGTAACATTAAATATTCACAGTGCATTCAATGTGCCCCTCATTTCTGTTAAATATTCAGACTATGTAACGCAGAGTTCTTCCTGGGCACTAGGAAACATTGCTAATATGGGCAGCATGACATTTGTAGCCCTTTCTTCATAATTTATTTTCAAATGCTGTACTTGATCCACGGGCATTTAACTCTGCACACGCACATCTTCTATAGCAGCGTGCCTGCAGTTGCTAAGTTTGACCTTGGTGTGCTTGGTAGTTACGCAACAACAGCTTGCAAGATTTTGCACCTCTTGTAGAAGTTAATTATATATTCTCTGGAGAGCTTGCTTATATAATTTATTGCAGAGGATGTAATCAACCAAAACAATTAATTATGAATACACAATAACCCTAATGTGCCCCACATTTTCGCCAAATATAAGCATTGTGTAACATGGGGTTCCTTCAGGACACTGGGAAACAGATTTTAGAAGATTTACAATTTTAGATTTAGAAATGGGATTTTAGAAGAGCGTATTTAAAACAAAGATTAATGATGCCTCGCTTAACTAGTTTGGAATGCGCTGATGAAAATGGTAGAATGGCTTTCTTGCATCCGGGCTCACAGCATCGAAGGAAGGGAAGAATGCCATTCTACCATTTTCATCAGCACATTCCAAACTAGTTAAGCGAGGCATCATTAATCTTTGTTTTAAAAATGTTCTTCTAAAATCCTGCAATCACCTGGTACAAATGAAGCTTCGAAAACCAAGTTTCACGCCTAAGCGCAGCTGGCTATCCCTTGCAAATGCCGACAGCATGTTAAGAAAACGTGATCACCCAAATTCCACTGCCCAACAGAGTAGAAGCAGAAAAGTGGTTCTCATGCTGTACTTGCACCAAGCTAGCCATAATAAGAAAAAAATTGGGAATCATGTTGGTGTTGACGTCGTGTTCTCAGCCCCTTTAAAGTTGTCTGGTTTGTGCGTGAAAGTTCACAATACTACAAAAAAGGTGTCATTACTACAATAAAAAACACCAAGAAGCATTTGTTTCATGCGTGGAAGGAGTGGTGTACCCTATTCCTTTAAGCTGCGGGAAGGAATACATCGGTCAGACGGGAAGGTGCCTCAATGATCGCTTATGGGAGCATTCCAACAACGTTAATATACTTGTAAAGACTAGTCATGTAGCCGCGCACTGCTCGCATTGTGGCTGTAAACTCTTGTTTGACAAATCAAAAGTGATATCTAGGAACCCAGATCAAGCCACTAGGGAAATCATCGAGGCATTCGAAATGGTAACTCTGTAAGTTGCCCATCTTTGTAGCTGTCAAAAAAAAAAGAAATCATGTTCCTATCGCGGTAGTGGCCTGTGGTGAATGATTGTGCCAGAAAGAAATCTGTGTTGTGATATTGGCCTGTTGTACAATTGTATATATGTGGTAACCACATCCAATAAAGATTCAGTTGTTGGTAGCGCTGTGTCTGTTTCCTTCTCCTGTTCTCATGTTTTTTTGCACTTTGCATCAAGTTATGCAGTACAGCCGAAACCGGCTATATCGAACTGGCAAAAATATGCCTATCAATTCGATATAAAGCATAATTCGATATAAGCCTTCTAAATAATTGGATGTCATAAAAGCACATACCATTGATAAAAACACTTTATTGATGAAACTAGCTTAGTTTAGCACGAAATAGTCCAGCATTTTCTTCTGCTTGGGCAATTTCGCTGCCTGCGACGCACGCACTTCTCCACATTGTCTAAGGAGTCGGAGAAACTGAGGCCGCAACCTTCCGCATTTGTGCAGAAGCACCGGACTAGTGCGAGTGCACCAATCTCTTCGGAGGATGTGGGCAAAGAATCGTTGTCCCTTTCCTCATTGTGCCCATTTTCACTTGTGCTCGGTAAGATGTCGGCAATGTAGTGTTCGTTTTCAGGCTCTCCCGTGGTCGTGACACCATCATCTGCACTCACAAACTCGTCCACCATTGATTTGTCAACACCTACCGGAAATTCTGACAGCTCGCTCCAAACATTGGCAACACCAGCAACGGCTTCGTCGCATTCATCAGAATTTACACTCATCACCGAGCACGCGGAAGCCAGCACGGCTGAAGCAACTTCGGGTGAACCGCTTGTACACGGCTGTGTGCAAGCATCGGGCACCATGGGCACTGGGTCACGAGTTTGGCCGCTTTAGCCATAATCTCCCCCTTCTTGTTCACGACCGTGCTGAGAGTGCTCCTCGGAATCTTGCACGCTGCAGGAACATCCGACTTCTCACTGTGTTTGACCCGATTTATGATTTCGAGCTTCACAACGAAAGGCGAATTTTGCCGCTTCCTCATGGCAACCCTGCGGGAGAAAGCCCACAAGGCGCACACACAATGAACCAGTAAAGCAGCGAGGCAACTTGCACTTTCACCATCTTGTACGACGAGGGCACAAGAGCCTCTGATTGGCTGTCTAAGCAAGCGCTGCGGGCGGGCCAGGATCATTTTTTGCAGGGGTGTGTCAGGGGCTCGTCCGAGGCAGCGCAGTCACGGTAGAAAGAGCGGTTGGAAGGAGCCGTGCCGCCAGGTATCCCTGCCACCGCGAGGGAAAGCCTACTTCTGGGGGCACTTTTCCGCTGCTTGGCGTTCGATATATCGGGAGTAGCTGTTATTTTTGTTCGATGTAAGCGTAAATTTTGCTATATATACTCATTGTAACTGTACAACGTCCAGAAATTATTCGATATCTAGAATGATTCGATGTAAACGGGTTTGATATAGTCGGGTTCGACTGTGCCAACTAGCCCATCAGTCTGTTCTCATGTATAAATAGCCGACATGTTTGACCCGTAGATCAGGTTCCAGCGCTTGATGACTGTGCTGACCGCTTTCATTGTGACTGAGCGTTACTTTCTTTTCTGGGCTCAAGTTTGCCCAATAAAGTGTTAGTTTACATCACTAGTGGATGTGCCTCTGTCCGATTCTTCCCCGTCACAAGAATGTGACATCAGTGAAGGTGCTTTGTTGCGTACTAGAAACCGCCTGCAAGCCACGAGGCCCTGCAAGTCCAAGCTGTGAAGACATCAATGCCGCCAAAGAGCAGTGAGCAAGCCGTAGGCTGAAAAAATTGCTGCCAGAGTATGGCCTTCTACCCAATAAGACAAAGAAGATCATGGCCAACAACAATGGCAGACCAAGCACTGCCTGCAGCCATCGTACTGCAAGAACCAAGGGATTCACCTATCTTCTTCAGAGAGTCCTCGGACGACACCGAGACCTGGCTCGTGAACTCTGGAAGAGTGTCCACCTACAACTGGAACTGTGAGAAGATGTTGTGGCATGAATACTTTTCCTTGGAAGACACCTATTGGACTTGATCGCCAGAATGATAAGAAACTTTTCACAGGGCACTGAAATATTTCTATCTGAGGCCACCAACATTGAAAAGATGCTAGAGATGTGGAACATGCAATTCAACCACCACACACTTATGACAAACTATGCCAAAGCTCAAGCACTAGGCACCAACCACTTCTGGGAGACCATCAGAACAGTTGTAAAGAATGAGATGCAGATGTTCCCTTTGCCGCAGCCTCAAGTGGTTTTCATTGCTAGCATCATCCACGAGAATATACTGTGGCCATTGTAAGTTCCCGAAGCACAGCTAGAACTGCCAGATGGAACACGTCGGAACAGCTAGAGGGAATTCATCTAGGCTCTGCTTGTTGAACGTAGACAACCAGATACAAGAAGCCGGCTTGACTCGAGCAGAAAGCTTCGCATTAAAAGAACACTGTGGGTGCACAACAGCATGGGCAAAGCGCACAAAGCATCTAGCAGAGTATACTAACTCTGTGGCTAGCAGACATGTGGGACCTGTTCGCTGATACATGAGAATGGTACAAGCAACGGAAGCGGACGATGTAAGCGCTGGTTCTCTACGGTCTAAACTGTATGTCACTTCTGGAAAGCTGTCATGATGGAATTTTTTTTTTTCAGTTTCAGAATGAAAAATGTCTATTTTTGCAAGCGTTTTGTGACGCACTCACTTGCATTTCAAGCATAAAGTTTTTCATAGCAGCTACTGTTTGTCTAAATTATGTGAAACTGGGCTTCTTACACAGCTGAAGATTTCGTTGCAGTTGGCGTTTAAAGTTCAAGTCAATTACACTGTCTGCAGACCAAGCAAATGTGCTGGGTAAGACTCAAAGCCACCGTTCCTTGAATGTACTTGACGATCAAGTTAGTATCCAGCCTTGCACCAGCATCATGATTTCCCTCAGCACAGAAGCAATTGGGGACATGGATGCCATCATCTAGAATGGCCACAGCTACTGCTTGACCATGAAATTGGCATCAGAAGGAGAATCCTATAATTGCGTGGAGGAAAAGTGCAGGTACTGGTGACAAATTTCAGCCAAGAATATAAACAACTAAACAAGGGCACAGAAATCATATACCGTATTTACACGATTGTAAGTCGACTCGAATGTAAGTCGACCCCCCCATATCGCGCGCCCGAAAAAAAAAAATAAGAGAGCATACCCGAGGGCGCATTCGATAATGAAAATTTATTAGTAGCCGACATGGTCACTGGACTACTCGTCTTCACTAGTGCTGCCATCGTCATCGTTGATGCAGTCCCACAGCGCGTCGTGGTGCAGCGAAATTTCAAATTTGGCAAACGACCGCACCAGGACATCTTGCAGAATAGCAGCCCACGCCAAATGCACTCAACCACACGCAGCCGTCAGGGAGGCTCTTTTGACAGGTCCGGTTGGCGTAATTTCGCAGTCTTCTGCCGCCAGCCACTCGTTGTACGTACTCACGGCGGAGCAGAACCTTAAAATTAAGGCGAAGGTCCGGGCTTGTTTCACGACCACGTCACACTTTACTGGCAGTGACCGATCACGCATTTCAGCGACGTACGCCGCAAGTTTAGCCTACAGCTCCGGAAAGCGTCCAGACTTTGGCACGTGGGAAATTTCTCACTTGTCATACCAGGTGAAAATTTGCAGTCGCCACTCTCGCACCACCCGTTTACAAACATCGAAATCGCGGCCCGCTGTGCAGTGATTTGTTTCTTCGGCGTAAAGGATGGCAGCCCTTTTGAACGGTGCTGTGAACGAGTGCCGAACGATTAGTGGGCCTGGAGCACTCATGACGACTGGGGAAGCATAGAAGTAGCACGTAGCCGGCAGTCAAGTAGAACGCGTCAAACCAATACCATGCCAATACTAATGCCTTCAAGCACAGAAAGAGAAACCAGCGCGCAGTGTCTGCTCTTCCATGAACTACCGATACTCCCCGCAAGCGCCGCCGTTCTGAGGGTGCCGCCGCAAATGGGAACAGCGGCGCTTCCATCAACTATCGACACCCCCCATAAGTGTTGCATGCACTGTAAAACTCTCAAAAATGTTGAAAAACCCTTCCGCAAAGCGAAATAACATGCGGGATAGCGAAAAGATACGGGTAGGGCCATATAGCAAACATAAAATTCTAACTACGTCGTAGCTCCCGTTGGTATCGCTTTTTTTTTGGCGGGGCCATGTTTCGGTTTCGATTGTATGTCGACCCCCCAACTTCAGACTTTCAAATTTAAAAAAAGGGGTCGACTTACAATCGTGTAAATACGGTACATGGAACAAGTTACAGCAGTTAGCAATGTGCTTGTACTCTTGAATTCTACAGAACCAACCACTGCAGTATGAGTTCCCAACCTAGCTTTTGATTTAAGAGAATTTTAGCTTCTCCAGTATTGCAGTGAGTGCAGGCAGACTGGATATTTTGCCGGATGAGCAAGAGGCATAAAGGTGAGCTGGCCTGACGGATGCTGCCACCTGGTCGTGCAGAGCTGAACCTGAGAAACACAGCGCTAATATTGCATCAACCAAGTGCATCCTACCTACTTCAATGGTAAAATGCATTTAGTAATTGTAGTGCACTAGTGGTAATGATAGTGGACTTCGTAATGCACTAGAATGCAATGGTACAATGCAAAGTGGCCGCTCACGCTTACACCTTCACGCAAGTGGCAAAATGCCCAGTCCGTCTACATTTACTGGAGTATCGGACAAGCTAAATCTCTATATTAATCCAAGACTTCCAAGGCATAGACAGAAACAGCTCAAAGTTCTCCTCCAACAATACAACGACTGCTTTTCATTGTCATCAAGGATTTGACAAGCATCCGTTGCTAAGTGCTACATAATAACCGATGAATGAACTTGACTCCTCTGTCAGAGCTTGTATAGAGCTTCGACGCGAGAACAAGAAGCCACAAAGCAACGAGTTCACGAAATACTGTGCAATGAAACTATCCAGTCATTCAAAAGTTTGTGGGTGTCTCTTGTAATCTTAGTGAAGAAAGGTGAAACTCTGCATTCCCTGTTGATTATTGTTACCTGAACAAAGTCACGAAAATGGGCCCTTCCTATGGTTAGACAATGCATTGCACAGGCCCTGCAATATGAAGTATTTTTTGTCCATGTACAGTTAAACCTCCATAAAATAAGCTTCCATATAACGAAATCCTTTATGTAATGAAGTATTTAACTTTTCATAACCTCATGTCCATAGAACACCATGTATTTAGAACCTCAATATAACAAAGTGTATTTGTGTGCAATTTCAATAGAACGAAATTGCACTTCCCCCGCAAAGGAATGCAGAGACAACAAATGGAAAATTCCGTGGACGCAGATGGTCAAACAACTGAATTACAATCAGCTGCTTGCAAATGCACTTCTCAAATGGCACACAGCACTACAAGGGTGCCCGGCGAAGTGGAGCCGCATTATAAAGTACAAGTGTGACAAGATCCTATCCTAGGTAGGATCCTATCTGATAAGATCCTAGGTGCGCGTGAAAGTGTGAAAGGGTGAGGCAAGAAAGGTGGTGACTTCAAGAGTGCTGGCTTCCCACACGAGCAAAGGGAAAGAGAGGGAGGGGAGCTCACTTGCAGTAATGCGATCAAGAGCGCACGAGAGGTGTGCCCGGTTGCCCGATAATTCGAAAAATTTTGTCGCCCTTTTCCTTGTAAAAAAAATAAATTGGTGACTGCACTTATTTGCATAAAAGGTTAAATTTCAATACAACAAAATTTCGAGATAATGAAGCAAATTGCTAATTTTACCTACTTCGTTATATCGAGGTTTAACTGTATCAAGCCTGGCTACTGACAAATCAAAGTTGACAAGAGGAATAGAGAGAAGACTGGCTTTATCACACTGGACGGCCTCTATGGGTTCAAGGTCATGTCATTTGTTCTTGGCTTGGCACCTGCAAACTCCTTAGTATGCTTTGGATACAGTATTGGCTGGCTTGAAATGGGCAGACCTGTCTCATCTACTTGGATGGCATTGTCATCTCTGCAGAAAAATTTGAGAGATCACCTGAAGCGTCTTGGAACAGTGCTAGAGACAATCAAGCCATCTAGACTAACCCTGAAGCCCAAAAAGCCATCGCGAAGTTCCCACAGTCTGTCAACTGAAAGGCAAAGCGCAGGTTCCTTGGTCTGTGTGCCTACTATAAAAGCTTTGTCAAGGGCTTTCCTCACATTGCTATGCCTTTGACTCATCTCATAAAATCAGACATTGAGTTTAAGCGGCACATACTGTTTATGTAGTGAAATGATGCCTGCAATTGCCACCATAACATGCACATTTCAACGAATATGCTGATGCTGAAATCCACCTACAGGAGTGGCATGGGACTCGGTGCTGTACTGGTCCAGAAAAAAAAAAAATTGACTTGAAGCTGTCATACCTTAGGCTAGCCGGTCACTACGAAAAGCAGAAATCAATTACAGTAAATCCTCGTTCACTCAAACTTTTCACTCAAAGAGTTTTTGTACAGAACTCTGGATATCTCGAAATCTAGGCTTTGGATATAACACGGAAAAGACAACAGGGAAGCGTCACTTGCACTTTCATTTCACCCATTTGCAGCTCGCTAGCAGAGTCAGCTTGCTAGCAGAGCCAGATGCCACGCTGGGCCACACTCCCCAATCATCTTTCCACCTTCGTTCTATCAACGGTATAGTGCTCTTGCTCAGCTACTTGCTGCTACTTTGTTGTGGTGTCATGCAGAGGCAGTTATCTACCGACTACCTTACCTGCTATGCTGAAATGAAAGCTCTGCCCAAAGGTAGTGCGGCCAAAGTGGCAAAATTTTTTGTTGAGGACATCCTTCTACAAGATGGTGCCGCAGAAGTGCTCACGACCTACAGAAGAACAGCTTTTACAGTGGAGCTCACCCAAGAGATTATAGACAAGTTCCCAGAGGACAATCGTCTACCACCAGCAGACGAATGGTCTTATGAAACGCCTATATACATTTGTCCCTTGCCAACATCTTGGTAATGCATGTTCACATTGAGCACAAGAAGTGGAATGCCACGCTTCCACACATAATTTTTGCCTACAACATGGCAGTGAAGAAACCCTGCAGCTCATCCGACTGCCTATCAAGAACCAGCAAAGACCTGACAGCCAGCATTACAATCTTCAACAATGCTTTGTGAAATATCAGTCCAGCAACCATATTCGGGTTTGAAAACCAATACACTGATGGGGTCTCAGTGAAAAACTTCTGCGATGGTATTTCAAACCATGCAAGATACTCTGACGTCTTGGTGCACTGGACTATGAGCTCGTGCTCGCCAGTGTCACAAAATCACAGCGACAACCGTACAAAACTTAAAGTTGTCCACACAGTGCATCTGAAGCCATTTTAACCGAGCCAATGAATTGAAGAACTTTCCTTATTTCTGCCTTGCTACTTTCTTGTTTTTCTTGAATAGCATCAATACGACACTTTTTAAGAGCGGGGCATGACATGCATACATTTTCATCATTTTCCAGTGACCATTCCATTCATCTCACTTGGCTGCAGTGACGGAACTGTGAACATTGTACTACGCTATCTGCTTCTGTACAGGCTCACGTACATTTTTCACAGTTGATATCCAAGCTTGGACACAAGGTTGGCATGGACCAAGCTGCGCCTGTGTGCCGTCGTGCACTTGCATGCTACTGCTGCGTCCTACTATGTCACAAGCTGCAGCCTACTGTGGGGATGCTCAACTCTCCTGATGCGCCCCCTGATGTTGCTTTTCCTGCATGACTCTTGCGTCTCCTGTAATCCGGCTTGTCCCCGTAGCTAGGCGCCAGCGGCGGTCGGTGTCGTTGCAGCATATTATGAGAGATGGCGCGAGTATTGCACAGCTAATGCTGCCCAACAACAAGGTGGGTTAGTCAAGTGTGACAGGGAGTAGGGTCTTCCTCTTTGGCTTGGGGTCAGCAAGCGTTGCAGAAGCTTCACGCATGCACTGACACATTTCGCGGGACCGTCCTGGAGAATGCCTAGGAGCAGGACACCGGAATGGACGAACACGATTGTTCGAACATAACACCGTTCGCATGACTGTACGTGCGAATGACTAGGCATTAGTGTCCAGCATGGGAATGAACATGTATGCTTACTATCCGATTACAGTGAGTCAGGCTTCCTTGATTTGTTGCGTGCCCATCGGCATGTTCTATGTTTTGCGATTCGGCTAGCAGTCGTTTGTGTATGAAAGGTGTCTAATATGAACACAGCACAAGAAAGCAGCAGGCAGAGTGTCTCAACCAGAGCAGCTCAGGCAATCTCAAGCTCGCACCTCCCATGCAACTGGCGATGTGGCTGTGACGCCGGGCATTCCTCTTCACTACAATCGCGCCCCACAGGAAAAGGAGCCATGCTGGCAACTCATGGTGAACATAGAACCATGGGGTCATAATATGGCTTCAGGCGTTGTACGTGGACGGTTTCATGACCACGACAGCGTTAGTCCGTAGGTGGCGTGACAGGCTCGACAATATAGTTCACAGGCGATGTCTGTGCTACAACACGGTAGGGTCCTTGATATTTGGAGACAAGCTTGGATGAGAGTCTAGCAGGAACGGCGGGAACCCAAAGCCACACAAGGGAGCCTGGAAGAAAGTGACAATGCGGGTGATCATCGTCAAGTCTAGATTTTTGTTTCCATTGGTCGACGGCTGTAAAGGAACAGGCGAGCTGATGGCATTCCTCTGCGTGGCGGGCAGCTTCAAAGAGGGGCGTACATTCGGATGAGTCGGGTCTGTACGGAAGAATGCTGCCAAGGGTAGTCGAAGGTTCGCGGCCATAAAAGAGGAAGAATGGGGAGAAGTTTGTGGTCGCCTGTGGTGCAGTGTTGTAGGCGAACGCGATGAATGGCAAAATGAGGTCCCAATTGGTGTGATCAGAGGCAACGTATTTGGAGAGCATGTCGTCAAGGGTGCAGTTAAATCTTTCCGTCAGACCATTAGTTTGAGGATGGTAGGCGGTGGTGGTGCGATGAACGATGCGACATTCAGCAAGGAGCGTGTTTACGCCTTTGGAGAGGAAGACATGTCCTCCATCACTTAAAAGTTTGCGAGGTGCACCGTGACGGAGAATCAAGTTTTTCAGGAGGAAGAATGCTATATCGCAAGCGGTGGCAGCAGGCAGAGCGGCTGTTTCTGCGTATAGTGTCAAATGGTTGATGGCGACGACTATCCAGCGGTTCCCGGAAGCCGTGCTCGGAAGGGGTCTATACAGGTCAATGCCAATGCGATCGAAGGGCCTGGCAGGACACGGGATTGGTTAGAGTGGACCAGAGACATGCTGAGTAGGAACCTTGCGGCATTGGCACTGAGAGCACGACCGAATGTACTTGCACACAAAGGTGTACATACCATGCCAATAAAACTTGGAGCGAAGCCGGGTGTACGTCTTGAAGACACCCGCATGTGCACACTGCGGGTCAGTGTGGAAGGCAGAACATATTTCACCACAAAGGTGTCAATGTATGACCAGCAACCACTTGCGATTGTCAGAGACGTAAGTCAGGCGATAGAGAAGTCCATCCCGAATTTCGAAGTGAGATGCTTGACGGCGCAAAGCTTGAGAAGGTGAAGGAACAGTCGACGCGTTTGAAAGGAAGCGGATAAGAGTACTAATCCAGGCATCCTGGCGTTACTCCGAAGCTATGTCGCAGCCTGCTGGGAATGAAAGTACTTGGTCAATGGCAGAGAGACAGGCATCGCTTTTGGTTGACACGGGCGAATAAGAAAGCGCGTCGACATCGGTGTGGCGGCGGCCAGACCTGTAGACAACGCGCACGCTGAAATCTTGCAACCGCAAAGCCCAGCGAGCTAATCGACTCGAGGGGTCCTTCAACGTGGACAGCCAACAAAGTGCATGGTGGTCTGTAATCACATCGAAGGGGTGGCCATAGAGGTAAGGTCGAAATTTACCAAGTGCCCAGATTATGGCCGAACACTCCTCTCCTTAACGGAATAATTCTTCTCAGCTTTGGCGAGGGTGTGGCTGGCGTATGCAACGACGTACTCGTCAAATTCAGACTTGCGCTGTGCGAGCACAGCGCCGAGTCCAACACCGCTGGCGTCGGTATGTACTTCGGTCGGAGCTGTCGGGTCAAAGTGACGCAGTATAGGTGGCGAGGTCAGTATACGACGCAACTCTTGGAAGGCATTGTCACAAACGGACGACCAGGCGTAGTCATTCAAGTCGCTCCCTAGAAGCTGATTCATGGGAGCGGTGATGGACGCAAAATTCCGAATGAAGTGGCGAAAGTAAGAACACAGACCAAGGAAGCTGTGAAGTTCTCTTACGGAGGAAGGTTTCGGAAAATCAGCAACTGCACAGAGCTTGGCAGCATCAGCAAGAATACCGTGTTTAGATACTACATGGCCAAGGATCGTGAGCTGGCTCGCGCCAAAGTGGCATTTCTTCAGGTTGAGCCGAAGGCCCACAGCAGTTAGGCACTGCAACACTTCCTTCAGCTTACAGAGATGGGTGGGAAAATCGGGCAAAAAAATAACTACATCATCCACAATAACCACAGGGACGTTTTCCACTTGAGACCACGCAAAAGATTGTCCATCATACGCTAAAATGTTGCGGGGGCATTGCAAAGCCCGAAAGGCATGACACGAAATTCACATAGGCCACCTGGTGTTACAAAGGCAATTTTAGGTTGGTCTTCAGGTGCCATGGGGACTTGCCAATAGCCGCTGCGTAAGTCGATAGAAGAGAAGAACTCCGCGCCTTGGAGACAGTCAAGGGCGTCGTCAATTCTCGGAAGAGGGTAAACATCTTTACCAGTTATTTTGTTAAGACAACGATAATCGACAAAATTTTAGACTGATCAGCTTACTGTTCGTTGCCTACAAAGTATTTACTAAGGTAATTGCAAATAGAATCAGGAACACCTTAGACTTCCGTCAACCAAAGGACCAGGCAGGATTCTGTAAATGCTACTCAACAATAGACCATATTCACGCTATCAATCAGGTGATTAGAAGAATGTTTGGAATATAACCAACCTTTATATATAGCTTTCATTGATTACGAGAAAGCGTTTGACTCAGTCGAAACCTCAGCAGTCATAGAGGCATTTCGCAATCACGGTGTAGACGAGCCGTATGTAAAAATACTGACAGATATCTATTGCGGCTCCACAGCCACCGTAGTCCTCCATAAAGAAAGCAACAAAATCCCAATAAAGAAAGGCGTCAGGCAAGGAGATATGATCTCTCCAATGCTGTTTACAGCGTGTTTACAGGAGGTATTCAGAGACCTGGATTGGGGAGAATTGGGGATAAAAGTTAATGGAGAATACCTTAGTAACTTGTGATTCGCTGATGATATTGCCTTGCTTAGTAACTCAGGGGACCAACTGCAATGCATGCTCACTGACCTGGAGAGGCAAAGCCGAAGGGTAGGTATAAAAATTAATCTGCAGAAAACTAAAGTAATGTTTAACAGTCTCGGAAGAGAACAGCAGTTTACGATAGGTAGCGAGGCACTGGAAGTGGTAAGGGAATACATCTACTTAGGACAGGTAGTGACTGCGAATCTGGATCATGAGACTGAAATAATCAGAAGAATAAGAATGGGCTGGGGCGCGTTTGGCAGGCATTCTCAGATCATGAACAGCAGGTTGCCATTATCCCTCAAGAGAAAAGTTTATAACAGCTGTGTCTTACCAGTACTCACGTACGGGGCAGAAACCTGGAGGCTTACGAAAAGGGTTCTACTTAAATTGAGGACGACGCAACAAGCTATGGAAAGAAGAATGATGGGTTTAACGTTAAGGGATAAGAAAAGAGCAGATTGGGTGAGGTAACAAACACGAGTTAATGATATCTTAGTTGAAATCAAGAAATGGGCATGGGCAGGACACGTAATGAGGAGGGAAGATAACCGATGGTCATTAAGAGTTACAGAATGGATTCCAAGGAAAGGGAAGCGTAGCAGAGGGCGGCAGAGAGTTAGGTGGGCGGATGAGATTAAGAAGTTTGCAGGGACAACATGGCCACAATTAGTACATGACCAGGGTAGTTGGAGAAGTATGGGAGAGGCCTTTGCCCTGCAATGGGCGTAACCAGGCTGAGGATGAGGATGAATCGACACAGAATCGTATCGATCCATCCTTCTACTTGAAAAGAACAAGGGGAGATGTCCAGGGGCTGTCCAAAAGCTGAATGACGCCGCGTTTGAGCATGTCAGCTACTTGGTCGTCGATACCACGGCGCTCTGTCGCGGATATGTGATATGGTCATTGTTGCAGTGGCGCACTGGTACCCGTGTTGATGCGACGACAAACGGTTGACGTGAGGCTTAAGGGAACATGCTGGCAGTCGAAAGACGAATGGAACTTGTCGAGAAGGCGTAGATGCTGGGTCATTGAGAAACAGCCAACGTGTCGGCGATGAAGCTATGTAAAACATCGGGTGAAGTCAGCTCTTGCGCGGGGTTACAGGTCACTCCGGCGACCTCATGAGTGGCGATGGGACAAGTTGGCATGTCAATGATGGCAGCAGGGTTGACACACTGGGCATGGCCCACACACTCCCCACGAAGCAAAGTGAGAGGACAGAATAATTGGTTGGCGACGAGCAATCTGCTGATGCCGGCATGAGCATCCAAAAGAGTGGAAGGTAGCGGGGAACATTTACGATGAGTGAAAATTGCAGATGGCGTAAAAAGTACGCTGGCATCAGCAACAATGTTGCATCACACTGTGGCAAGGGCAGAAGAGTGTGGTGGAATACAAATACAAATTCGGCAACAAATACTTTATCTTCAGGTTCCCAAGCGTCAAGGAGTGGGGCATTACACAGTGTTTGAAATTCCACTTCAGCACAACAACAGTCGATGACGGCCTTATTAGCGGAAAAGAAGTCCCAGCTCAAAATAAGATTGTGGGACAACACAGCACCAAAAATTCGACGATGTAGAGGAGGCCGTTGATCACAACGCAAGAAGTACACACAGCTGCAGGCGTGATGCGGTCTGTGCTGGCAGTACGAAGTAACACGTTGGACAGTGGCATCGTGACTTTTCTGAGCGAACGGCAAAATTTGGCACTAATAACTGAAACTGCGGCACCAGTGTCAACGAGGGCAAGTGCAGCGACGCCGTCCACATACACGTCAATAGCATTAGTCGGAGAAGGGAGAAGCCTTGGTCTGTTCGTGGGTGACGCAGTTCTTGCCCCTGGAACTGCGATGGTTAGTTTTCCCATTCCAGCGAAGAAGGACGACGGCGCATAAGCAAAAGCGAGTGGCATCGAGGCAATGGCGAACGGCGGTCAACAAGAGGGCGGTGGATGACGGGTGTGGGGAAACGTGTGGTGTGCGTCGAAGCTACGGCGGTAGGACGTTGCATGGCGTCGACAAAATCGTGCAACGTGGCCAGGTACACCACAAGCAAAACATATTGGCCAGTTGTCAGGAGTGTGCCATTGTCCACTGCTGTACCGCGGCTGAGCGAAGTGAGGAGCTGGACGCCGTGGCACGACCGATGGGGATGGCACAAAGGTCGGAGCTGATGGCTGCGTGAGAGCCTTGGCATAGCTGAGAGGTGCAGTCACCTCGGGAAAAGCAACAGGAGCCGGCACAGGCAGAGTCTCGCGGGCAGAAGGGAGAGCTCCGCACACTTGCTCGTGGATGACCTGGCGAAGGTTGGCCGGCAAAGGCGAAGGTGGTGGCTTGGCTGAGGACAGCAGCGAAAGCTGACGAGCGACCTCAGCACGGACGAACTCCTTCATCTGGCCAAGCAGGGAGTCCATCTCAGGAGCTGCGGTCATGCTCGCGAGGGTTTCGTCGGACGCAGGGGGGCGCCGCGTGAGAAGGCGCTGTCTGCAGAGCTGGTCGAAACTCTGGCAAAGCTCAATGACTTAAGAGACAGTGCCTGGGTTTTTGGAGAGGAGCATATGAAAGGCATTGTCGGAAATGCCCTTCATGATGTGACGTACCTTGTCTGCCTCCGCCATCGTCAGGTTGACACGCCCGCAAAAGTCGACGATGTCCTTTATGTAGCTAGCTGGTGAACGTTTCACCAGTTTGCCGGGATTCGCTTCGTAGGCGTTGTTCAGCGCAAAGTTTCCGCATGCCAGGGTGGCCAAAAACTTCTGCAGTGCCGGTTTTGAAGCTAGCCCATGTGCGGAGATCGGCTTCGTGGTTTTTGAACCACAGCTTGGCGATGCCCGATAAATAGAAGATTGTGTTGCCAAGCTTTAGGGCATCATCCCATTTGTTGGTGTTGCTGGTGCGTTCATACGGTTCCAGCCAATCTTCAACGTCTTTCTCATCGGTGCCACTGAAGATATCAGGATCTCGCTGACGCTGGGCACCGGCCCATATGATGGCTGGAGTAACCGGTGGGGATGTCGGGCTGGGGTCATCAGGCATGATGGATGGCAGAGTCCGGGTGCATAATTCCAGGTTGAGGGAAACCGTAGCACCTCCACCAGAATCTAACATGAATACAGCACAAAAATGTAGCAGGCAGCGTGTTTGAACCAGAGCAGCTCAGGCAATCTCGAGCTCGCGCCTCTCGGGTGACTGGCGATGTGGCTGCGGCGCCGGGCATTCCTCTTCACTACAGGTGCAATAAATGCCCTTGTGATTCTTAGCACTACTGTGCTGTCCTTCCTTTGCACCAGTGTGAAACCCCACATTAGAAGGGAAGCATTTCCGTCACCGGTGGCTTCACTTGGCAGTACTGAGGGAACTTTGAACGTCGTATTGAGCTACCTGCTTCTGTACAAGCTCACATGCATTTTTCACAGCTTATACCCGAGCTTCGACGCAAGGTTGGCATGGACTAAGCTTCACCAGCGTGCCATCATGCACCTGCGTGCTACTGCTGCCCCTACCACATCACAAGCTGCAGTCTACACAGTTCTACAGCCGTTCACAGTCTACAGCTGTTCACCGGCTGCTTCACTTGGCTGTAGCGACGAAATCTGAATGTTGTATTAAGCCATCTGCTTCCGTAAAGGCTCACACACGTTTTTCACAGGTTTTACCCGCGCTTGGACACAAGGTTGGCATGGACCAAGCTGCGCCTGCGTGCTAATGCTGCGTCCTACCATGTCACAATCTGCAATCTACAAAAGGAGCATTTCTGTCACCGGCTGGTGCACTTGGCAGTTGAGATGGAACTGTGAACATCATACTAAGCTGTCTGCTTGTGTAGAGGTCAGTGAATAGGCACATTGCATTTCTTCCTAGCAAATTTTACAGTCAAATATTCTGTCGCTGCTGCCAAGTTGTCGGTTGTATCTCTGTGTGTTGCTGCATCTGTCTCTCATTTCCATACCTCGGTTAAAAAGTGAGTTACTAATTTGTTATGGCGAAAATGAAAAAGGAAGTAAGGTTTGAATGCCTGAAACTTAAGGAGAAAATTCACCAGGAATTTAAAATGTTCTGCAAATCTGTAGAAAGATTTCCACAATGAAATACGAGAATTAAAAGCTGAGCAAATGAACCTGACGAAAAGCACTGACTATGCTCATGACACAACGAAGGACTTGAAGAAAAAACTAGACATAGCTGCTGCAAAAAAAAGAAAAAAGGAACACTCCGCTGGATACTGAATATGCTGCTCTGTGCCTAGAAAACGCAACCCTAAAGAGCTCTTTGAATGATGTAGAGCATCCAGTAACTAGCTGTGAGCAATACTCTAGGAATATGAATTAGGAGCTACAAGGGGTCATTAAGAATGAAAATCAGTCTGCAAGTGATCTGCTTGGTACAGCCGTCATTGAGCCAACTGCCAGAGATGACATGGAAGCATGTTACCGCATACCAAGTAGAAAGAATAGAAGCCACATTATTGTTCAATCTAAATTGTGCATAAAGCGCAATAACATACTGAAGAAAGCCAAAAAGGCATGCCTTACTAATGTGGACTTGGGCATAAGCAGCTCAACACCTTTTCATCACCAGTGTACGTCAATGAGCATCTTTACCAGACACTGAAGAGATTGCTGGCACTTGCAGTGAAAAACAAATATGAAGTGGAAATCAGTGTGGTCTTTTAATGGAAAAATATATTATATGCTAGACAGTCCGATGCACAGGGTGTCTATCTAGTTGACATTTCCAAATTCCCCAAGTTTTCCAGGTTTTCCTAGAGTCACACAGAACTTTGTTTAATGTCAAGTTGGGCTGACACCATGTCGCCCGATGCTGTCACTCACTAGTAAACATGTTTAAAAATTAAAAAAGCGACTTCATTCAGTTTGAATAGTAAGGAGTATTATTTTATTCAAAAAGAAAACAGAAGGAAGGGGTTAGTAAGATGCACCGCAAATAAATTATTTTCGAAAAACACAGTAAAGCCCAGTGTAAATCGAGTCGAACATTTTCCAATACGAATAAAAAGAGACGCATACAGAAGAAAATATCTACGAACATGAGCTATTTCTATCATTTGATAGCAAGCTCATTGGTATGAGGCCTGAACATTGTCACATGTGAGAGTCTTTCTCAGCAGCTGGAAAGTCAACGTCAACTGTCCTTACATACTCTCAGCCTGCAGACAACACCCAAGTGTTACATTTCACTTATTTAAGGAGTTTACTTTGGCTTGGATGAGGGACACCTGAATCTCGGCATCAACCAACACTTTTTTGAGCTCAAGCTCCTTCAAAGAAGTGGCGGCCTACTTCCTTTTCCGTTCATTCCTCAATGCAACGGTCCTTTCCATTCTCGTTCTACTTCTGCCGCGCGTTTGCCCGATGGACCATTTGAAGCATCTTGGTCAGTTGCACAGTCCACGGCCGATTTTCAGAACTCCCTAGGGGTTGCGAAAACGTTCGAAAAATCGGCCAGTTGGAAAAAAATAAATGCGTGTCATTTACTGCCCTTAAAGGGACACTAAAGGTTACCAGAAAGTCAAGTTAAAGTGATAAAGCAATGCTCTAGCACGTCTAAGGTGCCAATATAATCGCGAATAAGGCTTCAGTAACCGAGAAATTTAGGTAAATGCACGACACAATTTGAGACCCCCCAGCGATATTTCGGTACTAGCCCGATGACGAAAGCACTCCTCATCATAATTTATGTCACTAGTACTCAACTACTTGTACTAAAAAGATCATTTCATTAGATTACAAGACGAAAGAAAATGCTACTTGTCTACTTCTATTCGATTTTAATAAAAAAATAACATTTTAACGTTACACTTGAGCAGTATGGGTGATCGAAAGGTTTCGTTTTCGCTCGACTTTGCGCCGCACACGCTTTGGAGTTTCAGTTGTTTCTTTATCGCGTCATGCTGCGGTGGTCCTGCTGGCTCACGAAACTTGCATTTGGAACAAGCAGCGAGAATGCCACATCCATGTGATGTCGTGGGATGCACGAACGGTCCGCGGAACTTGGCCAAGGGCAGATGCAGCGGCGAACCCAACGTTACTTATCACTAGAGAGTTTTAGTTTAGGGGACGCAAGGCGTTGGGGCACCTAGCACTTGGGTGCGTTTGCGTACGCAAGCAGAAACGTGTTATATGTTAGCGGCCCCAAACGCAAGCTGCAGTGAGGTCGCATGCGCTCACAGCGCCATCAACGTCTGATCTTTGCTGCGTTATCATTTTTTAAAACATGAAATCAAGCATATGAAGTAAAGCACATAAAACTATTCTTATTAAAAGCAGTTACTAGAGAGGTTTAGAGTGTCCGGTATTCGGGTAAACGCAGGCTGGGGCGTTGGGGCGGAGCCATGAACGGGAGCGGCCTGCATGGTGCAGCCACCTGGTGGCGCAAAGCTCAAACAGAAAAAAACAGCTAATATTGCAGTAACCAAGTGTATTTTACTTTGCTGCGGGTAGAAATGTTTGGCAGCAACACAATTACGCCAGTTCCGAAAATTTACACCAGCAGTAGAATAGACTTGGTTACAGCAATATTAGCTGCTTTGGTCCGTTTGAGCTTTGCGCCGCCAAGTGGATGCACCATGCAGGCCGCTACTGTTTATGGCTCCGCCCCAACTGCGCTTATCCGAATACCGGACACGCTAAACCTCTCTAATATATATAAAAACGACATCTGTCAACACTTGGCGAAAGATTTATTAGATTATCTACCAGCTAGCTACTCGCAAGTTCTCCTACACCGTGAGAGTCACGTGGGTAACGTGACCACTTAGGGGCAGCGATGTTTTCGGCCAGCCTGATAACCCAAGGACGCAAGTGCATGTAGCGGTCTCCGCATGCGCAGTACCGTCGCCCCTAGTTCTTGTGTACGCAAGCCGCTTGCGTCCCCTAAACTAAAGCTCTCCATTGTGTGCCAACGAGTGAACCTCTCTGTTCGGAGTGGTTAAGTGCCGTGCCTCTGCCACAGCGCGCTGGCAAAGAGCCGAAAAATCACGTAGTGTGCTCGCTGCACTTTCGTCCAGAGGATTACGAGTTTAACGCCAACTTACTGAAGTTGCGTGAAGTGCCTTTCAAAGCAGGCCGTCGTCGTAGTAGTATGCAACTACGCCGGCGGCGCGAGCCCTCAGCAGCAGGTCACGTTCATCAGTGCTAAAATCGCTGAACTCGAGCCCAGCATAGCGAGCTAATGTGCCGTTGTCAGGGTCATCCATTGCAACGAGCGTCGAAGTTGGCGTAATAAAATAAAGAACCAGCTTATCGCCGTGCGCTTTCCCTTCCGCTAGCAACCATAGCATAGAGAGAAAAAAAAAAGTTTCTCTATGACCATAGTACCGCTATCGCGCTGCTGTCGGCTCTGTCTTGGCTCTGTTTCTGGCCGCGCGTTTGCGTTTTGCACAGAAAAGCCATAGCGCCATCTGCGGGAGCCGTTTTACTAACCAACGGTGCAACGTCACTATAAGACTATGACGTCAATACTCTTCGATCGGAGGGCGGGTGATTTGAACTGCGCTAGAGGTACGCGGATGCTTCAGAACGCATTCTCTCTTAAAATAAGTATCTTTTTCGCATGAAACAAGCGTTTCGAGGTTTCTGGGATGGTATTTCAACAGTCCACGTTGACTTAATATTAACCTTTAGTGCCCCTTTAAGGGCTCATATTGGCACAGGCACGTCCGAAAAGGCTCGGAAGGCCTGCCAGTACACTTATTACACATATCGGTGCTCGTACTGCGACGGGAAAGGGCGGGTGGACGCGTGTAAATTAAGGAATACATACTGCGTCCCCTGACAATAGCCCCTTCCCACGCTTGTTATGCTTCACCGCAGTACTTTCGCGTATGCTGCACCGCGTAACACTGCTACACTGACGCGAAGCTGACTTTCGGAAACCGGCATTATGCAAGGCGCCGTGCTTTCCGAGCTTCAAAGTCAATCGTGAGGACCATAAAGGCCCTCAATGAAAAAACACGAGGCCGAACGGCAAGAAGCTTAATAGCGAACGTCGAAGCAGCTAGGTCTAGCGTTTGCCGCGGTGGTGCATACGGCTCCCAGCGGATCTGCGTGCGAGAACTCCGGTTCAAGGCGGCAAGGTCATCAAAACGGCGGCACTGGTGGCTTTGGTTAATGCCGTTTCCGACCTGCGGTCACGGCAAAAAGTCCGGAAAATCAAATGGCGAACGGTTTTTGCGTCCGAAATTTCAGACGTTCTTATACATCGACTCAATGGGGTATGTGGTGCTGCCGCGAAGCCGTCCGAATAATCGGGCGTCCGGAAAGTCAGTCGTTGCCTGTACACTGGCTACCCTTTCAGACGACGGCACGGCGTAAAAAGAATATTTGTTGCGAATGCTCTCTGTTACTTGAGTCAGCATTACCGCGATTTTCGTTCCCCTTCAATGCAATTACAGCTAATTTTCCCTGATAGAAGCACAAACTCCCTGAATTTTCCCTGAGTATTTCCAGACTATTCAAAATCCCTGAGAATTCCCGGTTCTCCCTGTTGGTAGTCACCCTGGACACAATGCCTGTTGTGCACATACCGAGTGAGCGTGACATCGAAAAGATTTTTGAAAGGTGAAAGACAGAAGTTCAGGAAGAGTACCGTGCTTCCTTGTATTTATAGTCTTTTTTCTTTCTGATATGGATTATCTGAAGCTTGCCTTTCCCCAGTGTGTTAGCTCACGGTACCCAACAAGTGACTCAGCGCTACATGTTATTACAAGATTATTGAACCACAAGAAAGACGATGTCACAGTTCTTCTGGAACAATTTCAATTACCCTTTAACGCTATCATGTTGAGTGAAAATTGAAATGATCAGGCATATAATTTGGACGGATAAAATGTATTTTCCCTTAATCGTCTCAACAAACGAGGCCGAGGTGTGGCACTGCTTGTTATGATACAAAGGAATGGCCATGTTGTCACTCAATTAATTGCTGTAGTAACTGATGATTATGAAATACTAATAATTTCATGTAAGCTTGAGCTGAATTCTGTACTGTATCGACCCCCAATTGGAAGTATTGCCAGTTTCTTGCTGTATGAAACTTTTTTGGAATATGTTTGTTATAACAACTTACACCTGGTTTCTGCAGGAGACTTCAATATTAGTGTGATGGAAAAAAGCAATGTCACCCACGATCTAAACACCCTGTTACATTCCCCTGGGTTTACTAATAACGACACCAACTCGTATTACATGCTCCACAGCATTGGCGCTAGATCTTATTGTGACAAATCTACAGCGCAGGTACTATCGTATCTGACATTAGTGTCCTGTCTTTTTAAATTACCAGAACAAACCACTGCATGATGATGAGATAAACGAGAACAAGGTAAAAGCAGGAGCTAACATTTCGACAAGTGGCCTTGTCTTCAGCACAATGCGTTGGCGGGCTAGTTGGTGCGAATCCATGAATACTTTGTTTAGCGCAAAACAAAGTATTCATGGACTTGTCTTCCTCAAGGCGACGTATGCTTTCCTCACCACAGTATATATAGGTGGGGTTCTTCTAAAGGGGAGAGGGTGTAAGGCGGGTGGGTGCGGCAACGAGGGAAAGTGTGTTAGCGTGTCGAATTGAGAATAAAGGAATGCTGTGCACAAGGCCAGGGCCATCCCCCCCATGTCTGTCAAAATTATGGGGTTTTACATTCCAAAAGCACTTTAATTATGAGGCATGCCGTAGTGGAGGACTCCGGAAATTTTGACCACCTGGGGTTCGTTAACGTGCACCTAAATCTAAGTACACGGGTGTTTTCGCATTTTGCCCCCATAGAAATGCGGCCACCGTGGCCAGCATTCGATCCCGCAACCTCATGTTCAGCAGCCCAACACCATAGCTACTGAGCAACCCCGGCGGGTGCACATATCTTTAACCTAATTATTGAATCTGAAGTTTTTCCAGGAGTTATGAAAGGAGCAAGTGTCAGACATTTTAAAAGAAGGAGATCGTGATACAGAAAGTACAGTAATTACAGACCTAGTATTTCTGTCCTTCCCGTCTTCTCAAAGTGCCTAGAAAAAATTATCTTTGTTTGAATAATGCAGTTTTCCAATAAATTTCGAGTTCTAACAGATGCACAATTTGGCTTTAGAAACAGTATGCTTGCTGAAACTGCACTGCTGACGTTGAAAGGAGCTATAGTTCACCACACTGAAGAAAACTAATTCATACTCAGTACTTTTTTAGATTTCAGCAAGGCCTTCAATCCCCTTGAGAATAGTATTCTCTTGCACAAAGAATCATATGGCATTCGTGGTATTTGCGTATCTCTGCTTCAACCTTACCTTCAAAATAGATATACACATCTACAAATGTAGCTCGTCGTTCTTGCCTCTCATCTGCGGTGTACTGAAAGGGAGTATTCTGGGTCCTTTAATGTTCAATGTTTATATCAATGATATTGTAAACATAGGCACAACAGCTAAATATGTAACATAACAGATTATTCAACTATACTTATCACCGATATTAACCTGCATCATTTAATATCCAAAGATGACATGTTTTCGGACCTTTTCTCGTGGTAAAAATGAATTGGCTTAAGATCAATCCAAATAAAACAGAAGCTGTTATATATTGTGCTAAAAATAAAACAGTCACAATTCATTATTCACCAGCCTTTACTCCTTGATTCACAGTGAATAGATATTTCAAAGAAATTTAAAACTGCACAGGAAAAACAAGGACACGGGGAAGGAACACACAAGAGACCACGAGCGCAGACTGCCAAATGTTCCGTTCACAGTCTGTCCTCGGTTTTTTCGTGCAGTTTTACCCTTCCTTCAAGTATGAACCAACAAGCACTCAATAGATATTGTTGATGTGCATAAAATACTTGGGGTTTACATTTCATCAAAGTTAAGTTCAGGTGCCCCAGAAAAATCTCGTCTGTAACAGGAGTCGTGTCATGCTGCCATAATCTGCTGCCGCTCAGGGCTAAACCTTAAGAGGACGCTTTAGCTCAAGTCGTCATCATCATCATCATCATCATCATCAGCCTAGTTACGCCCACTGCAGGGCAAAGGCCTCTCCCATACTTCTCCAACTACCCCGGCCATGTACTAATTGTGGCCATGTTGTCCCTGCAAACGTCTTAATGTCATCCGCCCACCTAACTTTCTGCCGCCCCCTGCTACGCTTCCCTTCCCTTGGAATCCAGTTCGTAACCCTTAATGACCATCGGTTATCTCCCCTCCTCATTACATGTTCGGCCCATGCCCATTTCTTTTTCTTGATTTCAACTAAGATGTCATTTACCCGCGTTTGTTGCCTCACCCAATCTGCTCTTTTCTTATCCCTTAACGTTACACCCATCATTCCTCTTTCATAGCGCGTTGCGTCGTCCTCAATTTCAGCAGAACCCTTTTCATAAGCCTCCAGGTTTCTGCCCCATATGTGAGTACTGGTAACACACGGCTGTTATACACTTTCCTTTTGAGGGATAGTGGCAACCTGCTGTTCATGATTTGAGAATGCCTGCCAAATGCACCCCAGCCCATTCTTATTCTTCTGGTTATTTCAGTCTCATGATCCGGATCCGTGGTCACTACCTGCCCTAAGTAGATGGATTCCCTTACCACTTCCAGTGCCTCACTACCTATCGTAAACTGCTGTTCTCTTCCGAGACTGTTAAACATTACTTTAGTTTTCTGCAGATTAATTTTCAGACCCACCCTTCTGCTTGCCTCTCCAGGTCAGTGAGCATGCATTGCAATTGGTCTCCTGAGTTACTAAGCAAGGCAATATCATCAGCGAATCGCAAGTTGCTAAGGTATTCTCTATCAACTTTTATCCCCAATTCTTCCCACTCCAGGTCTCTGAATACCTCCTGTAAACATGCTGTGAATAGCATTGGAGAGATCGTATCTCCCTGTCTGACGCCTTTCTTTATTGGGATTTTGTTACTTTCTTTGTGGAGGACTATGGTGGCTGTGGAGCCGCTATAGATATCTTCCAGTATTTTTACGTATGGCTCATCAACACCCTGATTCCGTAATGCCTTCATGACTGCTGAGGTTTCGACTGAATCAAACGCTTTCTCGTAATCAATGAAAGCTATATATAAGGGTTGGTTATATTCTGCACATTTCTCTATCACTTGATTGATAGTGTGAATATGGTCTATTGTTGAGTAGCCTTTACAGAATCCTGCCTGGTCCTTTGGTTGACAGAAGTCAAAGGTGTTCCTGATTCTATTTGCGATTACCTTGGTAAATACTTTGTAGGCAACGGACAGTAAGCTAATCGGTCTATAATTTTTCAAGTCTTTGGCGTCCCCTTTCTTATGGATTAGGATTATGTTAGCGTTCTTCCAAGATTCCGGTACGCTTGAGGTTATGAGGCATTGCGTATACAGGGTGGCCAGTTTCTTTAGAACAATCTGACTACCATCCTTCAACAAATCTGCTGTTACCTGATCCTCCCCAGCTGCCTTCCCCTTTTGCATAGCTCCTAAGGCTTTGTTTACTTCTTCTGGCGTTACCTGTGGGATTTCGAATTCCTCTAGGCTATTCTCTCTTCTACTATCATCGTGGGTGCCACTGGTACTGTATAAATCTCTATAGAACTCCTCAGCCACTTGAACTATCTCATCCATATTAGTAACGATGTTGCCGGCTTTGTCTCTTAACGCACACATCTGATTCTTGCCTATTCCTAGTTTCTTCTTCACTATTTTTAGGCTTCCTCCGTTCCTGAGAGCCTGTTCAATTCTATCCATATTATAGTTCCTGATGTCTGCAGTCTTCCGCTTGTTCATTAGCTTAGAAAGTTCTGCCAGTTCTATTCTAGCTGTAGGGTTAGAGGCTTTCATACATTGGCGTTTCTTGATCAGATCTTTCATCTCCTGCGATAGCTTACTGGTTTCCTGTCTAACAGCGTTACCACCGACTTCTATGGGGCTCTTGCATTGCCCAGGGGGCGTTGCGAAAAAGGCGCTAAAAAGCGCCCTCTGTCCAAAAATGGGTCGTACCAAGTTCGGTCGTCTGCTTCGGAAAGTATGTTTACAATATGGACCCGCCACTTTAGGTTGTGTTGTATCACGGCCTGCACCGAATATCGGGCGCTGAAGATTTTTTCAGGGGTGGCACGCTGCGTAAAGGCAAGAAATTATGCAGTGCCGAGTGCGTGTACGCCGTTCAAGAATTAAGTGGCGAAGCTTTAGTGCGGTGTCAATCGCAAGTGAAGCGAGTCGCGTACAAAGTGGAACTTCAGGTAAGGTTTGCACGCTGCTAGATTCAGGCGCACAAACGCGAGGAAATGCTTGCTCTAAATGAATCCACAGCAGCGATAAGCAGACATCATGTGTACGGAACTGCTCGAGCACACGACGGTACGCGCCGCGACGGCAGCGGTCTTTCGCCATGCCGCGACACGGCGGGCCTCCTGCAATCTTTGTTGACTGCATGCCGCTAAACAAGTAGTTTTGCCTGCGTTGTAGTAGCGGCCATCTGTCCCTTTTAGTAACTAGTAGTACTGATGCAATGCATATGAGCTCGCACGTACGTGCGAATCGCGCTGCAGCGCGAGCTCGTGCGCTGCTCGCTTGACGTAGCTTTTAGTGACAGCGCTCGAACATCGATCTGCTGTAATAAATACTACGTACCTTGCTGCGCTGCCTCAACATGCTGGCTTGAGGTCAAGTATGAGCACATTTAACTCTCTAACCTGTGCTGCTCGTAGTGAGGTAGTGAATGGTCACCGAATCTGCCTGGCCATTCGTGGTCATTTGCACACACCTGGTCACTTCGCCACTTCGCATCGGTCAAATTGTTAATCGTCGCTGTGGCTGGGTCTCGAATCGTGAATTACCAGCCATGCCTGCTGCTATGTCGGTCTGCTGTCGGGACTGTAGGCGCAAAAGACCGAAATTTAGAACGCAGATAATCAAGCAAGCTTCAAGACAGGCGAAGCAGCCAGCATGGCGCGAAGTTACGCTTACTCAGCGCGACGAACTGCAGCTATGCAGCGCGCCCGACGCTCCACTTCGTGAGGTCTTGAAGGAAAACGGTAGAATCTGATGTTGCGATTCAGGCCTTCTTGTTCATGGCAGCCCACGACGCAGAAGTAATGACGCTGACGCCTTTTCGAGGCTGGGCTAGTTCTCTCCAGATTGGCGTCACCGATTGCTTCTGCTCCCAGCATTACGTCCCACGGCACACGGAGAGTCCGTTTTTGTTAAACTATAGGCTGCGGCGGGCTCGCAGCGTGGTCGGCATGGTCTGTGAGAAGTGACGAGCCTTTTCGCACTCACAACATAGCAGAAAAAAGTGCGAATCGACGCAAAACTCGGCCTAGAAACGTGCTTCGCCACAGCCAGGGCTCAATACGACCCAAGCTGGTACGACCCAGATGTCGTTTCCCGCGCCGCCACCAGGCGCCGCTACTATACCTCAATCTCCAGCGCAAGACGCCCATTGCGCACTCCTTAATGTTGCCCATGAGATTGTCGTTCATTGCTTCAACACTAAGGTCCTCTTCCTGAGTTAAAGCCGAATACCTGTTCTGTAGCTTGATCTGGAATTCCTCTAGTTTCCCTCTTACCGCTAACGCATTGATTGGCTTCTTGTGTACCAGTTTCTTCCGTTCCCTCCTCAAGTCTAGGCTAATTCGAGTTCTTACCATCCTATGGTCACTGCAGCTTACCTTGCCGAGTACGTCTACATCTTGTATGATGCCAGGGTTAGCGCAGAGTATAAGGTCTATTTCATTTCTAGTCTCGCCGTTCGGGCTCCTCCACGTCCACTTTCGTCTATCCCGCTTGCGGAAGAAAATATTCATTATCCGCATATTATTCTGTTCCGCAAACTCTACTAATAACTCTCCCCTGCTATTCCTAGTGCCTATGCCACATTCCCCCACTGACTTGTCTCCAGCCTGCTTCTTGCCTACCCTGGCATTGAAGTCGCCCATCAGTATAGTGTATTTTGTTTTGACTTTACCCATCGCCAATTCCACGTCTTCATAAAAGCTTTCGACTTCCTGGTCATCATGACTGCATGTAGGGGCATAGACTTGTACCACCTTCAATTTGTACCTCTTATTAAGTTTCACAACAAGTCCTGCCACCCTCTCGTTAATGCTATAGAATTCATGTATGTTACCAGCTATGTCCTTATTAATCAGGAATTCGACTCCTAGTTCTCGTTTCTCCGCTAAGCCCCGGTAGTACAGTACGTGCCCGCTTTTTAGCACTGTATATGCTTCTTTTGTCCTCCTAACCTCACTGAGCCCTATTATATCCCATTTACTACCTTCTAATTCCTCCAATAACACTGCTAGACTCGCTTCACTAGATAACGTTCTAACGTTAAACGTTGCCAGGTTCAGATTCCAATGGCGGCCTGTCCGGATATGAATAGCTCGAGTGCTCCTACCTAATAACATGTAAAACGAGAATTAGTTTTTCTTGGCAGCCACTGCACCAAATTTGACAAGGCTTGTTGCATTCAAAAGAAAAACTTAAAATCTAGTGACTGTTGGTTTCGAATTTTTGATCTAGATCATAAATTTTTTATTAAAAATTAGCAAAAATTACAAATTTTCTGAAAATGAAACTATAAAGTTTACAACTGCATAACTCACCTATGAAAAACGATATTAGAATTATATGAATTGCATCTAATAGTACATCTAAAGCAGACAAAATTGATATGTCACACATGAAACTAAAAAAATTTAGTAATATGGAAATACAACTTTTTCAGAACCCTTGTACACAACGTAACAAATTCACGTAAAATATAAATTGGCATATCTAATTTGTCTGCTTTAAATGATCTAATAGTTGCCATTTCCAGAATCGCTGTATATGCTCTAGATACCGAGTTATTAAGTTGTTAACTTGGTGCTTCTTTTTCTTTTAACTTCAAAATTTTTAAAAATTCATGTTAGCAAAATTGAAGCCCTAAATCGAAATTCTGCTACCAAAAGTCACACGAATTTAACTTTCTCTCTCAAATACAACAAATTTCATTAAAATCGGCCCTTTGGTTATCTCAAAAAAGCGTTTCTGCATTTTATGTGCACTTGAATAGGCCGCATCGGAGTTGGGCCTGAGCTAAAGCTTCTTTTTAAATATATCACGCATTGTTTAACTCACATTTAAATTATTATATGTTGATATATACTCACACGGGGGGGAGGGGGGGAAACAAGCGAAAAAAAAAAGAACAGCAAGGAACTGATACTTTATTCACGCCAAACAGCTCATCACTGATCGAAGAACAGCACACCAGGTGGCAGCTCACATCACAGAAAAAAGTCCTTGATTTATTTTTACTGCGACTTGTACACGCGAATGATGGCTTTTTCAGCTGCAAACACTATTTCGAGCCCGTCCTCGTTGTCACCGTGAGTGCCAAAGAAGTGGCACAGCAGGTCTGCCACATCCAGCACTTGTGCGGGCATACGTACATTGGGTTCACCAATATCAGGCTCTGAGCTGTCGTTGACACATTCACCACTGTCGTCATCAGGCACTGTCGTCATTAGGCACCCCCGTCCCCGCACGCACAATTTCCGCCTCCGTTAGCTCTTCTGTCGTCACCCCATCAGCATGAGCATTGACGCACGTGCAGAAGGTGGCACAGTCGGGCGCAACGCCGGTGTCAAGGGGAGCGTCCCACGACGCTAGGGCTTGGTCGCCCACAACACCTTCATTGGTGGCAGCACTAATATTTTTGCTGTAACCACCGCTGCCGACACCAAATGAGGCATGCCAGAAGCAACTGGCAATCGTGCTTGCCGGTACAGCCATCCAAGCAGCCTGTAGCATCTCAATCGCCATCTACAAGTCGATTGTGGACTCGCGCTTCGTGCTCATATTGAGCAGAACCCGGTCGATCAGACGCTTGCGGAGCCCGACTTAAAGTTCATGGTAACTCCTTGGTAGAGGGGTTGCACAACTGCAGTGTAGTTAAAAAGCATAGCTCAATGTTTTTGAGCACAGTGGCAGTCTGGTGGGCCGCGCATTTGTCCAGTATGAGGCATATCTTCCGGTTCAGATTGCCCAGCCGCTCATCCCACTCCCGCAGCGATAGCGAGAAAATTTTTCTCGTCATCTACACCTACATATAACTCACTTGGAGCTTTCATTCGCCTTTAAAGTATCGTGGTGATGCACGTTTGCTGACCACGAAGGCGGGCACCTTTTCCGACCTATCCATGTTGGCACAAAGCAACACGGTTACGCGGACCTTGCTCTGCTCACTGCCGTGGCAACGTTCACATTTGAGGGCCAAGGTTTCTTGCGGCAGCATCTGCTAGAGAAGGGTGGTCTCACCCGCATTAAACAAATCCTTGGCACTGTATTTTTCTAGCAGCTGTCCAATGTTTGCCTTCGCCCATGCCACTGCAGCTTCGCGATCGACAGACTCCACTTCCCCGTTGACAGCCCTGCCGACGATGTCATGGCGCTCCTCGGAACATTGAAGCCAGCCGCCATTCGCCATAAAATCGTCGTGCTCTATGATGCACGTGAAGTCCCTCGCTTTGCGCTGCAACAGTGCCCCGCTCACAGTAATGCCACTTGCTCCTGCGTCCAAAAACCACTTGAAGATCGCCTTCTCTACAGCTTCAAAAGCCGGGGCTCGCAGTTTCTTTCTGTCGCCTTTTACGCCACATGTGACAGCACCACCAACAGCATCTTTGCTGCTCAACATCGTCGACAGCGCGCTCAATGTTATGTCGAAATCCTCGGCCACATTTTTTTTTCTTCACGCCGGACTCGACGGCTTTCAGCATAGTCACCTTCTGTTCGATCGTTCTGTGCTTCCGTTTGCCATTGTCGTCGTCCATCTCCTTTCTGGCAGCGAGAACTCGCACGAACCGATAGAAACACCGATATCCTTGATGCATATGCAGACAACAAGTAACAACAAAACTGCACTCAGCGCCACCCCACGCATGCAGCGGACGAGTGGGCAGGCCCACCAGTTCCAAGGGAAAGGGGAGGCCAGAAGACGCACATGGGAGAAGTGCACGTCGTGCGCTATAAGACGTTGACCTGACGGGTACTAAAATGATCAGTAAATGCTCTTTGTGGAAAAAAAAAATTGCTTACAATTACGTTACTTCCTAATGACAAATTTGAGCGCAGTTCTTGAGCTGTTACGGCTTTTCGATATATTGAGGCAAAGAATTCGTGCAAGACATGTATGTACACTTACAGACAACTTTTTATTCTTCACACATATTCCTTTTTCAAGAAACACTCCATTCACCGTTCTTGATTGTTATGAAGGAAGCTTTGTGGTCAGAGAAATAGACGTGCTGCACCAGTGCCTGGTTCGGCGTAGTACACTTCCGGATTCTCGCAATGCAATGACAGTGCTGGGCCTCTGCTCAGGCAGCTCATTCAGCAACAGTGGCAGACGAAGAACTTCCACCGATTGCCTTGCTCATGGCTCAGAAAGAACTGGCTGAGAATAAACTACTTATATAGGCAGACAGATTATATTATAATAAAAACCATCCGTGAGCCTTGGACAATCCGTCTGGTGCAGAACATTTCGTACCAGCTGCCACGAACGGAGCGTAGCTTGGCGCAACTGCCTCGCTTATTGGGAGGTTGCGAGAGGCAGCGCGAGGCGCATAGGAACGTTGCATGGCAAAGAGATGTCAGTTACTGACTGACATCACTGACACTGCCAGTGAGTCAATTGAAGGTGGCTTTGGGTTTCAGCTTGGGAAGCGCAAACTGTGATCTGCTGATACTGAGCCGGCGCTTCGGCAACTGGGGAACAACGCGCGCGGTCGCCGCCACGGAGGAGAGGAGGGGGGAAGGGGTACACGCAGTGGTGTATGGCGACGGCTATGTGTTTTGGCTTGGGCAGCAGCACATCATTGAGATCAGCCACCACCGAGCTGGCGCTCTGATTGCCGCCGCACATGGGTGGCATTGGAGGAGGAGGGAAGAAAGCAAGGCTCACGCCGTGCGCGAGAGATGGCACCAGGAGCTCGCGCAGCTAGACCAGCGTGTTGGCCCCGGCTATGAAGCTGGTTATGGCGAGGCACGACAGCGCCGTGAAACGCAGGAACGGGCGCCAAAAATCTGCGCTCTAAAAAGGCTCATTATACCCATTGCAAAGAAATTTTCACATCGTTAAAACAAGGTTTTCAACACATGGGTATCTATTGGAATCTCACGAGGAATCACAATTGCTTCATTATATCGATTAGTTTGTCATATCCCATTTCGTTATAACGAGGTTTTACTGTACAACATTCCAACAACACTAAACATATGAAAATGCAACCAGTTGGAATAAAAAACAGTTACGGCTTACTGTTCTTCCATTGTGTCCTAGAAAAGCATTAAGTATCTATAAGTCATATTGACTGTACTGTTCACAAATTATTCCTTAATTTTGTTTGCTACATTTTCAGTGTATTTGTGTGACTGATAAGTATGCTGTACAATGTAGCATAACTGTGAGTTGGCCTAGTTCCAACAGATTCATTTTAGAAATACTTTTTGTGCACAAAACAAACAGGGACAAAGAAAAGCAGCAACACAAGCACGAGCGCTTTCTAACAATTGGTTTTATTTTCGAAGAACCACCTGCTTAAGTACCCACAGATCTGTGCGATCCAATCAAGAGAACACGCAAATAGCACATATAACAACACTAGTGATAAACTGCCTCAGATCAGCGCTACCCGGTGAACATAAAAACTGCAAAGCACATAAAACAAGCAATTCAGATAAAAATGTGTTAAAGATGTGACGACAGGAGTGAATTCTCTTTATCTCACAACGAAACAGAAGGATGACTGATGCATTTTTCCTTTAGTTTTGCAATCCAGTGAGCTTCCACAATTTCTCTTGCAGTTTGGTTTCTATACCTAAACAATATGTCAGTGCGTCTAAGACAGGGTGAGCAAGCATGTTCTTGACAATGCATTGCCAAATGCATTGTGTTGTAAGTGCATTTTGCAAATGCATTGTGTTGTAATACAATATGTTGTGATTTGCATATGCACTTTATGCATTGTAATTTTAAGTGCATTTGTGTGATTTATGAATATGTTGTGCTACGCATTGTAATCTGCTTGTTTTCTTTTTACTTTTGTAATGACCTATCTATAATCTCAACCTATGCACTTTGTACAGCTGCTGCCATGTAACGGTTACTAGGGCACTCTCAATCCATTCTCACGGCTTTTATCCCAACAGACCTTCCAGCGTATTGCCTGGTAAATAAATAAATAAACTTGAATTTTTCACTGGTTCACAAATGTTACAACCTTATTGCTTAGTACACCGTGCTGCTTCATGCATGGGAACTGTCTCGAAAGTTGTTGGCAGTTCCGTAGCAAGGTAAACTTGTCTAATTAGATTGCATGCGACATGCTCGCATCGGCGAATTTTCACGTGCTGCATACTTCCGCGTGCCGCTGCTAAATGGCGAGAGCTGCGCATTAACCTCTGATGCAATGGCACATCCACCGGTGATCTGGAGTGTGCACAATTTGGCCAAAAGATTCGGTCCTGTGTAAAGTCTGCACCCGACCGAAATTATAAAAAAAAAAAAGTGTGGCCCCTTACATGAGTCTAAACAGTATTCCAGAATGCACGTGAGTACCAGCGATTATGCTAGAATCTGTTATGCTAGTCAGTGCTCTTGACCTGTAGATCAGATGTCTTGGATAGACAACTGTGCCCACTGCTTTCGCTGCATTGTGATTGAGTGTTGCTTTTCTGGGCACAAGTTTGTCCACTAAAGTTAGTTTGCATCACTCACAGTTGTGCCACAGTCTGGTTCCTCCCCATCACTAAAACGTGACACTATTCTCAACCTGTGTGTTAAATGAGATAATCTACAGTACTGTTAGCTTTATCTATAGTTGTGTCTTCTGTGTGATACCCTTAACTAGAGAGCCTTTAAGCGTAACTTGAGCAAACAACAAACAAACAAATAAATTTGTGGTTATTGTTTATTACTTAATGAAAAGAGCGCTACGAAGACACGGACTAAAAGAACAACATGTACGATGGACCTGTTTTTTTAGTTCGTGTCTTCGTAGCGCTCTTTTCATTAAGTATGCAAAACCAACTCGCCCACATCAAGCTTCTGCTGCTTCATATTGTTCATTAGTGTGGAGCATTGCCGTAGGGGTCAAAGAAGACAAATACACTGTCTTGGATAATATTGACACCGGTTACATGAACAGCTTTTCCGATTTCGTGGCTTAATGAGACAGTATGAATGCCTTCCACTAATGCATGAAAGACAGGCTTACCCTGAGCTGCTGTAGCGTGAGCTGCGTGTCCTGAAGCTGGTTTTCAAGCTCCACCTTGTGCTGCTCTGCCAGGTGGAGCCTCTTCTGAAGTGCCTTGCACTGCATGGAGAAGCACCAGCACCATTAGAACAAAAGCATTACCTGCAATACACAAAACCTGCACACCAGGAGGTCAGATGTCACATATCAGTCAGGCAACCATTAAGAAGATGCTTTGTCTAACAGCATTGCAATTAAAATATTTGCAAAATGTAACAATGTTCTCATTAGGTGGCTACAGAACTAATCTCAATGAAATATGTAATACTCAAAAGAAGACTAACAGTCGTGATTGTTATAAGCATATTTCTTTTATTTTGAAGAGGTGGTACAAGCATTTGCAGGGCGACATATTTTCACTCACAAACAATGTGCCATGCAGTTCTGGCTTAAAGCGCTTATGCATAAATTGCAGCAAAGCAGGAAGATGCACAATTAATTTTTAACTTTTGTGCAAAACTAAATTTTTCCGAACACATGACCACTGGCTCTCTTTCTGAAGCTGCTCTGCCTATGGGTGGTTCCCGGTGAATTTTAGTACATGTGTACATAGTCGGCTGCTTAGCACTACAGCTGTATTGACATATGTACTTGTTTTTCATTCTCTGGTGACTGCCTTTCAGCGGCTAACAAATGTTAAATGTAATCACTCGGTGCAGGACACGCCTGCATGTATCGGAAGTTTCTCGAATGTCAACAATAGTTCTGTCTGTTGTCTGTTGTCACTGAACCTTGCGTAATCTGATTGTATACACAGCGCGAATTGTGTAGTACTTGCTGGAAGGCACGCAGGCACGAACGATTACGCTATATTTTTTTACACTTAGCCGTAGTAGTGAGATCTGTATGCACGGGCTCAACTTTTCGGCCTTCTTATCACAGGGCATTTCAAGCAGCTGCACCAAGCACCCCTACTGCTTCTCGACATAAATCCATGGTCTGGCACCAGCAGGCGTCAGTGTCGGCTGCGCCCTGTTTCAAGGCTCATCGTCATGTCGTGCACTACAAAAGGAGCTCCATGGTCGTTGCAGCTTTCATTTGGCAGTAGCAGTGAGAGCTGTGTGCACGGGCTTAAATTGACCCTGAAACGATTTTGACAATTTTGTACAAACGTACTGAGTCGTTAAAGTAGGTCTTCCTTATCATTAATTGACACATCTAAGTACTGTAATGTGTGTAATTTATTATAAGCTTTTAAAAATGTATATCGCTGCCGATCACAGCACACTGCTTGGCGGAATTTTCAGCCGCCCCTACCCATGTGACATAAATCACCCAATTGATGTCATGAGGGTGAGCTATCCGATTGGCTGCCCGAGGCATATCATAGATAATTTTTCATCCTTTAAGGTGAACTAATGATGTTCGCAATAGTTGGAATGTTAGCTAATTTGTTTCTATAAAAAGAATGTAACAGGAATAGAATGCACAAGAACAATTTTTCACTACACTTAAGCACTTCCGGCACACAGCAAGCGTCATCTGCTTGTGTTACAACATGCTCCTCCTTGACGAGAGCTTTGCGATCAGTGTCGGTCTGTCTTTCCATGAGCACCATGAATCGACTTTGGTGCGTTGTGGGCTGCAAGCGTAGCGACTGGCAATATGTCAAGCTGCGACATCGTGTCCCTCTGTAAAGCAGCAGACGAGCGACGTGGCTGCAGCGCACCTGACTGTCACTATCCGATCGGTGCCAGAATTTGCCCGTTTGAGGCCATCCCTTTACACCGGAGGATTACTACCACAATAGCGTTTCGAGAGTCCGGTATTAGAGTAAATGCAAGCTTAAGGGGGCAGGGCCTGGCCGTTTGACCGTGTCGTTTCAAGGGATGAGCAGAAGTGCAAATATGAATGGTCTGCATGGTGCAGCCATCTGGTGGCACAGAGCTCAACCACACACAGTAGCAGTAATGAAATGTATTCTTTGCTGCTGGTGTAAACTTTTTGCAGGAGTAAAATCGTTAACATGTTGTTTTTGTAAATGTTTGAAATGTTTTAGACTTGGTTAGAGCAATATTAGCTCTTTGTTTGGCTGGTTAAAGGGACACTAAAGTGAAAAATGATTTCTTCTGCATCAGTAAATTACCATTATACAACACTAAAAACACCACTCTTACAACGATAAGACGTTTGGTAAGCCATAAAAAGCGCAAGAACGAAACACGGGTGGCGACGCCTACTGAAGTTCTTGCACCTGGGGGCTGTGACGTCTTGGATTTTGATGGCATCTTCTAGGGCCTACTAATTATATATAGCGGTACAGATTGACTACATTGTGTTCTAAAGGGAACAAATATTAAACACGACAAGTTTCGAGAACCTTTATTCAGCCAACGCGGCCCAAATGCGAAAACATACTTTGAAATCCCTGACGTCACGCTGACGTACCGGCGCTGGGGTTTCGGCACGAAATTCAAATACTGATACTTGGACCTTCATTTTCTCATCTAATAATGAAACTATTTTTTTTAAATGACTGCCTGCAGGGTTCTCAAACAATGCTTCATTAGTCTAAACTGATTTATTGTTTCACTTCAGTGTCCCATTAAGCTCTGCGTGAACAGGTGAATGGACCATGCAGACCGATCAGGCCGCTCACGTACGTCTACGCTAAAGTTGCTTCATCGGCTTGAGTTTATGCTTCCACCCATCCGTCGAAAGGCCCAGCCCGCCTGTGGTTACTGGAATACCAGACACATTCAGCGCTGCGACAGAATGCTCGCAATGCACGCTGCTTCGATAGCTCTCGCTTGGGGTCGACTGCCAAGCAGCTGGCGAAGAGTTTGGAGAGGATTCACACGCTCGCTCCTAGAGAACCGGAAGTCGACGACATGACGTGCCATCATGATGCAGAGCCAGTGAAGGCAGAGCTTAGTCCAGATCACTCGGCAAACGAGTTGAGGAGAAAATGCATGGGTATGGAGGAGGGTAACTTGTAATCGTCCGTAGCTCTATTAATGTGGGACGCTTCACACAAATTGTGGTGCGAATGATTAACTTTAGCTGTACCCTATGCATTTGAAAAATTTGTCCAAACCATTTCAGGGGCCCTTTAACTTTTCATTATTCTTATCCCAAGTTAGTGTTTTCATTATAGTGCCTATTTATTTCCCTGTTGAACCTCAAAGCTTCGTTGCTACTGCCAAATAGTGAATTCAGAGTTGTCTTGTCCGTCTGTACTGCGAAATGACAAACGATATTACCAGACTCAAGGAGGAAATGAAGACAGAACTACTTAAGCTATGAGATGAAACAAGAAAAATTTCTGTGGTTCCCTTGAAGAGGATTTGTAGATTGAAATCCGCAACCTAAGACATGAAGAGAGGAATATGATGCAGTCTTGAGTTTTCTTTCACTTCAATCAAGGAGCACAAAGAGAAAATGGACAATGTGGTTGCAGGAGCAGGAATCTTGAAAGTGAGAATGCAAAGCTTTGTGCTGAATACAAGTGTCTTGAAAGCAAAAGCCGGGATCTCAAAACACTGCTTGTTTTTGCAGGATATTACTCGCAGAAGGCAAACCCAGAAATACAAGAGTACTAAAAAAAGATGATGAATCTGTTAGAAAAATTGTGTCCAAGATTGGCAGTGCCATAAGTGAGGCAATAACTAAAGGCGATATCGAGGCCTGTCATCGAATGTTAAGTTGAGATACCAGCAAAAGTAACATTATTGTCCAGTTTAAGTCATGTGCAAAGTGAGACAGCATTCTAAAGGCAAAAAGAGCTCGAATCACAAATAAATTGTTGGACTGGCCACTGAAAACACTATCTATGTGACCAAGCATCTTTAAGCCTTAAGCCTTAAGAAACTTCTAGCTTCTGCCGTCAAGAGGAAATAGGAATACAAATGGATGTATGTCTGGTCATTTAACAGAAAAATTTATACAAAGCAAACTGACGATACGCCCGCCATGCACATTCCGAGCGAGCATGACAGTGACAATGCATTTTTAGGCCAGCAATTGCATCCGCGCAGGTGCAGGTGACAGCATGAGCTGAACGTTTCAGCATATTCATCGCAATGAATAACAGTTGCATATACCTAAAGTTAGCGTCACCTTCCACTATTAAAGCTAGTTACTCATCTTGCCAACCAGTTTTACATATTAACACCCACCCTGCAGTGAATAAAGAGGATGATATCTCAATTTATTTAGAACAATTCCTATTTAAATTGGATGTTATGTTATCTGAAACCTAATATGCAACTGGTAGCAGCAAGTTGGAGCTACATAGATATGAGAGTTTCTTTCTCAATTGACCAGAAAAACATGGAGGAGGTGTTGCACTTTATGACTAAACAAAAGAAAAGTGTTTTAGTACACGAGTACCGCGTGTCAAAAGAAGACTGTGAACTGCTAACAGTACTAAGTAACAATGAAGTATTTGTTGTTGTCTACTGCCTACCAGGTGGAGACGAGGCACTTCATAGAATTTTACTAATGTTTCTTGGACTGTACCTGCAAGAATAACTTTCACCAGGCTTGCGGTGGCGCTTTCAATATCCATATTCTAGAAGACAACAACGTCTTCAAGCAATTTGATACATTGTTGGCATCTGGTTTGAAAAATTTAATTACTGCGCCAACTTATATTACACGTCCCACATTGTCATGCCTCTACCTTCTAGTAAAAAACGTGGAAATCTGATATTTACACCGCTGATACTACTATTTCAGACCTTAGCGAACACTGTCGTGTTTGTACAGTGTGCAAAAAATGAAAAAGGCATAAAAGATGAGGTAGAAACTTTCACTGTTTAGTATATTGTTACGAAAGAAGTTTATTTACTGGGTGAAACAAAGTCCAGGAGGAAGCCACACGCAAGGGCCAACCGGTGCAGAGTACCGCCGAGATAATGCGCGTGCGCTCTACTTTCTCTGCCTCAGTCGCGCAGAGCTGCAACACTTTCCCCGGAGGCAGACGAAGCTCGCTGAACGAGTTAAAGGGCCTTGTGATGGTACTGCTTGAGTCTGGTCCAGTGAACAACTTGCGTCACACGTGAACGCCGGTTACTTGCCATCACTTTGGCAATGACATAGTTCACATCACTTAAGTGACTGACTATAACGAAAGGCCCCGTGTAAGTGGCAAGAAACTTCCAGTACAATCTCGTTTTGTGAACAGGTGTCCACAACTAAACATAGTCATCGGGAGTAAAGCTGACAGAGATATGCCACACATCGTAGCGTATCTTGCTGTTGCCTTGCGAGGACAACGTCCTAAGATGCGCCAGTCAACGTGCTTCTTCAGCATGACCCAGAGTTTGGGCAATTGAAGGATCTTCTTGACGCAATAAAGGTAGACTAGTGTCCAGAAAGCTCTGGGGAATGCGTGCTAACAGCAAACAAAAAATGGCACAAATCAAGTAACTTCATGCTTGGCACTATTCTACACGTATGTTACAAAAGGTAAGACAGAATCCCAATTTTTATGGTCAGCAGCGACATACATAGATAACACGTTGGTAAGGGTTCAGTTCGTCCGCTCCATGAGGCCACCAGTTTGTGGATGGTAAGGAGTGGAATGACTATATGCAGAACCACAAAGCCGTAAAAGTTCTTCAACGGCGTATGCGGTGACTTGCCATCCACAGTAACTGATGACAACCTGTGGAGCAGCATGACGTGATGCACAGGGTGTCTACCAAGTTGACATTTCCGAATTCCCTGAGTTTTTCAGGTTCTTCCCCGAGAGCTTTTGTAAAATTCCCTGAGTGACACAGAACTTTGCTTTACGTCAAGACAGACTGACACTATGTCACCCGATGCTGTCACTCTCTAGTAAGCATGCTAAGAAATGACTTAATCCAGTTTGAATAGTAAGGACTATCATTTATTTTATATAAAAAAGAAATCTGTAGAGAGTGGTTAGTAAAATGCACATTGAATAAGATAACTCTGAAAGAAATGGTAAAACTCATTGCAAATCGAATGGAACATTCTCAAATATGAAATGCATACATAAACAAATGTTTTTGAATATCCACTTCAGTCACGGATTATGATCGACTGTCGATACATATGTGTGTGAAACATAGGTGTTGCTTGCGACTGCACTGAAAGCAAATCAAGGTGACAGAATGACTCTTTGAGCATTTTATGATGAGTCACTATAGTTACAGAGTAACTAAATATTTGAATATTGTGAAGTTAGCCATGCTACGCTTCTTCATAAAAAGGATTAAATCCCCCACTCGAATTACATGCACAAGTTAATCATTAGTCTCAAGCATTTCAAGAAAGAAAAACTTTTATATATTTCAAGGTTGCTACCAACATGCCCCACATGAAGTATCACGTAAAACATGGTAGTGCCTTCGCCAAAGCGATACTCTGTAATGATACATATCACTCAGAAGTAAAATGGAAGTAATTTAGATTAACAGAACATTCAATTTGCCGTAAGCTTAATGTTCATGCTCTATTCCTTGCTACTACTGCACAGAAGTGGCAAAAATAGGTCGCGCCTACAGATGTGCACGCCGTGACTGAAGGTGATACGAGTATCAATTTATAGCAAGCTCATTGGTGTGAGGCCCGAACTTTGTCACAAATGAGATTCTCAACAGCTGGTGTGTCAACCTCAACTTTCCCGACATACACTCAGCTCGCACACAATGCCTCAGTGTTGCGCTTCACTGCTTCAACGAGTTTATTTCGGTTTGGATGAGGAACATCTGCATTCCAGCGTCGGCCAACACTTTGCTTTCTGAGCTCAAGCTCCTTGAAAAAAGCGGCGGCAGGCTTCCTTTCCTGTTCATTCCTCAACGTGCAGGTTCTTTCTGTTCTCGTCCTTGTACCGCGCTTTCACCCCACGGAACATTCGAAGCATCCTCTTCGTCAACTGTACAGTCAACGTCCGATTTTTCGGACTCATTAAGGGCCACGAAAATGTCCGTAAGATCGGGCAGTCCATAAAAATGAATGCATGTCTTTTACTGCCACATTAAAGGCTCAAACTGCCACAGGCACATCCGAAAAGGCCTACCCTCATGCTTATTAGGCATATCGGTGCCCGTACTGTGACAGGAGATGGTGGATGGACACGTGTATAATTAAGGAATAGATTATGTGTCCCGCAACAATTGCCCAGTCCCGCGCTTGTTATGCTTCACCACATAACATTTTTGTATTGAGGCAAAGCTGACTTTTGCGAACCGGCATTATGCAACGCGCCATACTTTCCGAGCTTCGAAGCCAATCGCGAGGACCACAAAGACTGAGTTAGTGCCACTGCTGCGGTCACAGCAAAAACTCTGGAAAATTGGACGGCGAAGGGATTTTGTGTTTGAAATTTCAGATGTTCTTAGACATTGATTCTATGGGGCACGTGATAGTGCCGCGGAGCCTTCGGGCGTGCGGAAAGTCTGCCATCGACTACAAACTCCAGCCGACGACACGGCATCAAAAGACGATTCGTTAAGATCCCTCCCTGTTACGCGAGTCAGCATTACTGCGACTTTCGTTCCTTTTTAGTAAAATTACAGCTAATTTTCTCTGATAGAAGCACAAAGTCCCTGAGCACTTCCACACTTCAAAATTCCTGAGAATTCCCGGTTTTCCCGGTTGGTAGATACCCTGGATGCAACAAAAATGAAGAGACATCTGCTGCAGTAGTAGATGGAAGTACCGCCGTTTCCATGTAGAGAGTGAAGTAATCTATTTTTATTTATTTATTTATTTATTTATTTATTTATTCAGAATACCCCTAAAGGCCCTCTCTCAGGAGGGTATTACATGGGGGGGGGGGGCAGTGCAGTAACGCATACAGATGTAATAAGTGAGTAATAAGTTAAAAACAAAAATTGGGAACTGATAAACAATAATTACAAAAGATAATAATACAAGACCAATAAGATTATTGTGGTAGTAATAATAATCAGAAGTGTACAAGAAGAATATGTATCACAAACACACGAAAAATGGAGGGTAATCTGGGTTATCGAAATCACTCAGACCATTAATGTATAACAAATCAGTAAACAATACAACACGTAAACTTAAAAGAAAAAGGCAAAACACCGCAATAAAAATAGGAACAATAACCAAAAAAATATGCATGTTACATAGAGGACAAGAACATCTTTTGACATCATTCTTAGCGGGAAAAAAGGGGGGGGGGACATGACACAAGAAAGGTTTATGCACTTTCATTAGGGATTAGAAGTTTCTGGGATTCATTTATGTCGGTGACGGTTGCGATGTGTGATGGAAAGCTATTCCACTCGGTTATGGTGCGCAGTATGAATGATCGGGCATAAGTTAGTGTGCGACACGTGAAGCGTTCGATTTAAAAGGGTGATTACGGCGGGGAAAGATGGCAGGGGGTGGCCTAAAGAAGTCCTCGCGAAGTGATGCATGATGGTAGAGCTTATGAAGAAGTGATAAGCGAGCGATTTTACGCCGACATGATAACACATGTAGTTCAGCACGATTCTTTAATGAAGTGACGCTGGTGTGACGTGAGTAATCCGAAAAAATAAAACGCACAGCACGGTTCTGCAGGGCTTCGATGTTTTTAATATTGTAGACTTGATCGGGATCCCAAATGGCTGAGGCATATTCTATTTTAGGACGGATTAAAGTGATATAAGGCTGTTTACGTAAGTGCGTTGGGGTGTGTTTCAAGTTACGTTTAAGAAACCCAAGTGAGCGGTTTGCTGAAGCAAGGGTGACATTAATATGGTAATTCCAGGACAGGTCAGACTGAAAGTTAACTCCAAGATATTTGTACGTGGTCGTAAGTTCCACTGAAGTATTATTTAGCAAGTAAGACGTTGGAATTCGAGAAGCTTTTTTAAATAAAGACATCAACTTAGTTTTTGAAGGATTTAGTGTCATTAGCCAAGTTGTGCACCACGAAGTTAAGGAGTCAAGGTCAGATTGTAGAGATTGGCGGTCAGCTTCAGAAGAGATGTTGTGGTAAATAACACAATCATCAGCGAATAGCCTAACTCTAGATTTGAGGGACGAGGGTAAGTCATTTATGTAAATTTGGAAAAGCAATGGACCGAGCACACTTCCTTGAGGAACACCGAATGAGACTGGGACGAAAGGAGAGTCAAAGTTATTGACGGACGTGAACTGTTGTCTATTAGAGAGGAAGGCTTGCACCCATGCCAGAACAAGTGGGTGAATATTAAGATGTCTAAGTTTTAGTAAGAGCCGGTGAAGAGGAACTCAAAACGCTTTTGAGAAGTCAAGGAATATGGCGTCAATTTGGATGCCGGCGTCCAATGATGGGTGTAAATCCTGAGTACATCCTGCAAGTTGTGTTTCACATGAGAAGCCCTTGCGAAAATCGTGCTGGTATTTGAAGATGATATTGTGTTCCTTTAAATATGTAATTACTTGTGAGTGTATAATGTGTTCCAAGAGTTTGCAGATGGTACTAGTTAAAGATATAGGTCTGTAGTTAAGTAGGGACGAGCGATCCCGATTTAAATATGGGCAGTAATTTTGCTATCAGCCAGTCCTGAGGAATTGTGCCTGACGATATTCATAGAGAGAAGATGGCTGCCAAGCAACAATAGATACCAGAAGAAATATGTTTAAGTATTTTGTTGTTGAAACCATTATGATCAGATGCAGATGACGTTTTTAATTTTCCGAGTAGAGATAAAATACCATCTTCATCAATTATTATTTCAGTCATATTACTACCGGAAACAACATCAATGCTAGGGCATGTAGTAATATCCTCAAGAGTAAAAACTGTTGAGAATGAATCATTTAATAACTTAGCAAATTCGGATTCAGTAACAGGAGAACCATTGGTATTAGCAAGAGTTACATCGGGGTGGTTGCTGGGATTTATTGTGCGCCAAAAGCGCCGAGGGTTATTTATTACCAAAGATGGCAAATCACGACTGAAGAAGCGACGACGAGTAGTTTTTAAAAGCTGTTGATATTCCTTGTCACACTTTTTATAGAGACACCACGAAGCCGATAGTCTGTTTTTGTCTGCCATTCTGAAAAGTCGTTTCTTCTTATTATTAAGTCGACGTAATTGCTGATTGAACCATGGAGAAATGTTGCTTGTTTTGATGGTCATAACCGGAATGTATTTGTTCATTAAGTTTGAGAGAGTATGTTTAAAAAGGTTCCAGTTATCTTCAATGGAACGTGACAAATGGGCAGCTAAAAAATGGTCCGTGAAATGGGATATTTCAAAACATATTGCATCAAAATTGGCTCGCTTATAGCACCTTATACACTTTCCAGCAACTCTCTTTTTGCTAAGTGAACAAGTTAAGCTTCCAGTAATTATGTCATGATCAGAAAGACCATCGAGATGGGCTATGTCAGTAGACAGGTCAGGTCGAGAAGTTAAAATTAGGTCAAGAATATTTGCGCATGTGCTCGAGCAACGTGTAGGTTTTTCGATAAGCTGGCACAACGAAAAATCAAGGCAAGAATCAAGAAATTCCTATGCCTGAGCATCGTTGGCTGAAACAGATAGTGTAGACCATTGAATATTGGGATAGTTGAAGTCTCCGAAGATTATAAGAACCGCATTTAGAAACCTCCCGCATATTTCAACAACAACGCGATCAAATTCACCTTCGAAGGTCGCATTCATGCCCGAGGGGCGATAAAAAATACCAACAATGAGGTCAGTGGAACCAAGCTTCAGGGACACAAATACGCTTTCAAGAAATGAGTTAACAAAGATAGGTATAGCAAAGAAATCTTTAGAAATTCCAATAAGCACACCCCCGCCTCTTCGATCCTTTCTATCGCAGCGGAAAAAGTTAAAATCTACTTGACTGACAAGAATATTATTATCGGAAACAGTATCGTTCAGCCACGTTTCTGTTAGTGCGATGATGGAAGGCGAACTTGAGTCGATAACAAGATAGTTCAATACTTTTAGAAAGAACACTTCTGATATTAGTGTAGAAGAAAGAGACCTTTCGGTCTGAACGAGATGGGGTGGTTACATGTGCTTGACGCTTAGAAGGGCCACGTCACGTAGGTGGGGTCATTGCTGAGCGTGGGTCTGTGCATGGTACACACACCGCGCATTTAGAAGTTGTGTCCCAAATGTAAGTGACGTTATTTAGGCACAGCCTGTCAAAAATAAGATGTACACGATCACCTTCCTTCCTTAGTGTTTTCGAAAACTGCAATAACTTCCTGCGTTTGTCCCGTACAGCCTCAGAATAGTCCCGTGTGACACTGAAGGACGTATTCTTTAGTTTGAAGCCTTTGCTCAGAATGGTTTGCTCATGGTCGACGCATGCTATAATCCAGTAGTAGCCAGCTAACGTCTTTGGAAGCGGGCCGAGCAAGTCGCTGCCGACTTTTTCAAAGGGTAATGTCGGTGGCCTAACTGGTTGAAATAACCTGCTGGAGCCTTTGTCATTTGCTTGTGGCTCTGGCAAACAGTACAGCTGGCGACATTGAGTTTCGTTGTTTTCCAGCACTTGGGCCAGAAAAATCTCTGGCGAAGTCGGTGTAGTGTGCGTGTGAAGCCAAGGTGCCTGGACATGATACTGTCATGCATAGAATGAAAGACAGCAGGGTGCAGGTTTTCAGGCACAACTAGAAGCAATGGAGGACAATCAGCCGAGTAATTTTTTTCTGTACAGCAAACCATTACGAAAAGTAAATGGTATTGTTCCTTCTGGCTCACGTGCAGCTGTCCATAGAGATTTTAAGGTAGGGTCGCAATGCTGCTCGCTCTTTAAGGTACTCAGGTCTGGAAAGTCCGAAGAGATGGAAATTAGGTAGTCATCCAAGTCATCATTGTCAGTTCTAGTGTGCGGCGAAGGGAGACAGGATAGGCAATCAGCATCTGTGGGACATCGTCCACTCTTGTAGTTGACAGAAAAGCTGTACTCTAGAAGGTGCAAAGCCCAGCAGGCCAACCGTCCAGACGGGTCACGCAGGCCAACGAGCGAACAGAGTGAATGATGGTCAGTCACTATTGTGAATGCACTCGTCAGCGGGCACACAGCGTGTATAGGCATTAACCCTTCCAGGGTCGATTCTTTTTGCCAAATGCGGCTGCCCACGGTCTATTCTTTTTTTATTGCAGATTTAAATTCTGCAGAGGCACCTGTTTCGAAAAAATTTACCGTAATTTTTCTAGGGTGACCGTAAAGTGACAAAAAAATATTTTGTGTTGGTATATATGTGCTGTTTATTCATGAATAACAACAATAAAAAAGAAAATAAACTTATAAAGAACTTATAAAGAATTAAAAATTTGATGCATTGTTACAGGCATAGTTCAAGGCTTAGAAAATGTGTACACAATATTTCGCAAGTCTGAAATGTTCCTCCTCTTACACTAACATTTATGTCCATAGCGTAATCGAACTGTGTAAGCGAGCACACTAAAATAACTGTGGTTTTGTACCCGTCAAAAAAGCAAAACATGTGACAAACTTCTGCTAATCTTCATCTTATCACCAACCAGAGGTGATTAGTTTTTGCGAGTCTCAAAAAAAAAAAAATAGAAGGAAACGCATGCACAGCGGCATCCTTTGTATGCGCACCCCTGTGAGGAATGAACGAGTAACAGGCAGTCACCCTTTGAGCGATTAGTAACGAGATCGAGTGCAAGAAGCCAAAACCGCCTGTGGAACACAACTCAAACTAACCGCCGCCCACCCGCACGCTCGCTAATGCATGAGCGGTAGTATATAGATGCGCCAGAGCAAACACACTAGCTCTAAAACAAACCATGCAACGAAAACCGAGAGAGGGAGGCACGAGAAAAAAATTCCCTGTATTCCCACAAAGTAGCCGCACAAGGGAAAGAAAAAATGTGGAAATTGGAATGCTTTTTAAACATAGAGACGGCACCGTAAATATAGGGCATCAACCATTTTGGATTTGTTCGCGGTGCCGTATATTTACATCATTGACACTCAAAGGGTTAAACCATGGTGCACGCTGCTGGCGGTGGTGGTAATACCTAGCAATGTGTCCAAGCATGCCGCAGCTGTAGCAAATGGGAGAGTCGTGGCTTGTCACAGGTAACATCGGTGACATGGGAGTCATGGGCAGAAATGAACTCTCAGGCTGGTTATAGGAGGGAGGAGCCGGCAGAACAAATTGTTGTGGTGCATCTTGCCGCTCTTCGGACAATCAGCATAGGTCCTGCGAGGCTATCAGTAACTCTGACGTGCCCAGGTGACTGGTGGCACATGAGAGCGATAGTCAAATGCACACTGATGGCACACATGAGCATCATCAATAACTTTAAGGCGTCCCAAGTTCTTCTTTAACCACTTGCCGAATCACCAAGGATATGTCGTCATGGGCTGGGACGGACACACTTGCAATAGTGGTGACACTGTCCAAGCGTACGAACTTTGGTCCAATCCTTCTCATCTTCAGCGGTTCAAATGCCCGGCAGTATTTCTTCAAATCAGACGGAGTACTATGATCTTCCTTCGTTATAAGAAAATTATCAACATCTTCAGCGATTCCTTTAAGCAGATGTCCTAATTTGTCATCTGTCATGGTGGCGCTGACGATTCCACATAATTTCAAAACAGCCTCTATGTACGTTGTACAAGTTTCGCCAGCTAATTGAGCTCATCGGGAAAGTGTGTGCTCAGCCTTCTTTTTCTTAGAGATCAGATCCCTTAAGCACTTCGTGAATTCTACAAAATTATCCCAGCTTGTCAGAACATTCTCGTCGTTTTGAAACCAGAAGAGAGCGGTTCCAGCGAGAAAACAAACCCACATTATCGAGCTGCTTCGTAGTGCTCCAGTGGTTGTGGCGACTCACTCTGTTGTAGTGTTTCAGCCAGTTGTCGACATCTTTTGCCTTCCCCGAAAAGGTGGGTGGCTCTCACAGCAGTGTCCAGTAGCCAGCCTGCCTTGCGTGATTGCTGTCTGGTTCGCTGCAGGTGGGGTTGTCATTGCCTTCTCCGGAATCGGCCATGTCCGCTGCTTGTGGTCATAAACTAGCTAAGCGTCTACTCCGTCGGACAGTTGGTAGGGCTGGGTCATCTGGGATCGTCCAGGATTTACCCAGCACCTCCACCAAAGATGTTACGAAAGGTGGTTATTTACAGGGTGAAACGAGGTCCAGGAGGAAGCTACAGGCAAGGTCCAGCCAGCGCAGAGTACCGCTGAGATAATGCACGCGCACGTTACTTCTTTCTCTGCCCCAGTCATGCAGTGCTGTGACAATATTATGGAGAGCGAGCTGGTCAGCTTTAGGAGTGAAATAATGGAGCAAGACTGGTCTTTTGCCTCATAAATACCAGATGTAAATGAGGCATACAATGAATTAAATTCCTAAAGAATACGTGAAAAACATTTCGCTATGAAACAATTAAAATCCCTGAAAAAAGCAAGAAAGTCGTGGATAACAAAAGAACACTTAAAAATGATCAAGAGCATAAATTTCATGTCATCATTCATTTTTACAGTCAAAGGTGTCTACCAAGCTGACATTTCCAAGTTCCCCGAGTTTTTTTCAGGCTTTCCCTGAGTGCCTTTGCAAAATTCCCTGCGTGACACAGAACTCTGTTTTATGTAAAGATTGGCTGACACTATGTTGCCCAATGCTGTCACTCTCTAGCAAGCATGTTAAAAAATTAAAAAAACTACTTAATCCCGTTTGAATAGTGAGGAGCAGCGTTTATTTTATTCAAGAAGAAAACGGAAGGAAGGCATTAGTAAAAGGCACAGAAAATAAAATATTTTACAAAGACTTATCAAATCAGACATCTTCAAATAAAAATAAAAATAAAGCATACGGAAGCCAATATTTTCAAATATGAACTATTTCTATTCACTGATAGCAAGCTCTTTGGTTAGAGGCCTGATCTGTGTCACTAGTGAGATTCCCTCTTAGAGCTAAAAAGGCAACCTCAACTGTCCCGACATACTCTCCGCATGTGCACAATGCCTCAATGTTGCGTTTCACTGCTTTAAAGAGTTAATTTTGGTTTGGATGAGGGACAGCTGTATATCGGCCTCAGCCAACACCGTTTTTTGAGCTCAAGCTCCTTGAAAGAAGTGGCGGCCCTATTTCCTTTCCCGTTCATTCCTCAAAGTGATGGTCCTTTCTGTTCTCGTTCTACTTCCACTGCACATTCGCCTGATGAACCATTTAAAATATCCTCTTTATCAGCTGTATTGTCAATGTCCGATTTTTCAGACTCCCTAGGGGCCGCGAAAACGTCCAAAAGATAGCGCAATCCAATAAAATGAATGCATGTTTTTTTTTACTTCCCTTAAGGGATCAAATCGCCACAGGCATGCCCAAAAAAGATCTGAAGGCCTGCCAGTACAGTTATTAGGGATATCGGTGCTTGTACTCTGACAGGAGATGGCGGGTGCATGTGTGCAATGACCGCCCAATATGTTTTGCTTGCGGTGGTGCTGGTCAAGTGGCGCGCCATTGTCGTCGCTGCATGCTTCCTCTTCAGAACATCCGGCGAGCGCCACCTTTCCCCGCTCTGTTTTCCGTTTCGCCTTCCAGCCCTCCTACCTTTTCCTTTTCCCCTAACCGCCCAACTGGCTCTACTCGCCGCTCGCCATCTCTCCGTCGTCGCTTGCTTTCTCCGATGCGGCGCCATCCCGTGTCCACTGAGCAGGAAAACTGATGGCCGCAGTAACCGAGGCATGAACTGCGTCCACGTCGCAGTGCCCAAGTCCTCGTCCCTCTCCAGCTAACGTAATTGAAGTCTCTGTTGAAGGAATCGCCGTCCTAGCACTTGTAGATACAGGAGCTGCTGTATCCGTAATTTCCGCCGAACTCTGCCGCACACTACGAAAGGTTTTGACGCCTCTCTCCGACTTCTCCCTTTGAACCGCGGACGCTCAAAATATAACTCCTCTCACTGCCTGTACTGCTCGTGTCTTCATTCAAGGTCTACTCTATACCGTCGAATTCGTCGTGCTGCCCTTGTGTTCCCATGACATTATATTAGGCTGGGACTTCCTCGCAAATAATAACGCCGTTATTGACTACTGTCACGCCAAACTCGAACTTTCTGCTTTTTCCGACCTTGAGACTATCGAAAATGGCCTTCCTAGTGTTATTCCCGTGTCACACGGGCGTTTGGAAGGCCTTCCAAATGATAGTCAGTTGACTCAAAAGTCAAGTTCGAGCTGCTACATGGGCGGTTTCGAAGGCCACCCGAGTCAATAGTCTATCGAGTCAAGGGAGCACCCTACAACTCTATCGAAATCTCCATGGCCTTTGAGCAATGGAAGCGGAAACAGCACGAACATGCCCTCTCGTTCACAGTGTGCTCGTACTCACAGTTAGAAAGAACAAATCAACCCAAATGCTCTGAAAATACTATATATGAGTGTTATTCAATAAAGTGTTTTTGCCACTTGACATGTGCGAACACACACCAAAATGGCAGCCGCATTGAGCGGCGGAAACGTTGCCGCAGTTTTGCTACTCAACAACTTAAAAACTAAACATATATATATGGCAATGTATAAACAAATTTTTTTAAATGTATAAACAAACATAAAAGAAATTATAGTGCTTTTAAATGGTTTTAATGTTGTTTAACTTTTCGTGACATGAAAACGAAAATAAAGATCCGCAGCGCCACACAATTTTGCGAGAAACGCCTGAGCCACTCACCGGCCTTTCAAAAGTGCTGTGTAGCAGCATGACAACTCCTTTGAGTCGGTAGAGTTGTGGCGTTTCAAAGGCTGTTGACTGGAAGGCCTTCTAAATGTGCTCGTGTGACCCAAGTATTAAACTGTTTGTGTCCGAAGACAATGCCGTCCCTCCACGCTCTTCCCTGCTTGTGCCTGCGTCGTGTACCGCTATTTCTGATGGCACTGTTCTCTTTACGCCCTCTGAGGTGTTCATTCGCTGCTGATGTTCTCCGCTGCCCTTTGCTCTCCTTACTCTTCGCAGTGGCATCACGAAAATGGTCGTCAACAATCCCATGGCCTGCCCTTCAGCTTTATTTCATGGTGAATGCCTAGGCCTTGTTCAACCGGTCGACACCTTTTGCATCTTTGACGCTCCTGCTGTTTCTACTTCTTCGGACCTTGGCGCACTTACTTGTGATCCTGCGGTTGATCAGTCACTCCTCGACGCTTTCCACTGCTCCATCGACGATGGCACGTCATCTTCAGAACGCAGCCAGCTTATTGCTCTTCTGCAGAGGTTCAGCGCTTCTTTCGACAGCCATGCTTTTTGTTTGGGCCGCACATTGACCTTTTTTCACCAGATAGATACCAGCAGTCATGCGCCTTTACGGCAGCGCCCTTACCAAGTATCCGCCTCTGAGCACCGTGTCATTGACCACCAGGTTGCTGACATGCTCAAGCGTGGCATTGTGCAGCCTTCCAACAGTCCCTGGGCATCACCGGTCGTCCTCGTTAAGAAAAAGGATGGCTCTATTTGATTCTGCGTCGACTACCGACGTCTGGACAAGATAACACGCAAGGACGTTTACCCATTACCGCGCATCAACGACGCCCTTGACTGTTTGCAGGGAGCTGAGTTCTTTTCTTCGCTGGATTTACGTTCTGGATACTCGCAAGTCCCTTTGGCACCAGCTGATCAACCTAAAACAGCATTTGTAACACCTGACCGATTATACGAATTCATCGTAATGCCTTTCGGCCTGTGTAATGCTCCAGCCACTTTTGAGAGAATTATAGATAATATTTTACGCAGCCTCAAATGGAACGCATGCTTATGCTACCTGGATGACTTAGTTGTCTTTTCCGCTGATTTCCGAACACATCTCAGCCGTTTCGAGCAAGTTCTGAAATGCCTTACTGACGCGGGACTTCAACTTAACTTAAAAAAATGTCGTTTCAGCGCCCGAAAGCTCACTATTCTTGGCCATGTTGTATCACGAGACGGCGTCCTTCCGGATCTAGCCAAGCTCCACGCTGTCACTGACTTTCCGCAACCAAGGAAGTTAAAGGAGCTTCAAAGTTTCCTTGGTTTATGCTCATACTTCCGACGTTTCATTCGAAATTTCGCTTCCATAAGTGAACCCCTGACAGCCCTTCTAAGTGGCGACAAAGAACTTTCCGCTTGGTCGCTCGCCTGTGATGACACCTTCACGAAATTACGCCACCTGCTAACCTTGCCACCTATCCTCCGCCACTTCGATCCTGCAGCCCCCACAGAGGTCCACACTGATGCCAGCGGCGTCAGACTTGGCGCCGTACTCGCGCAACGAAAAGCGGGGTTTGATGAATATGTCGTTGCATACGCGAGCCGAACTCTGACAAAGGCCGAGGCTAATTACTCTGTTACAGAGAAAGTGTTTAGCCATTATTTGGGCCCTTGAAAAATTACTCCTTATTTGTATGGTCACCCTTTCGATGTCGTCACTGACCATCACGCCCTTTGTTGGCTGCCTACCCTTAAGGACCCATCTGGTCGACTTGTTCGCTGGGCCCTTAAGCTACAGGAGGAAGACATCCCCGTTCTCTACCGTTCTGGCCACAAACACACGGACGCTGACGCCCTTTCTCGCTCACCGGTCTCCGCTGACTGCGCTTGCCTATCCGCCCTTGAGCCCACACTCACATCTCATGCACTGCGCAACATGCCAGCGGAGCAGTGCAAGGATCCCTGGATCAGTGCTCTCATCAGCATCCTTTCTGATCCATCCACCTCTTCACCATCTCGCGCTCTTCGTCGCCAGGCTACCCACTTCTGCATTTGCGACGGCCTTCTTTATCGCCGTAATTACCTCTCTGACGGTCGCAAGTGGCTTCTCGTGATACCCCGCCATCTCCATAACCTTATCTGCGACCCTTTCCATGCAGACCCTCAGTGCGCGCATGCCGGCCTCTTCAAGACGTATGCTCAACTACGCATCTGATTTTATTGGCGCGGCATGTATAACTATGCCAGAAAGTTCATTCGCTCCTGTGCTCAGGGCCGACGCCGAAAACTACCTCCCGGACAAGTCTACCTGTCACAACCCCTTCCCTGCCCTAGTCGGCCCTTTAATCGTGTTGGTATAGACATATATGGACCGCTACCATCCACTCCACCAGGCAACCGCTGGATTATTGTTGCAGTGGATCACTTGACCCGCTATGCTGAAACAGCTGCTCTGCCGACTGCCACCGCCCGCGACGTTGCATCGTTTCTGTTACGACATTTCGTTCTTCGCCACGGTGCCCCTCGCGAACTTCTGAGCGATAGAGGTCGCGCCTTTCTTTTCGATGCTTTGAAGGCACTACTCGACGAATGCCGAATCGTCCACCGCACCAGTACAGCGTACCATCCGCAAACTAACGGCATGACCGAGCGCTTCAACCATACTCCTGGCGATATGCTCTCGATGTACGTCACCTCTGATCATTCAAACTGGCACCAAGTTCTCCCTTTCGTGACGTATGCGTACAATACTGTGGCCCAAGCAACTACTGGTTTTTCCCCTTATTTTCTCCTATACGGACGAGAACCTTCTACTATGCTCGATACCATTCTTTTACATACACCTGATGCGCCCGAAAGTACTCCGCTATCTGAAGCTGCTCGTCATGCCGAGGAATGCCGCCAGCTTGCCTGCTCTTTTTCCACCGAGGACCAGTGGCAGCAGCAATCCCGTCAACCTGCTGACCGTTCTGCACCAACTTTTTCGCCTGGCTCTCTCGTATGGCTTCGGGTACCTGCTAATACACCCGGCCTCTCCTCAAAACTTGTCGCAAAATACCTAGGACCCTATCACTTTCTGGAGCAAACGTCCTCCGTCAATTACATCGTAGAGCCCCTCACGCCATCGACGGACTTACGCCATCGCGGCCGCGAACTTGTCCACGTCTCTCGCATTAAGCCGTACTACGACCCAATAGTAGTTTCTTCGGCGCCTTTTTCTGTGGAGGGCGATTGTAATGAAGAAGAGTAGCCTGCCTGCGCCACAGCACCATCACTACCGGCATGAGCTCGCGGTTGCTGCCCTTCGCTGAACGCTTGTGACTGCTACCGTTCGTGCCCGTTAATAAATCTCTTAGCAATTGAAAAATTAATATCGCCAATAAGAAGAACAGGACTGTTACCGCCGAATGCAGAGATCTAACTTGGCTCGAACTTGACTTCTGGCAGTCTCAAGACAGCTTCGCCGCGCGTCTTAAATCGTACTCGAACTTGCGAATGACTTGACTGGGTCGAAGTCCGCTCAAATTTCAAGTCAGCTCCCGGGCTAGCTTGAAACTAACTTCGTGTGTTATTCCAACATGGCAGCCTCCTGAACGAACGTTGCGCGGAGGTTAGCTGTTTTTGAGTTTGCTTGCCACGCCATGGATACAGCATTTTCAAAAGCGCAGGCCTTGCCGAAAATTCCGCAACCCGCCCTACGTGACTAAGGAAATCCAATGGAGCTGTACGATGACGAACAATTCATCGGTCGCTACAGATTCACGAAGAACGCCGTGCAACTTCTCGCTATGTTGCCTATCCGGGTAAGCAAGAACAACACAGGACAGCCTGTGTGCCTCCCATGCTGCAGTTGCTGATGGCTGTGATGTTTTACGACGCTGGCATGTTCCAAACAGTCACCGGGGGCCCGGTCGGCATTCCTCAGTCAACACTGTGCTGTGCAGTTGGAAAGGTGACTCTGCTCATCGCGAAGCATCTGCGCCTGACACTGGTGCACTTCCTGCAGTTGCGGAAAGATTGATTGCGAGTGTATTTTCTCATCTGCATTGACTACACATGCCATCACCAGTTATTAGCTCTCACGACCATATTTACTCTCATCATGCCGAACTGTCACAAACTCATCCACTGAAAACGAAACATGCACATGAGCATGATAAAAAGTAGCCCAAATGAGCCAGTTGTGAGAACATGTGCGCTTACCAGTTTTGTGGCACTCTCGCTTTTCTTTCGCGGCTTCCTCTTTCCGCTTTCGCTTCTGGTTGGTCCAGCATTTTTTCAGTTGCAGGGGATCGCGCCGCATAATCCCGTGGTTGGCATTATATTGTTTTGCTATTTCTTTCCATGTCTGATTCTTCTTGGTCAACGACGCGACATCAGTTTTCTTGCATACCACAATATGCTTGTAGTCGTTCACGAGTGTTGTCAGCAGGCTCTTTTCGTCTTCTGTAAAACGGGGTGCCAACTTGCGTTGCGGTGCCTTCTCTTGGGAGGATAGCGCATGTGAGTGCCACATTTCAGCGTCAAAGCCTGTTGAATGGAGAGCAATTTCGTACCAAATGCGGCGCGCGGCCATTGCACGAGCCCCACAACTTGTTTTCCTAACAGACGACACTTTTTTAGCAGACGACACGCGCTGCAGATTTGCGATGTCTACGACTGTGCCACACTCTCCCTCTCGTTGTTCTCGACAAACCCTCCATGCGAAGTAGACAAATGGTTTGCACGTGTCATTTTATTTATTTATTTTGTTTTTTATTGCGTGTTGTCACCTATATGGGTCCGGACAGGGGACTCTACGGGCAAAGCGCGTGCTTGGGGCGAGATCTTGTGCAACGGCATAGCACGTATCTTTGAACTTCCGAGCTGAAGGAAGGACAAGATCTTTGCTTCTAAAGTGAGCGAACCTCACAATTATAGGCTTGCACTTTCCAATTTGGAAAGACCCAATGCGATGTGTACGCTCAATATCACGCGGTTGTTCTATTTGTACATCTAAATATTGTTTACAATGTGCAATAATGATTTTCTCAGAATCAGACCATGATTCTTTTGGTTTATCAGCGATGCTGTAGAAAACAAGGTTATTTCTTCTAGATCTATTTTCAGCACCGTTTATTTGGGCAGACAGTACACCTATCTGCGACGTATTTTCAGTGCTTATCTCATGAAGTTTGCCCAATTCAATCTGCATGTTGTCGATAGCAGCACACGCTGTCTCAATTTTGTCTAGCCACGCTTTAATTTCACTGAACGTTTCATCATGATCAACTAGTTTTTTTTTCATTAGACTTTCGTTGTTCAAGCATTACCGTCTGCTCAGATTGCAGTTCTTTCAAAACATTAAGAATCTCTCTGTCGGGGCCAGGGTTAGATTCAATATCACCAGCTAGTATGAGAAGCTTTAACAGCATATGCGCACAATCACAAACAATGAAACAAAAGTGCTGTGGCTTTCCGAGCTTCAAGGAGTTCAGCACCACAGAGCAACAACTAATTTTTGTATCTTCTGCAGCTTTCGGCATGTGCCCATCTACCGTGCAAGGCATTGCTTCGTCGTTGGTCCAGTGCTATTAGCGGCCGTCAGCGGATAACTGCAAGCATTACAAGCTTCGAGTGGCGGAACAGCGCATTCACAAGGACGTCCCCGGTGGACGAATCTGCCTATATTAGGAACGACGCCTCCGCTGAGTCTTCAGTTCGGCAGCGGTGCACCACACAGCGACAACTAATTTCTGTATCTTCTGCAGGTGAGCAATACTTTCTATTGTATAAAGCCCGAAATATTGACTGTGCACTGCTGCCGAACACAGCAAACATTGTATTTGACACTGCCATTGCTTTTGTTGGGTACTTCTGTAAGGCACTTGAGGACCTGAGGCGAGAACTAAGGACAGATCTCAGGTCATTGAAAGAAAGTGTAAAAAACTGCAATGATACCTGTGACGGCGTCAATGAAATCATGAGTAAAATGAAAGAACTTAGAAAGGAAGTCCAAAGTCTTTCAAAGAAAAACGAAGTGCTGGAAGCTGAAAACTGCAGATTGAGTGAAAGGATAGATCAATTAGAATAGTATCAAAGGATGAACAACTTGGAAATAAAAGGAGTGCCTGAGGAAGGTGAACGTCGTCGATGTTGTGAAAAGGATTGGGAGTACTCTGAATGAGCAGATTGCTGATTCGGACATTGACATCTGCCATCATGTGCCCACATCAAACTTCTCAGAAAAAAACATTGTTGTCCGTTTTGTACAACGCACAAAACGGGACAAAATTCTGCAAAATGCGAGAAAGCAGAGGATGACTACAAAAGATCTTGATTATGGTGGAGACGGCACACCCATCTATGTGAACGAGCACCTGACCCGCTCAAACAAGATCATTCTGGGTGCTGCAATTGCTCAGAAAGAAGTAGCAGTATGGAAGTTTGTGTGGGTGACTGGCAGGAAAATATTTGCCCGCAAGGACGAGCGAACCACAGGCCACAGAATTAGCAGCGCTACTGACATAGTGCAGATAGTTGTATAGAAAAACTGTACAAGCTGTACAGTACAAAACAGCTATAATGGAAGACATACCACAGGAATGCCACTATCATGAATGTGATCATTTCAATGAAAAATGCAAAAAAGGCAAAGGAAAGTTTTTAGCAATTCATCTAAATATGAGAAGCCTTAAAAATAAGGTACAAGATCTTGAAATGTTTCTGCAGTCATTTAGCTTAAAATTTACCGTTATAGTACTTACGGAAACTTGGCTGTCAGATGAAAATGAACCTTCTTACCTTCAAGGTTACAAATAGGAAAGCATAAGTAGAAAAAACAAAAGAGGTGGTGGGATAGCCATTTACTTAAAAGATAATTTATCGCATAAGGTATTGGGCAGCATGTGCAGACTGGATGAAAATGTTGAGAGCTTATTGGTGAAAGTGCTTAACACCACTGTCTGCGCCAAGTATACAGGGCACTTTCGGGCTGCGTATCTGAATTAATGTCGTTTCATGAAAATTCACTTTGCTCCTTTATCTCGCCGAATGCGCTGTTTATGATCCTTGGAAATATAAATATTGACACAATATCCGGTAACTTACATGCTAACACTGCCCACTAGGGTGACTGTTGACACGGTCACATTCCTTGACATCTGCATCACAAACCTAGATAGCGATGGTCTTTCTGCTGGTGTAATCTTGAATGACATCAGCGATCATCTGCCCGTGTTTTGCCTAGCAAACGCATCCTACAAGGCACAACATCATGATGAAGGAAGCCTCTTGCTCTGCACGGTAAACGAAACTGCGCTAAACATATTCAGCTGGCTTATCAACCAAGAAAGCTGGCAGGCCTTCTATGATGAACATAACCCGGCAACTGCGTACAACATCTTCTTGGACACATTCAAACAGTGCTACAATACAGCCTTTCCTCTGTGAAAGCAGAAAAAAAAAAGAAATAAGAAAGTTAGAAAACCATAGATAACAGTGGACTTATACAAAAGAATATGTAAAAAGAATAATTGTACCACAGTTTCATTAGCTCTCGTTATTGTGACATATTGACTGAGTTTAAAAGATTCAGAAATAAATTAAACTTCGATTTGCAAAAGGCAAGGGATGGTTATTACGAAAGAAAATTTTACAAAATTCAACACGATCAACGTAGACTGTGGAATAGTGAGAACGATTTAACTGGACGAGGGCGAAAAACGCATATCGTGAATGAAATTGTAATCGATAATGCCAGTGTAGTTGGGAAAAAGCTTTTTGTTGAAATGAATCGACACTTTGTTAGCACAGGGGTATATAGTGGACAAGACTCAAGACAAGACACAAGCAGATAGTTTTACGACTACAGGGCAGGCTGGTTCCATTATGCTTACACCAGCAACCCCTACCGAAATTGAAACAATTATCATGGCCCCAGAAAACAAAGCTGCAGGCGGGGAAGACGAAATAAGGGCCCTACCTGTCAAGTATGTTGCTCATCTTATTAGTCCTGCATTAACCCATATAATAAAACGAGATGCTTACACGTGGCAAATTCCCAGAAGAATTAAAAATAGCCACCCGTTTACAAGGGCGGCGATGAGAAAAAGCTTACCAACTACAGGCCGTTTTCTGTTTTGCTGGTGTTTTCCCAAAATATTTGAGCGTGTTATTAATGATAGCCTTACATCTTTTTTTCATAAACACGAAATAATTACGAAGTCGCAGTATGGCTTTCAAAAGGATAAGTCTGCAGAACTAGCTTTAACAAACAAAGGACAAAATAATTGAAAATATCGAGAACAAACTGCTCATTCTGGAGATTTTCTTGGATTTGAAAAAGGCATTCGACACTGTGCAACAGGATATCCTTCTTAAGAAGCTTGCTGCGTATGGTGTTCGAGGTGTAGCACAGAATTTAATTACATATCTCTCAAATCGGTATCAGTATGTATGCGTCGACAATCTGGTATCACAAAAATTGAAAGTCGAATATGGCGTCCCTCAAGGATCAATCTTAGGACCCCTCCTATTTCTTGTATACATAAATGATATGACATCCATACCAAACTCCCCTGAAATAATAATGTATGCTGACGACACTAATATCTTCTTCACTGGCACTACAAAGGAGGTCATAGAATCACCAGCCAACAGTTACCTTTCACACCTCCCCAGGTGGCTTAAAAGCAACCGGCTGAGTTTAAAGACATGCAAAACTGAATATATCATTTTTAAGCCAGCAAATAAAACAGACCCCTACAGTGCTCATCTGAACTTTGAGGACACGTTACTGGAACAGGTTACAGAGCAAAAGTTCTTGGGCGTATGGTTTACAGAGGACCTTACCGGAATACTCACATTAACGAATTAAAAAGTGAGCTATCTCAAGTTACTGGCTGCATGTATAAAATACAAAATATACTACCCAATTGGTTGAAACAAACATTATACTATTTACTTCCTTTTCTATTCAAAACTCAGTTACGACATTTTAGTCTGGGGAACTAGTACAGCTTCAAACTACAACAAACTTATCGTTGTACAAAAGAAAATATTGAGAATGTGTGAAAACTATGTGGGTGACAAACGAAGATTCCGAACAGAACTGCTCTTCATTAAATATAGCATGCTTAAAGCAGATTACGTTTATTATTTCAAACCACTCCAGTGGATATATAAAAATAGACTGCATACAATACCTGTTGACAGTTCCACCAATACGTAGACCACACCATCTAAAGCCCGCCACAAGAACTAATTACGGAAGGCAAACATTGAATTATCAAATCATTAATAAATTAAACAGTGATCACTTTAACCTACAATACACACAATCCTTCCACAACTTCGCATGTTAAAGAACCCCAGGTAGTCAAAATTTCCGGAGTCCTCCACTACGGCGTGCCTCATAATCAGAAAGTGGTTTTGGCACGTAAAACCCCAAATATTATTATTATTCCACAACTTCAAAAATGACTGTAAAAACCTATTAGTGGGCAGTTACATTGTATTTTCATCTTGAGTAAATTATATTTACCATTGTTTCGGCATTTACATTGTACATCAGTCTAAACCTTCGTTCTTTTCTGAAATGTTTCTATGTACTGTACTGACCTATTTACTGTATATGCTATTTAGTTTCGGACCAGTGATTCTATGGTTTTCTTTTCTTTGTTGACTTCTGATGTAAGCCAATTTTATTGTTATATAATACTTATTGCTTATGCATACTCTGCTTTTTCAATATCCATCACGTTGAAGCATAAGTAATGCTTTGGAGACTTGTGTTCTGAATATTTTAATTTTTCGTTGCTGTGTGTTAAAGATATGTTTGGCAAATATGTATGTGAATGATATGTCATGCTGCCTTGAACTGTAGGGGCGCAGAGGCTCTGTCAGGCGTTTTGCCTTTACCTCTGTCCCCTACACGGAGAGGCTCCGTGAAACAAACAAAGAAAAAACCATTGGCGAGGATTAAAAAGACAGAGTCAGCGCCATTGCTAGCAGCGGCAAATGATTTTAATAAAAAACACGACACCGAATGGCAAGACACTTACTAGCAAACATAAAAGCATCTCGACCTAGCGTTGCCACGGTGGTGGCTACGGCTGCCAGCGGATCTGTGTGTGAAAGCGCTGGTTCGAGGCGGCGAGATAATCAAAATGGCCGCGGTAGTGGTTTTCATTAATGCCATTTCAGACCTGCGGTCATGGCAAAAAGTCCGGAAAGTCAAAAGGCGAAGGACTCTTGCGTCCAAAATTTCAGTTCTTATACATTGACTCTATGGGGTACGTGGTGGTGCGTCGAAGCTGTCCGAGTTATCGGGCATTTCCCAAAAATCAGGTGTATGTAAAATCGGTCGTTGTCTGTTCAGTGGCAAGTCCTCCAGCCGATAACATTGCATCAAAGACGATTTGTTACGACTCTTCTGTCACTCGAGCCAGCATAAGCGTGACTTTCATTCTCTTTCAATAAATTTATGGCTGATTTTTCCTGATATAAGCACAAGTTCTCTGAGTTTTTTTCTGAGTATTTCCAGGCTATGCAAAATCCTGGAGACTTCCTGGTTTTCTTGGTTGGCAGACACGCTGCAGTCATGTTCAACAGTGCACTTAAAAGCAACTAAAAATTTTTTGCAACCGGTTAAATTCAGAACTTAGGCATGCAAAACGGGATTATGAGCAAATTTTCTTAACTGCCACACGGCAGTGCCTTAATAAGACATGGAAAATAATCACTGACGTTCTTGGTCGTTCGACCAAAACAAGGCTTCCAAACAGTGCACTTCATAACAGTACTGAATTAAGGGGTAAGGCCCTTGCAAATCACTTTAACCAACACTTAATTAACACTGCCATTCCTTTTGCCTACTCCCTCCACGCAGCAACTTCGAGAACAACAAATGCTAGTATTATCACCGATAGCATTTACTTCCAGCCTACCAACCGATATGAAGTGTGTACCACATTTAATTCCTTAAAAGACAGTAACGCCTTAGACATCAATAACCTACAGTTAGGACCAATTAAGCACTGCATAACTTTCATTTCCCCTGCTCTTGCCCATATATTCAATTTAATGCGTCAATTGGGTGTCTTCGCCTAAGCAATGAAGTACACTAGAGTTTCGTCAATTTTTAAAGGCAGTAGTCCGAATGACCCAAAAAACTATAGGCCAATTTTGGTGTTGACTGTGTTTTCGACAGGCCTCAAAAAAGTTACTGTCCTACAGTCAATTTTCTTGATAAATTTGCCGTTATAACTAACATGCAACATGGATTTAAGAAACAGATAAACAGAAACAGCCCTACTGTCAATAAAGGAAAACATAATAAAAAGCATAGAAAGGAATATATGTACGCTTGTGAAACTTTAGTAAGGCATCCGACTGCCTCAGCCATAACATCTTATTAGATATTATGGAATATGTGGTGGCTGTTTACCTCTGTTTAAATCTAATCTAAGTGACAGATTCCAAAGCTTGTCCACGAATGGTCACATGTCATCTTTCCTAATAAACAGATTTAGCATACCACAAGGAAGCGTACTAGGACCGCTTTTATTTTATAGCCTACATCAATGCTAGTGTAAATATTTATACTAAAGCTCAATTCATTATACAGTCAAACCAAATCTGAATATCGAACCTGAAGGGGATAAAAAAAAGTTCAATACATAGGTAATTCGACGTATCAAATAAAAATTTTATACAGAAATCTTCCAAGGGGATTTTACAGCTGTTCGATATATACAATAATTCGTTATATTCGTCAATAATTCATTCAATATATCCGGGTTTGACTGTATATACTGATGAGAGCACTGTCATATCTGGAAGTGATGTGCACAACTTAACAATAGAATGTAATAAACTGCTAGAAAGGTTATCTACCTGGTCACAGCTAAATCAAATTCATATTAATGTGATTAAAATTAAGATAATTATTTTTTACTCCAGTTAAACAATACCATCACATTTTAAGGTAAATATAATAGAAATAGTTGACAGACATAAAATTATTGGCATGTATTTAAATGAGTGTGTGATGTTTAATGGTACAAAGGCCAGGTATGGCCAAGGAGGGCCATGCTAGTGTTAATGAGTTCGCAGTGGACTGATGAGTTTATAATAAAGTTGATGTGACGTGCTTGTAAAGGGGCGTAAAATAATTGCTGTAAATTGCATAAGATCTATGTGTCACAGGATCATGGCAATGACAAATGACGTGTACTATAAGCATTAAAACCCATTGCAAAAGAATGACGCAATATACAAAATATGCGAGATGCTAAAATTGGCTAGAGGACTACTGCCTCACTAGTACCCTTGAAACACAATGGCCTAGAGGCATGTGCTATATAAAACGACTATCATAGCAGCATCCTCTGGAAAGAGGATGTGCAACAAATTTAATGGGCTTATAACATGTAGTACAACATCATTCAAGAAAACGGGGACTACTTCGGTCTTAAAAACTAGTTCTTCATCAAGAAACATTGCCGGATGAAGAGGGACACAATAGCGGTACACAAGAGGAAAATGTTTCTTCCTGTCTCTTTTGGCTTCCCGACACTCCAGGAAAAAGTGGAGGACGGTCAGCCTGTCACCAAGTCTGTCAATATGATTGCTCTGTCAAGTTTTAATTTCTTTATATGTTTTACCGCAGACAGTACTGCATAAGCTGCTGCAGTGAAGATACGTGTTAGGGGGTTCAATACATCAGTTTTAGAAAAAGAGGCCAACAGCAGTGTAAGATAAGCCAGCATGTGATTTTGACGCGTCTGAGTAGAATTCGGGGCAGGAGTACTTCGATTGAAGCTCATGGAAATGCGTAGCGATTTCGAGCTCAGGAGCATGCTTTGTTACCTCTACAAAGGATACATCCCTTTATATCACCTGCTACATCCCAGGGCAGTAATAGCTTAGCTAGAGGCATTAGGCAAACCTTGAGAATTGGGACATCCATTTCTTCGCAAAGTTCCCTCACATGCAGTGAAAAAGGTTGTCTTCATCATCATCATCATCAGCCTGGTTATGCTCACTGCAGGGCAAAGGCCCTCTCATACTTCTCCAACAACCCCGGTCAAGTACTAATTGTGTCCATGTCGTCCCTGCAAAACTTCTTAGGCGCCGTCTCCTTCATATATCACAGCTCCGAGTCGCGTCGGCAAATCTCATCCGCTCACATAACTTTCTGCCACCCCCTGCTGCGCTTCCCTTTCCTTGGAATCCAGTCCGTAACCCTTAATGACCATCGGTTATCTTCCCTCCTCATTACATGTCCTGCCCATGCCCATTTCTTTTTCTTGATTTCATCTCATCATCATCATCATCAGCCTGGTTACGCCCACTGCAGGGCAAAGGCCTCTCCCATATTTCTCCAACAACTAATCTAAGATATTTCATCTAAGATGTCATTAACTCGCGCTCGTTCCCTCACCCAATCTGCTCTTTTCTTATCCCTTAACGTTAAACCCATTATTCTTCTTTCCATAGCTTGTTGCGTCTTCCTCAATTTAAGAAGAACCCTTTTCGTAGGCCTTCAGGTTTCTGCCCCATAGGTGAGTACTGGTATGACACAGCTATTACACACTTTTCTCTTGAGGGATAATGGCAACCTGCTGTTCACTGTTCATGATTTGAGAATGCCTGCCAAACGCACCCCAGCCCATTCTTATTCTTTTGATTATTTCAGTCTCATGATACGGATCCCCAGTCACTACCTGCCCTAAGTAGATGTATTCCCTTACCACTTCCAGTGCTTCGCTACCTATCGTAAACTGCTGTTCTCTTCCGAGAATGTTAAACATTACTTTAGTTTTCTGCAGATTAATTTTTAGACCCACCCTTCGGCTTTGCCTCTCTAGGTCAGTGAGCATGCATTGCGATTGGTCCCCTGAGTTACTAAGCAAGGCAATATCATAAGCGAATCGCAGGTTACTAAGGGATTCTCCATTAACTTTTATCCCCAATTCTTCCTAACCCAGGTCTCTAAATACCTCCTGTAAACACGCTGTGAATAGCATTGGAGAGATCGTATCTCCCTGCCTGATGCCTTTCTTTATTGGGATTTTGTTGCTATCTTTATGGAGGACTACGGTGGCTGTGGAGCCGCTATAGATATCTTTCAGTATTTTTACATACGGCTCGTCTACACCCTGATTCCGTAATGCCTCCATGACTGCTGAGGTTTCGACAGAATCAAACGCTTTCTCGTAATCAATGAAAGCTATATATCAGGGTTGGTTATATTCCACACATTTCTCTAGCACCTGATTGATAGTGTGAATATGGTCTATTGTTGAGTAGCCTTTAGGAAATCCTGCCTGGTCCTTTGCTTGACAGAAGTCTAAGGTGTTCCCGATTCTATTTGCGATTACCTTAGTAAATAGTTTGTAGGCAACTGACAGTAAGCTGATCGGTCTATAATTTTTCAAGTCCTTGGCGTCCCCTTTCTTATGGATTAGGATTATGTTAGCGTTCTTCCAAGCTTCCGGTACGCTCGAAGTCATGAAGCATTGCGTATACAGGGTGGCCAGTTTTTCTAGAACAATTGGCCCACCATCCTTCAACAAATCTGCTGTTACCTGATCCTCCCCAGCTGCCTTCCCCCTTTGCATAGCTCCCAAGGCTTTGTTTACGTCTTCCGGCGTTACCTGTGGTGTTTCGAATTCCTCTAGACTACACTCTCTTCCATTATCGTCGTGGGTGCCACTGGTACTGTATAAATCTCTATAGAACTCCTCAGCTACTTGAACGATTTCATCCATATTAGTAATGATATTGCCGGCTTCGTCTCTTAACGCATACATCTGATTCTTGCCAATTCCTAGTTTCTTCTTCACTGTTTTTAGGCTTCCTCAGTTTCTGAGAGCATGTTCAATTTTATCCATATTATACTTCCTTATGTCAGCTGTCTTACGCTTATTGATTAACTTCGAAAGTTCTGCCAGTTCTATTCTGGCTGTAGAGTTAGAGGCTTTCATACATTGGCGTTTCTTGATCAGATCTTTCGTCTCCTCCGATAGCTTACTGGTATCCTGTCCAACAGAGTTACCGCCAACTTCCATTGCACACTCCTTAATGATGTCCATAAGATTATCATTCATATCTGCAACACTAAGGTCCTTTTCCTGAGTTAAAGCCGAATACCTGTTCTGTAGTTTGATCCGGAATTCCTCTATTTTCCCTCTTACCACTAACTCACTGATCGACTTCTTATGTACCAGTTTCTTCCGTTCCCTCCTCAAGTCTAGGCTGATTCGAGTTCTTACCATCCTATGGTCACTGCAGCGCACCTTGCCGAGCACATCCACATCTTGAATGATGCCAGGGTTAGCACAGAGTATGAGGTCTATTTCATTTCTAGTCTCGTCGTTCGGGCTCCTCCACGTCCACTTTCGGCTATCCTGCTTGCGGAAGAAAGCATTCATTATCCGCATATTATTCTGTTCTGCAAACTCTACTAATAACTCTTCCCTGCTATTCCTAGTGCCTATGCCATATTACCCCACTGCCTTGTCTCCAAGTTTCATAATGCCTCGTCTCCAGCCTGCTTCTTGCCTACCTTGGCATTGAAGTCGCCCATCAGTATAGTGTATTTTGTTTTCACAAGGTTGTCTTATAGAGGGTCTATTACGAAAAAGGGTTGAACATGCCAAATCGTTAACGGTTATGGAATGCGGATGTTCCTGATTAGAGTGCAGTTTGACAAAATAAGTGAAGCTGATGTATGTTCTCTGAAAATAAAGGGACTACTCATCTAACTCTATGTATAGACTTTCGACAGTTGTTCTAAATGCGCCAGTGGCCAGACCGATACCCAGATGGTGGACGGGATCTAACATCTTTAGCACACTTGGGGCGGCAGAGTGATATACCATGGCACCATAGTTCAATTGTGATCGAATTAAGCTCCCGTAATGATTCAATAAACACTTTCTGTCACTACCCCATGTTGTGTGGGATATGATTTTAAGTAAGTTCATTGTTTTTATACATATTACTTTAAGATATTTTATGTGTGGAATGAAAGTAAGCCTGGAATCAAGTATAACAACTAGGAATTTGTGTTCTTTGTTCACAAGTATTTGTTGCCCACATATTTTATAGTGGGATCTGCATCAAGCCCTTTCTTTCTGGGGAAAATGTTTGGTGCTTCTGTGCAAATCGGCGAGCAGTCACAAACAATGTCATCTCAATTAATGACCTTAAAAATCTTTCTGTGCGTTCGTGCTGCTGGAAAATATTCACTAGGGAGTTCAAGCAGGTATCTGCAACCTCACAGGTCATCGATGCAGGCTCTGAGCTAGCAAACGTATGAAAGAGCACTTTCAGCGCACGGCAAAGGAACGCAACCAAGGGGAAAGTCTAGGTGACATTAAGTGAAGTGAGGAAGGAGAAACCAGGCGAAGCGTTGCAGAAGAGGAAGGTAAGTGGAGACGCACTAGGTTGACATCCTCAAGCAGTTGATGCAGGTTTCACTTGTGATTTGAACATACCGAGTTCGTCTCGCGATAACATCGTCCTCGCATGCTGTACGTTGTGTGTGTGCGAGTGAAAGTGTGCAACAGTGTGACGGTGATGGTGGCTCAATCTCACATGTGCAAAGGAAGAAAGGGGGAGGGGGTGTGCGCCACCTTCCATAGCATGCATGGCACTAGTGAGAGGTCGGAGGGGGGTGTTGTACTCCGGCTGCAAGCTGTCGTGCGGGCCTTATCTTGAACGTAACCTGCTTTGGGGGTACAGTCTAGGTGGACCGATGGCTTGCAGTTTTGCATGCATTTTCTTGCCGCTCAGTTAGCGTTGAAGCGATAGTATAAAGCTCGCTTCGCTCACTGCAGATGCGGCGACTCCTCATGCCAGCATTTTGACAGCAAGAGCCAGTGGTCCTCCTAGCCCAAAGAAAAGGCGGATTTGAAAGGGTCATTGCTTACGCTATCCAGTTGGTGTCGAAAGTGGAAGCCAATTGTTTTCAGTTTTCAGTTCAGTTTTATTTCCTTAAAGACCCCTTTGCTAGGGGTATTACATAAGGGGTGGGTACAGTTGCTGTTTTTATACTAGTTTTTATACTTGCAAGCTGTTTTTATACTAAATTCTGTTTGCGTTGAGTTATACTTGTAAATGATGTAGGGATCATTTCGTTAACTTTTGCTGTAGTTACTAATTGACATACTGTATCACAAGCAGTTGCAATAATAAATCATTGAAACTTTCATGACATATTGTATTGCAAGCAGTCGCAACAAGAAATCCTTGAAACTTTCACAGCGACGCTGCATGACACATTACAGGCTTGGAAAGCCACAAGGTAGCATCAACAAACAAGTGATTAACATATCAATACTTGTTGCTGGGATAGTTGGTTTATCTTATTTGGCGAAGTTAGGAAACAACCAAGGGCAGAAAAAAGCTTTAGGACAGGAAGGAGCGTCACTTGCAACTAGTTTATTGAAAGCAGACAGTGTCACATTTATAGGAGAAGGTGGCCATGTGCACACGTACGTTTGCGCACAATACTTAAAGTTTCCATCACTATCCAAACATACAGTGCAGAAACTCTCATTTAGTGCTACATAAAGCCACAGATGTATCGGTGACACAGATGTTTCGTGTTGATGAAATAGGCCTCCATTTATTCCCCCCATGTCAAGGAATCTTTGCTACTGCCATTGAAAAGTCATCGGAACTCATCGCAGACTCATTAGAATCTGTCGAAATTCACCATTTCTGAAGGGCAGCTGAGGGCGATGTCGACATGTCGGAAGCTATGACCGCTCATCACAGCTGACTAAAAGGCACTTTAAAGATTCCCCCCATGGCAAAAAAAAAACCAAACATAAAAGCAAAACTAGAAAAATAGTTCCTTTTTTATGTGCTGGATGGCACTAGCTGTCAGAGAGCACTCCAAGTGTGGCAAGATTTAAAGTTGAGACTATCGATAGTGGGCTATCGATGGCTATAGGCGTGGACAAGAAAGTGCTAGTGTCACCAATGTCCCAATAGCAAGATCCAATGAACATTCTGTAAGGTCGCTCTGATTGTTCGTGTTCTTAAGTGTCACGAATCGGCCTCGTGCTTTGTGTATAGAGAGGGGGTTCACTTCCCCCCATGGCAGCGGGGCGACAGTTGCTGTGTTATGTGGGGTCACAGGCAACGTGCGGGGTTGGGTGATGCGTCGCGGCAGGCGCCAGGCGGGCGAGTGCCGATTCCGGGAAGTCGGTATTGTGCGCACGGTGTTGGCACTCCGCCGACGGTCACACAGACCAGCCTTGAAACGGACCGCTGTACAAGGTATTGTGGGTCTGGCGCCCGAGTGCCTGACTAATTGGAGGCGCCGCCGAGGTTAAGAAGGACTTAGCAACTCTGACCCCGTGCCGCATGCAGTGAGCATGGACCTAATCTTCTACGCGTCCGGGACGCAATTGCCAGCCTTGTTGTTGGGTGCGACCGCCTGTGTGGTGTTGAAGGCCAGCTTACCGTGCACGCTGTAGGAATGCGGTGCACACGTAAAGAGTGCATTCGGACGACGGCGTCTTGGAAACACGCACTCGGAGAACTTTGTCTTGTAGACAATAAGTTTGAAGGACAAGGAGGGCCATCCGTCTCCCACACGGCCAAACTTTGAGTACAGCGGCACTTCGTGGTGTCGATGCCCCTGCTTCCGAGACATTTGCGGCCTAAACGCCGTTGGGATTTGAAACGGTCTAGCGATAACTTGTTCGGGCCTGGCGTGTTTTGCTGAGCCCGTCACTAACTACGGAGAAATGAGAGGGCAACGGAGTTTTGGCGAAGAAGGAAAAGAGCTTTGTTTTCCAATATGTTTATTTTTGAGAGTAAGCCTATCCCTGTGGGTTGTGGCTTAACAAACAGTTGACTCTGATTGGCAACTGAACCTGTGGGACGGGCCAACGGCCCTACCGCCTTTTTTTCTTTGTATATTTGGGCTATAAAAATCGGGACGACATGCTGTCCCTCAGACTTGGCTGAAATCAGGATTGCTGATAGATCAGTGAGCCTCCGCACTATGTACGTTAAAACGAGTCTGGGCTCTAACAGTCATTGAGACAGTCAAATAGTGAGACTTTGTTTCTCAATTGTTCAAATTTGTAATGTATTTGTTTTACCTGTCATGTATATAGAAAAGTTTACGTATAAATATTTCTTGTACATCTGACCTCATCGTTTCCTGCCTGCGTTTGATCAACAACTGCCGATCATCGTCCGAGAAGCTTCAAGTTCCAACGGTGAAGCGAGGACGGAGAACGAACGAAACATTACTGGCGCAGCACGACAGGATCGGCAAGCCCCACAACGAGCAACGAGCAGCGAGCCAGGCTCAAGGAATCAGAGGGCCACCAGCGAATTCCGCAAGGGTTGCAATTCATCTGGACAAGGGCGTCAGGCAGCGCCCCCAGCAGCAACGGGTGAGCGGGATTCCTTGCGTTTTGTCTAGGTTGGCATGGCTGTTGTTCAGTGGGGTTAATGGTGTTCACGCGCAGAACAGCAAATGCGAGTGAGGCTAACGTAAACATTGATACGGCATCTGAACAAAGAGAGGGTCAGAGACGGCAGGAACTATAACGCATCGGAGAGACCGAGTCTGAGACGTCGGATACTGAAATGGATAGTGAGACGCAAAGCGCTTCGCAGGCTCCGAGCACGACAGATCCAGAGGCCATGGCGGTGAGACGCCTGGAGCTGGAGCTGGAAAAGGTGCGCCTACAGCTAGAGTGCGAGCGCATTGCTCTACGGAGAGTGGAGCTTGAGCAGTCGGGCAGGCCGCCTTCAGTGTCGGAAGGAAGTGATCGCCACCGTGACATCACGGATGGAATAGCGCAATGTGCTAATGTGCTTAAGGCATACCGGTTGCCGTGTGACGCTGACGTTCCGATATGGTTTGAGGAGGTTGAAAAGTTGCTTTCATCTTTTCAAGTACCGGCACACAGCCGTGTACATTTGATCATGCCTGCGCTGGCCGAGTGGGTTCGTTATCTGTTGCGTGGCCTTAATGACGAGGAATGTACAGATTATGAGACTGTAAAGAAGGCAGTATTAGATGAACCTAAGCTCACGCCTGCTAAATACTTGGAGAGGTTTGAAAAGGCATCTAAACGAAAGGAGGAAACTTGGGCTCAGCTCGCGTCCCGCGCGAGAACTTATTTGGCCTATTACCTGCAATCTCGCAATGCAAACACCAAAGAAGCTATGACGGAGCTTATGGTCGCTGACCGTATGAAAGCTAGTCTAAGCTCAGAAGCCCTTGAATATGTTCTTTTGCGGGAGGGCGAAGATTGGTCTAAGCCAGTGGAGGTGGCGAAAGTGCTCGAGACTTTCGAGCAAGCTAAAGGGAAAGGACGAGCAACTAAGCCAGCCGCGACAGCATCACTGCTGCAGCACGCAAAACTAGCTAGCCCACAGAGGACAAATTTAAAATGCCACGTGTGTCATGTACAGGGTCACCTAGCCAGAGACTGCCCAAAAGCGTCAGATAAAGAACCGCAGGGGAAGGCGCCGAATGTGCAAAAACAAAGGGTACAGAAGGTTGCTGTTGTAAGTGAAGAACCTCCACCAGAGCAAGAAAGGGTGCTAAGCGCTAGAGTACAAGTCTTAGCTCAAAATGCTAGTTCAGGGAGGTCAAAGCTGGACCTTATCCCTATCATGTGCGGGGATGTAGCAACAGAAGCTGTGTTGGACACAGGTAGTGAGATAACGGTAGTCCGTCAAAGTATGTTGCCCATCGGTTTACAGGAGTCATCACGAACAGTAAGACTTGAGTCGGTAGTCGGAAACACCTTTTGAGCTAACCTAGCTATGCTGCCCATAGGCATGCATCGCCCGGGGGCTGTGATACAACCGCAGAGGATCGATCTGGTGTGCGCGGTTACAGACGAACTTGCAAACGGGGTTGACTGTCTGCTGTCAAAGGAAGATTGGGAACTACTACAGGCACAGGAAAAAGAGGAGTTTGGAGAGGAAAATATTCCGCGGGTAACCAATTCCGTAGGGGTCCGATCAATCGAAATGGTGGATAACACTGAGCCAGACTGCGGTCTAAGTTGCGAAGAAACGACAAATGAAATCCCTAAATTGCAAGGGAATAGTTTGATACAAGATGTCAATGGGGTGCCCAGTCAGCGGGAGGGATTTCGAGCTGCTCAGCTTGCCGATGAAAGCCTGAAAAAGACCTGGAATGATGCGAGAAACGGCAAAGCTGGCATGTTCGTGTCAGACGGACTTTTGTACCATTGGGATTCCTTAGCGGGAGTCAAAGTGAGACAACTGGTCCTGCCAGAAGAAAGACGCAATGAGGCAGTGCCGCTCCGATCACTGACAGCGAGGGCCACATGCGAGGCTTTACTGGAAATTTTCAGTCGTACTGGAGTGCCGGAAACGATCTGTTCAGACCAAGGCACGAGCTTTGAATCTCAACTGACGCAGTTAATGTTAGAAAAACTGGGCTGTTCACCCAGGTTCTCCATTGCCGAACACCCTGAGGGCAACGGAGTGTTTGAGAGATGGAACAGAGTGCTCAAAACTATGTTGTATCATGTAATGGAACGGGACCGAAGAAAGTGGGACAAGCTGATTCCATTTGTTCTGTGGGCGTATCACGAAGTGCCGCATGATACCACCGGGGTGGCGCCGTTCAGGCTATGGTACGGTAGAAACCCAAGTGGGTCCCTATCAATATTGCAGCAAACTTGGATGGGTGATATTGCGGTGCCCTCAACTCTGAGAGAGAACTACGCCGACGTGGCGAGCCCGCTTACAGCTTTGACAAGGCGAGGGGCTCCTAATTCAATTCCATGGTCGGAAGATGCGCAGTGCGCGTTCGAAAGTCTGAAATTGGCTCTCTGTCAGGCTGTCGCCATGAACACGCCTGAGCCTCATCAGCCGTACTGGCTATTCACTGATGCGTCAGCGACGGCGGCCGGTGCCTGTTTAGCTCAAATGTCAGCGGACGGAAAAGAAAAGCCGATCGCTTTTGCTAGCCATCGCTTTAACCCGACATATAGAGAGAGAAGCCTTTGCTATTATTTGGGCACTCAAGAAATTTGACTACTGGCTTTACGGAGCAGTGGTGAATGTTGTCTCTGATCATAACCCATTGTCATATTTGACAACCAGCACCCCACAGGGGGCCAAGTTAGCAAGATGGGCGCTTTCACTACAGCGCTACAATGTAACGGTGCGTCACCGGAAAGGAACATGTAACGCCATTGCTGATGCATTGTCAAGGCTCTCGAATCGTTCATGGGAGCCAATCGAGTAAAGAGCAGAAAAGAAAGGATAGACAGAAACAGCCATGCCAGCTGGGACAGGCGTGAATGTTCCCGTTCACCCGAAGGATGTGTGCGTGGGACAGTTCAGCCTTGGTGGAACTTTCTGTGGCTGTTGTCGTCTATGTGTGTGAGGGTTATAAGACTGTGGACATACTATGTATATAACCTGCATATGTTACTTTGCTGCTGTTGTGCCGTGCAGTGCGTTGGAGTGTTCCTGTACATACATGAGTGTTTCTTTTGCAAGCTCACTGTCATGAATGTGTTGAGCTTTCGCCCTTTTCTTTTATCGCTGTGAGAAAATTGTTTTTTTTTTCCGTGGTCCTTTCAGTTCATTTTCCTGTTCCTTACGGACTCCGCAGCACCCGTGTTGGGCAGCATATGTCAATTTTCTTTGACGACGGAACCTTCAGAGCCTAAATCTTACGATACAGCGCCCTTTGGCTCTTGTAGTATAGCTGGGAACATTGTGAGCCCAGTATACTCTTTAGGAGGGACGTGTAAGGTCGCTCTGATTGTTCGTGTTCTTAAGTGTCACGAATCGGCCTCATGCTTTGTGTATAGAGAGGGGGTTCACTTCCCCCCATGTCAGCGGGGCGACAGTTGCTGTGTTATGTGGGATCACAGGCAACGCGCGGGGTTGGGTGACGCGTCGCGGCAGGTGCCAGGCGGGCGAGTGCCGATTCCGGGAAGTCGGTATTGTGCGCACGGTGTTGGCACTCCGCCGACGGTCACACAGACCAGCCTTGAAACGGACCGCTGTACAAGGTATTGTGGGTCTGGCGCCCGAGTGCCTGACTAATTGGAGGCGCCGCCGAGGTTAAGAAGGACTTAGCAACTCTGACACCGTGCCGCATGCAGTGAGCATGGACCTAATCTTCTACGCGTCCGGAACGCAATCGCCAGCCTTGTTGTTGGGTGCGACCGCCTGTGTGGTGTCGAAGGCCAGCTTACCGTGCACGCTGTAGGAATGCGGTACACACGTAAAGAGTGCAGTCGGACGACGGCGTCTTGGAAACACGCACTCGGAGAACTTTGTCTTGTAGACAATAAGTTTGAAGGACAAGGAGGGCCATCCGTCTCCCACACGGCCAAACTTTGAGTACAGCAGCACTTCGTGGTGTCGATGCCCCTGCTTCCGAGACATTTGCGGCCTAGACGCCGTTGGGATTTGAAACGGTCTAGCGATAACTTGTTCGGGCCTGGCGTGTTTTGCTGAGCCCGTCACTAACTACGGAGAAATGAGAGGGCAACGGAGTTTTGGCGAAGAAGGAAAAGAGCTTTGTTTTCCAATATGTTTATTTTTGAGAGTAAGCCTATCCCTGTGGGTTGTGGCTTAACAAACGGTTGACTCTGATTGGCAACTGAACCTGTGGGACGGGCCAACGGCCCTACCGCCTTTTTTTCGTTGTATATTTGGGCTATAAAAATCGGGACGACATGCTGTCCCTCAGACTTGGCTGAAATCAGGATTGCTGATAGATCAGTGAGCCTCCGCACTATGTACGTTAAAACGAGTCTGGGCTCTAACAGTCATTGAGACAGTCGAATAGTGAGACTTTGTTTCTCAATTGTTCAAATTTGTAATGCATTTGTTTTACCTGTCATGTACCGTATATACTCGTGTAAGGGCCGCACTTTTTCTTCGAAAATTTTGCTAGGTGCGGCCCTTACACGAATCAGGCCGATTTAGTACAGGCAGTACAGGCCAAAGGTCTGTACTGTTTATGCAACAGTAGCAGAGTGCAAGAGTCACAAATGACATGCCAGAAATGTTTTTATTCGGATTCCATTTCGCTGTCCTCGTTCTCGGAGGAGCTCGCCTCGGCGTCCGCGTCTTCCCAGAGACGGTCATCTTCGGTGCCGTTCATGGAGTTCGAAATTCCCGTTACCTTGAAGCTTTTAGCAACTACTTCTACTGACATGGCACGCCACGCATTCAAAATCCATTCACACACCTGTTGGAGCGACGCCCGCTTCAGCCGTCCTGTAGGGGTCTTCTCGTGGACGCCTCCAGCCATCCATTCAGAGTAACATCGGCGAAATTCCACTTTGAATGGTCTGTTGACGCATACGTCGAGCGGCTGCAGCACACTCGTCAGGCCACCGGGAATGACGGCCAAGTCCGTACGAGTTGCGGCAACTCGGTTCTTGACGCGGTCGGTCAAGTGGCCCCTAAAGCTGTCCAAAACAAGGAGGGCTTTCCGTTGTAACAGCCCTCCAGGTCTGTTTGCCCAGACGGTCTTAATCCAGTCAACGACCAGTTCCTCGGACATCCAGCCCTTCTCTTGCGCACGTACGACGATTCCCTGAGGGAACTTCTCTTTTGGGAGAGTCTTCCTTTTAAATACGACGTACGGCGGAAGCCTCCTGCCGTCTGCCGTGATGCACAACATCACAGTGCACCTTTGGCGTTCTGCACCAGTCGTGCGCACAGACACACTTTTCGCACCTTTTAAATCCACTGTGGTGCTTTCCGGTGCATCGAACCACACAGGTGTCTGGTCCGCATTCCCAATTTGGGACAGGTCGTATTCATGCTCCCTCCTGAGAGCATTCACGAAGCGATGAAACTTAATGACGTGGTCTTCGTACTCGCGCGGCAGTTTTTGGCAAATCGTCGTTCGGCGCCGAATAGAAAGCTGGTTACGGTTCATAAACCGCGTAGCCCAGCCCCGACTTGCCTTGAATTGTGCCGGGGGTATTTCCATGTGGCGAGCGATGCTGAGGGCTTTGACGCGTATCATGTCAGTCGATACGGCGTAGCCGTCCCTTCGTGTGTCGACGACGTAGTTGACGAGCTCGCTTTCGAGTTGCGGGTACTTGCACTTTTTCCCGCGAAACGCCTTTCGGCTCCTGTTAGTAGCGGCGAGGGCATCTTTCTGATTCATCCAGTAACGCACGCGCTTCTCATCGACGTCGTACTTTCGTCCAGCTTCCCGCTTCCCGTGCTCCTCGGCATAGTCAATCACTTGCAGCTTAAATGCTGCAGTGAATGATCTCAGATGCCGGCCCATCGTCCGTCACGTGCGCTGGCTTCTGCAGGGTTCACTACAACCAACAAAGTGACACCGACGACACCGATCTGAAGTCGCGCTGCCAACGTATCGACACGATGCTAGGAACGATGCCAACAAAGAGGCCGCACAAGGCAAATATGGCGGCGCGCTGTCAACAGCGTGGTCGGCGCGTCGGCGGAAGTAGAATAAAAGCGGAAAAGCGTGCAGCGCCATCTGGCTGTAAATGAACTAACTACACTTTTCTGGCGGGACATTTTGAACTTTTGTTTTTTTTTTTTCGAAATATCCGCTTTCAAAGTTGGGGTGCGGCCCTTACACGAGGGCGGCCCTTACACGAGTATATACGGTATATAGAAAAGTTTACGTATAAATATTCTGACATCTGACCTCATCGTTTCCTGCCTGCGTTTGATCAACAACTGCCGATCATCGTCCGAGAAGCTTCAAGTTCCAACGGTGAAGCGAGGACGGAGAACGAACGAAACATTACTCATCCCTAGGATGCCTGCATGCTGTCTGAGGCGCCGTTAGGTTCAGGGAGGGCGCACATGTATGCTGGTTAATTTCTGCATGCCACTACTAGATGGAACTAGTTACCGTCCTGAGATAATGGCATCATTATCGTATCCTGCTAGATTGTAATCACTTGGCAGAGATTCAGCGTGCTTAAACAGTAGTGGCTGCGCTGCAGTATGTTGTTTAGCAGGTATATAGGCTTCATAGCGCTTTCAGGTGCAGTAAGAGGGCATCGCTACAAAAAGAATGGGCATGGATTTTAAACACTTGGCATGTGGCTTCGTTTGAGACCGTCATCAAGAGCTTCAAGGTGACAGGAATGGCATACAAAAATACTCGGCTGGGGGGAGGACCAGCTTTGGGAGAATGCTGATGAGACAAGCTCATCAGATGACAAGGGCAGCAGAAGTGATGAGCACGACTGAACAAAAGTATTCGTAGTCAGCCACTAGTGGTTCCATTATACTGCACAGCAGTCCGAATGTATCTAAGAAAAAACCAGCAAAAAAATAATGTGCACAGGAAACATACAGTTTTGGTAGTTCAGCCTCTTTCTTGTCTTCTTGTATGCTTCCTACGTGCATCTCTTTTTGGCTGGCTTTTTCTTAAATAGAATGCATCAACTAGCCCAATGACATGTTTTACTAGTCTGAATGTACCATATTTACTCGCATAATAGACGCACTCGCATAATACATGCACCCCCAACTTTGCTATTGTGCAGACCCACGATCGAACGCCATACTGTAGTCTTTTGGAGAGACTACCAGAAGCTTGATGTGGGTGAGTTGGTTATGCATACTTGATGAAATGAGCGCTACGAAGACGCGGACGCGGTTACGAGCGCTACGAAGACGCGGTCTGTCGTACATGTTGTTCTTTCGTCCGCGTCTTCGTAGCGCTCATTTCATCAAGGAGAGACAACAATCTTTGACTCTTGCTCACGTGTTTAAAGCAAGCGCACTTAATGCTTAACGCATCCTTTCTGCCCATGCTGGCGCAAAGGCGCAAAATGCAATTAGGACTCTGCAACATATGCAGTTTACGCACTTTACGCTGATGTAATAGGGTAGGTCACATGTGGGATGCGTGGCCAGGCGCGGCGCACAGGAGGGTCCAAGTGAAGAAGGGGCTACCAAAACTTGATTGGCATAGTGGTCATAATTGGGTGTAGTATCGAATCCGCATGTCTACGGCTTGCTTTTCTGCCTGCCTTGGGTTTTGATGTGTGTGTGTTGGGCCTTAAGTCGAGTTATACACCTGCTGCAGCACATGAAGTTTATCTGCTCACAAAACGAAAACCTTGGCCGAACACTGATAAACTTTGACATGCCGATGATCAGGACAGTCGAGGAAAGAGATGCACACAGCATGCTTGTCAAAACAAGTGCTCGCTTCAACATGATGCTTGCGATAACAGCAGACAGCCGGAAGCGGCTGCGAGGACGAGCTGGGGTGCGATTGGAGATCGCTGTTTGGAGTGCGCATTCAGTTTCCCCGCATGCGATTGGCCTAGGCTGCGCCGACTTCGCATGGCTGAGACATTTGTTCTTTATTCTATGGTGGAACCACGATGTAGATGAAGCGGCTTGCGACCTGAACGGAAGATCTAGTGGTTTCGATGCGAAGTGAAGTTTCGGTTGCAAATGGTATACATGTATTTTTACTGCAAAGATAGGTTACCTTATGCATGTTCCAAATCATTACCGTCTTACTTTTCAATTTTTACTGTTTTGCAAATGTCTCCATGAAATTTGCCCACATAATGAATGCACCCTTCAACTTTGCTTCAGTATATTGGGGAAAAGACTTCATTACGCAGGAAAATACGGTAGTTTGAGGCTTCAGTGAGCCATCAGGCTGCCTCATGATAAGCCTGCATCATGTGAAGGAAAGTGCGGGCCTACGAAGATTTATTATGGTAAATAGGTTAAAGATGACAACAATAGTGTTTGCATCACTCAAGAAAGCAAGAATATGTATGCAAACTTAACTAAAGCATTAAACCATTCGTTTTGATATTCTAATACAGTAAAACCTCATTATAACGAAGTTGAAAGGGGGTTGTAATTACTTACTTATAACCATTAGTTTGTTATAGCCACTATCCAGTTCTATCCACAATTAGCAAGCAAGAGAGGATAGCAGCAGCAGCAGCGGTAGCGGCGGCGGCGGCGGCGGCGGCGGCGGCAGCAGCAGCCGCCTATTTTATGTCCACTGCAGGACGAAGGCCTCTCCCTGCGATCTCCAATTACCCCTGTCCTGCACCAACCAATTCCAACTAGCACACACAAATTTCCTAATTTGGTAGCACCACCTAGTCTTCTGCTGTCCTCTACTATGCTTCCCTTCTCTTGGTACCCATTCTGTCACCCTAATAGTCCAACGGTTATCTAATCTGCGCATCACATGACCTGCCCAGTGCCACTTCTTTCTCTTAATGTCATTTAGAATATCGTCTATACCTGTTTGCTCTCTGATCTAAACCACTGTCTTTCTGTCTCCTAAAGTTATGCCTAGCATTCTTCGTTCCATTGCCCTTTGCGCGGTCCTTAACTTGTTCTCAAGCTTCTTTCTTGGGAGGCGAGACTCTCCGAACTGGACCTGGGAAGCCAAGTGGCGACCCTCAACCAGGCCCGGCGAGCCGCGATCGCCAGTGGAGCCCTGTCAGAGGGAACCACCCAGGAATAAACCGCGGAACAGTTTCTGCAATAATAAAGTTCCTCCTCCTCCTCTCAGTCTCCAAGTCTCGGCCCCATATGTCAGCACAGGTAAAATGCACTGATTGTATGCCTTTCTTTTCAATGATAACGGTAAGCTTCCAGTCAGGAGCTCACAATGTCTGCCGTATGCAATCCAACCCATTTTTTATTCTTCTGTGAATTTTCTTCTCATGGCCAGGGTTCCCTGTGATTAGCTGACCTAGGTAAACATACTCTTTCACAGAATCTAGAGGCTGACTTACGATCCTGAACTCTTGTTCTCTTGCCCAGTTGTTCATCATTATCTTTGTCTTCTGCATATTAATCTTCAACCCCACTCTTACACTCTCCCTGTTAAAGTCCTCAATCATTCGTTGCAACTTGTTTGCAGTGTTGCTGAATAGAACAATGTCATCGGCAAACCGAAGGCTGCTGAGGTATTCGCCGTCAATTCTTACTCCTAAACCTTTCCAGTTTAATAGCTTGAATACTTCTTTGAAGCACGCAGTGAATAGCATTGGCGAGATTGTGTCTCCTTGTCTGACCCCCTTTTTTATAGGTATCTTCCTGCTTTTTTTGTGTAGAATTAGGGTGGCTGTGGAATTTCTGTAGATATTTTTCAGGGCATTTACATAAGCGGTCTGTACTCCTTGATTACACGATGCCTCTATGACTGCTAATATTTCTACTGAATCAAATGCTTTTTCGTAATCTATGAAAGCAATAAAGAGAGGCTTATTGTACTCTGCGGATTTCTTGATAACCTGATTAATGACATGGATGTGATCCATTGTAAAGTATCCCTTCCTGAAGCCAGCTTGTTCCCTTGAATGACTAAAGTCCAGTGCTGCCCTTATTCTATTGGAGATTATTTTCGTAAATATTTTATATAATACTGGGAGTAAGCTGATTGGCCTATAATATTCCAGCTCTTTAACATCTCCCTTCTTGTGGATTAGTATAATGTTTGCATTCTTCCAGTTTTCGGGGACTCATGTAGTCGATAGACACTTTGTATGGAGAGCCGCCAGTTTTTCTAGCATTATGTCTCCTCCATCTTTGACTACATCAACTGTTATTCCATCTTCTCCTGCTGCTATTCCTCGTTTCATATCTTGCAAGGCCCTTCTCACCTCATCTCTAATCATAGGAGGAGTTTCTGTATCCTGTCCATTATTGTTTCGAATGACGTACTCTCGAGTCTTTTGGGTACTGCACAGGTCAGTATAGAATTCTTCCGCTGCGTTTATTATACCTTAGAGATTGCTGATGATATTATTCTGCTAATCTTTCAATGCATACATCTTGGTTTGTCCTATGTCAAGCTTCCTTCTCACTGATTTCAGGCTGCATCCATTTTTTACGGCTTCTTCAGTCTTTCTCACGTTATAATTTTGAATATCACTTATTTTCGCCTAGTTGATAAGTTTTGACAGTTCCGCGAATTCTATCTTATCTCTTGAGTTGGACACTTTCATTCTTTGACGTTCCTTTATTAGGTCCTTTGTTACTTGGGAGAGCTTGCCCACTGGTTGCCTTGGTGCCTTGCCTCCCACTTCAATTGCTGCCTCTGAAGCCAGCCTCATTACGGTTTCATTCATTGCCTCTATGTCACCATCATCATCTGTCTGTTCTAAGGCTGCATGTTTGTTTGCAAGTACCAGGCTAAATTTGTCTTCCTCTATATCCTCTCTTCCTCTATGTCTTCCTCTATATTGAGGCAAAGAATTCGTGCAAGACATGTATGTACAGTTACAGACAGCTTTTTATTCTTCACACATATTCATTTTTCAAGAAGCACTCCATTCCCAGTTCTTGATTGTTATGAAGGAAGCTTTGTGGTCAGAAAAACAGACGTGCTGCACCAATGCCTGGTTCGGCGTAGCGCACTTCTGGATTCTGGCAATGACGGTGTTGGGCTTCTGCTCAGGCAGCTCGTTCAGCAGCAGTGGCAGACGAAGAACTTCAACCGATTGCCTCGCTCATGGCTCAGAAAGAACTGGCTGAGAATAAACTACTTATATAGGCAGACAGATTATATTATAATAAAAACCATCTGTGAGCCTTGGACAATCCGTCTGGTGCAGAACATTTTCCACCAGCCACCAGAAACAGAGCATAGCTTGGCGCAACTGCCTTATTTACCGGGACGTTGCGGAAGGTAGCGGGTAGGTACATAGGAACATTGCATGGCAAAGAGATGGCAGCGATTGACTGATGCCACTGACACTGCTAGCGAGTCAACTGAAGGTGGCTTTGCATTCTGGCTTGGGAAGCATGCACTGTGATTTGCTGATACCGAGCTGGTGCTTCGACAACCGGAGAACACCGCGCGCTCTCACGCAGTCGCGGCTACGGAAGAGAGAAGGGGGAGAAGGGGTACACGCAGTGGCGAACTGTGGCGGCTATGCGTCTCGGCTTGGGCAGCAGCACATCATCGAGATCAGCCGCCACCGAGCCAGCGCTCTGATTGCTGCCGCACATGGGTGGCATTGGTGTAGGAGCGAAGAGAGGAAGGCTCGCGCCGTGAGCAAGAGATGGCGCCAGGAGTGCACGCAGCTAGAGCAGCGCGCTGGCCCCAGCTACGAAGCTGGTTATGGCGAGGCACGACGGCGCCGTGAAACACAGGAATGGGCGCCAAAGAGCTGCCCTCTAAAAAAGGCTCATTATACCCATTGCAAGGAAATTTTCACATCGTTAAAACAAAGTTTTCAACACATGGGCATCTACTGGAATCTCAAGGGGAATCACGATTGATTTGTTATATCCATTAGTTGGTTATATCACGTTTCGTTATAACAAGGTTTTACTGTACACGCAGTTTACAGAACTGCAGTGCCTGTTTCTGGTTTTGATGTCAAGCTGTGCAGTTGTAAACTTCTTGATTAAAGGAACACTAAAGGAAAATATTAAGACAACATGGTATGTTAAAATACCAATCCAGAAACCTTGTAGTGCTTGTTTTGTGCCAAGAAAAGACTCACCTAGTTCAAGATAAAATTGCGTCTGAATGATCCCCATACATTTAGTGCAGTTCGAATCGTCTGCCCTTGAGTGGGGAGTGATGACGCTGCATATGCCATCACTGCTCTTTACTGCTGTTGGTAAATAAAACAGCGTCCGAGAGGCAAAGCTATGGTTTCTTGTGCAGAACGCAAACGTGCGGCCATGGAGACACCGAGCCAAGACAGAGGATTGGATTCACAGCTGCAGTTGCTCTTGGTCAAGTGCAATAGACCATTCAGGCATCCCGTGACATCCCATGAACTTGGCATTATCTGCCACTTGCAGTTCGTGGAAATTTCGCGAGACAGCAAAACCAGCACAGTACTGAGCAATAACGAAACTACTGAAATACGAAAGTAGGGGTGGTGCAGTCATGTGAAAATGAAACCTTTCGAATGCCTTTGTCGTTGCCAAGGGTACACTAATGAGTTCATTTTCATAAAAAATCGGATAGAACTGGAGAAGAGAAGCACTGACGCTCAACTAAACCTTGCGATTTGGTTTAGAATAATGCGCTGACCAGTCAAATTCAGGTATAAAACATCAGTGAGACTTCAACATGGGCTGGTTAAGCACCAGATCACGACTAAATTTTTAGATTTAGTTGGGTCATTTTGTGAACCTTGTTTCCTTGCCATCGTGTGTGTCATGGCCGCTGTATTCTAAGCATGAGCTTCCACCAACTAGCCCAAGTTTCCATAGTACTGCTGTTCCACTCTGTTATCATTCTCAAAAAGAAAGAGTCCTTAAACATATTGGTTTCTGGCGCAGTACAGTGCAAGGGAACATGGCCTTGTATCATTGACAGTGTTGACTGGTACTGGCTGGGGTCGACAGCAAGTTTCTTCCGTCAGATAATGCAATGATCTTTTTATTATGAATTGTTGAGTACCAGTGACAGCATTATAATGAGGAGTGCCTACGCCATCGGGCTAGTTCCTGAATGTTACAGGGGAGTTGAAAATCGTGTCATGCATTTACCTCAATTTCTCTATTACTAAAGCTCTCTTTGCAATAATATTGATGCCTTAGATGTTCTAGAGCTTTAATATATCACTTTAGCTTGGCTTATTATTTGACCTTAGAGTTCCTTAAAATTTCTTACTTTTTCTAAGCGATTTTCCAATTTTTCCAATTCTGATCGATTTACTTTTAAAATTTAGGTTCTAAATAAAAGCATCTAAATAAACAAAAACAAGAAAGGTTCTAAATAAACAGTGAATTGCTGTTCTAGTAACAGTTGCTAGAACTCCACTTTTTCTGTTGAATGCAACTATCTTCATCCAAATTATTTCAGGAGTTGATTAGTAAAAGTGATTCTCTATTGCACGTATCTTTTGATAGAAAACTCTGAAGTGGCTTCAGGTGAAGCTTTTTTTTCAACCATGCTTATCTCAAATGTATTTTTTATAGAAGCAGTTCACGGAATTTAGATGTCTGCTTTACTGAAAATTTTCAAAGTTGCAAGCTCCGTGCTCAATTTATTTTTTGGTTTTTTTACTGTTACTAAGTGTTTGCAATCCTTGTGAAAGATAATAGAATGAGGCACTAATTGAAAAATGCACTTCCTAGCTTAACTAGAGCATAACCATAACTTTTAAATGTCACAAATTCAAAACAGTTCGGAGCAGTTCCGATTTCCCCAGTTATTTGCTTGGAGGAAACCAAAGCGGCGGCCGCCCCCACAAGCCAAACCTTTTTGCTAAAGGATGAGCGGATATTCAATCATCCCTTGAGTTGAAAGTAGTTTCACTGGTAGCAAAAAAGAACAAGTGAATTCAGTAACTTGCCTCCGAATAGTAGTAGACAGCCTTGCTGTCAGCCAGCTGGTTCTGCCAAATCATCTCCTTTATGCGTGCCTTGAAGTGTTCTACTATCACTTCGCCGTCATGACCATCACCTGTGACACAAACAATTGTCTCTCACTAACAGGAACAGGAAACAAGTTGTCAAGCAGGAGCACCGACCTTCGCCTTTGTTTAGCAGCTGCCCAGACACTGGTAGCATGTCCTGCAAAAACAAGCAAAATAAATGTGAAGTATACATAATTCAGAATAATAGATGGTCAGCGCACTACTGTGTGTGAATAGACAATGAGGGCAAAAGATATGAAATGCAGCGCATTATTTACACCTTGCTCCAAAGGCAAACATTTATGCAGGAGCACATCGCAGAAAGATTATAAATAATGACATGCGTGGATGAGTGCAAGCTTTAACACCTTTACTGTTGTGACGAATGTTCAGGTAAAACCATCAGAGAAATTACTAAGGCTGCAGAAAAGAAGTACTACTTCGGTAGCTTGTCTCAAGCATGGCATATAGTACACATCGTAGACAAGTACCTAGGAGGAATCAGTGAAATGAAATTTAATTATTTATTTCATTTTTTATTTATTAATACTGCGGGCATCAGGTTGGCCCAAGCAGGGCAGGCATGAAAAGAGAAAGAAAACGGACAATATTGCAGGCAGTTTTAGGCTTGTAGCGCAGCTCAGGAAGAGCAAAAAGGAAGGAGGTGGGGGTAATCAAAGGAAACAGAAAACAGCGCTCACTCTGTTTTCCGTTCCCTTTGATTACCCTCACCTCCTTCCTTTTTGCTCTTCCTGAGCTGCGCTACAAGCCTAAAACAGTCATGACATACCAACTCGCCCAAACTGCCACGCTTTTGACCTTCATTGCAGGCAGGTTACACAATGTGAATACGTGGTATATTTTTTAGTCTGTTTCACTCTTGGCCTACAGCAGCACTAACACGAGGACAAATAAGCAATGTTCACCATACAAGCATCGACACTCAACTAAAATTTGAGATTTAGTTTAGAATTGTATGTTGACCTTTTCTTAAATTCAGGTATGAAATGTCAGTGAGACTTGAACATGGGCTGGTTAAGCCCCAGATCTTGACTAAACTTTGCAGATGTAGTTAGCTCATTTTGTGAACCTTGTTTCTTTTTCCTCGTCTATGTTAACGCTGCTGTATGTCGAGTATGAACTTCCACCAACGAGCCGAAGTGTCCCTGCTATTGCTGTTCCACTCTGTTATCATTCCTGGAAAGAAAGGGTTCTCAAACGCACTGGTTTCTGGTGCGTACAGTGTAAAGGTGTGTACGACACCCTAGCAGAAAAATGTGTGCCGTGCGCCACCGGCATTCCAATGCAGCTGCAGCAGACCAGCCACACGAACTGGCAGCGAGCCGCTGGGGCAGTCATGTGACAGCATGAAAGTTTTGCGTCCTCTGTTTTACTCTGCATGTAGGTGAGAGATGTTGCACGCTTTTTCCTTCATCTGCTGAAAGATTGGTGCTGTGTTTACATTCTTCATCCTTCGTCCTTAATGCGAGTTATGTCTTATGAAGATGACATCATTTCCACTAATCATAATAACGTTGCTGTGCTCTCTTCTGTTGTGGCGTCGCCACATTCAAAAGACAAGGAGAATGAGGTACTGGGTATCGCCTCTGCATCCTTGTATTCATCGTCCAACTTGTCATACAGAACCGGATGTGATGCACTGTCTCCAAAAGCCTTTCCATCAGGACATCTCGGTTTAGACTTATCATTGTAAGAACAATCACAAACCATGACAATCCAAACAAGTGCGAACGAGACCAACCCAAGCAAACCAAAACACACGCGACCCAGAGCAGACGATAGTGCGAGACAAACAGTCTGGCTGACACCAGATGCGAGTACGAATTGAGTGGTCTGGTAGGTTCACATGACACCAGTTTCCTGCGTGCATGTCACTGAAGGGGCCATTCTCACTGGTCTCTTGCATTTGTGGCTCGCTTGCCACCGTGGAAAGCCATGAAAAGTCGGTCATGACTTTTCGTGGCCCTTTTTCCTCAATGAGGGTGACTGTCTGTGGTGGCCTGACAAATGTTGGCAACGGGTTAAGGCTACAAAAAAGTCTGTCACAACTGCAGAAAGCCACGAAAGGGCTGCCGCAAGGCTGCTCCCATGGCGCGCGTTTTTCCACTAGCATGCATGTACCTTAAGGGAATGCAACTTAGCATGTTGTCTGTGTCTCATTGCCAGTGTTGACAAGTAATGGTTGGGGTCAACAGCAAGTTTGTTAGTCAGGAGCTGAAAAAGAAATCAAACCTGCGGAGATTTTTTTTTTTTTTCATGAATAGAGTGGCTCAAAAGCATTATCTTTTATTAGTCGGGAGGGGGAATCCTGCCTGAAATACTTGGAGTAAATGAATAGTAGTCATTCACTCTTGTTATTGCTGTCATCAGCATACAAGTACTGAACAACGTGCAAGCATGTTCAAGCGTGAGTGTGTTCATAGTAGTATAACTGATTGGTTATATGCATGAAGGGGCATTGCATAGTTCATGTCTCCATAAACAGTTTCCAAAAACACCAACTTGCCCATTTTATCAATGTGCATGCTGTAAGATAAATTATTAAGCGATAGTACCTTTCAGTTATTATGGCTAAACTTCCTGTAAATGTAAAGAACCAAGAGCGTACATGTCAAGATATGGTATTTTATTTTACGTGGGATATGAAGAACAGTTTTTTATGCATCAATAACTTTTCCCTATGTCTTTGTTGATTAATTACCAGATAAACCATTTTTAAGCACTTACAGTACTAAAAGATGCATTTTTTACAATGTTTCTTAGGTTAACACCACCCAAATGCAAAAGTTTAACCTGACCAGAGGCCTACATCATTCACTGAACATTTGGAAACAGTAATAAATGCCTTAGTAATCAGGGGGGTTCCTCTGGCTGCGAAGAAAAGAACAAAAACAAGGATCTTACTTTAGCCTGCCTCTCGTACTTCGCTTGCAACAGCTGCCATTCCAGCATCCAGTGTTCCTTCTCCTAAATTCAGGCATAAAATGTCAGTGATGGTTGAATATGAATTGGTAACAATTACACACCAGATCAAAGCAAAAACTCACCTCCTCAAGTTTCCTAACTTTGTTCTTCAGACTTTCAAGCTGTAACAAAATTTAGAGAATGTTGTAGAAAAGAACTAGAATGTGTAGGCTTACAATTGGTACTTTGCCCATAAGAGCAAAGATGATTCAGGAATTTAAAGGTTGTTGAAGGCCAAAATTAGAGTAGGTTGAAAGAAACTTCAAGAAAAGAAAAAGATTATAGTGTTTTATGTGCCAAAACCATGATTTGATTGAGGCACGCTGTAGTGGGGGACTCCAGAATAATTTGGCCCACCAAAGCTTCCTTAACGTGCACATAAATCTAAGTATGCGGGTGTTTTCACAATTTGTCTTTATCGAAATGCAGCTGCCGCAGTGGGGATTCGATCCCACAACCTTGTGCTTAGCAGCCGAACACCATAGGATGGAGCAAGATAAACAGGAGCACCAACTCCAATGCCGTGCAACGCATTCGCTCGGGCGAAACCGTGCAATGCCGATGCGGGGGGCCTAGCTACCTCTGCTCTCTCCCTCCACTCCTTGTCAGGCTTTCACACATGCTTTTTCCTTACCTTCCTCTTTCCGCCAACTACCCTCATCACGTAGTGCCTTCTGCTGAGGCGCACGGAGATCATTCCACAAGCTTGCTTCCAGGTACGCATGCGCAGAGTGGAGAAGGGCAACAGTGACACTGAACGGGCAGTGCAGCGAACATAGAGCGTGTCGTCTGCTAGAAACTCGCGCCCTCAGCTATCTCAGTTTGACAGAAATCCAAAAAAAATATATATATATGCACAAATAAAAGCACAAATAAACACGTGGTACCACCTTTTCTGCACGTATGTGAGACATTTTTACATGTTTTTAGAGGAAACAGACGAAAAATAATACTGCACAAGAAGGCACTACAGGCATACTTGTTTTTCATGCATGAATGTTTGCGCGGAAGCAATGGTTCTTTTATGTTTCAATTTTCATGGTCCTTGCTTTGTTTGCCATGTCTGCAGCATGTTTATACATGCCTGACAGAACAAGGTATCTTGATACTTGTGTGTGAAGAGACGGAGCAACAGGACAGCAAACAGTGTTTTGTTACCGGCTGTAAATCTGAGTTTGGCAAAGGATGGGAGAAGTTTTCACTCTGCGCGGCACCACCTGATTCGCAGCTACTGCACCAGTGGAGACAAAAATTCCTAAAAGACAGCGACCGCTTAAAGCTAAGGGCAAAATACGTGTGCAATACTTCGAGATGCACCTTACTTTTGACAGGTACTTCAGTGAACACAATGTCCTCAATGACGCTGAATGCCAGGAGGAACCAGAAGACGCCGATGCGAAAGGACAGGAGGAGATCAATTTGTCTACACCTACACCTTCCCTTCTCCAGACACGTGTCATAATGAAAATTCTCAGCCTTGCCTTTGAGAAGAGTCTTTCAGTTGGCATCCTGGCAGAGCTCTATTAAGTAAAGCGAATAGTTTGAGTGGGCCCACTGCTCAGAACGACAATACACGCCCCCTGTGCACAGATCAAAATTCGCTTTCGCAGGAACTCTTTTTGCATCCACAAATAGTCAAGCTTCTGCCTTCATGGGGCCACTACAAGGTAGGAAATTTTCAAAATCAAATAGCTGGGTGCTGCCCCCCCCCGCAACACGCAAGTTTTTTTAAGCGAAGACAGTTCTTTCTGTAATGAAGTGCATCTATTTCACAGAAGGCCTTCACGGGAAATATTTGAGGCATTTATACTAAACTGCAATCTGAACGCAATCGACCTTGAAGGACAAACGACTACCCTCGAAGACTTCGAGCATATGGTAGAGACTACTGACAAGATAAAGATGTGCAGCGGTGGTCCAGCAAAGCAAAAGTACCCGGGTATGAATGCTCAGTGTGCCTACGCAGACTCCGTGGGTGTGTGGAGGCACAGGAGGGGCGCCATTCACGACACTGACCAGTGTTCGCACTGCGAAAGACTTGCGGGCACATTGCTTTGCCACGCAATGCCGAGGACTGCTTTCCTTGCCATTCAAAGCCAGCGAATGCTTATAAAGCAACAATCCACCACTAGCTGGAGACACATATTTTCAGCTTCTCTTGTGAAGTTCATAAGCAGGAAGCACTAGCAGGATTTCTGCATTATTATGTCTTAACGAGAATACGGTAATTTGGCTGGCAAGAGAACCGGGTTACACAAAAAGCCTTGTGAGAAAAGAAGCAAGCGAAGCAACCTTTGCACTTGGTGGATGCTCACATAAAAAGGGTGCTAAATGTCCCTTTTTCATTAAAAGCTCGTTTCGCTGTCTTCTCTCAGTGCTCAAGACCACACGAACTGTCGTTTTATTCCCCTCCCCATTTCCTAGTTTCTCTTTCGGTGTTGCTTTCCGTAATTCATTTATTTTCTGTTCTTGTGCCTTGTATAATTCTATGTAGCCTACCTTACAGGTTCCCTGCATTTGGCCTGTATAAAATTAATAACATGATCTGAACATGTGATCCTTCTGCTAACCTAACTCCGTGAACCGCAAGTGCTATGCATGCCACAGGCATCAGGGCATGTGCGGAGCAGACAACAAAACAGATAGGCAAGCAGCAGGCACGGGAACACCGCTAAGCACGACTGTGCGCCGTTGCTGTAGAAACGACAGAGACTCCCGAGCTTGGTGCGCACACGCTTCTACTTCTTCAGTTTGTTGGAAAACCCACCTCTCCCCTCCACTATTTTTCCTCATCTGCAGCACCGTCTGGCGAATACGCTGTGAAGCAGGAGCCGGCATTTCAAAATGTGTCCCTTCCAGAAGAGTGGAGTCGGCACTCCTGTCTTATCTTACTCGGTGCATCATAGCCAATAAGCAATCACAGCGGGTGAAACAAACTTCAGATATATACATAAACTTAAAGATATTCAAATGTCATTCTTAGCTTCAATTCTTTTTAGGTAAGCAGACACATGAATTGCACATGTGCTTAAGAGGAAGCTTTAGCTCAGGTGCTCCTATATACATGCATCTGTAAGGATAATTAGTTTTTCTTGGCAACCACTGCACCAAATTTGGCAAGGTTTGTTGCATTCAAAAGAGAAACTCAAAACCTAGTGACTGCTGGTTTCAAATTTTTGATTTAGATTGTAAATTTTTTATTAAAACTTGGCAAAAATCGCAAATTTTCTTAAAACAAAACTATCATGTTTACAAGGAGGGATAAAGTTTACTAGTTCACAAGCCCGCAGCATAAAATACAAGATAAAGGCAATAAGAGACAGAACATGACGCTTTCTTTCTTCCGAGCCCCCTTTAAGCTGCAGAACAAATGTGCCTAAAGCAGCTCACATCTGCACCAACTGCACTATTGAGACTCACGTAGCCCGAAATAAACATGCTATGGTGCCGACAACATAACAGAAACTGAGCCATGCGACTGTAAAATGTGAAGGTGTAATTGCAACCAAGAGTGTAGCCAAGGCACCCTGTTTTTACTCTTTACACACTTTTGGGAGCTCTCCCTCAGCCCTGTCAGAATGAAGACACCTTTCTGCCTTCACCAAAGGGGCAAATCACAATGCTCTTGAAGAAGCTCTTTTTCCTCAATGAGGGTGACTGTGGTGGCCTGACAAATGCTGGCAACAGGTTAAGACTTCAATATTTTTCTTCTTCCAGTTCTCGGTCACCATGTATAAAAACATAAAAGTGTACAAATTATTCTGCTGATTTTCTTAATGAATCACAGAATCAGATTCTGCACTACTGCCATATTGCGTCATTGCAAGCCCGCCTATCGCATCACGAAGTGCACATGCACCTACTGATTCGTACGGAATAAAAGCAGCCACGCTATCTTCAATAAACCATTCCATTGCTTGCACCTACTGCGTCTGTTGTTGTTACTTGCGCTACAGCAACTATCGTAGTTGATTCTGTAGCAAGTATGTGACGCCCGCTCGGACATAATCTTGGTTCGCCCGCCAAGCTCGGCAGGCAACATTGGTCACCGCTCCACAATAAACACCGACGAGCACGGCTGCTCGCTGGTCAGTCATAGTTCAGCACCACCACGCTGTGGAGCGTCCGTCTATCGGAGGGTGCCACAAGCCCTCCCTTGTTCACGACCCGGGGTGGATCGTGACACTGGCGACGAGGATGGGATCCTCGTGGCACTGATAAGGCTGGCGACGAGTACCTACGGAGCGTCCCACGCCGCCGCGAGCGGCGAAACATCGCCCCCCATTGCTGCCGCCATGCCGCTGTACGGAAGGCTCGAGCCGTTCGAGGGAGATGGGTCCGCCTGGCAAATTTACGAGGAGCAAGTCCACGTGTTCTTCCGGGCAAACGACACACCCGAGGCCAAACAGCGGTACATTTTCCTGGCCAGCTGCGGGACCCGCGTCTTCAGCCTCCTGCTTGACCTTCTCAAGCCAGCCATGCCACACATTAAGATGCTGGGTGAGCTGCTTGCCATACTGCGCTCGCATTTTAATCCAGCACCATCCACACTAATGGAGCGTTTCCTCTTCAATAACCGGAGCCGCCGGGAAGCAGAGACCCTCGGACAATTCGTTGCTGCTCTACGAGGGTTAGTGAGTGCCTGCGCCTTCGGGGACCAACTGGACTCGCTGCTTCAGGACCGTTTCGTCTGCGGAATCAACAACCCCGCCATGCAGACGCGACTCCTGGAGCTTCCCGACCCGTCGCTGGACGACGCCGTGAAGGCAGCGCTGGCAATAGAAGCTGCCGCCAAGGACGCCGGCGAGATTTCCCGTGCGACTGGCTCACCGTCACAGAAGTGGCAGTCAACAAGTTCGCGACAAAGGGCAGTACCTGCGGTCGCTGTGGTGGTGCCCACTCCCCTTCACAGTGCCAGTTCTCTCAAGCACAATGCTTTACATGCGGGAAAACTGGGCACCTGGCACGTGTGTGCCGAAGGGGGAGGACGAACAGCAAACAGCAGCAGCAGCCTGGTTCAAGCACAGGTACCAGACAAGCCCACGGCCAGGGTAGCCGTCGCAAGCGTATGCGGCGGAGGCATGTAGCAGCAAGCTCAAGTTCTTCCATGGCCAGGCTCCACATCGTGGCCGAGGACCCGCCGATTTTCGACATGTGGCACACAGGCTTTGTACCGTCATCTGTGCTGCCATACATGCTGACCGTCGAAATCTGCGGGCATCGCATTCCCATGGAACTAGACACAGGGGCCAGTGTGTCTGTAATGGCCGGGAAGCTTTTCAAGCGCACTTTCCCCGGTGTGTCCATCGAGGCTTCGGGCGTGACGCTCCGCAGCTCCTCCGGACAACTCTCCCAGGTCCAGGGTCAGGCACAGGTCAGCGTTCGCTTTGGCGACAGGGAGGCAACCCTTCCCCTTTACTTAACGAAGGAGTCGTCGCCGAAGCTGCTGGGCCGAAACTGGATTCATGCACTGGGCATTCGTCTGCCACAGTACCCGGAAGCCAGCCTGCATGTGGTGCAGAGCTGCCAAATCTGCCAGGAGCATCAGCAAGCCTCACGTAATGTGGAAAGCATCCCCTGGCCGTTCCCACAGAGACCCTGGTCCCGCCTACATGTGGATTTTGGGGGCTCTGGCGGTGGTGGCGGAGCAGCCTCCCTGCGCTTGAAGGACCTGCAGAGCCAGCTCGAGGAACAGTGGGAGCTGGCATCGGCATGGCTGCTGGAGCTGGAGCCGCTTCAACATGACCACAAGGAGGCCCTGAAGACGGTGGAGCGGCTGCGGCTAGAGCTGCGGTCACTGCCCGAGAGCCTGGTGGTGAGCACGGCCGAGTAAAAGTGCCTGCAGAGCCAGTTCTCCGTGCTGTACAACGAGAGCATGCAACTCAAGACTCAGCTGGACGAGTGTCACTCCTTGCTGTCCAGGGTGTAGCAAGTATGTGACGCCCCCTTGGGCATAATCTTGGTTCGCCCGCCAAGCTCGGTGGCCTGCTAAAGCTCGGCAGGCAACATTGGTCACCGCATCACAATAAACACCGACGAGCACAGCTGCTCGCCGGTCAGTCATAGTTCAGCACCACCACGCTGTGGAGCGTCCATCTATCGGAGGGTGCCACAAGCCCTCCCTTGTTCACGACCCGTGGTGGATCGTGACACTGGCGACGAGGATGGGATCCTCGTGACACTGACGAGGCTGGCGACGAGTACCTACGGAGCGTCCCATGCCGCCGTGAGCGGCGAAACATCGCCCCCCGTTGCTGTCGCCATGCCGCTGTACGGAAGGCTCGAGCCGTTCGAGGGAGATGGGTCCGCCTGGCAAATTTACGGTTCCCTAGGCGACGGCGGGGTGGATCGTGACAGACTCCCATTATTTAAAATCTTCATTTAATTCGGATGCACTGGAAAGTCCTTGCAGGAAACAATACAGTGCTATGGAAGGAAAACTAGTCTAGCTCAAACACGAAAGCATGTCGTCTTGGTTTATTCATCCCCCCAATCTGTGCCACCTCACATGTGCAGTGGTTACTAAAAGCTTGAAAACAGAACAAATTCAGCTGACAGCACCACTGGTTCCCTAGGCGACGGCAGTGGCAGCAGCAATGTAATACACTGATAATGACTACTTGTGCTGTGCTCTGAGCAACGTCTCTCTTGATGATTTTGTCAGCGCTGACAACAGCGTTGAGTCTGCAGATCATTGATTGACAATGACATGAATAGTTATTGTAATACTGTACTGAAGTAGTCTGCCAATGAATACAGACTACTTCAAGCAGGACAAAAGATTTGAATCCATTTATTTTGCTGCCAATTGTTAATTTGACCAAACATTTCGGTCCCACAAGGGTTGAGTTAACAGGAGTTGACTGTAGTTAATTTGGACGACTTTTATGCCCTAGTTCGCCACCAAAGACCCCGAACACAACAAACACCCCATTTACTATGTTACTATGAACACCACATTAATGAACTTTTCAGATTAACAAACTTGCAATCTTGTGCTGACTGCCTTATAGTTTCAATGTAAAACTATTTCAGTACTACAAACTTCAGCGTACTGAACTTTTCAGAATAATGATCATCATTCAATTGATGTGTCATATTATTACGATATTATCGCGAGATGCTCAAAAGACGAGCCGCCGTGAGACTGACAAAGTGGGTATGTGCCCTTGGCGAGAGCGAGTGTCAGCCTGGCTCTCTGGCTCCAGTGTAAATAGCCTGTAAATAGCCTCTTTCGTCTGTGTCTTTCCACACGTAACAATATTGACAATGGCTCAGTACTGTGAATTCATATACAGAAACCTGGGAATTCTTAAATTTCAGGGTATCAGCAGATGACATGGCGCAGAAAGCTGACACATTGCAACTTGCTTCCAGGAAGGCTTGATGCATGGGCTTGGAAAATCTTAGACCATGCAGGAGGAGAACCTTCTATTTTTTTCTTTTCTTATTTTTCTTGGTGTGCGTGCGTGCGTGTGTGTGCGCGTGCGTGCGTGCGTGTGTGGGGGGGGGGCAGGGGCAATGACTTATCAGGTTTTGAGAGTGGAGAGGCAGGTGCCCAGTTCTTTTACGGTTCTTTGTGAATTCCCTGCTCTGCCCATACTCCACACAGACAAGTGTCGCTTAGCAACAAGGGTGCGCCTCTTTCCTCTTTTGCCATTCTTTCTGCAGCTGTATTAGGCAGCCAACATATGCATACGGAGAAATATAACCTGCATGCCCATGGTGGATGGCTTGCCCCTTTTCAGACGGTGTCATTTACACACGTTTTGGAATAGTTCGGGTGTCGTCCCAAGCAAGACAGTAACCGTATTCACGACGAAGAATGTGAACAGACGTGGCATTTTAAAGGCAACATGGAGCTTCCTCCTTGCTGGCAGTTTCACTGGCGTCTCTTTTGCATGCGCCTGACATTTTAATGAATGGCTTGTACGGTGACAATTGATGCACTGACAGATTGTTGCACGGAATGGTTAATTTCGAGGCTTTCACTAAAACGATTTTTCAGAATAACAAACAATTTGCCACGGTCCCCTGAAGTCCATTATATAGAGATTTCCCTGTATTCACACATCTATAGAAATAATTTTTGCCATAAACTGAATGCAAATGAAAAGTGACGTAATGAGTATAACATTATTGGTGTTGTCAAAGCTGAAATTTGGGAAATTTTGTGAGAATGCATACTTGAATTGCAGTGCAAAACAAAATGTAGACAGAAGAAAGGAAGACCAGACAGGACGAGCACTGTCTGGCACACTGTCTGTCCCAACTTTCCCTGTCAATTATCGATGTTGACTTGACAATAAAATTGTGAAAGTTGATAGCTACGCATTTAACTCATTATGTACGACTGCCTCTTTTTGCCTCTGTGTTGCATGCACACAATGTCATATCTTCTGTATTCACTGCCTCCAGCTTAAGTCGCATTTGCAAGTAGTGCATCTGGTTATTGCAGTCCCACGCACTTGCAGATAAATGGATAGGGAGATAACAAAAGCATGGTACCTGCTGGGCAAAGGACTCCTTGTTTTCCACATGGCTCCGGAGGGCTCCTGAATTTTCAATTGCAATGCTATATGGTACACAGTCAGGGCTTCTTGCATACTGTGGGAAGGAAAGGCAAATGAAACACACAGCTTGTGATGCAAAATCCACTGGAATGAATTGGGAATTGCTTAAAAGCTTAGATCCAGATGCATTGGACTATCGTGAGTTAAGATACTTCGGCAGGGATAGCTCCTGTACCCCATTCCGTGAACTGCATCGACTAGAGTAGTGAACAAATATGATAAATTGTGAGATGGAGGCAGACCAAATGGTCAGAGGACTGAGAGAAAGTGAAAGAGCTTCTGGGATGATGCACGGATGAAAGTAATGAAGTATAACGCTAGCACTCTTCCAACTAAGGTGAAAATGCTACAAAGGTGACGCCAGTTTTGCAAAAGTCCTGTTCAGAAATTGTTGGGACATTTCAGAGTGGCATGTACATTAAAAATATTGTCTACATTACATCTCCTATTTGATGAAGTTTTGGTACTATCCGTTTTTACGGCAGAGTTACCGAGTTGTAACCTTGATGCTTCACTTTTATTTTATTTTCCCTTTTCGGCAATTTTTGTTAAAAAAAAAAAGATTTCAAAGCTCAAAGGAAAAGTCCTCTTGTAATTGTTGGCTGGCTGTATATTTCCTGTAGAAGCAACAAATTTCACCTGTTAATAAGATACCCACATCAAAATGACTTTTCTACGCCTGTACACTTAAGTAGTAGGTGTGCTTGCAAAACTTCCTCTTACACAAAAGGCAAGGGTATCTCGCTTGTCACCGTTCTTACCAGCTGGCACGTCCTGAGGTACGCAGTGCCCCTTTGCCTGAGGAGCGCCACATGCGGACCCAGGTGCGAGGTGCACAGTGGCCTGTTGCGGATGAGGCCCCTGCACTGGTAGGCCTCCCTGGAGAGCAACACCTTGCCATGGCTCTCAAGTGCTCGTGACAGCTACAACGATTCACACAAAAAGCAAGGCACCTAATCACCAGCCATATCAAATTTCCCTACCAATTTCAACAAAGGGAAATGGCAACCCTGCAGGTGCAATGGCATGGCCAGGCTTTCTTATTTTTTTGAAGGGGGAAGGAGGCCCCAATGTTGTTTTTGTGTGCGTGTGTGTGCATGCATGCCTTAATGTGCAGCGTTCCACTTTCGTGAAGTACATTTTGGTTTCAGAGATTATCTGTTTGTGAGCACCCTTGTGCTCAACTGAGTGTGATTTAATTGGACTTTGTGTAGAGTTACTGATGATGAATTAACGAAGGTTCTTTTTAACAGTACCAAAAACGATCGCAGAAAGCTGGAAGACTGTGTATGGATTGACAACTTTAAAATGCGGGCGTAAGAAGCATGGAGTCAACAGAGATGAAAAATAAAGCAACATTGTGTTGCTGTTGCCTTTTTCATCTCTATTATGTCGATGTAGTATGTTTATCTCTGTTACGTGCACTTGCATTTCAAAATCATTATCAAAGAAAATGACTGCTCACAGTGAAAGTGTCTTGAGAAAGTGACCCGTGTTACAATTTACCATGCATTAGTTTCCTTTACATGCTCATGTCGTTGGTCCGCACTGTCGTATGTTGTAAGAGTTATCTAGTGGTGCACAAAGTGAATTACGAAGTACAGGACGCAGTCGGTACATTCTTCAAATGCCTTATCTTGAAAGAATTCCTTCATATCTGCTCAAGGTATGATGACTGCATTTTTGAAGACCCATTTCCCATCAAGCTACTCACAGTTTGAGTGCTTGTGGCAGGCACGTACCCAGGGGGGGGCCCGGGGGGGCCCGGGCCCCCCCCGAAATCAAGTGGCATACCCCCCCCCCCCCCCCTCCCCAACCACGCCACCACTCCTCACACATTCCTAAAGCGCCGCCAGATCAATGTTGAGACTTGGCAGCTATTAATCGGTCAGCATTATGCTGCCTTTTTCACTCCTTTTAGATGGCCGTAGTTATCGGCATCTCTTGTAATGTGAAGGGAAGTTTTCTCATAGATACCGCACCCGTGCGATTACCTCGAGATGCGTTCAGTTGTCACCATCTATTCAACCGTCACGCGCATAGCTGTTGCTTTTGTTAGTTCAACCTTCTTTGTTTAGGCTGATCCTGGTACCAGGAAAGGGATGCGGCTGTTACTGAGCTGGTCTGTACTCTCGTGGAACGAGTTGCGGCCGGAGAAAACGCCAATTGCGTTTAACTTTTTCCTTTGCTTCATTATATCCTTGAGTTATGGCTCGCCGCGAGGCTGTCAGATGCCCGCAACTATATACACGTGATATGGGTTAGATAAGGTGGGAAATAAAATATGTGAAAGTGCGTCCATCATGATACCCTGCAATAACCCTTAAAACCATAAGCAAGATGAATGTCGCCCGTTACCTCGTCTGATTTTCCCTAACTGTATAGCACTTTTCGTGCAAAATTGGCAACTGGAAACAAAAATCGCAAGGAGTTGAGAAATGGATCGATCTACTAAGGGAGAGAGCCAAGGCAACAACCAAACTGCAAGGAAAAGCGAATAATAAAAAACGTTAACCGTTGTTTCTGAGAATATTTATGGATCAACGTCTATTTATTTAAAAAGGAAGTAGAGAAAATACTGCCGGAAGTGGAGAACGATTACTTGCTTTGAATGACGCTTCTACAGTTGTCGGTCGAACCACCTCACGTAGCCACTTCTCTGCTGTGCTTATGTGGGTGTTTTTCTAACCTTTCGCGGTGAGCGCAGTACATCTAGAAGTGCAGAGTCCTGCGCTCTACGCGGTTGTATGGGACTGGCGGCCGAACAGCGTTACACAATTCGCGGAACTGTCAAAACTGATCAACAAGGTCAAAATAACTGATATTCGAAACTATAACATGAGAAACACTGAAGAAGCCGTAAAAAATGAACGCAGCCTGAAATCAGTAAAAAAGAAACCTGGCTTGGGACAAACCGTGATGTATACACTAAAAGATAATATCATCAGCAATCTCGAAGATATAGTAAAAGCAGCGGAAAAATTCTAAGCTGACCTCTATACAGTACTAAGAGGAGTCACGATACCTCACTTAGAAACAGTAATGAACGGGATACAGAACCTGTCCTATAACTAGCGATGAGGTCACAAGGGCCGTGCAAGAAATGAAACGATGAAGAGCGGGAGGAGAAGATGGAATAACAGTCGATTTAATCAAAGATGGAGGAGACATAATGCTTGGAAAACTGGCGGCTTTTATACGAAGTGTCTATCGACTGCAAGGGTCCCAGAAAACTGGAAGAATGCAGACATTATACTAATCCAAAAAAGGAGACGTTAAAGAAGTGAAAAATTATAGGACCAAAAGCTTGCTCCCAGTATTATATAAAATATTTACCAAAATAAACTCCAATAGAACAAGGGCTGGATTTGTCAACCAAGGGAACAGGCTGGCTTCAGGAAGAGATACCTTACAATGGATCACATCCATATCATCACTCAGGTTATCGCGAAATCCGCAGAGTACAATAAGCCTCTCTAGGTGGCTTATATAGATTACGAAGAGGCATTTGATTCAGTAGAGATACCAGCAGTCATAGAGGCACTACGTAGTGAAGGAGTACAGAACGCTCACGTAAAAAGCTTGGAAAATATTGCTACGCATGTGGTGTTTGTTTGTTTTAACGAGGCGCGTGGGCACCATCACTCCAGAAAAGAGGAGGAACGAACTGGGCTCGCGCTGTGAATCTAACCGGTCAGCGCGCTGCAACCGTTGTTGTAAATATAATCTGCAAATAGTTTCTTGTCTTACTGACTTTTCCTTCGCGTAAGAATATCTACAGAGGTTCTACAGCTACCTTAATTCTACATAAGAAAAGCAGGGAGATGCCTATAGAGAAAGGGATCATACAGGGAGACACAATTTCTCCAAAGCTGTTCACTGCGTGCTTAGAAGAGTTCAAGCTATTAAACTGGATCGCTTAGGAGTAAAGATCGACGGCAAATATCTCAGCAACTTTCGGTTTGCCGATGACATTGTTCTATTCAACAACAGTGCAGACGAGTTACAACAAATGATTGGAGACCTTAACTGAGAGAGTGTCAGAGTGGGGTTGAATATTAATATGCAGAAGGTGAAGATAATGATAAATAGTGGGGCAAAGGAACAAGATTTCAGGATCGCCAATCGGCCACTAGAGACTGTGAAGGAGTTCGTTTACCTAGGTCAATTAATCACAGGGAACCCTGATCATGTGAAGGAAATTCACAGAAGAATAAAAATAGGTTGGATCGCATACGGCAGACATTGCCAGCTGCTGACTGGAAGCTTACCATTACTATTGGAAAGTAAGGTGTGCACTCAGTGCATTTTGCCAGTGCTGACATATGGGGCAGAGACTTGAGATCAAGTTAAGAACCGCGAAAAGAACGATCGAACAAAGATTGCTAGGCATAACTTTAAGAGAGAGAAAGAGAGCGGTTTGGATCAGAGAGCGAACGGGTATAGACGATATTCTAATTGACATCAAGAGGAAAAAATGTAGCTGGGCAGGTCATGTAACGCGCTGGTTAGATAACCGTTGGACCATTAGGGTTACAGAATGGGTACCAAGAGAAGGGAAGCGCAGTAAAGACGGCAGAAAACTATAGATGGTGCGATGAAATTAGGAAATTCGCGGGTGCTAGTTGGAATCGGTTGGCGGCAGCACAGGGGTAATTCGAGATCGCAGGGCGAGGCCTTCGTCCTGCAGGGGACATAAAACATGATGAGGATGATGATGATGATGATGATGGAGGGCCCCCCCCGAAAAAAAATCCTGGGTACGTGCCTGGCTTGTGGCATTGGTTATCTTCAGTAGTAAGCTGTAGTAGTCACATGCTTGTTCACTCTTTACAATGTACTGCTCATTTACAAGGGGAACAAACTCCTAACGTAGATCGTAACTCCATAAGCCCAGTCCCCACCCGCAGTAAGTTGTCTTTTCTCACACATTTATTTCCCATTACCATAGCTTTAAATTAAGCGTAACAATTAAATGCTTCCACACTTTCTCTGGCTTCATTATCTGTCACTTTGTATGACTGTGACTAATCTCCTCAAGTTTAGAAACTTTCAAGAATTAAAGGTCTATAAGGACGCATACTAAAAAGATTTGCGCCAAAACAACACACACAAGAAAGACGATGACACCACTCTTTTTAGTATGCGAGATCACCAACTAGCCCAGCAGTTAACTCTTCTAATCTATAAGGACAGTTTATTGAATTGATAGCTGAAAGCAGTACAGTCTACGCTCGTTACAGCGAACTCATGTACAACACTTTCGGATAAACAGACCATATTTCAGCCTTAGTTCGGTCTACCTATTTTATTAATGCAACAAAGTTCGCTCTTAACGGACTATCGACTACAGTGAATGAAATTAGTGGCAATTTTTTTTTTTTTCAAAATCGGGCGCATGAAACATACCTTTATCGTGTTGACACAAGCTGACAACTGACTTGTGAGGGTCAGCTGACGAACGCGGCTCAATATTACGCGCACGAGGGAGGAAGGTGGGGTGGAAATGCGCAGTCTTCTTTCGCGTGCGAGGCACGAGGAGGGGGAGGCAAAAGAGAGGGGGTTCTACTGCAACTGCTGCTTATGGCGGGGCCGCTGTATCTTGACAGCTATCTGCGATGTTGACAAAGTGCTTGCCCACATGGGCACCGTATCTTCAAAGCGATCTACGATGTGGACAAACTGCGCCCAGTTCCTGGTAGCTTCGTATGCACTGTGCTTTCGACGTTTAGTTCATGTTGAAGTGAGAGACAGCATGAAGGTTAGTTCATTTGCTGCTGCTGCTGCACTTATTTTGCTTAATTTGCTATCGCAACCAATGCTTCACCTTTTGGGCAAAACTGCAACCTTTTTTGTTTTTACTTTGGATGTTTGTCACTCACTCTTTGCAATAAAGTTGTTAGACATCGTAATGAAAGTTCTGGAAGTGAGGCGTTTCTTATATTACGGACTTCGGATAAAACTGAAGTTTTTTGTCGTATTATCAGGGTCCGTTGTAATGGGACTTGACTGTACTATTATGCAGCAGAAGAATGTAGGGGGACCTACTGTCAGATACTGCAAGTTGTAATTGCTAAAACAGCATCAAAACAGACATGTTTCATTACCCTGTTGAATAGAACATGTCGCTCCATCTAATTCTCTGTCACTGGTTGTGCCTGCCTTCTCCTGGCATGCATTCCAAGGAAAGGCTAAATGCAGATGAGGGACACCTCTCTCTCCATGTTCTCTGCAAGATCTACTAGAGGGAACCCTGGCGATACTGTCTATAGGTGCTGTAGTAGATGGATTTGCCTAAACTTCATCCAGATGGCTTCAAACGGCTTTGCTACATTGAAAATTGGTCATTTTCAAAGAAATATTGCGACATATATATACATGCAACATTTTGCAATAAATCTGCATGTGTGCAGAATTTTATTGCCCATTTTGTTTCGAAATACAAAATTTAGACCAACAAAGGCACAAGAAGGACAGTAAATAATGCCAAAAGAGTGTCTGAAGCCATAAGCACGAAGATGATCAGACAAATCCATGTAACAACCTTCACATCATGCATACTAGATGAATGATCGCGGTGCCCTCTGGTAAGAAACTCCCTCCAAGGCACTTGATAGATTGATCGATATAGAGATGTGTGCTTGATTATCTTTCTCCGGTGACCGCTGTTAACTGGCTAATAAACATTAAACTTTATCGCTCAGTGCAGGACGTGCCTGCATATATTGGAAGCATCTCGAATATTATTGATAGTTGTATTCATTGTCTGTTGTCGCTGCACCTTGTGTAATCTGATCGTAGGTACAACGCGAATTTTGTAGTACTTTCTGGAAGACCCACAGACACCAGCGATTACTCTGGAACCTTCGATTACGCATGTATAAAAGCCGATGTGCTTGACCCACAGATCAGGTTTTCACCGATCGCCGACTGTGTTCCCCTATGTCGTTGTGCTTTGAGTGTAACTTGATTTTCTGGGCACAAGTTCGCCCAATAAAGAGTTAGTTTTGCTATTTACAGTTCTACTGTGTTCTTGGCTATCAATACCACCTGACAATATCCTAGAGTAACACAGGGGCAGTAAGAAATGCCCTGCGAGAGGATAACTCCTGATAAATTCTCACCACCTGGGTTTCTGTAAGAGAAAGCTTCAACATGGCGCCGACTAAAATTTACATAAAAGGCAGAAATGCTCTCATTAACTGTTAAACAATTTGAATGGCAATTGTTGCATTTATGAGAAGCTGAATTCTATTAAGTGCAGGAAGCAGACTCCTGATTTAGGGCCTCACAACATTTTAACAAAAATTGCCTAAAATTGGTAAGTTTAAAGCTGTGTCAAACTATGTGTCAAACTCAGACATCGCAGTTATATAAATTATCTGTTAGAGCATCTAAAGTGGACAAATGTGATGTGCATACAAGTTTACAGTTTATGTGAAATTGTCGCAATACTTAAGAAGCTTTTGCAATATTCCTACTCAAAGATTGAATGAAAGAAATTGAAATGTAGAAATGATAAGCTAAAGGGAGATGACGGTGGACCAAAAAACAACTTGCTGCCGGCGGGAGCTGGACCAACAACCTCCACATTACACACGTGTTGAACTACCAATGGTGCTATGGCGGTTCTTATGTTCACATTTGTGGAGAACCACTCCATTTCACCACCCACAGCTCCAACCAACCAATCAAAACTTCAGATTCATAGATTCTTTCTTTTACGCAATACTTGGTTGTGTCCTTATGGCATGGAGAAATATTTGAAAGAAACTTGATGTAGAATGGAGAAAATCATACCTTTCTACTATGCTGTCAGCACAAAAATGTAATAGAAAATCGGTTGTCAGGAGGTGTCGTCACACCGCACAGCGCACAACTTTCTGTTGATGCAACACTGCCATTTGGCGACTATTGTAAAAAAAGAGGGATCTAAGCGCTTCACATAGCCACAGCGCCACATTTCACTGTGCAAAAACAAAAGCGAGGAAAGCAAACATAAAGTGCAAAAACTAGCATCGCAACTTCTTACTGCAGCCACTTGGACACAAAAGCATTCCCGTTGGCTCAAACAGATTCGAATTGCCGATGTGTGTCTCGCATGCATTTTGACAGTGGTAAGCTATGAATTTCTTTGTCCTGGTGAAGTTTGGCGATCACAGCAGGATGTGTCGCTGGCTTAGGTTTGTTTTGTTAATGTGTCCAAATGCAAAATTGATGACTGTACAATTCAGAACAGCAGAAGATCATATCAGAAACAAAAGAGAAAGATGTAGAAAGACAGGCTTAGTTGTGTAACAATCTCCCCCCCTTCAAGATGTCCACCCTCAAGATGTCCACCCCTCAAAAATTTCTGGGGAGGGTGAACTGGTATTTATGTATGTGTGGTATATTGTATAGGTATACAGTCGAACACGGATATATCGAACTTACATATATCAAATTATTGTCTGTATCAAACTCGTAAATTATCCCCTTGAAGATTCTGTGTAAAAGTATAGAAATTCGTACGTTTATACCGAACAATATTTTTACCCGCCATTGGATATATAGGACGCCGCGTGATCTCGCCACTCGCTGCACCCGCGTGCTCCGCGCCTCCCCCGAAAGGATCGGAAAATGTGAGAGCGAGAGGGAGGGAGGCTCAGACGGTACTCCCGCTGCGCACGCTCTCCGACTTGCGGCAACACCCTGCTTGCGGAACTGCTTTTATTTTTCTCTCTCCCAATGTCTCTCCTCCTTCCCCCGCGTAACCATAGTGATCGGCTCGGAAAAGGTAGCCAGGAACGAAGGCGGCGGTGGCCTCCTCCTTTTGCCTTTTTTTTTTTTCTTGTTGCTTTTTCACGAGTTTTGCTCAGCCAACCACAGCTCGTGCCTTTCGTACGTCGCTGTCGCCCTCGGAGGTGGCCATCGCGAGCGCTTTGTTGGCGGTGGCTGCGCACGTGAATTCTTGTGTTTTGTGCGCGTTCTTGTGTTTCGTGTTCATTATTGTTTTGCGTGCGTCTCACGACACGTGTGACTGGATTGTGGTGAGCTGACGCGGAAGCAATGGCTGCAGCAAGCACAAGCAGCGTCAAGAAGCGCAAGAACCTGGACTTTGCGCCAAAGCTGAAAGCCATTCAGCATGTTGAGGCGGGCGAGAAAAGTGCGACGGTGGCAGACGACTTCGGGATTCCTCGGAGCACTCTAAGCACCTTGTTAAAAAACAAGGCGGACATAAAGTCGAAAGCGGCGGAGTTACGAACGTCGGGAGCTTGTCGTGTGCGCGCTCCTGCCCACGAGAAAGTTGAAAAGGCCCTCTATGCGTGGTTTTTAGAGGTGCGGGCTAAGAACATTCCGGTGGATGGCCCAATGCTAATGGCTAAAGCCAAATGGTTTGCCGCTGCACTCGGTGATGACAACTTCGCCGACAACACAGGGTGGCTGCAGAGGTTTAAGAACCGCCATAAGACAGTTGGCAAAACCATTTCTGGGGAAAGCAGAGCCGTCATCAGCCAGGATATCCAGCAGTGGATTTCGAAGGAATGGCCGGAAATTTGCGCGAAGTTTTCATCCGCGGAAATCTTCAACGCAGACGAGACCGGGTTGTTTTGGCAGATGCTGCCCAGCAAGCCGCTCGACGTCCGGGGCAGCAAGTGTCACAGGGGCAAGATGAGCAAAGTCCGCGTGAGCGTTCTGCTCGCTGCTAACATGGATGGCTCTCAAAAGCTCCAGCCCTTTATGATTGGCAAAGCAAGGGCACCGCGCTGCTTCAAAAACTGTAGGCAGCTCCCCGTTCGCTACGCCTTCAATAAGAAGGCGTGGATGACGCGTCAGCTGTTCACAGAATGGCTGCAAGCGTGGGACGCCGAACTGGGCAAATCGGGGCGTCACGCTTGTCTCCTCGTCGATAACTGCTCGGCCCATCACACCACCTGCAAGCTCGAAAACATCGTGCTCAAGTTTCTGCCGGTGAACACGACAGCAAAGTTGCAGCCGCTCGACCAGGGCATCATTAAGTCGTTCAAAGTCAGCTACAGGAGGCGACTCATTGATAGACTTTTGGTGAACCTCCGCATGGGCACCGAGCTTAAGGTTGACCTGCTGGGGGCCATTCAAATGATGACGGGCGACTGGAAAGACGTGAAGCAGGATACTGTGGCCAACTGCTTCCGAAAGGCAGGCCTCGTGACAGCCAAACTTCCTGAAACCTGCGAAGACGGCGACGGTGACAACGAGTGCATGGACGACGCGTTTCGCGAGTTGTTGTCCCTTTTCCCGGCTGCCGTTCCAGCCGAAGTGTCTGCTGACGATTATGTGAACGTTGACAGCAATGTTCAGGCTGTTGCGAGCCTTGCCGACGAGGATATTGTAGCTGCAGTCGGAGGGACCCAGGCTGACAGCTCGAGTGGCGACGAAGATCGTCCGGATGAGGGTGCGGCTACACGCTCGTACTCCGCCGCTGAAGTGGCGGCAGTGTTCAGCTTGATTCGTCGTTGTTGCGGCGACATGGAAGGAACCGGGCTTTCGCACCTGAAAAGCCTCGATAAGATCGAGGTTGGCGTCTTTAATTTCATTTGCAAGGCGAAGAAGCAGACCAACATAAGCGATTTTTTTTTCACGTAAATAAAGCATTACGTTGCGTCGTGTGTACGGAAATTGTTGTCATTCTTGAATATGCCGATCGGTAGGTCATCGTCCGCCACAGGTAAAGTCTCTGGGCCTGTATTTTTTATATCGAATTTTTGATATATCGAATTAATTCGCGATCCCCTTCGAGTTCGATATATCCTTGTTCGACTGTATTGTGAAACAGTGTACAATACATCACTTTTGTCCATTTCAGATGCCTCAATAATAATAATAGAATTGTGATATAACTGTCTCAAGGAGAATTGCGATACAGTTGGGTGCCTCTACAACAAAGTGACCTGCATTACGAAGGTGTCCCATTTCTATTGTGAGCTGTGTGGTGCACGACCTTTACAATGGAGTGACCAGTATAATGAATGATTCTGGTGGCCCCAAGCAGTTCGTTATAAAGGCGTTCCACTATGTTTGTTTGTTTTTTTATTTCCAAGTTAGACTTGTAAACGCTGTGCTTCAGCTTTGACAAATTTGGTGATTTTCAACAATTTCTCTAAAAATTTTTTAATAACCTAAACAAAAACAATCTGCTCCCAACACTTGGTAGATTTTTACATCGTTTATTTTAAATACAAGAAACATCATCAAATTTGATGCACTGAATTGTGAGCAAAACGATTTCTCCATTTCCATGCATTCCGAGATAGGAGCTCTATGAGGAAAATCTTCCCCTTGACGTGCACAGAAAGCTCAGCACACAAGCATTCCTGCATTGTGGCCTTAGTAAAATTAAGTAAGCTTAGCTGGGAATTAAACAGTGGCGTACCAACTACTTCTAGAGCAGGGGGGGGGGGTACCGCATACCATGTGACCTATTCTCTCTCTCTCTCTCACACACACACGCACGCACGCACACAAACACACTGTTATGCCCATGAAAGACGTTTATTGACAAGCCAGGTACAATTACGATGCGATGATCAGCTGAGCATCTATCAAGATTCAGCTAGCCAGCCGTACATTGTCTTTCTCCTTCACCTCTCTTAATTGCCCCACATACTGAGGTGTAAACCCACTATGCACGTAAGAGTGTCCTATTTCCTTCAGTACAAATGAAGCCTGCCAGACAAGTCAAACAGGCTGTTGAGAAATAAAGGGCTTTAAGCAGGCGACATGAGAAAGTTCAGTCTTTGCTGACCGTCGGCCATTTGATGCGAGGCGTGCTATGCAATAGGTTAATTCGCTTATATGATCAGAAATAACACAGGGTACAACATAGTGGACCAGTAGTTTTTCACACAATCCATGTTTTCTTGTTGGTTTCCAGGGTCACACTAAGTCACCAAGGTCATATATCACGTGTCGGCGTTAGTGGTTATAGTGTGCCTTCGAGCGGCTTTGTGAAATAAGAGTGTGCAAAGAAGCAAGTCATCGGGCCTCTTCAGCAAGAGAAATGGTCTCGAATGTACAAAGATTATCGTGGCTTGAAAACACGAAGATAGTGTAGAGTGTATAACTAGGTTGACGAGCATAAAGAAGAAAGAAGGGACTGTAGCCCATAATTTCGTGCTGCAAGGTGTTAAATGTGTACATAATGAAAGGTAGCACGCTGTCCATGTTATCATGATCTGACGCAACATACGTGTACAGCATGTTAGTAAGAGTTCTGTTGTGCATTACATAAGGCCATTTGTCTGTGTATGATACGAGGTGGAATGGCGAAAACTTGAAGCACATAGACGAAGCATCTCATCGGCCACGGCTGCAGTGAACTGCCACCCACGATCACTGATGATGACTCTGGGAGGTTCATGTCGGAGAATTACAAAATGCAGCAGAAAAATACACACTTTGGTTGCTCTATCTGATGGTATCGCAGCTGTCTCACAGTAGCATGTCAAGTGATTGGCACACACAACAATCCGATGATTCCCATCAGATGACCACGGGGAAGGACCGTGAAGGTTGATGCTGACTTGCTCAAACAGCGTGCTAGGGGGTGGCACTGGATGTAGTCGAACAGGCGGAGCACTTGTCGGATGCTTGTGACGTTGACACTCCTTGCAGCTGGACACATACTGGTCGGTCGTATGGCACATTTTAGGCCAGTAGAACCTTTTCTGAATGCGGTAGAGTGTTCGCGTCATAGAGTTTCATACAATAATTACTAGAGGGAACTCTGGCGCTGCAGTCATTGTACCACCATCAAAACCCAACATGTTTGAGCTGCAGATCACATTTTTGACGATCACCAACTGTATTCACTGCTATTGTTGTGCTCTGAATGTCACTTGCTTTTAGGGGCACAAATTCGAATGCTAAATAGTTAGTTTTGTCATTCACAGTATTGCTACTGTGTTCCTGACTGTCACTACAACGTGACAATATTCACACAGCACCAATAGTGTTGTCGGCAGCATACTTTGACAAGCCCATCGCCGAATTTCACGAAAGTGAGACTACCTTCGAAAGTGATCACCCTAAATACCGTGGCAACGTGTATGGAAAGAGCGAAAGCATGTGCAAAGATTGAATTGATAAGCCACCGGAAGGTGTGCAGATCGTATTGGATTACACGTTCATACATGCAGTTCGAAGTTCTCTTTATACACAAGCACACAAGACTTTTCACGTATCTGTCGTTGGGTTTCCTGTTTCGTGGGGGTCGTCGTATCATGCTAACGCTGCAGCCTGCCATGTCAGACGAGGAGATGCTGCCGTGTTTGTGACTATGTTCGCGGATGTGCCGCACAGCCTTGACAACATTTGGAGATTCGACTGTGCAGGGGCCGCCACTGCAGGTGACCTCAACGCAGACACTGCTGCGCTTGAAGGACAGCTCTTGCTGCATGGTTCAAAGAAAGTCTAAGAAATTCATCAATTTCTAATAAAGCGTGATTGGCACCTGCAATGCAGTATTGTTTTCACATTTACTTTTTCTGCGGTTTTGGCTTCTCGCTCTGGCCGAGTATTAGCCTATAGCCTAAATTAAACTCCTCACAACTCTTTCGTGCGAAATTGTGTACTGTTAGAGACAAATTTTCCTGATCGGATTATACGACACAAGAATTACACTACAATTTTGCATGTTCTTCCAAGAAAATTGTATAATTGAGGTCCTACTTTACTTCGCTATGGCACCCAAGGATTTGGAAACCACTACTTTTTTGTGTGCAACAGTATTTAGAAAAGAAAAGGAGCAGCTCGTTAAGGTTTCTTTTTAGTAAAAATTACCATTGTGACAGATTGAACGGTGCTAGCCTGGTGCGGCTTCGAGGTGTCCTGGCTCTCCAAGAATGATGCCAATCCAAAGCCACCATTAACTGGCATTCCCATGCATACAACAGTTTTCCCCTCTCGGTGATATTGTAAGATACTATATGATCAGTTGCCTCGGAGAAAGATAACCAGAAGGAGGGCTCCTCCAACGTCCCCCTCTCCATGTGACACAGACCGAACGAAAGCTTCACGTAATGATCAGCAGCACTTTCCTCAGAAAACACACAGCTAGCTCTCGATGGTGATTGGCTGACATGAGTCCCTAGCCTTTGCTGCACTCTATGGAGTTGGCCTATAGCTATTGTCAGGTGCATAATGAAGGAATGACAATGGATCCTTGCCTTCTTGCAGCTGTTAGCAACAGATGCTAGGCTGCTGACCAAGCAGTCGTCTGTTGTCCTGGCCTCTGAGGAAACAGTCGGCATCTCGTGCTCAAGAAGCATGAGGGAACTCAGCTGCCTCTTGACATCTGCAAGGTCAGCCAGACAAGTCAGGAAAGTAGGTACGAAGCCTCACAGCGGAGCAAGTTAGCTCACAAAATCAGCATACACTTATTTTGACAGGACAGAAGGACGGTGACACATTGCTGAGCTACCAACTGCATCTTTATATACATTCAACAGACGAAATAAAGAATGCTGCTACATGCTTCTACAGTAGAACCTCGCTCATATGTAATAAAAAAAAAAGAACACAACACATACTAAACGGGAAAACGTAAGATTCAAAGTCCCTGAAAAGCTTGCCAGACTCAACTGTAGTTGACATCCACATAATGTCAAAGCGCTATGTAAATTGTTGCAGCACTAGATGCCAATACATGCTGAGCCGGTGAGGCCACAGTGGCCCGAGACACATGTCGTTTTTACGGCTTCGGCAAGCTTACGTTTGCACTCCTTGAATTTGGCCTGGGTCAGCAGCTTATTCAGGCAGGGCATTTTGGTGGTAAGTTTTGATGGGAGCTCAAAAAGCATGAATCATTGCAGCCCAAGACACCGCTGCGTGTCGAGCTGGTGAGCCCTGAGCAGCTGGAGACGCATCTTGTCGTCGTTCTATTGTGTGGTTTTTTAAGACAGTGACAGGAAATTGAAATCAAGAGGGAGGGCTTCGATAGAATACGATGACATGAGAGTGAAATGTGATGCCCTCTTTGCACCACGTGCAGCAGGAAACAAAGGCGCGTTTGGGTTATCACCTATTGAAAGTGTGCAGTAAGCTTCTAATTGCACTAAGCCAAACATGCTGTAACACAGATAGGTAAAGATGCTTATGCAATAGGGTTGAAGGCGATAGCTGCGAATGCTGTGTGTGACTACCCGTGAGGAGATCTGCTGGCAACGGAATAGGAAACTGAGTGCATGCCACGTTTTCAAGTGACATGAACGGGCGAGTACTGAGCAGAAGCTGCTGCGGCGAGCAGCTACCGTCCTCGATTGCACACGCCTCACGCCTTGTTTTGTTTACATGGGATCTATCAGCCACAAAACTTGCATACGATCGCAGTTTGCCAAGGTACTGAACCTTAGTGCCAAAAGATTGTGTTTTCTGAGAATGTATCAAGTGGAAAAAAATGAAGCGTAACTGTATAGGGCAATTTCTTGTGTTCTCGATTCATAATGGTGACGCTAAGAAATCGTACGATGTGGGATCATTTCAACAAGGTTCTGCTGTATATATCTTCACACCAAGACTGCATTTGTAGGCACATGTAGCAACAGTGAATGTAGGTACTCGTAGCAGCATTTTATGTGTGTGTTATCAGTTCTCCTATACATCCTTTTAATGTAAATAAAGATTCATTTGGTAGTTCTGCAATGCATGATCTTCCTTTTGCCCCATCAATATAGGTGTCTGCTGACTTCCCAAACATCAAAGTAAGCACAGTGTAGACTCCTGTAATATGCAGAGTAACAGATACACAATGGCACGCACTTGTGATGACAGGGCAACATTGGTTATTGGTGAAGCAGTGTGAGCATTCTAACCTAACACACATGCTTTCTATCCAGGTTCTTTGAACAGACCTCAATCATTAAATTCAATTCTAAGGTTTTACGTGCCAAAACCATGATTTAACTATGAGGCACGCCGTAGTGGGGGACTCCGGATTAATTTTGACCACCAGGGGATCTTTAACGTGCCCGCAATGCATGGGACACGGGCATATTTGTATTTCACCTCTATCGAAATGTGGCCGCCGGGGCCAGGATTTCATCCCGAGACCGCATTCTTAGCAGCGCAACACTACAGCCACTAAGCACCCACAGCAGGTACCTCATTCATTCGAGGTGCTATTACGTGCAAGCAAAAAGAAGCAGTAAACAGAGCACATGAGAATACCTTGATCTTAGCCAAAAGGCTGAGAAGATCACATTTCATGCAAGTTTTAAATTTGTTTATGTAGTTACGCATGTAGTTATGAGGTATGTTAGAAAGTCTGTAATGTGTAGTTGTGCTGATCCACTTATTTGCTAAAGGGGAGACGCGGGTCGAAAAACGGCGATTTTCATTAAAAAAGTCAGTTTTATGTTTTCGACTGTTTCAACAAGATTGATCCCTCCCCTTCCATATATAACGAAATCAGAGCCGTAAATGATCGGTAAATTATAAATGAACTCGGTGAAAGCACTCGAGGTGGCAAGAAAAGGTGCAAATCTGGCCCATTTTCCAGCGCGTGATGCGTCAAATCGCGGCGTCGCAAGCCATTGGGCTTGTGCAAGGCAATAGGCCTACACTTTTTCTCTCCGAGGTCGGCTTTGCCGCGTCACAATCTCCCCGGCAAGTAATAATAAAAACAACATTTCTCCGCCGAAACCGAGCGCTTTCGCTGGATTTCTATCACGTGGTGCGATTCCGGCCACGCCATTGGCTGCTAGCGCGCGACGCGGCCGCAGGTTGTCTGCTCTTTCTGCGACGCGCCGCTCTCTCGACGTGTTCCCAGGCTTTCGGCATTTTTCAGCTTCTTGTTTGGATGGATCCCGTGAAGAAACGCGATTTTCGATCTCGAAAGTATCGGTCGAAGCACAAGTTCAAGGGGACTCGCCGCAAAGTCAAGCGGCGTGCAATGGAGACGTCCGCGGCAGCTAAGCCTAACCTAGGCGACGGCGACGCTTTCGACGGTTCAGAGCCGGCCGGCCGCTTAAGTTTCGTTGACAGCGCAGACGAATTTGTCAGCGCATCGGAGAAAAAGTAGATAATCTTCGACAATCAAGATAGGAGCGGCGAGGGGACGGCAAGCACCTTTATCTGCGAGATCGGCGTCGGAAACGTGAGCGCCGCGGCATGTCCGGCGTGCGGACGGCGCGAACTTTTTATCCGCGAGTTGGCCAAAAAACGGAAACGACTCGCGTCGTTTTTGGGGTTGTGTTGCAACAATGCAGCGTGTACCACGTCCGTTATCTCGTCAACGTATTCGTCGCGGCGTGCATCTCCGGTACACGACGCTAACGGTGGAGCGCGCCCTTCGGCCAGCCCAAAAGAGTTTCGCCGTGAATATCAAGGCAGTGGTTGCGGCGCGCGCATTTAGAGCTGGACACAATCAAATCGTCCAATTTTGTGCAGTTCTTGGTTTACCAAAACCGATGCACCATAAATCGTTCACCGCCATAACAAAGAAAGTGTATCTCGCTGCTACAAAAGCAGTTGCTGAACTTGGAGTTGGCTCGGAAAGTAACAGCACAGGATGTGGGTCAGCACGGTGCTCACGAAGACTCTATGAGAGAACAACATATGGCGCAGGTGAATTCTAAAGTAGTGCACTGGATCTAGATACCCTGGCCTGCATTATGTGCAATTTTTATATAGATTTCAGCGCTACAACACAAATAAAGAACTTTTATAACTTTCAATCATGTTTTTCTCAGCTTCATATTTTTGGCCAAACATGGCTTTTGTGCACGACATTTGATGTACTTATTGCGGTCCAATCAAGACCAAATTTGGTGTGCATCATCTTTAAGATGTGTAGAATGCGCTGATCTAGGTTTTAGTGCAACCAGTTTATTTTTAAGAATGAAGATGTTCAATACCCTTGGGTACCAGTCACTGAAAACAAAGCATCAGATATGGAATTCTCTGAAAACGTTGCCTGTCAAGGGAAATGCATTATCTTGGTTATTAGCACTCACTGGAGTGTTGGGGACAAGAAACGCCATCTTGCACTGCTATATCATGCCAACTGCTAAGTCCAGTAGCTGCACAAACATGCACTGTTTCTCACTTATGCATGGCACTTAGGACATGAAAGCATCGAGCTATCCTAAAGCTAAAAACAGATTTGTAATGAGGATATCAAGCTATATAAGTGGTACAATTTTCATTTGCCTAGCAATAATATTTAAAAAGAAAGGTTTCTGAGGAGCGTCTCCCCTAAAGTGTGAAACTTCTGTACATGTTCTTCAGCTTTTCAGTACTTTTCTTTGCGGAACTGTGCGTGTTCATACATGTTTATGCGTGTTCATACATGTTTTCATGCAATCTCCTGTGCCTCCCTGACTCACATGTGTTTGTGCCCTTTGACTGAGGTCAGTGCACCTCAGTGCTGTTTTGTTTGCCATTCGACAAGGAGTAGCTGGTTTCATGTAAACTGGTTTACCTTTAAAATCATTTTTATTAAAGAAAAGGGAATGCAGCGCTCTCACCTTCAAAATCCTCCCAGAGGCATTTGGTGATGCTGACTAGCTTTCCGACAACCGTCATGTACCCAGTGCAATGGCACATTTTAGAACCAGGCTCACAACCTGCATATTTTATGAGAAATAGGAACACTGAGCTCTTCCTTGAGTTCTTCCATTTGCACTAGAATGAATCGAACAACAGGTGACAAAGTGGTGCTCATTTATGTAAAGTACAACCCTTTTCCATGCAAACATAACTGGACAATGAACACTGATGTTGACAATACAAAACACTATTGCTTAAAAAGAGAAAAACTGCACCAAATACATATAACAACTTATCCCAGTGCTTTAAGAATCAGACCACACCTAATTGCACAAATTTTTGACAGTGGTATTTCTTAAAGGGACACTAAAGTGAAAAGTGATTTCTTCTGCATCAGTAAACCTTCGTTCTAGAACACCAAAAACACCACTCTTACAACGATAAGACGTTTGGTAAGCCAGAAAAAGCGCAAGAACGAAATGCGGGTGGCGACGCCTACTTGAGTTCCCGCACCTGGGGGCTGTGACGTCTTGGATTTTGATGGCATCTTCTAGGGCCTACTAATTATATATAGCGGTACAGATTGACTACATTGTGTTCTAAAGGAACCAAATATTAAACATGCCAAGTTTCGGGAACCTTTATTCAGCCAACGCGGCCCAAATGCGAAAACAAACTTTGGAATCCCTGACGTCACGCTGACGTACCGGCGCTGGCGTTTCGGCGCGAAATTCAAATACTGATACTTTGACCTTCATTTTCTCATCTAATATTCAAACTATTTTCTTGAAATGACTGCCTGCAGGTTTCTCAAACAATGCTTTATTAGTCTAAACTGATTTATTGTTTCCCTTTAGTGTCCCTTTAAGTCTTTCCTCAAGGGGCCTAAATAAATAAATCAATTTCATCTACAGTTTTCTTTACATATTGTTAAACATTTCCATTGGAATTCTTCCACTAGCCATGCTATGCACCATATGAAATGATGGCTGCACTTTAATTATTGGTCATATTCGACAATTTTCAGCGGATTAGGGAGTCTAGAAAAAATTTATGCGGATCCAACAAACTGTGGGAATCGATGTAAGCAAACCTTTCTGTGCTGTCTGTTTTGATTCACAATAATTAGCAGTTATGTTGATGGCAAATATTTAAATTCTTCAGCATTTAGTGCAATACAAGAGTGGTGAGTTGACGTTAAATGTAATGTTGTGTACAACACTGCTATTTTTCTGCATTGTACACGTAACACACAACAAGACATGTTTGCTTGAGTGTTGTTGTGCACCATTGTTCATGGCGTGTGAGATAAGCACTGTCACTGTCTCACACGGCACATCTCCTTGAGGCAGAAGTGTTAAGCTTTAATAGAATTATAGAGCAGTAAGTGCTAAAACCACAATCTGATTATGAGGCATGCCGTAGTGGCAGACTCCAGATTAATTTTCCCCTCAGGGGGCTCTTCAATATGCACTTACATCTAAGTACACAAGTGTTTTTTATATTTCCCCAACATTGAAATGCAGCTGCCGCGGTTGAGATCTTACGACTGACCTCGAGCAACGCCATAGCCACAAAATGTGCCCACCTCTGACGTCACCTAGATGAGTGCATTAATGTGGCTCCGAGTCTGCACACCCTTCATGAGTTGTCCGCTTCACAAATTTGCACAGGGTTTGGTTTTCACAAATAGCAGAAACGTACCATACCATTCCTCAAAGTTCAATTTACCAAGTTTGCTTGCAACCAGCTGTCATGTCTAGCAGTACTGTTTTCTTGCTTTCTCACAATGCCTTTTCCCTTTCCCACCCACCATCCCTTTATGTATAGGAACTGCGAGCAAGGAGGGCAAACCTGTCATTTACTCGTTTCGTGACTGCGTCGGTTCTACCCATGCTCTGCGTCCTTTCAGTTCTCCCTACCTCCTCTTCACCATTCTATCTACCTCCCCTCTAGACTGTTGCACGTTAGTACAACAGTAAGTGCTGCAGTTTCTGTAATGCCTTAGCGAGGGTTACTTGACGGCTGTCAAGAGGCAAATGTGGCTCCAGAGGGCATCATGGTCCAAACGATTGCCGTACCACTCTGCCGTGCTCTTGCCAGGCATATATACGTGCTCTGAACCACCCCCAATGCGGTGTGCAAGACATTAACAGTAACAGCAGTGGAAAAGTCAAAGGAAGAAGCAAAAAAGGCTTCACTTTAAAGTGAAACTTACTGGAGGTATCGTCGAAAGTGTTCTTAGCACTTCCTCAATCAGACAACGCAAAATTTGTGCTCTGGTCAACTTGGCAACATAATTTTTAAATGACAGTAGCAGCGAAGACAGTGAAGACACAGAAGCTTGTGTTGAGTTGTCTAATTTACCGATCTGACATTTAGGCACCTTTAGTGACGCCACAAACATTGTTGGATGGTCATGAGTCTGTGTTATTTTGATAATTATGTCAGACCCAACACGTGCCTTGCATTTATCTATCAGCGCTTCCAAAGGATATGCACAAATTACTATGAGCAATCTTTCCCATCAAGTGGGGTTTTCCCGCATACAAGAACACACGGTCGATTTTAAACGGACCCTCTACTGAAGCTAGACTACGCTTTTTGGACGCCTGTGCAATTAAATGCCCGTTACTACACAATATTGTGCAACACTCTACAGTACAGTACAAAGCATGTGGAGGCTCCAGAGCCAGTTGAACATGCATGACTAGACCAGCTTGCTTGCACAGAAAAGCTGGTCCGCCACAATATAGCAGAACATCGGTGATACAATCCTACCTGAAACAAATTTCGGTATGATGTAAATTTTTAAAAAGTCCCGGCCCACATCCATTACCTTACAATGCGCTAAATTTCGAATGTTGTGAACCTCTTTTTGTGCCACTGCGGATGAAGCAAACAATGAAGACAGTGTCGGTAGTCCAGTACGCCGGTAGTGCCAGGCTGGTAAAGCAGCCGTGTCGATGCGCCGTATGCATTCCTGTTGCCAGGGTGGCCTACGTCACTCCACCATACTTCACGCCCATGCGTCACCTCCCCCCCACACACACACGCACACACAAAAAAAAAAATCTTTTGCTTTGTGCCTGATCACGCAACTTGTCAGATGCTTTCAAATGCCTTGTAACTTTATCAAGAGCCAGAAATTACACGTGACCCAGTCTTCTAGCGTCAATCTTGCCGCATCATCTCTGTATTCCATGCCTTCCGTCGTCTTCAGCCCACAATGACAATTCGTAACTTTTCCACCTTTGCATCGTCAGATTACACGATACGAATTAGCTTTGCCGCTTCAAAGAAAAGTGTGTCTATTCGCTTATTGCACAAATCATGTCGTTATCATCATCAAGTGGCAGCTAGAATGCAGTGATGCCAGAAGCTCAAGATAACCAGGCAGACCTTGAAATGTTGGATTCTGAAAGCGCGAAGCGTGCAGCTCACTGTTACCAAAATGCGTGCGACACAAGCGAACCAGTGATTAAAATTCCCGTCAACTAACAGGTGGGCTCCCTGCATGACACGTGACTGTGATAATTAATCGTGACTTTAGTTTTCCCTTTTTTGTGTTTTTATTTCTGCATGGAGAAATGCTCCACTGTGGCTATGTGTAACTCTGATCTCTCGTGTTTATGGTGAGAGAGGCTGGACAGCATCAATAGAAAATCGCACATGTGTCATCAGCAGTGCAACAGCACCTCCTAAAGCCCGATTTTCTTTCCGATTTCAAAGACAAAATGCTAAAAAGTGCAATTTTCTGAAATTATGCTGTGTATTTCTTAGAAATATCTTTAGGGTGTCTACCAAGTTGACATTTCCGAATTCCCCGAGTTTTCCAGGTTTTCCCTGAGTGCCTTTGCAGCATTCTCTGAGTGACAAATAACTTTGTTTTACGTCAAGACAGGCTGACACTATGTCGCCCGATGCTGTCACTCTCTAGTAAGCATGCTAAGAAATGACTTAATCCAGTTTGAATAGTAAGGACTATCATTTATCTTATATAAAAAAAATCTGTAGAGAGGGGTTAGTAAAATGCACAGTGAATAAGATAACTTTTAAAGAAATGGTAAAACTAATTGCAAATCAAGAGGAACATTCTCAAATATGAATAAAAATGAGATGCATACATAAACAAATGTTTTTGAATATCCACTTCAGTCACGAATTATGATCGACTGTCGATACATATGTGTGTGAAACATAGGTGGTGCTTGAGACTCCACTGAAAGCAAATCAAGCTGATAGAATGACTCTTTGAGCACTTTATGATGTCATTATAATTACAGAGTAACTAAATATTTGAATATTGTAAAGGCAGTCATGCTACGTTTTTTCATAAAAAGGATTAAATCCCCCACTCGAATTATATGCACAAGTTATTCATTAGCCTCAAGCATTTTAAGAAAGAAAAAAATATATATATTTCAAGGTTGCTGCCGACATGCCCCACGTCAAGCGTCACGTAAAACATGGTAGTGCCTTCACCAAAGCGATACTCTGTAATGATACATATCACTCATAAGCAAAATGGAAGTAATTTAGGCTAATAGAATGCTCAAATTGCTGTAAACTTAATGTTCATGCTATATTCCTTGCTAACACTGCACAGAAATGGCAAAAATAGGTCGTGTCTACAAAGGTGCATGCCGTGACTGAAGGTGATATGAGCTACCTTTATCAATTTATAGCAAGCTCATTGGTGTGAGTCCCGAACTTTGTCACAAATGAGATTCTCAACAGCTGGTGTGTAAACCTCAACTCTCCCGACATACTCTCAGCTCGCGCACAATGCCTCAGTGTTGCGCTTCACTGCTTTAACGAGTTTATTTCGGTTTGTATGAGGAACATCTGCATTCCAGCGTCGGCCAACACTTTTCTTTTTGAGCTCAAGCTCCTTGAAAAAAGCGGCGGCAGGCTTCCTTTCCTGTTCATTCCTCACTCAGTGCGTAGGTCCTTTCTGTTCTTGTCCTCCTTCTACCGCGCATTCACCCTATGGATCATTTAAAGCATCCTCTTTGTCAGCTGTACAGTCAACGTCCGATTCTTCAGACTCCCTAAGGGCCACGAAAATGTCCGTAAAATCGAGCAGTCCGTAAAAATGAATGCATGTCTTTTATTGCCATTAAACACTCAAATTACCACAGGCACATCCGAAAATGCCTACCAGCACACTTATTAGGCATATTGGTGCCTGTACTGCGACAGGAGACAGTGTATGGACGCATGTATAATTAAGGAATAGATTCTGTGTCTCATGACTATTGCCCCGTTCCACGCTTGTTATGCTTCATCGCATAACACTTTTGTATTGAGGCAAAGCTGACTTTTGGGAACTGGCACTATGCAACGCACCATACTTTCTGATCTTCGAAGCCAATCGCGAGGACGACAAAGACGAAGTCAGTGCCACTGCTTACAGCGGTGAATTCTTTCAATGAAAAACATGGCGCCAAACGGCAAAAAGCTTTATAACGAACGTTGAAGCAGCTAGGCCTAGCGTTTACCACGACGGCGATGTAATCAAAACAGCAGAAGTGGTGGCTTTCATCAATGGCGTTTCAGACCTGCGAAAGTCCGGAAAATCGGACAGTGAAGGGCTTATGGAGTACGTGATAGTGCCGTGGAGCTGTCAGGCATCCAGAAAGTCTGCCATAGGCACCCCACAATGAAGTTTGCCTGTACATGTCACGCCACCTAGCAGCGGCGGTGAGCAGTCGCGGGTAGGCCCTCATCGTCACTTCACCATTGTCCATGGTGTGCTCAGGCCCGCCTGAAAGCCTGCTTTTCCAATTTTCCTATCGATTCACTGAGGCCTTTTGGCAGCTCTTCTGTGAGAAGTGTGAACAAAAGAACAAGCGCAGATACTGCTGCGTTAAGGATTGTCATAATCACGAAGAGGATGTCTGCATCAAATTATACCACTTCCCTTCAAAACCGGGGGAAGCAACCCAGCGGCTGAAGTGGATCGTTGCGGTTCGTGTCGGTCTTTCAAATTTCTGTTAAATGAACTAAGGCGTAAATGCAAAAATAAAAAAAATGAAATAAAAAAGAACCAGCAGCAGCATCCGTAAAAACACACAATAAAGCGTCAACTGCATAAAAATGCATGAACTGATTCCCACTGTTGTAAATCAGTTTAGATAGTTGTTTAGCTTGTCTGGCTCCAAAACAAATGCACAGTTGTTACGTGTCAAATCTAGCTTCATAAGTATCCTGTGCTGGAGCTTTGTACGCACTGTGCTTCTTCCTGTGCCAAGATCAAGACGTGAAGGCTGGAACCGAGCACATTCATGCCAATGTTTTCTCATGCTAAGAACGGAACTAAGGTTGGAGTACACGGCAGCACACGTCGAGTATACGAAAATTAGCATTTCTCTTGCGCATGCTAGCACATATATGTTCAGTTTTCACTTTGTTTAGTCTGAGCTGATTGTTCTCTATGATGCATCAGCGATAATGCCCGCTCACATTCGAGCCCAAACACCAATGCCAGAATATGCTTAAAGCACTTTGTCAACGGAGAAAAAAGTACTTACCAGCCAATTTGCCAAAACCTCTACAATCGTGAGGTGCAAGGCATGCTCCAAGTAATGAAGTGACAAATGACAGTTAAAAGACGCCCATGGCCGTATTTTCCCGCTTAAGTGGCATAAAGTAACTTAACTCACTTTGAGTTCGATGTCGTAAGCATGCTTGGTTTCTTGTGACAAATACTTCACGCCCTGCGGTGGTTGCTTAGTAACTATGGTGTTGGGCTGCAAAGCACGAAGCACGGCGGCCGAATTTCGATGGGGTCGAAATACCAAAACACCCATGTAATTAGATTTAGGTCCACGTTAAAGAACCCCAGGTGGTCCTAATTATTCCGGAGTCCCCCACCCTGGCGTGCCTCCTAATCAGATCGTGGTTTTGGCACCTAAAACACCATAATTTAATTTAAGCACCTTGCTGTGATGTCCGCGCTGTTTACTTCTTTCACACGATATACATGGTTGTAGTCGTAAATTTGATGTCCTTTCTCAAGCGTCGGTTGTCCAAAATAGGCTTTGATGTTTTGGATTGCTTTTAGAACGACTGACGACTGAACGACTGAATTTAGAACAACTGACAGGTTCCAAACAAGCACCATAAAAGCATGCCTCTGTAGCAGTGGCCACTTTGGTGTTTCGCACAACTGACACAGTGGCGCTCACAGCTGAGCTGATCACTGTGCCGCCTGACCATTGAAAAAAACCCCATTGACTGTACACTGGCAACTCCTCCAGCCGACGACACGGCATCAAAAGACAATTCATTATGATCCATCTCTGTTATGCGAGCCAGCATTACTGCGACTTTCCTTCCCTTTCAATAAAATTAAAGCTAATTTTCCCTGATAGAAGCACAAATTCCCTGAGTTTTCCCTGAATATTTCCAGACTATTCAAAATCCCCGAGAATGGACAGTTTGCAAAAATACTGTTGCGCATGCACAAATGAATGGATGGATGTTATGAGTGTCCCCTTTGCAGCGGGGTGGTGGGTTGCACCACCAAGCTCTTGCTATCATCCTGCCTAATGTCCTATCTACGTAAAAAAAACACAAGGAACTCCCACAACCAAATTTTCTGATCCCCTATTGTGAACTTTGCTATTCTACGTCTCCATATTTTGGCGTTTCCCTACTTTTCTTCCACCAATCTTCCTATTGCCGCTTACTAATCTCTATTGCGGACATGTTTACTTTTCCACTGCTCTCGCTGAACCCAAGGGCTTCAAGGAGGCCAGTGGTGCCTAAATCGACCACTGGGCAGACGTCTTCACATCCTAATAAAACATGCTCCATCGTTTCCCTAGCTTTACAGTGCAGCAAGCACATGCTTCTCCTTCCTTCTTATAACTCGCTTTATAGGTGCATATTCTAAGGCGTCCCGATATCTCTTCTAAAAAGAATGAGCTTCCTTTTGAGTTATCATAAATTGTTTCTTCCTTGATTTCGTTTTTTCCTCTTTTAAGTAGTTACTCAAGGCAGGTTTCTTTCCCATTGCCGCCACCCACGAGATTATTTCAGCCTCTCTGACTTTCTGCTTGACATTCTTTGCGGATGAGTTGCCCACCCTACAAGCCACATGCTTGCTGGTAAGCTTCCTAGTTCTCTTCCTCCACTATAAATCAATGTTCTTCCTGTACAGATACCTGAACATTCTCCCAGCGCATTTACTTTCTTCCATATTATTCATTCATTCTTCATAATTAACTTTACTGTGAGCTTCCCTAACTTCAAGACTAGTCCAGCCCATATCACCCTGCACAGCTTCATTTGTAGTCTTCCAGTGAGCACCCAATGCGAGGCTTCCCACTGAGCTTTGGTTCCCATCGAGTCCTGATTGTACCCCTGATTTAAAGCAAACAACTGCATTTCCAAAAGTCAGTCCTAAAACAATTACACCTTTCCACATACCCCAGAGCACCTCGTACCTATTGTATCCCCATAACGCTCTGTGCTTTGTTATGGCTGCATTCCTCTTCCTCTTTGATGTTATTGTTTTTTCCTGTGTTTCCATGTATCTATTGCCTTCATTTATCCATATACCAAGGTATTTATATTCTCTTACCCGAGGTATTTCCTGGCTCTGTATTGCCACTGTCTGTTCACTGTTTTCAGTGAATATCATAACACTTGATTTTCTAACACTAAATTTCAAACCTACTACATTCTTGCCTTCCTGTCCACACATATTAGCCAGACGTTGCAAATCACTTTGCTTGTTAGCAAGCAACACAATGTTGTCTGCATAAAATAAACCTCGAAGCTACTTTACCCTCCTGTCTGTATGAGAGATTAAACCCGATATTAATTCCTTCTAGTGCCCTCTCCATCCTCACCATGTACATCATAAACAGCAGTGGGGATAAAGGGCACCCCTGCCTCAGTCCCTTGTTGATATGAACTTTCTCCTCACTCCTCATCCTTTCCCATTTAACGCAAATGGTATTTTCTCGGTAAATCTCTCTCGAAAGCTGTAGAAAGTGATCATCTAAGCCTTCCCTTTCCAGAATATCACACGCAATGTTGCGGTCTACGTTGTCATATGCCCCTGTAATGTCTAAAAAGCCACATGTAACGGTCTGCTTTCTACTCTTGATATTTCAAGAGTAAACACGGGTGTCACAAGCGCCCTCTACATGATTATTAATGAGGAGCAGACGAACAACCAATGCAGCTTTAGCGCGCTTTGAGACGCCAGTTCGTGATGGTTTTGATCATGGTATTTTCGCGAAAAGGCCGGCTAGTTGTGTTCCGTATTGTGCACAAATTGCTTCACTAGCAAACGGAGCATGAGTTCATTCTGGTTTCCGTCCGAGAAGAGCTATCCGGCAAGGAAAGCAGCATGGATAAGGGATGCCTGGCACTACCTTTAAAGCACACAACTTGCTCGCTCCTCACAGAGCTGGTGCTTATCATGCTACCTGCGGCTACTGATTTGTCAGATGCCACCACTGCGAGGTTATTTCGGCCTGCAAGCTTCGAGACACCCTTAAATGCAGCCGCATCTTGCCAGAATGTGGAAAGCTCAAGATGGACGAGGACAGATAGCACTTGTGAAAGTGCAGTGGTGTCACTCAGTTGTCGTTCACATGTAATTATAATAAATATTATAAACTGATGTCGAAAGTGCGCCTCATATGACAATCAGTGCCCAGTACTACGCCACATAAGTGATCGAAACACACCATCTGAGGGCAGTTGGTGTCGCCGACAGGCAGCGCAGAGCGACCACCGTGCAATGGAGTTTGCCTGGTTTGCTTTGCCGACGGTGTATGGATATCCAAATGTATTTTTCATTTGGCCTCTTAATATTGATGAATGCGTTAAAGAGTTTGCACACAACTATGCGTTCAATTGCTAGCATAAGCTGCTACATAACCGGCGACACCCATGGCCAGCGAGCAAGGCATACCGTCTTCATCGGTGGCAGTTAGTGCATATACTACGGTCTAGAGAACGGCGCACTGTTTGAGACTTCCCGTATTTACCCTACGCAAAAAAGTGCCATCGTAATAAGACAAACAACTCCACGAAAGTTTGCTTTGTTGCAGATGAGCCATATCAGTACGGTAAACTCTCCTAAGTGGAACATCACGCTCGGCGCGCCACCTTTGTTGGCAGCCGCCGATCGCTCGAGCCAGTAGGCCTAGCTCTCGGTTGTCGAAGCAGCAGCCGACAGCGTTTGCAATGAATACGCCGCGAGTCATAAAGCGTTTATTTTCGTGAGCATTTTAGAATCTGGACAATTATGTCGCAGTTAAATGAACACAGAGTTGGTTCTCTCTATACTTTGTCGGCAGAAAAGAGCAAATAAGGCGAGCCGCCTTACACGGTGGTCGCTGCACGCGGCCAGTGTGCGAAACCAAGTGTGGGCACTCGGCGACACATTGGCAGTGTGTTTCGCCGACATGCACTCTGCTCTTTGTTGAAGGAGTGCATGTCGCTTGCATCAGTCCCGTGCTGGCATAAGCAGCTTCCAAATATACAAAACTTTTAACGTAATCTTCGTTCAGTGCTGAGCCTCGATGAGCCAGGAGAATAATGGCAGTCATAGAAAGCAAATATTGCCACATGCAATCAGTTTGAATGGTACGATTCAAGAAGTTGAAGGACCATGACATGTACGAAAACTGGAACGGAGTGACGGCATATCCAATTATTTTTGCCGTAGTGAACACACGCGGTTGCCGCGGCAGAGGTATGCAGAAGCCGAGAAACAAAACTCGCTTCCTAACCACACACTCTCGAATGCAAAGCACTGCAGCTTTGCCTGTTGTGCGCCAGATGGCACTCACTATTTTACAAACCATCTATTCGTGGTTTTTCCAGTTGGTAGACACCCTGATTTTGCCATGAGATAAAGGAAGGCCTTAGGACTGTAGGGGAACAAAATGAGAAGCTGAAATTTTGAGTAAGTCTGCCATTTTATGGCAGACTTTTTTTGCGATCTCGAGAGAATTGTATCATCCAGATTCTAGTGTAATCAAATAGTATGTGGAGACTTTTACATGCTTCCCCAACCTGACAACCATTGCTTTGGATGCCCAAAGAATGAAGCAAAAAAGGAACCAGGTGCCTGCTACAATCAGTAAAAACAAATGCTGAATGCACAATAGGCGTTTATTAGTTTTCACACTTGCGAAGCCACGGCTTTACTGCGTAGCATGGGCATTACTATGGCTAGTGTTTATGCGAATAAATCTGCATACTTTTCTGCATGGTCTAACATACAGAAGAAGGGAACTAGGAGCCCCAGGTGCATATTTTGTATACTTAAGATTTTTTTTTACTCTAAATACTTATACTAAAAAATTTGCAAATGATTACTTTCATTCATATTCCTCAAGGTACTTTCAAGTTTTTCAGAATTCTCAATAACTCTGGCAAATTATTCCTTCATTTGTCATGCGGTAATAAAAAAAGAGGGAAAAGAACAGAAGATAAGAAAAAAGAGCAAGAAAGCACGCGGCGGCAGAGGAAGAGATAAAGGGAAAGAGGACGCGAGAAAAGTGGCTGAACAACAAGAGCTGAATATATGAAAGAAGAAGCGGAAAAATACACGTGGAGGGATCATTCATTGGGTTATGGTTGGTCGGCACTCTCCTTCGTCGGCCCATAGGCCACGATACCGCAATGGCCAATGTTGAAAAGGACACATAGCAGAAAAGAGCAGCTCAGCTATGCGCTGAGACAATGTACAAGAGAAAGAGCTGGAGGCCTGACATGACGGATGGCTCATGGAGATGGTAGCAATCGAGTGGAAGCTGTGCTTCAGCTGCCACAGCTACAACCACTGAGTTCAGCAGGCGCCCCACCGGAGACCTCAGCTATGGGCTAACGGCTCCATTTCCGAGTCCCTGTGGCTACAACCTGCAGGCTAGCGAAGTTAGCCGGGCAATTCAGGTGCATCAGTCATCCCACCGCCCTGACCTCCTGGCCTCTTGGACTGGACCGTGAAGACAGCAATGCCAAATTAACGGCATCGGAAGGCCCAACAACTTTTTGTCGGAAAAAGCAATGCTGAGGTGACGCGGCAAAGCCGGCGGACTCAAAGTAAATATTTTGAGCTTGCCAATACATTGTGTATTGGGGCTTTAAAGGATGTGTGGAATTAACTCGTGCTTTGCATTGTTTAGAGTTGGTTTCTTTAATGTTTGTTTTTTCAATTATATATGTTTGTCTTACATGTGCAACTTGTCCCTGTCTTGCCAAAATTTGTGACACCTTTACTTTTATTCAAAACATCAGTGATCAGGTTACAATTTCATGTACCATGGTATATGTTCGCATTACTACATATTGAAATAACATGTTAAAACACAAAAGCACCACAAATGACCACATTTCTAACAGTAAAGAAAGAGTCAAACTTGTTTAAATTATAGGGTTTAGCATCCCCAAACTGGGGCATAGTGGCTTATAAGGGACACTATGTGGAGGGTTTAATTTTGACGACACTGGCATTGTTCAACGTGCACCCACAGCATGGTACACAAATGTATTTGCATACCGCCTCCATCAGAATGTGGCCTCTGTGACCAGGCATCGAATCCACAACTTTGCGCACAGAAGCATGCCACAGCCACCAAGCCATTGCAGTAGGTTAATTAATCGGCACACTCGACATTTTACTGTTATACTGATAGCCTTATTGTCTACTGCCTGAAAAGTCAACAATAGTCAACTTCTATTTCAACATCTAACTTAGCAGACATAATGTTCCATGTTACACTTTAAATCATTGTCACATGATTATTGTCCTTACCAGCTGGTTATATTTGAGTGCATTGTCTAATGTTCAGTAATGTTCCAGTTTGTACCATATTGCGTACCTCTATAGAGTAGACAAATTTTGCAGACTCGAAAAATTCAGACTTGATGGGTATTCCGGACTACACATTCCGAATTGACAATATACACCATCAGGGTTCCTGTAGAGCTAATGCATTCTCAAAAGCGATTTTTTGGAAAAATTTAGGCCCCAAAGTGCGATTTTCTGGAATAAATAGCTCATTCCAAGCGACGCTAACTGATCTTGGACACTGCATGTTTTATTTTCCGCTGGCTTGGTCAGGCTTGGCATCCAATGACCTGCTCTATAGCCTCCAAGATTGGGAGGTGCACGCTATCAATAGGGCCTTTTTTTTTTTTTTTTACCTACGCTGGCTACAGAGTGTAGCTAGTGTAGGAAGTTGCCATTTCTTTTAGTTGTTTGTGTAGAAAAGTGTAGCCCCACCCACCTACATGAAGCCATTTCTTATAGCTGTTGTGTAGCATGAAAACTACTTTCTACACTGTGGTTTCAATGAGTGTAGGCAGCAGATGACAAACAAGCAGGCTGGCGTTGCAAATGCATGGCGGCATTTTGTCTGGGACTGTCAGCGCTAATATAGTGATGATAGTGGATATTCGCTGTGAGGACAATAGCGAAGTGCTGGCGGGACCATGTGTCACAGAGGAAGGTGACCTAATCTTCAAGAAGATAAAATTGTCCTACTCACGGATGGTGCAGGCTGTTTCAGACTCCAAGCTGTATTATACGCATTGAGAAGCTGTCTTCATGCACTGTGCATTCGCTATGTATTTTGCTGCAGTTTGTCTTGATTTGTTGACAAAAGGAAACTGCTACATTACCATGTAGTTTCAGGTAAGGGCATATACGCAACCTTGTAAGTACGAAGTCACGCGCCTTTAATCCACTGATGCAGAAGACGACATGCTGTCTGCTCAGATTGGCTAGAGCCCAGCGAGCCAAGCACAGCACACGACATCATAGCCTCTGCCCGGCACTACACTCGTTTACATGAGCTTGTACAAAGTGTAGGTAAAAAAAAGAATAGCCCTAATAGCAAGAGCGTGCCATCCTCTGGTCTCGGAGGCCATGTCTGCTCTTCCTGGGTTGTCAAAACACTTAAGGGGATGGCACCTTTTCTATTTTCTTCCTTTTTTTCGATCAGCACTACCATCATAATCACTATGGGAGATCTGCTTTCTTGTTCTCTGCCTCAACCCCCCCCCCCCCTAGTTGCTATTTTGTACATGATGTGTCCACTGAGCAGGTGTGTCTCGGAGATGTCTCATTTTCATGCATGTTTGTGAGACTTTCCATTTGAGTGATTGGCACCACCTCATGTGCCTTGAGAAGAGTTAGGTGGTGTGAAAAAATGTGGCTCGTTTCCTGGATCACCATGGGGAACTTCTGTTGGCGAAGATCATCATTGCAGTGACGCTCTTGTCACACTGTATACGTAGGCGACGTCACTCTTGCGCAAATCCGAGCAAACCTGCTGTTCGCCTGAGGCAGGGCATTATTTGAGATTTTTTTTAAGCCGCTCTAAGCTTAGTAAACTTCTTTTGGCTGAACAAGTTTTTAGGACTGTTCGATTTTTCTAACTGTTCTATTTATTTTTTACTATATTTTGGTCCCTGCGAAGTCTGGAAAATCGGTCGACTACTGTACGTCAAATCTCAATAATTTGAGCTCTGTGGGGTTCAAAAATGTGCGTGAATTACACGGAGTTTGGACGACTTACAGGCAGGGCTGCATTAGGCGGCGTATGTGCATTGAGCTAACACGAGTGAGGAGTCCCAGAAGTGTGGCTCTTCGCAACAGTGCAGCGTGTGCTGCTGTGAAACTGCCACCTCAAGGCAAAATTAGCATATACTAACCCACATTCCAACCTTACTGTTAAATTTATTGAATTTTTGGAACCAGTTATATGCACCAAACTACAGTACTTGCAGTGTGAAATGGGATTAGCAGCTGGCGTGCGGACGCATTGCAGAGTCGTGTCACTGAGTAGTTGGCATGCTGCTGAGGGCACGGTTGGCAGTGGGGCATGTGCAAATTTATCCTTGCAAACACTTGCACATTAAAATTACTGGGCGTTTTTACATTGGAATATAAACACAATTTTGAGAGAACGACCAGCGTCAGATCGAATTAATGAGATTCTACTGTTTCACTTCAATTGATGTTTAGTTCTTCTTACTCATTCTAGGATTGCTCTCCCCATGTGTCATTGTTTTTGTTCACATGTGCCTCAGTATTCTTCCCCATGGTAATGAATAATCTCTGAAGGTAATTTAAAGAAATTAACTTAAAATATTGATATATAAAGACTATGTCAGTAACCTCTTCAACATACTGCTGATAGATCCCTATGTTTGTTATGAATTTCAATGCCTGAAAAGCAATTCAAACTCACCCTTCGCTGACAGCAACAGCAGATACCGGCTCATCTTGTCAAATTTGACGACAACACGGTTAACAACATGCCCAAGCTTTGCCCGCAGTTCATGACACTTCGTGTCAGAAGTTGGTGAGCTAGCGCCTGCTTTTAAACTGGAAAAAAAAAGATGACAATAACAAATAAGTGAACAAAAATTACAAGAAAGAGGTTATTTTTGCATCTCATGTTGAGGTGCCCCCAAGCAACAGACAAAACAGGCACTGACCTGAGTACAACGTATGGCAGAAGCTTGTTCAGGTACGAGACGTATCTGGAGAGTGCTGCCGACAAGGGCAAAATCACAGGACCACCATCCTGCACCATTTCATTAACCCTTGTCAATGTGTCACTGAGCTGCATAACACATGACCGGTGATACTAAACAGGCAGATCACTAAGCCATCGCGATCCCTACATTGACTTAAAATGACATAGCTAAATTATGCACACAAGTGAGCTTTTTCATGCATTCACTCAATCATTCTTAATGGGTGTTTATGGCCAACTATACCCGCGAAATTCCGTTGTTCAATTGAAATTGAGCACTCTTTACCACTTTCTTAAAAACAAGATTATGTCATGGGGTAAAGGGTACAGCTCCTTTGCTAGATTGTTTGAAAAACACAGAGCGACATCTATGATGTCAGGTGTGATGGCAACCAGTGCCGGCGGCAAAGGTGTGGCCTGTATATCAAGCGGAATTTCGCAACCCCAACCGGCCGCCACCAGCCAGGTTCTTCTAAAAATAAACTTGTTTGTTGTTCTGCCCTTAACTATCAAGTTCACAATCATTGCAGAGAAGTAAGCAAGGCCCTTTAACAGAAACAAAGCAAAAAATACATATACACTCGAACCTCATTATTACAAAGTTGAAGAGGCAACCGAAATGACTTCACTATATCGATTATTGCCCTTCACAGCAGTACTTGCCCAATGGTGTGCACAATTTCAAATATGCAAAGAACACTATGGCCTTGCAGCCTGCCTAACCACTACGTGGCCACGTATGCGATGAAATTTCAAGTACATTTGGCAGTGCAACAAAGGAGAGAACACAGTTATCTTCACACAACTGTGCTTATACTTGTTGCTATCTCTGTTTTTTGGTTGATTCGGTGAAAATGCCAACAAATTCTGAGCTTGCAATGGGACTGCAGGTGCTGGAGTGCGGACTTGATGACCAAAATGCTAAATCAGCTGAGGATGTGTTTGTGATGTGGGGTGCGCGGCATGGTGCGGTGATCGGGACGGTCAGGAACAGACGACAAGGAGTGCGCGCACCGAGGCAAATTCCGTGCTGGAAGGAGAAAAACGACAATGCCGTAGAGCGTCCGGCACGTGAACATGCGGCGCAAGAAAAACTAAAAGAAGAAAAGCATACCAATTAGGAAAGACCACAGGGCGTCAGGCAGCCAATTGGAGAATGCCTAATCGGCCAGAGAGAAGAAAAAGCGTGGTGCGCTGGCAGAAGAAGGGAGACGTAGACGAGGGGAGACGAAGAGGGGAGAGTTCCAGGAAGCGACGCCAGGAGGAGGTCAACCACCGGATCGGGAGTTGAAGACGGGCCGTCGGGTTCCGGACCCGAGCCACAAGGACTTCACCCGAGTAGGGCCTCCTGCCAGTCCGTTCCTGTGCGTCGCCCGTCTACCCGAGCATGCCGTCAGCTCCTCAAGGCCGGTGAGCTCCTGCGCCGGTGGGCAGAACGAGAACAGTCGGGCTACGGGCCCAAGTTCTACGCCAGCTGCCCGGCCAGAACGCCGCCCCCGTCTGTCGTGCCGCCTGCTGCTTGAGGCCAGCGTTCGAGCTTCTGTGCCCATGGGCAGGACAAGAGCAGTAGGGCTACGGGCCCGAGCTCTACACCCAGCTGCCCGGCCAGAACGCCGCCGCCGTCTGCTCGTGCCAGCAAGCTGCCTGCTTTACCTCTCCAAGCCAGAGCTGGCACGCTCCGGTCGCCCGGTCAACCAACTTACACCACGACCTTTGGTGAGACCGGCGCAACTCCTTTCGTCAGCTTGTCACCGCGTCGAGACTGTTATGCGTCCCTGCCATCGTGGCAAGCCCGGACTCGCACACTATTTAGCTCCATACTAGCCCCAAGTGTGTTTCTTTCTGCGATGATGTCTATTTGAGCATTTCTTTTATGTTTTCTATTTTCTTCTATTTATTTTAAGCCTTTTTTTTTCCATTAAAAGTTTGTGTGTGTGTTCAAACCAACGGCTTTGTCCTCAATTGGGTTCTCGGAGGCTCCGCCTAAGAGAACTGTTAAAACCTTTGAATACACGAACTGTTTTCCCCATATTAGGGTCATCACAGTGTTCAAACAGAACATGCTGAAATTTCAGGCTTCTGACCTGAATGTGCTTGAGGTGAAAAAAAAAGTCGAATTCTTAGTACCCAGTGTTCAGTTTTTGAATCTACCCGCAGTAAGAGTTGTAGGACAATCCCATCACCGGCAACCAGATATACGAGTTGGAGTCGGGCACGTAAAAACGTGGTAGCAGGCCCATGTCGTCGTCCAACTCATCCACGCTTGGGACGTGGTTGAAGGGAGAAACTTGATCACATTGATAACTAGGAGTATGGTTATTTACAATATCTACATGAAGACAGGAGAACATTACATTTCATCAGTCTAGGATGACTGAAAACGAAGCACAAAGCAGAAAGCACACCGAGCAGCCGAAAACGACTGCTTAAAAACCCTCTGTCCTCCCTAGATCCATAGGTGAGGGAAAACTGCCGTCCAACCTTCGTCCAAAGTCGTCGTAGTCATAGCTGACCCGCCTTTGAAGGCATGAGATCCCACACTCATTCCCGCGCTTTTGTTTCACTGAACACACCGAGTGGAGAGGGTCCTCGTAAACAGGGGTTGTCACGCTTGACTCAAGCTGGCGCCTCTTGATTCCAGAGCTGACTCCGCAGTTAGCCGCCGCGTCTGTCAAATGACTGTGACGATTACTGCGGCCCGTGAGAAAGCGAAGTAAAATACCCTTTTCCAGGAGTTCTCTTGCTCCAATTAGACCGTGAAGGTGACAGCAAACCAACTAACAATACTCGGTCCGCCAAACGTGGCTAGCCTTGCTGGCGCAGTTGGGCTGTCCATAGGTGGCTTGGCTCTCTCTGCATTGTTGGCTTCATGCAGCGATTCGTCACAGCGGGCTGGGAGAGGTTTGAAGGTCACTTTGGGACCACCGCCTTTCCGGGGCAGCCGCTCTACCATCTAAGCTAACCAGGTGGCTAGCAGATGGCAGGGCGAAATCGAATTTGTCAGCAACTCAAAGCAAAGGCATGAGTTTGACGTAATAGTTCTGTGGAAACCTGCAAGGCGGAGAGAAGTAATTAATTAAGGGAAATGAGACATCTACCCATTCATAGCAATTGCTGCAAAGGAAACCCATATGGGTTATTTGAAAGAAAAGCCTCGCAGATGACGAAAAATTCGTCCTGGTCTGGGACTCGAACCCGGGACCACCGCCTTTCCGGGGCAGCGGCTCTACCATCTGAGCTACCGAGGCGGCTAGCAGAGGGCAGGGCGAAGTCGACTTTGTCAACAACTCGAAGCAAACACAAGAGTTGGAAGTAATAATTCTGCAGAAACCTGTGAAGTGGAGAGAAGTAATTATTTAGGAAAATGAGACATCCACCCATTCGTAGCAATTGCTACAAAGGAAACCCATACTTCTCCCAGCTTCTCTTCACCTTGCGGGTTTCCGCAAAACTATTACATCAAACTCTTGCCTTTGCTTTGTGTTGTCGACAAATTTGACTTTGCCCAGCCATCTGCTAGCCGCCTGGTTAGCTCAGATGGTAGAGCGGCTGCCCCAGAAAGGCGGTGGTCCCGGGTTCGAGTCCCAGACCAGGACGAATTTTTCTTCATCTGCGAGACTTTTCTTTCAAGGAACCCGTATGGGTTTCCTTTGCACCGCCGTTCCCTGCTGCAGGCCGCGCGATGTGGGCATCACATTTCGCATCGGTGGCATCCGGCGTCGCCCACCAGCTCAATTTCGTCTCAGTTTCCCGTCGCCCCCTTATAACGCCACGCAATCGCAAAAGAACAACACATGTCTCGGGCCGCCGGAGCAGCACCAGCTCGATGCGCATCAGCGTCTTGAGCCGTAGCGATCGGCGCGACGCTTCGCATTACATAGACGGCAACAATAGTTGCGTCTGTCAGATTTCTTTAGTTACTGTGGATCGTACGTCTTTCCAGTTAGTATATTTTTTTCTCGCATTTTTTAATAACGTATAAATGAGGTTCTACTGCACAAAGCGCTGTGACAACAAATGCATGATGAATGCGTGATGAAGATGGCGTGACGACGGCTTGGCGAGAGTCGGATGACAAAGCTGGAATGACTACAATGCAACGACTGTGACGGCATCATGAGACTGTACCTAGTGGCCCACGCGATTATACAGCTTGGGTCACTGTGTCGCCGTAGAAGGCGTAACAAGAGTCAGATCGCGAAGCTAGAATGACGATGATGGTACAGTGGCTAGAATAGGGGAAGTGTGATTATCCCCGAGCGGCCACTATGGGAGTCGCTGATGCTGCATAGCGATGCCACCGCCAGATGGTGCTCGATCCTGTTTACACGTCAAGTAGAGCGCTTTTACAGCGGATGACTGCGAGTTTTATACCCGTTTTCAGAGTTTTTTCAGTCTGCTTGCTAAGATTTTCTTCAAAGTTTGTGCGAATGACACACAATGAGCCACCGTCAAAGCCATTGTTTTCTGCCCGGTTGCACTACTGGTTACAAGTCATGCAAGAACAAGTTTCATTGTTCGGAGTCCCGAAGGAAGACGCCGTGCTTCAGAAGTGGCAAAGGAGCATACCGAGAGCAGACAAGCCGCTTGAACACAACGCAGCCATCTGTGAGCCGCATTTCGATCAGCAGTTCATCTCGCAACACTTTGAACACTCAATTGACGGCCAAACAGTGCTCTTGGACCAAAGCAGGCCACTTCTGCCAGGCGCCGTACCAACAATATTTCCAAATGCACCAAAGTACTTCTCCAAGGCAGTTCTAAAGAAAAGAAAGCCTAAAAAGAGGTCAAGCTTGCATTCCTCAGTGCCATCAAAAAGGCGTCAAAAGGATGGGCTGCTGCAACCACCTTCGCAGAATAACATTTTGCTCTGTGCCTTCCGATGATGAAGACGCACATGACTATAAGAATGTTCGTCTTATGTCCAGCCGGTGAGGAAAGCACACTCTCAGCGAAGAACCGCTAAAGGTAGCTTATAGTGTGTGCTTAGCTGTGCCCAAAAACATGAGTGTTCTGCATGCATAAAAGCTGGTGCTTTTCACAGTCGTAGACACTGTGGTAAAATGTGAAGTGTTTGTGCGAGGGGTTCCGATCACCCTGGAAACCCCAGGGGATCCAGCTTCTTTGCTGAAGGATGTTCACGATTCTTTGCTGAAGGATGTTTGGGCAGGGGCTGGACTTTTGGAAGAGTTCCCATTTGCGGCTCCGAATGCGAATTTAACAGCGTGGAATGACACCATCTACAGCAAGTATTGCAAGGGAGTTTCAGGACCCGAAGAGAACTGCTATATGAAGTGCAAGTATCTAAGAAAGCTTTTGATTAACCAAAGATACAAGAAAAAGAAACAAAAAGTAAGACTGAGCTCTGCCATGAAAATAAAGGCGAAAACAGATACAGTGTGTCACCTCAGGACTAAGGTGAAAACTTCAGACCAAGTGATTTCCAAGCTGTAGCAGGAAAATGAGGAGATTGAAGAATCTGCCATCCTGAAATCCTGAAGAGATGTGACATGCTCCCACCCAAACAGAAGGCTGCTATCATGCAATGCTTCGAAGCAGGGAGACGAAAGGCCCCAAAAGGCATACGTTATAGTCCAGAGTGGCTACTCGAGTGCACCATCATGCACATGAAAAGTCCTCGACTTTACGAACACATCCGCAGTGGAAAAATACTTGCTCTGCCCAGCCGAAGCTGCCTCAAGAAATAAAAGAGGTAGTATGAGAGCAGCTTCGGATTGAATGCACATGTGCTTTCAGGCATCATGAAGACGAAAAAATTGAGTGACTTTGAACGCCATGGAGAGCTCATAATCGATGAAATGAAACTTTCCGAAAACTTGGGTGTTGCAGGAGGTGGAAAGATTGATGGTTTTGTAGACCTCGGTCCGTTTACACCCAAATCTGACAAAACAGTCCCTTGCGACCACGGATTAGTGGCAATGTTTCAGCTGCTGTCAGGTTCGTGGCACCAGATTCTTGGTGTGTTTGCACCTAAGGGCAATGTCAAGGCGCCACTACTCTCCAAGATCATCTTGGAAGTGGTGATGCTAACCAAGAATGCTGGGCTGAGAGTGGACTATGTGACATGCGATGGAGCATCATGGAATCGTGCAATGTGGCATCAGTTCGGAATATCGGGTAAAGGAACAGCTATCAAGTCATCAATATCCCACCCCACTGATGATGACTAAAGATTCTTTTTCCTGTCGGACTTTCCACACTTAGTGAAGTGTGAGAGAAATGGCTTTGTAAAAGCAGGTTACAAGACACCAGCAGGGCATGTGGACGTGAAGCCAGTAAAAATAGCTTATGAACTGGACAAATGTGCCACAATGCTCAAAGTTATGCCAAAGATAAGCGAAGTCCACCTGAACCCTAATAATTCTGAAAAAATGAAAGTTAAATATGCCTTTCATCTTTTCAGCTCTGAAGTTCTACGTCGCCTCTTCTTCTATAAGAGCCAAATTGACAAAGCCTTGGCACACCGAACGCAGACAGAACATTTCATTGGATTTATGCAGAAGTTAATTGCCATCGTGACATCGAGACTTCCATCCGGCGCCCTCAGACCGAATTCACCAGAAGAACAGGTACTAAGTGATTTTCTACTTTACATCAACGAATGGGAAGCCGAAACAGACCCCTCAAAAGCAAGTTTTTTGTCTTCAAGCACAGCAGAAGCTTTAATAAGAGTGACCCTGCAAGGAACATTGGAGCTTTTAAGATACTTAACGGAGCAAGTAGGTTACAAATATTTGCTAACTTCCCGCCTGAGCCAGGATCCCATAGAGAAGTTGTTTGGCATAATTCACCAGTTTTCGGGATGTAATGATCATCCAACCTCAGCAGAGTTCCTTACTGCTGTTAACTGTCTGAGCTTCAATAATTTAGTAAAAGCTCTAGACACGCGCAACTGCTCAGGCGATGCAATCGTGTCATTTGTCGGACCAGCTGAAGCAGCCAACTAAGTGGACAACTTGATTGGTGCAGGAAGAATTAATGAAGCCTCCAGCGTGCTTGAAACATCATCCTTGTGCATCGATCATCCTTATCTGGAGAAGCATAGTGATGCAAGGCTGGTATTTTATTTCGCTGGCTATGTGGCCTGATGGAAAATACTAACAACGAAATATCGGGACTGCTTTGAGCAGGTGCTCACATCGGTTGAGAATTCAGATGAAGCTCTCTGTTCATTCAGCCAGTTTTGTGATAAAGGAGGGTTTCTGTATCCCTCAAGACAATTTTTTTCGTTCGTGGAAGCTTTGGAGGATGGTTTCACAATGTGGTTCAGTTGGAAGAAGGTCCAAAGAGATAGCGTCACCAATATTTTGCATTGTATGCAACACGTGCCTTCCATCGGTTGTGATGCCCACAAAGAAGCACTGCCAAGCAATATAGTGAAGTTTTTTATCTTGACACGACTTCACTTCTACATTGTCTTTGAACAAAGAAAGAATATCAATGCAAGAAAAAACGAAACATCTGAAGATGCGCCACACTACATAACCAACATAACAATGTGGATGTTCACTTCGCCTAATCTTAGCTTGCTGAATAAAATTGATAAAAATTAAAACGCTTGTGTAGATCTCGTTATTTTTGCTTTTTATAGACAGTGTTATGGTGCCTGTTAGGAACTAGTAGTCAACACCAGCATGCCAGCAATTTTGAATCTCCAGTAATGCAGGTCATCTCACAAGGTGAACCGATTAGCTAACTCAGACCTCATCGGTTAATGAGGAGCAAGGTGGGCAGGAGGGCATGAAGGCAGTTACAGTAAGGTCATTTTCGCAGTATTATTTAGGAGCTAATGCCACGGTCATAATAAATCACGGTTTGGGATATAGGTCAAATAAGGTGCCGTTCAACAGATCAGCATCGCTTCTCAACTGAATAAACTCAGATCTCGGCACTAATACGCACTGTGTTTAGTCTGGTAAACATGTGAAACTGCGATCGCGTGGCCTTCGCTGGAGAATCGACGGCACCAGACACATGTGCGGAATGAGCAGCTGTACATGCATTTTGGACCTGCTTTCGCAACAGCGCAAAGCAAAGTGCGGAGGCCATGCGATCGTAGTTTCCTCAGATATGGCTTCATTATGACTGCAGCTAATCTAAAAAGGAGCGTAGAACACCAAGCTGCCCGAGTGCAGCGGCTGGAATGCCACAGTGGCTACAGTAGACTGCCACTGCTGCCACCTCCGAGCAACATGCGAGCAAATGCGAGCGCCACCTGAGCGGAACATCCGAGAAGCCCACGTGAGAAATGGTGCCTTGTGCACACTTTCCCTATTCTAGCCACTGTAATGATATAAAGACCACGATGGCATCATGACCGCAAGGATATACCTAGTGGCCTAAGCTGGTAGACAACTTGGGTCACATGTAGCAAAAGAGGCTAGATAGATAGAGGCTAGGAATGGATGGAGTAGGCAAAAATGCTAAAACATTATATTGCCCAAAGTGTGAAATAATTATGGTAAATTCACATTTCATTTTTCCTGCATTTCTTTGTGCAATTCCTTGCCTTTAGTTATAAAAAAGTGTAAGACCACATACAAACTTAAAATAGATCTTGAAATGTATTTGATTAATTTGTTTTAATTGCTGTACATCTTTTTAATTTTTTGCTTTTACTCCCTGTGTGGCATATTGTTTTTAAGACTTTCCTAGTTTTACAACATAGCTTATTTCACACATATTGCTCATAGTTTTTAAATTACTTTTTAGCAATTGATGTGTCTTTGTATTAGATTATATACCTCTTTTTTCGTTGTGCTTATTATTTGCATGTAGTTCACATTTGATATACCTCTGTACATACTCACACACTTGTACTTCCTTACTTTTCTTTCTTTTCATTTATTTTTTGTGTATTTCTGCTGAATTCTTCTCTTATATTTGTTCTAGTTTTATACGAACAGTATGCCATTAACCTTGACATTGCTGCCATGTGGTCATTCCTCTCACCACCTAACATTGACCGAAGGTCCAAATACAGTCTATCACTATGGGACCTCCTTTTGTATTTGATATCTGTCAAAACTTGTAACGAAGCAATAAACTTGGAAACTTGGAAAGCAACAGTAAAAGAATCTCCAGTGTCTGCAAAACACAACTTTTTAGCAGCTGATGCGATAGCCTTTGCGATAGCTTCCTTGTGTTCCTATGTGATGGTCTTTTGCTTCCGCTTTTTATTAAGCATGAAATGCTTTTAGCTGCTGTTGTCAGCGACCTTGAGCCAAAAGCCAGAGCCGTTATCCGGGCACTAAAACAAGAATATCTGGGCAAGTTGCGAGAGCAAAACGAGATCATCTGGGCAACCAGTCAAGACTGCATTACATATGCTAGTTACTTGTTTGTTCACAATATCACTCAAGCTGTAACTTTTAGTACGGTGAAGTTTTATTTGTCATTTCCAATAGCGACATTCAAAATGCACATACGGACGCTATACGCTTAGTTGAAATCTTCTGGCATGGAGACAGAGTTACCTGTGCTCTTTTCAATGCTAGCAGTCGATGAGGTTTGCAGCATGTCTGGCGCACCAGCAGCGCCGGTAGACGTTCTGTCTGTGACAGGAAACTATTGCATCCATATGGACCAGTGCACAGCATGGCGTGGTGCAGTGTGGTGTGGTGGGATGTGCCGTTGCAAACATGCACTACACCCATTTCAAGATTGTGGATAGTATCATCTCCAACCAATCTGCTTTGCCGGTATCCATTTCATGCTTGCATCTAGTTTTGATTACGAGAAAGCCAGCATTATTATTATTATTTTTTTGCTCACTCATATGGTCGTGAAACTGGCGAAAATGCGACACAGTCGAAGGGAACAGCTAGCACGCTGAGATGCGAATGAAGTACCTCGTGTTTGGTCTGCATATGGCACACAACACAGTGTGCTGAATATGCAGCTGGAACAGTTTTCTTTATTGGCCTCCATGACTTTTAGAGACAGTTTGCCTTTCGCAAGATTTCGGGAACCCGTCGAAGTATACCGCCGACAGTGCATTCTTGGCCCCGTGCAAACATAGCAAACTTGAAGAAAAGAAAAGAGCGCTACATGCAGTGCTCTTTTCTTTACTTCAGGTATGTTAAACCAACTCGCCCACATCAAGCTTCTGCTGCTTCAAACATAGCAAGCTTGGCACAGTGCCACAAACACTGTCGGCCATACACGTGGACACATATGGCATGCGAAAGTGAAACTACCTCCAAAAGTGATCGCCCAAGAATACCACGCCGACGCAACCTCAAAGGTTATGCCAAGCTGTGTCAGCCTGCGTGGCGCACTGCAGCAAGAGAGCAAAGTGGAGCCGATGGTTTTCCATGCTGCAGCGTGCAAACAGCACCACTGATATGTGGCATAGCGCAGCCTCCGAGATAGCGAACTTGGAGCCTGCGCCTGCATGCCTTTCTTCACAAACTACGCACCGTAGCAAAAGAGTCAAGTGCAATAAATACCAGTGCTGCGCAACACCACTGGACGAGAGAATTTCAAGCAGCTGCACTAACCGAATGGCCAAACCCGGGGGGAAGTGATATGCTCAGCGTGCAATGGTCGGTATATTTTGGTTTCGGACACTAATCTAGTTCAGTAAATCCATTGGCAGGACAACATTACTTTGTTAAAAAAAGGTTTCAAATATATGAATCTCAATCGGGATTTCAAGGGGAATTGCATTTACTTCGTTATATTAATTATTTCACTGCAATGAGGTTCGAGTGCACTATTAAGGGTTAGTAGCAGTTCTGACTATATATGTACATGCTACCACCCCACAAGACAAGACTTTTTCCTTTCCCTTTCTTTTTTTAACCACAATTCAGCTTCTGGAGCAAAGCTGTTGCTCTAAATTGACTGCTCAGCTGAGATAAGGTTGAATCCAAAATTTTTAAATCTAGGGCCGCAATACAACGCACACTTAAAAAGTATTTTTATTCTGTTGTTTTACATGCCAAAAGCACGATATGATTATGAGGCATGCCATAGTAGGGGACTTCAGATTAATTTTGACCACTGGGGTTGTATAACGTGCACCCCCATCCAAATGCAGCCGCCACAAGCAGAATTTGCTTCCGCGACCTAAAGCTTAGCAGCGTGACGCTGTAGCCACTGAGATACCACGGCGGGGAACACACATTTGTCTGATAAACATCACCATAGGAGAGTAAAATTCACTCACCAAAATGTAGAGTTCTTGTTGGCAAATAGTGTCAAAATAGGCCTGGTAAGCCTCTTCAATGGGCTGCAGGTATGCCACGTTGACATGCAGGTGCTGGGCAAACTGCACAAGCAAGGACAAAAATCTTAAGGGGAAGCTCATGCTATCCCAACCACAAGAACACTTGCAGACTTGAGCTCTTACTCAACTCGTCTATTGTGGCGGCAAGAGGTTCTCACAGTTTAAACCACCATCTCTTCAAGAACTCCTTTAAAGTGTGCACATCATCATCATCGTTCACTACGCTATAGACAGCTATGGCCTGCAAAACCCTGCACAAGTTTCCAACCACAAATGCTGCGAGGCAGCTCAATACTTAGTGTGTCCAGCTCCCAAGTGCACATTGCCACTCATTGCTGTTTAGTATACACAGTGACGACAGCACTGGGCAAAGTAATGTTTTTCTTTGATATCTGGCAAGGCGGAAAAGAGTTAGTGGGCTGGCAACGGTGATACACTAGTGATAACACTGCCGTGTGCTGGCGTGTTGACGTTGCATTTGCTTCAAAGTGCCGGCTGTCTGCAACACGGTGTGCTGACCTAGACATTCACAGAAATGACCATCTGCCAGTATACTCATATATTGGCAGATGGTAACTTCCATGAATGTCCAAATCAGTACCATTGTGCTACAAGTCCTTACAACCTCCAGTTCCACACACTGTGCATAGCATTAACTGTGTCACCTGTTGCACCATCCCATCAATATACGCAATCAAAGCATATGCTTTGCGATGCTACATTATGCGACACTACAAAACATCTCGGTGCAGATGAACCTAGATTGCCCTTTTAAGGCCAGTACGAGCGACTTCACACAATTTGGTGTTGAGCAGAATGGGAAAAATTTTGGCAGAGCCCACCTCATGATGACTGTCGAAATTCATGCATAGTAACAACACACGGTATTGCTGAAGACACCTTTATTTACAATCTGGAGTGTTCAATCCGAGATTTCCATTGCTTTGGGTTCGTTACCAATTGCACAAATCCCACATGTGTGTGGGAATTTAGTTTACTGTGCTAAATATAGGGGTATTACTCAAGTTTGTACGTGCGCACATGACCCTTCTCTGGATCGCACCGTGCCAGCAGAGCGGCAGTCACTCACTAGCACTTTCACAGGAGCCCTAACAGTCAGAGCTGTGACCCCTAGCCCACAGTTCGAAGTGAGTTGTGACCATGACAGGTTCAGGCCAGGGGGAAAGGGTGAGTCTTTGACTTAAGGTGTTTATTCAGCTTGTAGTTACATGTACCAACAAAGCAACCACAGCAAACAAACACAAACACAAAACCACAGTGGCAGTGCGTTCCGCACACCTGAGGTGAAAAACCACACAATTTGGAAACCATACAAGAGGCCGATGAGTGTTCAGCTCACCCTGAGTGGATCTGGGCTCGGGCCCTGCGGCGGTCGGTCGCTCATGAAGGCCGAGCGCTGCAGGGAGACGGCGTGCGGCGGTCTCAGCGGCTAAATTGAGATGCAGCCAGTCGCAAGCTCCACAGCCGAAAGACAAAGACGCATCGGGAGAATAGGGCTTCTCCCCGAGCGGCAGAGAGAGAGCCTCCCCGGTTCCAAGAAAGGAGAAAGGAAGAAACGGGGTGCCTTGGCTGCGGCATCGCAGCCAGGCGCGAAGAGCAGCGGGAGCGGCGAAACGTGCCCTCTCCCCGCTACCTTGCGCGAGCGAACACGTGATTATCGCGTGATAACCGCGTGGCCGCTGCAGAGATATCGGGATGCATGTGGGATCCCACAGGGCACAAGATGAAAGGAAAGCAATATGAGTGCAGCAGAAAACTTTTCAGAAAACGATCGTGCAGTGCAGAACAACAGAATAACAATGCAGTGCAGCACTTCATTGTTGCTGGGGCTAGGGGAAGATCCTCCTGATAGGGCTAGTGAGAAACTGAAATATTGTCCATAGGTGATTTTCTAGCATCAAAGTTTGGAGAGGCTGTCAATACTGAGCTATCAAAGCGCAGTTTCAATTAATTAGCCAATATGTGGTGGGCCTCCTACCAGCCCCCTTCAATCGTTAGCCCTTAGACTTAAACGACCAATTGTAACAGACGCCAGCAAATGTTCAAGTTCCCTGAAAAGGTGGCCAGATCTAAGGTATATAAAGCTGAATAATATTCAGGCCTAAAAATGTTGTTAGCGTGTTAGAAAGAGAGAATTTATTAGAAAGGCAGAGAGGTCAGCTTGAGCTAGCACACTCCGGCGTGGTACTCTGCACAGGGGAAAGGGGACATAAAAGAGTGATGAAAAATGATGATGAGGACAGGAAGAAGGGTATATATGTACACTAATACAGTGGCCTTGCGTCTAGTCCGGTTGTCTTCAAGCAGTCCAGAGCAGCCTTTGTAGCTACTGTTGCTACTGTACAGTCACACTACAGACAAAATAGTACTTTCAGACAATGTTTGTTTGCCAGTGGCTGCTAGGGTCGAAGACAGCATCTTCGGCTGTGATACATAGAGAGGGAAGTCACAGAACAGATGCTGGAGAGAGTCAGATGTTTGGCACTGTTCAAAGTTCAGGTTGTCCGCATGGCCAATTAGATGTGCATAGCGTCGAGTGACTGTGATGCCCTGGCAAATCCGGTAAAGCATGCTTGCTTGGTAGCGCTTGACTTTAGCGGGGAGGTGAAAAGTCCTGCCCCAGTCTATTTCCCGCAGGCACCTGTACTGATGGTCTGGTTGAATTCAGTAATCTGCTGTGCGATCTTGCATGAGCGCAGTCGACAAAGAGTTTACATCACTTCGTGAGTATGGAATCTTTACGTAGACGGCTTCAGAAATAGTTCTTGCTTCCACATCAGCTAGCTTGTTGCTGGCCAAGCCACAGTGACAAAGTACCCATTGGAAGGTAATTGAGTGTCCATTCCTCTGAGCAAGATCAAATATCTGTAGGACATCTAATGCTAGCATGTAATACTGGCCTCTCCTCAAGAGAGAATTGATGACTTGCAGTACTGATTTCACAGCAGAAAGTATAGTCCACGTATGCAGTGTCAGGTAGGAGACAAAACAGATAGATTCCCATATTGCAACAAGTTCTGCAGCTGTTGACGATTAGTGGTTCAATTTGTACAGACGGGATATCCCCAGCTGAGGGATCACAAAGGCCGTGGTCAAGGCGCATGAAGTAATGGATCCATCTGTGTATATGTGCACAGAGACACCATAGAACTCCGCCAAATAGGCCAAGGTGAGCTGTTTAAGGCCAGTGGAAGGGATACGCAACTTGCTTGAAATCCAAGGTATGTGAAGATGTGCCATTGGTCTATGTAGTGCCTACGGTTGCACTTTGGAGATGACAGTAGGTGCAAAGCCAGAGGGAATGATATACCTGTGAGCAGTGAGGCATCTTGAGCAGGTGCAGCTTGGGTGGTTCCATTGGAGTGAAGACAAGGGGCGGTATGTGTGTGTCGAGACAGAAATCTGAGGTCAACTTAAAGTGGCTCAAAAGACACATGAACGTCAATTGGATAAATCCGTGATTCATCTATGGTGCTGGAAGTCTATGTACACTATGGCAGGCCTATGCATGTTTGTAGAGCTTGGGCCTGAAGGCTCTCCAACGACTGAAGACAAGTTGAACGTATATTGGAAAGCACAGGCATGCTGTATTGCTGGTAGCCCACAAACAACGCCTGATATAGCTGCAGATTTTGTTTATAGGCTTCTTTCCCGCCCGGAAAAACCCTTTTATGTAGCACATATTGAGGAACAGAAAGCGGTATTGAAAGTTTTTAATGTCGCTCTACAATTTTCTCATTGACACTTTTAATCTATTTATAACATTTGAGAAGTTGATTGATTAATTAAGACTAATTACCAAATTAGGCACAGAATGAAAAAACAAAATTGAGTATCTCCATGCGATGGCACACAACATTACTTTTGTTCTGTTCAGCTACTGGCTTTTGTATATTTTTATACTCTGGGTAAAGTTAGCTGGGACACCCTGTATATCAAACAGATAAAAACAAACGTTCAATGGCCAGAATCTTCTGCCTATATCAGAGAAGTCATAGGCTGCACTATACGAAGAAGAATTGAGCAGCAGCTTTTTTAAAGCCCTTGTGGGAAAGAGATTAATTCATTACTGGAGAAAATCTTGGTCAGACTTGAGAAAGGTGCGCAAATCTGCATGCCTGCCATGTTCAGGTGGTCAAAGCGAAGCTGCAGGACGATGATTATGGTATGGAAGTAACTCATGTATACATGTTTTGGCATTGAACACTGTTGTTCCCACCAAACTTAAGTGCTGAAAGCCGAAAAAAAAAATGTAAATTGTTACATGTAATCGGTTACTGAAAAAAATTCAGCAGAACCCATCTCACAATTACTGCCTACAGTGATGCATTGGCGTTGAATCAATACAGCCACACTAGGGGCGTAGCCAAGGCGGGAGGGGGGGGGGGGGGGGGGGGGCTTGTGGGATTTCAACCCCTCCCCTTTAAAATTTTTTCTTGCTGTCATGCACTGCAGACCAAAACAGCCACCGGTGCCGGAAATTATTCTGGATTGTGTCTAAAGTGTCCTTTTAAGACAAAAGCCTTTAATGGCTCATGCTCGCGGTCACGTCCGTCTGTGCACTGAAATCGTGCCAGCTGTGGCCTCTCCTCCGCACAACGACGCAACCTCCTCCAACGGCACAGCTGTGCATAGCAACCATGACGTCACACAGTAGTGGTAGAACGAGCGCGTGCGCGTCGGTGGTGGCAGCTGCACTGCCGCTCATTCGCCAGACATCTCGTTGCAGTCGAGTGAGTGAGATGCATGGCTCCGAAGCGGCCCAGTGATTCCGCACCAAGCAGTTCGGGGAAGCAGCAGCGGACGCCGGATTCCCCCAACACCAAACGCCAGAAGAACAAGGAGCAAATGCACACGGGACGACTGAACATGTCACCAGATGTGAAAGCAAGGGAGGCAGAATGGAAACGCCAACAGCGACTGATTAGATCGCCGGGTACCAAAGGCAGGGAAGCAGAACGAAAGCACCAGCAGCGACAGGCGATATCGCCGACCACCAAAGCGAATGAATTGGAGCACAGACAGCAGCAGCGAATGGCCATGTCACCGAACAGCAAAGCCAGGAAAGCGGAGCACAGATGGCAGCAGCGTCTGGCTATGTCACCGAACAGCAAAGCCAGGGAGGCGGAACAAAAGCGGCTGCAGTGGTTGTCGCAACCAGGCCCATCACGAAGCGCATCAAGCACAAGTGGCACACGAGTATAGAGACACTATGGCCATTCCATTGAGGCACCATGTACAACATGGTATATGCAGTGTGTTTACTACAAGGCTTTCGCCAAGCATACTTGAGAATTTCCAAAGTGTCTTTGGTAATTTTCACACTCGAAAAGACATTTCAGTGCAAATGTTGCAAACTCGGGCTGGGTTTCGTGGCAACGCCCATGCCCCTGGAGTCGCATAACGCAAGGAGCCCCATCCAAGCACAAAGTTTCAAGAGCGTTTTGATGGCGTGCGGACTCGTCACGGCATCTCATGGAGGCCGCGGCATCTACAGAGCGCATGGATTTCAATTCTAAAAGTTTATGGGTATAAAGTTCTTAAACTTTTCATGCAAAAGGTGCATTGACATTTCCAAAGTCGTGCTTTAGATTTTCAATTCCAGAACATTGCAAGTTTAATGTTGTTATAAACATTTGACGCCAGAGGTGCATTGACTTTTCAAAAGTCTTACATTGGAACATACGACACAAGCCAAATCAATACACTATCAGACAAGTTGACAAAACAAGGTGTTCATTTGAGGGATTGCCAGCCATTTGTGCGCAGACGCAAGTAAGAGCAGATGCGAGAGACAAAATCTGACACTTTTGCTCCTTGAATACGTGACTGTCTAGGCACTATGGAGAAGGTTTCTTAGCGTGTGTTGTGTGCATTTGTCCCTATAGGCGTGCCATCATTGCAGAGTGGGGTCGAGTTTGCTTACGCTCTGACGCTGGCCACCCGCACAGTGAGGCAGTGGGCACGGACGCTCCATTTGGTGATCGCTGTCTGAAGGTACATCGGACAGACTTTCTTGCACCTTCGGTGCTGGTGCTGAGTCAGTCATGCCGAATTAAACCTTCCTTTCCCCCTTACGGCGCCCTACCTTCAAAAAAACATCACTGACTTTTCCGGGGCAGCAACCAGCGTTTGAGCGTAAACAAACTCGACCCCACTCCGCAATGTCGGCACGCCTATAGAGACAAACGCATACAACGGATGCTAAGAAACCTCCTCTGTAGTGCCTAGGCAGAGTCCTATCTTCAAGGAGCAAAAACCCCCGGATTTTCTCTCTCGCGCCCGCTCTTACTCGCACCTGTGCAGGAACGTCTCGTCTTGACAAAGCACACAGCGAGGTCAGATGAGACGAAGCATTGTGGTGGTTCATTTGTGCCGTCATGTCACAGAAAAGAATATCAACACTTTTTTCACGTGCACCAAAGCATCCATGTCAAGACACTAAAGCCAGCAAAGATAACTATGTTCTTATCTCTTCTTTTGTACTTAACTTTTATTCACGAGGACACATTGAGCCTCTTGAACTTTCCTGTTCTCGCTACCCGCGGGCTTCCAGAGCCAACCACAGCGCATGCGTTTTTGTCGTGTTGCCCCGACCACAGCGCGGCACACTTTGGTGTGCGTTCATTTTTCTCTGACCAAGTGGATTTTTGCGAGACGCTTTCCGGCTAGCAGACGAGAACAAGAAACAATCATGGTTATATTGCACTCAGTTTTACAAAGACGATATTAAGAAAGGACAGGACGTGGACGGACGTAGCGCAAACTACCAACTGTTTAATAATGTTAAAAAACGCGCTTATATACAAGGAGATATGGCGCGAGGGGGGGGGGGGGGTGGTGTAAAAGATATGACAAGATCACGGAATGTGATCATGTCATATCTTTACAAGATCACGGAATGTGATCATGAACGTTCACCAACTAGCCCCCTTTATTGCTTTACAAGAAACAATGGTCACTCGTCGCCATCACTGTCGGAACTCGACGGATTGCAAAATGTTCACTTGAGCGCAACCTCTCCGGAAAGTCTTGTCTCGTTGGTGTAGAATACCGAGCAGTACGCGTATGGTTCTCTGTAGACCAAGCATCTCATGTTTTCTTTCTATATTCCTTCAGTAGCCACATTATATGCCCAAAGTAGGTGTTCGATTGTGGCAAACAAACCTTCCTTTGGGTTTTTTCATTTCGATGCCCCTGCCCCACAAAAGAAAAAAAAAAGACATTGTTGTGGCGCAGCAAATTGTCGCATGGTGAAAGTTTGATTTTGCTACTTCTTTTGCAGGATGCTTCACTTGCCAGGTACTCTTATTATATTATTGTGATCACAAATATATGGACACTCCAGGCGCATTCCTGTTGTCGCCGTCGCTTTGATGTTCTGTGTGAAGTCGAAGGGCGATAACATAGTGTCCGCGCACCACATGCTGTATTTGTGAGTGAAAACATGGGGGGAGGGGGAGTGGCATAGGTGAGCCGAAGATGGGGGCTCCGTCTTGTGTGCGCAAGGGAGAAAAGCGGGCAGAAAGCGCGCCGCCTTCCGTCGTGTGCGACACATTAGGGGAAGTGGAGGGTGGGCCTCAGGATTCTGTGAATCTGTGATTGCGCAACATGTTTATCTGCCTTGTTGGACAAATTATATACAGTGGCTTTACAGTGACTAGATAAGTAGATTTATTGGAGACTGACACGTATATTAAATATCTTGTTGCGAGGTTATGTGTACACAGGCAGTGAATTTGTTTCCAGTGACACATTTCTGCCCTCTATCAAGCTGTACCTTCACATTTGTATATTTCATTGTAACTTCGAATTTGTACTGTACAAGGGCGAGTCAAATGAAAATGAGCCACCCCATTCCCGCAATAATGGCGCAGTTCATTATCTGCGAGGCATGCGCATAGCACACAAGCATCTCTCATTTAGAGAAGAGACACACAGGTGTGAGGATAAATGTTCTTTAATGCTCTCATACAGTGGGTTGAACATGGTTGCGTGACATAATGGATGTTCGAAAAGTTGAACAGCGTGGTGTCGTGAGGTTTTTAACAGCTGAAGGTGTATCCCCAAAAGAAAATAGTCATCGCATGACTGCCGTGTACGTTGAACATTGAATTTAATTGGCCACCGTGAAGCGTTAATTAAAAAAATTAAATTATGGGGTTTTACGTGCCAAAACCACTTTCTGATTATGAGGCACGCCGTAGTGGAGGACTCCGGAAATTTCGACCACCTGGGGTTCTTTAACGTGCACCTAAATCTAAGCACACGGGTGTTTTCGCATTTCGCACCCATCGAAATGCGGCTGCCGTGGCCGGGATGTGATCCCGCGACCTCGTGCTCAGCAGCCCAACACCATAGCCACTGAGCAACCACGGCGGGTCACCGTGTAGCGTTGGTGCAAACTGTTCAAAGAAGGATGTCAAAGTTGCAAAGGTGATCCAAGACTGGGCCAAAGCCACCATGCAATCACCTTCAACACAATTGCAAAGGTCGATGAGCAGATTAGACAAGAACAGAGGATAAGCATCGATGAACTGGCAGAGCTTGCGAACATCAGCCACGGTTCGGTTCACACCATAATTCATGAAGATCTAGGTTATCAGCTCTTGTGCGTGCAATGGATGCCCGAGATTTTGAACCACAGCCAGAAGACGGAGAGGTTCGGGGCTGCCTTGACTCATCTGATCCGGTATCACAATGAGGGTGACAACTTGTTGGCAATTGTGACCGGGGACTAATCGTGGTGCCACTACTACGAGCCTGAAACACGATGGCAAAGCTTACAGTGGAAACATTCGAATTTACCAGCCTTAAAGAAAGCAAAGGCCATCATCTCCACCAAAAAAAGTGTGTTGACTTTCTTTTTTTCAATTGTCAGGGGCCATCACTGATCAAATTCGCTAAACCTGGAGAGACTATCAATCGTTTCCGATATTGTGAAACGCCGGATCAGTTGGATGTCACAATCAAGAACAAAGGATGTGGAAAATTGAAGAATGGGGTCATTTTGTTCCATGACAATGCCCGTCCCCACGTCGCTGATGTGGTTAAAACAAAACTGGCAAAGTTCAAGTGGGAAACGCTGCAACATCCACCATACACAGCCCAAACCTGTTGCCTTGCACCTTCCACATTTTGTGGCAATAAAAAAAAACAGCTCAAGAGGGCCAGATTCGTGTTGGGTGATGACGTGAAAAAGTTAGTGACAGACTTTTTGAAGCAGCAACCCAAGGAGTCTTATGAGACGGGAATCACGCGACTTGTTAGTCAGCGGGACAAATGTCTAAATGTACATGGAGACTACTTTTAAATAAAGTACCTCATTTTTCATATATTTGTATTTGCTCAGTTTCATTTGGCTCGCCCTCATATATTTTACAGAACTTCTGCTTTTTATATGTGCTCTCTGTTGCGACTATAATTTCGGTGCAATTACTCCCAATACATGACCGGTGACAGCTGTTCCTACGCAATACATTGGAACAAACGACAGCGTCAGTGAGATTTTTCTCTGGCGATTGCATATGTACAAAAATGTAAACAGGGTTCTTGAATGACAAAGTTTCATTAAAGTATTTGTCTTCAACTGGTTCATTTCATTAGCTTTTACATTTTTCATATCAGCGGCATGCACTGCTTTGCTGGTTTAGAACTGATATAGTTCTAAAGTTCGTGTGATATTTTCTTTACTTATTAAATAGACAAAAGAACATGGAAGCATTGATATCAGTTGTTGCGAGCACAATTTTTGGGGCATAGGAGTAGTATATTCTTTTATGAAAAACTACATATTTTACTTGTCTTGACAGTGCGTAGCGTTAAGAATTCGTTTGCAGCAGCTCTGGCAAAGGCAATGCAGTTATTATTCATGTGTTTGATCCCTTGACAAATTTTATGAGGAGGATGCCGAGCTGCAACACCGAGCTACCGATGATTTACTATATTGCGCAATATTTTATAACATGCACACTTTTGAGGTAACTTTACGAGCTACTTCATGTTAGAAACAAATTTTAGCTGATTTTGGCACCACCGTCAGCAGCGAAAGAGGCCAGCGGCACGTCCAGGGAGGGAGAAAAAAGAAAAGACACCGGGACAATCGGAGAGGCGAGAAACTTGCTCACCGGGCCCTTCCCGATGGCAGCACAAACTCGTAACACAGCATTTTCACGCTTCTTTACAATCCTTCCTTGATGAAAAGAAAGCACACTGCTATAGCTTTGGAAACTGCATGCTTCTAACCGATAAGGCAATCGTCGCGAATGTTCTTGCATCGGATACCGACGGCGATGACAGCAGCGTGACGCGGTAGGGCAGGCTGCCTCAACATTGTTCTCACAGGAAGCCCGGCAAAGTGATTCAGTCCCCTCTGGAGGCTTCGTTTTCGTGAGGAACCTTCCGATGCACTACATGGAGCACTGGGATGCCTTGGAGAAGGCATCCCATGTCAGCAAGCTTCGCGTAAAGCAAGGAAGGCCGACGGACATGAGGTTTTCTCATGCAAGCCAGCATCGTGTTGAATTTTAATTCGTTGAACATTCGTAATGTGTTGTTCCTTCCAGCTCTCAAAGAGCTCAGTTTGAGTCAAATCTAGGAGGTCTTGTTTGAAGATTACTCCTCGTGTGACGTTCAGAAAACGACACGGTCAGTAGGTGGGTGGCGAGATGCTTGTGGCAATCACGCCCCAGCGTTTCTCAAGCTGACAGGCTGCCTTAGCAACCTTCTCGCATCTTTTAAGAGGCCCCTTTTGGCGTCACCAAAGCGATGCCGTGGAGGAGCTCGCACACCGCTTGCCATCCATCACCCCTCTTTGCAGTTGCTATAGCAGCGCCAATTCTTGAATTCCGACAGATGTGGCGTGTTACACGCAACCGGAGCATGCAGTAAGTAGAGTTAAATAGTTAAACAAGTAAGCACAATCAGCAGCCAAATCGAGAAAGGTGGTGAGGGCAGGCACTGGCCTTCCTGCCATTATATATTTTTCATAACAGCTCTACCATCCCGCTAGTTTGATTGTTTTCATGCAACCTGACTATAGCAATTGTCGGCTATAACAATAGAATTTTTGTGTCACTTGAATATTATAAGTGGGTTTACCTGTATAACCTAATAACCTAATATTAACCCTTGCTGCCTGGAAAACAAGAAGTAAAAGGAAGCGAAGAGAAGACAGGAAAGTCTGAAAGTGAGAGAGAAAGACAAAGATTGGAGTGGAGAACAGGAAAAGGCAACTACTGATTTCTCCAGGGTGGATCAGTCCACCCTGGGTGCCATCTACGTGTAGTAGGGCCAAAGGGGTGTGTTGACTCCGCTGAGGGGTCATAAAGGTCCAAGCATCCAGCATTGGCTCAACTCCCAGGATCCCCTTTTCACCGGACATGGCAAAGCCACGCATGGCTACGCACGGAAGGGTCCCAGCCTCGTGTGCTCGGGTTCCTGGTGTCGCAACACACCAAACGCCTGCTGATGCAGACGCTTCTCCGGGGACTGTATTGTATATCTTGACTTCTGTGTACCTACGTTACTGACAGTTTGCTACATTCTTGTTGCACAATGCTAGTAGACTCCCGAGCACGTGCAGCACCGTATTTTCCTTAAGGAAATTGGTAAGCATTGTGGTGAAGAAGAATGCCCGGCTCTGCAGCCACATCACCAGGCGTCCCGGGAGCACGAGTTTGAAATTGCCTGGGCTGCTCTGCTGGATACACTGCCAACGCGGCCTGCTGCTCTCATGTCCTGTCATTTGTTCCCATTAGAGCATTAAATTTTGTGAAATGTAAGACATTCAATATTCAATTCGATATTTGGCTTTTTTTTTTTCTTGATTCGATTTGATGTTTAATTCAAAATCTACTCCTTGGCATTCACACACTCCTAGTAGACATGTAAGTAACAATAACTACTTTGTTCACACATTTTAGAAATAAACGCGACAAAACCATAGCAACAAAGAAAACGTACGATCTGAGGTCACTAAAAGATATGACACACTCAACTGCAGTTGACATCTACGTAATGCAAAGCATCGTGAAAATAGTTACAGCATGAGAAATCATCGCGCCGAACTGGTGGGGCAGCATGCAACCCGACACGTGTGTTATCGTTTTTATGGCTTCGGCAAGCTTATGTTTGCTCTCCTCGTATTGGGCCTGGGTCAGCAGCTTTCTCGAGCAGGGCATGAGCTGGTGGACGATGCCAGAATACAAAGCCTACAATGCCGCAAGAACGGAACAAGACACTCAATTCGCGCCGCTTGCAGCAAGGAACAGTGGCACATTTGGGTAAACGCCTACTATTAGCGTGCAGTAGGCTTCCAATGGCACCAAACCCAACATGCTATGAAATGGATAGGTGAAGATGCTTTATCGCAATAGGGTTGGCAGCGATAGCTATGAATACGGTATCCGACGACCCTGGAAGAGATTTGCTGGTACCGGAATAGGAAACTGAGTGTGCGCTGGTGTTATGCGAGACAGGCAAGCAAGCATCGCAGGAAACCTGCTGCTGCATGGGGCTACTGTTCTCGGTCGTACACACCTCACACTTCTTGTGTTTGCGGGATATAACAGTCAGAAAACATATCTTAAGATTGCAGTTAGGCAATGTACTGAATCTTGGTGCCGAAAGATTTTTCGGGAGCGTACGAACTGGTAAAAAAGAACGAAGCGTAACTGTGTTGGGTCCTTTCTTGTGTTCTCAATCCTGAACATTGGTCCTGGAAAATCGTACATAACGGAATCATATGAATGAGGTTCTACTGTATTAGACAATGTCAGCGAAGATATGTGCTAGGAGCACTTTCACGTATATAAAACAAGCAACCAATAAAGGCGGGAGTCAGTTTCTGCCCAGCACGGGTCACACGCTCGCACCTCTGTCGTCGCAGCAGCTTAAAGATAGGACTCACCAGCTGTAGCGGGCCCTGTGCCTGTTGCGGCTGCAGCCCACAGATGGCGCCGGCAAGGAGGAGGCGCACTCGCTGCTCGGCGTATGTGTGCAACGTGGACAGGGCCTGGCTCACCTCGGGCACCAGCTCAGCCAACTGCCAGAGCAGGGCACGCACCCCATTCTCGTGCGCCTGCCGCGTCACGGGTACATCCAGTCCTGGAGCACGCCCGTCACCTGCCACGAGAAATGCGTCACATGCCCGACCGTTCCAAAATCCACAGTTCCAAATCACTGCAGTATCCTGACATGCACCTCCCACTTCTTTTCTGAGTACAATTTTTTATTGATTGTTTAACTTTTCAAATAATAGACAAATTCAGGTACAAAAGTTTCCAGGTACTGCTGGATCCCATAGCCGATGGCTAGCAATGGAGCCATTCACAAAAATGGAACTGTTAACAACCTACGTATTTAAACCGTTGATGGTCGCAGCTTTTTATTGCAGAGTTAAATTCATCATAGTGACCTATTTCATGAAAAGGGGAAATGATTTTTTAAGTGACAATAAAGCGAAAGATATATTTATGTTACTAGGTTAACTCATTAAAACAGCTCCAACGCACTAAAGCCAGGCATTGCACAGAGTGTCATCATGAGGCAGCCGGTGTTGTGTCGTTTCGTTTTACCAGTCAGCGCTCTTGCATCCAAGATGCACAGACAAATGGCTTCTAGCCATCACAAAACACTGTCCAACTCTGTTCATGCAGCTAGTTCACACAGACCACTAAGCACGATTGTGTTGGAATGCAAGCGATTTGGCACATGCGTTGCGGGCCATAGTTACAGATTCACAAATGCGCACAAGTGAGCAACACGAGGAAGAGCAAGGAGCGTGCATAACTGCTAGCAGACTAACCAGAAGTCGTATCGACCAATCAACAGAGTCTGCTCCTGGTGACATCGCCAGATTAAGCTTGGCAATGTCACGACGAGCGCTGGTTATACCAGAAAGGCCTGCAGAGGAGCACGGGACTGTTTTTTTATTTTGTGGTGCAACCACGGGGCATAGTGCTGCAGCATTTGGCATCATTGATTGTGACGGCATTCTGAACTCGATGCGCATGTTTACTTGAAATCTTTTAAAAACATCAGAGGCGGTTTAGGGGCCCTTTACCGTCCCAAGCCAGCATTTGAGCCATCAGTGATGTTGGGGCTAATTTTGATACTCTATGTTATTTATTGTGTACCTAAATGTAAGTATGTAAGCATTTTGGTCCCTGCAGTCGAGAATCGAACCCACAACCTCATGCTACCAGCAGAACGCCACAGCCACCAAGGTATGTGATTTGACTGAGTGGCCATGAGTAATGCTGTGCCGGAGGCATCCCGACCAACAATGGCTACCTAGGGTTGTTGAATATGGGCTTAAAGTTAAGTGTGCAAGCACTTTAACACTGCCCATTTTTGGGATTTTGTTGACAAGGCTGGGAATTGAACCCACAGCCTCATGTCTGATAGCAGAATGCCAATGAACTGCAGCCCAACCTCATCTATATTGTTACGGAAGGATGACAGAAGAGAGAGGGGAAGAAGATCGCGAGACGCTTGCTGCTGCGTATTGCTGCCGGTCAGCCATCTTGACCACATTGACTTTGCCTGTATATATACTGTAAATATATTCAGTCTATACACTGTGGGGATGCGCGACTCTCATGCCTCTCCTGAGATCTAGTCTTCCCGCATAGCTCGTCTCCTGCAGGGCGGCTTCGCCCGCCGAGTGGCCTGGCGCCCGCGGCGGTCGGAGTGGTTGAAGCGCCGTACGAGAGGTGGCGCGAGTGTTGTGCTGCTGATGCCACCTGCAGGTGGGGCGCGGGAAAGGACGGCTCGCTCTCTTGAGCGGGGGACTGGCGAACGCGGCGGACGTCCCGCGCGTGCACCGATCCATGGTTCGGCAAGACCGTCTCGCGTGGCCGCCTTCGAGCGCGCCACCGTTCGCAGTGACCGTATGCACGAATGACCAGGCGTTGGGATCCAGCATGGGGCGAACATATTCGCTCGTTATCCGGTCGCGGTGAGTCGGACTTCTAGATTCGTCGCGCGCCCACCGGCATGTATTGTGTATAGGGACTCGACTAGCAGGCATTGATCTATGAAAGATGCAATAAATGCCCTTGTGATTGTTTGCACTACTGTGTTGTCATTCCTTTGTCCCAAGAGTACGGGTGGGCGCCCCCCCACATCTGGCGCCCAACGTGGGGCTCTTGGGGCATCGGACAATAGTTTTAACAGTTTTGCTTCGTTCGAGACCTTTGTTTGAACCGAAGCGTAGGGCTAGCGCAGATTTTGATCGCTAGCGTTGGCGGCGTGCTTTCTTGAGCGAGGCGACGGTGGCTGTAGTGTGTTTGAATATGTCAACATGATAAGCCTTTTCGCAAGTGTTTTTTTTATGACATTCGTCGGTACGAGAGCCACGTGGTCTGCATCCTTGGAGAGCGAGGCATAGCGCCCGCGGAGCATATTGGCAAGCCTGAAGCAAGTGAGTACGGAAGCCTCGTGGGTGGTCCGAATTTCTTATGTAAATAGCTTCTTCTATCTCTTTGACTCGGATGAAGTCGCGGCTCTGGGAGCCGGATGGGCGCGGGCCACGGGTGCCACTACGGGCTGACTGGTATTGCGGCCTGGCACCGGGCGCTCCGACACCGTCTGGGACGGTGGGCGCCGTCAACTCAGATGCTGTGTGCACCGAGCGGGGTAGGACCACCAAACAGAGCTGAGGTCTCCTCACGGCTGCCTGTTTTGCACTCATTTTGGGTGTTGATTTTTTTTGGATGCCGGTTGTTGTCAGGGTAGCGACGCTTTAGGCCTAAGGCTTTACGAAGCTGCCTGTCGCACGTGGAGGGACACAACCTGGTGGACTGTGGCGTTGAGGTGTTGCACTTTGCTTCCCTCATTCTAGTTAGCCTCGCACGAATTGAAATTACTCATTCGACTCAAGGAAGCGAGCTTCGTTCACGTGAACTTAGCATCTGAGTAGCTGCCCGATGTTTTGCTAGCCAAGTTGAACATCGTACCACGTGGGCAATGCGAATGCAGAATTCCTCTCCCTTGCACTACTTTAGTGTTTGCCGAGTGTGTTGAGTGTACGCAGCGTGATTGGGGCCACCCCGGGCGATGGTGATGCTGTGGCCAGTTCGGCGCAGCGACTTCAGCGGCCTCCTGTATCCAGCTCACAACCCTCGGCGGCGGACAAAGGAGCCGGCGGTCACTGACAGCTACGGCGGCTCTTGCCAGCAGAGCGCGTCGGCGCGAGCGATGCTTGCTTGTACCGACTACTGCGTCGTCGTTTCCGGAGTTCTGGCCTGGAATCACGCCGTCGAGTCTGCAAAGCTGCTGCTGCGACCGGCGGACACCAGCGGTGTACCCAAGGACAGTCGGCTCGCATGTTATGGACAGCGTGTGGACACTTCCTTGGCGCGGCCAATGTTGCATGTACTATCTTGTTCGCGAAGCACGTGTTGATGTTAGACTGTGTGACATATTTCGCCGGAATATGTAGTGATTTGAGTGTAGTGGTTGGGGGGATGTAAGGATGCGTGACTCTCACGCCTCCTCTGAGATCTAGTCTTCCCGCATAGCTCGTCTCCTGCAGGGCGGCTTCGCCCGCCGAGTGGCCTGGCGCCCGCGGCGGTCGGAGTGGTTGAAGCGCCGTACGAGAGATGGCGCGAGTGTTGCGCTGCTGATGCCGCCTACTGGCGGGGCGCGGGAAAGGAAGGCTCGCTCTCTTGAGCGGGGGACTGGCGAACGCGGCGGACGTCCCGCGCGTGCGCCGATCCATGGTTCGGCGAGACCGTCTCGCGTGGCCGCCTTCGAGCGCGCCACCGTTCGCGTGACCGTATGCGCGAATGACCAGGCGTTGGGATCCAGCATGGGGCGAACATATTCGCTAGTTTTCCGGTCACGGTGAGTCGGACTTCTAGATTCGTCGCGCACCCACCGGCATGTTATGTGTATAGCAACTCGGCTAGCAGGCATTGATCTATGAAAGGTGCAATAAATGCCCTTGTGATTGTTTGCACTACTGTGTTGTCGTTCCTTTGTCCCAAGAGTACGGGTGGGCGCCCCCCACAACAGCCAACATCCCCGTAACATATTGATGGGAGGTGCGGGGTACCATGGCTGGAAACGGATCTCCGCAGTGGACGTCGCATCACCGTCCTACCATGAATGACGGTGAGCACTCGGGTTCAACATCATTGCCGGCTCCAACGTCACTATCACCTGCTGTTCTCTTCTGTTGTGGTTGTGCAACCCAAGGATCCCGAAACTTTCTGCAGGACTGATGGCGCCAACGTTGAAGAGTGGGTGGCTATGTACGAACGTGTGAGTGGAATCAACAGATAGGACCCTACTCTCTTCCTAGCTAACCTGTTGTTCTAGCTAAGAGACACGGCAAAGGCGTGGTTCGAAAACCATGAAAAGGAGCTGAGCAGCTGGGACCAATGCAAAGAGAAGTTAACAGAGTTGTTTGGCAAACCAGCCAGCAGTAAAATTGCCGCAAAGCAGCAACTGGCCTCTCATGACCGCTCCCCCACAGAGTCCTATGTTTCATATATCCAGGACGTGCTGGCGCTTTTTCGTAAAGCTGATCACGACATGAACGAAGCTGAGAAGGTAGGGCATGTGCTCAAGAGAATTACTGACGGCGCCTTTAATCTGCTCATGTGCAAAAGCTGCTCTACAGTTGATGCTATCATCAATGAGTGCCGACAATTCGAGCAGGCCAAAAGCCATATTCATTCACCACACTTCCCAATACTCAATGAGTGCCGACAATTCGAACAGGCCAAAAGCCGTATTTATTCACCACACTTCCCAATACTGCCGTCACATAGGTGTGTGAAGATCAGCCCGCACAGCAGCATGCATCGCCATCAGAGGATGTGGTGCGAATCGTTCGACATGAAAAGGACGTGATGGCGCCCGCAGTTTTCTGTTTGCGTAGCCCTCATGCTACCCCTATTTCAGTTCCCCTCATGCAAGCCATCGTTCGACAGGAACTTGAAAACTTTGGCCTACATTCTGTCTGTGCTGTCACCAACCCCAGAGCCAACAAACGCCCTTCTACTATTTTCGCTACACCCCAACGCTTCTCTCCGCGTTATCGTAACCTGACTTAGTGGAGAACCGCGGACGACCAGCTGATATGTTTCACCTGTCGCCACATATATGGTCATCCTAAAACGTCATCTACGTCTAGCGCCACCAAACCTAAGACTGCTTGCATACAAGTCACTCGTACGCTCTAAGCTGGAATATACCTCTGCCATCTGGAGCCCTAACCAAAAATATCTAACAAACTGTCTAGAATCAGTGCAGAATCGTGCCACAAGATTCATCCATTCATGCTATTCATATAATGTCAGTATATCATCGTTAAAAGCAGAATCCGGCTTAACAAGCCTGACTTGTCGGCGTCGTATCGCTACTATGTACTTATTTCATGGGTTGTTTTACAGCTCACTTCATCATCCACCCTACATCAGTCCTCCTGCACGCATTTCACTCCGCACTGGTGATCCCTTTCAAGTCGCCCGTCCACGTGCGCACACTACCACATCATTCTTCCCACGTTCAGCCTCGGACTGGAACGGCCTTCCACACGACATCGCCGCAATCACCTGCCCATCCACATTTTTGAACTGTATAATTAACACATTTACCAGCGAGCAAACTTGTACCTAAACATCTTTCCCTTGTGTATATAATTTATTTTAATAGCTACCCACCCCTTATGTAATACACCCAATCCTGGGGGCCTTTAAGGTATTAAAGTGAAGTGAAGTGATGTCATGTCATATATGACATGACCATATGGTCATGGTCATATGACATGGTCATATGGTCATATATATGGTCATGTCGCCAGATACTGTCGCAACTTGTGGCCCTCAACACCACGCACGCCGACCAACCTAAGCCATTTTGATGGAAACGCCCGCAATGTTTCGCCCACCACCGAGTCTAACAGCGCCGACAACTGTGCTAGGAACACGTGGTACAGCCGCTCACCATCGCCACGTGAACACAAGTCTCGTTCACCGCAAACACGTTGCCCATCTTCCCGTTCGCCACAGCCATGTCGCCTTTCGTCCCCTATAGCGTTCGGCCGCACCCTTTCGGAAAACTAGGAAATGCAGCCCTCAGAGGTGGTGCTGCATTGCCCACTACTGCAGCAAATCCTCTGTCTGTGCCCACAAAGAGAAGTGTAATTGACATTAATATAGACGGCTTACCTGTCCAAGTACTCGTCGACACTGGAGTACACATTTCTGTGACAAGTGCTAGCCTACGTAGACGTTTAAAAGAAGGTCCTCAACCCAGCAGCTGCCCGAGTGCTTCGTGTGGCTGACGGCGGCGTGCTGGTTGTACTTGGAAAATGTACTGCGTGCATAAGTATAGCCGGCCGCCCTACTTCTGTTCTTTTTGCTGTGATCGACAACTGCCCTCATGACATTATTCTTGGATTGGACTTTTTATCCCATCATTCCATTCCACTCTCATCGACTGCGCAACTGGCGTTCTTCGGTTAGAACTGCTTCAAGTCGTCGATGCTTTAAGCACCGCTCCACCGCACATGTGTTCGCTTCAAGATGTGCGTCTGTCACCTGAGGCAGTCACTTACGTCGCTTCGACCGCACAGCCACAGATTACCGACGGTGAATATGTCCTTCGGCCCATCATCGACGTGCTTCTGAATGTTGACCGGAATGTTGCTCTTCCGGATATGCTGGTGACTATTACTAATAACAATGTCATTCTTCCGCTTCTGAATTTCAGCCTGTGCCCTCAAGTGCTTCCAGCCGGCATATTCTTGGCCAGCGTTTCTAATACTTCCAAATTTGACATTGGAAGTCTTAATGCCGAGAGCAGTTTCTCAGCACCAATTGCAGCTCACAGCTCTGGTTCCCTAACGGATCATTTGGCGAAGATGACTGCACCTGGCCTCACCTCTGCACAGGCCACGGACATACGCCTCCTCCTCGAATCGTACCTTGACATCTTTGATTTCAGCAACAAGCCTTTAGGAAAAACGCCTGTTGTTCACCACTGTAACAACAGTGGAGATGTATCAACACACATCATTCCTATTCGTCGGCGTCCCTATCGTGTATCGCATGCTGAACGTCGAGTCATCCAATCAGAAGTGGACAAAATGCTCCACAAGAGAGTCATCGAACCATCAGCCAGCCCTTGGGCTTTGCCTGTCGTCCGTGTGAAAAAAAAAAAAAAGATGGTACCTGGCGTTTTTGCGTCGATTATCGCCATTTAAGCAAGATCCCCTGAAAATACGTCTATCCACTACCACGCATCGATGACGCCTTGGACAGCTTGCACGGAGCTAAATACTAATCGTCCATTGATCTTCAATCCGGCTACTGGCAGATTTCAGTTGATGAAATGGACCGTGAGAAGACTGCCTTCATCACGCCGGATGGCTTATATCTGTTCAAAGTCATGCCCTTTGGCTTATGCAATGCTCCTGTGACATTTGAACGTATGATGGACTCTCTTCTGCGAGGCTACAAATGGACCACCTGTCTCTGTTACCTTCACTACATTATTGTTTCTTCTCACACATTCAGCAGCCACCTTACCCGACTCACTGCCATTCTTGCGGTCTTCCGAAAAGCCGGCCTCCAACTGAACTCTACGAAGTATCAAGTCTGGCACCATCAGATTACCCTGTTTGGACACCTCGTTGACACATCCGGTGTCCAACCAGATCCAAAAAAAGTTCCCGCTGTATGCAGTTTCTCTGTGCCACATTCTGCTTCTGACGTGCGCTGATTCGTCGGCCTGTGTTCTTACTTTCGCCGTTTCATCAAAAACTTCGCCGACATTGCTCAGCCTTTGACAGATCTTCTAAAGAAAAATACACCTTTCTCATGGGACCCTGAGCAAGCTCACACGTTCGCCACTCTTATCGGGTTTCTCACCACCCCTCCCATACTTGCCCGCTTTGATCCATCTGCACTGACTGAAGTTCACACTGACGCAAGCGGCCACGGATTCGGCGCTGTTCTTGCCTAACAGCAGAATGATATCGAGTGCATGATACCTTACGCCAGACGCCTGCTGCCACCTGCTGAGAGAAATTACTCCGTCACTGAGCAGGAGTGCTTGGCTTTAGTTTGGGCTGTTGCCAAGTTCCGGCCATATTTGTACGGCCGCACATTTTCGTTTGTTACAGACCACCACGCCCTCTGCTGGCCGTCTTCCCTCCGGGACCCCACAGGACGACTTGGTCACTAGGCTTTGCGGCTCAAGAAATTTTCATGCGTTAACTATGAGTCCGGACGTCTGCACAAGGATGCTGACTGCCTCTCGCGTCACCCCGTGGATCCTCCCGATCCTGTTGCGCATGATCCTGTGACCTGCGTGATAGCTTTGACTGACATGACTGACATGCGCGCTAAGCAATAGCTGACGCATCCATACAGTCCATCATCACCGGAGTGCAATCTGGCAGCATTGACGGCACATGCTGCATGTTCGTGCTGCTTGATGGCATCCTCTACCGCCGCAATATCAACTGTGGTGGCCCTGAGTTGATCCTTGTCCTTTCTCGTCATCTGCGATCTGTCGTTCACGAACAACTTCATGATGCACCGAAAGCGGGACACCTTGGAGTTATGCGTACATACGACCACGCACGACGCCGGTTCTCCTGGCCGGGTCTCTACCGATCTGTGTGTCGTCATGTCGCAACTTGCGAATTGGATCAGCACCGGAAGAAACCTCCCCTGCCACCTGTCGGCCGCCTCCATCCCCTTGAACTTCCCTCTGAACTATTCTTTCGCGTTGTCCTTGACCTGCTTGGCCCTTTTCCGACGACTACTAGAGGGAATAAGTGGATCGCTGTCACTACTGATTACGCGACATGCTACTCGATAACAAAGGTGTTGCCTATAGACGCGCAACTGACGTCACTGATTTTCTCCTTCACAACATCATTCTACAGCATGGTGCACCTCGACAGTTACTTACAGACCGTGGCCGCCCGTTCTCGTCTCGAGTTGTGGACGACCTCCTCCGCTCTTGTGCCACTGAGCACAAGGTGTCCACCGCCTGCCACCCACAAACAAACGGTCCTACGGAATATCTCAACCGAACACACAGAGGTGCTGTCAATGTAAGTCTCCAACGATCACTGCAACTGCGACGCCACGCTGGCCTACATGACATTCGCGTATAACTCGTCCCGACATGACACCGCAGGATATTCACCCTTTTATCTTTTGTACGGTCGCGACCCCACTTTGCTCTTTGACACCATCCTACCTTCTGTGCCCCGCGTTGCCACTGAGTACGCTCATGAAGTCATTGATCGCGCTCACATGGTGCGCCAAGTCGCCCGATCTCGCTTATTAGCCTTGCAGCATCTGCAAAAAAATCATTACGACCGGTGCCATTGCGATGTTTAGTTAGCCCCAGGTGCTTGGGTGCTGCTTTGGTTACCATGTTGTCAAGTCAGCTTCTCTCAGAAGCTCCTCTCTCGCTACACAGGGCCTTAGGAAGTTCTACGTCAAGTTAATGACGTCAATTACGAGATTGCGCCGTTACAGTTTCATCCATCCTCACGTCCGCCGCCTGTGGACGTCGTGCACGCTTCGCGGCTGAAGCCATACTTCACTCGCAGTTCTTCGCCTACCATGCGCCGAGACGGCGCTTCCCCACCCGGGGGTCCTGTTACGGAAGAATGGCAGAAGAGAGAGAGGTAGAAGATCGCGAGACGCTGGCTGCTGCATGTTGTTGCTGGTCAGCCACCTTGACTACATTGACTTTGCTTGTATATTTATACTGTAAATATATTCAGTCTATACTCCCAACATCCCTATAAGAATAAGGTTCCCAGGGTGTCCACAGAAAGAGATTTAGTAAACTTATGGCAACTGATGAGACCAACAATTTAAGGCTAGGTTGCAAAACATGTCAGACTGTTGAAAACAATGTAAACAGCTTTGAATGCGAACTCAAGCTGTGAAGCTTGTACTTGACCATGAATATTGTCACATTTGAACTGATGGCTTCACAATATGTAATCTTTTTGTAAGCTTAGTTTTTTCACTACAGTCGAATCTCACTCATGCGATCAGGGAAGAAAACGTGAAAAAGAAAGAACATACTAACGGGGAAAATGTACGACCCTAAGTCATTAAAAAATCTGGCAAACTCCAGCGTAGTTGACAACCACGTAATACAAAGCATTACGCATATCGTTGCAGCACAAGACACCGATGTACACCAAGCTTGTGGGGACCAAGTGGCCAGAGATGCGCACTGTCGTTTTTGCAGCTTTAGGTCTAGGTCATCAGCTTCTTCAAGCAGCGCATTTTGGCAGGAAGTTCTGACGTGCCCGCTCGGCAGGAATCATTGCGACACGTGTCAGGCTGGTGGGGCTCGTACAGCCCAAGATGCACTCTGTCGTTTTTGCCATTAAGACAGCGACGGCACAGCGAGACATGATGCTCACTTTGCGCCGCCTGCAGCAGGGAACGGGTCAACATCTATTAAAAGTTTGGCAATGCATTGGGCATTGGTGCCAAAATATCACATCTTCTGGGAACGTATTAACTCGTAAAAAAAGAAGCATAACTGTATTGGGACATTTTTTGTGTTCTCTATTGCGAATGCTGGCACTAGGAAATCGTACAAAATGGGATCGTATCAACTCGCTTCTACTGTATTTCATATCCTAGGCTGCATGCAGTTTTGGAATACCTGCAAGTCAGCCCTGACACTAAAGTAATAAATTTGTTCCACGAACTGCTTTGCAATAACAATTTATGACATATTGTTGGTTAATGGCAAACATATTTTTATTTTAATCGTTTACAGCATACAACTTGTATCACTCATGCAGGCTAGCTCTATTAGGGAACACTGCTTCACAAGACATGAATCTGTGTTCATTTTACTTACCTACATCTCTGAAATGAACATATTGTTCTACAATAGTCTTGGCCTCCTCTAACCGGCTTCCCAGGATCTCTGTGACCTCAGCCAACTTGGATTCACTGAAAATGAATGAAATTAAGATTAAGTTTACCAAAGACGAATAAAATAAACATTGCTATTGAAATAAATGAAGTTAAGGCAATATTAACTGAAAATTAATGAAATGAACAAAAATAAACAGTAAATGAATAAAGTAAGAGTAGAATAAATCAGAGTGAATCACAAGATTATATTAGATGAAAGCTTTATGAAGATACAGCTCAGATTACTTATAACATAACCGCTTATAGTGCAGGACCAGATATAATTCACTCTTGCCTAACTCCCATTTATCTTGCCATAGAACTCAATGTATACGCATACCACTTACAGTGCAGCTGTGCGAGACGAAATACTGGTTATGACATGGCTGCTGGGAAATGCTGCAGGCAAGTGAGGCAACGAAAACATTTCGAGAATGAGGTGTGCCACCTGAGGGGAGATCAACGAGCGATACAGAGAAGATCTCGAGCGAGCGAATAAACAAAGAACGGAGGAAAAAGCACCGTGCTGGCTCAGCAGGTAAGCACAAAAATACCATATTTATTCGAATCTAGGCCAATAGTTGTTCTTTTCAAATAATCATATTCCAAGCTCTATAGGGTCGGCTTAGATTCGAGGATATTAAAAACGCGCTAGTTTTTCATTGAAACTGCTAAATATGGTGCATAGCTAGCGTCATCTAGAAAAGTCAGTATCACAGCCGCTACTAGCCGTGCCAGTAGCCAACCGCAAACAAGCGAGGTCGCCATTTTGATGTGTGTCGTGTCGGCCGTATCGGTGTGTGGCGTGGTGTTATCGCGATGGCATCAAGCAGGAGATGCCATTACAATGCCGCAGTGAAAAGTTGTGATAGCCGCAGAGACATCATCAAACCTTCAAGCCGGGCGGGACTTCGGCGTCGACGAGACAAATGTCCGTCATGGGAAGGGACAACGACAGCAGCTTTTTGCATGCGCCACAACGAGGATGGCATTTAGCAGACCAAAGAAAGGCCATCACCACAAAGTGGAGACAGTTTTGGCTGACTTTGTTCAGATGCAGAGAGCAGCTGCCCTTCCAGTGACAACAGGAGTGCTCCAAGCGAAAGCTAGGGAACTTTTGAGGGAGCAAGGCCTAACGCCAAAGGATTTCAAAGCCAGCCGGGGCTGGCTTCAGAAATTCATGAAGCGCTTCGGCTTCAGCCTCCGACGTCGCACTTCAATCACCCAGAAGCTGCCAAGTGATCTTGAAGAAAAGCTGATAGCTTTTCAGTGCTACGGGCTGCGAAAGAGAGAAGCGGCAGGCTGCAACCTTGGGAAAATCGGCAACGCCAACCAGACGGCTGTGTATTTTGATATAGTGCAATGCTTGAAGGTGACAGTGACAAGGAACACAGCGACGAGTCTAGCAGGGACGACGACGTTGAACAAGCTCTGCACGTTCAGATTCGATAAATGCTGTTTGCATTTTGTGAACGCTGTCCTCACTTGTTTTGTTCGGCCTACATTTGAGGTAATATATATGTATATATATATTTTTTGGCTTCAGACTTTAGGGGGTCGGCTTAGAATCGGGGTCGGCCTAGATTCGAGTAAATACGGCATATATCCAGTCAAAACTCGCAATAACGAAATCCCAAGGCAACGAAATATTTCCGAATCCCCAGCGAACGCCCATAGGAGTCATTGCAATTAGTGACTCATTACGAAGCTTTTTTTTTACAGCGATCCCCTATTAATAAAATTTTCTGAAAGGACGGTCCACAAATAATCTACTCACATAACACTGTGTCCAAAAACTGCTCAAATGCATTTGTTGTGCTTTTAAATTGCGTAAACTACCACACAGCACACATGCTTGGCCACCACCATTGTTGTTTTAAAGAAAAGCTGCAGTGGAGCTATTAGTGGAGCAGTTGCAACCAGCAACATTGATGACGATGATGGTGATGGTTTTTCCCATTGCAACGGGCGACTGTGCAGTGTCCAAACCAAAAATGCAATATTAGTATTTAAATTACAAAAACAAACAAAAAAGCAAGAAACAAAGAAGAACACAAGAACTGGAGGCGACCTCGCAGTCGGCACATTCTAACACAATCCTGTGCGACATCACAGCATGTGCTAATGCGGAGTAGAACGCCTGCGTGGCATGCTGACTCATAATCGCTGACTAGCCAAATTGACATCCACACATGAAGGCTCGGATAACCCCAATGACGCTTTATGCTTCGTGCACCACCACACATGATCGTATGTGTGCAGTGTGGTCACTGTGCGTGGTTGGTGCTAGGGTGCATCAACTGTGTATGTGGCAATTGGACCGTCTGCTCTGCCAGCCTGCTAAGATGCCGCCTTTAGCCAAAAAGTGGAAATTTATGACTCCACAGAATAAGGCTGCAATTATTGCACAGCTTGAAAAGGCCAGGAAAAAAATGCAGATCGCCCATAAATATGGAATTGCATACAGCTCAATGTCTACATTTTCAAAAACAATGCCTCCCTTCTTGGTGCACTCAGAAATGGTGTGAATGCAAAGAACAACACAGTGATGGCTGCAGCGCTCCCAGACATCGACAAGGCCGTGTTTGCGTGGTTTTGTGAACAGCGTGCCAACAAAGTGCCATTGTCTGGCCAAGCGCTTTATAGCAGAAGGTACGGGACTTCCCGTGCAGGCTCGGGCACAATAACTTTGAGGCAAGCTCTGGCTGGTAAAGCCGTTTCAAAGCCTGCCACAACACAGTGGCCAAAGTTATTTCCGGGGAGGCAGCAGCCATCGACCCAGTGGCAATGTCGTCATGGCTGCTGACCAACAAAGAAGTAGTGAACCAGCACAAGCCCTCAGACATGTACAACAAGGATTGAGACGGCCATATTCTATGAGATGTTTTCATTGAAGACCTAGAAATGCCACAGCGGATAACAGAAAGCAGTGTGTAACAATTTTGTTGTATGCTAACATGGGCGGCACAGACAAACAGCCACTGCTTGTAATTGGCAGAAGCAAGAAGCTCCTCTGCTTCAAGAGAAATAGTAGGCTGCCTCTACAATACACCGCGATCCTGAAGCCATGGCTGACCCGGGCCATATTTGGTGGCTGGCTCGAGGCCTTCGATGCCGACATGCAGAAGTCAGGCAGCTTGGTCTTCCTTTTTTTGGATGACTGCAGTGCACATCATGTTCATAACATGGAGCACGAAAACATGCGCTTGACTTTTCCCCACCAAATTGCACTTCCATGCTGCAGCCACACAATCAAGGTGTCAGTCGCAGCATCAACTGCATCTACAGAGAGGTGACGATTCAGCATTTCCTGCTGAACCTCCAGCTCAAGCGTCCCAGCGACGTGGACATCATCATGGTGCTTGAGGTGGTGGCCACCACGTGGGTTGCGACGTGTCCAGCTATGATAGCAAATTGTTTCAAATATTGTGGCTTCATTGCTACTCAGCAGGCATCATGCGTTGATCCAGCGGCACCGGAGGAAGATTTGCCCAAAGGCGCACAGATGACAATGCTGACAGCACAGTGCCGCCATCGCTAACCCATGCATGGGGTGAACTTTGCACCGTGGCAAACATAGTTCCAGATGGCCTCGGCATTGATGAATTTCATTTGCACGGATGAAAATGTTGCGCCTGAAGCTGACGATGACCACCAAAAACCAAATAAAGAGAATGTGACAAACCTGCGGGACGTGTTGAATGGCTTTGATACAATTTGTTAATTTTTCGGCGAGCACGACGACGCATGGCACTGGAGTCTGGACCACTTTTTGCAGTGCAATTTGATGCAAGGTAAGGCTCGGCAAAGTAAGCATACTGACTTTCAGCAATAAATTTTTTTTTTTGCAAACCAATTGCTTGTCTTTTGTGTCATTCTCATGCTAACGAATCCTCCGCAAAGGAAAATTTTTTGCGTTCCCCGGCGATTTTGTTACTGTGGATTTCGCCTGTATATCAATACGAACATATTTGAAAGGCGAGCTTCCCGTGACAGCACGGTGACCACTGTTTCGGTTTGCTTCAAAATCAACGAACTGCATCACAGTGGCTGTACAGGCACTTGGAAAACGGAGGAACAACCTAAGCAACGAAACTGAGGGCACATCCCGGCCCTACGCTACGCATCCTGACACACGCAGCTGCTTGGTGCACTTTTTTTTTTTTTTGCACATGCACAGCCTAAGAAAAATGGTGGTGTGGTTAGTGTGGTACCACCTATATGGTGCAGAAATTCGCGACTCCAGCAACTTACATTATGAGCAGTCTATGCTGTATGAACTAAGGATGAAGTAAGGATAAGATTAGCTCAACATAAATTATATCAGTAAATAAATGAAAGCGAAGAAAATGAAGCTAAGCAACATTACTTCTGAGGCATGCGTAGTACTGCAGCTGTCTCACCTCAGTTCATTCTTCATCGATACTTCTTTCAGCTCCTTTTCACATGACTTCAGCTTCAGCTAGGGCACGTGAAAAGAAAAAATCCACCCTCTGTCAAAAGCTTAGTGGCAATAACTTTAAAAGAATCATGACAACGTAAATCAACAACATAGCCTGAGGAATGGTACAGAAACATTAAAATGTGCCTGATACCTTGTTGCCACCATATGAAAAGCAACGGCTGATTAACACTAATCTAAGAGCAAATTAATTTGGTGTTCTAGAATAATTTTGAATTATTGGGCTTTGTTAACCTCTTATTGCCAGAGTAACCTTACCTGAAGAAAAAAAATTAGTTGCACTGAAAAGTACCGCACTTCCTTGCGAGGTCAGAATATCCAAGTTACATTAAACCCTATTAACTCGAAGTTGTAAAAACTTTAAAATTTCAAGGTAAGCAAATTCACAAAAATATAAGCCCCTGGCCATGCATAGACCATAGACCACGTAGTGATTTTTAAAATAGGCACCAGTAGCCACTACATTTCTCTTAAAAGCTCTTTATACTAGGAGCAATATTTTCAGCAGATCACTTTTGCAAGATACTGTGTAAACTCAGAAGAATGGTGCCAATGAACAGGGACAAGATCAAAACAAGATAGAATGGCACTCATCCGTGTTCTCTATCTTGCCCCTGTTCGTTTGCAAGATTCTTCTTTGAGTATGAATGACCAACACACCTAACAGTTAGTACTTCTAAATACTGTGCAACTCGGCACCCGACATTTCAGGCGTCTACGGGCCCCAGCAATCCTCGCCCAGAGCCAAGCAAACGCTGTTGAACGTAGGCACCAACATGTGCAAAGTCTAGTCACACAATGTTGTGAAAGTGCTCATATCTGTAAAAAAAAAAAGAAAGCAATGGACCAGGAATATGACCCCTGAGCTTCGACTTTGTAGCTATGCTTTCCATTCGATTACAGCAAAAGCTCGTTAATTCACAACTCGTTCATTCTAAATAGTCACCGCGGTCTGTCCAGCAATGTATTGAAAGCAATAGAGAGGTTTAACTCATCCAGTATTCGGGTAAACACAGGCGGACGGGGCATTGGGGCATTACGGCGGAGGCGTAAACGGGAGCAGCCTCCATGGTGCAGCCACCTGGTGGTGCAGAGCTCAAACAAACAAAAACAGCTAATATTGCAGTTACCAGGTGTATTTTACTCTGCTGTGGGTGTAAATTTTTGGCAGCAACATGATTACGGTAGTGCCGAAAATTTACACCAGCATCAAAGTAGAACATACTTGGTTAGGGCAATACTAGCTGTTTGTGTCTGTTTGAGCTGTGCTCCACCAGGTGGCTGCACTATGCAGGCCCCTCACGTTTACGCCTCCACCACAACGCTTCAACGCCGCGCCCACCTGCGTTTAACCGAATACCGGACAAGCTAAACTTCTCTAATATGTAACACATCCCACTAACTCACAATGCAATCCGCACCATAACTAATAATTCGAACCCTGCGCCATCCTGGAAGGGGAGAGTGCTAGTGTGCAGGAGCACGTTGGTGACGCTGGCATCACCGCACCGGCCGCGCGGCTTTGCTTTTTCCATCTGCGGGCCATTGTTTAGGCCTGACTGGAGAGAGACGCATTTGCGCCTGGCCAGGTGTGGCCAACGCCTCTGTTGCAGGTCGCTTCTGTCCCGTGAGGTTCCGTACAAAGATCAACGGCAAGAAAATCGTCACCGTGCACCATATACTGTATTTGCGAGTGAAAGTGTGCGAGGGAGAACCGGCGTACATGGCTCAATCTCGTGTGCGTGAGTGAGGATGGCGGGGCGAATGCACGCCCTCTCATGTCGCGTGCGAGGCACGTGGATGAGGCAGAGGGAGGAAGGGGGGGGGGGAACGTTCTTCTTCGACAGCTGCTGCTTACAGCGTGGCCATGCGGGCGTCGTATCTTGAAAGCGATCTGCGACGTGGCCAAATTGCACACTTGGGCCTTATTTTCATAGCAATCTGTGATGTTTGCAGAGTGCACATAGTGCCAGTAGCTTCGTATGCGATGTGCTTTCTATGTTTCGTTCATGTTGAAGTAAGCGCTGTACGAAGGTCAATTCCGTTGCTGCAACTGCTGCGATCCCTCACTCCAATATTTTTCAGCGAGTTTCTGCGGTCATCGAGTGAGATGCATTCATGTTTACCGGTGCGCACGTGACATTGTACTTGTTAACTTAATTAGTGAGCAAATGTTTACAAGTTTATATGGCCGTTAAAGCTACTATCCTTACTTCGTATACCTATCTTCTAATTTGCTATTGCAATCGCTGGTTCACTTTTCGGGCGAAACTGCCCCATATTTTTTTTCTCTGCGCCAGTCAGCGCGACGAACGCACAGATGGAGCAAGAGCCATGTCGATGTCGGGCGCGTTGGACCGCATTAGCTGCGTCCAGTTACGTTGGCTGCGCCAGTGCTTCAAATTATAGACATTGTTCTTCAAGCCAACGCGACGTAACGTGTGCGCGCATGCTTATGCCACGTTGGACTATATACACACCTTAACCGAGCGATTTTTTTTCTCCGGCTTTCATTAGTTCGAATTTTTGTAGCATCCCCACGGAATTCGAATTAACAAGCTTTTACTGTATATGCCACTCTTTAACCCTTTGAGGGTCAATGACGTAAATATACGGTGCCACGAACAAGTCTCAAAATGGTCGATGCCGTATATTTACGGCACCGTCTGTACATTTAAAAAGCGTGCCAATTTCCTAACTTTTTCTTTTCTGTCATGTGCTGCCACTATGTGGGAATACAGGGAATTTTTTTCACACGCCTCCCTCTCTTTGTTTTTGTTGCATGGTTTGTTTTAGAGCTGTTTGTTCCCGTGCCTCTATATACTACCGCAGGCACATTAGTGCACGGGCAGACGGCGGTTTGGGTTTTGTTCGGCAGGTGGTGTTGGTTACTTGCGCTTGCAAAACTGATGGCTAACTTGTTACTAATTGCTCAAAGGTGTGGGGATGCGCGACTCGCGCGTCCCCTGAAGTTTTTCCCGCATAGTGTGTCTCCTGTAATCCGGCTTCGCCGCGTGGCCTGCGTGATGCCCGCGGTGGTCGATGTGGTTGAAGCGCAGTGCGGGAGAGGGCACGAGTGTTGCGCTGCTAACACCGCCGGCAGACGGGGTGGGGTTACTTGGGCGCCGGGAGACAAGGTGCTTGGTCTTTTCCGGCGGGTCGGCGCACGGCGTGCACGTCCCGCGCGCGCGCGGCGACCCATGCTTCTGCGAGACCGCCTCGCATGGCCGCCTTGGAACGCGCCACCGTTGGCGTGACCATACACGCGAACGACCAGGCGTTGAGATCCAGCATGGGGTGACCATATTCGCTCGCGAGGTCACGGTGAGTCGGACTTCTAGATTTGTCGCGCGCCCATCGGCATGCTTAGTGGATAGCAACTCAGCTAGCAGGCATTGATCTATGAAAGGTGCAATAAATGCCCTTGTGATTGTTTGCACTACTGTGTTGTCGTTCCTTTGTCCGAAGAGTGCGGGTGTGAGAACCCCACAAAGGGCACAGCTTAACCAACCAGACACAGAGCTAACATTGCTCTAACCAAGTATAAAACATTTTAAATATTTAAAAAGACAGTATGCTCATGATTACGCTGCTGCCAAAAATTTACACGAGCAGCAAAGTAGAGTACACTTCATTACTGCTATATTAGTTTGGTGCTTGTATGGTCCAGCTCTGTGCCACCAGGTGGCTACACCATGTAGGCTGCCCATGTTTGTGTTGCTGCAAATCTGCCAAAACGTCCAGTACTCCTGCATTTACCGAAATATTGTGGTAGCAATGTTCCAGCGAAAAGTGACGGCCGCAAACACGTATATCCTGGAGCCGGTTGAGTACCGAGAACCCGATGCACTGCAGGCACTCCACTCGCCTGTTGCCTTCAGAGTGACACGATGTCGGAGCTTAACATGTAGCCAATCGCTAGGTTTGCAGTTCACAATGCAACAAGGGTGATCCATGGTCCTCGTGGAAAGAAACCTCGAGACCAACACTGACCACAGCTCACGTAAACATGAAACACACTGCAACACAAGCAGATGAAACTTGCTGCAAGCTGGAAGTGCTTCAGTGTAGTGATAAATTGTTGGTCTGTACTCTCTCCCTGTCATTTTTTTTTATTGAAACAAATTAAGCAACATTACAACTATTGCGAACAAAATCTGCGAGCCAATTACGTAGATTTTAATGGGGCAGCTGAAAACTTAGGGAAGCAGTGCCATGACAATCGGTAGCTGTGCACATCTTTAAAACCACATACAGTGCAGTCCACTTAAAACAATATCGAAAAGATAGAAAAATCCGATCGTTATAACTGATCATCGCTATATCTGAATTGCCGTAAAAAAAAAAAGAAAAGAAAGACTGGCAAACATACCTTCATAGCTCTGAAACCAAATTTGCCACTTACGACAAAAAATTGACATAGTAGAAAGAGGCTGTGAAAAATCAAATGTTTATATCTCTAAACAGTGTGTCAAGCATTAGGCACACTGAAATAGTCAAAATTCTGTACTTGCTTTCACGTCCAGCGACTACGCGAACACTGGCGGCTATAATTCATGCTTGGCGGCTATAATTCATGCATGGCAGCTATAATTCAGCGTACATGAAATCAATGAGCGACTCTATCAATGACAGTGCACTTTGCGTGAACGCTGGGGTCACTGTCAAAGACAGGCCACTCTCAATGTCATTGCCTCCTTTGCACAACGCCGCCGTCTGTCGCGACAATGAACGCCCTGTCCAAGATTCTTCGCAGAGCGAGGCAGCGCTATCTGCACTCAGAAACTCCTCCATCGAACCACCACCCATTTTATCACCAGTAGCCACGTGCCCTCAGAGTTTGGTAATGTCAGCAGCAGCCACCGTGTTGGTTTGACACATGCGGGTTTAACCCTAGCACACAAAGCCCGCTATTTCAGTTCGTCGGCATGGTCACTGGTTCTAGCCTTCATGGTCGTGGTGCATGCGGTTTTCAGAATCGATGTCATACACTGCGTGAACTGGTACTTTGAGTCTTGCAAAATTTGCAGCATCATCTCGAGCATACAACTTTGCGCTTTGTCGGGGCACCTACCGCTGCTTTCACGGTGCATTTCTGCACTCGCTGAGGAAGAGAGGGAGATGTAGAAAGGGAGCGCAGATGCGGTTCGCTTCTTGCTTTTTTTTTTGCTGAACGCTCGCTGGCGACGCAGACACGAAGCAGCTGGCACCATCTTGTGGCGCACTGCGGCAACTTGCGATGCTCTCCGTGGCTTTCGCAATCGGCGCGATAACGGAGCGCGCTGCGCAGTAATGGCGGCAGGTACAAACTCCTGTAGGCGATTGCTGAGACATAGTTACTAGCGCTAACAAGATTATTGGAAAAAAAGTTGGGACAGGACAGACCACCATTGTCGCCATCCTTGTTTTCGCGGTCCAGCGTCGGCAATTTCCTGCAGGCAGGAGTCGCCGCTGTATTAGACGTGGCCAATAGCCACTAGCGCTCTGTCCTGTCCCGACTTTTTTTCTGTTAGTCTTGTTAGCACTAGTAACTATGTCTCAGCAAATCATCAGCATAAACTAGCCCAACTTTCTGCATTATTTCCCCATAGGCAAACTTTTCGCCCCAACTCGGTTAAGGGGAACTTAACAATGGAAATTTCACGATTATTCTGCATGAAAAATGCCACCCAAAAGGCAGAATTTCTACTGTTATATCCGATATGTGGTGAATACCATATCATTATATATGGTTTTTTTTTTCTCATAGCCGTAATGCAAAAGTTTATACTCTGAAGCCAACTCATCATTAATAACCAATATTGTCACGTGGTCGTGACGTCAAAGAACACAGTAGCAATACTGTGAAAGGCAAAAACTAGCTTTTATTGGGCGAACCTGTGCCCACAAAACACGCTACACTTAAAGCACAACGAGAACGGCGAACACAGTCGGCGATCGTCGTAAAATCTGATCAGCGGGTCAAGCGCGTCTGCTTTTATACAGCAGTCGTCGAATGTTCCAGACTAATCGTTGGGATCTGCATGCCTTCTACAAAGTTCTACATCATTCACGTCAAGCGATGATATCAGATAACACAAGGTTCGGTGACAACAGACAGCGGATAGAAGCAGTGATAACTTTCCAGAAACTTCGGATATATGCAGGTGCGTCCCGCGCTGTGCGATAACATTTGCTAGGCGGCAAAACGTGTAGCCCGATAAAGATAAGTACACGTGTCAATATATTGTTATAAGTGGACTGCACTGTAATAACTTGTACTCTGCAGAGCGCTTAAATGTCACTTAATGATCAGAAGGACCTACCCAAATGACTCAGTAGGGACGACCCTAACGACTTGGTAGAAAATAAAATCATCTCAGGGTCCCTTCAAAGGAGTACCGAGACAAAAAACTAGGTGTTTTTTTCTGCTTTAATAAGCAGCTAATGACGCAGTAATCACAGCACAAGACATCGTTTACCTCAGAGCGCGACAGACAATTATTTGGAATCTTTATTGTAGTGACCAGTCAAAGTTTCGGTTTCAGAGAGCAACGAGATGGGTCAGAAAAGGAATGTAAACACAGCTGGGCACGTGATCACAAAAACCTGACATATGCTCTGATGCGCACACCAGCACGCAAGCTGAAGCGCGAGTTTCGTGTTGCTAGCTCATCTGCTACACCTGCATGTGCTTTGCGATGTCCTCGCCACCATTGTCAACATCCTAGTTTTCGTGGTCCAGCAGTGACGATTTCCTGCAGGCGGGAATTGCCACTGTATTAGACGTGGCCCACCACTTTCGATTCGACCTACTAGAAAGCAGCGATTCAGATATTGCGGCCGGCGACAGTGAAGACGCCTCGAATCGGCCACATTTATTGGTAAGACACGACAAATCAGCGTCAAGTGTTGTGGCCTGCTGCATGATATTTAACAGTAGCATGTCCACTGCTGCCAGTGTAAGCTATCATGGGGAAAACGATGCATCGCTATTCCCAACTTTGAATGTGTTTGGCAGAAACCAGCGATGCAGTATATAGGTGGCATTGTGCTGTACTCGCAATTCGTGCGTGGTCAGTACAGCGCACTCAAGCTGATAGCGCAGGAAATCTGCGGACACTACAAAAACTGCCGCTTGATTCTGCAGTTGCAGCGAAATAGAGAGGATCCCGCTACAAGCAACAACTGAGAAGTCCAGGGAAAATAAGGGAAAGGCGGGAAACGGAGATTCAAGACAATGAGCGCAACAAGAACAAGGTAAAAGCGGGAGCCAACATTTCGAAAAGTGAAATGTTGGCTCCAACTGAGAGGAAGACGCATGCAAGCAGCATGGCAGCCAACGAAAATTTGTGATGTAGCATTTTTTAGTTTGTTTACACTCCTTCCTTGAGGTCAATGTCACAAGGTGCTGCGTTTTGCGGTTAGCTGTGCGCACGTACTCTAAAACTGATTTTAAATGTGTTCTAATCTATACTCGCCATTGATATTTTGCAGACGATGTGTGTGTGCCCATCTCACCTGTTATCTCCACTTCAAAATTTTGTGCCAGTACTCCATTAAGAAAATGCCAAAAACATTTTGAACGTTCAGTGCAGCCACCTAGCACATGGTATATGCACATGGATTCCGTGGCATGGCGTAGCACAGATCCGCAAACATAGAAACGCAGAGCACGGTGAATAAGTAAACTGATGAAGTTCTGCGCATATGTGTGCATGTTGCGAAGGTCCCGTGTATCTTCTCGCACTTTGTCAGGGGTCGAGTGACACACCGCCTACATTATCAATGAGCCAATCATGAATGGGGAATGACAAGAGATATTATGAAGCAGAATTCACTCCAAACTTGTGGTCCTGTCACATTTTAACGATATCGCAGCTGCACACTAAGTATGGCAACCTCTGGGTAGTTACTTTTCCCTGACATTTTTAAACTCCGAGTTTTCCAGGTTTTCCCTGAGCAACACAGAACTTTATTTTATGTCAAGTCAGGCTGGGGGGGGGGGGGGGGGGGAGGGACGACACCACGTCACCCAATGCTGTTCTCTCAAGTAAGCATATTAAGAAAATAAAAAAAAACAATCCAGTTTGAATATTACGGCGTAGTGTTTATCTTATTCAATATAGAAAACTGAAGGGGGGGCATAGTAAAATGCACAGCAAATATCTTTGAAAAAGAAAAATGGTAAAGCCATTCCAAATCGAGTATCATTTTCAAATATGAATAAAAGGAGATGCACACAGAAGCAAATATTTCCGAAAATGAGCTATTCCTGTCAAGTGATAGCAAGATCATTGGTATTAGGCCCAAACTTTGTCACAAGTGAAATTTTCTCAGCAGCTGGAAAGTCAACTTCAACTGTCCTCACATACTCTCCGCCCACGCACAATGCCTCTGTTTGGTGTTTTACTGCTTTCAAGAGTTTATTTTGGTTTGGATCATGGTCATTTGCACCTTTGCATCAGCCAACACTTTGCTTTTTGAGCTCAAGCTTCCTTAAAGAAGAGGAGGCAGAGTTCCTTTCCCGATCATTGCTCAATGCGACGGTCATTTATGTCCTTGTCCTCATTCTGCCGTGTGTTCGCCCCACGGACCATTTCAAGCATCCTTTAGGTCAGTTGTACAGTCAACGTCTGATTTTTCGGACTGCCTAGAAGCCCCAAAACATCCGAAAAATCCAATCGGGCAGTCCGAAAAAATGGCTACATGCCTTTTACTGCCCGTAACGGCTCAAATCATCACAGGCACATCCGAAAAAGCTCTGAAGGCCTGCCAGTACACCTATTAGGCATATCGGTGTTCTTACTGTGACAGGAGATGGTGGGTGAACGCGTGTATAATTATGGAAAATGTACCATGTCCCGTAACAATTGCCCCTTCTTAACCCTTTCGCTGTCACGGACGTACCGGTACGTCATCGCGCTTCCCCCCCACAGTGTCACTGACGTACCGGTACGTTCTCTATCGTGCGTTCAAAATTTCGCGCCTGAGCGCAAAGCTGGCGCTCCTGGATTGGCCACGCTATCTGTTCACTCTTTCTACAAGTTCGTATATTCGCCCCGACATGTCTAAGTCCATGTATTGAAGAGTACGGTGCGACTGCTACTCCCCACTTTCTCTTTGCTGAGTGGCACGGTGGCTCCGCGTTCGCTGGATCATGCGTCGCGCGCGTGTGGGTATGGGTTCAAGGGTTGTTCTGCCTTCTCCGCTGGTTTGAAGGTTTTTATTTTTCTTCTGTTGGTGTGTCTGCTACGGCATGTCAAGTTCAGGCGCACGTGCCGTTGCCTCTTCATAAAGGGTGACTCAATTGCTGCTTTCGCTCTCTTGCCGTACCCTCGCTTCCGACTTGCAGCAGTAAACGTAAAGCCCTTCGAACTTTGTTTAGCCTTTTTCCATCTCCCTCTGTCTTCTTGATCACGCAACGTCCCATTTCTCTTCTGCGGGCGACTGAAAGCGCATCCTCCTCCCTGCGCATGGGACCTTCGTCTGCTCATTGGAGCGGTGGCTCAATTCCGATTCAGAATACGAGCCGAGCTAGTATTCGGACTCAAACAGAGTCGCATGCGAGGAAGAGGGTTCCGCATCGTCAGAATCGGATGTTGAACGGATTTTATAGTCAGGCTGATGATGATGATTACTAACAACAGCTGCAGAACACTGAAATGTGCATATTGCATTGACTATGTTATTTGTATACCAATCATAATCAAAAATAAATTGCTATGTTCATTCCCTGTTATACTTGTTCCCTGAAACCAAGCCGACACTGGGGGTGCGTCACGGTCAGAAAGGTCCGACAGCGAAAGGGTTAAACTTAAGCTTCACCGCAATACTTCACGTACGCTATACCACGTAACACCCCTGTGCTGAGGCGAAGCTGCCATTCGGGAACCAGCATTATGCAACGCGTCATGCTTTCTAAGCTTCGAAGCCAATCGTGAGGATTACAGAGGCAGAGCTGTGCCATTACTGACAGCGGCGAATTCTTTCAATGAAAAACATGGAACCGAACGGCAAGAACCTTAATAACGAACGTCAAAGCAGCTAAGCATCACGTTGCAGCGGATCCGCGTGCGATAGCACTGGTTCGAGGCGGCGTGATGATCAAAACGGCGGTGTTGGCTTTGATTAATGCCGTTTTGGACCTGCGGTCATGGCAAAAAGTTCAGAAAATCGGACAGCGACGGGTTCTTGCGTCTGAAATTACAGATGCTCTTATACATTGACTCGTGGTGGTGCCGTGAAGCCATCCACATTATCAGGCATTTACCTAAAATTGGGTGTCTGGAAAATCGGTCATTGACTGTACACTGGAAACTCCTCTAGCCGATGCCACGGCGTCAAAGATCATTAATTACAATTCCTCTCTTTTACATGAGCCAGCAGTAGGGCGACTCTCTTTCCTTTTCAATAAAATGATGGCTAACTTTCCCTGATTGAAGCACAAATTCCCTGAGTTTTCCCTGATTTTTTCCAGACTATTCAATATCCCTGAGAATTCTCAGTTTTCCTGGTTGGTAGACGCTCTGTTCGCAGTATAGATTTCGGTATATTTGGAGCACGGTGCAAAAGCATTTTGAGGTATGAGGTGAAAAATACCTGGAGTTGACACAGAGTCGGGAAGAAATTTCAACTTAACCAATATTTCGAGATAACATAGTCCGAGTGAATGAGGTTTTACTGCAGTTGAACGCTTTCGACAATTAAAACGGGTGTCTCCTGTGAAAGAATGCTTTTATATGTGAATGTTTTTTAACTGTATGTCTCTTGACTTGAAAAGCAAACCATTGCATTTTATGGCAGCCTGCAAAAGAGTAGCGGTTGCTGAAATGACAGCTACCATTTGTGCACCAAATGGATGCAGCCTTGCAAGCTCTGTGAAGAGCAGCTTTGCTGCAAACGCCATGTGCACTTCTTTCTAAGTGAGGTAACCTTCTGAAATGTTTCTGCTGGACACATGATGTCAGGCTGTTTCTCGCGTCCTGTAACTGTTTAGGAGCCCACCATGTTGTGACAACTGGCTCGAGCCAGCTCATGCATGGTTAAATCTAAGCACAAGCACTTTTGCGCATTTGTGTGATGGCGAAGTGCGCAGGAGCAAGGCATGTTGACTGTGCAAAAGAGAAGACGCTGCGGAGTGGGGGTGTGTAAATGAAAAGCCATTGCAGATAAAGATACAGCGTGGCTGCGGTATATGGCTGCAAAGAAAAAATGCTCTGCCAGTCAGCCAGTGGTACAGAAGAAGGGTTCTGGAAAGAAGCACCAGGGCAGGATGGCGTCCAGCATCAGCCACTCGAGCTCCAAGCCTGTGGTCACAGCAGGTTAGCACCTCATCAAGCTCCTTCCTGAAGACTGTGATTGGCAAATCCCATGGGCGTCCAACCTGGACCATGCCTCAGCAAACTTCGACAGGGTGTCTGCCAGCTCTGACACTGCGCTGCCCTCAATGCAGGGACACACTCACATTCATGCATTCATATCCCTGGCTCAACATCATGGTCCACTGAACGATCCCCCTGTGAACTCTTGTATGAACACCTGCTCCATTTGCCGTCCATGTACACTATGCAACACCACAGCCACTCAATTGACATCACCACCAAGCGTCCAGTGGACAATAATAAAAACAGAGTGACATCAACCACAGGCAATTGAGCTCACCTCAAGCTTTGCTCGCTCCTGAGTGAGCCTGCTGATCTGCTCCTCACGTTTGCCGACAGCATCACTGAGTTGGTCCTTGTGTGAGGCAAGCACCTGTCGTACCTCTTCCAACTCTGTTTCCAGCTTCTGAACTGTCTGCTTGTGCTCAAGCTCTGCGGCTGACACCTGGACATTTTGCCAGAGGAAATGCACAAATTTGTTAACAGTGATACTGACATGTGTACTTGTTTATAAAATGACCACGTTTCATCGCCTAACAAATGTTATCGCTCAGCGCAGAACACGCCTGCGTACATATGACATATATATGACAATACTAAAGGCCAAATGCATCGAAATTTTGGACCAAGCAAAAAACCTCGTTTTCAACAGCGTAGATGTAAAGAATACTGTATTTCAATGTACAGCTTTTTTCAATAAAAGGTCCATTCAAAGTTGCATGCACAATACAATCATAACTAACTTTACTCAAAATCAAAAATGACACTGATACTTACTAAACAAGAAAATCTCAATGCAAGGTAGCTAGCCACACTGCCATCGAATGGGTCGTGTTAAGAAAGCAACGCTCAGAGACACCACAAGATGGGTGCATGGTGTGTAGAATACCCTCTCGCAGACAGTGGTTGCACAAGCTTTCAAGTCGAATGCAATAACTGGAACTGAAGATGACTTTCTGTGGTCGGTAGACAGCAAAAAGGAGGCGTCAGACTACGACAGCAACTAGCCACTAACATTCAGCTGTGTGATGTCTGTGTGCCTTTGTGTGCTCCATGATATTAAAATGATAGTGGCAAGTAACACTCTGTGGTGTGTGTTTCTCTTCTGCGTGTCTCCTCAAAATGATGCGCAATCCATCCTCTAATATGCTATACAGTGAAAGCTCGTTAATTCGAACTTCAATAATTCGAATTTATGGATAATTCGAACTGTACGATTTGGTCCAGCCAAACTCCACAGGAGTCTATGTATAAAAAAGTCCGTTAATTCGAACGCGAGAAGGTTCCCTCACGGATAATTCGAACTACGCTCGCCTGGCACACGGCCAGAGAAACGCGCCTACTGCCTACACACAAGGCTGTATTGCCTCCGAAACGGAGAGAACGGCGAGAGAAGGCAAAATCGGAAAAAATCTAATCGACGCGGGGTCAGCCAGAAGGCAGCGGCGGCTGCCGGCTCTCCGTTCTACGTAACCTCCGAGACTTCTTTCCGGTTGCGAATCTCGGAGGCTTTCCAAATCTTGTACAGCTGCTAATGTTGTGCGGAGATGGCACGGCAAGCTCCAAAACACAGCGAATCAAGTACGTCGCAGCTGCGCTTGCAATCAAGAACCAACGAGTCAGGGCCTTCGCCACCTTCACATGTTCAGCGTCTCTGTCTCAGCAGTCTTCATCGGTTGTGCACCTCTGTTTTCAGCTTAGGAAGTATCGGCCGTCGCGATTCATTGTGATGGTGTTAAGCCTCGGCTAACGTTCATTTCAGTGGACATCGGTGGTGTGGCACAGTCGGACCCAGAGCTTCGACTTGAAGATGGCGTGCGCCCGCGGCACACGCCATCACTTTCTGACACGCCAAATTTCTGACATGCCCTACTGCTTCCAAATCGCAGTGTACTGTTGCCCTCCTTCACTTTCGTTAGTTCGAACTTTCGTTAATTCGAACTGAAGCGGCTTCCCCTTGCGGTTCGAATTAACGAGCTTTTACTGTACCAACATGCCCAGTCTTCAACCTTGGCACCAAGCACAGTAAAGAGCGCAGGGATCTTTATTTGTAAGTCCCTTCACTTGGACTACTCCATCGTTTTTTAACTCCTCTTTCCCATTTCTTAAGCAGTACCTCACTACTCGCTCATGTTTGCAACAGATGGGCCTCCCCTACAGACAAGTGGCCATGGTCTTGAAGAGGTGGTCAGACAAAGTCCCTTCACTTGGACTACTCCATTGTTTTTTAACTCCTCTTTCTCATTTCTTAAGCAGTACCTCACTACTCGCTCATGTTTGCAACAGATGGGCCTCCCCTACAGACAAGTGGCCATGGTCTTGAAGAGGTGGTCAGACAAAGTCCCTTCACTTGGTCTACTCCATCGTTTTTTAACTCCTCTTTCCCATTTAAGCAGTACCTCACTACTCGCTCATGTTTGCAACAGATGGGCCTCCCCTACAGACAAGTGGCCATGGTCTTGAAGAGGTGTTCAGACAAAGGTCTTCATAATGGGAGCCGGTTTTATCTTTGCGATAGCAACTGTGTTTCGCGACGATTGTGCAGGATTGTGAATTGATGTTCAGAACGTTTGATGATGGGGAAAGAACCGTCGTAGCAGGGCTGAAGAGAACGATGAGATGTGTGAACACGGACAAAAAGGTGTGAGGATGTTTGCAGGTTTGAGGGTAGGAAAATGTGGTGCTTATTCGTGTAAGCAGAGGTTGGCGATGGACGCAAGTGGTGCATGAAAATCTGCAGACGCTGGACGAAAGAAGATGGATCGGAAACATTCGGTGTAGATAAGGGGTTGACGAGGTCACCGGGCAAACCGAGGGTGCAGCCATGAACCATCTCAGCTACAGAGCAGGCGAGTTCTGGTAGGAGTGTTGAACAAAGGCCGAGAAGCACAATATTAAGGTGTGATACCCAATCCTCCGCACGAGGCTGAGTGGCTACTGCAGCTTTCAAGTGTCGATGTTGCCTCTCGACGATGCCGTTGGATGCAGGATGTTAAGCACTTGCGCGAATGCGCGCAAACCTAGAAGGGATGTTATAGATGTAGAAAGTACAGACTCAAACTGTTTGTCCCGATCAGTGCTCACCGTTGATGGCACACTAAAATGGCTAATAGAGGTAGACAGAAAAGTATGAGCAACTGCCACTGTTATGTCAGGCATCGAAGCTGCTTCAGGCCACTGTGTTTACCTATCAAAACACGCAAGCAAATACGTATAAGCACGTATAACCACCAAGGGCCAGTGAAGTATAAATGAATGGTGTCAAAACATGCATCAGGGAGAGGGAATTTGCCCGGTGAAGGCCTGGACCGCTATCTTGTACACGTTCGAAAAGCCGACGTTCGATTCCGCCTCACGCGATTGGACTAGATTGGCCTAGGCCACGATATCGGTGCAGCGTGGACGATCGCGCAAGACGAAATCGAATGTCGGCTTTTCGAACGTGTACAAGATAGCGGCCTTGGTGTGTCGTTGCACCTTGATACGTTGACACGCTGTACAAGTACGGACCCAGTCGCGTATATTGGCGTGTATGTGCGGCCAAACGTAACGTTCGGTGATTATTTATTTATTTATTTATTTATTCATTCAAATAACTCACAGGCTCCTTTACATAGGAGTATTGTGGGAGTGGGACAATATACATGGAAATCGCAAAAGCATAAGAGCAAATACAACTATTCATGAAAACGTTATACAATTATAAGCGACAAACACCAGACATTATACTCTTAAAATCGAGGAAATCAGTTATAAAAATTTTAAGGTTTAGAACGTGGCTATATAAAAACGGAACACAACTTGGCTCAGAACTAAACAAAAGCACAGTTTCATACATGTAATACAACATTAGAAAACATTTCGTTTTGGTAACAGCACATAAAAACAAAGATATTAGGCAAGTATGGCGGTTATACTGTCTCTAAATGCATTAGTACCTTTGGTGTTTGTGAGGTCATCAGGTAGGCCATTCCAATGGCATATGGCAAGCAGGACAGCAGACATGTTAAATGCTTTAGTATGACCGAAAATGGGCGGAAAGCCACTGCGATTATGAAGACAATGTGATATACGGCTTGGCTGAGACAAGAGCAGCACGTTTCTATGAGGACTGAACACCATTTTATGAAATAAATAAAGCAGTGCAATTGCTTGACGTGATCCTAAAGATGGAAGTGATAGCGTCATCTTGATGTTAGTCACGCTGGAATGTTGGCTATAATCATAAGCATTGAAGCACGTAGCACAGTTTTTAACGGATTCAAGGGAGTGTGTTAAGTATGCTTGGTTGGATGACCAGATGAGCAATGCAAATTCAAGTTGTGGACGAACAAACATTAAGTAAGCTAGTTTTCAGGTCTCAGGTGGCGCACCATGAAGATTACATTTTAGATATCCGAATACGTGAAGCCTTATCTACAATTTTATTTATGTGTGTCGTCCAGGAAAGATTAGGAGTAAAGTGGATACCGAGGTATTTGTATTGTAGAAACAGAAGGCCCATAAAGAACTGCCATTTATTAAACAGATGACTGTGTTGATGTCACGGCTACCATCCTCGAACCTATATGCCTGATGGTGCTAGTCCAGTCTCTTCTACCACGGGGCTCTACAAGTACTGTCCACTACATGCCTCCTCCAATAGCGATGAAGGCACTGCCATTGAGCAGTTTAAGTTATGGAGATGGCACTGCCAGAGTCTAGATGAGCTGGCTTCAAGCAGTCAATGAAAATCGTCTCTTCGCGTCCGCTGACAAGTGTGACAAACTTGGTGTCATGCTTGACGACTTTGAAGGGACCATCGTAAGGAGCTTGTAAAGGAGTGCGAGTAGCGTCAAGATGGATAAATATGTGACTGCTATGAAGTAAAGATGGCCTCATGTAAACATTTCTGCAGTCATTGCGATGTGGCGGTGGTATGACAGTGGCCATTTTAATGCGAAAGCGATCAGTGTAAGACTGTAGGTCAGCAGATGACGGTTCCGAGGCGAAGAACTCACTGGTTACGCGAAGTGATGTGCCGAAAACGAGTGCTGCTGAGGAACACTGTGCATCTGCTTTCAGAGCTGTGCGAATACCTAGTAGAACCAAAGGCAGGTGCTCTGTCCATGGAATAATGGAGTCAGAGGCACAAAGTGCTGCTTTTAGTGGACGATGGAAGTGTTCTACCATTCCATTGGAACTCGGGTGATAAGCTGTCGTCCGTATGTGCATTACACCCAGAAGACGAGAGAGAGCTTGAAAGAGGGACGAGTCAAATTGTCTTCCTCTGTCTGTCGTTATGGTGTGTAGTATGCCGTAACAAGAAATCCAGGTATTTAAGATGGCCTGGGCTACGGACTCTGCAGTAATGTGTGAGATAAGCATTGCTTCAGGCCAGCGTATGAAGCGGTCGATACAAGTAAGTATGTATCATTGGCTCAAAGACGGTGGTATTGGCCCAACAATATCGATGTGAATGTGGCCGAAATGAACGCCTGTTGGTGGAAAATCACCAGGCACGCTCAGAGTGTGTCGATTGACCTTGGCAAGCTGGCACTGTATGCATGTCCGATACCAGCAATGGACGTCAACTGTTCATACGCAGCCACAGATAGCAGGAAGTGACCAGACGTTGTGTGCTACATACTCCAGGGTGCGATAAGGAGCATAGTGGATCAAAATCTTGCTGTCGAAATTGTTGTGAAACATACGGTTGGGGACGACCCGTAGACATGTCGCATATCACTGTGACATTGCAGCCAGGCAGTAAGGTATCTTCGAAGCGCAGAAAATCATTGGCAGTCCGGAACGTTTGAAGTTCATGGTCTATGTGTTGAGTGGTACCGAGGCGGGCGAAGTCAATGCTGGAACAGTTTACTTGGCTTGCATTCATATGAATTTGTAACAGAGCGTCAGCGACAGGATTATCGGCACCACTGATATGCCAAATATCAGCAGTGAATTCGGAGATATATGCAAGCTGGCGAATTTCGCGGGGAGTGTGCGAGCAACTGTTGGAGCTAATAGCGTAAATGAGTAGTTTGTGGTGAGTGAGAATAAAGAACTGATGCCCTTCGGGATGCTGTAAGAAGTGGCGGACTGCGAGGTAGAGTCCTAGCAATATGCAACCGAAAGTGCTGTAGCAGGTTTATTGCGGTGTCAGCTTCCCTGAAAAGAAAGCTATAGGCTGCCATGTCTTGCCAACCAGCTGTTGAAACACGGCGCCAACAGCTATGTCGGAGGCATCTACCATAACGGACATTGGAGAGTCTGGCTGTGGGTGTGCCAGTAGAATAGTGGTAGCAAGGGCACTCTTGGCAGAGATAAAAGCAGATTCAGCAGCATTAGTCCACGGTATAGCACGCTAGCTCGTCGTGTGCCAGAGAGTAGAATGTGCAGAGGCTGCGAAATTGAAGCACAACGAGGAATGAAACAGCAGTAGTAAATGATGAGACCCAGAAATGCCCATTATTGCTTGGTAGAAGACGGGCGTGGGAAATCTCTAATGGCTTGGACACGGGATGGGACGGGTTGGATGCCATGCTCATCTACTCGATGGCCCACAAAATCTAGAGAAGCAATGCCAAACTCACTCTTCGGGATGTTTACAACCAGGCCATATCGACGGAGGTGTTCAAACACCTTACGTAGGTCAGATTCATGTTCCACAGCGGAGCGACTGAATACAAGAATGTAGTCTAAATAGATGAAGCAACAAGTCAGGCCACGGAGTACTTGATTGACGAACCGCTGAAATGTTTGAGCGGCATTATAGAGGCCGAATGGCATGCGCACGTGTTTAAACATGAAAAAAAAAGGGGTAATCATTGCAGTTTTAGGATTGTCGAAGGCTCGACAGGAATCTGATGGTAGGCTTTTTACTAGATCCACCTTACTAAATATGCAGCACCAATGAAGCAATGCGGTGAAACCGTGGATGTGAGGTATAGGGTATCTATCGGGAATCGTCACTTTGTTTAAGGCACAGTAATCGCCACACGATCGCCAATCACCAGTCTTCTTGAGCACCATGTGTAAAGCAGATGACCAAGGCCAGGGGAAGGACGAACGAAGCCCAACTTGAGCATGTGTTCAAATTCTTGCTTTAAATTTTCAGACAGTCTGGTGCTAAGGGGCGAGGTTGAGCGTATGCTGGTGGTCTTTTGGTCACAATGTGGTGCGTGACGTTGTGCATTATTGGACGCTCTGGTGAGTGCGGTTCAAACAACTATGAAAATTCCAGCAGGATGGTGTACCACACTTTCGGTACCTGGGTGTGTGCTTGTACAAGACGCAAAGGAGCTCCAGACGTGGCGACACCTTGTACGGATAAGTTTGTTGAGGAGTCAAGGCGGAAGTTGCGAAAGTCGACGAGAAGGTTAAACTCCCACAGAAAATCAGGACCGGTGATTGGCCCACAGATGTCAGCAACGGTGAATAGCCATTGAAAAGGGCGTCGCAGACCAAGGTCAAGAGTGACAGATTTCTGGTCATACGTTTTAATGTTGGAACCATTGATGGCAGTGAGAAAAGACATTTCATGGTGATGTCTTCTGCGGTCTTGAAAAGTAGGGGGAATGACACAAATTTCCGCACTAGTGTCAACAAGATAGCGAACTTTCGTGACACAGTCGGTGACATACAAGAGATGGCTTGATGTAGAGCCAATAGCACTAGCCATCATCAGTGACTGGCCCGACCGTTTCCTGGAAAGTTGCCAGGCGGACGGCACTGCCGCGCGCAAGTGTCATATCTGACGTGACACCAACAAATAAAGGGAGACGGAGGGCGTGACACATTTTGGTCATGCGGGCGATGGTGCTGCTGATGGTTATTTGCCCAAAAGCGTAAGGCAGCCAAGTGGTTAGTTAGCTCCTCTACTTGCACAGCAAGATGCGTGCTTGAACTGTCGGGTTCGTCAAAGTGCTGCTGTAACTGGGGTTGTGTCGCAATGGGTGCATTACAACGGTCAATAGTGGATATCACAGGATGGAAAGAATCAATAATCTGGTCTGCCATTGTCACCAAGGCCTCGACAGACATTGTAGTCAGTGAGGCACATAAAATCATGCATACCTGGTTCGGTAGACGCTGTAAGAAGAGCTCCCAATGGATTTCCAAGTCTGCTGATGATGGACTGGTTCCCAGGAGTTGTGTGATGCAGCAAAGCAGCTCAGTCAGTATTCTATCACCAAGTTCCTCCGATGAGAGGAGCTGTTGATTGCGTCACGACTCAGAGTCGGTGGTGCGCCGTAGTAACTCCCGCTTAAGGGTATCATACTGATCATCGGGCGGAGGAGCTAGCAAAATGTCGCGGACCAAAGCTGCAGTGGTCGGATTAAGTGCACTCAAGACCTTGTCATACTTGGCCGCCTGAGATGCGACTCGGTGACAGCGAAACTGCGCCTCGATGTGGACAAACCAAAGTTCACAGTCCGAGGGCCAGAAATCGGGAAGCGTAAGTGTGGTGACGGAAAACATTTCGTTTTCTTCGTAACGTCGTTGTTCGGCAGTCGGTTACATGGCATCGAGAAGAAACTTGCTAGACTGATACAGTTGTGATGTGGTATCACGTCCGGGTCACCAACTTGCAGGAAAAGAAGGCCCACAAAGAAATGCCATTTATTAAACATATGACTGTGTTGATGTTGCAGCTACCATCGTCGAGCCGTATACCCCTGATGGCACTAGTCCAGTCTCTTCTTCCACTACAGGGCTCTACAAGTACTGTCCACTATAGTATGAAGATGCCGCTGAGACTGGGTGATTGTTAAGCAAGTAGGAGAACGTGCAGTTTAATAGTTTTTGGCTAAAAGTTACTAATTTACATTTGTAAGTGTCTCCTGCCATTAGCCATTTAGCGCACCATTTTGTTACACAGTCTACATCCTTCTGTAGCGGAAGATGATCAGTTAGATTAGAAATTTTACAGTAAATAACACAATCATCATCAAACAAATGAATGGTAGAGGTAATATTTGTAGCTAGGTCATTAATATATATTAGATATAGTAATGGGCCTGCCTAGAACACTGCCCTGGGGAACAACAAACTATACCTAAGAGAGGGTCAAAAGCATGGCAGTTTGGGCAAGTTGGTATGTCATGACTGTTTTAGGCTTGTAGCGCAGCTCGGAAGAGCAAAAAAGGAAGGAGGTAGGGGTAATCAAAGGGAACGGAAAACAGAGTGAGCGCTCACTTTGTTTTCCGTTCCCTTTGATTACCCCTACCTCCTTCCTTTTTTGCTCTTCCGAGCTGCGCTACAAGCCTAAAACAGCTAAGAGAGGGATGATGAGCAATTATTTATGCAAGTGAATTGTTTGCGAAATGACAAAAACATTCTAAACCATGATAGTGCTAAAGAATCTATGTTTAATTCAGAGTTTAGAAATTGAACGACAATGTGGTACGTGATCAAATGCCTTTGAAAAGTCAATGAAAACACAATCCGTCTGATGGTTATTGTTCATATTAGACAAAGCCTCATGAATAAATTCCAGGAGTTGCGTATCGCATGACAGCCCTTTTCTAAAACCATGCTGATGAGGGTAAAAAAACTGTTTTCTTCAAGATGCTATGCAATGCTTGATGCAATGATATGTTCTAGTAGCTTACATGAAATACTCGTTAAAGATATGGGCCGGTAGTTACTGATATTATTTTTGTCACCAGATTTGAACACTGGGATGACTTTGCCAATTTTCCAATCAAACGGAAGTTCGCCTGTCGACAGAGACTGCTGAAAAATGTGATAGAGGATTAAGTTACTTGAGGTTACTGCGAGTTTAAGAACACCAGGACAAGTGGACATTTTAATGTTATTGATTAAAGACGTGATGCCTTCAATGGTTAGTTCAACTGGGGTCATATATCTAGCCAATTTCGGCGGTGGAAACAATACTAGAATGACCTTCGTCGCTGAACACTGAAGTGAAATAATTATTAAACATGGCAGCACTTTTTTCATCAGAAATTAAATTTCCTCAGTCATCCTGTAGAGCTGTACAGACCTGTGGGTTATGTGGGGAGATTGTGTGCCAGAACTTTTTCGAGTTCTTTTGTATAAGAGACTGAAGGTCACAAGATAAAAAATAATGCTTCACTTTACAAACGGCATAGCAGTATTGTTTTTCGCAGCATTTTTGCTTCAATTTCAACGAGGGGGAGCTCAATTTTTGTGCTGCTTTGAACAAGCGTTTCTTTTTATTCTTTAGTGAGCGCAATGACCTATGGTACCATGTCTTGGATATGTTCACCCAGAATGAAATTTGAGGTATGTGATCATTTATTAGTTCTAGACGCTTTTCTTTAAACAAGGTCCAGTTTTCTTTTACTCTTCGAGACAAGAAAGTAGGAATGAATGAAGAGGAAAATTCTTGAAGACCAATTATTATTAAATTATGGGGTTTTACGTGCCAAAACCACTTTCTGATTATGAGGCACGCTATAGTGGAGGACTCTGGAAATTTCGACCATCTGGGGTTTTTTAACGTGGACCTAAATCTAAGTACACGGGTGTTTTCACATTTCGCCCCCATCGAAATGCGGCCGCCGTGACCGGGATTCGATGCCCCGACTTCGTGTTTAGCATTCGTGTTTAGCATGTAAATGGCACTCCAATCAGCTTTTTTGTAGTTAACATAAGCTCAGATGCAAGGTGCCGTGTATGTTATGGGATCTTGACTGCAAAATTGAAGAGGTGATGGTCACTGAATGCTTCACTAGTAGAAATGGTGCTTAAGGTCTCAGGGCTTGATGTCAAAATATGGTCAAGAATATTTGTTCCACAGGTTGGTTGGTTTACCAACTACATGAGTGAGAAATCCAAAGTTAGGTCAATGAATTCTTTGGAGCAGCGAGAGCTAGATGCGAGGTTCAACCAGTCAATATCCGGTGTGGGGTTCTCCTTCCGTACTCTTGGGACTGTGGGGTCTGATACGGGATATCTCCACACCGTACTCTTGGGACAAAGGAACGACAACACAGTAGTGCACACAATCACAAGGGCATTTATTGCACCTTTCATACATCAATGCCTGCTAGCCGAGTTGCTATCCACAAAACATGCCGATGGGCGCACGACAAATCTAGAGGTCCGACTTACCGCGACCGGAAGCGAGCGAATATGTTCGCCCCATGCTGGATCCCAATGCCTGGTCGTTCGCGTGTATAGTCACGCGAATCGTGGCGCGTTCGAAGGCGGCCACGCGAGGCGGTCTCGCAGATGCATCGGTCGCCGCGCGCGCGCGGAATGTCCGCGCTGCTTCGGCGACCCGCCGGGGAAGAGCGTTGCTGCACGTGCAGCCCGTTTGCTGTCTCGAAGCCAAGAGAGCGCGCCTCGTCTCTCCCGCCGAGGGTAACCCCGCAGCCGCGCAACACTAGCGCCATCTCTCGGACTGCGCTTCAACCACATCGGCCACGCTGACGTCACCCAGGCCACGCGGCGAAGCGGGATCACAGGAGACGCGCTATGCGGGAAAAACAGGGGAGGCGCGAGGATCGCGCATCCCCACATCTCCCCAACCTTAAATCACTACATATTCCGGCGAAACATGTCACTCGGTCTCACATCAACGCGCGCTTCGCGACATGGTAGTACATGCAAAAGTGGTCGCGCCGAAGAAATGTCTACACGCTGTCCATAACATGCGAGCCGACATTGTCCCTGGGTACACCGCTGGCGTCCGCCGGTCACAGCAGCAGCTTTGTAGACTCGACGGCACGATTCCAGGCCAGGACTCCGGAGACGACGACGCAGTAGTCGGTACGAGCAAGCGTCGCTCGCGCCGGCTCCTTTGTCCGCCGCCGAGGGTTGTGAGCTGGATACAGGAGGCCGCCGAAGTCGCCGCGCCGAACTGGCCACAGCATCACCATCGCCCGGGGTGGCTCGATCGTAGTCCGGGGCAGCAGCGCAGACGATGTGCAGGTGACGGCAAACCAGGGGTGACTCCAATCACACTGCGTAAACTCAACACACTCGGCAAACACTAAAGTAGTGCAAGGGAGAGGAATTCTGCATGCGTATCGCCCACGTGGTACGATGTTCAACTCGGCTAGCAAAAGATCGGGCAGCAACTCAGATGCTAAGTTCACGTGAACGAAGCTCGCTTTCTTGAGTCGAACGAGTAATTTCAATTCGTGCGAGGCCAACTAGAATGAGGTAAGCAAAGTGCAACACCTCAACGCCACGGTCCACCAGGTTGTGCCCCTCCACGTGCGACAGGCAGCTTCGTAAAGCCTTAGGCCTAAAGTGTCGCTACCCTGACAACAACCGGCATCCAAAAACAACACCCACAATGGGCGCAAAACGCAGCCGCGAGGAGACGTCAGCTCTGCGAGGTGGTCCTACTCCGCTCGGTGCACACAGCATCCGAGTTGACGGCGCCCACCGTCCCAGACGGTGTCGGAGCGCCCGGTGCCAGGCCGCAATACCAGTCAGCCCGTCGTGGCACCCGTGGCCCGCGGCCACCCGGCTCCCAGAGCCGCGACTTCATCAGAGTCAAAGAGATAGAAGAAGCTATTTACATAGGAAATTCGGACCACCCACGAGGCTTCCGTACTCACTCGCTTCAGGCTTGCCACTGCTCCGCGGGCGCTCAGCCTCGCTCTCCCAGGATGCAGACCACGTGGCTCTCGTACCAACGAATGCCATTAAAAAAAAACACTTGCGAAAAGGCTTAGTAAGTTGACATGTTCAAACACACTACAGCCACCGCCGCCTCGCTCAAGAAAGCACGCCGCTGACGCTAGCGATCAAAATCCACGCTAGGCCTACGCTTCGGTTCAAACAAAGGTCTCGAACGAAGCAACACTTAAAATTATCGTCCCATGCCCCAAGAGCCCCACGTTGGGCGCCAGATGTGGGGTCTGATGTGGGAGATTCTCCCTCACCGTGCTCTTGGGACAAAGGAACGACAACACAGTAGTGCACACAATCACAAGGGCATTTATTGCACCTTTCATACATCAATGCCTGCTAGCCGAGTTGCTATCCACAAAACATGCCGATGGGCGCGCGACAAATCTAGAGGTCCGACTTACCGCGACCGGAAGCGAGCGAATATGTTCGCCCCATGCTGGATCCCAACGCCTGGTCGTTCGCGTGTATAGTCACGCGAATCGTGGCGCGTTCGAAGGCGGCCACGCGAGGCGGTCTCGCAGATGCATCGGTCGCCGCGCGCGCGCGGAATGTCCGCGCTGCTTCGGCGACCCGCCGGGGAAGAGCGTTGCTGCACGTGCAGCCCGTTTGCTGTCTCGAAGCCAAGAGAGCGCGCCTCGTCTCTCCCGCCGAGGGTAACCCCGCAGCCGCGCAACACTAGCGCCATCTCTCGGACTGCGCTTCAACCACATCGGCCACGCTGACGTCACCCAGGCCACGCGGCGAAGCGGGATCACAGGAGACGCGCTATGCGGGAAAAACAGGGGAGGCGCGAGGATCGCGCATCCCCACAGGACAAAGGAACGACAACAGAGTAGTGCAAACAATCACAAGGGCATTTATTGCACCTTTCATAGATCAATGCCTGCTAGCCGAGTTGCTATCCACAAAACATGCCGATGGGCGCGCGACAAATCTAGAAGTCCGACTCACCGCGACCGGATAGCGAGCGAATATGTTCGCCCCATGCTGGATCCCAACGCCTGGTCATTCGCGCATACGGTCACACGAACGGTGGCGCGCTCGAAGGCGGCCACGCGAGACAGTCTCGCAGAAGCATGGATCGGCACGCGCGCGCGGGACGTCGGCCGCGTTTACCGGCCCGCCGCACAAGAGTCAGCGGGTTCTCCCTTGCGCCCAAGTAACCCCACCGCAGCGCAACACTCACGCCGTCTCTCGCACTGCGCTATAACCACATCGACCGCCGCGGGCGTCGCGCAGGCCACGCGGTGAAGCGGGATTGCAAGAAATGCACTATGCGGGAAAAACATATCAGGAGACGCGCGAGAGTCGCGCATCCCCACACCGGATAGTTGAAGTTGCTCATCAAAAATATATTAGCTTTTGGAAATTCAGCCCTAATGGCACTGAGGTTATCACGCAAATGAGAGATGAAGTGTGATAACAACGACGAGCAACAATGAAGGTCCGGCAGAAAAGAAGCTGTTTATTTCACAAAGCATCGTGTTCTTAAGCCCACTACTAGCGTGCCGTGCACAGCTTATCAGGAGCGCGGAATGACTATCACAACAGTGGCTCGCTAGGCACTCATGCTATCACATCTCATCCACCTTTAGACAACATACAGTCATTTCTTGAAGACTGATGGTCTGAACCAATCGATGGCCAACACGTATGCTGGCTACAGCGTGGAGGCACCACAGTGTCGTCGTTAGCTGGCACTGAAGACTGTCGCGAATCTTCTGAAGCATCGGGTGGCAGAGTCGAATTGGTTGTTGAAGGAGGAGGGAAACCGGTTCCATTTGTGCTGGCAGAAGCCAGTTCTTGGCATATGGTCTCCATTGCTGGCCCTGCCGATGTCTCTCGAGACTGCTCACTCGACGGAGATGCATGCTGCGAAAGCAAGGCTGGTCGTGGAAAAGAGGGGCAGAGGTGATCGGCGTGCACAAATTGAACTTGACCCGACACGCACACAAGATAGGTCGCTGGGGCTCACAATTTGCATCCCTATGTCGTCATCCCAAGCGGTGCCCTCATCACACGCGCAATTCACAAACACTCTTTCACCTACGACGAATGCACGTTGACAGCCCCTGTCCTTGTCTCTTTGCTGCTTAATGCACCATTGTTTATCATACGTCTTGCACAAAACTCGGTTTGACAAATGAAAAGCTAACTAGCGGCGGTCGCCACAAAAACAGCTTGGCTGGGGTCTTCCCAGTCACAGAATGAGGGGTATCCCTCTAAGACATCAAAAAACTGTCTCATCCTTCCTGCAAGGGTTGTTGTGTTCCATGTTCAGCAAGAGAAAACAATTGGTTTAAAGGAGCCTTCTTTGTTGTCTGAACTAGACACTCGGCTGCTCCGCTGGAGATTGCATGATACGGTGAAATCTTAGTATGTTTGATACAGTTATGAGACAAGAATGTTGCAAACTCCTGCAACACAAACTGTGGGCTGTTGTCACTTACAATCTCTTCAGGAAACCCGTACACTGCGAAAAGGCGCCGAAGCTTACCAACAGTCTGAGAGGTGGTAGTTGACGGCATATGCCAAACTTCAACTCATTTGGAGTATGCATCCACTAAGACAAGAAAGATGGGACTACCCTTTTGCGAATAGGCAACATGCACTCTTTGCCAACACCTTGATGGGCCACAGGTGGAGAAGCTGAGCTGCCGGTTGTACAAGTTGGCAGACTCGGCACTTCCTTATATATTCCTCAATAGCTTTGTCCATACTGTGCCACCACACAAAACCTCTTGCCAACATTTTCATTCGGCTAGAGCCAGGGCACTCCTCGTGAAGCAAAGATAGCACTAGGGCCTGAGGTTCCCGGGTACAATTACTCTTGTCCCCCACATAAGACAATTTTGTTCGACTGAGAGTTCCAGACGCCGGACATAAAAGGGTTTCAATTCGTCCACGACATTTGCTGGCCAACCCGTTCTAACTTACTTGAGAACTTTGCTAAGTGTGCCATCTTGTGCAGCTTGTTTTGACATATTTTGCACTGTGAGCGGCATGCATTCAAAAACAGACATTCGGCTGTTTCTGGTTTGGAAGAACAAGGATTAGGCAATTTTGACAGAGCATCAGCCACTTCAATTTCAGTTCCCTTGCGGTACTTCAGAGTGAATTCGTAAGAAGACATAATTAAAGACCACCTTTGCAATCTGGCCGCTGGTAGCGATGGCCTGGCTTTGTTGTGTCCCAAAATTGCCAGTAGTGGCAGATGGTCCATGTATAAGTCAAATTTTCTACCGTACAAGAACTTGTGGAATTTCTGGAATCCAAAAATAAGAGCGAGGGCTTCTCTTTCGCACTGCGCGGTGTTCTTTTCTGCCAGTGTCAAGTTACGCGAAGCAAATGCAATTGGGCACTCTTAGCTGTTCAGCAACACATGAAAAATAACAGCTCCAACGCCGTATGCTGATGCATCCCATTGCAGCCCAAGCGACTTGCATACATCATAGTAAGTGACGGCTCGACTGCGGATAAGCAGCTGTTTCATGCCCTGAAATGCGTCGCTGCATCTCTTCATCCAAACCCAACACTCTCCCTTTCAAAGTAGCTCGTACAATGGCTCAGCCACAGATGCTGGGTTGCTTAAAATTTTGCCATAGTAGTTTAGTAGCCCTAGATAAGCTTTCAACTCCTTGATATTCATTGGCTCAGAAGCATAGGTGATTGCTCTCACCTTGCTTTCAGTGGGATGTATCCCCTCTGAGCTTATCTTATGACCCAGATAAGACACTGAACTTATCTCTGCCTTGATGGTAATGTTGCACTCATTCAGCCGCTTTAAAACTATCTCAAGTATTTTTTCACTCATGTATATTCCAGCCAGCTAAAATCACATCGTCAATGTAGCAATTTACATTTTTAATGCCCATAAAGACTTTATCCATTAAGGATTGGAACAAAGCCGGAGCACTTGCTATACCATAGGGAAGTCTGTTGTACCGATATAGCCCCTGGTGTGTGTTTACTGTAACAACCGCTTTGGATTCAGGGCTAAGCATCACTTGCTGGTATACTGATGATAAATCGAGTACACAAAACAATTTTCCCTCACAAACTGCACTGAACAAATGTTCAGGTAGGGGCAACGGATAGTGATCCATTTTTGGGACCGGATTGACCATGACTTTGAAGTCGCCACACAACCTTATTTTGTCACCTTCCTTTTTTGGGACCACTACGAGTGGCATTGCCCAGTCGATCCGAGTTACACGCTCAAATACACCTTTTTTTTTTTTTTTCAAGGTCAGATAGCTCTTTTCCTACCGCTTCTTGCAGCGCAAAGAGTACCGGCCAGGATTTACAAAATACAGGGGTGCACTTAGGCTGCAGAACAAATTTTGCCTCATAGTTCTTAATAGCTCCCAAAGTGGAAGGAAATACCCGAGGGTACTTGAAACGCAGCTTCAACGCCTTGTCTTCAACACTCAAAGCGAAAAGGGATTTCCAGCTATGCTGTAACCTGTCAAGCCAGCTTATGCCTAGAATAGGCAGAGTGCGCTCACCGTCACTAACAACAGGTAAAATGGCACACTGACCCTTACAGCGAGCAGTGACACGACACTGACCAATAACATGCATTTTTTTGCACCTGTATAAGTCTTAAGCGCCAGTTTTGTTGGCTCATGTTTGACATGCGACAACTTGGCGTTGTACACACTTTCTCGCACTACCGTCATGGCCGCACTCGTGTCAACCTACATTGGCAGGTCGTGGCCTTCGACATTCACAGACACAACGTAGCTTTTCTTGGAAGGCGTAGTGTCACAACTGTATAACTTGTGCTCATCTTGCGATGACTTGGCGACGAGGCGACCAGGTGCACTTTTAGTTCCTTTTGGCTTGCCTGACACATCTTTTGAAGATGACCTACTCTCGAGCACCGTTTGCACTTGCAAGTCTTGTACCAACAGTTGTCTAACGCATGGGCTTTGCCCCAGCGGCTACGCTTCTGCTTTTTCCTTTTTCCTCTGTGCAAAGACGCACAAGCCTAATGTACCGTTTAGGAGCATCGTGAGTGAACGAGGCATGTGGCAGTTGTTGCTTAGTAGGCACATTCTAAAGGTGCTAAAATCTGTTAAAGTAGATGACCCTTTCTCGACAGGCAATTCACAAGACATAGTGCAGTTTCAACGAAACCAACAATCCATAGGCAATGCGTTTTCTGTGGATGTTGAGGATCTGTTTTATTCAATTCCACATGATGCACTTTTTGTAGCGGTAAATATGCGCATAGAAGAAAGCAGCATCATAGCTTTTCAAAATGCAGACGGTGTTATACTTGAGGACTTTTTAACACTATTGGAAGCCTATCTTAATAGTACAGTGGAATCTCGATGATACGATCACGGCTAATACGAATTTCTGGATGATACGAATTTTTCTGTGGTCCCGGCCGAGCCCCATTACTTTGCAACGTGCTAGAGAACGGTTGTTATGAATAAATATTCGACCCGCATCGGTTGATACGAAAATTACTGAAGACACTTTGGAAATTTTAAAGTGTGCTTGGCGAAAGCCAGACGCTGCTGCCCTCTGCACTCCGCTTCCCTGGCTTTGCTGTTCGGTGAAATGGCCGGTCGCTGCTGCCGTCTGCGCTCCAATTCATTCGCTTTGGTGTTTGGCGATATTGCCCGTCGCTGCTGCTGCTTTCGTTCTGCTTCCCTGCCTTTGGTATCCGGCGATCTAATCAGTCGTTGTTGGCGTTTCCGTTCTGCCTCCCTTGCTTTTGCATCTGGTGACATCTTCAGTCGTCGTATGTGCATTCGCTCCTTGTTCTTCTGGCGTTTGGTGTTAGGGGGAATCCGGCGTCCGCTGCCGCTTCCCCGAACCACTTGGCGCGAAATCACTGGGCCGCTTCGGAGCTACGGGTCTCACTCACTCGACTGTAACGAAACGCCTGGCGAAGGAGCGGCAGTGCAGCTGCCACCGCCGATGCGCGCGCGCTCGTTCTATCGCTACTGTGTGACGTGACAGTTGGTATGCGCAGCTGCGCCCCCTACCGGTGCGCTGGTTGCTAAGGAGGGGAGGAGGCTGCGCCGCTGCGCGGACATGAGGCCACAGTTGGCACGATTCCAGTGCACGGACGGATGCGACCGCGAGCATGAGCCCCACCGACGGCAGTGAAAGAGAACACCGCGCAGTAACGCGATTTCTCCCTCTCTCTCTTGGTGCGGAGGCACGGACGCGGCGCCAGACAGCACGGAGGCTGCGACTGGGCGCGGAGAGTTTGAAGCGGTGGCACTTTTGTTGCTGTTGTGCTTTTCCTCCTTTTCTGCGTGCCATCGGACGGAGTGGCTGCTGTGCTTCGGGTCACGTTCTTTGTGACGTGGGCGACGGCAAAGGACCACCACCGAGAGCTGAAATGCTGCATGCGCTCGAAGTTCTGAGGCATGCTATGGCCGCGGATGAAATCAGCGACGACAAGCACGCGTTTTTATGGATTTGAACAAAGTCTGCTAATTGACCTGACAAAGAAAACCAGAACAACATTAGAGACTTTTTCTTCAGGAAATAAATGCTTTTTACGTACGTGTGCCTGAGTTAGTTCACCTCTGACTCTTTAATTTAGCTAGTTTTAATTGTTTCGATAATACGAATTTCGGCTAATACGAATATATCTCGTGACTCCGTGAGATTCGTATCATCGAGATTCCACTGTACCTTTATTTGTTTTGGCAAACAGCTTTTCTTGCAATAATGCGGCATTTGCATTGGTTCGTGTATTGCGCCACTGCTGTGCAACATGTCCCTATCTAGTGTTGATCGTGTGCTCGATGAGGCTTTTAAACGGGACAGAACTTTAAATATTTTAAAATTTTTTCGGTACATGGACAACTTCTTAATCCTTTTTAACAGACAAGGCTCATCGAAGCGCTGCGATGATATTTTAAACATTTTTAGGGACAATGGCAAAGGGCTTTCGTTTGCGCATGAAGTGCCACAGCGTAACACCCTGCAGTATTTAGATTTAAGATTAACCTTTCATGATGGGCAAACTTGTTGGCAATATTTCCCACATGCCAAGAAAGGGTTGCTGCCATATAATTCATGTCATTCCAATATTGTCAAGCGTGGAATTACTATGCTCTGCTTGGAGTCTGCCCTCGGAAAGTCGTGTATGCACACGATGCAGGCCTCGTTCAATAATAAAATTAGGCGACTTAAAGCAGCACGGTTCCACGACTCGGTGACCTCAGTCATCGAAAGCCTTTTACGGAAGGTGAAAGGCACCAGCGCCACAAGGGAGGGAGAAAGTGCCAAAACCATAAGACCTGCAGTGATTCCTTATGTTCACAAGGTCTCCCATAACCTCAAGAAGGTGGCTGGCCGGTAAGGCGTACCCATTGCCTTTTCTGCGGTCAAGGGTAAGAGACTTCTGTCCATAAGCTGCGATGACAGAAGAATTGATGGCTTGTAAGGGGGTTGATTTCTACGTGACGTCTACGTGAAGCCGAGGTCAAAAAGGTGTGTTGCCTCTGTCGAGGGGCCTTACAGGTCCAAACACTCAGCATAAGCTGAACCCCCAGGATCCCCTTTTCCCCAGACACAGCTAAGCCATGCATGGTTAGACGTGGGAGAGTGCGACCTTCGTTTGCTCGGGTACGTGGTGTCGCAACTCACCAAACACCTGCTGACGCAGACGCCCCTGCGGGGAACAATACTGAGCTATTGGTAGCACTTCAAAATGCACAAGTTCGATGTGGCTATGATCCGTCGGTCAAGCTGGTGCAGGACAAAGTCGGTTCGCACGACGTAGAGCGGCCAAACTGGAGCATAGAGTATGAATGCGCACTCAAGCACCGTCGTGCACAAATCAAACGCTGCACATACACACTACAATTGCATTTAGTGTAGAACGACAGAAAGCTGAGCTAGTTGTTAAGGATTCATTATGCAAAATAGAAGTGAGGCGTGCAAACAGGACGCAAGAGTAGAGAAGTGGACAACACGAACGGCGTTCGTGTTGTCCACTCAGCTCTACTTTTGTGTCCTGTCTGCACGCCTCACTTCTATTTTGCATAATGCATTTAGCTGCAGTTTTCTATGTAGCGTAGATACTGCAGTGGCCGCAAGGTGGCATGACGAGTATGCTCGCTGAGCACACTGCAGTCACCGAGGGCAACTGCGTTTGGCGCATCTTAGGCACCAAAATTGGAAATAGTTGTGTCTACGTAAACATCCAAACTCAAATTTGAACTGCGCGCCACAGTGATGTTCGGCAGCCGCAGAATTGTGGGCTCACCCCGCTCCGCCATAGCCCTCGCAGTGCAAGGCATTGAAGAAGGAGTGGGAGCACTGTGAAGGAGGTCATGGGCAACCTTTGATTAGGAATAACTCTGCTTCTGCTGAACAACTTTTTGCATCAAAGTATTATTGAAATAGTCTATAGTAACTTAAAATGCATTTCTCGACTTCGATGAAGAGTGGTTCACGGCGCCTTCAAAGAAAAAATAAATATCAAGCCTCACATTTTCATTCTCCTAAATCTCTTCAAAAATTAGCCTTTATGGAGCTCACAGCCACTTTTGGTGTGGGTAAGCCCTGCATAAGAGAAAATTTTGCAGATGTCCTTAGGAGAAGCATTTCATTAAATCATTGCAGACTATTTCTCAACTCGAGCACTGCCAACAAAATGCAGTACGTTAAAAAAAAAACAGACAGCGTATTGGCACAGAGTTTAGCTGCAAAAAACATTTAAACCAAGTACCTGTAAGTGTAGCTTCTCGTTCTCTTCAATGCGACTCTGCAACTCTGCGTCAATGATGCCCTGGTGCATTGGAGAGGCCGTGGCTGCTGCATGGTGTTTCTTCTGCTAAGAAAAATTGATTGAAATGAAAATGGCTGCCCAACATCGCCTGCAACTCGGTACAGTGTTCACATCGCTGCTTGCAAGAGTGGCACTGTCTGCAATGCTTTACAGTGTTCCCTTACAACAATTTAAAGAAAACAGACAATGAAGCACAAGGGCAATTATGTTTTCACTGAAATGTAAAAATATTAGAGAGTTTTAGCTTGTTCACAAACTTCTTGCCGTTTGCAGATTACTGGAGCGAGTTGTGGCAGCGACAACACTGGTAGTGCCACCTGGTGATGTCTAAACAGAGAGCATTCAAAGCTAGTACTGCCCATGGTGGCCTGCATATTCTACTTAACTGCTGGTGTAAAGTGTCGGCGGTGATGTAATTGTTAACATACAGTACTATAATGACTTTCCTTCAGCGAGAACACTGATGAAACAAAAGCTTTTCAAGTGCGTCGTAGTTTGAACAAATTGTCACAAGATTTCGCTAGCAGCTTTGCCACTGCTATTCGCAGTCCTGGTAACCTGGTAATTCACAAACAGTAACGAATCTGTGGCCAAGCTAAAAACTCTTTGTTAAAGAAAATGGAAGCGGTCGAAACGACAGCTTGCCGTAGATGTGTGCCGAACCCACATCTCCTCCCTCGCGATCTTGGGTGTTTGCATACGTGTAGCTTTGGGAGTGTTAGCAGCCAGGTTCACTCCCTTGGATCTCGGCATAGTTGCACTAAACCAGACTGCTATACCAACCTGTGATACTGCTTGTGCACATAGCCAGTAGAAATTCTCAGAAATTCTCAGTTTTTTAATCAACACTGATCGAACAAGGAATGTCTGTCTGATGCCAAGGTTGTCAGGGTAAAGACCCTTCTCGAAATGTTGACATCCCTTGCTCGACCACTGTGCAAGTCACCATCTTCCTGGCATTCCTAGAATGGTTCACATAATATAAAAAGAAAAAAAAAGAATGGCATATGGAAATGATTGCAGCAAGGGACGCCAAAGCAGAACACGGCAATTCTAAGTAGTGTCGCGAAGCACTTTGGGCAGTAAGTGTTTGCGACTAGAACGATACAGTAGTGAGAGGTAGTACAGCCGATCGAGCACCGAAACAAGGTTTTTCTCTCTCGTCGTCGTTGTCTCTCTCATAGCCACAGCACCACTTCTCCTTATTTTACAGTACAGTAGTAATTTTTCACCCAGCACAGGCACAAATTTTCTTAGTAGTAAAGCCAATAGTTAAATGGGATGCAGTAAGAAAAATTGCGAGGTTTCATTGCAATTACAATTCAGGTTGCGAAATTGCAATTCAGGTTTCAGAGGAACGCCACAGAGTAGGGGTACCAAATCATTTCGACTTCCTGGAGTTCTTTAAGAGGATGTTTTAGCTCAGGCCCAACTCCAATGCGGCCTATTCAAATACATGTAAAATGCAAAAACGCTTTTCTGAGATAGCCCCTGGACCGATTTTAATGAAATTTGTTGCATTTGAGAGGGAAAGTTCAATTCTAGTGAATCTTGGAAGCGGAACTTTGATATAGAGCCTGAATTTCGTTAAAAGAATTTTTTTTTTAATTCGCATGTTCGAAGAGAATAGATGCACAAAGTTTATAAATCAATAGCTCTGCATCAAGAACAAATATTGCAATTCTCAAAACAGCATTCATTAGATCATTTAAGGCGGGCAAATTCGATATGACAATTTATATGTTACGTGAATTTGTTACGTATGTACAAGGGTTCTGCAAAAGCTGTATTTCCATATTACTGAATTTTTTTAGATTCATGTGTAACATATAAATTTTGCCCGCTTTAGATGTAATATCAGATACAATTCACATAATTATGACATTTTTCCTTGCTGAGTTACAGCATTGTAAACTTGACAGTCTTGTTTTCTGAAAATTTTTAATTTTTGCTAATTTTTAATAAAAATCGACACTAAAAATTAAAAATTAAAAACCAACAGGCACTAGATTTTAAGTTTTTCTTTTAAATGCAGCAAACCTCATCAAATCTGGTGCAGTGGTTGCCGAGAAAAACGAATTCTCCTTTTACGTGTATTTAGATAGATGCACCTGTAGTGCTACCTTGATGTAATAATTTTTGGATGCACATTTCAGGAGCACAACACTCATCCCGCTATTGTACTCAACTGTACCAAATAGGCTGGTCTTGAACTGAATTTTTAAAAATGCCATTTTGGCAAGCGTGAAACAGTGGTGTTAAGACATCTCATTGGTAAAGATGGCATTAGACCCGACCCACAGAAGACGGCAGCCGTCGAATCCTTCGTGCAACCTAAATCTGTCAAACAGTTTCGTAGCTTCATAGGGCTTTGCTCATATTCCCAACGTTTCATACCCGGTTTCGCGGCTGTCGTTCACCCTCTGACCAATCTTATGCGTAAGAAAACTCCTTTTCAGTAGACCCCCGAGTGTGAAGCCGCTTTTCACCAGCTGAAGTTCTTGTTAACTTCACAGCCAATATTCCGGCACTTTGATCCTTCATCTCCAACAGAAATTCACAGACGCTAGTGGCGTCGGCATTGGTGCCATTCTCGTTCATCGCTCTAGCAACAACAAACATGTCGTAGCGTATGCAAGCTGTTCTTTAAGCAAACCTGAACAGAACTACAGTAAAACTTCCTTAAGCCGTACCCGCTTACAGAGCTGTTTCAATTTAAAAATAGTGAAGTCAAATCCCCTACTCAGCAGCCATTGAACATAATGTGTTTTGTATCCACATAAACCCTACCAGCTTATTGCGTACGTATCAGTAAACACGTAGTGTTTCCCCTTTTCTGCAAGCAAACACGGCGGTGCTTTATCTCCATTGGGCAGCCTGGCAGAACAAGCCTCAGAGATTTGAACAATGGCCTTCAAGCACCCTGTGCGTTTGCATCCCGCACCGTCCCAGAGAGCATTGTGGCATTGTGTGAGCGAGGACTCGCATCATGCTGAAGCTCGAATAAAAATGACGTCGGGTGCTTAGCACAGAAGAAAAATTAGATATCGTTCGTGCTGTCGAACTTGATACGAAGAAGACGGCACTGGCACGCGACATGGGTCTACTCTTGACTACAGTTTGTGGCATCTGGAATGTGAAGAAGTTGCTTGGCAGCACTGCTGCGAGGTTAGACTTTTCACTATTGTTGCCTCTGTTTTGCCGAAGTGTCGCCTAGCGGCAGTGATAAAGATGACACAGAAAGCGAAAGTATGGGCGATTCAGGCTCGACAGTGGCAGAAGCTGCACGTTGCGTGAGCCTCACAAATGCAATCGTCGCGACGAGAACAGCACCCCGCAATAAAAAGGTGCCCCGCGACTTCTGCAACGCTACCGCGCCCGCGCACGATATGTAACACTAACGAGGAATCTGCAATGCAAGTGTGCCGAGAAGAGGGGGCTGGTTGAAAAGCTGGCTCACAGCTTCAGTAAGTTTGAGACCGCTGTCGTCGCTGCTAGGCCGCCGCAGCATCAAACGAAAATAACACTTTTGTCACATAAAGTAAATAAATACTGCATGTTTTTTCCCCTTCCATCACACTCTCTCTTCTGTTTTGACAGTTAAATGGGCGATTTCATGCTATTTTGGTTAAGCAGTACTACTGTTTAGCACATACTTTTTCCAAGCTCCGGCCAACTACAGTTTTACGAGGTTTCCCTGTACACTGTGACAGAACAAGAATGCCTGGCGGTAGTATTTGCCTACTTCGTCTACAGGAACATGTGTTCACTATTTCATACAAAAGTGGGTGTCAACACGCTGACACGGATTGCCTTTCTAGGATGCCACTACGTACGACGGATTATGAAGCCGATAACTAGCCGTTGAATAATTGTGTGTGCCGACAACTTGACGCAGTATTGCGAGACAACAGCCTTATCCTCTGCCAACTGCGTCCCAGGTTTGTAATTTTATGCTATATTCAATCAGCTAAAAGCTACTTGCCGACTATGCCGGGCCTTTCATTATCGATTGTCTAAGCGAGGTCAACTACACAATTGCACGTCTCACTTCCAATGGCTGCTGTTCACACAAGACTGAGGTGACACGTTGCCCGCCTGAAGCGATTCACATGCAGGAAGCAGGAGTGACTCACCCAGATGGCTTTGTCTGGGAGAGGAGGAATGTTACAAAGGTTCACTGCCAGTGGAACTGCCAATGACGTTGCTCCTACGATTTCCACCGCCTTTGTGCCTTGATCATTAAAAAAAACCCCTTAACCCTCTCCAGAGACCGTAAAATATATATACTACAAGACCGAGACCGACCAAGCTGTCAAGCGCTTTTTATTCCAAAAAAAAAAAAAGAAATGCCCCAACTCATGCGCGAAGAAGTAAAGAACAGCGAAGATGATGATGGCTATGGACAAATGAAAACGACAAAGTAGGTTAATAGTGCCTACACTAACTTCCCCCCGTCATGGAAGCAGCCAGCCTGGCCACAGATTAGAGATCATCTAAATGGGGGAGTGAAGGGCTTCATCCGTGTGACGTGAGCAATTTCGTCATTCCGGTGGCGCAGGTCAGTGACGGAGTGTACTGGGCAGACGAGATAGTTCACTGCAGATGTTTGCTGCACAACGGTGTATGGGCCAATGTAGCGTTGAATTAATTTCTCCCAGAGGCCTGGAGTGTGGACTGGAGTCCAAAGCAGGACTTGGTCTCCTGGGTGAAAATGGAGGTCATGGCGTTTGTTGTCGTAACATTTGCGCTCAGCTTGGGTAGCTTCTGTGCTTTGCCGGGCAATTCGACGGAAATGTGCAACTCGGACAGCGAAATCTTCTCGAAGGGACGCGTTTGGTGAAGAAGGTGCCAAAAAGAATTCTGTTGAATATGGTGGAAGGAGATCGTCCATACACAAGGAAGAAAGGGCTGTAGCCGGTAGTCCATTGAATAGCAGTATTATATGCGAATGTCACAAAAGGAAGAATTTTATCTCAGTCAGTGTGGTTAGGATGGATGTACATGAAAATCATGTCAGACAGCGTATGGTGGAAGTGCTCAGTAAGGCCATTGGTTTGCGGATGATAGAAGTAGATTTGTGGACAGTAACAGCGGCCCGAAGAACTTCGTCGAGAACCTGGCACATAAACACCTTGCCACAGTCACTCAGAAGAACGCAAGGAGCCCCGAGGCGCAAGACGATGGAGCACAAGAAAAAGTCAGCGACCTCAGAAGCGGTAATGGATCACAGAGGGGCAGTCTCGGCATATCTTGTTAAATGGTCGACCGAAGTGACAACCCAACGGTGACCGGAGGGTGTCAAAGGCAAGGAACCATATAAATCAATGCCAACAAATTCGAAAGGTGCGTCCTGGCAAGGGAGAGGTTGTAGTAAACTGGCCAGAGGGGATGTCGAGCATTTGCAGTGCTGATACGCTTGTGCTGACGCTTGTGATGCTTGCGCTGACGGTGCACAAGAGGCAATGTATTTGGCCACCATTGTGGATAGGCCAGGTTTAGAAGCAGCGGGTTTTGATGCCGTCGTAAGTCTTATGGAAGCCTAAGTGGCCAGCCGATACGTCGTCGTGAAGTGCCTCTAATACTCGCAGGCGAAGGCAGCGAGGTAGAACTGGGACCCACTGGTGACCTGTAGAGTGGTAAACATAGCAGTGTAGCACGCCACCTCGAAGGCAGAACTGTCGAAGTTGGCATCGCAAGCGGCTGTTGGGTGGTTCAACGAACCCACTGAGGCGATCCATGAGAGTTTGTCAGTGGGTGTCAGACCACTGAAGCAAGACGAAATCAGAGCGTGATGAAAGCGTAAAATGGTCCAGGGGTGTTATTGAGAGCTGGTGTGAGACCGGCGTAGCATCAAAACGACGTAGTGGGGAAGACGACAGCGCGTTACCAGGAGAGAGCATGAGTGGGCAGCAAGATAATGCGTCTGCATCACGATGACTTTTTCAAGACTTGTACATTATCGTAAAGTCATATTCCTGCAAGCGGAGTATCCAGCGTCCTAAGCGTCCTGACCTGCTTTTCATTGATGACGGCCAACACAGAGCATGATTGTCGGTGACGATGGTGTAGTGGCGGCCATAAAGTTATGGGTGAAATTTCTGAATCGACCAAACGATAGCCAGGCACTCTTGCTTTGTAATGGTGTAGTTCCGCACAGATGGTGAAAGTGTTCGTCTGGCATATGCTATGACTTGCTCTTTAGAGGCCACGCTATGTTGCAGAAGTACTGCACCAACACCTTGTGCGCTTGCATCAGTATGAGTATGGTGGGGGCTCGATCATCGAGGTGGCAAAGCACTGGTCCGGAAGTAAGATGTTGCTTAAGAGCTTGAAAAGCCGACTCGCAGTCGTTAGTCCATGTGAAAGAGGCACCGGTAACCAGGGGCACGATCGGAGATATTTTGTTCGATACGCATTCTGTTTGGTTGCTGCAACGTCACTAAGTGGCAGTGTGCAAAATTTGTGACAACGGGGCAGAGAGAGCAGCCAATCAGGAAGCGGCGACCTCCCCGGAAGTTTACTTCCGTCGTTTGTCGTCTGCTTGCACACAGTATACTACAAAACGAAATGTTTCTCGTCTTCCAAATGAATGAAATCTTTATATAAAAAATGTATTTTTTCTTCTCAAGCCCAAACACGTTTTCAAATAGTGGTACGTGTGAGTACTGCAATTTATAACTATTAGTTTCTTTGTGTCGTCCCTAGGTGGTGTCGCGCACAGATAGAAGAAAAAAGAAAAAGAAATGACTGGAAGAGCGGCACACTTTTCAAGAGGCAGTGACAACATTCCAGTGGCTCGCTGGCACCGATGACGGGGTCGATTTCGCTGTACAACCAACAAATTATTTGTTTCGAGAAACAGAAACGACGCCAAAATTCACTTTCTGCCATTTCTTCAAACGCGTTTCACACCGCCACCCGCTCTCCTCCTTCCTCTAGAAACGCCAGCGCAACAACCTAAGTTCCGAACAGAAGCGCCATTTTCTCGAATTAAACTATGGATTGGATCCACACGTGCCATGCCGCAGCCGCCGGTTGGATCCAATCCACCAGACGCACCATGCGAAGCCGTATGATCGCTCCAAACTTCCCAGCTCCCGTCGGGTTCGACGCCTAGCAGACGAAATGCTCGGTGGAAGGATGATTGACAGAAGCATGTCGTCATTTTGACGTCATTAAAAACGTGGCCACGCCCCGCGGCTGGCGACGTCGGTGCGGAGTAGGCCAATCGTGCGCGCCGGCAACCAAACAAACGCGCCGAACAACTATCTCCGATCGCACCCCTGTAGCATGCGTAGAGGAGCTGCTATTGCAGAAGTTGCGTATAAATCGACGAAAATATGACGCCAAGCCGAGGAAACTACGTAGATCTTTCTGTTGCTGGGGGCGAGGAAACTGGAGAACAGCACTAATCTTTTCGGCGCCTGGCTGGATGCCATCTTCTGAGACAATGTGGCCCAATACTTTTATTGTCTTGCTTGCAAATGTGCATTTTTTTTTTGTATTGATCTGAAGACCGGAACTTGCAAGGCACTTGAGAACTTCGTCTAATCGAAGATGTTGGCTGAAGTTAGAAGAAAAGATGACAATATCGTCCAGATAACAGAGGCAGATCTTCCATTTTAGTTCATGAAGTACGTTATCTATCATGAGCTCAAATGTGGCAGGAGCGTTACAAAGGCCAAAAGGCATCACATTAAATTCATAAAGTCCGTCTGTCATAGCCAATGTGGTCTTTCCTTTGTCAGTCTCAATCATCAGAATTTGCCAATATCCTTATCGAAGATCAAGGCTGGCGAAATACTCCGGCCCTTGTAGTGTGTCCAAAGTGTCGTCAATTCGAGGTATTGGACATACGTCGTTGCGTGTGATCTTATTGAGCGCTCGATAATCGATGCAAAAGCGAACGGAGCCATCTTTTTTCTTTACCAGAACCACAAGAGAAGCCCATGGGCTAGATGAAGTTCGTATTATCTTCCGCACAAGCATGTCAGCAACCTGTTCAATTACCTTTCATTTGGACAGTGAAACACGATAGGGGCGCCATCATATTAGAGCGGAACCATCGCTTTCGATGCGGTGTGTAGCTAGTTTGGTTCAACACAGGGGAAAAACTATCGAAACAGGCTTTGTGCTTCGTCAAGACCACCAGTAGGGCTTTGGACTGCATGACTATTAGGTCAGAACCAAGAACAGCTGGGGGAGCGAAAGAATCATCCAAACATGAGGTTGGTGCTGGCAATGAAGGGCAAAGCGTGACTATAGAGATAGGTTGAGTGTCGGCGAGGGTTGCCACAGTCATCCCTTTGGGCAGCATCACAGGATCTGGGGTCGTGTTGCAAGCAGACAGAAGGGAACGGCCACGTGAAAACCAGACAAGACAGGCGGCAATGAGAATTCCACGAGAAGTACAGCGGGAAGAAGGGGCAACTAGAGCGTCTCCATCGGCGATCTGACTGGATGTTACGGCTACAATGTCTTCGTGACCAGGATGCAGCAAGTAGTCTACAGCGATGGCCAAGTTCACGCATGAAGGTGAGGAGTCCGCAACAGGTGCAAGCATTGCATCCATGATATGGACAACTTCCTCTCTGCATGAAATGATGGCTGAAGCAGAATGTAGGAAGTCCCAACCCAGTATAAGCTCATGAATACACATTGGAAGGATGATAAACTCAATGTGGTGGCGAATGCCGTCGATGAGAACACAAGCAGTACACTGTCTGTCGGGGTGAATGAATGCATTATTAGCACCACGCAAAATAGGTCCAAGATAAGGTGTTTTTACTTTCCGGAGCCGTGAACACAGATCACTATCAAAGAACAGAAATGGCGGCACTGGTATAGATGAGAGCCAACGCAGGAACACCTTCAACAGTTACCTAAAGCATGTTGGCCAGGCAAACAGGAGGAATTTTTGAAGACCGATAGGAAGCAGTTTCCACTCCAAAAACTGCAACAGTTTTCCGAGTGCTGGTGGGCAAGATGGGAAGTGGGGCGAAGCGGAGATGTAGAGCGCCGTTAAGGAGAAGGAGACCAACGTCTGGCCGAACGGGAGCTATGAGGCAGATTGGGAGCAGCTGGAGGAGACGGAGAACGCTGCTGAGAGAACGAGTACCATCCGGGATAGTAGGCGTCTGGTCGGCGAGTGCGGTCTCTCTCGAACTCAGCAAAGCCTCGTCTTTCATCCTGCTGACGACGGCGGCAGAAGCGAGATATATGGCCGCGTATACAACAGTAAAAACAGACCGTACGAGGTGGAAGCCACTGAGCGTAGGATGGCACAGGAAGTGCTCTGGTTCCCATCGAAGCCAAATGGTCATCCGTAATATCAGTAGGCATGGAGGTCACGGTAGGGGGGGGTAGCGAAGCAACATCTGCATAGGTAGGTGTGAGGCGTGCTACCAAAGCAAGATGCGTCGTGGGTCTAGTCATCGCTGTCAACTCTTGCTTTACGACCTCGCGCAAGTTGAAGGTGGGGGTTTGGGCACAGGCAGCAGGTAAAGGCCTCAGGTCCTGCATTTCAAGCTCTTCGCGGATGATGGTGCAGGTAAGAGCACATAGATCTGAAGAATGGGGAACCTGAGGATCGTTGCTGTCCTGTTGAAGACAAAGAGACTGCAGCTCATCCAGGCGCTGACACATAGAAGTGATATCTTGGACAGAAGCCAGAATGCACGATTAAAGCGTTGAACGTGACAGACCCAATGCCTTTTAATATGTGTCGAACGCGTTCGGCTTCCGTCATGCTAGGGTTCGCACGATGGCACAGAGCTAAGACATCCTCTATGTATGAGGTGTAAGACTCTTGTGGGAGTTGTAGGCGCGTGCTTCTGCTTGCATGCCCAGCTTCTGCTTGGCGACTTCTGCACGGCCAGACAAGGAAGCGAAGATTTGCCACAGCTTGGAAGTAAACATGGACCAATCTACGATGACGGACTCGTGGTTGAAATACGTCTTTGCAACACGGGTCAAGTAGAATGCGATGTGCCTCAATTTCTGGGTGTTGCTCCACCTATTGCAAGAACTCACGTGGTCGTAGTGGTCGATCCAATCGTCAACGTCATCATTGCAGAGTCCCACAAAGACAGGTGGAACGTGTTGGGGGCTCGTCACAGTCCAAGAGTGCACCGCAGGCAGAGTCGTCTGTGTGGTAGGGTTAGAGGCACCGGAAGAGCCAAGGTTGGAAGTGTCCATCATTGTAGGGGTAGCCGGGCGCAGGCGGCGACTGGAACGTAGCTCTAGGGAGGACGGGAACGCGAGAGGACGTCGGGGTCTTGATGTGCCTCTAGCACTAAATTTATAAGACCGAGACCGACCAAGCTGTCGAGCGCTTTTTATTCCAAAAATGTAAATGCCCCAGCTCTCATGCACGAAGAAGTAGAAGAACAGCGAAAATGATGATGGCTATGTACAAATGAAAACGACGAAGTCTGTTAATAGTGCGAACAATATATATATATATATATATATATATATATATATATTTAGTTTTATTCTAGCTGTAGGGTTAGAGGTTTTCATACATTGGCGTATGAAAGCCTCTAACCCGCAGTAAGAGAAAGCGCTTTGCAAAGTTGAATGTTACCACTATTCCAGGCATGCTTTATTTTTTTTTAATGGGTGCTTCAAAACTTAGGCTTTCAATTTGGGCTTCAGCACCAAAGTACACAATCGTGCACCTGAACACTACTATGCAGTAAAGCCTCCCACACTGATTGATCTGACTGACTGTGGTTGAGACCCACTGCCTTGTTTGAGCCATTACGAGCGCCTGCTCACTGTGAGATTTTTTTTTATTTATTTATTCATACTGTAGGCCAACATACTGGCCCATGCAGGAGGGGTAATACAGCTGACAAGGTAATAAAAATGCAACAAAGATAATAAAAAAAATGTATATATAAACAGTGCATGAAAATTATGCAGCCCATAGCCACGTTACAAAAATTACAATGCTTCCCTTAGGACAGTAACTACAACAAAAAGAATTGCACATTTGAATTTATATGTGGATAAAAATGCAGTGCCAAACAACAATCACGCACTAAACATAACTAAATACAGAAAATTTCACATAAGAAAACGAGAAAAATAGTGAAAAAAACTGTTTATGGTCGTGTTATATTATGTGAAAAATAGTTTTCCAACGCATTTGTGAAGTTTCCTTATTGAAGTACATCAACAGGGAGAGAATTCCATTCATTTATACTACGCGGATAAAAACTATTCATGTGAGATTTTGTTTTAGCAAATCATGGCGTAAGGGAAAAGTTGTGTCTATGTCTTGTTTTTCGTGCATTAAGAGGCATTACATAATGAGGCATTTGAAGCCTAATTTTTCCATTTATGATGTTAAGTAAAAACTGGAGACGACTAACTTTACGCCTGTGTTCTAGTGAAGTGATTTTATTCCTAAACATTAGTAAGGACAGGGAATCCTGTCTTTTATATTTTCCAAAGATAAATCTAACGGCCTTCCTTTGTACACGTTTCAAATTCATGCTGTCCTTTTTGGTATGAGGATCCCATACAACCACTGCGTATTCAAGTTTCGATTGCATGAATGTGTTATATGCTAAAATTCTTGTGTTTACCGGTGCCTTTTTAAGTTTCCTTTTCAAGAACCATAATTCGCGCAAAGCTGCTGAACATGTAAGGGAAATATGGTCTGACCAGGAGAATCTGTTAGTGAATGTGACGCCTAAGTATTTGTATTGTTCAACATCAGTTATTTTTGTGTCGTTTAGAACATAAGAAAATATACTATGTTTATTTTTTCTTGTTACTCGCAGCAAGACTGTTTTATGTACATTTAATTCCATGCGCCAATGTTTACACCAATTGGAAATTGCAATAACCGACTTCTACAAGCTTGCGTGATAGTTTCGTGAAGCTATTTTTTAAAATATGACACAGTCATCTGCAAATAAATTAACGTGCACATCATCGGGGATTTCGTCTATTATATCATTATATAGATCAAAAATAAAAGCGGTCCTAATACGCTGCCTTGCGGTATGCCCGAAGTTACCTGACGGACACTTGAGGAACATTTATTAATTTCTACGAACTGCTGCCTGTGTCGGAGATAGGCTTGGATCCATAATATAATATTTAATGAAAGACCAATGCACTTGAGCTTGTAGATTAATTTTCCGTGGGGTACCTTATCGAATGCTTCGCTAAAATCTAAAAGAAGCATGTCAGCTTGTCCGGATGAGTCAAGTACTTCAGAGATTTCATGAATGACTGACAAAAGCTGATGCAGCACTATGTAGCTGGTCATATTGTTTTCAGCAATGCCATTTTGCATAAAGCTGCTCAAGTGGTCGCAAATACAATGCTACAAAATAGATATGTCTGATGACCACTGTGTTAACTTTATTATAAGCAAGCGTAGAGAAAGGTTGGTTTAACAAATAGGCAAGGCGGCTCTTTACTGAATCATAACTTTCTAGCTCAACGATAAAGCTGGAATATCAGTTGATGAATCGGTGTGTTGTGGCACAAGGTCCAAGTATGGCCAAAGAGCACCAGGCTAGTGTTAACGAGTTGGCAATGCAGTGGTACATTATGAGAGGTAGAGGTGATGTGGCTGTAAAGGGTCCTTAAAACAGTTGCTGTAAAATGCATAAAATGTATATGTAATAAGATTATGGTAATGACTAATGACGGATACAATGAACACGGAAGATACATTGCAAAATAACATATATACTAAAATGAGGTTTACTGTCCGGAACAGGCAGCTAGAGCAGTTACGTCAGGCAGCGCTCTGAACCACAACTTCAGCGTCGACTTTTGTGAAGCGATCACAATGATGCTGCTGTTGGGGGTGTGCATCATCTTCAGCTCATGCTGTTCATCTTCATCACAATCACCCCCGGGAGTAAAAGCAGCCACCCTGGTGTCTCAAGCAGTACAGTTGAACCCGGCTATATCGAACTCGCAAAAATACGCCAATCAGTTCGATCAGATCGATATTAGCCTACTAAATAATTGGATGTCATAAAAGCACATACCATTTATAAAATCACGTTATTGATGAAACTAGCTTAGTTTTCTATGAAATAGTCCTGCATTTTCTTCTGCTTGGGCAATGTCGCTGCCTGCAACGCACGCACTTCCCCACATTGTCTAAGGAGTTGAAGCAGCTGAGGCAGCAACCTTCCGCATTTGCACAGAAGCACCGGACTAGTGCGAGCCCACCAATCACTTTGGAGGATGTGGGCAAAGGACCGTCATTGCTTTCCTCATTCTGCCCACTTTCACTTGTGCTTGCTACGATGTCAGCAATGTAGTCTTCGTTTTCGGGCTCTCCCGTGGTCGCGACACCATCATTTGCACTCACAAACTAGTCTACCGTTGATTCGTCAACAGCTTCCGGAAATTCTGACAGCTCGCTCCAAACTTCGGCAACAACAGCAACGGCTGCGTCGCATTCATCAGAATTTACAGTCATCATGGAAAACGTGAAAGCCGCAATGGCTGAAGCAATTTCGGATGAACCACTCATACACGGCCATGCGTACGCGTCAAGCGCCACGGACACCAGATCGCGAGTTTGGCCGCTTTAGCCCTAATCTCCCCCTTATTCTTCAAGATCGTGCTGAGAGTGCTTCCCAGAATCTTGCACGCTGCGGGGACATTCGACTTCTCACAGCGTTCTACCCGATTTATGATTTCGAGCTTCACAACGAAAGGCGAATTCTGCCGCTTCATCATGGCAACACTGTGGGAGAAGGCCCACAAGGCGCACACACAATGAACCAGTAAAGCAGCGAGGCAACTTGCACTTTCACCATCTTGCACGACGAGGGCACAAGAGCCTTTGATTGGCTGTCTGAGCAAGCGCTGCGGGTGGGCCAGGGTCATTTTTTGCAGGGGTGTGTCGGCGCATCGTCCGAGACAGCGCGGTCACGGCAGGGAGAGTGGATGGATAGAGACGTGCCACCGGGTTTCCCCGCCACTGCGAGGGAAAGCCAACTTCTGGGGGCACTTTTCCACCGCTCGACTTTCGATTTATCGGGAGTCGCTGGTATTTTTGTTCGACGTAAGCGTAATTTTTGCTATACCCTATTTACTCACACAATGATCGCACTTTTCTGTCATTATTTCATCTGGCATTTGCTACGGGATGACGACAGGTCAACAAATAGGTGGCCGCCGCTGTATGCAGTGCGGGACACAAAAAAAATGGCAGCCAGAAGAGCACGCCGAATGCGCCGAACGCGATTTTTTTTTTTTCTTCCCGTGAGTACATTACATGCACAAACAGTTTCTTCCATATCAGTAATGAATAATATCGGAAAGTTTGCGGCAATAACATAGCTATGTCCACTTTGAGGGGACAGAAACAGATGGGCGCGCTTAGCTGCCAGTGACATAGGAACACAAGGCGGGCATGCTGCGGAAACTGCGGCATTTGTCTTCACCACTATTCTAATATGGCATGTTTCCGCTAAGGGTGGGCGAATATCTTAGCTGTGTTACAAATGTCGGCATATGAATAGGGTAGACTTCTAACGTATCAGTGTAAACATGGCTGCTATCGTTGCCGCTCGCGTTTTGTTGCGTGCCCACGAGTGCAGACGAGAAGAATCAAAAGGCGCCTTTTTTGTTGTTTTTGTGGACCACAACCGTTATAAAGCCTACACATAATATAGGCAAGTTTGGTTGTAGCTTTTTTTTTTTTTTTGTCATAGAAGTGCGGAAAGTGATGAAAGGAATGAAATGGGCCATCTGCTTAAGAATGTTTGGTGCATGCAGACCGCTTGGTTTGTCTTGAAGAGTCATTCGCATAGCAGTCGACAGATGGTATGCGCGATCATTATTAGCTAGACTTGGCACATGACATAACGCTGCGGCAAGTTTGGGGTGCAATCATTACACGGGAAATAAAAAAATATAATTTTGACAACAAAATTTAGGGGCGTGATCCTTACGCGAGTGCGGTCATTATGCGTGTAAATACGGTATATACCCATTGTAACTATACGGTGTCCAGAAATTCTTCGATATATAGAATTCGATGTAAACGAAGTCGATATAGTCGGGTTCGACTGTAGTGACCCCGAGCATCTCACAGTAATGGTTTACGCAATCTACAATGTCACGTCCCCGATGACAGAGATCAGAAGGGGGCGTCAGCAGTTCAATAAAGTAATTCACTAAATACATGCACTGGACAATGTGATAAGGTGCATCAAAGCAGGGAAGAAATCATGAAGAGAGGCCAGGAGTGTTCGAAGGTACTGACAACCAGACGAAGTCGCTGGAAGAGAAGACAGGTTATGCATAGTGAGCGCCATGGAGCCTGTTGTGGCGTCATTGCTCAGCAGTGGTGAAGTGCGCTAACTTGCAGCACTCCTCGGCATGATATGCTGCAGTCGACACGGGCACACAGTCAGAAGCATCGGGCTGGCAGGGCAGTAGGGTGTCCACAATGTGGGATGGGTGAAGGCTGTAGAGCAAGTAGGGAAAAAAAGCCAGTGGTAGGTTTGCAGTGTTGTAGGCGAATGTAACATATAGTGGAATAAGGCCCTAATCTGGGCAAGGCGGCCATGTGGGTCTTTCAAATTTGATACCCAACAAAGGGCACGATGATCCGTGACGACGTCAAAAGGGCAGCCGTACAAGTAAGGGGCCCTTACTATTGCTAAGGACCCAGACGATGGCTAAGCATTCTTACTGAGTAACACTATAGTTGGTCTCTGCTTTGGTGAATGTACAACAGTAAAGCAACAATGTATTCAGGAGCCCTGGTTTTCGTTGTGCTAGGATGGCACCGAGACCTATGCCACTGGCATCTGTATGTACATTTGTCGGAGCTGCAGGATTGAAGTGACGCAGAATAGGAGGTAAGGTGAGAAGACATAGTAAAGCAGTGGATGCCTCATTGCAGGCTGGAAGCCATGACGACAGGTCGCTGGAGCTACCCAGAAGCTCTGTCAAAAGGCTTATTACAGACATGAAGTTGTGAATAGAATGTCATAAGTACAAACATAATGCAACGAAAGTGCAGAGTTCTTTTAGATCTGTCGGTCTTGGAAACTGAGTAATTGCATGCAATTTCACGGGATCAGGTTGTATACCGTGCTTGGACATGACGTGGCCAAGAATGGTTAACTCTCGAGTAGCAAAGTGGCATTTCTTGAGAATCAGTTGGAGCCCGGCATTGGTTAGGCACATCAGAATGCGCCCGAGGTGGTGAAGATGCGTCGTAAAATCCGGAGTGAAGACGACAATATCGTCAAGGTAACACAGACTTGTCTGCCATCTGAAGCCATGCCAGAGTGTCCACCATTTCTCGAACGTGGGGGGGGGGCATTACAGAGGCGAAAAGGCATCACGTTGAACTCATATAGTCAATTAGAGGTCGAATGAAGTCTTGGGCTTATCAGCGTCGACCATGGGTACCTGCCAATACTCTTTGTGCAAGTGGAGGGAAGAGAAGAATTCAGACCTCTGTAAACAGTCAAGGGCATCATCTATTCTTGACAGAGGGTACACATTTTTGCAGGTGATCTTTTTAGGCTGCAAAAGTCAACACATAAGCAAATAGAACCATCCTTTTTCCTAGTGAGAACAACGGTGAGGCCCATGAACTGTGAGAGGGCTGAACAATGTGGCAATGAAGCATGTCATTGATTTGCTCACTAATCACACTGCACTCCATAGCAGACACACGGTATGGTCGTTGCCACAGTGGTGAATCAAAGCCCGTGTCGATGTGGTTTGTGACAGTTAACATGCGTCCAAGGGAAGGCTGAAGAGCATCAAAAGAAGAAGGAAAATGATACAGGACTATGAGCTCCGAACATTGATCTGGTCTAAGGCCATCAGCGATGGATGGGCCAAGGATATTGGTGGAAAACTTGTCAGAAGCAAAAAGAACACCGATGTCGGTAAGGCCATTGCGATAAGTAGCATCTGGCACGTCGACGACGTGCAGGGACCGAATGGCTCGTACATGGCCAAGACATTGGCCACAGTGCAATATGAGCAGAGCGGACAGAAGATTGCAGACGAAAATATGGCTGAAACCAGCAAAAAAATCGAGGGTCGTGAAGAGGAGCAGTACAACATTTTTCGCAATGAAAGTCTCAGAAGAGCAAACAAAACAGTGGCATCAGAGATGCTTCTTCAAGACACAGGTAAAACAACAGCGGCTTGTGGACAAATGTCGATCTCCTCAGCGACAACTAATTTAAGGCGATGTTTGGGAGAATCGTCTAAACGGAGGTTGCATAAAGGAGAAAATTCGACTTCTGCCTGCTCACAGTCGATTATGACTGTGTGAGAGCAGGATGGCAGCACAATGAACTCAATGATGTACATAACGCCCTCACTTACAACTCTGGCCATACAATCTGCTAACGGCTTAACATGCTGTGCTGTTGCGGTACGGAGGGCTAAGCCAGCAACTGGTGTCGCCTCCTTGTAGATGGAGCGACAGTCTTGCTTGCATAACACAAACGGCGGAACCAGTGTCCCCATAGGCAAGAGTTGACACAGCATGGACGGAAATAGCAATGACGTGAGGACTTGGACGCTGTGACGACAGTGCAGTTCTTGCCTCATGAACTGTGGCACTTAGTTTACTTCTGTAGGCAGGGGACGATGAGCCATTGGGGAGAAAGAGTGCTGCCCTGGTGACGAAGAGTGTTGGTTGAAGGAGGCATGATGACCAGGAGTGCTTGGAGGTAATCCTGAAGTGTTGCGGAGCGGTGGCTCATCGGCACAGCGAGTCATCAGTTGATAGCTGTATGCAATGGCCAACGGCATGTGGCAGCAACAGTAGCGAACGACATTCCCGGGGTGGCCACAGACAAAGCAAATTTGTTTATCGTCCAGAGTACGCCAAGAGTTTGAGGCAACGGGGCCGCCACAAGGGGTGCGGGGAGGAGTCTGCACCTGCATTGTGATAACAGGGGGCGTTCAAGGCCTTGCAATTGTGTTGGCATACATAAGAGGAGCTGCTACAGGATGTGGCTGATGGGAAACTGGCACAGCGTCGGCAATTTCTGCTTCGATCACCTGCTGAATAGTGGGTGACAGGTAAGGAGCAGGACGTGGCTAGGGCTGCTGCTGAGCAAACTGCACCAGTGAGAGCTGTTGAGCTACTTCCTCACCTATGAACACCTTGATCTACAGTAGCAGTGTTGACTGGTCCAAGTTGACAGCAAGGCCTGCAAGGCCCTCATCGTTTGTAACCAGGCGACGAGTCAAAGCCCACTGTTTCTGAAGTTTGTCGTAGCTTTGACACAATCTGATGAGCTACAAAAAATTTGAAGCATAGAATGTCTTTCCATATAGTAATTCTATATTGTACAAACTATCATGTTTATTTGTATCTACTAAATCGTACTTGCTCGTTCTTGTGCTATATTTGCCTTTTTCATGCATCGAATTATCATGTATGCCAAATGTGCTTAGGAGAAAGAGCCCCTGTCAGGCTACATGACTTTTAGCTCTTGTTTCCTCTTTCTGTAACAAAGAAAGAGAGAAAAATAAACATCAAACTGCTACGCTGCTCAGGCATTCTGCAAGCTGCGCCTGAAAAATGTCATCGTCAACGCCTTTCATAATGTGCTTGATCTTCTCAGGTTCGAGCATGGAGGCATTGACCCGCTTCAACAGGTCGAGAACGTCCTCAATATAACTTGTGAAAAACTCACCTGGCTGCTATGCCCACTCGTGCAAGCGCTATTTGGCATGCAACTATAGCACACTGGGGCACCCAAGCCCTTCTATGAGAGCGGCCTTGAATGCGGACCAGGTTGAAAAATCTGCCTCATGGTTCTTAAACCACAAGTTCAGTCTTCAGTATTCAGGTTCAGTGTTCCGGTTCAGGTTTTGTACAGTGTTCAGCTTAGTGGCATCATCCCATCGGTTGTGGACGCTTACCCTAGCATATGATGATAGCCAGTCCTCCACATCGCTGTCATCAGTGCCGCTGAAGACCACCAAATCCCTCTGGTAAGGCACCACGGAGCAGATGACAGGAGGAGGGGGTGTGTACGGGAGAGGCATGGACGGCGGGGCGTGGTTGCGTCTTCGGGCATATCGGACCATAATGTAGAGGAGCGGAGTTCCAGGATGGAAGCTTGGCAGTTGATCCCAGTGCCTCCACCAATTAAAATTGGGTTTACTGTCCAGAATGAATGGTGTGGGGTTCTCCTCCGTGTGCTCTTGGGACAAAGGAACGACAACACAGTAGTGCAAACAATCACAAGGGCATTTATTGCACCTTTCGTAGATCAATGCCTGCTAGCCGAGTTGCTATCCACAACACATGCCGATGGGCGCGCGACAAACTAGAAGTCCGACTCACCGCGACCGGAAAACGAGCGAATATGTTCGCCCCATGCTGGATCCCAACGCCTGGTCGTTCGCATGTTCGGTCACGCCAACGGTGGCGCGTTCGAAGGCGGCCACGCAAGGCGGTCTCGCAGTCGCATGGGTCGCCGCGCGCGCGGAATGTCCCCGCTGTTCGCCGACCCGCCGGGAAAAGAGGAAGCGCCTTGTCTCCCGATGCCCAAGTAACCCCGCCTGTCGGCAGCGTTAGCAGCGCAACACTCGCGCCATCTCTCTCGCCACGCTTGTACCATTCCGACCGCCGCGGGCGCCAGGCCACACGAGCCGTGCAGGAAAACATATCAGGGGATGCGTGAGAGTCGCGCATCCCCACATCCCCCCAACCTTAAATGACTTCTTATTCCGGCGAAACATGTGACACGGTCTAACATTAACCTGTTCTTCGCGAACAAGATAGTACATGCAACAGTGGCCGCGCTGAGGAAATGTCCACACACTGTCCATAGCATGCGAGCCGACATTGTCCCTGGGTACACCGCTGGCGTCCGCCGGTCACAGCAGCAGCTTTGTAGACTCGACGGCACGATTCCAGGCCAGGACTCCAGAGACGACGACGCAGTAGTCGGTACGAGCAAGCGTCGCTCGCGCCGACGCGCCCTGCTGGGAAGAGCCACCGTAGCTGTCGGTGACCGCCGGCTCTTTTGTCCGCCGCCGAGGGTTGTGAGCTGGATACAGGCGGCCGCCGAAGACGCTGCGTTGAACTGGCCACAGCATCACCATCGCCCGGGGTAGCTCGATCGTAGTCCGGAGCAGCAGCGCAGACGATGCGCAGGTGACAGCAAGCCAGGGGTGACTCCAATCACGCAGCGTACACTCAACACACTCGGCAAACACTAAAGTAGTGCAAGGGAGAGGAATTCTGCATGCGCATTGCCCAAGTGGTACGATGTTCAACTCGGCTAGCAAAAGATCGGGCAGCTACTCAGATGCTAAGTTCACGTGAACGAAGCTCGCTTTCTTGAGTCGAACGAGTAATTTCAATTCGTGCGAGGCTAAATAGAATGAGGGAAGCAAACTGCAACGCCTCTACGCCACGGTCCACCAGGTTGTGTCCCTCCACGTGCAACAGGCAGCTCTGTAAAGCCTTCGGCCTAAAGCGTCGCTCCCCTACAACAACCGGCATCCAAAAAACAACACCCAGAATGGGCGCAAAACAGGCAGCCGCGAGGAGACATCAGCTCTGTGAGGTGGTCCTACTCCGCTCGGTGCACACAGCATCCGAGTTGACGGCACCCACCGTCCAAGACGGTGTCGGAGCGCCCGGTGCCAGGCCGCAATACCAGTCAGCCCGTAGTGGCACCCGTGGCCCGCGGCCACCCGGCTCCCAGAGCCGCGACTTCATCAGAGTCAAAGAGATAGAAGAAGCTATTTACATAAGAAATTCGGACCACCCACGAGGCTTCCGTACTCACTTGCTTCAGGCTTGCCAATATGCTCCGCGGGCGCTATGCCTCGCTCTCCAAGGATGCAGACCACGTGGCTCTCGTACCGACGAATGTCATAAAAAAAACACTTGCGAAAAGGCTTAGCATGTTGACATGTTCAAACACACTACAGCCACCGTCGCCTCACTCAAGCAAGCACGCCACCAACGCTAGCGATCAAAATCCACGCTAGCCCTACGCTTCGGTTCAAACAAAGGTCTCGAACGAAGCAAAACTGTTAAATCTATCGTCCGATGCCCCGAGAGGTCCACGTCGGGCAGGCAGATGTGGGGTCTCTCACCCGTACTCTTCGGACAAAGGAACGACAACACAGTAGTGCAAACAATCACAAGGGCATTTATTGCACCTTTCATAGATCAATGCCTGCTAGCCGAGTTGCTATCCACAAAACATGCCAATGGGCGCGCGACAAATCTAGAAGTCCGACTCACCGCGACCGGAAAACGAGCAAATATGTTCGCCCCATGCTGGATCCCAACGCCTGGTCGTTCGCGCGTACTGTCACGCCAACAGTGGCGCATTCCAAGGCGGCCACGCGAGACGGTCTCGCAGAAGCATGGGTCGGCACGCGCGTGCGGGACGTCCTCACTGTTAGCCGACCCGCCGGGAAAGAGGAAGAGCCTTGTCTCCCGGCGCCCAAGTAAGCCCGCCGCGGCGCGACACTCGCGCCATCTCTCGCACCGCGCTTGTACCACTCCGACCGCCGTGGGCGCCAGGCCACGCGAGCCGCGCGGGAAAACATCATATCAGGGGATGCGTGAAAGTCGCGCATCCCCACAACGGCTAGAGCAGTTATGTCAGGAAGCGCTCTGAACCGTAACTTCAGTGTCGTCTTGCATGAAGCGATCACAATGCTGCTGTTGTTCGTGGTGTGCATTATCTTCAATTCATGCTGTTCGTCGTCTTCATCACACTACTAGTATGTCAGTGGCAAAAACTTGTAAGAAACACTACTGCCTTGAGAGCACATGCTATGCGGGACACTGCTATTGCAGCAGCGTCCTCTGGCGGGAGCATCTGCTATGAATTTCTTCGTCTAGTAACATGAGAAGAAAGGGGGCTAACCGAGGGGCCCAATTTTTATTAACCATATCATGAAAAGCCAACAAACAAAGACACCAAGGAAAACACAGGGGAAATTAATTGTACCTACTAATTGAATAAAAGAAACAATAAATTAATTGACATGAAAGTAAATGAAAGAACAACTTGCCACAGGTGGGGAACGATCCCACAGCCTTCGCATTTCGCATGCGATGCTCTACGAATTGAGCTACCGCGGCGCAGTTTCCCCATCCACTTTCTTGGGTATTTATGTTTCCTAGTAGAACCCTGGGAGTGTTAGCCAGCGCCACCACTCACAGACCTTGGCAGCGGATGTGGAACATCCTTTCTGCCGCAGGCATCACTAGTACGTGATCTTCCTTGGTGAAAACAACTGGTTAATAAACCCGCACATGCTACCTGAAGGCATCAATGTTGCCGGATTCGAGACCCTCGTTATGCAAGAATGAGAAGAAAGGTGGTTAACCGAGGGGCTCGATTTTTATTAATCATATCATGAGAAGCCAACAAACAAAGACATCAAGGAAAACATAGGGGAAATTACTTATGCTTACTAATGGAATTAAAGAAATGATTAATTAAGGGCAATGAAAGTGGATGAAAAACCAGCTTGCCGCAGGTAAGGGAACGATCCGATGTCTTTGCATTACACGTGCGATGCTCTAACCAATTGAGCTACCGCGGTGCAGTTTCCCAATCCACTTTATCATTTATCATTTTTTTAGTTCAATTAGTAAGTACAAGTAATTTCCCCTATGTTTTCCTTGGGGCCTTTTTTGGCTTCTCATGATTTGGTCTTGTAACATGTTATCATCATATGTTAACAACATGTTAACAACATCATTCAAGAAACATAGGCTTGCTTTGGTGTCAAAAAATGGTTTGCACAAAGAAACATTGCCAGAGGGAAAGGGATGCGCTGGCAGTATGCTAGAGGAGTGTTTCTTTCAGCTTCTGTTTCCCAGCACTCCAAGAGAATGTGGAGGATAATCAGCTTCTCACACCATCTACTACAGGTTGGAGGAGGTTCATTACCAATCGGCAGGAAATTGTGGGTGCCATATGTGTGTCCTATTCTGAATCGACAGAATAGGACTTCAGTTCTTCGTGTTTTCATGGCGGAGGGCCAGAAACCAAACTGTGGCTTAATCGATTGAAGCTTATTTGATTTATCATCCCACAAGCAATGCCAGCGGGTTTGCAGTTTCTTTCACAAGAAAGGTTTCAAATCTGTAGCAGGGACAGCAGTGGTGGGAATGTTAGCTTGCAATGAAACTGATGTGGCAATTTGGTCCGCTAGCATATAACCCTCAATACCTCTATGGTCAGGCACCCAGCATATAATGACATGCTGGTAAGACATATACACTGTGCACAGAACGGAATAGAGCTCACTAAGTAAAGAATCTTTTGTGTTTATAGAGCAACATCAAGCCTCTTGCAATGCTTAGGGAATCTGTGTATATGCTTCTTTAAGTTTTGATTTCCTGATATGCTTCATAGCTAACAGGAGTGCATAGGCCACATCCATAAAGAGACTTGTTTCAGGATGCAGGACATTTGACTCCGAGAAAGATGGATCGACTGTTGCATAAGACATGCCAGCATGTGACTTAGTAGCGTCGGTGTGGAATTCTGTGCAAGAGTGCTCATACTGAAGTTCCAGGAAATGCATTCCTATATGTGCCTCTGAAGTGTGTTTTGTCACTTCTACAAACAAAGCAAATAAGATTCTATGGGCTGCCACTACCACAGTGGCAATGACTGCTGGGGCCAACAGGCTATATATTCAAGGAGTGAAACAGCCATTCCTTCACTAAGTTTGCTTCACTAAGGATGCGCCGCATTGTTGTTCAGCACGCATGTTGGTCATGTCAGTCAAAGCCATCACACAGGTCACTGAATCATGCGCAACAGGATCATAAGGATCCACGGGGCAACGGGAGATGCAGTCAGCGTCCTTGCGGAGGCATTCAGTCTTGTAATGGACACTAAATGAAAATTCCTGGAGCCGCAAAGCCCAGCGACCAAGTCGTCCAGTCGGGTCCCGTAGGGAAGACAGCCAGCAGAGTGCGTGGTAGTCGGCGATGACCGAAAACATGCGGTCGTACAAATATGGCCGGAACTTGGCAACAGCCCAAACTAAAGCCAAGCACTCCCGCTCGGTGATGAAGTAATTTCTCTCAGCAGGTGACAGCAGGCGGCGGGCGTAAGCTATCACACACTCGGTACCGTTCTGGTGTTGGGTGAGAACAGCGCCAATACCAAAGCCACTTGCGTCAATGTGGACTTCGGTCGGTGCAGACATGGATCAAAGTGGGCAAGTATGGAAGGGGTGGTCAGAAACCCGATGAGAGCGGCGAACGCGTGAGCCTGCTCCGGGTCCCATGAGAATGGCATGTTCTTCTTTAGAAGATCTGTCAAATGCTGAGCAATGTCGGCGAAGTTTTTGACGAAACGGCGAAAGTAAGAACACAGGCCGACGAAGCAGCGCATGTCAGAGGCAGAACATGGCACAGGGAAACTGCGTACGGTGTTAACCTTTTCGCAATCTGGTCGAACACCGGATGCGTCAATGAGGTGTTCCAACACAGTGATCTGACGGCACCCGAATTGACATTTCGTGGGGTTCAGTTGAAGGCCAGCTTTTCAGAAGACCACAAGAATGGCAGCGAGTCGATCAAGGTGGCTGCCGAACGTGGTAGAAAAAACAATAACATTGTCAAGGTAACAAAGACAGGTGGTCCATTTGTAGCCCCGCAGAAGAGAGTCCATCGTACGTTCAAATGTCGCAGGAGCATTGCATAGGCCAAAGGGCATGACTTTATCCGGCGTGATGAAGCCCGTCTTCTCGCAGTCCATTTCATCTACTGAAATATGCCAGTAGCCGGATCGAAGATCGATGGACGAGAAGTAGTTAGCTTCGTGCAAGCAGTCCAAGGCGTCATCGATGCGTGGTAGTGGGTAGACACTTTTCGTGTGATCTTGTTTAAGTGCCGATAATCGACACAAAAACGCCAGGTACCATCTTTCTTTTTTCACAAGGATGACAGGCGAAGCCCAAAGGCTGGGTGATGGCTTGGTGACCCCTTTGCAAACCATTTTGTTCACTTCTGATTGCATGACTCGACGTTCAGCATGTGATACAGGATAGGGACGCCAACGAATAGGATTCGTATCTCCAGTGTTTATACGGTGGTGAACAACAGATGTTTGGCCTAAAGGCTCGTCACCGAAATCAAAGACGCCACTGTACGATTCAAGCAGGAGTCGTATGTCTGTGGCCTGTGCAGAGGTGAGGTCAGGTGCAATCACTTTCGCAAAGTCATTTGTTAAGGCACCAGAGCTGTCAGCTGCAATTGGCACTAATAAGCCACTCTCAGCATTTAGACGCTCAATGTCAAATTCGCAACCACTAGAAACGCTGGCCACAAACATGCTGGCCAGAAGCACTTGAGGGCACCGGCCGAAATTCAGAAGCAGTAGAACGACATCATTATTAGTAACGGTGACCAACGTATGTGGAACAGCACCATTTCGGTTCAAAAGCATGTCGATGATGGGGTGAAGCACATATACACCGTCAGGAACCTGTGGCTGGGAGGTCAAAGTGACGTAAGTAAAAAAAGTAGAAAACACACGTAGCGAAGAAAGGTTATCAGTAGAAGTAACAGAAAGGCAGAGCAGCTCTGTACTTTCACCTGCCTCTGGGAGCTTTGACAAGCTTCTCCAGGTGGACAGAGTCGCTCAGCGTGGAGCAACAGAGGGACCAAACTCTGACACGTTTACACTACAACGCGAAAGAGGCCATAGCTAGGCGCAATGTTACCATCCATGAAAAGGGAGGAATGCTGTATAGACACTACCGAGATCGTAGGGGCCGTATCCTCGATCAGTTAATTGTTCCAGAAAGGTATCGGGCGTATCTCCTGACTTTGTGTCACAGAAATGGCTGGTCGGGTCATCTAGGAATCAACAAAACGAAGGAGAGGCTCTTGTTAGAATATTACTGGCCAGGGTGCTTTAAGGACGTGGAAAATTATGTAAGGTCCTGTGACGCGTGTCAGCGTGTTGGGAAGCAGGAAGATAAGTGCAAGGCACCTTTAATGTTGGTTCTCTTAATCACGGAGCCATTCCTTCGGCTGGTGATCGACACAGTTGGGCCCTTGCCGCCGAGCTGATCAGGGTGCAAGTACCTTTCAACCATGCTCTGCCCCACGACAAAGTTTCCTGAAGCGATTTCTTTGAAGGAACTGAGCTCCACCAAGATAGTTGATGCTCTGTTGTCCCCGTTTGCACGAATCGGTTTTCCTGCAGAGATTCCGGCTGACCAGCGGACGGTATCTACAATTGCTTTAACCACAACGTTTCTAGAAAGGTGTGGTGTGTGGCTGATACACAGCTCCGTGTATCATCTACAATCAAACAGCGTTGAGAAGATGCACTCGGTGCTTAAAAGAGTGCTACGTGCATTGTGCCATGAACACAAAGCAGACTGGGAGGACTGTTTACCCGCAACCCTGTTCGCGTTGAGAACGGTCCCACATAAGGCAACGGGGTTTACTCCTTCCAAGCTGGTGTACGGTCGGACGATCCATTCCCCCCTTAGAATGTTAAGAAAAATGTGGAAAGGAACAGGTTAAAGCCAGACGGTGGTGAGTTATGCTTTAAAATTACTGGATCGCTTAAGTGTCTCGCGAGAACTGGTTTAAAAAAACCTAAAAGAGGCCCAGGAAACCACAAAGGGGTACTATGACAGAAATGCGCATAGGCTAACATTTGAGGTAGGCGACAGGGTCATGATCCTGAGGCCTTCACGAAAAAACAAACTTGAGGTACAGTGGGATGGACCCGTTTAAGATTACCCAGAAGATATCGGAGGCTAACTACACCCTAGAAGTTTATAGAAAAAAGAATAAAGGAATCATTTACCACTGCCAATTTAATGAAACCTCACTGTGGAAGGGAAGAGGTTGTGAACATGGTAGTAAACACATTTGAAGAAGTAGCGGTCGAAATTCCAGTTTTAGCGACAGTGACAGATGCGGAACACTCCACAGAGGACAACCTGAATCTGTCTGTAAACCGACTGGCTCTCGAGGCCGATCAAGTAAGCGACCTCCGGAAACTTTGAGGAATTTTGCCAATGCTTCAGTAGCCGGCCGTGGAGGACGACACTCATTACTCATGAGATTGGGTTGACATCAGACGAGCCCGTCCAATCCAAACCGTACCAGGTCTCACCTCATCAGCGAGAAATAATGGAAGTAGAGATCAAACGAATGCTTGAGTTGGGAATCATTGAGCCAGCAGACAGTGATTACACTTCCCCGGTGATTCTCGTAGAGGCAAGCGGGAAGGAGTCGCGTCCATGTGTGGACTATAGGAAATTGAATGCGATTACAAGGGGCCGACTTTACCCTATACTTAACATAGAAGAATGAGTTGAACGGGTGGGCGGAGCCCAATACATTTCAACAATCGACTTACTTAGGGTGTACTGGCAGGTGCCCATGTCAGAAAGCTCAAGTCGCTAGGCAGCACTCACTTCCTCGCTTGGCACATTTTGACCACTAATGTTAAGTTTCGGGCTTAAGAACGCACCATTTAGCTTTTCCAAGCTGATGGATATTGTTTTGAAAGACCTACAAGATTACACGATCCCCTACTTAGATGATGTGGCCATCTTTTGTAACAGCTGGAACGATCACATGGAGCACTTAAGGAAGTTGCTAGCACGTCTACGAGATGTGGGTCTAACAGTAAAGACCGAAAAGTGCAACTTTGGGTGTTCACAAGTTACTTACCTAAGGCATAAACTAGGAGAGGGGCTTCACCGAGGGTCCCGATTTTTATTAGTCATATCATAAGAAGCCAACAAACACTGACACCAAGGACAACATATGGGAAATTACTTGTGCTTAATAAATGAAATAACGAAATGATGAATTAATGGAAGTTAAAGTGGATGAAAAAACAACTTGCAGCAGGTGGGAACCGAACCCACAACCTTCGCATTTCGCGAAGGTTGTGGGTTCGTTGGCTTCTTATGATATGACTAATGAAAATCGGGATCCTCGGTTAACCCCCTCCCCTCGTTTATTACATAACGAGGGTTTCGAATCCGGCAACATTGATGCCTTCAGGTAGCATGTGTGGGTTTATTGACCAGTTGCCTTCACCCAAAAAGATCACGTTCTCGTGACGCCTGCGGCAAAAAGGACGTTCCACGTCCGCCGCCAAGGTATGCGAGTGGTGGCGCTGGCTAACACTCCCAGGGTTCTTCTACAAGGACACATAAATACCCAAGAAAGTGGATGGGGAAACAGCGCCGCAGTAGCTCAATTGGTAGAGCATCGCACGCGAAATGCGAATGTTGTGGTTTCGGTTCCCACCTGTGGCAAGTTGTTTTTTCATCCACTTTAATTTCCATTAATTCATTTCTTTATTTCATTTATTAAGCACAAGTAATCTCCCCTATGTTGTCCTTTGTGTCAGTGTTTGTTGGCTTCTTATGATATTACTTAGGGCATGTTGTAGGACAAGGAACGCGGCGGCCCTCCAAACTAAAGATAGGGCCTATCAATAACTTACCTGAACCGCGAACTAAGAAGGATGTCAAAGCCTTTCCGGGGCTCGTAGGATATTACCAGCGATACATTCTAAATTTCTCACAGGTAGCAAGCCCCCTTACAGACACCCTCCGAAAGGGAGAGCCTGAAAAAGTTCGATGGAATGAGGCCAAAGAAAGTGCATTTCAGCACCTGAAAATAGTTCTGAGCTCAGGACCAGTGCTTCGTACCTCCAATTATTCTAAGTAATTTATCGTTGAGTGCGACGCTAGTGAAAGAGGGTTGGGAGTCGTCCTCAGCCAGGTGGGCAAAGACACAGAGGAGCATCCGGTATTGTATGCTAGCCGAAAATTAACGTGCAGAGAGGAGGTGTACAGCGCTTCCGAAAAAGAATGCGCCTACTTAGTTTGAGCGGTCCAGAAATTATCTTATCTGTACGGAGCTAAATTCACTATCGAGACTGACCACTGTCATCTGACCTGGCTCAGACACATGTCCCCTAAGAAGGGACGCTTCCTCAGATCGAGCCTAATTGTCTAGGAATACGTCCATTACAAAAGGGGCAAGTTAAATGCGAACGCGGATGGTTTGAGCCGGTTGTTTCGGTCAACCAACTCATTACCTTCCTTCCTTCAACTAACGAAGTAGGAAGTGTTATTATGGGCTGGAAGTCATACTTGTAGCTTCAAAACTTTGGTTGTGTACAGTTATAAAAGTTTAACTTTCTCCCGTTTCTTTTGCAACAACAATATCACTCTGGCCTTGTCAGCATTCGAGGAGATATGGAAAGCTGTTTAGAAAGGTGGTTGGAACTGCTTTATCAAAATTGGGGAAAAAATACAGGGTTGATTTTGATATAGTAATAGCCTGGCAAGTCCGGGGTGAAGAGCGTGCACTTGCACATGGTGCAGTGCTATGTTGTTTCGTTTGTTTTACATTCGTTTTCCAGGGCCCGAGATCCTGAAATTCGTCACTCGAGGCTTGTCACCAGTGCACTACATGTTACATCAGCGTTCCTCATGGCCAGCGAATTGAGTTCACCGGCCATTCTGAACTACCAGGGCTAGGAGGAAGTGTTGGATACGGACCCTTCTTCTGGCATCACTCGAGTTCCCCGACCACATCCAATCGCCATCGCATTCCAATTAGGGTGTGCAGGGGCGCGTCTAACACGTTCCCGGACCTGTCAGACAAGTGGGTGACCCCCACCTCACGTGCCGCACGTTGAGATATTGTCCCATCCCTGCTTGACTCTTCCCGAAAGTGCAACGGGAGCCTGGCACGGTTCGACGCAGTTGATCTTGGTCCCAAGTAAAGCTGTTTTGCAGCTCTAAAAGGTCATTCGAAAACAACCCGTCTCCTCCAGCTGAGCGCTTTCAGATGGGGAGGCAAGCAACACCAAGGCTACACCGGTGGTAAGTCACCCGTCCGACAGTGGAGCCCTTGGAGCGACCCCACCTGCCAAATGCGACGGCACTTGCACGGGCGCCTACCATTGGAGGAAAATGACAACGCTTGAGTGGGCTCGATGATTGGCCGAAAATGACGTGACCCCGAGAGACCGAACGGGTTAAAAGGGAGACAGGGAGAAAAGACGCTCATTCTTTTATTCATTCACTTCTTTCGTTCTTGCCACGGGCTGCAGCGTCCGATTTGCTGCCGGCCATCGATGACTTTATGACTGTTCATTAGTTTGTGTTATTACTGCAAATAATGTAAATTAATCTACAGTTTCATCTCAAAATCCTCCTCAATGTCAGCCAACTCCTGCACTCAACGGCAATATCCAATAACGGCTATTCGCGGGAGGGTCCAACCCCCATGTGCTGAGGTCCGGCATATCAGCCACCAAGAGCCAGTGTGAAGGCATAGAAATAGTCTAACTGTGAAGCATTCATGGTTCATAGTTCAGAAGTCAATAGTTCAAAAATTTTAAACTATATTTTAACTCCACATACGCTATAAAGTCTACACAACTATCTTTAATAGGAAACACATTTCCTGCAACAAAATTTTTGGAAGGTCATTTGCAAAGTGCCTTATAACATGTGCACAACTATAGCAATAACTTTCAAACCTTGATTACTTGCATCCATAAAATCTAGCTCCCATTTATGTTGCCCCTGTTTATCGGTGACAGCTAGTGAAAAACAGGAGGCAAGTTGCCATATTCAAATTTTGTTATACAGTGTATGAGTACAAGTATTTAGGTTGGTCGGCTTGTGTCCCAGTAGTTTACACTCTGAATTTAGCCACGCTTCCATACCAACTCGCCCATTTTTCACTTTTAATCAGTGTAGAAATGCTATACTTCATTATTGTCCTCTAAAAATATATGACTTGTAATTAACTTGAAAGTAACAGTTACTTTTTACATCAACTAGTGTTGAGCTCAAGTACTTTCTGAAATACAGTACTGTAATTATTATGTATTAAGTCATTACATTTTTTTTAAGAAGCAGGATACAAAAGTCATAGGTTGGCTTAGGAATGAGGATTTTGCCTGTGTGGCTGTTTGGTGCAAGTGCATGGGAGGACATCTCAGCCGTCATCATTGTACATGCATTTAGGAAGTGTTGTATTTCCATTTCACTGGGCAGTACAGAAGACAATGCATTGTGGGAAAAGGAAAGCAACAAGGAATCCAGTGACTAGATGCATGCGGTATGCTGCAGCACATTCGCTGCTAGTTTCACCAAAATAGACATTCTTTGAGACTTCAAATGGTTAGTGCTTTTTTTTATCATCTTACACAGGAGGACATTTTTTTTTTCTTTCTGGCTTTATCTTTTAGTGTCTGCTTAGAATTGGGGTCAGCTTAGTACCAAGTAAATATGGCTTAATTACTTTTCTGCCAGGTACTCAGTAAATTAACTTTATTACTTTTCTTGAGTAACTTATATACATGTATGATCTTGCTGTTACAAGGTGCTCGCAAACAGCGCATTCAATAATCGTGCAACATGAATTATTAAAGATCCAGCAGGCCACCGCAACAATGCTAAAGTCACGAGTCGCACATTTGTGAGCTCTAAGTGCAGTGCCCGTGTTCAGAGCAATAAGTGCAGGCAGCAGGCTGCCTGGCTTCATCTTTTGTTCCCATAGCCTGCAAATGTTTTGATAACTGTGTGTGCTCTATTGCCCAGAATGCTGAAATAGCAGTTTGCCTATTATACAGTCATCTCGGAAAGTAGATGTACACGTTCATACTGAATCATTCAAGTTATATTTTGTAAGGAAAGTGCGTCCCCACCTTATTCTTCTTTGACCGATCTTCAAGTTCTTCTTGGAGGAAGCCGACTCGCTTTGTTAGCTGTTGGTTGCAGAAATTCAGACTTTCAACTTCCTGTAGCAGCTTGCGCATCCCCTGATCTTTGTCCTTCAAGCAGTCCTGGAAAGCATGGGGAATATAAGGCTGACGTACTTCCTGAAGTAGTAAACGATCATGGCCATATAGTACGCTGATTTACCTTGAGCTCGGCATTCTTGACCTGCTCATCTGCCACAGCCTTCTTGAGGACCTGAGCTTGCGCACGTAGCTGTCACAGAACAAAAAGCAGCCGGTTGCGCAAGATCTGAACAAACAGATGTTGCGAAAAGCAGCGTGCAATCGCGATATCACGGCAGATGTCTCGTTACAGATACACCAGCTGCGTTATATGTAGGTACCGACCAGGCGATCTCTTAACTACAGACGCACGATTTTACAACAGCGTGCACAAAGCAATAACAATGAAGCGAATCTCGGCGCGCGTGCGCATGCCAAGGAGAACAGGCAAGCACGTCTTTAACATATATTCGAAAGTTGCTTGTTTGACGCGGAGTGCGATTGGCGTTGAAGTAAATGTATTTAGCAACAACGACCCAAAACGTATGTTCTCGTATGACCGATCTCTGCAGAAGCCGCTATCTCCACCCCCTCCGAAGCCAGACGCAACGCTGCGCAAGTTTCAGGTCTGAACTCCGCGCCCCTGCGGCCTCTAATGACGTGCACAGTCATGCAAAAAAAAAAAAAAAACGAACCGAAGCGAGTGCTTTCACTTAAACGCGCCTTCACGCGACACTGTTTTCGCGGCAGGGAGGCTGACCCCACGTCAATGCATGCGCTACCTTGGAGTACTCATAGGCGAGTTTCTGATACTTTGCCGGCAAGCCACCTTCGGGAGAGGCTGACTCGTCCATCAAGCTCGCGCGGTGTAGTGATATCGGGCCACAGACAAGTGGCTGCGGGCCACCCACCGCAGTTGGCGCCGAACCAGGCCGAACTACCAGCAGCGCACCATAAGCGTACGCTCTACCACAGGTGATAACAGTCTGTCTGACGGAAAGCGCGACCGCCGCGGCCCCTTGTTTTCATACAAAATGAAGTTGTGTCAAGCCACTCGATTTCAATCCAGAGTCGGTGCGGCAGCCGGCGTCGTGAGACGATCATTTCAGGAATCGCCCGACATTTGTGCGCAGCAGAGTTAAGTCTGGGGGCCTTTGCTCCCTGAATAGAAGAAAGGGGGTTAACCGAGGGGCCCAGTTTTTATTAGTCATATCATAGTCTTATAAGACGCCAACAACACCAAGGACAACATAGGGGAAATCACTTGTGTTTAATAAACGAAATAAAGAAACGATAAATGAATGGACATGAAAGTGGATGAAAAAAAAATGGCTGTGGCTTAGCTAAGGTTAAGCCCAGGATGCGAAGCATACTAGCCTTCATTTTAGTTGTTGAACCACTGTTTAGCCTGGTGAACTGCTGTTGCTTGGCTATTTTTGGTTCGGCTAGACGAAGAAACAACTCATGCAGGCGAGCGCATGAGCTGCGACCCGGCTATGTAGCTACGCGGCCGCAAGCGAGCGCACGAGTTGAGCCTCCGCTTTTGCAGCTGTTATGACGTCATATGGTAGCTACGCTGCCGCGCGCGGCGCAGCAAGGAAGAGCGTGGTTGTGCGGCTAGTATGCTTCGCATAAAACAACGAGCCACAGGTAGAACAAGATCCCACAACTTCGCATTTCGCGTGCTATGCTCTACGAATCGAGCTCCCGCGGCGCAGTTTCCCCATCCGCAGTTGCTCAATTTGTGGAGCATCACACGCGAAATGCAAAGGTTGTGGGATAGTTCCCCACCTGTGGCAAGTTGTTTTTTCATCCACTTTCATTTCCATTAATTTATCGTTTCTTTATTTCGTTCATTAAACGCAAGTGATTTCCACTATATATCCTTAATGTCTGTGTTTGTTGGCTTCTTACGATACGACTTTGCCTAGGTACTACGGAAGAGAAGTTTCTTTGATCGTTTTGTATGTGTTTGTCCCTAGCTGTACCGGCATGCCTGTGAAAGGTTGTGCGTGTGCTGATGCCGTGCATCGCTCACAAGTTTTCCTTGTCTCATAAGAAAAACATAGGTTAAAAAATGTCACCTAATAAAAAGGTTAAAGAAACAGAGAGGGATCCATGGAAAATAGGGATGTAGACGAAATCATCACTGCGAACATACGGAACTTTCAAGCAGGCAATGGACCACTTGCAGAAGTACGACTGCGCATGCGCCAAAACCGGCCGCGGGGCGGCGCTTCGTGAGCGCCGTCTCCGTGGTTGGAAAGCAAACTGCGCAGCTCGGGCGTGACATGCCGGCCAACTGAGTCGCTTTCGGCTGCACGAGGTATTATTATGGAAATAGAAATAGTAATTTCTTCAGATTTCCGCCCGCGAAGGTTAATGTGGAGAAGTTTGTGGACGGCAGCGGTGAAGCGGTCGAACCCGGACGGCACGCCGTGGCAGCTAACAGTGCATTCTAGGATCTGTGGCTTATGCAGGCGACTTCTATTCCCTTTTAGTAAAGCAATGAAGGGGGCTAGTTGGTGAACGTTCATGGTTATATTGCGCTCAGTTTTACACAGACGATATTAAGAAAGGACAGGACGTGGACGGATGTAGCGCTACATCCGTCCACGTCCTGTCCTTTCTTAATATCGTCTGTGTAAAACTGAGCGCAATATAACCATGAACTATTCCCTTGTCATCTCCTGCCAGTTCTGCAACGCTGAACAGAAGGCCAGCGACGTGCTGGCAGGGCTTGCTGAGGCTGTAAAATATAAAGAATGCAGTTTTCCTTCGCGCTCGTCTCTGAGTGACCCTGATTATATGCGAGTACGATTAAGCAATTTGTGAAAAACGGCGCAAACAGATGCGGCCAGTGTGAGTCTCCGCTCGTCTTCTTTTTTTTTCCGTACTACATGTCAGTTGTGTTGCGCTCTCTTCCACCATGACTTCGAACCAATTCGTCAAACTATCTGCCTTGATGAGTATTCGCGAGTAAGCGAGAGCTTACTGGCCTGCGGACGCACGCGCTGCCCATATTTAAGCTGATATAACGTATAATAAAATAGGTTGGCGTAAGCTTTGAGGCCTTAGCGCTCGCAAAAACAGACTGAATAACCTACTGCGTACATATAGCGCATGCGACATTTGGGATACGGCTTCGTAAACCACAATCATGCAACACAGCAGTTTGGCGAAACAGCACGAGATGAATATCAAATTTGCAAGCTAGAACGTGTACATATATTGTTCCATGCAACAACTAAGAGTTCGGGGAATGCGAAACGCGTAAAGCACTCATCCGGCCAGACATTCACAGTGCTCTCCGGCAATGTCGCCAATGGCTTTTGTGAACTATGCTGTAACCCCGTAGATGCCCGACTTCATGGATGGCGTGTACGTAGCTCCTATGAGGCCAAGTGGAGGGTCCACGGTGTTTACGTTAAGTTTTATGTGCTTAACCTAACCCTCTTTTTTTTTAAAGCCCATCGGCGGTGTGCCTGACAAACGGACGAAGTGTTGGCATGAAGATAACCCCACGCATTGTCGCTCGTTATGCAGCCCTCTGAGAAGTAAGTTGTCCGTCCTATTTGCAAAAACGGCAAGAGAATGAAGTCCTCTTCAATCATATTTAAGGCAGGTCATATATGGCAACTACCAAAGAACGTCGACGCTTTCACAAAACGTGAAAGAAGCTCTGCAAACACAACGTCGCCACTCGATGCCGCCGTACCAAAGCAAGGCTGGAGCCGGGATGTTTTCCAACCAAGCGGCGAGGCGCAAGCTTCCTGTTTTTCGCGCTAGGTGGCGCTCCGACTTCTGCAAGTGGTCAATTGGTGAAGAAAATATCTGCAATAATTCTATGTAGAGCTCAATGTTGTTTGAAGTCAGCAGGACTCAAGTACCAAGGGATAGACACATAATGCTGTGCATTTGGAAAGGAGTACGTGGAGAGGAAAAGAAAACAGCTGAACACCAGCTGCTCTTCTGTAAAGAGCTTCTCGCCCTAAAATTCAAAGCAACGAAGCTGATTTTTTCAAAGCTTTGGGGTTTAGGGTCAATGGAGGCAAAATAGAACTTAGGCGAGTACAAAAACCAAGCGGAGGTTATCTTATTGGTGGCTAAAATGAAGGCAAGAGTGAAACTCACCCTTCGCTAAGTACAATATATATTACTAGTCACGGTTGAATGGCATGTGCCGCCGCCCAATTTAAAGGGTTCATACTGAAACTTGAGTAAACCTGCGAATAAATTGAGTTGCAAACATGATGGAAAGAAGAGAGACCACAACACTAGGAAGCAGCGCTTCTACAGTAGCAGCATTGTAGGCTCCCTTCTTTCCGTCATATTCGCATCTAAATTTTTTCGCTGGTTTTCCCGAGTTTGAGTATGAACCAACTGGCCCAGCAAGCAGCACTTCTACAGTAAAGGGTTCAGTCTCATCGCTCAATGCATCCATCCCCAACAGGCTCCTTCGTACTTTTCTTAGTGTACAATTCTCTTCTCCACCTCCAGGCACTCGCTTCCTTCACGGCTTCAAACATTGCATCTTCGATTTCACTGGTGAACGATGTACGCTTATGCATAAAAACTAATTTCACCCAAAGAGAACATGTGGCAACCATGAAACCTTCCACTTCCAAATCCAGTTATTGAGCATGATGCAAGACGTACACGATGACAAGCTCCACAAGCGCCGGCAGAGAAATAATGATGTAGTTTTTTGCACAGGGTTCATTCTTCATTCACAGTTTTGCTCAGAGAGGGTTTGCGGTCATAATTATGTTGCATGATCACAGCTCCAGATAATGTTCGCTCTTATTTTCTCGGGCATCGTATTACAGAGATGAGTGGAAGCACCATATTATTGCACCTTTGGTAAACTTTCCTTAGCCAACATGGGTGAAACCGCGCTTGAGGAACTGTTCATAGAAGCGTCCATTGCCCACAAGCTGTGTCCACTGCTGCTCTCGTCAGCACTGAAAACAATGCTGCTTTACAGGCACCCGTGATTTATAGTTCAGGGCAAAGAAATAAAGACACGTTCGATTTACGTGCGCCACCTGAACCAGTTCACAAGGTGCTGCACCGAATGTGCTTGTTGATCTTCTCTGAAGCAGAAATACCATCATTATTTGGTGCGGACTCTGCTTATTCACCATAGGAGATGAGCTACTGCTAACCATGCCCCTCACCTTTTCATTGTACAAGCTTCAACATATTTTAGCAACTTACAAACACACAACAACAGAGACCCATATCAGAGTCCTTGGAAGGACTCTGCCAGTATGTATCTTCTCGTTGCACAAACTGATGGCTACAGATGAAAGTTTTCACTCTGAATGCTTTATTTGTTGCTTACCGCCTGCCACAAGTAGCAGATGACATGCGCCGCTGAGTACTACCACTGTGCCGTTGTACTGAGCGCAGCACCACTTTTGCGTCATGATGCGGAGAAGTAGCGAACTACACCCCGGGTGGGTCGGTTGGCACACATACTCCTCCAGCCACCATAACTACTAGAATGCAATTTTTGCAGTAATACTCACCGCAAGATTGAACTAGTGGCAGCAAGCACAGTCGTCGTGTGCGCCGCGTGTACCTGAGTGACTCAAGCAGGCTAGGTGACTATTTTTCACCACCCAAGTTTAAAGGGGATGCCAATAAATCACCATCATCGTCAGCGTGGATAGGCCAGACGAGAAGCCAGGCTCATGCACACCTGCCGGAGACAAATAAATGGTTTCCGCTAGCTTAGGGCAATCCTGTGTGCACAGAACACCTATAATACTTCTGTGTGTTCTCATACGTGCACAGCGCTCGGGGCCTCCTTAAGCGCGAATGCAGCGGCATGCTAGACTACAAGAGCCAACAGCTGATGCGGCCCTGTGCTCGTTAAGCCCGAACTCGCAGTGGTCGGTACTCCCGTGCGATGCCAGAGATCCCGACACCATACATTCAATATTCCAATATTGATTTCTTATCATCCGTTGCACAAAGGAGCTGATCTTCCTGAAAACTTTTCACCACAATGACGTTCAGGCCCGATTTCATTTTCTATGTTGCATCAAAAGGCCAATGGCTTGATAACAATGGCTCTGAGCTAATGACAGATTGCAAAGCAAATGGAAAATAAAGTGGATTACAAAATATGGCTGCAGACGTGCAACATCAATACATCACACCTCCAGAGGCATTAATTATCTCACATTACATCATACAGTTATGACTGTGCAGGCTGAAGACAGTCATGACGAAATCTACAAAATGTGCCGGATCTTGAATAAAAGTTGGAAAGATACAGTAGGCTTCAGGCATGCCAAAGTGTATAAACACATTCCATTTTATTTGCACTGCCCACTATGGTCCCCATCTCTTTTAATGCACAAATAGCTTAAGAGCATTATTTGCTCCCCAATGGGAAAAGAAAATGTCAATACATCGTCATGCTCCAGTAAAGCAGAAACAGATGCCATATCAGGTGATAAACAGTGATGCATAGAAATGCAAACTTAGTGTTTAGGGAATGTTCTTAAACAATAAGGTTCAGTTGCAAACTGCATGTTTTGTTTATGTACAGCATTCGCAATGCCTCAGGAAAACGACTGGGCTTTGTCTGAAAGTAGGCCTAACAATCTTTAACTCCAAACTTATTGAAATGGGAACTCTAGATTTTTATGAGTCGTGACAGATGAGATGTTTTAACGAATTTAGGATACATAGCACAATATAGTTTCAAGCTAGCTTATACAGAAAGAAAATATATTAGCAGTGCTGAAGTAATGAAAGAAACAGGGCTTACAAGGTTATAAAGCAGACGAGAAGCATAATTGTCTTCTACTTATGTACTGTAGTAAGCACAGTGATGGCATATTCAATGGGTAATTTTATAGCACTCTGACGGTCACGTAAATAACAATGACCCTGTGTTACAAGGACAAGAGATGTCAGCAGCATTATTCCATCTTTCTTAATACTACAAAAGCAAGTTTATTCTTATGATAAGCTTCGCAGAAGTGTTTGGATGTGCCCAGTAAAATGTGATGTTGCATTAGTTGAGTGCACGCAAGCAGGCCAAAACAAGAACTTTTTTTATAAAGACGCCCAAGACCAACCGCAGTTTCACTATAATCAAATACAATCAAAACACAGAAATGCTCTTGTTACACAACCAATGAACCGATTTGAATAACATTGGTTGTATTTGAGAGAGGAAGCTAAATTCTGTAGCAAGCAGAATTTTGATTTAAGTCTTCAAATTTTTTAATGATAATTGTAAAAACAGAACATTTCAAACGAAACAAAGCCCTTGCTTTACAACTTCATAACTTCACAACAAAGACAGACATTGAAACTGGCGAGTGGAGACTGGCGACGAGTAAGTGGCAGGGCGTTCTTTATCTCATCCGCAGCGCTCGGCCAGCAGCATGCATTTTCACCGTGATCCGATGGGAGCCGACCTTGTTCACTGGACGCATGCTTGAGAGCAGCACGATACCATTGTGCAAGCACTTCGTCAAGTGGCTTCTTTCATATTTTGCTGGCTTTCTTTGCAACCCCCCCAAAAAAGGACAACATGAGACATATCGTAAAGGAACCAACTCGATCGGTGGTTTCTGAAGATGCTCTACAAATCTGCGTTTCATACTTGGGGTGCTCAGTCAATAATTAAAATGTTGGGTAATTAAACTTAATTATTACTTAGTGAGTTATGAAGAAAAAAATTGAGTTAGTATAGGCTATTGCGAATAGTATGCGTGTGGTTCAATTCACTCCCGATGCGCTTTTCATTTTTAAATACTTGGCTCAAGTTATGTGGGACACCCTGTACACTTGTGTGGTAGAGTTTCAATCAAAACATATTTACTGTGTGATTTATTATACAAAGTTTGCTGCATGCCATAATTAACTCGAAATGAGCAGCAATAGTATTACCGAGAATGTTCTCATGATCATGAAATTTGTCAATAATTGCTGGTGGGCTTGGCTGTTGCAACGTAGCTGCATGATGACATTGTGAAGGAGAGAGCGAGAGACTGTGTTGTGCACGAGATTTGTAAATTCCCTCCTGCATGCAGAGCAATAATACTTGGCTTACATGTTGACAGAAGCCTAGCTTTAATATGTTCAAACAGTGTTTAACAGCTCCTTTAAGGTTTGTGATCTTGCACAAAGATTGTTCAGTGTAATCCGCCGTCAAAGGGAACACGCAGCTAGTGAAATGTGGTGTAAAGGCACCCAGAATAATTTTTGATGTACAAAACAGGCCAACTTAAGATGTACGAATTGATTAACCCAGTTACTTCTTTCTGACAAAAACAAAGAAACATCCCAGTTGTACTGCCTTTATCACTTGTTAGCTGTTCCTTTAAACAGTGCACATTGTTGCCTCCAATGCTATGAAACACAGCTAAGGTTTTCCAGGAAAGCCTGCAGGTCAGGAGGACGCTATAGCTACCCCAATTCACATACACTTAAAACAAAAATACTCCTGTTTTTCTACAGCTAACAGTATCAAGTGAAGTTTTTTCCCAATAAATAAACAGAGTATTAAACTGACCTTTCAAAGTAGATTTTGCATTTATGCCCTCAAAAAGCGTGTAGAAAAAAAATGCAATGTAGTTTCCCATCCTGTAGCTCATCAGTTAACCCTTTCAGGACAGGCAACAAGTGGAGTCTTCACTTCTCTCAGGTGGTGCACTTGTCACAAATAACATCTGATGGCGCTAGAAGTTGTTGAAGAAAGAAGTTGAGAGCACAGATTCACTCGTACACAGTGAAGCCCATCCTCATATAAAAAATCTTTTTCCTACTAAACTTAACCTCCTTGACAGAAATTTTTCACGTGGTCTTGCTTTACACGATCGTCAGAATAATTTGCACAGGAAGACTCATTTGAGTCCAGTGCCACCTTTGCTAAAGTGTAATTTTTTTTTTAGAATAAAATTCATATTTCTGACAAACGTTCTTTCTGGTCTAGGAATCGTCTACATAAAAAAAAAATCAATTTTTCTGGCAAGTCTTCATTTCTTTAGTGTCCTTAAACACTAAAAAAGAATTACAGCAATTCTGTGAACAGACTTTTTTTTAGAGCATTACAGATGAGACAAAATTGTACACTGCATGTACCTCTAGAAAATACCACTGCTTCATGAAGATCACTTTCTAGAATACTCAGTTAAACAATTTATGCCCATTACATGCATACCAAATTTGTATAAAAAATTTGTTCACAATCGTGTGCTCCGTCATCTTCAGTTTATAGAGTCGTTATGTCTGTGTTTTTGCAGAGTTAAGGAATCGCCTAAACACAAAACTTATGTCTTCTTTTGCAATTTTCTGTATTAGTTTTCTTTTAAAAATTGTGGGGGGTTTAAAAAATTGAGGGCCTATAAAAAAATTTGGCTCGCAACAGCGATAGAATGAAGAATGTTAGGTGTAACGTTAAGAGACAGGAAGAGAGCGGTGTGGATCAGAGAGCAAATGGGGATAGCCAATATTCTAATTGACATTAACAGAAAAATATGGAGGTGGGCAGGCCATGTAATGCATAGGTTAGATGGCCAGTGGACCATTAGAGTTGCAGAATAGGTGCCAGGAGAAGGGAAATGCAGTCGAGGATGGCAGGAAACTAGGTAAGGCGATGAAATTAGGAAATTCACAGGTGCAAGTTGGAATCGGTTGGCGCAGGACAGGGGTAATTGGAGATCGCAGGGAGAGGCCTTCGTCCTGCAGTGAACATAAAATAGGCTGATGATGATGATGAGTCACAGAATATGGCTTTTTCTATTATACGCAAAAAAAAAAAAGAATTCATTCAAGTTCATTTAGCTGCTGTATTAGGCAAAAACTGTTAAGTGGTTCAGTGGCCACATTTCGATGGGGGCCAAAAAAATGCTCGTGAGCTTAAGTGCACATTAAAGAAACCCTGGCGATTGCTATTAATTTATTATAGCCCGAGTGTAGCTTCGGAATGTGTTCAATGAAACAAGAAATCAATGAAACAGTCACTCAATCCCAAGGTGAGAATTCCTGCATGTCCCATGTGTTCGAACAAGGAAGAGTGAAATAGTTCTCTTCAAATGCATTCGCTGTGCACAAAAGGACTAAGAATCCAAATATAAGCGGCAAAAGATTTTTGAAAAGTTGCTGACCGAAATGCAGTCATGGTCATTACAAGGACATCCTGCCAGCATGAAAATTTTTTCTGCGAATACAGTAATCTCACTCTAAGAATCACTTTGTTAACTTAGAAGAACTTGTTGTTGGGCGAGTTGGTGCATATTAGTAAGCAGTGTTATAACTGTGCAAACGAACGACCACAGAAAGAGCACACAAGGACAGGCGCAGACTTGCAACTAACCTTTATTCCACAAAGACCACATATAAGTACATCCCAGAAATATACCACTGTGCGTGCACGGAAAAAGCACAGTCACCAAAAAAACCTTTCTGTGCAAGCAACACGCAACTTAACTACATTCATCAATAAACCTCAACTCATTGTTGTGCAGATAAACTGAGATGTCGCTGACAAAATCATGTCCCTTCTTTCTTATAAGTCTTTCTTATAAGATACGCCTTGCGTAACTCGCTCGGCTATCTCGGCACCGGCACAAAATCACTTCTTTCAGGATCGGCTTATATGGGCACGCCAAGCAGTAGGTAGGAAGGTATGGTCCCACTCACTTTATTCCTAATTGTATGTGGTCTTTGTGGAATAAAGATTAGTTGCGAGTCGGCACCTGTCCTTGTGTGCTCTCTCTCTGTGGTCGTTTGTTCACGCAGTTGTAAAACATCTTTGCTGAGCAGAGTTAACCGATGATCAGCTGAGCTAGTTCAAACTGCTTTTACGACGAAGCTTAGCTTGAGGACAACTCCAACTTTCTGATTATATTACATACAAAATGCTCTAATAAAGGCAACTGCTGAATTGATATGAATAAAATTTGTTGTAAAAGAAAAGCTGAAGTTACATCGACTGTTGGAAGCAGAACTGGACTTAGGGCCTGTAATGTAAAAAAAGATGGCACGAAAGAGTTAAAAATAAAAACAATATTCTACTGCCAAGTGCAACTTTACATCAAAGACATATACAGTAGAACCTCAATGATACATTCCCGTTACGTACATTTCCCCGGAGTCAACATTCCCGATTAAGAACACAAAAAATGACCCAATAGAATTACGCTAATTTTTGCCAGTTTATACGTTCCCGGAAAACACAATTTTTCAGCACCAACGTTCAGTACATTGCCAAACTGTGATCGTATGATACGTTTTCCGCTCGCTAGATCCCATGTAAACAAGAAAATGCACGAGGCTCGCGCGATCGAGAACAGTATATAGCTGCCCGCCGCAGTAGCTTCACCGCAATACTCGCCCACCCATCTCACATGAAAATGCCAGCGCGCGCTCAGTTTCCCATTTCTGTCCCAGCAAATCTCTGCCCAGGTAGTCGCACTCCGCATCCACAGCTATCACCGCCTATTATATTGAGATAAGCATCTTCACCTATCTGTTTCACAGCGCATGGTGCCCTCAAAAGCATATCACACGATAACCGAAACGCGCCGCCGTTCCCTGCTGCAGACTGTGATCGTGTAAGTTTTCCGGCCGCTAGATCCCATGTGAACAAGAAAAGGCGCGAGGCATGTGCTATCGAGAACAGCATATAGCCACCCGTCTCACGCGAAAGCGATGGTGCACACATTTTTTTAACCCGCTACTAGCAAAATTATCACCACCCGAGTCATTGCACACCGCATTCACAGCTGTCGCCACCAAACCTACTGCGATATGCATCTTCGCCTATCTGTTTTACAGCGCGTGGTGTGTAGTGCCACTGGTAGTGCACTGCACGCTTCTAGTAGGCGACAATCTAAACGAGCCAAACGAGCTGCAGTTTCCTGCTGCAGGCTGCACGATGTTGTAATCGCATTTCGCTATGGCGGCATTCGGCATCGCCCACCAGCTCGATTTCCTCTCGGTTTCCTGTTGCCCCCTTAAAACACCACGCAATTGGGAAACAAGAACACGCGTCTCGGGCTGCCAGAGCAGCACCAGCTCGACGCACATCGGCGTCTCGAGCCGAGCCGCAGCAATCGGCGCGACGCTTCGCTTTATAGAGATGTTAACAATAGTTTAGTCTGTCAAATTTGTTTAGCTACTTCGGATCGTACGTTTTTCCGGTTAGTATGTTCTTTCTCACATTTTTTTTTAAACGTATGAACGAGGTTCTACTGTATGTCACAATTCTGTAAAGTTCATCAGAGTCAGACAATAATAACTGTCTGGAAATACATGGACGCATTCCATCATTTTCAAGGGTTAGAGAGAAGTTCCTTTCACAAACCAGTGATATAATACATTGCAATGCCAAACATCAATTTTGTCAGCATTGAATCTGACAAAATAATAATATTGTGATATATGTTTTCATAGCATAGTTGCAGGGTCATAAATGTAACAATGTTTCTCTTGAAATTTTCAGATGTTTCACATAGTTTTGTTAAATAAGTGAAGGCCTGTATAAATCTGTTCCCAAAAGTCAGTATTTGGACATTCTCTGTCGAATGCAATATATCTTGTCCAAAATTGGTTCAGTGGAAGCTGAGCAAGATGATGTCTCCATAAACACACACACAGACAAACCTTCGTACAATGAACTTGGATATATAACAAATTATTGATAATGAAGTAAATGTAAATTTTGGTTGGTCATGCTTTACTTCAATGGGGTCCTGCTGTAACGAAACCATAAATGCAGCATCAAACATGGTATTGGTTATTCAAAAGCAAATTTTTGTCTGCATTCAGCTCAAAATATGTATTCTAGTAGCCAAAATGTCAAGTACAGTGACCAACCAATTTTTCAGGCAGCCAGTTTTTCTAACCAGTGCAATTATTCGAACTTCCTTGTGGCTTCCCCACCCAGAACCCGTTGTATTAAGGCAACCAAAATTATGGACATTGCACAATGTGCTGCTCAATTTTTCCATTATCTGCGCACGCAATGTCATAAGCAGAACAGCCGTGGACAAAGTTGCCACCACATCGACTCAGCACCAAACTGAAAATTTGGTCGCAGGCCCTCGATAAAGCGGCGCTGTTTAGGCCTAGCAACTTAGGAGTACTACAGCTTTAATGAAAATTTGCTGACAGACGGTGAAATGGCTGGTGACAAGTCGTCACGAGAAGCTCGTCAATGTGTTAGTACTTGGAGACCTCATTGGTGATCAAGGGAGATCTATGAGCCAGACTTGGTAGCAAATCGCTAGGTAGTCACCTTGGTAGCAAAGTTGAGGACCCCATTGTGTCCAAAAACTCAGCGGTCGGCTATTCAACAAGAGCAATATGAAACTGCACATTTTGGACATGCATGCTTCAAATTTCGCCAAGCGGCTTGGCTTGGCTGCAGCTCGCAGGCTAATGCGCTGATCTCACGTGATCACAATGATCACATGGTTGTGTCAAGGTGCACATATACAATTTCCTGTGGTTCCCTTGCCACATATCACCATGGCAAGCCACTAAAGGGCTATCAAAATTTACTTGAGGCCATTTGCTGGCCTGTGGGAGGCATCAAACTTGCATTTCTTTCTAAGAGACCTGATTGCAACTTTTTTATTGTGTGCTGATAACAACTATTGCATATAACAAAGGTATATTTATGATGAATCTGACTTTGCTATAACGAGGTTTAACTGTACTGTATAGATTAGATATGAGCTCTTGAAGTAAAGCCTCCTCTGAACGCTTGATCAGGCAACAAGATTTCCAATGCACCTCATGTTTGTGTCAAAACAAATCTACTGTAACAAAAAAAAGGTATTAAAAGGCATACTTGCTAGATAATCTCGCATATCAAAGAAATCATTTAAAAAATGACAGCCATCGTCACATCCAAAATAACTTTGTACAGCTTATCCTAAAAAAATTCAAGCTTGAACACAAATATCTTTTGGATTGGACTTCTTTGTACAAGCATCCTTGCACATGGCAGAACCTAAATCCAGAGCTTTCGTGCCAGCATTGCTTGCATAACCTCTTGGGACAACACAGAGTTTCTAACTGGCAATCAACAAGGTACTTATTTAAACTTTACACACCACACTGTGTCTGAAGAGCAGTGGAAGACTGAATCATAAATAAATAGCAGATGGAAAGAAAACAATTGCTGTCGAGCTATAACAGTTTTAACAAACAAAGAGCGTCCCATAAATCGCATTGTCACACTGTTCCTCTTGCGATCAGCTTCAGAGAGGCAGCTGCTGTATCTCTCAGGTCAGTGTCTCCTGGCTCTGGAAGAAGGGTCATGTACACCAGATGCAAACCATGGTCTCTGCGAACGCACGGGCAGTGGACGACGTCCCAATGAAGAAAAGCTGTCCCTGACACGCCACGACGATGAGGTGTGTCTCTCTAGTTCCTCAAAGCTGTCATCACGAGACTGTACAAGGGGCCACCGGGACGTTGGCAACAGTAGTCCGGGAGGGTTGTTGAACACATAAGACGGCTTAGATGATGTGGCCGATGACAGAAATCGTTGTTCACGAGGGTGCGCACACTGGCCGCCCAAGGAGCATAATGGCTGCACACAGAGTGGCGAGGGGTGCAGAAGTTGATGCTGCTGCTGCGACGGGAGACTGATGTGCCGGCGTCGCGGCTGTGGCAGGGGTCAGACAAGCATGTGTACGGGGGACAGGTCATCAGCCTCACAGCCATAGTTGTCCTTGTCAGACTCAGCTAGGTCCAGGTGCTCGAGGGTCGCTGTCGCCATGGCGATGTCTGGGATCATCTTGCTGAGATTGCTGTTCTCACTCTGCAGCTAAAGGGATGAAAGAAAGAAGGCGTGTGAGGCAAGATGGCTTTCATTCTCCTAAATGTTAAGCATCACCTATTTACATGGAGTGAGATGCGGAGGGCACTGGAGCTGCAATGCAAGTGTCACGAACAATATGTATGGCTGGCTAAGTGCTGTTTACTGTAACTGGTTTCGCATAGTGTACAAACTTCATTCCAATTGGCCTTGCTTTGAGCTGTACTTTGCAGTGGCATCAAAACATGCACAAGTAACTTTTTCAACTGGAATCCTACACGTGTCAATGTGCCTCCATTTGGACAGATGAACAAAATGCCTGGCTGTACTTAATGTATGACCATATCTGGCACATAATATCTGTCCAGACTACTATGTGTTGGTCTGTAAGCAGACGCTCCCTCCTACCTCAGCCAATCGCAGTGCCCTCCTCCCCAGGTGCGGTTGCCTGTGAAGCCTGAGGTCGGAGGGCGGAGCCAAGCGCCGAGGCGGCGCTCGTGAAGGCGGGACCAAGATGGGGTTTGGTGGAGCTCGAGCCGAAGTGGCAGGCCTCGCCACCATGAGGTCCAGGGGGTCTTGTGTCATAGATGCGGGGGTCCAGTCCTCATTTGGGGGCGGGGCCTGAGCGAGCAAGGTGGCAGCCTGGTCGGGAAGCCCTGCCTCCCGCACCACGCGCAGCTGCAACTGGTGGCTGATGGCACAGCGATTGGCCCCCAGCGAGTAGGCGCGGGCCGCCCCCTGGCGCAACTCCTGCTCCCGCTGCCGCATCTGCCGTAGCAGCTCTTCACTCAGTACTGCATGCACAACATACACAGAGTTGGAATACAGCAAGAGAGCTGTATTCATTATGTATTTCATTCATCCCCAGTTCTGTATAAAAGTCAGAAGCTGGAATAACATAACCACTCTATTCCAATGGCTAATGGTGGATGATGAAGGAAAGAATTTAATAGGAAAGAATCCATATATATTCTACAAGGCCCATATAACTTAGTTTGCTGAATATGTTTTTGTTTGTCTACAGTATTTCAGCAATACTTTACATCCCTCCCGGCTATTACAATTCCTCTTATAGTCCACTCTCCTGTACAATTTTGTCACATAGCAGTGACGGTAAAGAAAGCAGCAAAACTGTGAATGATGAAGCTAGTGTTTTATTGGGCGAACATGTGCCCTCAAAACAGGCTACACTCAAGAAGTAACGATAGCAGCGACCACAGACGGCGATCGGCGAAAATCTGCTCTGCCAGTCAAGTGCGTTGGCTTTTCTACCCAAGTCATAAAAGTTTCCAGAGTAATCGCTGGTGCCTGCATGTCTTCAAGAAAGTACTACACAATTTGCATCACTTATACAATCAGGTTACACAAGCTTCGGTGACAACAGACAACGCATACAACCATCGATAACATTACAGTAGCTTCCAATCATGCAGGCACGTCTTGTGCTGGGCGATAACTTCAAATTGTTAGTGGGTGAAATGCAGTCCCTGAGAAAAGGATAAATAAGTACACATGTCAATACATTGGTTTTGTTGTTTCATCACTGTGGCCACGAGTCATTTAGTAATTTTAAACTCTTACAATATATCATAGAATTACTTAATCCACTGCATACTACCCCATATTTGTTTCCTATTCTGTGTTTTAAATATATTCGTGTTGTGTTCTACGTCTGTATTCCCCACTTTTCACTTGCATGTCATTCTCGCATTGTGCGCCACACTAGAGAACCAAAGCAGTCAGTGGTAACTTGTATTGGTGCTTTACAATTTATTCATTTCTGTTAGTGCTTTACAATTTATTCATTTTATTTAAAAGCACTTCCAATCTCGCAAGAGATCATAGCAAGGAGGGAACGCACATGCACACAGTGAAAAAGAGGGTTAGAACAAATATTGTAAAACACAACACGATACAGTTTTACAATAACTATACACCAAGTCAACTGCAAAATTATACAAAAACAATTACATCAGATACAGTCAAAAGTAAGCAAAACAAAATGAAATCAGCAGAATGTGAGCTAGCACATGGATTATTATGCAGCAAGTATGGATTAAGGGGGAGATGCTCCACCCAAAAACTTTTAAGGCAAAGCTTTTCTTTGCGAACCTTGTCGGGTTTCATGACCGTTGCTACGGCCTGGCTGTTCCCTTGCCAAATAGGCCAAGTAATCACAGCGAAGCACACATACCGCACATGCCGCTGGGTTCCTTGCAGCACCACCAGAGGGCACTCCTTTTCGTACATGTGCCGACGCAGAGATATTGTAGCAAATGGACGTGCTTTTCAGGGCTCCGTGGCGGCAACGAAATCATACGTTTTTTTGCATGCTTTGAGCTTGTTTCTGTTTTGGATTTGCGGCTTTTCTTAGCCTATAAATATAATTGGGTAGTTCTTTTTTTATCCCTCTCTTTTTTGTGCGCAAATGTGTTTCGTGTAAATTTGGTTTTGCAGGATAGTCAGTGTCCTCTCGTGCCACGTGTTTAACATGTGTAACTGGGTGGGACGTTAGGTCTTTATAGCCTTTAAATAGTAGCTTGGAAGTGGCAAGACTAATAGCTATTAGTGGTTTTACTGTGTCTGTTTCGGTAGGAAAGTGAGAGCATGGCCGCGTGGTTGAACATGTGTGAAAACGTGTCATACCTTAAGTCTCAGCGGCATTGATTGCTTTTAAAACGTTGGTAAGAATTACTTTGCGACATTTTAAGGATTTAGATCCTGTGCGTGTCGGTTTTTGCTAGAAGGCACGTGCTCTGCATTATTATAGTACTATAGTGCTATAGTATTTGCATTGGGAAAAAGCCGTGCAATACATGGCAAGAAAGCCGGGAAAGCAGGCAGTGAGCGGGGGGTCCCTCAAGGCAGATCCGGGGACGGATGAGAATGGAGAGGGAGTCGAGTCAATCGGCACACACTGTGGTGTCGATGCTAGGCTGAAGAAAATGGAGGCTTTCCATGAAGAGCTTGTCAAACAGGTTGAAGAGCTCAAAAACGAACTAAATAGGGAGTGTGATGCATGGAAGGTAGTGAAAAAAAACTTGAAGCAGCCGACGAAAAGCTGAACAGGGCCGCCATTGTGAACGACAATGGTCGTGACAATGGACCACAGTCCCCAGATGTGACAGGAGAAGGAGTGCTAGCAAAGTATGTGGAATATGGGCAATGTGGTGAGGGGTTAGGTTTCCCTGTGGCCGCTCCGGGAAAAAAGCAGGAGTGCAGGAGTCAATCCCCCTTTTAGAATCCGAATCACGGGGAAAAAGACAAAGGGAAGCAGAGAGAGGTAGGAGAGATTGAAATGGTGATTATCGCCGGCGGCTCAAACCTGGCTAGGTGCTCAGAAGCAATGTGGAGAGGGTGAAAGGCGATAAAATAGTGGCGGTAGGGACATTTCCGGGGCGGACACTAGGTTTTGTCATGGAGTCAGCAAAAGAAAAGGTCGCGGAAAATGCCCACATGCACAACCTTGTCATAGTAGCAGGTGGGCTAAGTGACGTCCTAAACAGGAAAAGGACAGGACTAGCACAGTGCTTGACGAAGGGGGTGGGCAACTTGTGCGAGCAATCCCCCCAGGTGCAGATCGTGGTGTGCATGGTGCCGGAGATGCCTGTACGTGACAGTCACGTACAAAGCCGTAATGGCTGCTAATGAGGCAATATGCAAAATGAGCAGAGAGAAAGGCTTAGAGGTTGTTGAAGTAAACAGGGAAATGAGGAGGTGTGGTGGCTTTAAACAAGACGGGATCCACTTCAATTACAGGCTCGCATGACAAGTGGGATGGCGACTTGCTGGTCATGCTGTTGCTTTTTTTAGGGGGCCCACGAGCGCTCAGGAGGCCAGAGTAGGTAGTAATGAAGAAGGTCCCCTAAGCAAACCTCAGCATAATGAACAATAAAAACAGCGCTAAATGACACGACGAGTGAAGGGACACAGACAACAGCGCTGACTAACAACCTGTTGTCTGTGTCACTTCGCTCATCCTGTCGTTTAGCGCTGTTTTTTATTGCTCATAATCATGAACCAACCAGCCCAAATGCGTACTTTTCTCAGAATAAAATAACCGCCAATATAACAGAAAAAGAAGGAAAGCAAGAAAGAGATCTCGCCATGCAATAGACCACATAAACATGCAGGGCGGCAGTAGAAAGGAAAAGTGGGCAGGGATTGAGGAGCAGCTAAATAGAGAACAAATAGGGGTGTATGCAGTCACAGAAACACACCTTTGAGACTGGGAAGAGTCGCCAGTGATTCAGAATTATGTTTGGGAAGAGTGCAACAGAACTAAGTTGGAAAGAAAGGGTGGGGGAGTCGGACTGCTTACCCATAAGGGAGCCAAATAAAAAAAAGTAAATTCAAAATTTCAAGAGCATCTTTGGTTATCAGGTATAATGAGTGGAAAGAAAACTTGACTGGGCGTTACGTATTTGTGGACTGGAAATAATTGTGCAGAGAAGGGTAAAGACTATTGGCATGCATAAGTGCTGATATTAAGGGTTTCGGGAATGATGCCGAAATTATCCTATTAGGTGAGATGAATGCCCACATACAGGATTTAGATGGCTATATCAACAACAATGAGAAGTCAATGCTAGACCTTTGTGAGCAACATAAACTTGTTATCATGAATACAGGGCCTAAGTGTGAAGAGCAGATCACGTGGGAAGTGGGAAACCAGCATTCAACCATTGATTACTATCTGATGACAGAAGGAATTCATGATAAGCTGGGAGAAACGGTCATTGATGAGGAATGGTATAGCAGCATAGGGAATGACCATAAACATATCATTTTGAAAATGGGATATGTAGTTGGGAAAGAGAGCAAGGAGTGCAAAATGGCCAGTCCAAATTTCAATGCTGAACAAATAACAAATATAGTCACTAGAGTCGAGGAAGACCTTTGCAAATGGCCAAGTAAAGAGTGGGAATATAGTGAGCTTCTAAGTGTGAGCTTCTAAGAGAAACAACATGTTCGTTGGAAAGGAAAAAAGAAATCGAAAAGCTGGTGGAACAGGGACATATGAGAAGCGATCGTCAAACGACGGAAAGTATCCCGAGAGCACATGCAGGCAAAGAAGTCACAGTTGCCGCAGGATGAAGTAGCGAGTAAATGGGAAATATACCGGGAGAAATAGCCTCTGGTTCAAATACTGGTGCAATCAAAGATAAAAGGTGAAAGTGAACATTGGTTGTCAGAAATACGTGAGAAAAAGAAGGTCGCATTTAGAGTATTTTGGAACCACATAAAATTATTAGGCAAGAAGTAAACAACAATACAACAACATATCTTAGACGAAGATGGAAACAAATTGGAAAGGAAAGCGGCACTAAATAACATCCGAAAAATAGCAGCCAAATCTTTCCAAGTCAATGATGAGTTTGTTTTTAAAGAAAAAAAGAGAATGAAAAAAGAGCTGGAGCTGACAAATTTCAACTGGAAGAAAGCCAAAGAGAAAATTCCTACGCACACAACCACAGGGCTAGGCGAGGTTCCCGTTAGGCTCATTAATGTACTAGGACCTAAAAGTAAGGAAGCTCTGGTGAAAACAGTGGAAAAAACTTTAAAAGATAGACAAATGCCAGAGAGTTGGCGACAAAATAGAATGAATTTAACTTATAAAGGTAAGGGTTCGAAAGATAGAATTCACTCGTATAGACCGTTGACCCTTATATGACGCAGTTGATGTGGTTGAGTGGGCAGAACAGCAGCGACGCTGGAATGTTGCTAAAACGCTGCCTGTTTTTCATGCAGTTTTTGGGATGCTTCCATGGATTCTTCCGCGGCGACGCTGCCTTATCTTCCGCGCTTCCCTTTCACCGGCACGTGAATGCAGTCGATGGCGTGCCCATGGACTGCCCTGTCACTCCTGTTGGTGATAGCCCTGGCATGCCTCGTGGCTTTGCGGACAGCCTCCCACGTGCTTCGCTTCTGGCTGATGTCATCGTCGCTCTACCAATCACCACTAAGCTGCGGTCAGCGACGTCTACACCGGATGACATAAAGGTCTTCGCAATGGCACCTTCCTTCAGTGGGCAGAACAGCAGCGATGCCGGAATGTTGCTACAACGCTGCCTGTTTTTCACGCAGGTATGTTATATTCAAGGTGCCTATAGCTACTGTTCTGATGACCGCTTTTTGCTGCTGCTGTTCTGCCCGAACAGTGTTGTTACTTGCTGCTTTCACATTTTGCACTGTTACGATAGCCTTCTCTTGAGTGGGGACGTTGAACTTAACCCTGGACCTAGAGGGGGTGCCTTCGGCAAGTACATCAAAGTCAAGCGAGGCTAATAACACTACTACAAGTAGCAGTCAGTGCTCCACTAGTTCCCCTCCAGAGACGGCTAATCTTCTCAAGCAATTGTTGGGTGGTCAGAAACAAATTGCACGTGACATTACCGATATCAAGGAATCTTTTAATTCCCGCTTTGAAGCCTTTGAAACAAGTGTATCTCGGCTCGAATCTTCTACAGCAGCTGTTGACAGTAGTGCAACATATGACAAGCTTAACTCCGAAATTGTCTCACTTAGGGAATCTATCACTAAACTCACTTCAAAATCCGATGAGTTAGAAAACCGTTCACACCGGAACAATATTCTTTTGCATGGTTTACCGGAAACACATGATGAAAATACTGCTTCTTTACTGCAAGCTGTAGCACAGGTGCTAAAAAAACAACTTCAGATAAAACGTACAGATATTGAGCACTGCCACCGTGCGGGCAGATAAAAAGAAGGGCGATCACGTCCTATCATAATGAAGATTTTTGACTTTAGGGAAAAAAATTCAAGTTATGAAAAATGTTACGATACTGAAAGGGTCTGGTTTGTACATCACTGAAGACTTATCACCGAATGCGCAAGCCTTATGAAAGAAACTGTGGGACGCAACTGCAAGTTTTCGTGATAATAGATCCAGAGTGAAACTATGCTACGATCATGCCTAAATTGATGACACGCGCTACATATGGGACACTGGTACAGACAGTTTAAAGCGCGATTCTGGTCATGCTCCTAACACACCTATTGTTTCTAAAGCCGGAGCAACTTCTCGTTGACTTCCGTCAACTACTGGTAAGCTAAGTATTTTGTATTTCGATGCTAGAAGTATCGTTAACAAGTTCGTGCCTTGATTGACTCTTGTTACGTCATATTCTCCCCACGTAGTGGCCATAACAGAGACCTGGCTGCATGATGGCATGTCTGACTCTGAATTTTGCCCACCCGGCTATGCAGCAATACGGAATGACCAATTAAGTGGTAAAGGTGGTGGTGTTGCGCTGCTCATTCGCTCAGACCTAAAATTTTCTGCGCTCCCTAACACACTTGAGGTTGAAGTTGCTTGGTGTAAGCTATATTTAAACAAACTTTCCATAATTCTTGGCGTATGCTATCATGCTCCAGGTTCCTCATTAGAAGATTTACGGAGGCTTAGCATATTCATGCATGAACACGACTTCACCACCTCGAACCTTATGCTCATGAGAGATTTTAATGCACCGGGCATTGACTGGCAAACCCTGAGTTGCACAGGTCGTGACCTTTCGATTTCGAAGGAACTTCTTTCTCTTTCATTACCCCTTGGTCTTACTCAAATAGTACAACCTCCAACCCGGCATAATTCTCTCTTGGACTTAGTTTTTCTCAGTTCTCAGCTCGTTCTAACTGGCTTTCAGTGCGATGTGATCAGTGGCATTTCTGACCACCAAGCCGTACACGTGTGCCTTCCCTCTTCATTTATTAAGCTTCAGTCTAATATTACACAGTTTTTCAACTTCACTCACGCTGATGATACATCAATAACAGACACTTTAGCTTCTAACTTTGATTCCTTCCAAGCACTTGGTCTACGTGATAACGTCCACACATTAGTTGATGCATTTGAGCGCATCGTGAAACTATGCATTGACAATTTTGTTCCCCTCAAGACTAAAAAGAGAAATCCTAAAATTCCATGGATGAATCGCTGCATATATCGCGTCGTGTTCGTCGTCTGCGCAGACTGAGAAAGGCATGTAATCCTGACAGTATAATTCGCTTTATTACCGCTAAGGAAGAGCTACGTATCAAAATGAAAACAGCTAAAAACTTTTATTTTCAAGTTGAACTACCAGGACTATTACACTCTAACCCGCGCAAATTCTGGACTTCCATCACACAAACTAAAGCTGCTGCAGTTTCCTTTATATTAGAAGGCACGGCCATTTCAGACCCCTCCGATATAGCTAATGCTTTTAATGTCTATTTCCAATCAGTGTTCACACATGACAACAACTCTCTCCCGCCGTTCACAAATACTAATCCTGAGCTTTCTATCGGTGATGTAGTAATCAGTGAGAATGGCATCCTAAACTTGATTCTCAATTTAGACACAAAGAAGTGCCCTGCTCCTGATAACGTTCCAAACAGCTTTCTAGTAAGATACTCTCTCTGGTGTTCCCGTTATTTGGTGGTTATCTTTCACAAATCCTTGAATTCAGGCATCGTCCCCCATTCTTGGAAGCTAGCCAAGGTCCTGCCTCTGCATAAATCTGGTGAAAAGCATTTTTTTTCTAACTATAGACCTATATCGCTTACCTCCAATTCCAGAAAGCTACTAGAACATATCATACACAAGCATATAACAGAATACCTTGAATCGAATAAAATTCTCTCTAACATACAACATGGATTTCGTCGTGGTTTCAGCACAACACAACTGGTGGAATTTTCACATGACATTACTAGAAATCTTGATATTGCAAATCAAATTGATGCATTATTTGTAGACTTTTTCAAAGCTTTTGACACGGTTATACACAACAAGCTACTAAGTAAACTAAACCTAATTTTAGATAATCCTCGACTGATCGACTTGCTAGCTTTCTCAACTCTCGCTCTCAATTCGTTTCATTTAATTCAACTTCGTCCTCCACTGTAAATGTAACATCAGGTGTTCCACAAGGCTCTGTTCTGGGACCTTTGTTATTTTTAATCTTTATGAATGACCTTCTGAACAATATTAAGTCAAAAATCCGTCTTTATGCCGACGACTGTGTCCTATACCAGGTAATTTCTTCTCCGAGTGATCACGCCTTACTTCAAGATTCCTTCAAGAGATCTTGCGCCTGGTGTACGGACTGGCAGATGTGCATCAACTTTCAAAAAACCATATTAGTGTCAGTCACAAACAGCCATTTTCCATCACAGCATGTGTACGCTTTCAATAACAGAATAGTTCCACGGGCACGGATGTATAAATACCTTGGAGTTATTTTCACGCACAACATGTAGTGGTCTCAGCATATTGATCATATCACATCTACAGCAGTAAGAAAATTAGGTTACTTAAGACGAACATTGTCTAAATCTCCAAAAGACACCAAATTACTAATGTATAAAATGCTCATTCGTCCTGTATTAGAGTACGCTTCATGCGTTTGGAACCCGTATAAAGTGTGTGACATCAACAAAGTCGAATCGGTACAAAGGAAGGCTGTTCGCTTCATTTGTCACCGCTATGATCATAATTTTTCACCCTCATCTGCAATGAATTCCTTGAATTTATCTCTTCTATGCACAAGGCGACATATAGATTCCATGAAGCTGTTACATTCGATTATTCACTCATGCTGTCAACTATCTGCTGATGATTACATCAGATATGCTAGTGCTCTTCCAACCAGACGTTGCCACTCCTTCAACCTAAAGCCTTTCTTCGCACGTACTAACATGTTCCAACACTACTATTTCCCGAGAGTTGTCGAGTGCTGGAATGAATTACCCGGTTCTGTTCGTGAATTGACACTACGTGATTTTGTAGAAGCACTAGTGCGATAAGATTGCTTCCCCTTGCTGTTTTTTTTTTTTTCTAGTATCTACTATCTTCAACTGCCTTTGTTTCTGTTTATGTTTACTGTACTCCACTCCTGCAATAGCCCTGAATAGGGCTGCAGTATATTAAAATAAATAAAATAAATAAATAAATATCGGTAACATACAGGCTAGCAATGCAGGCAATCAAATTAAAGCTTCAAGCATGGGCAGAGAATAACGCCATTGTGGGAGAACTTCAGAATGGCTTCAGAATAGATAGGCACATAGATGATAATTTATTTGTTCTTACTCAGTGTATTGAAATATCAAAAGTAGAAAGCAGACCGTTATTTGTGGCCTTTTTAGACATTACAGGAGCCTATGACAACGTAAACTGCAACATTTTGTGGGATATTCTGCAAGGGGAAGGCTTAGGTGGCGATTGTCGACAGCTTTTGAGAGATTTACCTAGAAAATACCATTTGCGTTGAATGGGAAGGAATGAGGAGCGAGGAGAAAGTTCATATCAACAAGGGACTGAGGCAGGGGTGCCCTTTCTCCCCACTGTTGTTTATAATGTACATGGTAAGTGTGGTATCCTGTGTTGGCTTCTGGTTTCGGTTTTGGGTCGTTTACGTCAGGGCGCCACTCAGCGCCAAACGCTGTAAGTTGCCTCCTGTTTCCCCTCGCAGTACTAAAAGAGCATTCTTTGTCTGGCCCCCGACTGAAGCAGTCCGGCTCTTTCTTGCGGCGCTGCGCGCCCCGGCCGTTTAGGCCTCATGTCGTAAACCTTTCATCCGGCCGCCCCGTCGAAGCTACAACAAACTGGCGACGAGGTAAACCATTACTCTGCTTCCTGCGTGCCCTTGCCGTACTACTTCTGCTCCTCGTCCTGCTACCGGCATGCAAGACGCCGCAACTACGTCTCCTCCGTCAGCCGCAACTCCTCTGCCTTTGTTTTCGGTGCCCGGCATGGCGTTCGTACCCCACATGCCGCCTTTCCTGGCACTACCCGGCACTCCTGCGGTACCGTGGCTCACATGGAAACGGTACTTTTGCACGTTTCTCAAGGCAACCGGAGGCGAGGCACTACAAGACGAGAGGAAGAAAGCCATTTTACTTAGCAACTTAGGCTTAGAGGGGCAGCGTCTCTACGACGACCTCGCGTTGCAAACGGACCAGACGTGTACTACGTTCAAAGGCATTCTCCGCATCTTCGACCAGCACTACGAAGAATGCACCAATCACGTGGTGCACCGCATTATCTTCCGGGACAGGAAGCAACTACCTAGAGAAACCTTTCAGGACTTCGTCACTGCGCTACAAAGGCTAGCGCCTCCTTGTGCGTTCGGCGCTTGGCACGACGAGTCCCTCCGCGACCAAATCCTCCAAGGCGTCGCATCAACAAGAATTAGAGAAAGGATACTCTACAAAGGAGTGTCCCTCACGCTCAAGAAGGCCCAGGAAATCGGTCGAACCATACAGCAAGTTCACAAAGAACTTCAAGTCTTCGACAGCTCGTCCGTTTAGCGCGTCTCGACGCAACACCAAGGTGGCGTCGACAGCCATCACCTTCCTCGCCCGGGCGCGCAAGATGGCGGTTCCCGCCACCCTTCTCCCTCGACCCGGCAGCTTCAAGATGGCGCTCGGCGGCATGGCGGAAAGTCGCGATCTGGGGAGGCTGGCCAACATGGCGAGCGGCCCGAACTCCGCGAAGCCAGTCGAGACATTGCGGGCCATTGCTACCGATGTGGTTCACCTCACCACATTACATCTGATCCAGGCTGTTCAGCCAAGCACGTTTCCTGCCGTGCGTGCGGAAAAGTAGGACATTTCGCTTAAGTTTGCCGTTCGAGCAACCGAAAGCATCGACAGTCCCCTGCTTGTACGCAGCTTGTTTTCACTGCATGCCAACAAGTGTCAGGAGTTCCAGCTGACCCAAGCGTTTAGTTTCCGTCTCTCCCGCACAGCGCTCCCTCGGAGTTCGCCCAGCCGTACTCGTGACAATCGGGACTTGTAAACGACTTCATCCGCGGCGTTCATCTTCGAGCTTCAATGCAACCAGTCTCGGCGAAACTGCGTCCTCAACCTCGGGTTCTCCGTGAGCAAGTCTGCGCTGCAAACGGTATTTCGTCGGTGGAAAACAAAGTTCAGTCAGTTTTTCAGGCACCGCAGCCAACTGACAAGTAGTCGCTGCATTCATTTCTCGGTGTCATGCGATACTACGCTAACCTGATTCCCCAGTAGGCTGAATTGGCAGAGCTGCTTAGGAAACTGCTAAAGCAAGGACAACCGTTTGTCTGAGATCAGGATACCGAGTGTAGCTTCCAGACTATTAAGGAGGTAATTGCATGCAAATTCGGCTCTTACGCTAAAAGTGTTAAGACGTACGTGGACCGTCGTCGTGCATCAAAATGCCCTCAATTTCGTCCAGGAAATCTCATCCGAGTACGCAGCTCGAGAAAGTCCGATCCTAAATACTCAGGACCATTTAAGATTTACCGTAGGGTAGGTCGCAATACTTTATCGCTTGAAAATGGCAAACGATGGAATGCATCCAAACTTGTGAAATACCCTGCACTACAGGATTTCCTTGGAAAATTCACTGAAAAGAGCCACTCCAGTGACTACCCGTCTCTTGACGATTGTCTCCCACCTTTTCTTCCAGTTACTACTGGTATAGGGGATACATTACGTTTCTTGAAGCGTAATCGTGCAGTACGCACATCATTACTATGGTGCTGACGGCCACACGAATTTGTCTTTCATGCCAAAAGGTTTTTTTTAACATTAAACGTCCTTAGCATTGTTACGGGGGGACTATGGGGTGTGGGCTCGTCGGCTGGCCACCAGTCAACATGACCAACCCGTTGCTTTTTTACATGCAGTTTTTCCTGTTCGGCACGACAGCGGTCAGCGCATTGCAAGATTCAACGCCCTTGCTCATCACCACGGCAGGTTTCTATGGAGACTGTGCATACGCACCGCCACACCATGAACATCGCTGGGCGTCAATGCGTCCAGACCTATCGACATCATCAAGAGCGCATATAAGAAGCCAACTGCCACTAGAACCTTCCAGTGGGCTCGTCGGCTGGCCGCCAGTCAACATGACCAACCCGTTGCTTTTTTACATGCAGTTTTTCCTGTTCGGCACGACAGCGTTCAGCGCATTGCAAGATTCAATGCCCTTGCTCGTCACCACGGCAGGTTTCTACGGAGACTGCGCATACGCACCACCACACCATGAAGATCGCTGGGCGTCAATGCGTCCAGACCTATCGACATCATCAAGAGCGCATATAAGAAGCCAGCTGCCACCAGAACCTTCCAGTGGGCTCGTCGGCTGGCCGCCAGTCAACATGACCAACACGTTGCTTTTTTACATGCAGGTCAGTAACAAAGCTTCTACTGTTAAATTCAGCGATAGATGTTTCATCCAGCTGACGTGCCCACGCAGCCTTTGTACCTCTGTTTGGTTGTTCATGATTTTGTCTTCTCTCTTCTAATGCTTTCTGGGGACGTAGAGCCCAATCCTGGGCCTGGGGCTACGACCGATGAACTGTTAGTCGAACTACTTAATGGCCAGAAAAAAATAGAAAAACGGTTAGATGAAATTGAAATGAAATTAAAGGTGGTTGAGGAGTTGGCACTGGCTATTAAAGAAGTCAGCAAAAAAGTCTCTGGCCTCGAGAAAAGTGTGCAGAGGTTGCAGGAGAAATTTGTCATCGTTCCAGGAGGAACAACCTTCTGGTTTTTGGGGTCAAAGAAACAGCTGCCGAAACTCATGATGATCTGAAGCAAGCTGTGTTAGAGGGCGTGTTTAAGAGCGTTCTCGGTGTGCAAGTTTCCTCGGCTGAACGACTTCATAGGATCGGGCGCAGACACGGGACTACACCACGCCCAGTCATAATCAAGCTTTTCGACCACCGCGAAAAAATGGCCGTACTACAGAATTGTTTCAAACTAAAAAACAAAGATATTTCGGTCTCGGAAGACTTCTCAGCGCCCGCAAGACTTAAAAGAAAGAAACTCTGGGATAGCGCCTCCGAAATTAGAGCTGCTGGGGGGAAAGTCCAACTAGTGTACGACAAAATTAAGATAAATGGTGAGCTATTCCGATGGGATGGCACAAGTGACAGAAGGATTCCCACAGGCAGACAAACTGAAGAAAGACACCAGTCACAATGAACCCAAGCAGATGCCCAAAAGCCGCTCCGTTTCATCAACCTTAATGCACGTAGCATCGTTAATAAAGCTGATGATATTGAAAGTATCATTTTAACACACAAGCCACATATTCTTATAATCACGGAAACTTGGCTTCACCCCGATATCTCCGACGAGGAAGTAACACCACCAGGTTACGGAATTCACCGTAAAGATAGAAGTTCGCGCGGCGGTGGTGTTGCAATTATTTATCAACAGTCACTACTCGTGTCTAGGTTACCTGATATACCTGCCATTGAGTGCGTGCTCATTAAAGTATATTTTGATGGGCACACTGTAATTGTAGGAGCCTTCTACCGTCCCCCGACTCAAGATAACTTCTTTCTCGAGCTTAACGAATTCCATTGTTCTAGCAAAAGCTATTCTTGTAATGTCCTCATGGGTGGTGATTTCAATATGCCTTCAATCGACTGGAGTACCGATTTTCCTGAGCCCCTTTCTAGTGCTGCTGAACCTTTTGTAGACCTCGTAGTATTCCATGATTTAGCTCAGTTAGTAAAAGAACCCACGCGCATTCAGAATGATACAGCTTCAATTTTAGATCTATTCCTTGTAAGCAATGCAGTGATCAGTCGTGATCCCGAAGTACATATTTTTGACGGTATATCTGATCACAAACTGATATCTTTAACAGTTGAACTTGGACGTCCGACTGAAACCAGGAAAAAAAGGTGCCTTGTTCCAAACTTTTGCCGCGCTAAGGACGTTGACATATTGGACGCCATGGATAGGTCGCTGGATGATTTCATACTTCTTTCTGAATCGAGCACGTGCTGTGTGAACGAGCTGTTGTGCTTCTTTAGGAACCTAGTCTTAAAATGCGTCAGGGACTTTGTTCCAATGAGACTAAGCATTCAACAGCGCACACACCCATGGATTACAAAGGAGATAGTGTGGCTGGAACGGAAGGCTAAACGAATAAGAAAACAGCACCGTCAGTGTACCACAGAGGACAAAGCCAGTAAACTTTCCAACATACGCCTGCAACTAAAGGCAAGCATTAAAAAAGCAAAGGAATACTATCAAAGTGTATCTTTGAAGAATTTTCTGCTGTCCTCCCCGGCAAAGTTCTGGCGTCATTTTTCTTCGAAAAAGCAACCCTTGTCTAGTTTCTGCATCGACGGGGATACCATAACTGATAAAAGTTTGATAGCAAAGTCTTTCAATCAATTTTTCTGTTCGGTATTTACTGATGACGACGGTCATAAACCAAGCTACCTTCCAGTTGATTGCCCACCAATTGCAGATATCTCAGTGACCAAAGAAGGCATTTTATCTCTCTTGTTAAATTTGAATACAAAGAAATCGCCTGGAATGGACGGCATACCTTACTGCCTTTCTCGTGAGATATGCCGAGTGGTGCTCAAAATATCTGTGCATCGTATTTAGCAAGTCTTTATCGCGTGCGGAAGTTCCGGATGACTGGAAGTACGCAAAGGTTACCCCGATACCCAAATCAGAAAACAGGTCGCTTATCACTTCATACAGACCAATTTCACTGTTACCCACATGTGCAAAAACCCTTGAGCATATTATATTTAAACATATTTCGGTCTTTCTTAATGACAACAATATCATTGATCCCAGGCAGCATGGGTTTCAGAAGGGACTGTCTACAACAACACAGCTACTGGAAACTGTCCACGAACTTGCAGCAGTTCTAGATAAACAGGGCCAAACTGATTTAATATTCATAGATTTCGAAAAAGCATTCGACAGTGTGTCTCACACTAAACTGCTGTTAAAGCTACAAACAATACTTAAAAATGATTCTTTGATTTCATGAATTTCAGCGTATCTGTCGTTAAGGCGGCAAAGTGTGTTTATTGACGGTGCACTTTCTGGATCAGCACCGGTTTGATCGGGCATTCCACAGGGGTCCGTCCTTGGGCCTCTTTACTTTCTAATCTTTGTCAATGACTTAATAAAAGAAGCAAACGTGAAAATACCTTTATTTGCAGACGACTGTACACTATATCAAGAAGTTAATAGCGTTAATGATCAGGTCCGCTTGAATTCTTCACTAGCCAAGGTAGAAGCGTGGTGTGCCACATGGCAAATGAACCTTAATGCAAAGAAAACGGTTGCTATGTCAGTAACACGAAAACGCCACCCCTTAAAATTTTCTTACAGTTTCAGTGGTAATAACATATCTACGGTTAGTAGCTACAGATACTTAGGCCTCGTAATTTCATCCGACCTTAGATGGAACGATCATATATCTTATATTTCAAGAAAGGCAATGCGCCAACTTGGTTACTTGAGAAGGTCGCTCCAACAGTCCACACAAGAAATCCGTCTTTTAGCATACAAAACGTATATTAGGCCAATTCTTGAGTACACCTCGGTAGTGTGGGACCCGTACACCCTGAAGAACATTACTCAATTGGAAAATATTCAAAGAAAATCTGTTAGATTCGTGTTTAACTGTTATAGCTGGCACGTATCTCCGACAGTTCTTATTAACGAAATTAACCTGGAAACATTAAAATTAAGGCGATATAGGGACCGTCTGAAATACATGTATTTACTTTACCATGATATGCTGGGGATAGACAAGGATATGTATATTACTTTAGTCACTAGGCATGCAACACGATCTAATCATCAGAAGAAAATAAAGGAATTTTCTTGCAGAACAAACGTATTTAAAAACACTTTTTTTTCCTCGTACGATAGGTGAGTGGAACGCGCTCTCTGCGAGTACAGTGGAATGCCCGACCGTCCAGTCATTCTGCAACCAGCTGAATAGCATTTAGACGATGTTATATGTATATGTATGTATGAATGTAGTTCTTCTTTTTCCTTTTTGATTTACAATATAAGGAAGTGTTATTTTCGCTTGCCTGTCATTACTACTTATAGATTTCTTGCTGCTCAACCTACCGAGCATGCGCAATGTCTTTCAGCATACCAGTATGAATGTGACTCCTTGTTATCAATATCCCGTTGTTATCAATATGCTCTGTACCACTTTTGCGGTTCAGCGAATATCTGTATTTTAAGATATATTGAAATTTTGTAATGCTTTTTTCGTTGGAATGCTCTGTGCAGCTTGTGCGGATCATGGAATATGTCTATTGCAATGTATTGAATTCTTGTAATGATTCTTGCTGTTAATTTTTGTTTTGTTCATCTGTATATCGCACTGTCCACTTCTGCCCAAAGCCTAAGACTAAGGCCGGCAGTATCCTGTAAATAAATAAATAAATAAATAAATAAATAAATAAATAAATAAATAAATAAAAAGTGCTTTTACGCACAATGCCCAATACACGACAGCCACAGAGACTGTCTCAAGTCAGGCTCAGGGCGAATGAGCCACCCATCAGTGCTGTCCCAGGGGGCACACAGATGTTTGTTACTGTCTACTTTTGTACTTTGTGAATTTTTTTTCATGTATGATCTGTGTGCAAGGCTGCATCTCATCGTCTTCCCAAGACGGGTACTGAAACTGCAGAACTGGAGTGCAATAGTTCATATTCAGTTTTCATGTTGTGCGGTTTTTTTTAAATGGGGAAGCCAAAGATATCATTTGCTATTGTGTAAAGATGTCATCACTAATCATGTGTTCTTTGACTCGTGACTTACTTTTGTTGCGAGGAGAGCGAGTAGCGCATTTCCCTTTCAAGGGAGAGGTGATGTGGTAACCTGTGTTGGCTTCTGGTTTCGGTTTTGGGTCGTTTATGTCAGGGCGCCACTCAGCGCCAAACGCTGTAAGTTGCCTCCTGTTTCCCCTCGCAGAAATAAAAGAGCATTCTTTGTCTGGTCCTGGAGTGAAGCAGTCCGGCTCTTTCTTGCGGTGCTGCGCGCGCCGGCCGTTTAGGCCTCATGCCGTAGACCTTTCATCCGGCCGCCCCGTCGAAGCTACAACAGTAAGGATGGAGAGGGCGCTAGAAGAAAGTAATATCAGGTTTAATCTCTCATACAGACAGTCGGGTACAGTAGTAGAGCAGCAGCTCCCAGGTTTATTTTATGCAGACGATATGGTTGCTAGCTAACAAGCAAAGTGATTTGCAGCGTGTGGCTAATATCTTTGGACAGGAAGGCAACAATTTAGGTTTTAAATTTAGTGTTAGAAAATCAGGTGTTACGGTATTCAATGAAAACAGTGGACAGTGGAGATACAGGGCCAGAAAATACCTTGGGTAACAGAATATAAATACCTTGGTATATGGATAAACGAAGGCAATAGATATTTGGAAACAGGAAAAAACAATAACAGTGAAGGGGAAGAGAAATGCAGCCATAATGAAGAACAGAGAGCTATGGGGATACAATAGGTATGAGGTCCTTCGAGGTATGTGGAAAGGGGTAATGGTTCCAGGACTTACTTTTGGAAATGCAGTTGTTTGCTTTAAATCAGGGGTACAATCAGGGCTCGACGGGAACCAAAGGTCAGTGGGTCGCTTCGCATTCTGTGCTCACGGGAAGACTACAAATGAAGCTGTAGACGGAGATATGGGCTAGACTAGCTTTGAAGTGAGGGAAGCTCGCAGTAAAATTGAGTATGAAGAACGGCTGAGAAATATGGAAGAAAGTAAATGGGCTGGGAGAATGTTCAGGTATCTGTACAGGAAAAACATTGATTCACAGCGGAGGAAAAGAACTAGGAAGCTTACCAGCAAGTATGCAGCCTGTAGGGTGGGCAACAAAGCAATGGTCAATCGGGAAGTCAGAGAGGCTGAAATAATCTCATGGGTGGTGGCAACGGAAAAGAAACCTGCCATGAGTAACTATTTAAGAGGGAAAAATGAAATCAGGAAAGAAAATTTATGATAACTCAAAGGGAAGCTCATTACTTTTTGAAGTGAGATCAGAATGCTTTAGAACACGCAACTATAATGCAAGATATAAGAAGGAAGAAGAAGCATGTGCTTGCTGAGGTAAAGCTAGAAAAATGATGGAGCATGTTTTATTAGAATGCGAAGACATCTGCCCAGCGATAGATTTAGGCACCACTGGCCTCCTTGAAGCACTTGAGTTCTGCGAGGGCAGGAGAAAAGTAAACCTGTCCACAATAGAGATTAGTAAGAGGTGATTGGAAGATTGGTGGAAGGAATGTAGGAAAACGAAAAATAATGCAGACGTACAAAACCAAAGTTCGCAATAGGATGTCAGAAAATGCGGTTGTGGGAGTTCATAGTGTTTTTTTTTTTTCTTTTTTAACTTGGGTAGGACATTAGGCAATATAATAGCAAGAGCTTGGTGGCGCAACCCACCGCACCGTTCCAAAGGGGACGCTCATAACATTCATCCATCTAGGCTTCGTACATGTACACGTACAGAAGCATGTGCTCACTGCAGTAAAGCTAGGGAAACGATGGAGAATGTTTTATTAGAATGTGAAAATATTTGCCCAGCGGCCGACTTAGGAATCACTGGCCTCCTTGAAGCGCTTGGGTTCAGCAAGAGCAGGGGGAAAGTAAACACGTCCGCAACAGAGATTGGTAAGAGGCAAACTAGCAAAACAAACTAGCAAAATAAAAAAAATCTGGTGCGGCTTGGTCACTTCTATCAAGCTTCGTTTAGCTCCTTGATCGCAATGGTAATTTAAGTGGCAATGTAGCCTATTTTCGCTATTTACTGAACTAATTAGGTGAAATTTGGTATGTCAATGTAACCTATCATGCTGATATCAGATCTGCAATCAGTTTGGAGCCATCTGCTATGGCTTTTGATTTGCCACAACTGGCGTCCTCTATTTGCCACCCTCCAATCATAATTTACAGCACAGAAATTACTCATGATTTTATGCCATAACGTTCACGAAGCCCTATTTTGTGCTATAAAGCTATTTGTTTATTTCTTGATGCACTATAAGCACAATTAAAAATTAATTAACCTTACTATGCCTATTGCCTTACAAGTGAATTTCTACCCACATGCAAACAGACGTACTTACTCGTGGTAGTTCCCAGCTGGTCTACCACAGAGCCGAACACAGCTTCAACGGCTACCGACCTAACCTTAATGCATGATCTTGCGACCGATTGCCGATGGATAATCTCCGTAGGATTAACGATGGACTGATCCCCGTAGGAACATTAGTGACAAGCTTTCCATGATGGCTTGCAGCTCATTATCCCATCGACCAGCAGCAAATTTTTATCACAGCCACACCATATTCCATCATGTCTAGCCCATAAGGCCTTGTCGGAGCTGCATGATAGTGTGTCGGCGAGTAAGGTTATGGTTTCATACCGAATCAACACAGATCTTTTGACAGCAGTTGCAAGACACTCAGAATGCCAACAAACTGGCTCTCCAACGAAGGCTAGTGCATGGGTTGACCACTGTTCATGGCCGCAATCTTTGCAAAATACCATACGGTGATTCCTCATCCCAAACACTTTTCGTAGGCGCAGAACGGTCACTTTTTGTAGCTTCGAGTGACCCGTCGCAAGACTACATTTATAAGATTTACATGGTGGACTCGAAAATATCATGTGACAACACTCTGACACTCGGCTGCAGACACATCTACATGGAGTAAATGTGATTCGGAGAAGGGGGGAGGGGGGGGGTGCAAATTGTTGTGGGCCACCTGATTCGAGAACTCCATAGTGCGGTACTAATGACCTTGAGGAGCGGTGCCGAATGATGTGATGAGAATTACCTGACTTAGTCTGTCGTGCAGATTCACCTGAACGAGCTAAACGAGCCATAAAGATGAAAAGAACCCTCCTGTTTTCTAGAAGAAACCTGCAAAGCAAAACTTTCTAAGCAATAGATGATTGCCATTAAATACAGTACAGTTCTCTATTAAACCTTTGAGGGTCAATGACGTAAATATACGGCACTCCTAACAAATAGAAAAATGGTAGATGCCGTATATTTACGGCACCGTCTGTACGTTTAAAAAACACTTGAATTTCCTAACTTTTTCTCTCCTATCATGCACTGCCACTATGTGGGAATACAGAAATTTTTTTCGCGCGCCCCCCTCTCTCGGTTTTCATTGCATGGTATGTTTTAGAGCTAGTTTGCTCTGGCGCGTCTATATAGTACCGCTCGCGCATTGGCGCGTGTGTGGGCGGGCGGTGGTTTGGCTTTTGTTCCGCAGGCGGTTTCGGCTTCTTTCGCTTGCAAAACTGATGGCTATGTCGTTACTAATCACTCAAAGGGGTAACGCTTTTTCTCGCTCGTTTAGTGCTCATAAAGGTGGGCATAGGAAGGATGCCGCCGTGCATGTGTTTCCGCTGCATTTTTTTTTGGACACTCACGAAAACAAACTGCCTGTGGTTGGTGATAAGATGAAGATTAGCGTAAGTTTGTCGCACGTTTTGCTTTTTTGACGGGCACACAACCACACAGTTTACTTGAGTGCGTGCACGTACGCAGTTCGATTATGCTATGGATGTACATATCGACACGTGTACTTATCTTTATCGGGCAACCACGTTTCGCCGCCTAACAAATGTAATCGCACAGCGGGGGGCGCCTGCATGTATCCAAAGTTTCTGGAAAGTCATCGATGAGTCTACCCGGCTGTCTGTTGTCGCCGAACCTTGTGTTATCTGATTTCATCGCGTGACGCGAATGGTGTAGAACTTTGTGGAAGGCACGCGGGTCCGAACGATTAGTCTGGAACATTCGACGACTGTTGTATAAAAGCCGACGCGCTTGACCCGCTTATGAGATTTTCGACGATCGCCGACCATGTTCGCCGCTATCGTTGTGCTATAAGTGTAGCCTGTCTTTGTGGGCACAGGTTCGCCCAAAAAAAGCTAGTTTTGTATTCCACCGTATTGCTGCTTTCTTCACCGTCACTACCACGTGACATATGGTGGAGGTGCTAGTGCGTTCATGTACTGAACGCCCCCGCAAAGCCACGATCCAAGCCCGAAGCCCGAGGACAGAACTAACATCGCCCAAGACTAGCGTGCTAGCCGCAGACTGCAAGGACTGCCCCCAGAGCACGGACTTATACCTGAGTCGACAAAGCAGATCGTGGTTGAAACAACCCCAATGGCTGCCCCAGCGTCCCCCGTTATCCTACAACAACCTCGGGACACACCGACCTTCCATGGAGGACTGAAGACCCAGAATCCTGGCTGGAGACCTACGAGCGAATCGCGACTTTTAACAACTGGCACTCCGACGACAAGCTGCGGCATGTATACTTTGCCTTAGAAGATGCCGCCAGAACGTGGTTTGAGAACCGGGAGTCGACCTTGACGACATGGGACCTCTTCCGTAGCGACTTCCTGCGCACCTTTACGAGCGTCGTGCGCAAGGAAAGGGCCGAAGCCATGCTGGACGCCCGAGTGCAGCTACCTAACGAGAACGTTGCCATCTTCACGGAAGAAATGAACTGTCTGTTCCGCCACGCCGACCCGGATATGCCCGAGGACAAGAAAGTCCGCCTTCTCATGCGTGGTGGGAAGGAAGAACTTTTCGGCGCAATGATACGAAGCCCACCGAAGACTACAGAAGAGTTCTTTCGTGAGGCCACCAGCATCGAAAAGACACTCGAAATTCGGAACCGGCAATTCAACCGCCGTACAAGCTCTACCCACTAAGCAGGAATTCAATCACTGGCCACGGACAATCTGCGCGAGATCATAAGGGCCATTGTGCGCGAAGAACTGCGCAAGGTCTTGCCTTCGTTGCAGCCTCAAGGGGCCTCGATCGCCGAAATCGTGAAAAAAGAGGTGCACCGATCGCTTGGAGTTCCTGAGGCGCAACCAGAATGACCACAGCCCCAGCCGGAAACGATGACCTACGCCGCCGTCGCACGCCGTCAAGGCACCCCTCCACGACCGCGCCAGGGCCCTGTAATGCCGCAATTCCGTCGTCGTCCGCCACCGCCGCCACCAGCACGCCCACCACACCTACGCGAGGAAGACGGACATTTGGCGAGCCCCCGACCACCGCCCGCTCTGCTATCACTGCGGAGAAGCCGGCCATGTGTACCGCCGATGCCCATACCGCGACTTGGGACTGAGAGGGTTCGCCGTCAACGCGCCGCGTCCACCACTTGGCCAGCGCCCACGTGACATCGCCGATTACCTCGCCGCTACACAGTGGAGCCCTCAACGGCCGTCCCGTTCGCCGTCACCAGGCCGCTACCTGTAGCCGCAGCGCCGACCATACACCGGCCCAGCCCAAGGCTGCTCTATGAGCCCATATCCGGAAAACTAAAAGCAGCAACCGATGGAGGTGCGGTTGCTGTTCGTCGAACTGACGAACATCCTCCGCCGCCGCCGAAGAAACCATCTCGACGACCTAATGACGACACGCCGCCGTCCCGACGAAGTCAGGAAGCCGAGACTACACCGACGAAAGAGGACTTGACGACGTGACGTTTCAGCATCAGTTCAACACGACGCAGCCGTGATCTGACGCCGAGACCTAACTGCAACGCCAGACAAAGAACCACCGACCTTGACGTGCTCCTCGAAGGCCACGCAGTTACCGCCTTAGTGGACACAGGCGCTGATTACTCCGTCGTGAGTGGGCACATCGCCGCCCAGTTGAAGAAGGTTAAGACTGCATGGGAAGGCCCTCAAATTCGGACACCTGATTACGCCGACTGGAATCTGCACGACAACAATAACCATTATTGACCGGACTTACCCTGCCACCTTCGTTATCCTCCAACAGTGCTCACGAGACGTCATTCTCGGTATGGAGTTCCTGAACCAACACGGCGCAATCATCGACCTGAAGTCGAAGTCAATAATGCTGTCGGAAGATAAAGCGATACCGCCGGAGAGCCCTCGTAGTCACCACGCCTTGAGTGTTCTAGAAGATCAAGTAAGCATCCCGCCTCGCTCCAGCATTGTTATTTCGGTCGGCACTGAAATACCCGCTGACGTAGAAAGTGTAATCGAAGACGACCAACATCTACTGCTAGACCCGTGAAATTTGCATCGCAAGAGGGATCGCTCGACTGCATGGAGGGAAAACTGAAGTGTTACTGACAAACTTCAGCCAGGAGTTCAAGCACATCAACAAGGGCATGACGATCGCGTACATCGAGGAAATTCTGGAAACCAGTAATGCGTTTGTCCTCTCAGATTCCACCGCATCTACCCCAACGACCATGGTTCCCGAACCAGACTACGACATTAATCCAAGTCTCCCTGTGATTAAGCAACAGCAGCTCAGAAGTCTGCTCCGACGATACAAAGGCTGCTTTTCAACGCCATCGAGGATTCGACAAACACCAGTCGCCAAGCATCGCATAATCACCAAGAAGTACGCTCGACCACTCCGCCAGAGCCCTTACCGAGTTTCGCCGCGAGAACGCGAAGCTGTAAGAGAACCAGTCGACGAAATGCTGCGCGATGACATCATTCAGCCGTCGAAAAGCCCATGGGCATCCCCTGCTGTCCTGGTGAATATAAAGGACGGAACCCTACGTTTCTACGTCGATTATTGTAGTCTGAACAAGATCAAGAAGAAGGATGTATACCCCCTCCCGCGGATAGACGACGCATTGGATTGGCTCTGCAATGCTAAATACTTCTCCTCAATGGGCCTCAAGTCTGGCTATTGGCAAATAGAAGTCGACGAAAGAGATCGCGAAAAGACCACCTTCATCACCCCAGACGGCCTCTGCGAGTTCAAGGTTATGCCATTTGGACTGTGCTCGGCGCCTGCAACGTTCCAGCGCATGATGGACACGGTTTCAGCAGCATTGAAGTGGCAGACCTGTCTCGTTTACTTTGATGACGTCGTCGTGTTCACCGGAAATTTCGACGATCACCTTAAGCGGCTTGCCACAGTACTAGAGGCCATCAAGTCATCAGGGCTCACTCTGAAGCCAGAAAAGTGCCGCTTCGCTTACGATGAGCTTCTGTTCCTAGGCCACGTCATCAGCAGGTCTGGAGTCCGCCCTGACCCGCAGAAGACAGCTGCCATCACAAGGTTCCCGCAGCCCCCCGACAAGAAAGCAGTGCATAGATTTCTTGGCATGTGTGCCTACTACAGGCGATTTGTCAAGGACTTTTCACGCATCGCTGAGCCGCTGACACAGCTAACTAAATGTGACGTCGAGTTCAAGTGGGAAACGCCGCAGGCCGACGCATTTCAAGAACTAAAACGACGCATGCAGTCACCGCCCGTACTTGCGCACTTCGACGAGCACGCCGATACTGAAATCCACACTGACGCCAGTAGCCTAGGCCTCGGTGCCGTCCTAGTCCAGAGAGAAGATGGACATGAACACGTGATAGCTTACGCTAGCCGGTCGTTCTAAAAAGCGGAAGGCAATTATTCTACAACCGAAAAGGAATGCCTCGCCATCGTTTGGGCTACAGCGAAATTTCGCCCTTACCTATATGGCAGGCCATTCAAAGTGGTCAGTGACCATCACGCGTTGTGTTGGCTAGCTAACTTAAAGGACCCTTCAGGACGGCTGGCTGGTGGAGCCTCAGACTACAAGAATACGACATCACTGTAGCATACAAATCTGGACGAAAACATTCAGATGCTGATTGCCTATCACGCGCCATCATTAACCCGCCGCCGCAAGATGACGAGGATGACGACACCTTCCTTGGAATAATAAGCGCTGAAGACTTCGCCGAACAACAACGAGGGGACCCGGAGCTAAAAGCACTAGTCGAGTATTTGGAAGGGCACACCGACGTTGTCCCTAGGGCATTTAAGTGTGGATTATCTTCGTTCACGCTTCAAAACAACCTACTCGTGAAGAAGAACTTCTCACCAGTCCGCGCCAGCTACCTTCTTGTTGTACCGTTAGCGCTGCGTCCAGAAATACTGCACACCCTACACGACGATCCAACCGCTGGGCACCTCGGATTCTCCCGGACGCTTTCAAGAATACAGGAAAGGTATTACTGGCCGCGTCTGACCACCGACGTCGCCCATTACGTCAAGACATGCCGAGAGTGTCAGTGACGCAAGACACCACCGACAAGGCCAGCAGGATTACTACAGCCGATCGTACCTCCTCGCCGACCATTCCAGCAGATTGGGATGGATTCGTTGAGGCCGTTTCCGATGTCAACGTCCAGGAATAAGTGGATCGTCGTGGCGACGGAATATCTCACCCGCTTTGCTGAAACTAAAGCTCTACTAAAAGGCAGCGCTGCCGAAGTGGCGAAATTTTTCGTCGAGGACATCCTGCTGCGACATGGTGCCCCAGAAGTCCTCATCACCGACAGAGGAACGGCTTTTACAGCACAGCTCGTCCAAGCCATTCTGCAGTACAGTCAGACAAGCCACAGGAGGATAACTGCCTACCATCCGCAGACGAATGGTCTCACGGAACGCCTGAACAAGACCCTCGCCGACATGCTAGCAATGTACGTCGACGTCGAGCACAAGGCGTGGGACGCGGTCCTGCCATATGTAACCTTCACTTACTACACGGCAGTGCAAGAAACAACACAGATCACGCCATTTAAGCTGGTTTACGGCAGGAACCCGACGATGACGCTTGACGCCATGCTGCCCCATGTCACTGACGAAGAGAATGTTGATGTCGCTAGCTATCTCCAGCGCGCCAAAGAAGCCCGACAGCTCGCCCGCCTACGAATCAGCAACCAGCAGAGGACCGACAGCCGACACTACAACCTGCGACGACGCTTCGTCGAGTAGCAGCCCGGCGACCGTGTTTGGGTTTGGACTCCGATACGCCGACGAGGACTGAGTGAGAAACTATTGCGCCGCTATTTCGGACCCTACAAGGTCATTCGACGCATTGGCGCACTGGACTATGAGGTCGTGCCAGACGGAATTTCGCATTCACAGCGGTGCCGCACACGATCTGTAGTGGTCCACGTGGTGCGTCTGAAGCCCTTTTACAGACGCTGACGAACTTCCTTATTTTTGTTTTCTTTGCTACGGGTGTTCTCTTCCTTACTTTCGTTTGCATGCGGCATTGGGTCGATGCTTTTTAAGAGGGGGGTATTGACACGTGTACTCATCTTTATCGGGCGAGCACGTTTCGCCGCCTAACAATTGTAATCGCACAACGGGGGGCGCCTGCATGTATCCGAAGTTTCTGGAAAGTTATCGATGAGTCTACTCAGCTGTCTGTTGTCGCCAAACCTTGTGTTATCTGATTTCATCGCGTGACACAAATGGTGTAAAACTTTGTGGAAGGCACACGGCTCCGAACGATTAGTCTGGAACATTTGACGACTGCTGTATAAAAGCCGACGCGCTTGACCCGCTGATGAGATTTCCGACGATCGCCGACCGGGTTCGCCGCTATCGTTGTGCTATAAGTGTAGCCTGTTTTCGTGGGTACAGGTTCGCCCAATAAAAGCTAGTTTTGTATTCCACCGTATTACTGCTTTCTTCACCGTCACTACCACGTGACAATATTAGTTAAAGAACAGGCACTGCATGAAAACTAATGTTGTGCCATTATAGCCTCCAGGATAGCAGAGGAGCATGCTGCTGTGTAGGCCACGGCTGGTTACCCTAGTGTGGCTAAATGCAAGCGACTTTCCTCGCGGCTTCTGAAATCTGCATGCGCGGTGCTTGCTTATCTCGGCGATTGTTGGACTGCAGCGGTGGGCGCACGGCTGTGCACCCTGTAACAAGCATGTGACGCCCCCTCGGGCATATTCTTTGTTGGCCTGGCAGGCTCGCCGGCCTGCCAGGCTCAGTAGGCCACACTGGTCACCGCACTGCAATAAATACCGATGAGCACAGCTGCTCAGCAATCAGTCATCGTTCGTCACCACCATGCTGCGGAGCGTCTATCTAACGGTTGCCTCGAGCCCTCCCTCATTCACGAAACCAAGGGGATCGTGACACACCCAGTTTTGTAGTGATTCCATGCTTTGAAACTTCGTGTGTGCCCTTTTTTTACCGCAACCCGATTTAAAGTGCTCATTGTAACAGTACAGTGCTTCTGAAAACGTTCGTTACATCTAGGTGCAGTTTCAATAGGTAGGGTCATAAAATCATAAATGCAGTGAAATGTAGTCGTTATACCTGACAAATCGTTATGTTTGGGATCAATGCAGGTGGGTTCGACTGTATATCAAATATCATTCCGCAGCATGAGTGACTTGAAACTGAGACATTCGTGTGCAGAAAAGAAAAGAAAGCAGTAGGGATTTATGCATTCGACACTGCCTTGTAAAAAATAAATCTTGACATTTCTGCTTTGCATTATCTCAGGAAACTTCGAAAGGAACAATTTTAGATAAGCTTCAGAAGGCATATCTTATTGAGTAGAAACTCGATATGATCCTGTTAACTACGATTTCCCGGCAACAAAGTTTGCAATTGCGAATGCAAAAAATGACCCAGAATTGCTCAGTAAGTGAGCAATTTAAACTTTACGGGAGAGGATTAAACTTTACCAAGGAATTTCCTCAGCGACGCATAATTCAGTTTCTTGACATTTCCTTGATCTTCGAACAAAATCATGTTTGTTGGCAGTACTCCCCAAGATCTTCGAAGCCGTTGCTAAACTTTCAATCCAAGCATTCCAAAGTAGTAAAAAACGGAAGTGCCATGTCATGCCTTAAGTCTTCCCTCACCAGATTCTGCATGCACAAAATGAGCGCCAGTTTTAACGCGCAGGTCCGGCGCTTATTAGAAGCAGGTTATCCTAGTGCAGCGGTGGCCACTGTGGCTGAGCGCCTAAAGAAGTCGGTTTCGAGAGGGACGGACGTGATTACAGAAAACAGTAATAGCAAAAAAAAGAGTAGTGGCTATTCCGTATATTCATTCAGTTTCGCAATGGCTTAAAAAAGTTGCTAGTAGATATGATGTTAATGTTGCTTTCACTGCTCCCAATAAGCTAGGTAAGATATGCGCTGCCGTACAGAATAAAGAGGAGCAGGTAAAAGGCAAAAAACGAACAGATATTTGTCCAGCAAAGCACAATAAGAACAACAGTTTTACTGACTGTCATATGGGTGTGGTTTATAAAATTCCCCTTAGCTGTGGCCAGTTCTACGTAGGGCAAACGGGACGGTGTATAAATCAGAGGCTAATGGAACATAAAAGGTCGTAAACCGGTGGATCGCCTTCTAATCTTTCGCTACATTGCCGAGATTGTAACTGCACACCAGAGTTAGATAAATGCGCGATAATGTACAGGCATAAGAATGAAGATACGCGTCTTATGGTAGAGGCATGGCATATCTATAATGGTGGAAGTGTGTGCATGAGTCAGCCTTCGATTACTTTACATAAGGAAGAGATTAAGTGCCTTAACAGTTATCTCTCACGTAGACCGGCACGTGTACCCGATTGACACGTGGTGTTACCATTCCTGAGCATGCGCAGATGAGTTTTGTGTCTTCTTTCTTTCTTTCGCCTCAGTGCTCCCTTCAGTTGATAGTAGGCGTTCGTGTTGTCCACTTCTCTACTCTTGTGTCCTGTCTGCACGCCTCACTTTTTTTGCATAATGGACCCAATACAGTTCAGTTACACTTCTTTTTTCCAATTCATATGTTTCCGGAAAACCCAATCTTTCGGCACCAATGTTCAAGTAAGTCACCAAACTGTGATTCAATTATACATTTTCCAGCTGCTAGATCCCATGTGAAAAAGAAAAGGTGCGAGGTGCACACGATTGAGAACAGTAGCCAGCCGCTGCAGCAGCTTTTCTGCAATACTTGCCCTCCTGTCTCGTGTGAAAATGCCGCCGCGGACTCAGTTTTCTCTTCCGGCACAAGCAAAACGCCTTTCAGGTTGTCACACACCGCACGTTTAGCTATTGCCACCAATCCTATTGAGATAAGCACCTTCACCTATCTGTTTCACAGGACATGAAGCATAGTGCCATTGGAAGTGTACTGCACACTTTAATATGCAAGATCCAAATGCGCTGCAAACTGAGCATCATGTTTCGCTCTTGTGGCACTGTAGACATCATATTCCGGCGTTGCTGACCTCCACGCTTTTGTTTTGGTTTCCCGTTGCCATTTTAAAACACAACACAACTGGAAAACAACCATGCATGTTTTGGGTCACTTCGGCCCAGCCAGCTTGATGGCGTCTCGCACCAATATGATTCACACCGAGTGGGCATGTCAAAACTTCCCGCCAAAATTCCTCGCTTGAAGAAGCTGCTGACCTAGGCCAAATTTGAGGAGCACAAATGTAAGCTTGCTGAAGCCGCAAGAATGACAATGTGCATCGTGGGCCACAACAATTCCCACAACGCTTCGCATTATGTATTATTATTATTATTAAATACTTTATTTCGCATTATGTAGATGTCAGCTGCAGTTGAGTCTTTCAAATTTTCTTTAGTGACTGGATCATACGTTTCCCGGTTAGTATGTTTTTTCAGTTAGTATGCTTTTTCTTGTATTTCTTTTTCAAAATGTAAGAACAAGGTTCTACTGTATTTGCTATTATCGATACACTGAACTATCTTGCAATCCTCTTCAGGTTGGCTATACCTTAGATTGACTGTATTGAATAAACATTAGGGCAACCTCCATCCAGATTCTCAAAGTAGATGAGGACAATGCATAAATATCTTGTGGCCTGGCATGTTGACATTTTGAGAGCTCGAATGATTCCCAGCAGCCACCACCACCAGAGGACTGTCCACGGGGCAAGGTAAAATTTCGATCAGTCACCTGGCAGTGAAGGATCGGGCAGCCGCACAGCTGGTACAGGGGCAACTCCATGAGGGACACAGGGACAAGCCTCTCGGAAACCCCCCGCAGCCCCCTTGTCCACCATGTAGAGTGTGTCTGGAATGTGCGACAGGTGTGGGGGCCACGGGCTCGGTGACACAGGTCCCAATGCTTGCTCCTGGGAGAGCTGATCTTCCAGCCAGGCCTGCCATAATATACATTGTGGTGAACTGGGCTTGTACACACATCCTAGATGTGCGCAGCAAATTGACACAAAGAAGGGCACAAACCAAAGAAATGACTCTCAACACAGGAAACGCCACTATTAGCTGAATTGACTTTCCAAAAGTTAGATTCTCTGCATGCATCGCGACATGTACAAGGCCTTTGCACACTGTCACATCAGCCTATCCAACCACAGTGGTAGTTTAAGACTAGGAAACATGCCGGCCAAGCTGCAGCCAAAAGCTGTTCCACAACAGAAGAGGAAACTTGGGTCAGGGGAACTCCCATTTCCAGTAAATGTCAAATGCAGAACTGCTCTCGTATGCACACATGTACACATACAGAAAAACAAGTCTATGACTACAACTTCAATTACAGTGAAACCTCAATATCACGAAATTCGTGATAAAACAAAGTGTTTAACTTTTCATAACCTCTTGTCCATAAACACCATGTATTCAGAACCTGAACCTGGCAATGGAATCTGAACCTGGCAATGTTTAACAATAGAATGTTATCTAGTGAGGAGAGTCTAGCAGTGCTATTGGAGGAATTAGCGGGCAGTAAATGGGCTATAATAGGGCTCAGTGAGGTTAGGAGGACAAAAGAAGCATATACAGTGATAAAAAGCGGGCATGTCCTACGTTACTGGGCCTTAGCGAAGAGACGAGAACTAGGAGTCGGATACATGATTATTAAGGATATAGCTGGTAACATACAGGAATTCTAGCATTAATGAGAGGTACAAATTGAAGGTCGTACAGGCCTGCGCCCCTACATCTAGTCATGGTGACCAGGAAGTCGAAAGCTTCGATGAAGACGCAGAATCGGCGATGGGTAAAGTCAAAACAAAATACACCATCCTGATGGGCGACTTCAATGCCAGGGTAGGCAAGAAGCAGGCTGGAGACGAGTCAGTGGGGGAATATGGCATAGGCTCCAGGAATAGCAGGGGAGAGTTATAAGTAGAGTTTGCAGAACAGAATAATATGCGGATAATGAATACCTTCTTCCGCAAGCGGGATAGCTGAAAGTGAACGTGGAGGAGCCCGAATGGCTAAATAGATATAAAATAGACTTCATACTCTGCGCTAACCCTGGTATCATACAAGATGTGGACGTACTCAGCAAGGTGCGCTGCAGTGACCATAGGATGGTAAGAACTCGAGTCAGCCTAGACTTGAGGAGGGAACGGAAGAAACTGGTACATAAGAAGCCGATCAATGAGTTAGCGGTAAGAGGGAAGCTAGAGGAATTCCTGATCAAGCTACAGAACAGGTATTCGGCTTTAACACAGGAAGAGGACCTTAGTGTTGAAGCAATGAACGACAATATTATGGGCATCATTAAGGAGTGTGCAATAAAAGTCGGTGGTAACTTCGTTAGACAGGATACCAGTAAGCTATCACAAGAGACAAAAGATCTGATTAAGAAATGCCAATGTATGAAAGCCTCTAACCCTACGGCTAGTAAAGAACTGGCGGAACTTTCCAAGTTAATCAACAAGCATAAGACAGCTATAGCATAAGACAGAAGTATAATATGGATAGAATTGAGCATGCTCTCAGGAACAAAGGAAGCCTAAAAGCAGTGAAGAAGAAACTAGGAATAGGCAAAAATCAGATGTATGCGTTAAGAGACAAAGCCGGCAATATCATTAATAATATGGATGAAATAGTTCAAGTGGCTGAGGAGTTCTATACAGATTTATACAGTACCAGTGGGCCCAATAATGATAATGGAAGAGAGAACAGTCTAGAGGAATTTGAAATCCCACAAGTAACGCCGGAAGAAGTAAAGAAAGCCTTGGGAGCCATGCAAAGGGGGAGGTAGCTGGGGAGGATCAGGTAACAGCAGATTTGTTAAAAGATGGTGGGCAGATTGTTCTAGGAAAACTGGCCATCCTGTATACGCAATGACTCATGACCTCCAGCCTTCTGGAATCTTGGAAGAATGCCAACATAATCCTAACCCATAAGAAAGGGGTCGCCAAAGACTTGAAAAATTATAGACCGATCAGCTTACTGTCCATTGCCTACAAAGTATTTACTAAGGTACTTGCAAACAGAATCCGGAACACCTTAAACTTCCGTAAACCAAAGGACCAGGCAGGATTCCGTAAAGGCTACTTAACTATAGACCATATTCACACTATCAATCAGGTGATAGAGAAATGTGCGGAATATAACCAACCCTTATATATAGCTTTCATTGATTACGAGAAAGCGTTTGATTCAGTCGAAACCTCAGCAGTCATGGAGGCATTACGGAATCAGGGTGTAGACGAGCTGTATGTAAAAATACTGAAAGATATTTATAGCGGCTCTACAGCCACCATAGTCCTCCATAAAGAAAGCCACAAAATCCTAATAAAGAAAGGCGTCAGGCAGAGAGATACGATCACTCCAATGCTATTCACAGCGTGTTTACAGAAGGTATTCAGAGACCTGGATTGGGAGGAATTGGGGATAAGAGTTAATGGAGAATACCTTAGTAACTTGCAATTCGCTGATGATATTGCCTTGCTTAGTAACTCAGGGGACCAATCACAATGCATGCTCACTGACCTGGAGAGGCAAAGGAGAAGGGTGGGTCTAAAAATTAATCTGCAGAAAACTAAAGTAATGTTTAACAGTCTCGGAAGAGAACAGCAGTTTACGATAGGTAGCGAGGCACTGGAAGTGGTAGGCGAATACATCTACTTAGGGCAGGTAGTGACCACGGATCCGGATCATGAGACTGAAATAATCAGAAGAATAAGAATGGGCTGGGGTGCGTTTGGCAGGCATTCTCAGATTATGAACAGCAGGTTGCCATTATCCCTCAAGAGAAAAGTGTATAACAGCTGTGTCTTACCAGTACTCACGTACAGGGCAGAAACCTGGAGGCTTATGAAAAGGGTTCTACTTAAATTGAGGACGACGCAACGAGCTATAGAAAGAAGAATGATGGATGTAACGTTAAGGGGATAAGGAGAGAGCAGATTGCGCGAGAGAACAAACGCGAGTTAATGATATCTTAGTTGAAATCAAGAAAAAGAAATGGGTATGGGCAGGACATGTAATGAGGAGGGAAGGTAACCGATGGTCATTAAGGGTTACAGGCTGGATTCCAAGAGAAGGTAAGCGTAACAGGGGGCAGCAGGTAGTTAGGTGGACTGATGAGATTAAGAAGTTTGCAGGGACAACATGGCCACATTTAGCATATGACCGGGATAGTTGGAGAAGTATGGGAGAGGCCTTTGCCCTGCAGTGGGCGTAACCAGGCTGATGATGATGATTTAGAACCTCAATATAACGAAGTGCATTTGTATGTGATTTCAATATAGCGAAATTTAATTGATGCCACAAAGGAATGCCGAGACAATAAATGGAAATTTCTGCGGATGCAGATGGTCAAATGAGTGAATTACAAGCGACTGTTTTCAAACGCACCTGCTCTCAAATTGCGCGCCCCACGACAAGAGCGACCCCCGGGATGAAGCCGCGTTATGTTCCGTATAAATTCAAAATACGATAAGATCCGATCGTGACTTGTACACTTCGTGCTTTAGGTGCAAGAGAAAGTGTGCGGGGGTGAGAAAGAACAATGGTGGCTTTACGCATGAATGCCGCCTCCCTGTGCGAGCAGAAGGAAAGAGGGAGGAGGGGAGTGACGACGCGGCAGTGCGATCAAGCACATGTGAAGGGGCGGAGGATAAGCTGGCGCATGTCTCAGCCGCGGCTACACATGGCTGGAAGCACGGCTGAGCACATACACAGGCGCGCACCCTGCTTTAGAGGTAATCTGCCGCATGTGCGAAAAATGGGCGTGCTGAGACAGCGTGGCACCATGTAAGCTGTCTTACCGCACATTTATTAGAAAGTATGAGTATAGCGCACGCTATACCATTGCTTACGCTAACAAATAGCGGGTCGTCACTGCGCATGCGCTGAACGCTAAACGTAATAGCGGGTATAGTGGGTATAGCGGGCGTACGCAACGCAAATGAGTTAGCGTTAGCATTTTTTTGTGGTTTGCGGAGTTTGCATGAAACAGGGTGGCGGTCCCGGCTGCCTGCTTCTAATTGAATTTGGCGTTGCTTTTGTAAAATGCGCTTCATTCGTAGCAAATGATTGTGTAAACGGCTTCCCCTTAGTCTCAGGCCGCTTCGATGACAGAGTATTATGGATAACCTCGTGGTGTTTTCGAAGATTGCTTCTCGTTTTGAACAAGTCGAAGCGTAACGAAAGAAACATTCGAGATGTTAGCGCCACCTATCGCTAGTCGGGAAATAACTGCAGACGGCATATGGCCTCTGAGATCCGAAGATATCGCCGGCCAACTAAAATTGTAGAAAATGTGCGCTGCTTAGCGTACGCTATAAGTTGCGTAAGCTAAACTAAAACTGCCTATTATTAAGGTTGCGTAATCTTGAGTTTCGATGACATGTTGGAGCGAGAGGCAGACGAAGCATTCGCTCCCCGCTGCCAGCACTTTTCCTAATAGTATCATCCCAGTGTGGGCAAGGCTATCAGCTGCAGGGGCGGAGTGCACGCGAAAGCGTGGCTGGCTTCACTTAATTGGTACTGCCGAGAAGATATCATTCGTCGCCGACTCCCAAATTTATCAAAACGAATTGTTTTCTCATTAAAATTTGCTTTTTTTGATTGCCCAATAATTCGGAAGATTCTGTGGCCGCTTTCAGTGTAACAAAGATCGATCGGCGATTGTACTTGTTTGCATAAAAGTTTGTATTTCAATAGAACAAAATTTCGATATAAGGAAGCAAATTGTCGATTTTACTGACTTCGCTATATCGAGGTTTAACTGTACTTCATTAAAGATGTAATTAACATGGTGACCAATTACTGGTTCATGAAAGTAATTGAGCAATTACTCAAATGTAAGCAATTATTTTTACGCCGCATTCCTCCAAACCTTCGTGCATCCTCTGCAGCCTTTCACATGTTGCTTATGTTCACTAATAAACTGCTTTTCAATACCTTCGCGGGTCATCTTCCCTTGTTATTGTTACGTCGCAACACCACAAGGGCGTTGTTTAACCACAGAATTTAGAAAATGTTAGCTAAAGTCCCTTTGAGGCGTGTCATGCTCAGACACAAAGAAGCAAAGCATTGGTGCGTGGCTTGCATGTGTGTGCATCAGACAGCAGAGCTTTAGAATCGCTTAGTGTGTGCAGGATAGAAATTAGAAAATAAGCTCAAATCTTCGTGTAATTTCAAACACATAATTTATGCAACATATTTTTTTGTTTTTGCATTAGTGTGGGTTCCTCATAGACAGGAGAAAGACAGTGTTAGTGCGCGAGTCACACGAAAGTTGTAGGTTAGTGCAGCTTATTCGGAAAATGGGGATTGCTCGAGAAGGAAGCTTTGTCTTCACGGCCTGTACTTGTTTCACCAGACTTCTGCAGAGAATGCAGTCTCTGGTGTGACACACAACTGTGGTCCAGATGTCGTCCTTACCCAAATCAACAAAAGCGGTGAAGCACACCCTGTGCGGTACCTCAATTGAAAACTGAAATCACAAGAAGAGGCTTTTAGCACCTCGGAGAAAGAGTACTTGTGCATAGAATTGGCAATTCAAAAGCTAGGATACGATATTCAAGGTGCTAAATTCATCGTCGAGAGCAACCATGGCCCTCTTGCACGGATGAAGCAAATGTTGGAAAGAAACAGGAGACGGATGAGATAGTCACATTTGGCTGGAATAAGAATGCAGATGGGCTGGGCCGGGGACACAAGCTCAGAGGTTTTTTTTTTTTTTTTTTTTTTTAAGGAACGTGATTTGTACGTATCACTAGTGAGGTTGTTGAGTTAGGCAACCTATTTCTGTCTTGTCGAGAGCTGACCATGACTAGAAAGGAGAAACACAGAAAGAGGGGTAAAACAATGTAAAGCTATACGGGGATCATAGCGCCCGGCAGGCATGTCGCTCGGGCACGCCAACGAGTGTGTGTGCCTGTGTATTACCAGGGAGGTGGACACAACAAAGCGAGAACTGGGCCCTCGAGCTGCCATGTGGCATCAGCCATCACAACTAGAACGATCCTCGAGGCCGCGACCGAACATCGACGCTTCGAGCAACCTGAAATCTGGTCACCCTCAGGTCGAATTTTTTGGTGGCGGAGATGTTTGTTACGTCTCAACCCCACAAAGGCATTAATTGGACATTTTCCATGTGTCAAACCACCACCCATCTATCAGCACCTATCCAGAAATCAACGCAGCATGGACACTGACTGCTGAAGGGTCCCACGAAAGGCCCTCACCCCGCCCTTTACCTGGCAGCCTAAGCATAGGATGAAAAGGAGGGAAACAATGACGACGATTTGGGAGTCACAGTTAATTAGACATTTAACACAAGTCAAACCATCACCCATCCATCAGCACCTATCCAGACGTTAACGCCGTGTGGGCACCAACTTTTGATGGGTCCCACAAAACGCCCTCACGCCGCCCTTTACCTGTCAGCCTGAGCGAAGGATGAACAGGAAGGGAACATATATAATGTATAATGTATAATGTATATGTAATGTATAATGTATAATGTATAATGTATATATAATAATATATAATATATAACGACCTGAGAGGCGCAGGTTGCTTTCTTACCACATATTCCAAACCAGTCTCTTCCCCTGTGCACAAGATTCTGGTTACTCAATGCCGTAAGTCTTGAATCTGCGTTATCTTTAAAGCGCAGCTGTTGCTGAAGCTCGGAGTAGGTGATCCTTGTAGGGCAACGAAAAGCTGGAAAAACTGTCCATAAGTGATTTCCTGGCATCGACGCCTGGAATGGTTATTACTCACGAGCCAAAGCAGTGTTGGCTCAAACCGCCGATCCAATATCTGGTGCTGGAAGAACATGAGGAAACAAACACCAATGCCAGGGTTTGCCGGTCTGAATATGCACATCCGCGAGGCTGATGCAATGCATGACAACAAGCATCCTACTGTAGGTCCTGCTAAATTCAAGTGCTCAAAGCTGTGTTTATCATTGCAGCATGTCTTGTCCCTAAGGTAACTGGTTACATATAATTGGTTACAGAAGAAAGTCAGCAGTATACCCTGAAATTTATTTTGTATACTTAATTTATTTGAATATTAATATAATAGTAATAATTTATATTGTATATCTATTTATTTTATAAATAAATAAATAAAATAAAAAGAAATAAAGGCAAAGCTTTGATAGTGAGAGCAAAGTATTAGGTGACTACACGAAGTAAGGCTAGTAGTTTTATAGGGTTTATTAATTACAGGAAACACTCGCTTACAAATTAAATTAACAAGCTTGATGTCACATGGGTACAGGCGAAAATGAACAGATCTCACTCATTGACCATGAAACAAACGCTCGCTGTCACAACACAGGTGTGATGAAGAGCACAGGCAGTGGGAAGCAAACGCTTTGTCCTGGATCTCGCTTCACAGAGTCTCGAAAAGTTGAGATTACATGACCTCCAACACCAGAGGCATGCGAGAACACAGCGCAAACAAACCCACTAGCCAACTCGGCTCAGCCAGCCTTAGGTGAGCCAGCCAGCCTTGCAGGCTGGCTCACCTGCCAGCCTGCAGGTGAGCCAGACTCACCTGCAGCCGCTAGTGTGTGTTCGTCCCTACTCCTAAGAATGCTTGATCACGTGACCTCAAACAGTGGACTCATCCCCTCAGGATCACCCTAGCATGCTTTCCCCTCACATCCACAGCATACAATGCAGGGAGGTGCAATAGGATCTTATAGCACTTGGACTTTATATAATCCATAACCGTGACAACAAAAATTTGCCTGTAGTGTCCATATAATTACCATCACAACAAAAGTAATCTACCGAAGGATGTAATTGATCATAACTAAATAATTACATGTAATTTGTCACATACAAGTCTGCTCATATGGCAACCACTGAATAGATATGAGTGAAATTTCTAGCATTTAAGAGAGAAGTGTGATGCAGGATTGACAAACTCACCTTAGCCTCTTCCACATAAGGAGCAAAGAGGCGAGGCCGAGGGCCTGCCAACCAGGAAGCAGCTCCTCTGGAGGGCGGGGCCTCCTCCCCTCCCAGCATACATGGTGGTGGGCGGGGAAAAAGGCCACGCCTCTGGGCCGACAGCAGAGCATCCGCAGCCGGGGGAAGCACGTGCGCTGTCCGCACATGGCACAGCAGCTCAGAGAGCAAGTCTCGCAGTTCACCGTCACTCAGTAGGTCGCGCCGGCTGCGGGCACCACGCCTGGCAACGCTGTGTGCTGTCTGGCTCACTATGTTGGGCTCTGCAAAGATTTCAACAGGAGCTCAACAGCTTAAGAAGTAATGAAATCTGGGCAAGTTGGTACACTTGCACTTTGAAAGAAACAGAGCAAAAAGACGATATACAAGGAAGAGTGGGAGACAGGACAGCACTAGGCATGTCTACAGGGTGATGTCCTGTCTTCCTTTCTGTATTTGCTGTTTTTTTTTAAAAAAAAGGTTAGCCTAGACATATGCCTGGAATGCTAGCCTGGGTGAAAGGTGAAAAAGAAATAAAAATGATGAAGAAAGGTATGAAAGTCTTCAAGGCAATCAGAATTCTTAACCTACTTCAGCCATTTTGTGTCTCTCTATCTATTGACCCTTTTCGCAGCGATCCTGTGGCTGCTGCCATGTTTGATCATGTGGTGACGTATCCATTGCTTGCCTTAACTGCCCCGTTGCCTCCCATGTTTACAATGGGTGTGTATGACGCCAATGCGGCTTAGCAAACCTCCGTTTCGGAAGATATCATAGACGATGACTGGGTGGACGAGATGAAGCTTTGGCCACAGCTTCAGCGAAACTACCAAAGCACTTTCCGAGCTGATAAACTATATCCAAATGGTGTGAGCAGCGTATATTGTGCTTGTTCTATAAGCAGGGCCAAATATGTATTCCAAGCTATCCAAACTTTCCGCTTATGAATTAAATCAAGATAAGTGTGTTTTGCTCATCATTCTTTCATCATCAGCAGGCAGCAGCCTATCTTATGTCCACTGCAGGACGAAGGCCTCTCCCTGCTATCTCCAATTAGCCCTGTCCTGTGCCAAGCGATTCCGGCTAGCGCCTGTGAATTTCTTAATTCCATCACGCCACCTAGTCTTCTACCATCCTCAACTGAGCTTCCCTACTCTTGGCACCCATTTTGTAACCCTAATGGTCTACCGGTTATATAACCTACGCATTACATGACCTACCCAGCTCCATTTCTTTCTCTTAATGTCAATTAGAATATCGGCTATACCTGTTTGCTCTTTGATCTACACCGCTCACTTCCTGTCTCTTAACGTTACGCCTAACATTCTTCATTCCATTGTTCTTTATTTGGCAAATCTTCACTCGTCACATTTCTGACTTCCTCAGTGTGGTCAGTGCCCGACTATTTTCTGCCTAATCGCTCGCGGGTGTGCTCACTTCCGATAGATTTGGCCTTGCTATGTGCAAGGCTTGAAACGTAGCTGTTTTTTACCTTGCAATACCTTGTAGCAAAGATGTATTATTGCTAGTAACTCACTCATGTGCATCGTCACAAAACATTCAGCTTCGACCATTCGTGTACGATCGGTGTTGTCCATCATTTATTGTGCATATATGGTGCACATATATTCAAGTGTGCGCCCATTCACTTATTGACACGTTGGCGATAGAGTGAGCGTAAGCTTCCGTGCCAGTTGGGGTAGATGTGTGTCGATACTGTGTGTGAAACTTACTATGACAGGAAGCGGCGCTACTCCCTTTGTCATTGTCTAATGAACGGTACTCCCTCTTGCCAACGTTCCAGGGCTGAAGCACTTTTTTGAAGGTTAGTGATACAACACTGGTGGATGAGCGAATTTCTCTACACTCCAGGAAAGCCCTACATCTCGAAGTGCCGGTAACATGTATGGACAGTTCCATCAGCGGCCCGCGAACTTGGCTACACAGATTCATACCATTCCTTAATATACCAGTCACTATTTTTGCAGCCAACTACTGCACACGTCTTCAATCCACATGAGTCAATCAAGCATGATTGGAGCACAGTGCATTTGTGAAAACTCAGTTGCATTTTCGACAGCTGCTCGCACAGAAGCAAGGTGGAACTGGGAGTAGTTTCGTATTCGTGCGCTGTCGCTGAGGTTACGTGCGGCACACCGCTGAAAGCGCCAATCTCATTTCTCTAGAACAAACTGCTCCACGAAAAGGGTCAATAGACCTTTGCAACAAGAGCAATCTTGGCCATGCCATAATCGACTTACCGGGAATCCTTACAAGCAATCCAAGAAAATTCTGGAACATAGTTAACCCTAGTAATAAGTGCAGTAATATTTCATTGCAGGATAAAAACAACTTACCTATTCCCGACAGTGAATGTCCAACAGCATTCAACTCATTTTTCACATCCGTCTTTACCAGAGAAGATAATTGTAACATACCTTTAGTACCCGATTTTGATTTCCAGTATATGGCTCCCATCACTATCACTTTAAAAGGCGTAGTCGATCTTATAGATAACCTTAAAATGTCTTCATCCTCTGGCATAGATGGTATAAATTCTAAAATACTAAAAAACACAATACTAGTATCAAGCAAAATTCTCCTACACCTATTTAACCAATCCGTTACAACTGGTACGTTTCCTACAGACTGGAAGATAGCAAAAGTAGTTCTTGTCTATAAGAAAGGTAACAAGAGTTCTAGTGATAATTACCGTCCTATATCACTAACATGCATTTGCTACAAGATGTTGGAACACATTATCGCATCCCACATATATTCTCATCTTGAATGTAATAACTTTTTTTACCCGAAACAGCAAGGTTTCCAAAAAGGATTTTCTTGCGAAACCCAACTACTAGAATTCACGTCAGACTTACAGTTTGATATGAACAGTAATAAACAAATTGACTGCATCTTTTTGGACTTCTCGAAAGCATTCGATTGTGTAGCCCATGGTTGCCTGAGACCAAAGCTCTCAGCAATTAAACTCGACTCACTAACCCTATCATGGATTCGTAACTTTCTTACTAATCGCGAACAGTTCACTGTTGTTGCCAACTTTTTCTCTGGCCTCTCTGACGTCACCTCTGGTGTACCTCAAGGCAGTGTACTTGGACCTCTTCTCTTTTTATTTTCATTAACGACTTACCGAACAATATATTATCTTCTGTACGATTATTTGCTGATGACTGCATTGTATACCGTTCGATTAACTGTCCCTCTGACCACGCGGCACTCCAAAATGATCTTGCACATATCAGTGATTGGTGTGCTACGTGGCTCATGTCACTAAATGTGTCGAAGTGCAAAGTAGTTTCCTTTTCTCGAAAAACTGTTAACTCTCACTTTTCTTATCATTCGGATTCTAACATAGTTGACCACCACAGAATATAAGAACTTAGGAGTGCTCCTTATGCACAATCTTTCATGGACTAAACACATCACCTCTATTTCAGCTAACGCCTCCAGATCATTAGGACTTCTGCGCCGCAACTTACGAAGTGCGCCTTCACCACTACGCAAACTAGCTTACGTAACTATTGGACGGCCACAAATTGAGTATGCCTCTTGTACATGGTCTCCTCATCAAAATTACCTCGTAGAACTCCTGGACAGCATCCAGAATAGAGCAAGCCGTTTCATTTAAAAAAATTGTAGTAACCAGTCAAGTGTAACCCAAAGAAAAATCGATCTTTCGTTGCAAACACTAACTACTCGCCGTGATATTGCCCTTCTATTATTATTTCATAGATTTGTTCACACAGTTGGCCTAACCTTATCAAACCTGAAAAAAGCATCCTTGACGTCACAACGACTGAACAATGAGTTCAGCTACACCCGAATTTATGGCAACACACACGCTTTTAATTTTCCAGCTTTGACCCGTGGGGTCCGTTTATGAAACGCTCTACCAGATAACATCGCTTGCCAATCGAAACACAGTGCATTTCGCAATCTGCTAACCGATCAATATGCCGTTTCAACCATCTAAACACGTCATGTCATTGGTAACTTTCCTGCATTTTTTTCTACAAGTTAAAGAATTTCAGTGGTCCCAATTTTCTTTTACAATGCTTACTACTGTATAACATGCAAAAACGTTTACAATGTTATTATGCTATTATGTTATTGCTTACCATTTATTGTTATTGCTCTACATATTGTATTTGCTAATGTATTAATTTTCCATGTTGTGTGCGTACTCCTTTCATTATGCTGATGTTTATTTTTTTCCCGATTCCATACTAATATGTTACCGTATTTCCCCCCCTTACACTATGCCTTCTCGAAGGCCTGTAAGGTACACGTAAATAAATAAATAAATAAATAAATAAATAAATAAATAATGCCCTCTGGACTGTTGCACTCATTATGCGTGAGACCCCTGTAAAAGCAATGCAGAACGTGCCTCAGTACCACACTCAACAGTCCAGTGAGGAGGTTCTCTCGCTTCTCATTAGAAACGCCTTTATGCTGCCCTGGTGCTGCATGGTATTGAACTGAGGGATAACACGTGGAAGGTGGGAGATGGAAATTCAAGACAATGAGTAAAACGAGAACAAGATGAAAGCGGGAGCCAGCATTTTGACAAGTGGACTTGTCTTCTTCAAGGCATGGTTGACGGTATTGAACTGGTGTCACACGATTTCCTCATACAGAGCAGTCCAACACTTACGCGCTGTGCCACGAATGTTCGTGAGCAGCAAGAGATTAATTCCTGTGTGCAACTTAATATGTAATGTCGGCTTACAGGCCTCTTTAAAGCCCACCACCCTCAAAATGGAATACCACATGATTTACATCAGTTTCTTCGAGCTGCCTGATGTTCTTTTATGTGGCCACTGGGTGTGTGCCACTGTGGCTGCACAGGAGATGCCCAAACGGACGGTGTAGGAAGAACAGGCGCTCCAACGACGCCTCCCTATTGGTGGTGTTTCACCTCTGCACTGCTGGACGGCAGCACACGTTAAGAGGCCAAAGAAGCAAGAAATTTGAGCTTGTAAGCAACTGTGTGCAAAGTGCGTTGAAAGAAATTAAAACAAATTTTTTCACTGTTCCTCTACAATCATTTAAATCACTCAGGTGCCATAACAAACGATAATGACTCTGACAGTTTGGTCGCGCCGCGTGCTCTAGCAGATGGCATTGTGTCAATCCTTCGAGCGGTTGCCAACGAGTGCCGCAGGCAGAGGATAAGCTATTAGTTTAGCAATGTTCGCTTCAAAATTTAGCACTCTATCATCGTCGTTTTTGGTAAGCGCTTAAAAATTTAGACAAACAGTCTGAATCGCAGGAGAGGGAAGGGAGGTCTACATCTCGAGCTGTGACGTTGCCTGGTGGAGACGGATTGTAGGCAAGAAGTGATTCGCACCAAACTGCAACAGCAGGTCTTGCATGTGCAAAGACAGAGTTTCCATGTTCAGTGGAAAGAGTCGAATGCGTGGTTCCTAGGATGCTTTTGAATGTGAAGACCAAGTCCTGCAACCAGGAGAGTACGGCTGTGAGAAGCACTTCGACCTTGCATACGTTACAATTACTTCGTGGACAGCAGTGCACAATTAAAAAATTTAGAAGGGTCTGAACTTGAGCTTGTTGATAAGCTTCATTATGGGGAAACAGTGCAAAAAAAAAATAAGACAGGAAAGACGGACAGGACAGGCGCTGTCCTGTTTGTCTTTCTTGTCTCACTTTCTTTTTTTTGTGTGTGCTTCCCTGTAATGAAGCAATGCACAATAAATTTGTTATCGTTGGCACGGCCGGAAGAGCAAATTTTAGAAATATGGCTAAGATGCACATTAAAGAAGCCTGGGTGGGCATAAATAATACTGGAGTCACCAGCTATGGTGTACATTTTATGTTGAATTCCAATGATAGATCCAGATCAAGTTTTTCTGCTCTGTATGGAGCAATCCTATTCTAATGGAAAAATGAGAGCATGAGTTGTGTGTTCTAATGGTAGATTAGGACCAGCCACTGATTATGGATCACTCTGCGGAGCCAAAATAATCACTCCGCTCAAATCAGCATATTTGACTGGAAGGCCGAGTGACGAATTTCCTTCACCCGCCTCTGCTTACTGTCACGGTCGCCTGTTTCCGGTCGTGGGCAGCTATGGATGACATGGAAAACATGGTTGCGCTGTGTGTTTTTGTTCCTGCTCCTGGATAGTGACAGCTCCAACTCAGACACTATAAGTTCCCAAGTCCAGTGATGATTCTTCAGACATGAAAGAAAAACAAATGCACAAAATGCCGGGATGATCCAGATGATGGTGGCAATGGTGATGATGCCTACCCGATCCACCTCTAGTCTAGCACTCTCTCACTTAACTTCCCTTTACTTTGTTGAGAGTCAGCGCCGTGTCGCCATTTTATAGCTTCTTTTGTCCTTGTCTTGTGTTACACTGTAACAAATGTTACTATGAGTCGCAACCAACTGGCCCAACTTGCCGTCTTGATTTTAATAATGAGTTGAATATAAAATATCATATCACTTGTGAACAAGGTCCCCCCCTGTGCTCTGTTGGGCAACAAGAGGCCTGTTTACGTTATTTGATACATTTAATGCCGTTATGATTTGGATTTTAGTTCGCTTGAAAAGCTTGTAAATGAGAACAAAGGAAATGTGGCTGCATATGGTGCTCTAAGACAATGACAGTAATTCAACAAACAAAAAGCACATCAGTAGATGCATGTAGAACTGTGGCACTCACTGAAGGAGCGAAGCGTGTTACTGTACAGTACCACATGTTGTTCTAAAGAGACTGCCCAAATAATAAGGAGATTTGCCTAAATCTGAAGGGAAAATTCGTAGGCTCAACTACTGTTAACAAGTACTGCTGAACAGGCGAGTTGGTGCATCATATTCTTGTCTTGCTTTAGTGGAACTCAGTTTGAGTATGAAGGGACAGGGTCAGGAGACAGTATGAGCACTAACTTCCAATTGGTTTTATTCCATGACCCTATTGCAAATTATACGACCACTCAAAGCACATGTGACAAAACAATCTAAACAACAGGCTTAGAAGAAACACACGACTGCAGTTCACTGCACAAGTGCCTACCATCTTAGAAAATCAAGTTCATTGCCTAATGAAGATAAGGACGGTGCACTCACGCACGCCTTACCGCATTTGGTGATGGCATCAGCCTCAATAATCCCGCGCATTAGTTGATTAGGACTGCATCCTGTGATCATGTAATCTTTAAAAACTGGCTTGCATCCACAAGTCTCGCAATGCAGGGCAAGGAACCCACTTGATGAAATTTTGTTGTTAACATTGTAACTATGCTCGTGCAAGCGATCACTAATACATCTTCCGGTCTGCCCAATGTAGACGTTGCAGTCACAATCAATTAATGCGTGAAATTACTGAGGCTGATGCCATCACAAAATGTGGTAAGGTGTGTGTGTGTACACCCTTCTTATCTTTATTAGGCAAGGAACTTGATTTTCTAAGACAGTAGGCATGTGTTCAGTGAACTGCAGTCGTGTGCTTCTTTTAAGCTTGTTGTTTAGATTGTTTTGTCACGTGTGCTATGAGCAGCCATATAATGTGCAATAGGAGAATAGGGTCATAGAATAAAACCAGTTGGAAGTTAGCGCTCATCCTGTCACCTCTCCCATCATACCCAAACTGAGTTGCATTAAAGCGAGACAAGAAACTACTGCGCATAAATGATTTTCGCCATGAACTTATGTGCCTGCTCAACAACTGCAGTTCTCGTGCAGCAGTGGCAGCACAAGGTTCTCCATGCGCACGTGCGTCAGTCCGTTCCTACATCACCTCTTCCCCTCCAACACACATATTCGACAACTTCCAATGGTGAACTCTCGAATTGAATAGTGAGAACCATTTGATTAAAAACATCAAATATTTGCACACCCCTATTAAGAAGTGTAGCCAGACAAAGGCTCACCTCTTTCTTCCATCCTCTTGAGCAACTGCTGCTCTCCCCACTTGAGTACAGCCACCAGGATCTCCAACTCACTTGCCTGCAATTTCACACAGCCTTCTTTTTTTTCTTTCTTTTGATATTTTCTACTCTATGTCAGTTGTGACAGCCTTCGTTTTTAAATACAGTTAAACCTCAACAGAACCAAGTCGGTAAAGTCTGCATTACACTTTGTTATATTTCACTATATTGAAATTCAATCTTTTATGAAATTAAGTAAAGACACTGTATAATTATTTTACACGAAGGGGCTTTAGAATTTTACAAATTACAGCTTCAACCATTAATAATGTAACTGTTCAAGTGCAGAACTATCTATAATGCAGCCTTTTCTGACTCCAATTTATCTTTTCCCATGTATATACATACCACTTATAGTGCAGCTGTGCAAGACAACATACCGGTTATAGTACTGCTTTCGCAGTAAAATCCTGCAGACAACTGCAGCAGTGAGCATGCTTCTCCACGAGGTGCACCGGCCGATGGGAGGGAAGAGCAACAAGGGCGATGCAGAGGAGGATGAGACACGGAGCAAACAAACGAGGAACGAAGACAAAGAAAAAAGAAAAACGCTAATGAAGTGCACCCGCGCCATGATGCGGGTGCACGGTGGTTGCTTAGGCGACGGCAAAGCTTTTGCTAAACTGCTTATCAGCAGCGCGCGCTCCGCACTGAACGAACGCAGCTTCAGTTTGTGTGCGCCCATCGCAATGCAGGTCATTGTGAAGTGCAAGTATCGTGCAGGCGACTTTGACTACTGTCAGCTTAAGTGGTGTTCCACAAATTTCCAGTGAGGGCACAGGTGGCACGAGCAACACTCAAATGGCGGCAACTTGGTCCGTGGTTGCCATGTTTTCAACATCGCATGCATGCTGATCGGTCCGAGAAAAATTCTGCGAGGCAATGTACAGCGTCGCAAATTTCAGCCGCCATTCTAGCTTAGTTCTGTGAAGTTGGTGGTAGGAAACTTCAAATAATCGAGCAGGTGTTAAAAATCAGTCGCTGACTAACTTACTTTCCTTTGTACCATCTTTTTTTTTTTTCTTAGCTTAGTCTGCTGCATGCAAAGACTGTTGGATAAAAAGAGGAACAGCGCAACACAGGACTAGCTAGTAAAGAGCACAGGACAGAGCATTGACTAGCAACCAAATGCTTTATTTGCAGAAGCCGCATATAAAGACATCATTGAACATGACATAAAGAACATAAAGAGGAGGATAAGATGGATAAGCGTCAGCCAAGAAGATAATCCAGTTCTTTTGTTGAGAGCATGGGGGATACAGAACTGAAGCACGCACGGCCACTTTTGAATATGCAAAATGCCTCAAAGATTTCCCACTCACGCTTTTCACTATATCTGCCGATTATTTCGCACTTCTTAAAGATTGAGGTGCAGCCACACGTGTTACAGTGGGCAGCCAGATGACTGTACAGGTTTCCTTTTAGTGAAGCGGCATGCTCGTGCAGGCGATCATTAATGCACCTCCCCGTTTGCCCTATATAGCAACATTTACAATCAAGCGGGATTTTATAGATGACCTGCGTTGTACAGTCAATAAAGCCACGAACATGATTTTTATAGCAGCTTTTGTGCACGACAGTATCCTCCCTGTTGACTATTTTGCACAACCTGCTCAGTTTATCAGGGGCATTGCACACCACCCCTACTCCTGCCTTGGCCGCAATTTTCATGTTATGGGAAACACGGTGTACATAAGGAATGATGGCAAGCCTAGATCTCAAAGGCGGTGACTGCATAGTTTGTTTTCCAGCGTTCTTTAGCTGTTTTACAAGGCCACCAGCAACACTGCACAACACGCTGGTCGGGTAACCTGCTGATGTTAATCTGTTGACTCGCGCTGAAAAGCTCTGTTCAACAGAGTGCTCGCACGAGCACTTCAGAGCAGCTCGCAAACATGCCTTAGCGATACCTCGTTTTACAAGTTTGGAGAGTGCAGACAAAAACAGGAGAAGCACTTTCTTTGAGCAAGGTGAGTAGCTCCAGCATACGTGATGAGGTTTAAAAACAATTTCAGTGTCTAAAAATCTTAAACAGTCATTAGTGGGCTCTTCCGCTGTTAATGTAAAATCCTTCATTATCTCATTGAAGGTATCAATATTTGTCTTGAGGGTTAACTCCGTGTTACAAGGGTCAACTGAATAGAATGCAAAAAAGTCATCAACAAAGCGAAATATTCTTACGGTCGTCAGCTGTAGGCGAGCGAGTAAGCCCCTGTCATAGCGTGCCAACAATATGTCGCTAAGTATGGGTGCCAAACATGAACATATACAGACTCCCTGCTTTTGAATTAAAAGGTTATTGTCATGACAAATGAATGTGGATTTTAGATAGTAGGTGAGCATTTCCATGAAGCTGCCGACACTCGTTCCACAGGCATTTTGAAACTTAACTCCGCAATGCTTATCGATGCAATCACCAACTTCCTCTAAAATCAGGTTACTTGGTACCGAATGGTACAAGTCTTTGACATCAACAGAAAAGGCGTGGCAGTACGGTGGGCACTCACTTTGCAAGAAAGTAGACACTTCGTGTGGCTTCCGGATGAGAAAAGGGTCGTCCACTTCCAGATTTCCCAGCGATTTTTGCAGGAAAGCACCTAAAAGTCGCTGCCAGGTTCCCCGCTCCGACACAATCACACGAAAAGGGGTTTTCACCTTATATGTTTTTGCCAAGAAAAACACAGTCAAAGTTACGCCCTTTTAAGTCCTCACAGAAGATGCCAGCTTGGTCAGACCTGATGATTCGCACAGTCTGGCTGCTTCGGCCTTCACCTTTGCTGGCTTGACTTCACTTGCGTCCTTGAAGTGGCTGCTCAGGGCTTGCTCAGCCTTAAGATGGTAGGCCCCTGCAGAGGCGACTATGAAGCCACCTTCCTTGTCTGAAAGGAGCAGTTTCAAGCCCTCGTCCGTGAGTGAGGAAATAACAGAGGCTGCCTTTTCACATTCCTTGCGTTAGGCAGTTAGGCCTAGCGTTAAGCAGCTAGGCATAGTGTTTACCGCAGTGGTGGCTACGGCTGCCAGCGGATCTGCATGCGAGAGCGCCAGTTCAAGGCAGCGAGGTAATAAAACGGCAGCACTGGTGGCTTTGATTATTGCCGTTTCGGATCTGCGGTCACGGCAAAAAGTCCGTAAAATCGGATGGAGAAGGACGGAGACGTTCTTATACATTGACTCTATGGGGTACCTGGTGGTGCTGCAAAGCCATCCGAATTATCAGGTGTCCGGGAAGTCGGTCGTTGAGTGCACGCTGGCAACTCCAACCGACGACACGCTGTTAAAAGACGATTCATTACGATCCCACTCTGTTACGCGAGTCTGCATGCATTACCGCAACTTTCGTTCCCTTTCAATAAAATTACAGCTAATTTTCCCTGATAGAAGCACAAATTCTCCGAGTTTTCCTTGAGTAAATTCAGATTATTCATGATCCCTGAGAATCCATCAGAATTACTAGTTGGTAGACACCCTGGGTATTGTATTTCACACGGAATTGTGACAATGTCCATCAGGTCTCCTTGGCTATCTTGCAACATAGGAGATACTTGTATTTTTCAGAAGTCTTGGCAGCCATGTGTCTGTCCTGGATGACTCTCTTCTGCCAGGGCTCCCCAACACTGCTCAAGGCCCTGCGGCTCCTGGCGAGCACGATACACATCATGCACTAGGGTGATATGTCGAGTGAGTTACATCAGAGACAGGCGAGTTGGATATGTCATGGTGGCTATGCAAAAACTGTCAAAAATTTGCCCCCTGTATAGTTCGGAGCATTGAATGTGGTCTGCAGCAGCGCAGTAATTAGCCGTTTCCGCAGCACATGTGCACAAGTCCGTGGTAAGTGAGCGCTTTTTCGTTTGGCGAAGGCGCAAACTCAGTATGCTCTCTTCACCGGGTCTGGTTATGTTGAGCTGACAAGTGCAGTGCATACAATATATGCTAACAATCATGTCTGCTAAGTATCACAGCCCTACGTGCAGTGGCAAGAGCCTAAATTTCAAACGAAATGCCGTACGCCCTTCTCCTTGTGTGTGCCACTGGAGCATACTACCAGTCGTAGAGTCGACGTCAATTGCACAAGTGCACCTATGTACAGGTGCCGAAAAAAGTGGTATACTCCACACAGTCCACATAGCAGGAACTGGAGCAACGGCAAACTGCATCGCAACGCCATCTACAGGCAGCATCTGGGATCACGTCTGCCGATAATAAAGGGCACCCATTGGCTGTCTCGATCCCAGATGCCGCCTGTAGATGGCGTCGCGATGCAGTGTGCCGCTGCTCCGGCTCCCGCTGCGTGGACTGCGTGGAGTATACCAGTTTTGTTGGCGCCTGTACATGGCAGTGCTGTGATGTCACTCACAGTGACATGCGACTTCCAGAACTGTTCAAGGCATTAGTTATATGTTTAACCTGTTGCTTCAATAGATGAACTAAAGTTTAAAGAAATAATAGAAGTTAAGACTAACTTTAGCATACACTAAAGAAGATGAAGGTGAAAGCGTGCGTGCTCGCAAGACATTCATTACAGGACTTTAAATATTCATTTGAATGCTTTGTTACTTCCTAGCACTTGTTTTCTCCCACCTAAGGTTGTGAGTTCACGTGGTTTAATTAACTCTACCTTTATTACTGGTACCTTAATTAACTTTTCCCTAATTAATCACAAGGGTAGTGGGTTCGACTTCCACCAAAGGTCGAGAGTTCACCTCCCACCAAAGTTTGTGGGGCTGACTGCTTTAATTACCTCTATCTTAATTACCCATGCATTAATTAACTTCACCTCAGTTAACACCAAAGTAGTGGGTTGATCCGATTTCGAGATGTGGCCGGTTCACCCATATCTCCATGTTGGACCGTGAGTTGGAATGCCTGCTAACTTTGCCTTACCACCAAAGGCAATGGGTTCGACTCTCAACCTTCATGATGTTAATTGGAACCCACCTTGAAGATATGGCCGATCGCCCATAACTCCAAGTGCGTTCAACTCCCGCCAAAGGTAATGGGTCCAAGTGCCTTGACCACTATAGGCTAAACAGAGCACAAGCAGTTACACTTAGGCAATTACAAACACAGTCTTATTATTCACCTGCACAAATAAAGGAATGGTATGACATTACAGACATGAATATTTTATGCAAAGCATGCGAAAAGGAGATATGCACGCTTGAACATCTGCTCTGGGAGTGTGGGTCGCTCGGCCCTGGCATTTCCCGGAATCGGTTTTTAGGAATTATCAGCTCTTCAGATCATATCCCTCAAGTTCTGGCTGTCCAGTACGCCCGTGATAAGGCTAGGAGGCTTGACCTCCCGGTCCCGACATGGGACTAGCCAGGCAGGTGGCAACACCTTGTACAGGACCAGAATAAAGTTTTTTTCCTCCTCCTCCTTGATTAACTTAATTATCTTAATTAATGGTACTTTGATACACTTTGCCTTAATTAACACCAAAGGTAGTAGGTTCAACTTTCTACCTTCATGACGTCAATTGGAATCTAACTTGGCCGGTTCACCTATATCTCTAAGTGGGTTCGACTCCTAACGGTCGAGGGTTACGTCCACCAATGGTCATGGGTTTGAGTGCCTCTATTAACTCTATCTTAATTAACAGTGCCTTAATTAGGTTTACCTTAATTAACACCACAGGTCGTGCTGATGTTACTTCTTTGCCTCGACTTCACGCTTTATTATAAAAAAAATTATTGCCGAGTTTACCCTAATTAACACCAAAGGTAGTGGGTCTTAGCTAATTGCTCCTTAATTAACACCACAGTTAATGAGTTTGACTCCCACCAAAGGTCGAGGGTTCGAATCTTTACCAATTTTAGTGCCATCAATTTTTGTACCATAACGCCGGACATCGGATTTTTTGACCCATGAGCCATCTAAGGCCATACGCCTTAAAAATACAAACCGAAAGCCTGCATGTTTTTGTTTTACTTTGTACTGTCGCAAGAGCGATGTTTCGTCTGCCTGTTCCCATGTCGTGCAGTTGCAAGCACAGAGAATGAAACTGTGTCATTTTATACCATGTTCCAGCACCGAAACATGCTCTTTCATCCTCTGACACCTGCCTCAGTGCTCGCGATTGTGGCACTGACTTTGTGGGGATGCGTGACTCTCACGCCTCCCCTGTGATCTAGTTTTCCTGCATAGCTCCTCTCCTGCAAGGCGGTTTCACCCGCCGCGTGCCCTGGCGCAAGCGGCGATCGGAGTGGTTGAGGCGCAGTACGAGAGATGGCGCGAGTATTGCGCTGCTGACGCCACCAACAGGCGGGGCTACTTGGGTGCGGGAAAAGGAAGGCTCGCGCTCTTGAGCGGCAGACTGGCGAACACGACGGACGTCCCGCGCGTGCGCCAATCCATGCTTCTGCGAGACCGTCTCGCGTGGCCGCCTTCGAGCGCGCCACCGTTCGCGTGACCGTACGCGTGAACGACCAGGCGTTGGGATCCAGCATGGGGTGAACATATTCGCTCGCTATCCGGTTGCAGTGAGTCGGACTTCTAGATTTGTCGCGTGCCCATCGGCATGTTTTATGGATAGCAACTCGGCTAGCAGGCATTGATCTATGAAAGGTGCAATAAATGCCCTTGTGATTGTTTGTTCTACTGTGTTGTCGTTCCTTTGTCCCAAGAGCATGGTTGAGAACCCCACATCTGGCTGCCCAACGTGGACCTCTTGGGATCGGACGATAGATTTAACAGTTTTGCTTCGTTCGAAACCTTTGTTTGAACCGAAGCGTAGGGCTAGCATGGATTTTGATCGCTAGCGTTGACGGCGTGCTTTCTTGAGCGAGGCGACGGTGGCTGAACTGTGTTTGAACATGTCAACATGCTAAGCCTTTTCGCAAGTGTTGTTTTAATGACATTCGTCTGTACGAGAGCCACGTGGTCTGCATCCTGGGAGAGCGAGATTTAGCGCCCGCGGAGCATATTGGCAAGCCTGAAGCAAGTGAGTACGGAAGCCTCGTGGGTGGTCCGAATTTCTTATGTAAATAGCTTCTTCTATCTCTTTGACTCTGATGAAGTCGCAGCTCTGGGAGCCGGGTGGCCGCGGGCCACGGGTGCCACTACAGGCTGACTGGTATTGCAGCCTGGCACCGGGTGCTCCGACACCGTCTGGGACGGTGGGCGCCGTCAACTCTGATGCTGTGTGCACCGAGCGGAGTAGGACCACCTCACAGAGCTGACGTATCCTCGCAGCTGCCTGTTTTGCGCCCATTTCGGGTGTTGTTTTTGGATGCCGGTTGATGTCAGGGTAGCGACGCTTTAGGCCTAAGGCTTTACGAAGCTGCCTGTCACACGTGGAGGGACACAACCTGGTGGACCGTGGCGTTGAGGTGCTGCACTTTGCTTCCTTCATTTTAGTTAGCCTCGCACGAATTGAAATTACTCGTTCGACTCAAGGAAGCGAGCTTCGTTCACGTGAACTTAGCATCTGAGTAGCTGCCCGATCTTTTGCTAGCCGAGTCGAACATCGTACCACGTAGGCGATGCGCATGCAGAATTCCTCTCCCTTGCACTACTTTAGTGTTTGTCGAGTGTGTTGAGTGTACACAGCGTGATTGGAGTCACCCTTGGTTTGCCGTCACTTGCACATCGTCTGCGCTGCTGCCCCGGACTACGATCGAGCCACCGGGCAATGGTGATGCTGTGGCGAGTTCGGCGCAGTGACTTCGGCGGCCGCCTGTATCCAGCTCGCAACCCTCGGCGGCGGAGAATAGAGCCGGTGGTCACCAACAGCTACTGCGGCCCTCGCAAGCAGGGCGCGTCGGCGCGAGCGACGCTTGCTCGTTCCGACTACTGCGTCGCCGTTTCTGGAGTCCTGGCCTGGAATCGTGCCGTCGAGTCTGCAAAGCTGCTGCTGTGACCGGCGGACGCCAGCGGTGTACCCAAGGACAATGTCGGCTCGAATGCTATGGACAGCGTGTGGACATTTCCTCAGCGCGGCCACTGTTGCATGTACTATCTTGTTCGCGAAGCACGGGTTAATGTTAGACCATGTCACATGTTTTGCCGGAACAAGACGTGATTTAAGGTTGGGGGGATGTGGGGATGCGCGACTATCGCGCGTCTCCTGATGTTTTTCCCGCATGGTGCGTCTCCTGTAATCTGGCTTCGCGGCGTGGCCTGGCGCCCGCGACGCTTGGAGTGGTTGAGGCACAGTGCGAGAGAGGGCGCGACTGTTGCGCGGCTAACGCCGCCGACAGGGCGCAGAGAGACTTGGGTGCCGAGGGACAAGGCGCTTGCTTTTCCCGGCAGATCAGCGAACAGTGTGGACGTCCCGCGCGCGCGCCGACCCATGCTTCTGCGAGACCACCTCGCGTGGCCGCCTTGGAATGCACCACCGTTCGCGTGACAGTACGCGCGAACGACCAGGTGTTGGGATCCAGCATGGGCCGAACATATTCACTCGCTATCCGGTCGCGGTGAGTCGGACTTCTAGATTTGTTGCGCGCCCATCGGCATGTTTCGTGGATAGTAACTCGGCTAGCAGGCATTGATCTATGAAAGGTGCAATAAATGCCCTTGTGATTGTTTGCACTACTGTACTGTCGTTCCTTTGTCCCAAGAGCATGGGTGTGAGAACCCCACAGCTTATACCACTAATCAGATGTTATGATGCAGAGCACACAAAATCGGCTGCTGTGCATAATGAAAGAAATGCAACAGTTTGCTTACGAGACTGTCACCACAAGTGCGCTGCTCAGCAAAAACTCTTGAGAGAGAGAGAGAAGAAGGCGGGGTTCGCGTAAAGAAAAATGAAATGTAAAATATTCTGTGTGTCCTACCAAAGGTGGCTGTGTAGTATTTTGATGAAACCTGTGTCACAGGTGTGAATGATGAAGAAAAGGTGAAGAACCTGGTTGTTGTACAAGAACTTCAAGATCTTGGACTGAAGGTAACACAAAATGTCAGTTTTTTGCATCAGAGATAGACTGCATCAAATGCAAATTACTTAGACCATGTCACCAAGAAAGGGCTCATGCCAAACACAAAGAAAGTTTTAAAAAAATTAATTAAATTATGAAGTTTAACATGCCTAAACCACTTTCTGATTATGAGGCATGCCATAGTGGAGGACTCCGGAAATTTCGACCCCCTGGGGTTCTTTAACAACCCAAAGAACCCAAAGAAAGTAGAGGCCATTACTGATGCACCTTCTCTACAGAATGTTAAAGAGCTTCAAGGCTACCTGGGTTTACTGAACTTCTAGACGTTTCTTGCCAAAACACCGTCTAGGCTACTGCCTCTCCATCAGCTACATTTAGAATGCAAGAAATGGACATGTGGGAAGGAAGCAAAAGCAAGCTTTCTTTGAAAGCAAGATGCTTCTGGCCAGTGCACCTGAACTGGTGCATTACAACCCTTCAAGGAGTTTATGTGTCCTGCGATGCCTCGCCACATTGTGTTGGTGCAGTACTGGTGCGCAACTATGATGGAGTGGGGCACCCCATTGCCTTTGCTTCACAAAGCCTGCTCTCTGCTGAGAGACATTACAGCCAAATAGACAGAGAGGTCTTGGCCATAATTCTTGGAGTAAGCAAATTTTACCAGGACTTGCGGGGAAGACCATTCACTGCAGTTAAGGACCACAAACTATTGGTTGGACTGTTCAGCTCCAGTTGAGGTCTCAGGCATCACCACTGGTCATCAAGTGGGCCTTGAAAATTTCAAGCTACCAGTTTAAGCTCACCTACCAACCAGGAAGCTCGGGACATGCTGATGGGCTCAGCAGGCATCCTCTACCAACAACTGCTGCTCTCCACGACATACCTGCACATGTACTTATGCTGGATCAAGTATACCCTGATGTCCTACTGTAAGCGATTATTGCTTGCATGACAAGAAGTGATTCCTTGCTCTCAGAACAAGGCTCATGCTGTTCTCACTGGAACCCCTTTACCAGACAGGGAAGAGTGGGTTCCCTTTACTTGAAGATTCCGTGACCTTAGTTAGCTTGCACAAAGGCTGTCTTTTGTGGGGATTTCATGCAGTCGTTTCAAAGGCACTACAGTGAAACCTCATTACTGCGAACCCAACTTTAACGAACTTTTCAGATTAATGACCTTTTCAGAAATCTCCTACTAACTGCTTATTTCAAGGTAAAATTATTTCCGTACTCAAACTTCAGAATACCGAACTTTTTAGAATAACTACCATTATTCAGTTTCCATGTGCCCATGTTAACAACACCTCAGTACTATGAATGAATATTCAAAAATAGGGGAATTCTTAGATTTCTATGTATCCTTTACAGCAGCCAAACAGTAGGCTAGCAGAACACAAGGGGGAAGACACGGATGCTGCGGCGCAGGGGTTCGGAAAACCTGAGCTGGCACCCAAGGAAAAAACACCGGAAGGGGCCTTTTTCTATTGAGGATGCAACGACGCATCAGGTTTTGCGAGTGCATGCTCTGCTCAGAGAAGTGTTGTCTAGCAACAGAGGCGAGTCTCTTCCTTCTCTCACCCTTCTTTCTACGCACACCTCTCCTTTCTTTCATGATTCTACCCACAACCGTACTAGCTACATGTGCAGATAAATGTAACCTCCGTGCTCGTGGAGATGCTACACAGCCGCAGTTTTTGGACGGTGTTGTTTACCCATGCTTGCACTTTGGTGTAGTTAAGGTGTCTGCTTCAAGTGAGACAACTGCAGTGTCCATGGCAATGAATGTGAAAAACAAACAAAAATAAACATTATGCTTTATAGGCGACATGGAGCTTCTTCATTGTCGGTGGTTTTTTCGGCATCAGTGTCTCTTTTGTGCATGCCACTCCATATACGGGGATGCATGGCCGTGGAATCTATGGAAAATAGCAACAGTGCGGGTCGAGGGCAAACAGTGACATTTTTGTGGATAGCTCATACTGTGACAATTGATAAACTGATGGGTTGATGAGCCATGTGGAAAACGTACAAAAGTTGACAGTGCAGCAGCTTCTCATTGTTATAACCAATATATTGTTAAAACAGGTATCATTATAAGTGGTTAGACTGTACAAATGAAATCTCGCGCCTTTCTTTGATGCTTAAACAGAAGTTGGTGGCAGCAAAAGAATACTTTTCAGAAAAGCTCACGCAATTTACAAAAGCTTTCCCACAGCGTTTTTGGCGCCACCTTTCACCCTCGTATGAAAAAATGAGGTTCATTGAAATGGATAGTTGTTTTATTGCTGACCAATCAGAAATCACCAACAGCTGCAATGCTAATTTTCATTCTCTTTCTCGCCTCTGAATTCCAGTCCAGGAACGTGCGCCATCTGACGTGTTGGATGTTGTTTTGTCTGAACAAGGTATTTGAAAGCATATTTAGCGCCAGCAAACTGGCGCTAAATATGCTTTCAATTTACCAACACGCCCAACAAATGGCAATGCTACAAGGTATTTGGTTCCCTCCTATTTAATTTAGACACGAAAACGTCGCCTGGCCCAGATTCTATTCCTAATGAGTTTCTGGGGTGATATGCTGAATGGGTTTCTAAATATTTACTTGTCATATTTAAGGCTTCTTTTGAGCAACATTGCTTACCAACTGACTGGTTACAGGCTAGAGTAGTAACAGTACGCAAACCTGGAAGCAAGTACATTCCTGATAATTATAGACCTATATAGACCACTTGCACCTGTTGCAAAATACTTGAGCATGTCCTGGCAAAGTGCTTATCTGAACACCTTGAGGACACCAAGAAGCTCATTCCCAATCAACATGGTTTCAAACGGAAGTTATCTACTGTTACCCCAACTTCTAGAAACACTGCACGATTTTTCTAAAGCAATGAATGACAGAGATCAAGTGGATGCAATTTGCTTGGACATGTGCACAGCATTTGACCAAGTTCCCCATGAAGGGCTTGTTGACCTTGGTGTAAACAGATATACTGTGTTGTGGATAAAAGCATACCTCACCAACAGACCTCAATTCATGGAGGTAGATGACTCAAAATCTGACGTCCTTGCAATACCCTCAGATGTCCCTCAGGGGTCTGTGCCAGGTCCCATATTATTTTTATGCTACATCAATGACATTGCAGTTTCCTTCCAGCCCCATGTTACACTCTGGCTATTCACGGATGACTGTTTAATTTACTTGGTTATCTCAGAGCAAGAAGACCAGTTCACACTAAATTCTGCATTGAACACTATTAATCAATGGTGCACAGCATACAAAATGAAAATTATGCAAAAACTTCATATAGTACAATTACACACAAAACCAAAAATGTATTTTCTTTCGATTATAATATTAACAGGCAGTTTTTAACACAAGTCAACCACTTCAAATATTTAGGCATCACTATATCATCAAATCTAAACTGGCATACACATATCAATAACATACGCTCAAAAGCCGAGACTATGTTGTGGTTCATCAGAAGAAAATTAAAGCTTGCTTCTACAAAAGCAAAAGTAACAGCCTATCTCGCGCTTGTACTTCCAACACTGGAACAGTGAGCATTGTATGGGATCTGCATCAGACAAACCAAGTTGACAAGATTGAAAAAGTTCAGAGATGGGTGGCTAGGTTCATTCTATTAAGATGTAAATTTACAGGTTCGGTGACTGACGGGCTCCGTGAGCTAAACTTACCTTCGCTTTCAAACTGAAGAAAGGTCACCAGGCTAAAATTTCTCTATCTGTTGCGCAATAATCACTTAAACCGAAACACAAGCCCCTACTTCAAGCAGTGTTCCTCGCGAGCTGTGCGAACTTCTCACAAAGATCAGATTACACCCATGACGGCCCGAATTAACTCTTTCAAATACTCTTTCCTTCCAAGAACAATAGCTGAATGGAATGCCCTTGCTTAGGACCTTTTGCAAGCAGATAATCCACTTAATTTCAAACACTGTTTGTCTCATTACTTATTCGAATAGAAATTCTTGTCATTCTCTTGTCTTTCTTGTCATGTCTTCGTCGGAGGTTCTGATTTTCACTGGTCTGAAGCCCAGCGTATTCTTGTGACTATTGTTCGGTAAATCTGTCGTACTTGCGGTCTATGTATCCACATAGCCGCTAGACGATTGTGTTATGGTGCTTGTTGGTTCCGAGTTGATTGAACTAGGTTTGTATAGATGTTTGTACTTGCGGCTGTGTACACATGTTGAGTTGTATTGTCTGCATTCACCCTGTAATGGCCTCACAGCTGACAGAATTAATAATAAAAAAAAAAAACATTTCAGCACAGACACCCAATAGTCACATTTAATTGATATAACCGATAATGTGGCATGGGATCGTCGTAGTAAGCAGCTTATTTTAACCCAGAAACACATGCAAAAGTTGACAGTGCATCGGCTGCTCACTGTTATATCTGATATACTGTTAAAACCAGTATCGTTATGGATGTGTTTGACTCGATAACGGCAACGTAATCGTTTTCCCGAGTACACTGCTGCCGAAAATTTCCACCAGCAGCGAAGTAGAATGCACTTGCTTAGTGGAATAATAGCTCTGTCTCTGCCCGGTTGCGCTCTGTGCCACCAACCCGGCCACTGACATTTATGCCTTTGGTAGCCCAGTCACCTGCAGACGGCAAGAAGTCTGTGAACAAGCTAAATATCTTCAGTGGCTCAACTGCTGCAGCATGTACCTGCAGACAATCCGACTGCAACAGGGTGAGCAGCTGGCCTTTGGTGAGTTGGAAGAGCAGTGGGGTGACTGCCAGTGCCGAGAACTCCTCGGCCAGGAAGGCCATGGCCTGCCGGTGCACCCAGGGCGAACCGTGCGGCTGCTCGCTCCACTGCAACACTCCGCACAGGGTGTCCGGGCCCAGCAGTTCCACCAGGGCATCCTCGCAGGCTGTGGGAACAGACACATTTCCAAAAGCACATTCGATGGGCCTCTCCAGAGTGCCCAAGACAGAGCCAGTAAATCAGAGATTACTTGGCCTGGCTCTTGGTAAAGCAGCAGCTAACAAGCAAGATAATCAAATACAAGATTTAGCAGTATAGTAAAAGAGACTATTGTGGAAAAGGCAAACAAGTGAAACGACGCCCACAAGAAGTGTGCATGTGTGATAGGTGACGACCAAGCTGGAACATTGCAGCTGGAATGTGGGAGTTTGTGATCATCCAAGTGCAAAATGACTTGAGCAAGCAGTGCCAGGCTAGCCTGGGCATGTACCTAGTGAACCTGGGACACCAGATGAACCGGGATGGTGCAACCAGACCAGCCGGGACAAGAATGCGGTGCTCCTAAGCAAGCCTGTGGACAGGATGGTGCTACAGTCAAACCCGACTATATCAAATCCATTTAGCATATTTTCCGGTTTATAAGTTGAATTTCTTTTTTCTGAATTTTTCATCGGTGCACCTTTAGAACAATGCAACTTACATACTTTTTTTTTTCCAGAAAAAGACTGCCATCAAAATCGGATTGGATGCCATGGCCACGCGAAGCATGCTGGGTTGATCTCCTCTGGCGGTTGACCTCCTCTGGCACTTGCTACGGGATGTGTGTGCGCTATGGGGATACCGGGTTCCTCTCGTGATCAAGTTGCCAAGTGCCATGCGAGAAGGATGGAGCAGCAACACAAGTGGTGGCAGGCCAACCGTGAGTCGACTGACTCCAAAGTCATAGCATCTGCAGATTGCTTTCAAGATACTGCATGCACTGCTGCGCAAGCTGTGGAATTTCTACCAGAGCACAAGCTACTCCTCCCTCCCTCTTTCTTCCGGCACTGGATTCCCACTTTCCTCCCTGGTGCGCAATTCGGCTCACCATCCCACACTTTCACTCACACATACAGCATACGGTGTGCGGGTGCAATGTTATTGCCCTTGGACTTTGTACGCAACATCGCGGCAACCACAAATGCAGAAATGTGCCTGCTTGCACGTGACCCGTGTTTAAGAAGTGAAATGTCACTGTATCTTTTTTTTTTTTTTAATCACTAACCGAATGAACAGGAGCCTCATATAAATTGGTGCGATTTGTAGACATTTTTTTTTTTTTTAACTGCTGTTTAGAGGGGGGTGCGGTGCGACTTACTTTGGCCATGGGCAGACACACGCTGTGTTCTTCTACAACCTGTTTGATCCATGCTACTTCTCCAGTAAAGTCATCTACCGTCACCAGGGGCGTAGCCAGGGGGGGGGGGGCTTATGGGGCTTCAGCCCCCCCCCCCCGAAATTTTTCGTGCTGTCCACGCCCCGCCGACCAAAGCAACCCCGGCGCCAGAAATCACTCTTGATTTTGTCTAGAATGTCTTTTTCACGTTCGTAAAGACACTTCACCGCGAACATTGCTAACTTGGGCTGGATTTTGCGGCAACGCCCATGCACCGGGAGTCACATAATGCAAGCAGCTCCATCCGAACACGAAGTTTCAAGGGCGTGTTGATAACGAACGGGCTCGCCGGAGCATCTCGCGGAGGCCGCGGAATCTAGGGAGCGCATGGACGTCAATTCCGAAACTCTATGGGCATAAACTTCTTATAAACTTTTGATGTGAAAGGTGCATTGGCATTTCCAAAGTTGTGCTTTAGATCTTCAATTGTGGAACTTTGTGGGTTTAATGTCGTTATAAACATTTGATGCCAAAGGTGCATTGACTTTTCTAACGTCGTACATCGAAACATGCAACGAGACAAGCCAAATCAACACACTATCAGACAAGTTGACAAAGCATGCAGTGAGGTGCGATGAGACGAAGCGTTGTGCTGGTTCATTTGTGCCATCATGTCAGAAAAAATATCAACATTTTTTGTCATTTACGCCAAAGCATCCATGTCAAGACAGTAAAGCCAGCGAAGGTAACTACGTTATTATATATTGTTCCTATTTGGACTTTTGTTAGCGAGGACATATCGAGTCTCTTACATTTTTTGTTCACGCTACCCCACCCGCGCCCTGCCAAAGCCAGCCAGAGCGCATGCGTTTTTCTGGTGTTGCCCAGACCACAGCGCGGCGCACTTCAGTGCGCGTTCGGTTTTCTCTGGCCGAGGGGATTTTTGCTTTGCAGAGTGTTGGCCGCTTTCTGGCTAGCAGACGAGAAAAAGAAAGAATGGTCGCTCGCCGCCATCACTCTGGGGACTCGACGGATTGCACCGCGTTCGCTTGAGCGCAACCCCTCTGGAAAGTCTTGTCTCGCCAGTGTAGGATACAGAGCAGTATGCGTATGGTTCTCGGTGCACCAAGAGTCTCACGTTTTCTTCGATATTCTTTCGGTAGCCCCACTAGGTGCCCAAAGTAGGCATTCGATTGTGGCCAACATGCTTTACTTTGCGTTTTACTTTAAACTCTGTGTTCCCGCCCCACAAAAGACACAAAGATATTGTCACAGCGCAGCAAATTGTTGAATGGTGAAAGTTTGACTTTGTTACTTCTTTTACGGAAAGGAAAAACAACTACTAGGTTTAGCAAATAAATACATACCTCAGATCTCATTTTGCACCAACTGCTCCAAAGCATGGTTTAATGAAACTGTCAATGCATTAAAAAACGAAAAGAAACGTTTATACAGGGCAGCCAAAAGTGTCAACACGTTAGGTTCGTGGAATAAACATAAAGCCTGCGAAAAAGCCTACTGCAGTTCCCTTTGTCGTGCAAAGCATAAATTCTTTTCCGATGACCTTCAGTCACTGATAAAAATAATCCTAAGAAATTCTGGAAAACGCTATCTCCTTCCAACAGCACTGACACTCCCACACTCGTGGATAGCACTGGTCTTCTCATACCGTGGCGAGAGCACTGCACATCTGTATTTAACTACTACTTTCTTTCCACGTTCACAAAGGAAGACCATTCCAATATGCCAAAGATGGCAGACTCCGATTACCAATATATGACTCCTATTACCGTAACAGCCGCTGGAATCGCTACTTTGATTAACAATCTCAAATTATCAATTAGTTTCGGATTTGATGGCATCAACACGAAAATCCTAAAGCATACAGTATTCCCTTCCAGTACAATCCTTAGTCATATATTTCAGCAGTCACTGTCAAGAGGGGAGCTGCCGAATGATTGGAAAGTTGGCAAAATCATACCCATTTTCAAGTCAGGTGACAAGAGCGATGTGAGTAATTACCGTCCTATATCACTAACCAGCGTTCCCTGCAAGTTACTCGAACACATCATTCTAACTAATGTCGTTCATCACTTAGAATGTAATAACTTCTTTTTTAAAGATCAGCATGGATTCAGAAAAGGCCTTTCATGTGAGACACAACTAGTAGAATTCACTACGGATCTTTTTCAAAATATGGACGACAATGCTCAGACTGACTCAATATTCATCGACTTCTCTAAAGCATTTGATCGCGTGGCTCACTGTCGCCTCATTTCTAAACTCTCATGCTTAAACCTTGACGAACTAACAATTTCTTTGATAAGAAACTTTTTGTCTTTTCGAAAGCAGTCCACTGTCATTGACCAGTACTCTTCCCCTTTCAGTAACGTAACATCAGGCGTACCTCAGGGAAGTGTCCTTGGACCCTTACTCTTCCTGATTTTCAAAAATGACTTGCCATTTAACATTACATCCAATGTTCGACTATTCACAGATGACTGCGTTATCTGCCGTCAAATCCGCTCCCCCGCTGATCATATTGCTCTTCAACGTGACCTTCAATGTGTCACTAACTGGTGTTTGGATTAGCAAATGACCCTAAACACTAACAAATGCAATCTGATGACATTTACTCGCAAAAAGTCCTACTCCATTTTCAGTTACTCACTTGGCAATAGTATCATCGCTCGCACATCTTCATACAAGTACCTTGGAATTATTCTAACACCTAGCCTTTCATGGTCATGCCACATTGAGAAAATAATGGCTAAAGCATCGCGCACTCTCGGATATTTAAAACGTAACCTTCGCAGCGCTCTTTCCCTCACAAGAAAGATAGCCTACCAAACATTAGTGCAACCGCAGCTCGAATTCGCAGCTTCTATACGGTCACCTCATCAGGCTTATCTAATCTATCTTCTCGAGCCGATCCAAAATAATCTATCTTCTCGAGCCGATCCAAAACCGTGCTGCACGTTTCATTGCCAGAAATTATAGCCCATTTTCGAGCGTAACTAACATCAAGCTGTCGTTGTCGCTTTCATCTTTGGAATCGCGCAGGAATATAGCATTTCTTTGTCTTCTGCACAAAATCATGCATAATGTACGCCCATCTACTTTGCGACTTTGCGCCCAACTTCTCTGCGACTTTTCACAGCGGTGTTTGTATAGTAATCAATGTTTTTGACTTTTCACATCATCATAGGCTATGGGAATGGAGGCTTTTTAATTTACAAAAAGAAATGTACACAAGGCGGCATCTTGAAGTTTCCGCATGCGGTGTGGGCAAGCAGTGAAGTGAACAAGAGATGGCAGCGCCTGCGCTTGCATCGCACAAGCGGATACTTCTGGCGTGCGCAACCCTATTGGTGATATTCAGCCGCTGCTCAGCCAGCCGAGTTGAGCTGAGTCACTTCTGTTTCGTGAGAAAGTGATAGCGCAGCCTAGGGCATACGGTCATCACCACTTGTAGGTCGCGTATGTTGTCAGAAGGTAGAAAACAAGCGCATTGCGCCGATATACGATGACTCATTCTGTTTCCCGGGGACACGCATCCTAGCTAATTGTTACAAGTGTATCCGAGCAGTTCCAAGAGGCGAAATGACTCTGCGAATGCCGTCAACGGTTACACCCAATGAACAGAAACCAACGACATGTACTGCAGCATGACCATACACTTGAAATCGTGCTGGCAACTGATCCCATACAGTTTATTTTCTCCGCCTTTACAGGGTAGCGCAAGTGGCGCTATGCAACGGACTGCCATCTAAAATGAAACCTTCACAGTCCTCCTTCTTTAGATCATTCAAGAAAAACATTATGGGGAGTAGTGCTGTACTGGCTTGTAGCTTCTGATGCTTCTTCGCAACTGAGGTGCGCTGCATACTGAGTTGGGACAGTTCACAGCAGTCTCTACTGTGCCACTAGTCACGATCACGGCTGGCTCCCAGGTTACAGAAACAGCTGGATGAGTACCACACAGATGTTAGATGGTTAGTGATGTTTGGTGTTGTAGGAGGTTCAGGCTCCAATGGTCCTGCTGTTGGTGCGGAGACCTCTTCGCGTTGAGGACGTAGGTGGCCGCCATGCCTATGCCAGATAGTGCCATCACTGAGATGGTAGCTGCTGACAGACCTGTGGTGCTCACGACACATGCAGGTACCCACGGCGGGCCTTGACCGAAGCTCTTTGCAAGTACATTGTCCCCCACATTCGGCACTAGAGAAGAACGGAACTCTTTGTCGGCATGCAGCTTCTGCTTCAGCAGTCTCAGCAGGACTGAAGTGTGTAAACTTGGGCGACAAACATTCAAAGGTGTCTTGAGCATTCTTCCTGTGAGCATTTCACATGGTGCTCTGCCAATAACCTCACATGGTGTGGTACTATAGTGAAATAAAAGCCTTGAAATTTGGGTTTGAAAGGATCCATAACCACACTTCTTGATCTTTTTCTTGACAGTCTGTACAGCATTCTCTGCCACATCATTGGAAGCTAGATGGTAGGGCAGTACAAGCATGTGACATATCCTATTCCGTATAAGGAATTCCAAGTATTGCTCCCTTGCAAAGGGGGATCCATTATCGGAAACAATGGCATCCGGCAGTCCATGCTGTGCAAATGCTATCTGCAATACTGTGATGACAGCATCCACTGATGTTGATGCTACTGGACAGATTTCGAACCGTTTTGAATAGGCGTCAACAATGAGGAGAAATCCATGTCCTAAGAATGGGCCCCCAAAGTCATGTGAATCCTTGACCAAGGCCTCTGTGGAAATGGCCAGGGAATGTGCTGAATGCGTTGACGTGTACACTGGTAAGCTTGGCATGTAGCATAACCCCTTACAGTCTTGGCAATGTCACCATCAATTCCTAGCCACCAGACATGGCTTCTGGCAACCGACTTACTTTCCTCAATGACAGGATGCCCAGCACGAAGAAGAGTCAGGGCTTTGCCTTGCAGAGATATTGGGATGACAACTCTGGAACCCCACAGCTACCAATCTTCATGGATGCAGAGTTCGCTGCTCCTTGCTGTGAATGGATTGCCCTCTGGTCCGACTGGAAGCCCTTCTCCTCGCAGGAGAGCAAGAACTACGTGACTCAGGAGTGGTTATTTCTTGTAGCCTGTGCTAAAACAGTGCCGGAGTCCTTATCGCGATAGTAATCAGCAGAAATTGTACATGAAAGACAGCAACATCGGAATAGTTCGTGCCTACTTGTGCCTTTAAAGCCTTTATTCTTGTGCCAGCCTGTATGACTACCTGTGACTGAATCAGTGATGAACACTTTGTGTGTAAAAGTGCAAACTGTGAACTTCTTTCTTCCTTCTCCTCTTTCAATCCCCCTTCACCAGTGCAGGGCAGCTTACCGCGCTTAGTCTGGTTAACCTCCGTGCCTTTCCCTTATTACGTCTCTCTATCTCTTTTATTCTTGTGCTTACTACCACGCATAACACCACGTTGGCCGTGTGCTTTCATTATTATGTAGTCATCACACATGATCGCATCAATAGCGACCGCGCTTTTTTTTTTCGCAGCAGTTGCGGAAAACAGTAGTTTAATTTTGATACGGTACATGCGTCCACTGTGCACCTAAACATTTCATAGTCGCCATCCATGATCGCATTGACAGCAACAGCGTTTTCGCCTGCAGTTGTTGCAGCGAATGGTAGTCTCGCTCTGATTCGGTGTGTGCATCAGCCACAAGCCCTCAGCACCGCGTTGTCACCATTCGTAATCGCATCGATAGCGACCACATTTCCTCCACAGCGGTTGCGGCCAAAAGTTGTTTATTTTGACTCTGTGCAAAGCTGTTGAGGATGAAGAGCACTGGCTACACCATGCTGGATGGACAATCTGTTGGGGATCAGCTCACTAGTGATCGCCAACCTCATCATCAGCTCATCGCTGCGTGAGCTGATGAGTCATGGGATGAGAATTGCAGCTTCCACACTGCTTTTGTGCGAAATAGAAACAGGATTTGCGCATTCATTCATTAAATAAAAGCGTGCTGACATAGTAAGCATTTGTTATCTGTCTTCTGGATATCCTCGATAATTCGACATCCGGTTTGGACATTTTTCTTGGTCCCGTGAAATCCAAATTAACGAGGTTCTACTATACATGTTTTTCCTGTCAGTATCTGAGGGCACACGAACCACCACAGCAGACAAACAAGCATTGTCCCTGGCACTCTGTCAAATAATTGACCTCATTTAAAAGCGGCCCTGAGACAATGTTTTTCGAAGTGGAGAAATGCATTTGAAGGTAAAATAAGCTACTTCAGAAATACTTTGCTGCAAAAAGTACTTCAATGTGTTCAGCAGGAGCGGAGTTATTGGCAATCAAACATGCCCATCATAGGACTTCCGCTCCTTTTTCAATGCCTTGTACAGTGAGGGCTACGTCAGAGTAGGGTGTGTCCACAACACTCCGCCTACTGAAAGCCATCGCGGCCTGTAGTTTATATTTGATTTTGGATATTAACATAGACACCACAACCGGCGATTTTGGTACCTAGGACACGCCACACATAAGCCCCATGCATAAGCCAAATGTGGTTGTCTTCAGCGAGCCACAGTGAACTTAGCCAGTGGACGCCCGTGGTATCTACACTATGAGCAGACCACAGCTACATGCAACTGTAGTGCGTATTCGCAGCATTTGCTTTGTGAATGACAGGGCTTGAGCGTGTGCTTGCACTCGTGTGCTCGTCTGACCATGCTACGTAACACGGATTGGCTTTGTCCTTCACCAACTTGACCGACGGATAGTAGCCGCATCCAACCTGCACATTTTTGAAGTGCTATCAATAAGCCTGCCAAGGTGCCTAACCAGGAGCAGCCAGGAGTGAGCGTGCGCTAGCAAACATGCATGTAATCTGGCCTTAAGTTTGGCGGGATTGGAGGCTAGTTGAACATCCAAAACTAGTCGAAATTAGTGAGACCTGACGACTACGACACCGATAAGTGGGAAGGCAAAAGTTAAACTGCTACAGGGGTGGCAGTGGCTAAGCAGACAATTGTCAGCTTCTTCCAGATGTACATAACTATTATCGAAATTTGAAAGTAGATTATCGCTTACTGAAGCCTGTTTAATAAACTTCGTCATTAAATATACACAGTAACAGCGGGAAGAAGCGCACTGATCCAAACACCCTTTTTGATTGACGTCAGCTGTTAGCCAATAGCAGCCGCATATGGGAATCTGCTATATTATGAAATAAAGCATCCAGAAAAGGAAAAAAGAGTGAGGAGCAGGGTTTTGTTGAAAAGAGAGCGTTTGAGAGAAAGGTGACTTCGCACGCCACGAATAAAAAGCTTCGCAGAGATGTTCACAGCAGTGTGTGCTATTCAATGACTACCGTATTTACACGACTGTAAGTCAACTCGAATGTAAGTGGACCCCCCATAACGCGTGTGACAGGGGAAAAAAAAAAGAAGAGCTTACACGAGGGCGCATCCCATAACGAAAATTTATTGGTAGCTGGCATGGTCACTGAACTACTCGTCTTCACTTGTGCCATCGCCCTCACTAGTGCTGCCATCATCATCACTGTTGTGGTCCCAGAGCGTGTCGTCGCCCAGCGAATTTCCACATCTGACAAACGACCGCACCATGACATATTGAGGAACAGCAGCCCACGCCGAATGCACCCAACCACATGCAGTGGTTAGAGAGGATCTTTTGACAGGTCCAGTTGGCATAAGTTTGCGGTCTTCTGCCGCCAGCCACTTGTACTCATGGCGGAGCACATCCTTAAAAGGCGAAGGTCCGGGCTCGTTTCCTGACCACGTCGCAGTTCACTGGCAGAGACTGATCACGCATTTCAGCGACGTACGTCGCAAGCTTGGTTTACAGCTCTGGAAAGCGTCCAGACTTCGGCCCGTGGGAAATTCTTCACTTTCCGTCACAGGTGAAAATTTCGCTTTGCTGCAGACGCCACTCTTGCACCACCCTTTCAGAAACATCGAACTTGTAGCCCGCTGCGCAGTGACCTGTGTCTTTAGCGCAAAGCATAGTAGCCCTCTTGAACGCTGCAGTGAAGGAGTGCCGAATGTTTAGTGGGCCTGGAGCACTCATGACGACTGAGGAAGCATGGAAGTAGCACGTAACCGGCAGTCAGGTCGGCCTGGAGCACTCGTGACGACTGAGGAAGCATGGAAGTAGCACGTAACCGGCAGTCAGGTCGGCCTGGAGCACTCGTGATGACTGAGGAAGCATGGAAGTAGCAGGTAACCAGCAGTCAAGTCGAACGCGCCAAACTAAGAGCTTCAGGGAAAGAGAAACACGTGAGCTGCGTCTGCTCTTCCATGAACTATCGATACTCCCCGCAAGCACCGCCATTCTGAGGGTGCCGCGACGAATGGAACAGCGGCACTTCCATCAGCTATCGACAGCCCCTCCCCCCCCCCCCCCCCCATAAGTGCTGTGTGCACTGTAAAACTATAGTAAAACTCTCAAAAATGTTGAAAAACCCTCCCAAAAAGCAAACAAATGTGCGGGATAGCAAAAAGCTACGGGTAGGGCCTTAAGGCAAACATAAAATTGTAACTACGTTGTAGCTCCCCTGACATCTTGTTAGTCTCACTGTTTTGGCGGTGCCATGTCTTGGTTACGATTGTAAGTCGACCCTCCCCCCACTTAATATTCTCAAATTAAAAAAATATTGGTCGATTTACAATCGTGTAAATACGGTATCTCTTTTCACCAAGCCAAGGTACCTTGGTTTAGGACCCCTTTAATGTTCACATATGCATGCCATGTTTTAATGATCTCATGCAATTTGCCATGTGCAATGATATTCATGTAAAAATATGTATGTATATCTCAAAGCAAGCAGCTGGAAATATGTGCATTTACTGTGTATCTACCCTAATCCTTTTCATTCTACTCAGATTCCCAGTCACTTAAGCAGCAACTAAGCTTTGTGGCGAGCATCAGCAGGCTCAAATGACAAGGAAGCCAGATTAATGTCACTAGGTCCACTTATTCTCGTAATGAAGCCACTAAAGCCAATGGCAATAAATAAAATTGCAAAGTATACTCGCTTCTCACCCTGAGCGAGCGAGTCCACCTCGATGAGCCGTGCCACCTGATAGAGTTCCATGAACTCGTCGGCCAACGACCCGCCAGATGAACAAGGCAGCATGGACAAGTCCACTGTATCCTGATACAGAGCCCAGAGCAGGACGCGTGCATGCCGAACGGGAACCACACCGGCGTCAAGGACTACACGCATGCGACAGCCAGGCGTGGTCCCTCCCACATCACACACTGCACCGCTGCCACTAGCGGTGGTGGTCCGTCGCTGGATCACGCCACGGAAGAAGGGGCACCGTGCCGCCAGCACTGCCCTGTGGCAAGGAAACTCAGCCTCCTGCTCTGTGCCCCCTCCGCTGCCTGGCACCTCCCACACCAGGCTGGTGTCCGCCAGGTGTCCCCCTGTGTCAATCAATTGAGAGAGCTGGGTTAGTTCGTTTACAAGCATTGCAAAATATGATTTACCAGTGCTAAATTTCAATCAAACAAGAATTGAAATACACACAGGAATAACACTGAGCTTCAACAATTCAGCGACTGCTTTAATCACCGTAGTGATCATAGTGATTGTAGTGATCATCATTGTAGTGCATAGTAAAAGACCGACCTTACTTACACAAGCCACTCACATAACGTATTTACCCGGTTCTACTAAGCCCCCTTCCCCACCCCCCTCCCCTAAATTCAATGCACACCCAATTTCCATGGGCTTAAAGAAAGAAAACAGAAGTGCCCCTGAATGTAAGATGCAACTGACTGTAACATGCACCCAATTTATAAAATAAAGAAAGTAGCAGTTTCGCCTGAAAGGTGAAGCACCAATTGCAATAGCAAATTAGCAGACAGTTATACCAAGTAAGCATATTAGTTTTATTGGCCGTATAAACTAGCAAACATTCACTTACTAACCAAATTAACAAGCATAGTGACACACGCGCACAGGTAAACATGAACACATCTCACTCGATGACCGCGAAAACTCGCTGTCAAAATGCTGCAGTGAGTAAGCACGGCAGCAGCAGCCAGTGAATTGACCTTCGTGCTGTCTCTCACTGCAACGCGAACTAAACATTGAAAGCACAGTGCATACGAAGCTACCGGCACTCCGCGTACTTTGTTCACATCACAGATCACTTTGAATATGAGGCCCGTGCAGGTATACACTTTGTCCACGTCGCAGATCGCTTGCAAGATAAGGCAGCCACGCAGCCTTGCCGTAAGTCGCAGCTGTCAGAGTAGAACAACTCCCCCTCTCTCGCCTTCATCCCATGCCTCTCATGCGACAGAAGACCGTGTGTTTCCGCTCCACCTTCCTCCTTAGCATGCACAAGATTGAGCCGCTATCATCGGCTGACCCTCACAAGCTTTCATTCGCACACACAGTGTATGGCGCACAGCCACACTGTCATCTTGTTTGGATTTTATATGGAACATCATGGCAATGACGATGACAAAGACGGCAGAAGTGCGCTTGGAGTGTCTATATGATTGCTATCGCAACAAAATATGGCATGTACCCAGATTCACGATAAGAATAAAACGAGACGTGCCGCATTTATCTTCACAGATAGGAAAACTTTTTTTGAAATTAGCTTTTATAATGAAAGCGATGCGTCGTCGTCACAATTTGCACTTCATCGTCCACAGATACCATGCATACAGGGGCGGTATTCTCAAGCAATCACATAAAATGATACTACTATTACTTTTAATGTCACTTATCGATGGTTCCGGCAGCATTCCTGGCACTGTGCGCAGATAGCAAGCTTGGCAGAGCACCATAAATGCTGGCGGCCATTTACGCTGGCGCATCTGGTGCCGAGACACACGAAACCTTATGAAAGTGATAGTCCAGTCGAACCTCGATATATTGAACAGCGCGGTGATCCCGAAATAGTTAGATATAGCTAGAATTCGATATATAAAATCACATAAGAAACACATCAAAAGCTTCTGCATATGAATCAATGAACAAAGGGTGCGATCAGGGATCGCTGTTCGGAGCGCGCGATCGGTTGCGTCATGCGCAATCGGCCTAGGCTACGCTGACTTTATCAGCAATGAGCATGCAATCGATTGTGCTGCACCCAATTAGCCTAGGCAGCGGCAACTTCGTCAGCCGCACGAAGTCGGGGTGGCCTAGGCCAAATGTGCACAGCGCAACCGAACACGCGCTCCGAACAACGATCCCCGATAGTGCCCCAATCGTGGCGCAGGTAATACGCATTGAAGCTTCACACAAAGTATTTATTTATTTGGCTGAAAGTAGTGCAGCAGTGTAGCCTGCTTCCTATTAGCAGCTGCCTGCTTAAACAGGGAGTCCTCAACATAGTCTAAACGATCCACAAGCGATAGACCAGTGCCGTCTATTGCACCACAGTAGCGGTGGGAAGGGCCAAAGCAGCTACAGCACCAGTTAAGTCGGGAGCGGGGCAACATCAGCGCTTGTGAAATCAACCTCAGCAGTGTCTTCATTTGGCCTCTACTTCAGCTGCAATCTCTAAGTCTGTCAATCAAAGCACTCTGAAACACTGTCAATAACAAAGTATTAAGTGGCATCTGCCAAGGCGTCTATGAGTGAGCCCAGTGAGCGCGCACTGTCGCACGTCTTTGTGGATGCAAACCGCCAGTCCTTGCGAGATGCGGCACCGAGGAGGAGTCAGTGCGTCAAATGCAATGCGTCATTGACGTTGTCGAACTAGCCAAGCCGCTGCATGCATAGGTCACCAGATTCAATCCGTGCAATCGCAGCAGTCGGGGACGCCCATAGTACCACCGCTATCTTCAAGGGTGTTGTGCGAAAGCTTACTGCCTGTCAACAAATTGCACATAGTCTGGGGTAGTGGAGTTCGATATCCATTCTACATCCGACCCCGTTTATGGGGGGACGCGGCCTTAGAAAATAAAAAAAATCGTGAAAAAGTCAATTTTTCGAAAACCACATATTCATTCAGGCAGTATGTCTTATAAACTACCATTTCTGTAAATATCAACATCTCGAACAACTGAATTCATCCCGAAACTATTTCAAATAAACTTTATAAGGAGCTGCAACAGCCCTCGAGCGGCGAGCAAGCGCTCAAAATACCCCTACTTGGCACGAACGCCATTTCTCCACCGCTCAGCGCCACCATTTTGGTGTTGTTTTGTTGGTGCATTCTTGTGCTTTTCTTTCCCCGCCACTAGCGGCAGCGCAGGAGAAGCGTAAATCGCTCATGATTGGAGGGCTCGTGAGAGCTTTCAAGTTTCCCGCCGCTGAGACGCAAGGCTGAGATTGGGCGAAGCACGCGCTCCTCCACAACATGGTGGAGCCCGCGACCTCCATTGGCTGCTGCATGTGATGACGTAGTGGAATCCTGCATAATGCGTCTGGCAGTTGTCTGCTTCGGCTCCTCCATCGCTGGCGCCCTTTGCAGCCGTTCGCATATTCTCTAAGTTTCTACCGTCTTTACGAGACCATTGATGCGTTTAACCTGCCAAATGTTGTGCGGTCGGCGACGATACCAAAGAAACTCAAGACGCTACCCGTGTTCGGTGCAAGGAAGCGTTCTATGAAGCTCGCCCACATGGCGAAGCTCGCTTCTCGCCCGCATGCCGTCGATGTTCGCACCGATGGTTCCTGTGGGGCAGCTTCTGTTTCACCTAAGCAAGAGCATGGTTGCGTCGATGCTTCTAGCAACGTGACTCCTGCTCCACCGGCACAAGAATTTGTCGTGACGAGTGTGCCTGGTGTCTCATGTTGATCGACAGCGGCTTCCACATCCACTCTTTCATCTGCCTCAGACAGTGCAATCGCGTCGTTAACCGTGCACTTGAAAACACGTTTCCTGATGTGTGAGCAGAAAGAAGCAGCGGATAAAAAATGGCTGCTGTGCAATGAGGATTTGGCTCGCAATGGAGCGCGATAGAAAATTTCAAGCAATGGAGCGTGATCCTGAAGCTGCCACCGCTATAAGTGAAGGCGAAAAATTACTCCTTGTGCAAATGGATGACCTAGGCGACCTGCTATCCGGGACCCCGTGCCAGCGGTGCTTCGCAACTGGGATGAAGGTTCAAGGAGGCACCTAATGACTTGCAAGGAGGCTTGAGCTGCTATGTTTACATTGTGGAGTAGTTGCAAGCTCGTGGAGTTCTGCTCATCAGGATGACTCAATGGCCTTTGACATGAATATAAGAGCCACTGTGGCAACAAAACAAATAGGGAAGGGACAAACAGACCTCAATGACTTTTGGGCAGTGATGAACGTGTCCCATCGTGGCCTGCATCATAAGACTTTTCAGAAACGCTTGAAGAAATTCAGGGAACCGCAGACACAGTGCAAAGACAAGTTCTATGCAGAATCTGCTTCTGCTGTGAAAGCCACCTGTAAGGAAATGGATCCATATTTCAGCAGGGGTATCACAGCAAACTTTGATGGAGCATGGCTCAAACGTGGCCACATGTCCCATATTGGAGGTAGTGCATTAACTGAATATCATACGGGCCTCATCTTGGACGCCATTGTTCTATCGAACGGGTGCCTTGGTTGCCAAGTAGGACCGAAGCCTGGAGACCCAGGCCACACAAGCTGTCAGGAGGATCATGTGTGCCAGAAAAACACTGATTCTAAGTCTGGGAGGATGGAGGTTGAAGCAGCTGTCATCCTTTTCTGAAGTTCAGTGCCAAAGCACCACCTCCGTTACACAATGCTGATGGAGATATGCCACCTTCTCTGCCCTTGTGCAAGAAAATGTTTATAGACTGGTCCCCATTTCGAAAGAGGAATGCCCGAACCATGTCCAGAAGAGGATGGGGACAGCACTGCACAACCTTGTGCAGAAAAGTGACAAGGCTTTAGGAGGATAGGGCAGGCTGACAAAGGCCCTCATCGACAAGTTGACCGACTATTATGGCTGGGCCCTACAGAACAATTCCAACGATGTGGCTGCAATGCAGCGTGCAGTGTATAGGGGTATTACTCAGGCTCGCGCGTGCGCACCTGACCCTTCTCTGGATCGCACAGCGCCGGCGGGGCGGCAGTCGCTCCCTAGCACTTTCGCAGCAGCCCTAGCAGTCAGAGCTGTGACCCCTAACCCGCGGTTCGCAGTGAGTTGCGACCACGGCGGGTTCAGGCCAGTGGGGACAGGGTGAGTCTCGACCTAAGGTGTTTATTCACCTTAGAGTACAAATGTTCCAACAGACAACAACAGCCACAACACATACAAATACAACACAAAACACAACCACAGCGGCGGAGCATTCCGCACGTCTGGGGTGAAACAAACCGCACAATGTGGGAACCACAAAAAAGGCTGATAAGAGTTCAGCTCACCCAAGTGGATCCGCGCTCGGGCCCTGGGGCGGTGAGTCGCACACAAAGGCCGGGCGCCACAGGGGGACGGCGTGCGGCGGTCTCGGCGGCTGATTTGAGATGCGGCCTCTCGCAAGCTCTTCTGCCGTGAGACAAGCGTGCATCGGGGGAATAGCGCTTCTTCCCCGAGCGGCGGAGAGGAGTCTCCCCGGTTCCAAGAAAGGGAAAGGAGGGAACGGGGTGCCTTGGCTGCAGCGTCGCGGCCAGGCGCGAAGAGCAGCGGGAGCGGCGAAGGTGCCCTCTCCCCGCTACCCTCCGCGAGCGAGCACGTGATTATCGCGTGATAACCGCGTGGCCGCTCCGGAGATATCGGGATGCGCGTGCGATCCCCACATCCCCCCCTCCTTAAAATAACCCTCTAGCCGCTAAGAGGCCGCCGTCACCTGAGGCTTTCCTGCGAGAGGGACATGCTACTCCGACAGCAACACGGTTTGAGTCCGTGTTGGTGAGGGAGCAGCTCTAGCTGCAGACCGTCGTTGTCGCCGTGTAGGTAGCCGTGAGCCAGGCCGGAACGTTGAAGGATGGTACGGAGCAGCTTGACAGCAGCGGGATACAGTGGGAGGCAAGAAGGGCGCTGGGTCCAGGTCACCTTGCGTCTCGGTGGCGTCACCTGCCCAGTCAGACGTGCCGGGTCCGTGGAGGCGAAAGGGTCCCTGGATTTTTCTTGGCTGCCTCGATTACGCTGACGCGATCCCCGAACCAGCCTCGAGATGGCGCAGGACAGCTGTCTTTTGGTGTTTCCGAGGTTCGTTGTCCTCCCTCGCGGGTTTCGGCACGCAAGGTCGGCAAAGGCGCGCCGACCCACCCCTGACGATGGCCTGCACCTCGCTGCGCAGCAGGGGTCCACTCTGTCCTTGCGGGCGAAGTCTACGCTCGGCCTTGAGACTGGATGCTTGGTTGCGGGGCTTGCAACTCGGTGGTGGGGTTCTGCGGCGCGGTTCGGCGAATTCTGCGCCGCTGCGACCATTCCGGACCGGAAGTCGCCCGCTGCACCTCTCACCTCGCTGTTAGCCGCCGGAGGATCTTTTCTCGCCGCCTGTTGCCTGCACTGCGCTGCTGACTGCTTGCGGCCTGCTCGTCCCCACCGGCAGTGGAGATGGTCTTTCCTTTTGCTTGGTGGTTGTTTCACGGCTCCCGACGGGCGGTCTGCTGCTGCGACAATTCTGTTAGCCCCTCTCGCTTCTTCCAAAGAGAAAGCGCGTGCTCGCTCTGGAAGCCTGCATGCTAGACATCGGAGGAGCATTCCGTCCGATATCGTGCACAATAAAATAGCCTCCGCGAACCGGACAGAGTTAGTTCTGCCGAGATCGCAAATTATAATGCCGCACCGGGCTCGAACGTCGAGCCGTGCCACCCGATGCCGCTGCCTGCGGGCGCGGGAGAGCATTCTCCTCGGGCCACTCGTTCCCTCTGTCATAGTAGGGTTTGAGATCGCAGACATGCACCGGTCGGCTGATCGGTCTTAGCTTCAAGTCCGCCAGCCTGTACACGAGCGAAGAGACAGTCTCTCGCACCCGGTACGGTCCTGTCCATTTCGGCGCCAGAGAAGCTGAGAATTTCTTACTGCCGTCGCTCAGGACGTGATTCCGTCTCAACACCAGGTCGCCCACTTTGTAGTGAACTTCCCGATGAGAGCGGTCGTACTGCGCTTTCTGCTCGGCACGTGCAGTGCTCAGGTTCCGTTGCGCTTTTCGTAAAGCCTCCGTTACCTTCGCGCGCAGCCCAGTCGCATAATCGGCGCGTGCCGACGAAACAACCAGTTCCGTGCTGCTTCGTTCCTGTAGAGTAAGTTCTACCGGATTCAACAGCTCCCTCCCAAGGTTGAGGGTGGCGGGTGTATACCCAGTCGATCGATTCACTGTCGACCTGATAGCAAATCCAATTTCAGGAAGACAAGCGTCCCACTCATTGTGCGTCCCCGCAAATGCAACTAGCATGTGCTTGATGTTGCGGTTCACACGCTCAGTGGGATTCGCCTGGGCATGGTACGTGGTTGTTCTCCTGTGCTTAATGCCGAGAGCTGCACAAGAGTCCACGAAGAGTTTGGCAGTGAAGTAGGACGCATTGTCCGTTATCAGCTGCTCAGGATAGCCGAATCGTGTAAACACCTCGATCAGCTTTCCCATGATTACGCGTGCCGTCAGCTTCCGTAGGGGGAACAGTTCCACCCACTTGCTGAAATGGTCTGTGACTACGAGAAGGAATCGGTTCCCGCTCGGTGTCCTGGGGTAAGGCCCCATGACGTCACATGCCGCAATTTGCCACGGTGTTCGGCTATTGATCGGCTGCATGAGCCCGGGTGGGCGTCCACCACGCGGCTTCACGCGTTGGCACACGTTACAAGAGCAGGCGTAGCGCATCACATCCCGCTTCATTCCAGACCAGGTAGCAAAGCGGCACAACTTTAGATAAGTCTTAGGGCCACTTGCATGCCCGGCGATGCACGTATCGTGAAAGTAGCGTAAAAGTGCTCCTCTCAGTGTGCGTGGAATCACCGCTTTGAAGGGCTCGTGTGTATCCTTCTCCACGGGAATGTATCTCAGCAGGACGCCGTCAGAGTCTAGCAGGTAGGAATCCAACGCGCTCACAGCATTACCAGCTGTTTCGGAGCGCCGCGCACCCACAGCAATACCAGCTGCGTCGATGTGCGCTGCGGCCGTGCCGCCGGGCTCCCGGAGCCCCTCAAACACTTTCTTACAAAATGGATCCTCCCGCTGTGCCTCTAACAGCTCCTTTCTGCCGAACACGCTCCCCACTGAACTGACGCAGTCCAAGTGGTTCACGCTTTCGTCCTGAGAAGGGGGTTCTTCCGCCCTTCCTTCGGGACCAGCGCCGTCGAGCATTGTAGCAGTTACTCTGCTCTTAGGCTGAGTCACTGAGGGGTCACGATGGGTATTAATATTACCCCTCCTGACAACCTCAATCGTCGCAGCGGTTAGTCCGCTCACAAGCTCAGTTTCGGGCGAGGTGAGTTGAGTAGTAATATCACTCTTCTCACAGTCAACGGGCGCGCGCGAAAGTGCGTCCGCCTCAACTTTGTTCTTTCCTCTCCTGTAGCGAACGGTAATATCGTATCGCTGCAGGAGAAGTGCCCATCGCGCGAGCCGGCCGCTCGGCTCTCCTAAGCGCCTAAGCCAAGTTAGTGCCATATGATCGGTCTCAATTATGAATGGGACTCCATCAACATAGTAGTCAAACTTTTTGAGAGCGAAAATGATCGCCAGACATTCTTTTTCTGTCACGGAGTAATTTTTCTCTGCGGGAGTCAAAGAGCGGCTGGCAAAAGCTACCGGGCGCAAGCTACCTTCGTGCTGTTGGAGCAAAACCGCTCCTAGGCCAAGGTCGCTGGCGTCCGTATGAATGACAAATTCTTTGTTCAAATCAGGTAGCCTTAACTCGGTGGTTTCCACGAGCGCGTTTACGAGGTTGCGCAGTGCCTCCTCTTGCTCGGGACCCCACCTCCACTGCTCACCTTTCCTCAACAGCATTGTCAAGGGGGCTTGCAGTGCAGTGCAGTTTGGGATGAACTGTCGATAGAAATTCGCCAGCCCCAAAAAGCGTCTCAGTCCACCTATGTCTTCCGGTGACGGGTAGTTCAATAATGCCTGAACCTTGTCATCACACGGTAGAAGGCGTCCATTATCCAGTTCAAACCCCAGTAGCGTTACTCGGGTTGCTGCGATCTGGGTCTTGGTCGGGTTTAGCGTTATCCCCGCAGACCTCAGACGCTCCAACACGTCCCTGAGATGGCGTAAGTGCCCATCAAAGGTACGCGAGTATACCACAACATCGTCCAGGTAAGCAAGAGCGTGGTGCCACCTTGCGTCACCCAAGACACGGTCCATCAGGCGCTGGTAAGTCGCAGGCGCACCGACAAGTCCGAATGGCATACGGGTAAACTGGAAAAGTCCCCTGTGACACGTGAAGGCAGTCTTCTCTCGGTCACTGGGATCTACCTCCACCTGAAAGTATCCTCTGCTTGCATCGAGCATAGTGAAGTACTTCGCTCCGCCAACGTTGGATATGATCGAGGGAATGCTAGGAAGCGGATATGCGTCCTTGCGTGTCACCTCGTTCAGGCGGCGATAGTCAACACAAAGGCGGGGCGTCCCATCCTTTTTAGGAACCAACACCACAGGAAAACCCCATGGGCTGTCCGATCTTTCAACAACGCCTGTATCGAGCAGTTCGTCCAGAGCGCTGTCTAGTGCTTTCCTCTTAGCCAAACTCACCGGCCGAGGATTGCACTTCCACGGAGGGGCGTCGCCTGTCTCAATTTTGTGCCTGTATAGCGTAGTGCAACCAGGCCGCTCTGTGAATACAGCATCATATTCAGTCAGAAGCGATGAGAGGCGAGCCTTTTCTTCCCCCGACAAACTGCTTGAGTCGTCCAGCAGCGGGTGGTATCGTTCGCCCCTCACTGCGGCACAGTCTGCCACCGCAGCGGGGGTTATGGGCTTTGCGGGAGGGGAGCAGTTCCCCTCCGCGCCTCTTTTGTCAGCGCGGTTGGCCGGACGGCATTTCGACCCGGCCGCTACCGTTCTGAGGGACCTTTTCGGGCAATCGTTTGGTCGGTCTGCGCGCGAAGCATCATCGAACGAAGTTGTCTCTGACGCTTTTTGAAATGAAACGAAAGGTTTCAGGGTGCCACATGCTCGCTCCCTATATCCTCCGTTGCAGACGTCAATAACAATGCCCGTCTTGGCGAGGAAGTCTCTACCAAGAATTATAGGAACCGACAGGCCGGGAAGGTGAGCTAGGCGCTGTCGCCTCACCCGTTTCTCCCACCGCACCACAAGCCTAGCAGCACAGCTCGCGTGTGCCGTGCCGCTGGCCAGTCGGAAGGTCACATTACTCTCTCTCAGTCGGATAGCGTTCCGACGGAGATGTTCACACACCTCGTCGCCAAATAGTGAAGCGCTTGCTCCTGTGTCTAACAGCGCAAAAAACCTGCGCCGGGCGACTGTAACCTCAATGAGCGGCACTGGCGTGTCCCTGGGTAATCCAAAACGACAAGCCAGCGGGGCAAGGAGTTCATGTGTCTCACTTCGCACCGCTGTAACCGCCGCCGGCCATGCAGCATTGCTCACCGGCGGCCCCGCTCGTTTCCCGAAAGCGCGTGCTCTCGGTTCACAGGCTGTCTGCAATCCCGGGCGAAGTGCCCCGGCTGGTTGCACCGATAACAGAGGAGAGCCGGTCTTTGACGGGCTTGGCGTCCAGTGCCTCGCGCCGTTTGACCATTGTTCCTCTTTATCGACTGCTCCCTTGCAGGCACGCTCTGCTCTCGCATCATCGAGCCGGCATATCGACCACGATTCTGCATACCTCGGCCATCGGCAGCGCATGCTGCACGCATGGCATAAGTGTACGGGTCGAGAGCCCGGTCAGATAAGCCCCAACCGTTTCTCATTTGTCCGTCACTGAAAGCAACCACACCATCTCCACCGGAACGAGTGCGAAAAGTGTCCCCGTTCCACGCGCATCGCGGCTCAAGTGCCCTCGACGCTGGGGGTGGAGGTCGGTATGAGCGCAAGGCGAGTATCTCCGCCTGTATGCGCTTTGCCTCCGAGGCCAGCTCATCCAAATCCCTGAACTTGCTGCCTCTTAGGTACGCTGCGAAGGTGGGATGAGCTTGTCGCGTGACTCTCTCCACCTTATCGCAGTTCGGAGCAGTAGGGTCAGCGGTACGATAAAGTTCGCCCATCGCCCTGACGTACTCGAGCAAGGACTCGTCTGCTGAGTACGTAGCTCCAACTCGCGCCGCAGACGACGCTCGTAATCTGCGGGCAGGAATTCCTCGCGTAAGGCCGCTCGGAACTCAGCCAGCGTGCTAGACCGGTAGCCAGTAAGCCGGAACCAGCGGGCAGCGTGATCAGTTAACGACACTGGTACGACGCGTTCCAGTATCTCGCCATCGGACAGCCCCGTTGCGCGCTGGTAAGTCAGCACGCGATCGAGGTATTCGTTGACGCTAACTGAATCATGATACCCGCTGTAGGTGGGTAAATCCACCCTCACTCTCGGTCTAGCAGCGGCGGCAGATGTCAGCAGAGTGTTCTGCACGGCACCTGTCAACCTCTCAATCAAGCGCATCGCATCCTGCAACAGCGCCTGTTGAGGCTCGCTCTGGCCAGTAATGCCTGGCACAGGAGCAGAACGCGTCGAGCAAGTATGCCGCAGTGGCTCCATGCTCTCCGCAAACACTGGCGAAGGGTTCGGCGTAATGTGCCTCACGCCTTCAAGGGTACATCCTGCCGGAGAGAGCGCCTCGTGTGTAGCGCTACCCTCTTCGAAGCTTATCAAATTCCCAGGGCTAATGTTCGCCGCAGGGCATGACTGAGCGGTAGCAGTTACCGCCGCTTCGAATTGTTGCCTGTTGGTAGCAACCTGCGACAGCGTATACAACGGCTGTAAATCAGCCCCATATGCTGCCATGGCTCGTTCGTGTCGTGGCAATCACTTACACAAACAGACTCGACCTGTCACACCTCTGGCCCCACGTTGGGCGCCAAATATAGGGGTATTACTCAGGCTCGCGCGTGCGCACCTGACCCTTCTCTGGATCGCACAGCGCCGGCGGAGCGGCAGTCGCTCCCTAGCACTTTCGCAGCAGCCCTAGCAGTCAGGGCTGTGACCCCTAACCCGCGGTTCGCAGTGAGTTGCGACCACGGCGGGTTCAGGCCAGTGGGGACAGGGTGAGTCTCGACCTAAGGTGTTTATTCACCTTAGAGTACAAATGTTCCAACAGACAACAACAGCCACAACACATACAAATACAACACAAAACACAACCACAGCGGCGGAGCATTCCGCACGTCTGGGGTGAAACAAACCGCACAATGTGGGAACCACAAAAGAGGCTGATAAGAGTTCAGCTCACCCAAGTGGATCCGCGCTCGGGCCCTGGGGCGGTGAGTCGCACACAAAGGCCGGGCGCCACAGGGGGACGGCGTGCGGCGGTCTCGGCGGCTGATTTGAGATGCGGCCTCTCGCAAGCTCTTCTGCCGTGAGACAAGCGTGCATCGGGGGAATAGCGCTTCTTCCCCGAGCGGCGGAGAGGAGTCTCCCCGATTCCAAGAAAGGGAAAGGAGGGAACGGGGTGCCTTGGCTGCAGCGTCGCGGCCAGGCGCGAAGAGCAGCGGGAGCGGCGAAGGTGCCCTCTCCCCGCTACCCTCCGCGAGCGAGCACGTGATTATCGCGTGATAACCGCGTGGCCGCTCCGGAGATATCGGGATGCGCGTGCGATCCCCACAAGTGATAGCATCGTACCCCCACGTGACATCGATGGACGAGGATCCTCACCACGACTTGTGTCCCGAGGGTGCAGACTCGTGGCGTTGTCATTACACCAGCAAGAGTGATGGTAAGCCATCTCCGAAGCATCGGTACAATCTTCCAGGGTATGTTGCAGAAGCACTGCTACCTGTTTATGAGTGCCTCTCACTGGCTTCTCTTCTGCAACGCTGCCTGGGAGCAAAGATGCAGAATGCATCAGAATCATTTCACTCCGTGCTGTGGTCCCTGATGCCCAAAGAGCAGCATGCTTCGCTGATTTCTGTGGAGACAGCACTGCATGACGCAGCTTTAAGATATAATGCTGGCTGCCACAGGGCCACTCAAGAGCTATGTTCATCAGCGGGGCTAACACCTGGCCACCTGGCCATTCAATGGGCAGCCGAGAAAGATTCTCTGCGCTTGAAAAAGGCCAAGAAGTGATCGCAAGAGAAGGTGTAGAGACAGCAAAAGAAGAGAGTGCCTAAGGAAATCCTAAGTTACGCTGCAGGGTCATTTTAGACCAATATATGTGCTTAAAACTTTCAAAGTTCATTTTCTCAATATGACTTTTTTGGCTGGTGAGGCTGCTTGTTCCAGCCATATCTGTAACGGCTCATCAGATTTCCAGAAGTTCTTTTATTGTGTATCTGAATAAATTTCCGAGGGCAAGACAAGACCATTTTTTTATGTATTGTGTCTGTGATTTGTGATATTCAATCAAAATTTGATTGATAAAATCTTAATTACCAACACTAAATTCAGCGGTCTGCTAAAATTTTTCAGCAAGGAAATTTTAAAAAAGGGCTCTGTCTTACCCTGAGGTATCCATCTCGGAATCATTATAGTGAATTTCACAGTTGCAGCACCTTTTGACAATTCTCCAGGCCTGGAATGAGAAAACTATGTGCACCATTCTGACCTATTGCTGTAACTTGAGAACCAGTGAACATAGCTGCATGAAATTTTGTAGTTCTACTAATGCTTTTGCTATGAGTCTATCCTGAAAATATCATTAAGATATCTCAATAAACAAAGAAGTTGGTATCCGAGGGTAGCCTCCCCCCTTAAATTAAAAATATTAAGCACATGCAATTTTCCAGGTGATATAGAAAGTGTTCGATATAGGCACTAATTCTATATATCCGTGTTCGATATACAGAGGTGTGACTGTATCTCCAAATGTTATTGGCTGAAAATACCACTCGAGATCGTAGTCGAGCAGTAATTGAACTGACAGCAACCTTCACAAAATCGTGCTCATAAGCCATTTGCTGATGGCAATGACTGTGCATATGACGATTGATCGTAAGCTGTTGCCAACACCATGGTTTTGGTTTCGCATTTGACTGTAATGTGCAGGCAATCTTTGAACCCATTTTCTCAGAAAAGAGGTGTGCGTTAGATTCAGGTAAATATGGTAGACAGCACCTGCTCACATTAGTTAGCTGCTTCTCCCTATGCACCTTGCAGTCTCTCGTGTATATTGGCGGTGAGGAGTTATGGAGTCGCCATCTGTCAGAAGCGCCTCCCTTGCGTAGTATGAGGGATCACGCGGCAGCGCTCCCGATAGGTTTCGCTTACGCCGCTCAACAAAAACACCACGCAGCAGCCCTCCTGGACATTTATGTAAGTACTCTCAAAACGAGGAAGGTTTTTGACTGTCAATATAATAATCTTGGGCAAACTGAAAGCACAAAATCGTTTACAGATGCTATCTCTTTACCGCATACGTACAGTGAACGTCACTGCACGCAGTCGCTGCGATGGAGTCTCCCGAACCGGACTCTTGCATGAAAGGTAGGCAAACGCTAAGAGTGAACTATGTGAAATATGTTCTTATAAGTGGACTGTCTGTATAACCAAATGGAGCATAACAGAATGAAGCCTGAATGCAGCGATCCCACAGGTTCGCAGCGAACGGCTGCGCGTCTGCATGCATGTCCGCGCACAACGTTTTGCTTTCATTGCAAGCGCATTTTCGCACCATGCCACGAGTTTTAGGCCGCACAATGTGAGCGTTTTACAGTACACAAGCAACCATTGTTGTGTGGACGCTACCAGAGCTGTTCAAAAATAATTTCATACCGTCGTGACAATTCAATATTTTTTTCTTTTCTTCTTAATTCTTAACTGTTTCAATATCATTATTTCTCACGTTGCGCCGCACTGTATGTTTATCAGTCTTCTCAGCGTGTGATTTCCCGCTGCTTCTTTTTTGTAATCCAGTACATTAATTCATAATACAAACATTACCATATGCCAGCCCTTTATTTAATGTGCGTCTTACCGCTCCCTTTCCGGTCTAGTGAACTTGCCAGTATCTAGCATCAACAAGTTCATAGACCAAACCATCATGACATTAGCCGGGCAGCGGGCACTGGCGGGCGTCTTAGTGTGCGTTTTCTGCTACTCACCAAACATCGCAGTCCCGGCGCCATAGCAGAAATCTTCCTTGTGTCTGTGCTTGCTGCATACCCAAGTTGCAGCCAATGACTGTCTGCCGGTTCTAAGTTTCGCGAGCCATGCTTCACGCAGCTCCTTGTCCTGCGGATTGCATACGTCTGGGACTGCGGCATTAAGCAGTAGCCTACCATGCTGCACACCTCAAAAGGCAGCCACTACCTATTATAGTACTTTAAAATGTTGTCAAGCACACACCCAAGGTGGTGCCTCTTCTCACGGCGACTGATCGAGTGTTTCTTCTCTGCACTAGTTTCTGACGCACTTATTCTTTGATGAAATGTGTTTTCGGGACAACAAACCAGTACCTATAAATTTTGCCAGATATCTTTCTCAATCGTTTATTGTAAAGCATGTTTGTGCGTATGCTGTTGGTGCAAGTAAAGAGATATTCAGACAAAATATTGCTTCCAATAAGTTTTTTCTCCTGTATTCATGAGTTCCCAATCGTTTCCTACTACTGGAATCTGCAATAAACGAAATTGAGCGCAGGGGCATGGCATTAATGAGAAAATTCGGCCCTCAAAGGTTTAACAAAATGATTAGACACTAAAATTCTAGAAAACTATAAACAACATACTGTCATGTTGTTGTTGTTGTTGTTGTTGTTGTTGTTGTTGTTCTTGCACAGACGGTGAAAAGCCGGGCAGCACCTAAACTGTCAGTCACAAATCTAAATCATTATTGGGCGAACTTGTGCCCAGAAAAACAAGAGGCACTCAAAGCCCAATGATAGCAGCAAACACCATCGTGAGAGTTGTCGAAATTTTATCTATCGGTCAAGCACGTCGGCTATTCACATACGATTCATCGTGTATTCCAGGATCACTGCTGGTGCTCGCGCACATTCCGGAATGAATGCCACTATTTGTGCATGCAGTCTCATTAGACAAGAACCCTTCTCCACAGAATCAGCTACCACGTTCGAGAAAGTTCTGATACATGTAAGCACATCTTGCATCGAGTGAAAGCTTTGTAACAGTGGTTAAACAGTGGGAAATGGTCACCAGAAAAAAATCACAAATGATGTGTACACATGTCAACATGGCTGACAACAAGTTAGAGCATTTCTCGAGGAAAGTCTACCTTCGAGCATCCTCCGAAGGTCATGCGCCAATGGGTTTGGCACTCCAAACTGCTCGCTCAAGCGTAGCAATGTCGAGAGGGCGGCGCTGCTGCCGGCCTCCCCGGCCACACTGAGCTCGCCCGTGTATAGGTATCGCAGCAGGTCCCCAAACAGCTCCACCCCAACGCCTGGAATGTCCATCTCCACCACCATCTGCCGCAGGAAGCAATGAGCAAGGTCACACACTGCTCGCTGTATGGAAGTATTCACCACTCGTGAAGGAAATCAAATTACTGCAAACAGTGATTATGAGGCAATCAGGAGACTCCCAGATATGTTTAGAGAATACCCCGCAATCTCGAAAACAATCACCCCGCACTGCTAGAAAACACTGACAGAACCCCAATGCCCCTCGAGAAACTTCTGAAAACTTCTGGACAATGCTAAGAGGCTACCTCACAATCTGAAGTACACAGACCTCCATGTAGAAAGCTGCATTGACCATTTGACCTTCAGGTACAAATTCATGGTGCACAATTCGATGGCAGTCGAAAAACACTGTAAAACATGACTGATTTTTGTTTTGTTCTACACTTATTTTGGTCTTTGCTCACCTTTCTTTTTCAATTCCTTGCTCCATAACTCCAGCTTGATGTCGTATTCGTAAATTCAAGTTGTGTTGCCAGTGACAACCCTTTGCAAGGATTCATCGCTGTCATCCGAAGTTTCCCAATGAATGAAACATTCTCTTTGTCACAACTTTTGCTCAGAAGTTGACAGTTTTGGGCCCATTTTGGCTCGAACCTTTTTCATTTCCAAAATTTCTGTAAAAATCCACCAAATGGCAACTTTCTCAAACCATGTGCTGTGCTTCGCAACTTCACCAGGCCGTGGCCTTCTACCTGAGCAGAGCATGAGCGGTCGGGCTACAAGCCCAAGTTTGCGGGCAGCTTCCTGGCCAGGATGTCCTGGTCTCCTGCTGTTCCATTGTGTTCTCTTGGCAAACCGGGACCATCATACTCCAGTTGTCAACTGGTCGCTCCGCCGCATCACTGGTTTGGTGAGAACAGCACCACTTACCACATTACCTTGCCCGGTGCCTGTCCATGTCAAACTGTTGTTGAGTTGACTGCACCGCGTGCTTGCACTCACATTATGCTCTAACTCGACTTAGTGTGCTAGTGCTGTTCTAGTTTTAGTTATAATTATATCTTGCTGCTGATATTTCCTTAAGTGTTTATTATCTCTCCTTTAATACTGGTCATATTAAATGTTTCATGTGTTTTCTTGGAACAAATGGCTATTTCCTTGATTGGGTTCTCCAGGGTTCTGCCTCAGGGACCCGTTCAAAACATGAGAAAAAGAAACTGCATCACCTGTGTAAACATTCTTTTCTTTCCCTTGTTTTCTTCTTTTTTTTTTCTACCCTTAGTTGTTGACCTATGCGGTGCCACACCTTTGTTCATTTATGTATTTCCGCACACTCAATCACCTGCAGCCTTAACAGAGAGGAGGGCCAAGAACAAATACCTGCATTTATGGCTGACTTGGAAGTATTTAGGAAACAGCAATATCTTCCATGGGAGTGGGGAGGTGGTTGCAGTTGGGGGATGGATGAGTGAGTGCTTGTAGTGCAAGCGGTGAGATGCACGACCGCCGTGCCACCTTTAAGCAGCATCGCAAATCAGGGACAATAAATGCTGTCCCAGTCAATCCAGGCTCATATAAACTGATGCCAAAATTACCGTAAAAACCCATGTATAATACGAGGTTTTTTTCCTATTATTAGCATCCCAAATTTTCGCCTCGTACTATATGCGGCTCCGAATTAAAATTTCAGTCAAAAACTTGGGCTAGAAGTTTTGGTTTCGTTAATGCTGCACGGCTATGGCTTGACTTTGTTATTGCTGCGTGGCTACAGCTTGGCTTCCTTATTGCTGCGTGACTACAGCATTGTTTCTTTATTGTTGAGTGCGCACTTTGGCAGCACACATGCAAACCACGCTTCGCGAAGTGCATCTTTTTTATTTCGCATTGAATGACCAAGATGTCCAAACCACAAAAACAGTACTCGACTGCTTTCAAGAGAAGGGTTATTTTAGCCGCACAGGACATCAGCAACAGTGCGGCCGGAAGGCAGTTTGGCATCAACGAGGAAAGCATTCGTGGATGGCGTCCACAGAAGGAAGCCCTTTTCGCATGCAGCAGAACGCGAAGAAGCTTTCGCGGCCCGAAGAGTGGGACATTCCCGGAAATGGAACTCGACCTGACGGAGTTTGTACACCAACAGCAAGCCACGCATCTAGCTGTGAGCGTGGAGCTTATGCGGGCAAAAGCTAACAAGCTTGCAAGAGAAAAAGGCCTACCGGGCTCGGCCTTCAAAGCGAGCAAGCACTGGATTTATCGCTACATGTGCCATGCTGGTTTTTTCTTACGCCACCGAACTTCAATTTCGCAAAAGCTGCCCAAATCGTTCGAAGAGCTGCTTGCGGCTTTCCAGCACCATGTTATTTCGCTGCGCAAGTCCAAGAACTTCCAGCTATGGCAAATCGGCAAAGCTGACCAAAGGGCGGTTTATCTGGACATGCCATCACCCCTCACCGTGCATGAAAAGGGATCTAAACAAGTTTATGTCCGGTCCACTGGCAACGAGAAAACGCAAGTAGCCGTCATGTGCACGGCAGACGGATGCAAGCTTCAGCCCTGTGTCGTCTTCAAGCGCAAGACAGTGCCTAAAGGTGAGGAGCTGCCAAAAAATGTGGTCGTTAGATGCCATGAGAAAGACTGGATGAGCGAGAATCTTGTGCTCGACTGGATAAAGTCCGTCTGGTGTAGGCGGCTCGGCCACTGTTGTTCCCATCCGTCCTCGTGCTGGACGCATTTCGTTGCCATTTGGTCGACTCAGTGAAGAGGCTTTTGCATGAATCCGGCACTTAACTCGTCATTATCCCGGGTGGGATGACGTCTCAGCTGCAGCCTTTAGATGTTTGCGTGAACAAGCCGTTCAAGGACGTAGTCAAGCAGTGTTACGCAGATTGGATGCACTCAGGTGAGCCTGCAGTGACGCCAACCGGGCGGCTGAAGCGGGCTTCGCCAGCCGCGCTATACAAGTGGACTGTGCATGCATGGGCCAGCATACCAGAGGACCTTGTGCGTCACGCATTCAAAACATGTGGCATCTCGAATGCACTCGATGGCACAGAGGATGAGTACCTCTGGGAAGATATGTCCGACTAGGAACTATCCGAAGAGAGTGCAGCGGAGGAAGACAGTGATTTAAATGCAGAGCGCAATTTAAATAAATGTTTTCCTTGAGTTTTCCTAACTTGTATTATACACGGATAAAACTTTTTTTTCCCATTTCGCGTCCCAAAAATTTCACCTCGTACTATATGCGGGTTCGTATTATACGTGGGTTTTTACGGTATTGCCCATGTTGTGTGCTGTATAGTGAAGTGTGCGCGTTGAATCTGCAACTATCGGTGACGTCCTTAGTGTGCTTTGCGTACGATTACTAAGCTACGTGAGCGCCTGTAGCTCACAGAAATATTCGTGGAATACATGAGAACTAGAGGAACATGACACTGCACTCATTGCCAGATGCAGTCGATGGTTCTTGTAGTCTTCCTGTGTAATATGATGTTTCTTGTTTAATTCGCACAAAGGATTGAATTGCACTGATATAAATATTCAATTCACATGATCACTACCACGCAACCCATGAATTCCGAAATCACCGATATGATAATGCTCTTTTGTAGATGGGATCACTTCTAGTTTCAAACTGAGTACTTTTGTTTTTGCATATACTAATAAGCATAAGCTGAATATATGCAGATTATAGCAGCTGATTATATGACTGTTTACAGAAGAAAATGGCTCTCATAAGAGAATTTAGGCTGTGAACAATTCTTGCAAAGCTACACGTAGTTCAGCACGGACACATCCCAGGATTTTTGCAAGGAAAGAAGCATGTGTAAGCTGGGCACACAGCACCTCTCTGCATCTTCGTTTAAACAGGCGGGCTTTCCTAGGTTAGTGAGCAAAAACACTGTGGCCTGAAACATTATACAGTAAAACCTTGTTAATTTTGATTTTATGGGACTGAAAAAACATCCGAATTAACTGAATGTCGAATTATCAAGGATGTCAAGAAAACAATAAACAAATGTTTATTACGTCAACACGCTTTTATTTACTGAATGAATGAGCCAATCCTGTATCTATTTTGCACGAAAGCAGTGAGGAAGCAGCAATTCTCGTCATCTCGTGGCTGATTAGCACCCACAACGGCGAAGACCTCGCAATATCCTTCACAGCGCAACCGCTGCATGCGTCTTCATTTGAGACAGACTTTTTGCTACCGCGCACACATCTCGAATATTTTTTTGCCAGCGAGCTGGTCGTCATCCATCACGATGTAGCCAGTGCTCTTAATCCTTGAAAGCTTGTAAAACGAAACTACTGTTTGCCGCAACCTCTGCAGACGAAGCCGCGGCTGCTTTCGACGCGATCGTGGGCAGCACCTTGCAGTTCTGAAGGCGCACGGCCGACGCACACACCAAGTCAAATCGAAACTACCGTTTGCTGCAACTGCGGAAGAAACTGTGGTCGCCATCGAAAGAATCGCGGATGGCGACTAGTACGCAGTTATAACAGCACGCGGCCAACAACACAGTGTTATGTGCAGTGGTAGACGCAAGAATAAAGGCTCTAAAGACACAAATAGGCACGAAGCTTTCTGGCATTGCTGTCATTCACGTACGATTTCCACTGGCGACTATGGCAATGCGGACTTTGCCACTTTGTTTCAGTGAACGCTGACGCCATTTTGGTTCTTTCGCGTCGCACATTTACGGCACTTCATGCTCGCCGAGCTCCAGCAGTTGACCAAATCACCCGTTGTGTGGCCAAATACCTCCGGATTATTGAGGGTTTCATTGCATTAAATAATGCATACGGCTGCCAGTACCAACGGACAAGTCTGAATTATCCGATTTTCCACATTAACAAGGGTCGAATTAACAAGGTTTTTCTGTATTGAACACCTACTCTCGCCTTCCTTAAGTGTGCGATTGCATTTTGTCACAATACGGTTTACTTCCCAACCTTCTTTTCTTATCTGTCATGCTGAGTGTCCCACACAAGCGATAACTGCGGGGCGTAATCGTAAAAAACTAGCAGGCTGCATTCATGGCCGGGTGCTAGCTGTCACGCTTGTCTGGAGAAAGCACGCAGTTTGCTGGTATGCGCCATTATGCTTTCACTAATCAAAGTCAAACAGAAAGCATGTCCACTCTCATAGAGTGCGTTTCCTTGGTGTGCACTACCTCAACAGAAATAATCTTTTTCCAAGCACATGAATGCAAAATCGCAGCCCCATATGCCTGCCGTCCTTGGTGCACAGGCGAACAGGCTTCTCCCGTCCATGATTTTAAAACACACCGCTAGGTGACTTTCAGTGGCGCACCAAACAGTGGGGCATACTGCCTCTATGGTGGCGCGGCATGAGGTAATTTCAATCTTCAGGGCCTGTATCAGCCCTTTGACTGGTAAAAAATGAACAGTATTTGAGGTAGAGAATTGGCACATAACAAGGCCTCTGAGGAGGCTGCAAGTAAGACCCAACAGCTTGCCAGGTTGCAAGAGCCTCTCCCAATATTTATTTATTAGTCTACTGATACCTGTCCCTCGAAACACCCTCAACAATGAGAAATGCAATAGTAAAATGACCCCAGTGAATTTTGATGGACTTGAAGGGACAAACAACCACTCAGAACATGAATCGAGATAACCCCACTGGTGGAATGATTCCCTATCGTAGTGGATAAAAGCAACGTTTTTCTCATTAAACGTGGATTTATATTTTTTATTCTTCACTGAAATTTTTAAAAATGACCTTTGGCATCCCACGCGGCAAAAACATAAAGATGCATAAGAGACATATCACGTGACCTTCTATTAGTGGACGCGGTTGCTAGTCCTTTTATTCGTACTAAAATGCAGTACGCTTTTTTCTGCTAAAAGTTCTTTTGTAACTTACAATAAGTAAGGAGGCCTTAGTCTGTAGTGGGTAGAAAAGTGGTGCTGCCTTCATCTTCGTTTTCGATGAGTCGGCTTGGCTCGTCTATCGACAGAACGACGACAGGGGCCAACCAGCGATGACATAGGTGTGTACTTCGGGAAAAACGCGGTACAAATATAAGAAATGTCTGTACAACAACGCAAACTTACTGTATCAGCTTTTTATATTCAAAAGTGGTAGAAAAGGTCAAAATATAAGTAGCTAACCGCAGTTAAACTCACTCCTGTGAAAGCGTAACAACGGGTGGCTTTCAGAATTCGCAAGGTGGGCTATCGACATCGCTCTCACTTCCCAGTGTTGCTGGAGGAGGGACTCTTACTTTTTTAGAGGCTGCTGCTCAGATAAAAAAATTCTGCTTAGTAAATATCCACACGTTTTTGGAAGTAACCAATGCAGACGTAAACTCTACCGAGGGTGAACTTTGCGTTGCGCCATAAAAAACTAGGTCCTTAAAGATAGGTTGTTAGTCCCTTTAAGTGACTGCACAAACATTTTAAAATCTTGTTTTCATCAACACATGGCGTCTACAGCTCGAACTGAAAATGTAACATGGGCAATGTAACTGGACCACAGTTAGCGTGGTCAGCCGGTACCATTTGTTGCCGTGGTCCTCCTCCAGCTTCCGACAGCAGGTCCCTAAAAAAAGGGCAACGTGCCGAGAGCAAGGCACGGTGGGCTGGAAACGCAGTGCCTCGGTAAGCAAGCGTCACGTCGGCACACAGTCGGGACTCCAGCAGGCGCCCCAGGTCAGCCCGACAGGATCTTGCAGGGGGTCTGGCAGCATCGGCTTGTGCTGTCAGCTCTCTCAGGGCAGCGGTGGCTTCGTACTCATGTACTAGTGCTGCCACCTGCAGTGTCCAGGTGTCGAAGGAGCAGTTCAACAATATGAGCTCTATACTCCCTAAAGGTCTGCAGTTTATCACACCCCCAACAGAGAACGAAATAGCAACATGAAACACACACACATGCATACCTGCCAAGTTCAAAGAAACTAAATCCGAGAGATCTTCTGCCCCCCCCCCCTCCCCCTGATGTTTATATTTTCAAGTACCAATAGGACAACTTAATTACAATATTATTTACAGGTTTACAAATGACCACATGAGCACTAAGGTCTCACTGTTGCAAGCATTTCGTTGTTGCTGATTTTGCCGTAAAAATTCTTTAACATTTGATTATCGGGTTTTACGTTCCACAACTTCCATGTAATTGTGAGGCACACCGTAGTGAGGAACTCCGGATTAATTTCCACCACCTGCAGTTCTTTAATGTGCACCCAATGGATGGTACGCGGTCGTTTTTGCATATCGCCCCCATTGAAATGTAAAGATTTGATCCCACGAACTCGTGCTTAGCAGCACCAAAGCCACTAATCAACCATGGCGGGTGTTCAAAAATTGTTCAGGTAATGCTTGATTGTAACAAGTTAAATTTCTTTCACATTCTGCAAGGAGGACGTTTCCCAGCGTCTTATCGCACATGGACGAGCGGAACTGTGTCCTCGCCTTTTTCCCGATATTAAATTGCCGCTCGCACTCTCTATTGCTCTGTGGTATCAACAAAAATACCCAGCGTCACTTTGGTTGAGCACTACATTAAAAATACTTGAAGATAACTAGGGTGGTTGCTTGAGCTGGTTGGTAATTCATGATAAAAAATAACGTACAGCGCTAAAGACAAGGACTGCAGAGACGACATACACAGCGCTGACTTCCAACAACATTTAATTGCGTTGCCACATCGTGTGTATATATACAAGAAAGGGCATGCGCGCGCATGCCCTTTCTTGTGTGCATGCCCTTTCTTGTATATATACACACGATGTGGCAACGCAATTAAATGTTGTTGGAAGTCAGTGCTGTGTATGTCGTCTCTGCAGTCCTTGTCTTTCGCGCTGTACGTTATTTTTGAACTTGAAGATAATTTTTGCACTCACGCTCCTTGCTTAAAGCCATGACTGATCGTAGGCTTTCGCAACGCCAGAGCGGCTGATATCAAGGAGAACAATGGAAAGTCTAGAGTTGCTAGTTGCAGAATGCGGCGTTCACTCGCTAGCTTAATGAGACTTGGGCCACCAGGGCACCCAACAACCCTGTCAGCATAAGGAGCAGTGCTGTGGTTAACGAAATAGCGCAATGTATAAGGTTTCCATACTACTTTCTTATCAGTGCTATGCACAATAAACTTCCGTACTAGATTGGACCAGATTCTTTTTGCCAATGTGGCTTGACAAAGCACTGGACAGGGATACAAACAGGCCACAACTGCAATTTCCGGGAGATTTTCCTGTCAACCATACAACCAGAAGAACAGGTCCAAATACGGAAGTCTTGCAGGTAATCCGGGAGACTTGGCAGGTATGCACATGGCACTTACTTTGATCAGTGAGTTTATTTGTGGGATCACAGCATACAAATACTCTTCACCGGGTGTTTAACAGGACGCAAACTCGGAGTATACTGACAAGACCGTACAGTTGAAACTGTGAAACGCTGCGACTATGCTGCATGTGCCGCGCAGGCCCGCAACTTTTTTGGACACGCTGCCCCATCTAGTGGTGCTGCTGATAAAGCCACACATGGTGTACTCGTGCGTGCAAACGCCGAGAATCGTTCCCTCGCTTGCCACACTTGGTGGCGAATACTCAATGACCCAAGTTGGCAAGAGATTCATTGAAGAGTGGCACATACCCACGGCATTCATGGCACAGCTTGGTAAAGTGTTGGCGTGAAAGACGTTCATTGAAAAGTAGCCCACATCCAGTGCATTTTCGGTGCAGCTGGCCTGCTAAAGCATAGGGTTGCTGTTCTCGAGGAACCTTCATGATGTGGGTCTGACTCTGCTCAGCAACGGAGAAATTTAATGGATCCTTTTCATCATTTAGAGCAGCAGGTTTCCAGTGGCACATACCTAGCTTGTCAAGTTGGTGTGAAAGATATTAACTGAAGAGTGGCACACACCTACTGGCACATACCCAGCGACCCAAGTTGGCATAAAATAGGACCACTGAATACCTGCGCAGGCTGAGTGGCACCTACCCAATACTCCAAGTCGGCGCAAAAGAGCGTCTTCGAACAGTGGTACCAACCCAGTCCTGCGCCTACTGTGACCGATATTGGCGTGAAGGAGGTTTGCTGAAGGGTAGCCTGTATGTACACGTTCACGCATATTCAGTGACCCAAGTCGGTCCCGATGGTTAGTTTCAGACCCTGTTACCTCAGCACAGCAGCCCAATGCGCTACCCCCCCTTCAAGCACTGACTACCCAGTCACCCAGGTAGGTGGGAAAACAGTTGGATACAAACACACACACAAACACACACACACACGCACACACACACACACACACACACACACATACATAGTCCCGAAAAGTGCGTAAAGTACCCTGAGAATGCTAACACATCAAATAAAACAGCATGAATACAGACTGCAGAGGGTGAGTATCAGGGACAGGTCTTACTGCACTGTGCGTCCCGTCATTGTGCTGTCTTTTCCAATGTACTGACCAGACCCAGTGAACACAATCTTGCAATCACCAGATGAATTCCTGCCACAGGTGTTGCTGTTTGGGGCTCACCTCTCGCACAGTCCAGCCAGCCGAGTTGAGGAAGTCATTAAAGACTTGTGCGTGATCAAAACCCTTGCTGGCTCTCCACCGGCGGCGTGCCAGACGTTTCCGCAGCGTCAGCAGCGGTGCCACTCCCCTCTTCTTCCGCCCCATCTCGGGAGGAATCTGTGGGGTGAACGTCGTCGCATGAGGGCATGCATGACCAAATCTCGCAACTATGTACTAGCAGTTGCTGAAGCCTGCTGCCGCTGGTAATTAACCAGCATGAACAAGACTTGTGATGGTAAACAGCACAGATAAACAAAGACTGCCAGAAGCAACACACACGACAAGGTTCTTGCTAACAACTGGGGGGTCTTTAACAGGGACCCTTTAAAAATTTGTTGGGTCCCAAAAGTGTGTACTTTGCCATTGTATACATTCATTATGTTAAATAAACTTTCAAACTTAATGCAAACAAAGCAATAGTGTTAATGACCTACATGTGAAAGAATGAGCTCAATGTTGGATAACGAATAACAGAAAAATGGGACCTGCACTAAGTTTTGCTTCAGAGACAGTATATGCGTACGTCCCCTCGCCATCCATGACATGACAGAATTGGAAAAATTCATCTAAGCATTCAACTTCTTTTTCCATCTGTGACTGCGATTGCTCATCATCACGATCAGACCTACTGTCAGTCGATGAGGATAGCAATAGGGGCTTGTTGGTACGGCATATCTTATTTTGTTATAGCGCAAGCTTGACAAGGACAAAAGAAGACACATCAGACACAAACAGCGCTACTTTCAACAACAGGTTTATTTCTCGTTCTCGTCGCTATATATACACCCTCGACCCGTCATACACCACGTGTAACATTTTTGGAAAAATAAACAAAAGATATAAACTGGGAACCACACGTAGGCAGTTTCTTGATTCACATATGATTCCGACGTGCTCCAGAGGACGAGGCCACGAGGATCAACTCCGAAGGTGTCGACGCCTTAAAAAGCTGTAAGCCTCCACGTCAGAAATTACCTGTGAAACACGTAGAATCATACTTGTTACAGCATGATCTGTGTGTGTTGCCAGCTGATAAAGAAGGTGGCTTCGCAGTTTTTTCGCATGAAGAGTTCAATGAGAAAGCTATAAACGCTATATCGGCAGTTTTTAAAGAAAGAAATGACGTCTCTTGCAGTAAGGTCAGAGCAAAAGCAAAACAATTGTGTAAAAAGATGAATTTGCAAGGCGTGATGAACAGCATCAAAAAAAGCAAGAAGGATTGTCTGGAAGTATTTTTCAGCGCTAAGACTCACAAAGAAGGTGTACCGTTCAGGGTGATAGTTTCTGAGAAGGACACGTGGCAGAAATCTGTCGCCATGTACCTTCAAGAAAAACTAAACTTGTTAGACATCAGCGACCCTTTCCTGACAAAGAGTTCTGAGGAGGTTTTAAATTTTGTAAGAGCGCATGAAAATCAACGGTTAAAGGCCTTCTCTGCCGATGTTAAAGACCTTTATTATTCTCTGCCACAATCAGAATTATTAACCTGTATTGACAGTTGCATAGATGCATATGGTGCCGTTAGGTTTAGCACGGAAGCAGGTACATCCATTGACAATTTTTTAGAATTACTTAGGTTTTATTTGTCATCTACGTTTATCGAGAACAAAGGTACCCTGTATCTGCAGAAACAAGGAGTGTGTATAGGTTCTTGCCTAGCACCAGTGCTAAGTAATCTCTTTTTAGCCAAACTTGACAGAGACCTGTCACAGCGCCTTCACGAATTTAAGGTTGTAAAAGTTTTTAGATATGTTGACGACTTTTTAGTTTTCATTGACTTTCATCATCATCTGCTTGTTTTACTAATGAATGTGCTCCTGTTTTTACCACTATTCGTGACTGTCTAAATCCACTAGAAGTGACCTTTGAAATGCCATGTGACGGGAGGATTAGATTCCTTGACATTAAGTTTGTGCTCACCGACAACGAAACCTGCTGGTGTTACGAACCTAGGGCAAGTAAGCCACTTTTACCGTTTCATTCCGCGCATACAAAGCTTGTGAAGAGGGGAATCGCGAAGATGTGTTTCAGCGAAGCACTGAAAAAATCATGCCAACACCTGATGCACGATAGCTTCGAACGGCAAGCCTTGCGTTTAAGATGCGCTGGTTACCCGAGCCACGTGCTTGTGTCAGTCGCAGAAGGACTGCTTAAGAAGGCGCAGCAAAGCAGTTCGGAGCAGGTGCACGTGTTGAGCACTGACATGGACAAAAGAAAGGTTGCCGTCATCCCCTACATACACGGATTCTCCCATAGAATAAAGAAGATTGCTGGAAGGAGCGGCATTAACGTTGTGTTTTCGGCACCTAATAAATTGGTCAGCCTCTGTAAAACCACAAGGCCGGAAAGAATCCCACGTAGCGCATGCGAAAAAGAACATAAAAACAAATTCGTTGATTGCATCGCCGGCGTGGTATACCGTATTCCTCTCAGCTGTGGACAATCCTACATCGGTCAAACAGGTAGATGCATAAATGACAGGCTACGAGAACATAGTAACAAAGTTAACAACGTGGCCGCTGACGGCTTTCTTGCCATCCATTGCCAGAGATGCAAGTGCAGACAAAGATTTAAAGAAACAGTGATCATGAGTAGAAGCAGGTGTGAAATGACGCGCTTGATAATAGAAGCCAGACACATAGCAACATTCGGCGATGCATGCGTCAGTAAAACTTCCATTTCATTATCATCAAAAGAGCTGAATTATCTTTGTTCGCGTTGAACGTGTACATGTCTTTGAATATGTGAATCAAGAAACTGCCTACGTGTGGTTCCCAGTTTATATCTTTTGTTTATTTTTCCAAAAATGTTACACGTGGTGTATGACGGGTCGAGGGTGTATATATAGCGACGAGAACGAGAAATAAACCTGTTGTTGAAAGTAGCGCTGTTTGTGTCTGATGTGTCTTCTTTTGTCCTTGTCAAGCTTGCGCTATAACAAAATAAGCTACTGTCAGTGTGCACAGGCTTATCTTATCAAACAAGCAAAACTAAAGGTGTTCAAGTAGTGAAATTTCCTGATCAAATAAATTACTGAACATTTTCTCATTTATAAGATAAGTAAACATGAAGGTAGCGTGGAATCCGTGTGGCAAAAACAGGTAATGTCTATTTTACATTGTTCGATACACATAATGGCATTCCAACTTGGAGCTAAATTAGTCAACTGAGGAACATGTAAGTGAGAAACAAATGAAAGGTGATTAAATGTGGAGGACTAAGACAGTAACGAAGCACCTAAAAAGCAAGTCTTGAAATGTTAAAGGTGTTAAACTGCACATACTTTAAAACTGATGCAAACATGGCCCAAATAATAAATTGCTTTGTCTAAGTTACGAAAAAATTATAGCCTGCTTCAAGGCAAGTCATTCTTATTGACTGACTCGAAATAATTAAGCAGAAGTTGGATACTCCACATGTTCGCTCAGCAGAAGCTGGCTACTTCATTTTTCCGCTCAGCAGTAGTTATCTCCATATATTCACTCAGAAGTAGTGGGCTACTCCATATGTTCGCTCAGGAGAAGTTGGCTACTCCATATTTGCACTCAGCAGAAGTTGTCTACTTTATATGTTCGTTCAGGAGATGTTAGCTACTCCATATGTTCACTTAGCAGTAGTGGGCTACTCTATATGTTTGCTCAGCAGTAGTGGGTTACTCCATATGTTTGCTCAGCAGAAGTTGACTACCCCATGTGATTGCTGAGAAGCTGGCTACTGAATACATTCACTCAGCAGTTGTCTACTTTATAAGTTCGGTCAGGAGAAATTAGCTACTCCTTATATTCACTCAGTAGAAGGTGGCTACTCCATATGTTTGCTCAGTAGAAGCAGGCTACTCTATATGGTCACTCAGGAGAAGTTGGCTGCTCCATATGTTCACCCACGAGAAGTTTGCTACTCCATATTGTCATAGTATATGAAATTTTGCCCATATTTGTATGGCCGCCACTTCAGAGTTATGAGCGACCACCACTCACTGTGTTGGTTGCCAAACCTTAAAGATCCTTCTGGATGATTGGCATGTTGGAGCCTAAGGCTGCAAGAGTTTCACATGACTGTCATGTACAAGTCGGGGAAACGATATACGGATGCCGATTGCCTGTCTCGATCGCCAACAGAGTCGCCTGCTCTACCCGAAGAAGACTCAGCATTTCTTTTTGTTCTGGACACATCCACCATCGCACAACAGCGGCATGACCCTGAGTTGCTAATCAATTACTTAGAGGAAAGATCTGCGAAACCACCTAGAGTTTTCGTAAGAGGACTATCATCGTTTTGTTTATAGGCCAAAGTCCTTTACAAAAGAAACTTTTCTTCAACTGGGTCATCCTATCTGCTCGTCATTCCTGCAGTTCTTCGTACAGAAGTACTTCAAGCCTGTCACAACAAGGTGACTTCTGGTCGTTTAGGCTACACACGAACATTGAGCAGAGTGCAGCAAAAGTACTACAGGCCGAGACTTAGCACCGCTGTTAAACATCACGTTCGCACTCGTCTCGACTGCCAGAGGCACAAGTCGCCTCAGACGAAACCAGCCAGCTTCCTACAGCCCGTCCAGGTTCTTTGAAGACCGTTTGATCAAATCAGAATGGATATCTTCTGCTGCAGGGAATCATTTTGTTATTGTCGCAACCGACTATCTCACACGTTACACTGAAACGAAGGCAATCCAGAGAAGCACAGCAGCCGAGGTGGTGCACTTTTTCATTGAGCATGTTGTGTTGCGACATGGCGCACCATCCGTTGTAATTACAGACCGACGAACCGCATTCACGACTGCACTTTTATATCACATCTTGCTGTTAAGGAACAGCTCATCGGAAGTGAACCGCCTACCATCCACAAACCAACGGATTAACAGAGTGCGTAAACAAAACAATTGAAGACATGCTCTCAATGTACGTGGATGTTGAACATAAAAATTGGGATGACATCCTACCTTATATCACCTTTGAGTATAACACAGTGAAACAAGAGACGATGCGCGTGACTCCGTTCACCCTTGTTCACGGACAGGATGATCGAACGATGTTAGATGTGATGCTTCCACACGACTTTGACGACACTGACACAAACATCAATGTGTTTACGCAACACGCAGAAGAGGCTTGGCAGCACGCGTGCTTGCAGATCTGCCAGCAGCAAGACTACGATGCAGGCTGCTATGATCTTTACCACAGAATAGTAACCTACAAAGTCAGTAACAGAGTGTGGGTTTGGACACCCATATGCAAACGAAGCCTCTCCGAGAAGCTGTTAAGGTGATACTTCGGACCATATAGAGTATTGCGGCAACTCAGTGATGTCACATATGAGGTCATTCCCGATAGTCCCCAATTGTACGCGGTGCCGCAAGCACCGTCCTGAACTTGTACACATTTTCCACGTGAAACCATATGTGAGCGAATAACTATGCGAGAGAGCCTTACTTCCGCAAGTGACATTTCTGTCTAGCATCGGGGCGATGCTCTCTTAGGGAGGGACAAATGATGCGTGTATGCAGACGACAACGACATTGAGGGCATTAATGGACTCCATCTGGTTGGTCAGTGAGACTGGGTGCGGACGAAGAAGACGTGTCTCTGTTCTGTTTGTTTTTGAACAGGTTGTCCTGCTGTTCTTGAAGAACATCTCCCTGTCTTCTGTTCGCGTTGTACTGCGACACTGGTGGAGGGGCTGGGTACTGACTGCGTCTGATGCTCCCGAGTCCTTCTGGGAGTCGTTCATCTAGCCCGGGGGCATTGTCACCAGTTACGACACCCGTGCACCACTTTAGTCGTCGGCTGCTAGGCCTTGCCCCGGAGTTCACCCTTCTTCAATCACCTCTCTCCAGGAGCTCCACACTTCTTGCAATGGCCAAAACCAGCCCACCGCAAGCATGCCAAAACAGCCGGTTTCCCAGTGCCGACGCCACGTGGAACAAGGACAAAGAGGAAGGGGGAATACAAGAGCAGAACCCCCTGAAGCGGGGCGCCTCGCTGAGAGATGGCAAGCCGCCCTCCTCAGCGAGGCACCCGAAGACCAGGAGTGGGCCGTCCAGCGGGCCAGGGCCGTTGCCGGGGATCTCGAAAGATTTTCCTCGGGTGATGGACCCCTGGCAGCCTAGCCCCGGGCACCAACATCAACAACCGTTGGGCAAATAAAGTTTATTCCTATCCTATCCTATCCTATCCCAGTGCACAATAGGTCACCATTCTGCATCTGCTGGTCCCTGATCGCTATCGCAGTGCAGTCTTCGAAGACATTGAAGACTGGCTTGACAAGTATGAATGCGTCGCACAGATTAATCAGTGGACTGAGCAGTGAAAGCTCTCCCATATCTATTTTGCCCTTGACGACAGTGGAACACTTAGTACGAGAACCGCGAAGCTAGCCTAACGACATGGAATGACTTTCGGCAAAAGATCACGGATACTTTTGCAAGTGCCGACCGACGCAACCGCACCCAGCAGATGATGGAGCTACGGCTGCAACAACTCAGTGAGTCGGTCACAATGTTCGCCAAGGACATGGCCCGCCTATTTCATAGAGCCGACCCGAACATGACTGACAATGGGAAGTTGCGCTAGCTCATGCGAGGTGTAAAAGAGCAATTGTTTGCGGGGCTTGTGCAGAATCCCCAAGTCACCATCACTGACTTTATCAAAGAGGCTACGACTATTGAGCAGGCCGTTCATCAACGATGCAGGCCATACAATCGACTGTCCACCAGTACCACAATCAATGGCACCGCAGTGACTGTCGAGTATCAAAACCCCTTGCATGAATCGATCAGAGAGCTAATCAAGAGGAAATTCAAAAGATTCCGACACCAACACTGGATAGACCTGTAGCGTTAATTGCCCAAGTGTTGTGCGACGAAATCAGGCAGGTGTTCCCGGCAGCCGATCTTCAAAACCACCAGCATCCCATGAGTTTTGCCGCCGCTGTCCAACGCTCACCACCCGTTACAATATGTTCACTCAGAAGTTTGCTACTCCATACACTCGCTCATAAGTCAGCCACTCAGTAGTGGGCAACACCATATGTTCAATCAGAAGTTGGCAACTCTGTTGGTTTGCTAGGCGAAAGTGAGTTAATCCATAAGTCGGCTACTCAAAATATTCACTCAGGAGACATTGGCTACTCCATATGTTCGCTCAGCAGTAGTGAGCTACTCCATGTTTGCTCAGCAGAAGTTGGTTGCTACACATGTTTGCTCGAGAAAAGTTGGCCACTCCATATGTTCGCTCAGCAGCAGCAGGGCCAGGGAGGGAAGGGGGGGGGGGGGTCATATGGGGCTTCAGACCCCCGAAATTTTTTCGTGCTGTCATGCACCGCCGGCCAATACAACCGTGGGCGCCAGAAATCATTCTGGATTTTGTCTAGAATGTATTTTTCACGCTCGAAAAGACATTTTGGTGCAAAGCTTGTGAACTTAGGCTGGATTTCGTGGCAATGCCCATGCACCTGGAGTCACATAACGCAAAAAGCCCCATCCAAGCACAAACTTTCAATGGCATTTTGATACAAGCGGCTTCGTCGCAGCATCTCTCAGATGCCGCGGAATCTACGGAGTGCATGGATTTCAATTTCAAAACCTTACGGGTATAAAGATCACATAAACTTTTGATGCAATAGGTGCATTGACATTTCCAAAGTCGTGCTTTAGATTTTGAATTACGGATCGTTGTGGGTTTGATATTCTCATAAACATTTGAAGCCAAAGGTGCATTGACTTTCCTAAAGTCACACATTGAACCATAGTGCGAGACAAGTGAAATCAACACACTATCAGACAAGTTGACAAAGCATGCAGCAAAGTCTGATGAGACGAAGCGTTGCGATGGTTCATTTGGGCAGTCATGTCACAGAAAAGAATATCAACATTTTTTTCACCTGCGCCAAAGAATCCATGTCAACACACTAAAGCCAGCAAAGGTAACTAGGTTCTTATTTATTTTTTTCTACATTGACTTTTATTCGCGAGGACACATTGAGCCTTTTCAATTTTCTTGTTCTCACTAACCGCGGGCTGCCAGAGCCAGCCAGAGGTCATGTGTTTTTCACGTGTTGCCCAGACAACCATGCGGCGCACTTCGGTGTGTGTTCGTTTTTCTCTGGCCGAGTGAATTTTGGCCTCACAGAGTTTTGGAGTTTTGGACGGTTTCTGGCTAGCAGATTAGAAAAAGGAGTAATGGCCACTCGCCGCCACCACTGCGGGGACTCGACGGATTGCAATGCGCTCACTTGAGCGCATCACCTTAATTTCGATGTTATTACAACCTCTCCGGAAAGTCTTTTGTCTCGCCAGCATCCATACGAGCAGCATCCATATGGTTCTCTGTGGACCAAGCGCCTCACGTTTTCTTCTATATTTCTTCGGTAGCCACATTAGGTGCCCAAAGTAGGCATTTGATTGTGGCCCAACATGCTTTCCTTTGCGTTTCTTCATTTCGGTGCCCCCGCCCCACAAAAGAAAAAGAAAAAGATGCCGCGGCACAGTGAATGGTCGCATGGTAAAAGTTTGATTTTGTTACTTCTTTTGCGGAAAGTAATGGGCCACGGGACTCTTCAGTTGCCAGATACTCTTATTATATTATTGCGATAGCAATTATATGGACACTGAAGGCGCATTCCTGTCGTCGCTGTTATGTTCCATATGAAGTCCAAGGGCGATGACATCGTCAAGGCATGCCACATGCCTTATGTGCAAGTGAAAGCGTGGGGGAGAGGGGGGACGGCGTGAGTCAACGATGGTGGGTTGTTCTTGCGTGCGCAATGGAGAAAAGCGGGAAGGAAGCGCGCCGTCTCCTGCCACGTGCGATGCATCGCAGAGAGTGGAGGAATGGGGGGAGGGGCCTTAGGATTCTATGATCTGTGAACCTGTGATTGCAGAACATGTTTATTCGCCTTGTTTGACGCACTATACAGGGTCTTTCAGCGAACTTAAGCCAGAGTCTAAAAATATGCCGATTCCCTCTAAGACGATGCAACCAAGTGCATGTTGCTCACTTTGGTATGCAGTGAGTCACACTATTTTTGTATTTTGTTCAATTAGATAATTGGTAAAATATAATTAACGAACTTCTGAAGCAACGAAGCTAGAAAAATATTACAATTAGAAAGTCGCAGAGTGGTTTGCAAAATGTCCGAATAAACAGTTTTTTGTCTTTCCGTGTGATAGGCATTAGCATTCTTCAGCTTACTGCGGATGCCCGCGAAATACATGAAAACACAACGTGACATGCCCACTTGCACGTCGTAATTGCTCTGCTACCAAGCATTCTGCACACAAACAGCCATGGATGTTATGCCGCTTGAAAAGCGACACGGCAGCAATGCAAGCATTGCCTGTTCGATTTAAGCTAGCGACCGTTATCGCTTGCATTGCGTAAAGCGACTGACGGACGTAGTGGTGGTGGTAGGTGGTAGCTCCAGATAGCGATAAACAAGCTACCGCACATCGGCTATTAAAGCGCGAGCAATTTCGTGATGCTTTTTTCCAACGAGGAAAAAGCTGACATGATCCTTGTCCTAGGAGCTGCAAGCAGACAGACAGCAGGCTGTAAGAATACTTCGAAGCTGGCACCCAGGTACGCGACCGAGCCCGATGGTAATATTGAACAGCTACGAGTCGCTGAAGCAAACTGACAGCTTCAGAAGAAAGAGGCAGCGAGCTTCAGTCATAAATAATGAGGTTCTCTCTAACCTTTTGTCTTTCATGGTGGCTGATCCACACGCCAGCACGTGCAGCGTGGCGCACTGCTCGGTATGTGCAACTCAACTACCTGGTGGATTTTGACAACAACTGGACTGCACCCTTATCACCTGCAGTTGCATCAATGCCTGGAGTCAAGGGATCTCCAAAAGAGACTCGACTTTGCAAATTAGATTTTGAGCCAGGGGGAGCAGGATTCTTACTTTCTCACCAAGGTACTCTGGACTGACGAGGCGAACTTTTCCCGAAATTGCCAAGTAATTATCCACTATGCACACTATTGGAATGAGCGAAATCCCCACCGACTAGGATGATCCCACCACCAATATCAGTGGTCTTTTAATGTTTGGTGTGGTACATATGAAAGCACAGTAATTGGCCCAGCGTTGTTCAACAACATTCTTGCTGGCAACATGGTATGTGAGTTCTTCAAAGGGGCGGTTGAAGACATCTGCTGCAACATGCCACTAGCCCGGCTTGACGCAATGTGGTATCAGCACGACGGGGCCCCAGCCCACACCTGCAGTCAAGCACGAGCATGGCTTGATGTTACCTCCCCAGGGCAATGGATAGGGAGAAACGAGCCTGTGCTGTGGCCGGCAAGGTCACCCGACCTCAACCCTCTTGACATTTTCTTGTGGGGCTATATTAAGGATCATCTATACACGATGGAAACGACAACTCCAGAAGCCTTACAGTAGAAGATAATTGAAGTCTGCCACAGCATTTCACCGAAGTGCTCAAGGCAGCGACAGAAAGCCTTCTCAGAAGATCCCAATGTTGTACCACTGCAGAAGGTGACCTCTTCGAGCACTTGCTGCGAAACCACATGAAAAATAAATGTAATATCAGTGCAAGGCAGTGTCTGGTCATTTAGGATACTGTTATTCTACCACTTTCAGCCTTCTGAAAACTGAGGTTTTTTTTTTATTATTTAGGAATGTTCAATTTGCTTACAGCTATCGCGAAATGACGGACTCGTTGCTTCCATCCACACAAGCGATAACCACTGCGTCTGCTTATCGCTATTATGAACTGTCGCAATTGGAGCACATCACCAGCTTAAATGGCACAGCCAATGCCTATGTCACTGCCCTGTCGCCTTTTAAGCGGCAGCGCGCCTATGGCTGTCTGTGCACGGAACGTTTGGGAGCAGTGCAATCACGATGTGCAAGCGGGCATGCCATGTGGTGTTTTGTATTTCGCGGGCATCATCAGTAAGCTCAAATTCACTAATACTTAATACAGAGCTTGAATTCTTTTTTTCTAGCTTCGTTACTTCAGAAGTCTGTTAATTATTCTTGACTAAATATCTAATTAAGCAAAATACAAGAAAGTGTGATGCACTACATACAAAAGTGAGCAACATGACTTTGGTCACGTTGTCTTAGAGTGGATCGGCATATTTTGAAACTCTAGTTGAAGTTAGCTGAGACACCTATACAGTAACATTGCTTAGATACATAGATTTATTGGAGGCTTATATGTATATTTAAATATCTTGTTGCGAGGTTTTGTGGATACATGCAGTGAACTTTGTTTCCAGTGACACTTTTTTGCCCTTTATCAAACTGTATCTTCGCATTTGTGTATTCCATTATATCTTCGCATTTCTAATGCATATTTTGCAGAACTCCTGCTTTTTATTTTTGATCTCTGTAGCAACTATAATTTCAGTGCAATTACAATACACAACCGCTGACAGCTGCTCCTGCACAATACATTGGACCAGAACGGCAAGAACAGCATCATTGTGATTTTCCCCTGCCCATTGCATATGTACAAAAATGTAGACAAAGTTCTTGAATGACAATGTTTCATTAAGATATTTGTCCTCAACTTGTTCATTTCATGGCCTTCACGTTTTTCATAACAATGGCATGCACTGCTTTGCTGGTTTTGAAATTATATAGTTCTAAAGTTCACATTATATATTTTCTTTATTTATTAAACAGATAAAAAATGGGGAAACATTGATATCAATTAATGGCACATATATTGGGACATAAGAGTATATTCTTTTATAAAAAAATACATCTTTTACTTGTATTGACAGTGTGTAGGGTCCAAGAATTCATTTGCAGCATCTTTGACAATGCAATTATTCATGTATTTGATCCCTCGACAAATTTTGTGAGCAGGCCAAGCTCCAACGGCTCAACCTTGGTTCTCGGCAAAGGACAAGAACCAAGGTACTGTTGTTTGCCGCCGCTTCGACATATTCAGATTATTTTTTGCTTTCCGCCTGGTTACGTAATTAGTCTTAACCCTGTACTGCACCTTGTTGCATTTACGCGACGTTCCGATGAACGGCGTTAAAAACAGAAGCAAAGTTTGTTTGGATCTACCTGTACAAGTTGTTGCATTTCCGCGACCATTTGGCTAATAAAAACGCGCTGCCTTGGTCTACCATATGTGCTCGTCCTTCACATCTTCTACCAAAACAAACGTGGCGGAGGCTGCGCGCGCCCACGAGCAGTGAGACAGGTAAGTTTTGCCAATTGTAAATGTATTTCTCCGTAAGACAAAAGCGCAGAAAATATTCTTACCTAGCTAAGCTCCACATCCTCCGGACTCTGTAGATTAACAAAAAACATTTTTATCTCGGAATAGTTTGTTCCTGGCGATGAAATGTTGCTATGTTGCGCAAATGTAACATATACATGGTTTATTTCCTTCGAAAAAGTGAAATGGTGGCTCCCAAACTCTTTTATGGCCGAGCGATTCCTCCTGATAGTAAAGGCAGCGACCTTTCCAGGAGTGACGACAACCACAAGTGCAAGTCTGTTTCGATTCAATATGTGTGCAAGATGTTGTCTGGTCGAATTTCCTTTTCTATTTCAAAAGGATGCAGTGCATCTGCACACTGCTGTGTTGTGTCGTCACGGGCACAGCCTTACATCTGTGCTTCTATGTTATAAATTTTGACAATAATGTGAAAACAATGCATTGTTTCCTGGCTGCACAGGTATCTGCGTGACGTACTGCATGAAGTGTGGAAACCACCTGTGCTGCAGAAGCAAGTACAATCGCTTCTTTCTGTTCCACACTAAATCATAGGTGCATCAATGATTGTCACATGCAAATAAACATCTCAGTATGAATCGCACTAGGTCTATCTGTCACCTTCAACTTCTTTATTTGTATGTTGTTGCAAATACGCAACATACCTTTTTTCTGCAAATTCAAACTACAGAAATTAGCTAAAGTTAGTTTCCATGAGAGTACAGCTACTGTTATGCTTCCCTACAATTCCATGAATAATATTTTAGGAAACAAAAAATTGTGCAGTAAAGGGTTAATTATTTACCAACTTCTCAAATATTATAATTAGATTAAAAGTGTAAGTGAGAAAATTGTAGAGCAACATGAAAAACTCCCAATACAGCTTTCTGTTGCTCAATACGTACTACATAAAAGTGTTCTTCCTTGCATGAAAGAAGCCCACAAATACACCCAAAATTGACATGTGACTGGCTGCTTGAAGCACTTTGCGTGTATTCGAGGGGTTATTTCATGCTTAAAAAAACACTTTTATGTAGCATGTATTCAGCAACAGAAAGCTGTACCAGGAGTTTTTCATGATGCTCTACAATTTTCTCACTGGCGGTTTTCATTGAACTATAATATTAGAGAAGCTGATTAATTAGTTAAGACATTGTAATTAGGCAAAATTCAAAAAATATTCTGAACATCTCCAAGCAAAGGCAAACAACATTACCTTGTTTCTGTCCAGCTACATGACATATGCATATGTTTCAATTTTGGTGCATGATAGATGGGACGCCCTCTATACGCTGAAAAGGTTTTCTAGCCTGAATTAACACTTCATAGATGACGATTCAAGTTTGTAGAACTTCCTCTGGAAAGCACAGGTTGCCAACTTGTTGAACCTTCGAACTAACAAAGAATAGACAATGTTGAGTTAAACAGTCAGCTGTGTTGTTAATTTAATTCAGTGCCAAGTTGATCCAAGTCGACTCGAACTGCATTCATAAACCTGGTTCCTGCCATGCAAGACAAGTGCATGCATGCCTGGGTGACTAATATCAAGCCATTTTCAGTAGTTTCACTTCTCTTTACGCAACTGTACATGTTTACACAAGTCCGTGCATGTTCTTTTTCTATTTACCACGCCTTCCATACGCACATGCCAAACTTTGTATTTGTTTGTATTGATGAGAAGAATGATGGGAACCAAGAGGCGCAATTTTTATTGGTTAAATCCATGGGAGCAAATAACCAACGACTGTGCTTTCTGTGTGGTTGTCGTCGTATTCAGTGTTTATCACTGCTTCTTGCGATTGCATTTTGTGTGCCATGCAACGAGAAGTATCCAATGCCAACTAGAAGCGCTAAGTCATATTGTCAAACAAAGTCAGGCTGGTCAAAGTAAGCCAACCTCGACTGCATATGTAAATCCAGTTCCTGCCAAGCGAAGTGAGTGGGTGCATAACTGAAGCAACTAATTTAGAGCCAGGTGAAGTCAACTTCCCCTGTATTTTGTCATCGCAGCCATGTCTGGAAGGTTCGTGAAGTACAGTGCCGCACCAATGTGTCTAAATATGCGTTCTTCCCACGTGTCATTTACACAAGGAACAATCTGCCTATAATGGTTACCGAGTGCGATATTGAGGGCATGCTATATGCACTGCTTACTGAGTACAACTCTGCTGTTCACATTCCTTTCCTTTAGGTTTGTATTTCTTGTGGCCAATTTTAATATGTACTATGTTCCCCCCTGCTATAAATGTCTCGTTGGCACTGCACGAAATCGTGAATAAATAATTATGTAAACTGCCATTGTAAACACAGTTCCTGCTGGATGCATACCTGGGGAGGGTCTGGAGATGACGCACCCACCCCCATGACGTCCCCTGTGTGCCCTACAGTGGTGCCCAGGGGCTTGCATGGGGGCATCCGGGGGGCCGCCTCTCTTTCGTAGCAACGCCCATCACCTTCCTTGCCCGTCTGGGGTGGCCACAGGAGCAACAACCATGCCCCACTGCAAACAGCACAGGATGCAAGCATGCTCACACACACAGGAAAAAAAAAAGAATGCTATTCAAGCGAAGCTTGTATTGCGTCACTCATGTCGGCGTTGGTGTTGCCGTATGAAAACACCCAAGCCGCACAAAAATAAAGATTGCTTGTGGGGTTGCGGATTCGAATCACTGACCTCCAAGTTGCAAGACCACTATGCTAACCGATTCAGCTACTGTCGGTTCATCATACGCAACCTTTAAAGTGGGGTTTTAAATGCCTGAAAGTAGACTCGGCGCAAGGCACGAGCCAATCACAGGCATCCCATCCCTCTGGAGGAAGGAAAGGGTATGATAGTGTGTTCGCTTGCCTCGCGCCTGCCGTTTCCCACCAGTTCAGGCCTGACAGTCAGACGGGGAGGCTGCATTTGGTTTGTTATACCGAAGAGCAGGCTGCGTTGAAGGAATGGCAGTGGGTGCAGGCTGCATGTTGTGCGTTTGGCCGAAAAACAGGTGGTGTTTGATGAACGCCGCAGGAAACTTGCTCGAGTAAGGGCTCGTCGTCAACCTGCCAACCTTACAGTGAGGGAGCGCAAAACCGAGGCATTACGACAATGAAGAGCCGTGGATCGCAAGCTTCGCTTGCACTCCTTTTCACAGCAGTGGAAGAGCGGTCAATTTCTTAAATTAAATTGTGGTGTTTAATGTCCAAATTCATCTAGAAATATTGTGAGCATTATATCACCCCTTCGTCTTCTTCATCTGTATATATTCATCATTATGGCCAGCGTAATCGTCTTAAGCGCGCGACCTGCGCAATAAACCGTTGAGGCTTAACAGCTGTCTCGCAAGTGGTGGAGGCTGCTTGTGCAATAAACCGTTGAGGCTTAACAGCTGTCTCGCAAGTGGTGGAGGCTGCTTTCGACCCCTTGGCCCTCTACGCCTTCGAGTTTCCCTGGAGCTTTGTTCAGGCCGTCGCTTGCTCCACCTTTCCGCCAGCATGCACTAAGAAGATCCTCCAGGAGCCTCCGGCGTCACCGTCTCTGCCCCACCGGCCGTTCCTTCATGGACCGTCAGCACGCAGCAGCGCGATCTCACCATGTTCGCTGGCCTTCGTAATGACGACGTTGATGACTGGCTGGACAATTATGACCGCGTGAGTGGGTCTAACCGGTGGGATGACATGCACAAGCTTCGCAACGTCGTATTCTACCTCACTGACGTTGCCAGGACTTGGTTCCTCAACCACGAGAGCACCTTGCCTGACTGGGCGGCATTCAAACACCAGCTTCGGCAGATTTTTGGCGCTCCCAACGTCCGCTCTGAGGTCACCAAGAAAAAGCTTGATGGATGCACGCAACTTCCCGGAGAAACATACATATCTTATATCGAGGACTTCCTCGCCCTTTGTCACCGTGTTAATGCCACCATGACGGAATCTGATCATGTTTGTCACATCCCAAAGGGCATTGCTCACGTCGCGTTCAACACACTGGCAATCAAGAATCCCAATAGCTTTAACGATGTGATCGCGACTTGCCAACACCTGGACGCACTGCAGGCCATCCGTTTACAACCTGTCGCCGATGACGTGCCTCCTTCGTCGGATACCGACCTGCGCCTGCTGATTCGCACATTTATACGCGAAGAGCTCCAAGTGTGTGGCCTGCTCAGTCCTCCCGTTCTCCAGCCTGAGCCTTCATTTCCTGGCCTGCGCGACATCATCAAAGAGGAGCTATTCTCCATGACCTGCGCTGCGAGCTGTGGCCCTCCTTCGCCATCCACCTCGTATGCTCAGGTTGCAACTATGCAACCAGCGTTCGTTTGTACAGCGCCTCCTGCTCCTGCTACTGCCCCCAACCATCTGGCGACTCTACCACCCCGTCCGCCTGCCACAGGATTTTACACTACCTGGCCTACACCCCGCCCCATTTGTTATTATTGTGGTATTCACGGTCACATATCGCGTTTTTGCCAAAGATGACAACAGGACGAACGCTGTGGCTATGATATTTATGAGAGAGACCCGTTGCTTCCTCCGAGTCCTTACCAGCGCCGGCTCTCCTTACGCTCATTTTCTCGACCTCCCGAAGTGCCTCGCACGACAGCTGCGAGACAGCTGTTAAGCCTCAACGGTTTATTGCGCAGGTCGCATGCTGATGATGACGCTGGCCATAATGATGAATATATACAGATGAAGATGAAGGGGTAATATAATGCTCACAATATATTTTCTAGTGAAAAAAAATTTGTGTTATTCTCCCATCTAAGGACTTGAACAGTTTGTTGTTAAGAGAGCCATATTACCAGTGTTATTACCTCTCTGTCTTGTTTTCCGCATTGGCAATCCTCTTTCGATACTTTAGTCTACAGAGAATGCTTTGCTACTACTATTCTTAACAAATAGTCTTTAATGTTTTTCTTTCCATGTGCATGCATATTGTGTACTAAATTATATTGTTGAGATATATTGCAGTTATTTACATTTTTTTTCCATTACTCTGCTGCTATGCCTCGATAACAAGCTCTGCCTTCGTTGTCAGGTATAACAAAACAAACTTCCTTGGTTTGCAGTGTGTCCTGTTAAACAAATTAAATTGGTACTTCTTATTATACTTTATAATAGTAACTAATTAGCCAAATTGTGCGCAATGAGAGAAGTAGCGAGGGGCTCCAGATTAATTTCAACCACCATCTTTCTTCAACAAGAGCATATGTGCATCACCAGAATGCAGCCACCATGGTTGGGAATTTAACCTGTTACCTCTTGCTCCCACAGAAACACGAAAATAGTGAGAGACAGGATGAGCCAGAGCGCTTCAATCATACTAGTGGCGAAATTAGGCAAAGGGGACTGTTGGTTGTCACCTATAGAAAACAAACTAACCGTGTTGTCTTTATGTGTCTTCCTTTTGTGAGTGTTCAATTGCGGCAAAAAACATGTCTAGAAAAAGTAACACACACTCGCATGATTAAATTTTGCGAAACCCACTACATAATATTCGAAGCACAGCATGGTTTTACAAAAACAATGGACGGAAGTTGCGTTATTTGTGTTCAAAGAATACATTATGCAGTGCCTTGAGGATAGGAAAGCTGTGCCAGGTCATTCTGGTGGATTTTTCCCAAGCTTTTGAATATATCAATCATCAACGACCTTTCGTGAAACTTGACACATGCGGTTTCCGCGGTCTAGTCTCCTGCCACACCTTGAACACCCAGAACAGTATGCCAGTAGTAAAGAACCATAAATCGTCCGTTAAACAAATAATGTCCCGCATGGTAATATTCTTGGCCCTCTTCTCCTTAACGTATGAGTAAATGATGTAGCTAACAACTCTATGTGCAAAATATATTATCTATGCAGATGATGTAACTTTACTATTTTCATCAACTATAGTAGGCAACATGATTGAAGAAGCAAGTTCTGCGCTGAAAGGTTTGAAGTATTGGTCAGCTATAAACCAAGTGAAAATTAATGTGCCGACTGTGTAATTAATGTGCAGAAAGTGTACGACTCTTAAGTGCGCATTTTTCGAGTTACCCAAGTTCGGATAAACATGCGAATGCAGTTACAACTAAGCTCTTTCATACAACAGGAGCAATAGGCAGACATGGACACCTCGTTCCAACTAAGTCAAGATTTTAATGTATAAATTTGATGTTTTTGTTATACCTGAATTATTGTCAGCTTGTAAGGGGTAATAATCCCTACTAGTAACCTGCAAAAAATTTTAATGCTACAGAAGAAGGTATTGCAGCACACAGTATCTAATGAAGGTATTTTCACACACATAGATGAACTCTTGAGGGATAATGGCAACCTGCTGTTCATGATCTGAGAATGCTTGCCATACGCACCCCAGCCCATTCTTATTCTTCTGATTATTTCAGAAGAATAAGAATGGGCTGGAGTGCGTTTGGCAGGCATTCACAGATCATGAAGAGCAGGTTGCCATTATCCCTCAAGAGAAAAGTGTATAACAGCTGTGTCTTACCCATACTCACGTACACGGCAGAAACTTGGAGGCTTACGAAAAGGGTTCTACTTAAATTGAGGACGACGCAACGGGCTATGGAAAGAAGAATGATGGGTGTAACGTTAAGGGATAAGAAAAGAGCAGATTGGGTTAGGGAACAAACATGAGTTGATGACATCTTAGTTGAAATCAAGAAAAACAAATGGGCATGGGCAGGACATGTATGTAATGAGGAGGGAAGATAATCGATGGTCATTAAGGGTTACGGACTGGATTCCAAGGGAAGGGAAGCGTAGCAGGGGGCGGCAGAAAGTTAGGTGGGCGAAGTTTGCAGGGATGACATGGCCACAATTAGTACATGACCGGGGTAGTTGAGGAAGTATGGGAGAGGCCTTTGCCCAGCAGTGGGCATAACCAGGCTGCTGATGATGATGATGAGATGAGCTGCTCACAATGTATCATTTTATTAACATTTTTTAACATTTACCACATTGGGCTTATCAATAGTTACAGGAGAGAAATAAGAGCTAACATCAATAACCTGTACTTTCTGATGCATCTTGCTACCAATATACGCATGTATAACAACGGACACTCAGAGCTTTGGCACGCTCCGAAATGCCAAACTAGCTGCGGAACTCAAATATTAGGTAATGCAATACCACATCAGTTAAACAAATTTCATAACACGGATGTCAACGTATGTGACATTTCTTGTAAAACTAATTCATATCATTCCTGATGTGTCTTAGCTATGCGTTTATTTTTCATTCTATGAAAAGGGTTTGCTTAGGGTTATTGTAGCTTGCTAGTTTGTTACAATGTATGTACCATCTGTATGCATTGCAATCATCCCATGTCTTGTGTAAGGCCTTTCACATAAGTGCCCTTCTTTTGTTGTATTGGGATTCTACTGAGCGAGTTTATTTTTTCCTTCAATGCTGACCTATTTGATACTGTTGTACCTTTTTTTTTTCATTACAAACTTTGTTATATCATTTTACACTTGTGTGTTGTTGCTCAGGTTCAAGTTTATATTTTGTCTTGCGAATATGCAGTTAATTTTTTCTTTTTTTTATCATGCATGTCAACGGGCTCATCAAGCTGACCATGCAGTTTTTTTCCTTGTCAGTCCCCAAGAGCAAATGGGAAATAAAAGTCAATTAATGACAACTTAATTTGCTCGCCCTCGCTCCTCTTCCGAGCCCAGTGAAATGAGGGTGGAGTAATTACGAGTCTGTGTATAAGTGTTGTGGGGATGCGCGACCCTCGCGCCTCCCCTGATAGCTTGTTTTCCCGCATAGCCCCGTCTGCGTGCGGCGTCGCCGCGTGGGCCGCGGCGTTGGAGTGGTACAAGCGTGGTGCGAGAGATGGCGCGAGCGTCGCGCCGCTGCGCGGTTACTTGGGTGCGGGAGCGACAAGGCGCTCTCTCTTGGGTTGGAGACAGCAAGCCGCACGGACGTGCCGCGCGTGCAGCGACCTTCTTTCCCGGCGGGTCGGCAAACAGCGCGGACATTCCGCGCGCGCGGCGACTGATGCTTCTGCGAGACCGCCTCGCGCGGCCGCCTTCGAACGCGCCACGATTCGCGTGACTATACACGCGAACGACCAGGCGTTGGGATCCAGCATGGAGCGAACATATTCGCTGGCGAGGACGCGGTGAGTCGGACTTCTAGATTTGTCGCGCGCCCATCGGCATGTTTTGTGGATAGCAACTCGGCTAGCAGGCATTGATGTATGAAAGGTGCAATAAATGCCCTTGTGATTGTTTGCACTACTGTGTTGTCGTTCCTTTGTCCCAAGAGTACGGGAGGAGAATCCCACATCAGACCCCACAGTGTGGCAAGTTATGCTGACAATCATCCACCAATAATTCCTGTCTTTCTTTTTCATCTGCATTAGTTGTTTCAAGCACTTCTTACATAGCCATGCCACACTTTCAGTTTGTTGCTCACCCGGTGACATGTCTGTTGATGAAGCCCACCAGAATGAAACCAGACTGCTTGCAGTTTGAAACAGAGTGTTGAAACTGGTACACTGGTAACTCCACGGACAAATGGCAAGAACAGAAGACACAGTGGGAGCGGCGGCACCACAAAGACAATGTTGTTTAGACACATTTAGATTGCCTTACAGATGCTGCCGCTAATCGCCAGTGCCGTATCAACCAGCAACGACAGTGCACTTCAGCCCGATTCATCATGGCTTGAGCAGGCGATGGTGACATTCTCGGGATGAGCCAATGGAACCTTCCAGGCAGGAGCACGTCATCGACCGGCATCGAGCATATAAGGCACAACCCGTACCTGGACCACCTTCAGTGGGAGAGGCGGCACCACAACGACAATGTCGTTTAGACACGTTTGGATTGCCTTACAGGTTCGTTACTACTCCTATGTTTCGCAGTTACGATCAAACTGTTTGTGCCTTATTGTGCTGCCGCTCCCAGTGAAGTGCCGTGATTTGCATGTGCTATGGTCGCACCTGGAACTTCTTTTGGCCAGGGACATAGAAAGCAACCCAGGTCCTCCTATTGAAGAAATGCTTGAAAAATTCTTGGAAAAACAAACGCTACTAGAAGCACGGCTGACGCATATTGAAGGGATGCTTGATTTATTTGCCGAGAAAGGTGTGAAGTTGGCAAATATCGAGGCTACTGTTAAAACTCTCGAAAGCACTGTTCAGCGTCAACAACAAAAAATACGAGATATTGAAGACAGAGCCCGGCGTAACTATCTGATTGTGTTTGGTGTAAAGGAAAGTGTTAACGAGACGCGAGAAGACTTGGAAGATAAGGTCATCAGGGACCTATTTTTCACACGGCTTGGTGTCAAACCGACATCGGTCGAAAGAATTCACAGACTTGGTAAAAGAAAGGATGACCGTGATCGACCCGTTATTTTACGCTTGTACGACTACAATGAAAAAACAGCTATCTTCAAAAACTGTAAGAAACTGAAAGGCACGTGGATAAGTTTCGCTGACGACTACTCGTATGAAACGCTTCAAAAAAGAAAGTGTCTCCGGCAGTTGGCTAAAACTGATAAAAATGAAAGATCTAAGGTAAGGCTTGTTCATGACAACCTTTTCATTAACGACATCCCCTATACATGGGACGCCCAGTCTAACTGTAGGGTGAGGATGCGCAGTAACGCCGAAGCCGGCCCCCGTAGCCAAGACTGACAAAGAAAGGAGCATGAACTAAGGCTGATAAACGTAAATGCTCGCAGCATTGTGAAAAAGGTTAACGAAATTGAATGCGTGTCGCTATTACATGATCCACATATATTAGCAATAACTGAAACGTGGCTGCACGAGGGTATCGCGGATGATGAAGTTTTTCCCGGCACATATAACGCCCTGCGTACAGATAGGGCGTAGAGAGGCGGAGGCGTTGCACTGTTAGTTAAAAAATCACTTAGATATGAAGTTCTGCCGTCAATTTATGCACATGAAAGCGTATGGTGCAAGTTGATTTTTCACCATTTTGCGTTGGTGATCGGTGTAATTTATAGACCCCCAGGAAGCCTTATTGAGTTCTTTGAGAAGATCGATCAGCATTTAACAACAATAACTACAGATAGAAGTAAAGTTATTTTGATGGGTGATTTCAACCTACCGGGAGTAAATTGGTATGCCAGAATCCCTGGGACACTTGAGAGGCCACATGCGGAACTTATGCTGGAAATCATGGTGAAACATGGCTTGGTTCAAGTGGTCGAGAAACCTACGCGAATTCAAGGAAATTCCAGCACCCTTTTAGACCTCTTATTCGTATCGGAGAGTATATTTGAATATAATATTGAAGTGGTGGAAGGAATGTCGGACCATAAGATGGTTGTAGCCACTCTAAAAAATATAAGATGTTTAAATAAAAACCGGATAGCTCATGTCTATAATTTTAACCGAGCCGATGATACGGCCGTCTTAGATTATTTTGAATTGGCTTTAGACTGTATGCCGGAAGAAAATGATGTAGATAAATTATGGAGGTATTTTACAGAAGTGGTGACCTGTTCATTATCTCTCTTTGTCCCAAAAAGAGCTAAGCGTATACATAAAAGCAATCCATGGGTTTCTCGTGAGCTAATACATTTAAAACGTCAGCTACGTCGTGCGCGGCAACGAAAACCAAAAAATCCCGAAAGAATATTGGCCCTTAGCACTCAAGTTCGTCAGAAATTAAGAGCGTCTAAAACGTCTTTTTTTGCTACAACACTGACTAATTACCTTAAAACATCACCTCAAAAATTTTGTCGATACGTTGCCCGATCAAAGCCTTCAATCAATGGAATAGTTGTAAATGATACCGTGTGCAACAATCCACAAATTATTGCCCAAGAATTCAACACTTTTCGGTTCTGTATTCAGCCGAAGAGATGAGAGTGCTGCAATAGATCTAGAATGCAAAGACCATACTAATGATAGCATTTTTATCTCTGAAGAAGGTATAGTTGACATGTTGCTAAAATTGGACATAAAAAAGTCTCCTGGTCCTGACAAAATACCGAATGAGTATTTAAAGTGATACTGTGAATGAATTGCATGCTTCTTGGTTAAAATCTTTTCTCTGTCATTAATAAATGGTGCATTACCAAGTCAATGGTTATTAGCGAGGATAGTGCCTGTTTATAAGGCTGGAGACAGGCTAGACATTAGGAACTACCGTCCGATTTCCATAACCTGTACGGCTTGCAAAATCTTAGAACATATAATTAGTAAACAGTTAGTAGAATATATTGAAAACAATAACATTTTTTACAACAAACAACATGGTTTTTGAAGGCGTCTGTCAACTGTCACGCAATTATTTGAAACAATACACAGTTTTGCAGATGCCCTTAATTGTCGCGAACAAGTTGATGTCATCGCTCTGGATTTATCAAAGGCATTTGATAGGGTTAGCCATAGCAAGCTAATTGAAAAGCTTTATAGGTATAATGTAAATTCAAAAATTATTAAGTGGATTCAGGCCTACTTACACAACAGACAACAGTTTGTTGAAATAAGTGGCGAGTGCTCCTCTTTCCTTCCTGTATCATCAGGTGTACCTCGGTCCAATTTTGTTCCTACTGTATATTAATGATATCGCAACTGATGTACATCCTATGATTGAAGTGCAGTTGTTTGCCGATGACTGCTTCTTGTTTTGTCGCGTTAAGTGTTTCTGATCAAGAACGACTAAATGATGCTTTATGTCGAATTTATAACTGGTGTGAAAAATGGCATATGCAAATCAATTTTGATAAATGTGTTTGCATGACAGTTACGAATAAGAAAACTCCGTTGATGTTTTCGTACGCTGTAAATAATAATGTCATTAAGCGTTCCACAAAGGTGAAATATCTTGGCGTAACTATCACTAGTAACCTCAACTGGAATGAACACGTCGAAAACATATGTAGATCAGCCCAGCACAAGCTTGGTTTGTTACAGCGTAAATTGAGAGATGCTGCACCAGATATTAAACTTAAGGCATACACTACCATTTTTAGACCAAATTTAGAGTATGCTTGTATAATTTGGGACCCTCATCAACAATCCATAACAGATAAATTAGAGCGCATTCAGCGAATGACGGTTAGGTTTATTTTTTCTGATTACGACAAAACGCACTCAGTAACCTCCATGTTTGACAGGGCTGGTCTCACTACGTTGGCTGTGCGCAGGAAAATTGCGCGCCTTAAGTTTTTATATCAACTCTATCACAATAAGCTGAACCTGAATTACAGTTTGTATTTGAAGCCTCCTGGAAGGGTTTCACCACGAACTAACCACAATTACGCTATAACGCCTTATGTGCCAAGAGTTGATGTCTTTTAGCACTCTTTCATTGTCAAGACAATTGTTGAGTGGAATAACTTGAATTCTTGTGTGTTTCCGAGCAATAACAGGGTTGACTGTTTTGAAGAAAACTTGACTGCATTCTTTGCGTGAACTTTGTGCTCTGTATTCCCACCCTGTAACAGCCCAGCAGGGCTCACAGTATTGGAAATAAATTTTTAAAAACAGTAAAATCACGCAAAGTTTTCTTTTTCTTACTTTTTTTTTCCTGCTGTGGGCCAAGAAAGAAACGTGAGCAAGTTTTATCACAAGCACCATCCCTGGATAACAGCTTTTCTGAAATTAACTGTGCGGTGCAGGCATGTGATAGTTTAACCTCAACACGATGAGATTTGATTCGAACTTAGACATGATGCTAATTGTGAAAAGGTTCTGGCCAAAGTGCATCGAGTACAATGTTCTCTGTTTTGGGATAACCCGATGGCTCTGCTTGGTGGTGACAGGTGATACAAAAGCCGTAAAGGACCTCGCAAAGTATGAGGAGTACAGTCACCGCACAGTTTCAAGTGAAATCTCGTCCTTCAGTAACCTTGAAAGCCAGCACTTGAAGAGCACTGCATGCAGTGACCACTAGCCACGTAGATAAAGAGACGAACACAAAATTTCACCCATTCCAGAAGTGTCTGTTCAATAACATTAGGGGAATAAAAGTCCAGAAGGCCATCAAAGACTTCTTCAATGATAAGTGACCACCACAGATAAACAAGACCATCTTCACTGTGGTGCTGTGAGTGTTTAAATGTCAGATGATTTTTCAATGTTCAGAGAAATTCAAGTCATGACAGATTTTACTGTACAAGTGCAGTGAGATACCGAATGACAAAACATGGACTGTTTATTCATTAAGTTAAGCTTAGTTAAGCTTAGCATTTGTTTACCCCTACTATTTTACATACAAAAGTGTGAGGAGCCCTTTTTTTTTTTTCACAATGATCTTAAGATTAACCTGAGCACGGGAGTTAATGCCTTTCAAGCAAGAAAGAGATTCAATGTATGCAGTAGCCACTCTAGAATCACAAAAATATACGTATAGTCCAAATCCCTTTGTGGGGACAACCTTCTGTTTGGAAAAACTGTCAAGCCGAACTCTGACAGCCAAATGTAAAAGATGGCCCATGGGCAATGGTGGAACTTGAAACACAGAACACAGAAGAGCCACGCAAGCCCAGCATCCGCCCAGTTAACCAATTAACCACTTCATGTAATTCATTGCAACTTTTTGTGCATGATAAATATCATACTGAGTTTCATTATGAAGTGCCCCTTCTGCGCATTTACATGTATCATCACGTGTGCTTACTTCTTTTCCTCATCCCTTCCTGTACCACAACTGCAACCATTATACCAGAGATGTTCCAAAAGCAAGTTTCGTTATTTTTTTTAAAGAGGAGATGGTGCACCAGGTGAAACAAACAATTGCCATAAGTATGAACGCCTGTTGCTGGTTCAACAACGAAAGGAGCATCCGCAGAGGAAGAATGACGCTTGCACAAAGCGCCGAAGTAGAGAGAGTAGAAGCAGACCACGGTGCCCAAGGTTATTCGAATACAAATAGCAATGACAGACAGATGTGTGCTGACTGCATGGTCGCCAACAGAGGTGTGTGCTGTTATCCGGTACGAATGGGCACCCGTTCCCTGCATTGAAAACTGCACTCTCGGGACATCACTTCCAAAACAATACTAAGGCGGAGCAGGCTGTGCAACAATTTCTTGCATCGCAGGGCACTGAGTTTTACCAGAGTGGTTTCTTCAAAAGGATAGAAAGTTAGGCCGACATGGTAGGGTAAAGTTCGGCTTCTTCACACTGAATGCACACTATGAAAATGTCTCAGTGTTGGTGGCGACTACGTGGAAGAATAGTGCAAAGTGTATAGTTCATAATGCCATGGTGAATTTTTTTTCAGCAATGAAGTTTCTCTGTAAATATAAATGACAAAACATAATTTAAGAACGTCCCTCGTAGTTCTGGCAAGAATACAAAAATAATGAACTGTATGCCGTAAGAGCTTCGGGTTCAAGCTGTGTGCATCTGAAAAAAATATGTAAAACATCTAAACTTGACAAAACAAAGCTTAAATCGGCGTAATTTTGCATGGATGTATTGGAGATAATGTGGGTTCTCGACATCCTGATCAGTTGATCACGTTATGCTTTGTTTCAGGCATGTCAAAATGACGAATAGAATGCAGAGAGTGCAAGAGCCGAATGCATTTGAGATAACGTGGTCTCTCGACATCCCGACCAGGTGATCACGTTGTGCTTTCTTCCGGGCATGTCAAAATGACGAACAGAATGCAGAGAGCGCAAGAGCTGAATGCATTTGAGATAACGTGGTCTCTCGACATCCCGACCAGGTGATCACATTCTGCTTTCTTCTGGGCATGTCAAAACGACGAACAGAATGCAGAGAGCGCCAGAGCCGAATGCATTTGAGATAACGTGGTCTCTCGACATCCCGACCAGGTGATCACGTTCTGCTTTCTTCCGGGCATGTCAAAACGATGAACAGAATGCAGAGAGCGCAAGAGCCGAATGCATTTGAGATAACGTGGTCTCTCGACATCCCGACCAGGTGATCACATTCTGCTTTCTTCTGGGCATGTCAAAACGATGAACAGAATGCAGAGAGCGCAAGAGCCGAATGCATTTGAGATAACGTGGTCTCTCGACATCCTGACCCGGTGATCACGTGGTACTTTCTTCTGGGCATGTCAAAACGATGAACAGAATGCAGAGAGCGCAAGAGCCGAATGCATTTGAGATAACGTGGTCTCTCGACATTCCGACCAGGTGATCACGTTGTGCTTTCTTCCGGGCATGTCAAAACGACGAACAGAATGCAGAGAGCGCAAGAGCCGAATGCATTTGCGATAACGTGGTCTCTCGACATCCCGACCAGGTGATCACGTTGTGCTTTCTTCCGGGCATGTCAAAACGATGAACAGAATGCAGAGAGCGCAAGAGCTGAATGCATTTGAGATAACGTGGTCTCTCGACATCCTGACCCGGTGATCACGTGGTGCTTTCTTCTGGGCATGTCAAAACGATGAACAGAATGCAGAGAGCGCAAGAACCGAATGCATTTGAGATAATGTGGTCTCTCGACATCCCGACCAGGTTATCATTCTGTGCTTTCTTCCGGGCATGTCAAAAGGATGAACAGAATGCAGAGAGCGCAAGAGCCGAATGCATTTGAGATAACGTGGTCTCTCGACATCCCGACCAGGTGATCACGTTGTGCTTTCTTCCGGGCATGTCAAAACGATGAACAGAATGCAGAGAGCGCAAGAGCCGAATGCATTGGAGATAACGTGGTCTCTCGACATCCCGACCAGGTGATCACGTTGTGCTTTCTTCCGGGCATGTCAAAACGACGAACAGAATGCAGAGAGCGCAAGAGCCGAATGCATTGGAGATAACGTGGTCTCTCGACATCCCGACCAGGTGATCACGTTGTGCTTTCTTCCGGGCATGTCAAAACGACAAACAGAATGCAGAGAGCGCAAGAGCCGAATGCATTTGAGATAACGTGGTCTCTCGACATCCTGACCCGGTGATCACGTGGTGCTTTCTTCTGGGCATGTCAAAACGATGAACAGAATGCAGAGAGCGCAAGAACCGAATGCATTTGAGATAATGTGGTCTCTCGACATCCCGACCAGGTTATCACTCAGTGCTTTCTTCCGGGCATGTCAAAACGACGAACAGAATGCAGAGAGCACAAGAGCCGAATGCATTTGAGATAACGTGGTCTCTCGACATCCCGACCAGGTGATCACGTTGTGCTTTCTTCCGGGCATGTCAAAACGACGAACAGAATGCAGAGAGTGCAAGAGCCGAATGCATTTGAGATAACGTGGTCTCTCGACATCCCGACCAGGTTATCACTCAGTGCTTTCTTCCGGGCATGTCAAAACGACGAACAGAATGCAGAGAGCACAAGAGCCGAATGCATTTGCGATAATGTGGTCTCTCGACATCCCGACCAGGTGATCACGTTGTGCTTTCTTTCGGGCATGTCAAAACGATGAACAGAATGCAGAGAGCGCAAGAGCTGAATGCATTTGAGATAACGTGGTCTCTCGACATCCTGACCCGGTGATCACGTGGTGCTTTCTTCTGGGCATGTCAAAACGATGAACAGAATGCAGAGAGCGCAAGAACCGAATGCATTTGAGATAATGTGGTCTCTCGACATCCCGACCAGGTTATCATTCTGTGCTTTCTTCCGGGCATGTCAAAAGGATGAACAGAATGCAGAGAGCGCAAGAACCGAATGCATTTGAGATAATGTGGTCTCTCGACATCCCGACCAGGTTATCATTCTGTGCTTTCTTCCGGGCATGTCAAAAGGATGAACAGAATGCAGAGAGCGCAAGAGCCGAATGCATTTGAGATAACGTGGTCTCTCGACATCCCGACCAGGTGATCACGTTGTGCTTTCTTCCGGGCATGTCAAAAGGATGAACAGAATGCAGAGAGCGCAAGAGCCGAATGCATTGGAGATAACGTGGTCTCTCGACATCCCGACCAGGTGATCACGTTGTGCTTTCTTCCGGGCATGTCAAAACGACAAACAGAATGCAGAGAGCGCAAGAGCCGGATGCATTTGAGATAACGTGGTCTCTCGACATCCCGACCAAGTGATCACGTTGTGCTTTCTTCCGGGCATGTCAAAACGACGAACAGAATGCAGAGAGTGCAAGAGCCGAATGCATTTGAGATAACGTGGTCTCTCGACATCCCGACCAGGTGATCACGTTGTGCTTTCTTCCGGGCATGTCAAAACGATGAACAGAATGCAGAGAGCGCAAGAGCCGAATGCATTGGAGATAACGTGGTCTCTCGACATCCCGACCAGGTGATCACGTTGTGCTTTCTTCCGGGCATGTCAAAACGACGAACAGAATGCAGAGAGTGCACGAGCCGAATGCATTTGAGATAACGTGGTCTCTCGACATCCCGACCAGGTGATCACGTTGTGCTTTCTTCCGGGCATGTCAAAACGACGAACAGAATGCAGAGAGCGCACGAGCCGAATGCATTTGCGATAACGTGGTCTCTCGACATCCCGACCAGGTGATCACGTTGTGCTTTCTTCTGGGCATGTCAAAACGATGAACAGAATGCAGAGAGCGCAAGAGCTGAATGCATTTGAGATAACGTGGTCTCTCGACATCCTGACCCGGTGATCACGTGGTGCTTTCTTCTGGGCATGTCAAAACGATGAACAGAATGCAGAGAGCGCAAGAACCGAATGCATTTGAGATAATGTGGTCTCTCGACATCCCGACCAGGTTATCACTCAGTGCTTTCTTCCGGGCATGTCAAAACGACGAACAGAATGCAGAGAGCACAAGAGCCGAATGCATTTGAGATAACGTGGTCTCTCGACATCCCGACCAGGTGATCACGTTGTGCTTTCTTCCGGGCATGTCAAAACGACGAACAGAATGCAGAGAGTGCAAGAGCCGAATGCATTTGAGATAACGTGGTCTCTCGACATCCCGACCAGGTGATCACGTTGTGCTTTCTTCCGGGCATGTCAAAACGATGAACAGAATGCAGAGAGCGCAAGAGCTGAATGCATTTGAGATAACGTGGTCTCTCGACATCCTGACCCGGTGATCACGTGGTGCTTTCTTCTGGGCATGTCAAAACGATGAACAGAATGCAGAGAGCGCAAGAACCGAATGCATTTGAGATAATGTGGTCTCTCGACATCCCGACCAGGTTATCACTCTGTGCTTTCTTCCGGGCATATCAAAATGACGAACAGAATGCAGAGAGCGCAAGAGCCGAATGCATTTGAGATAACGTGGTCTCTCGACATCCCGACCAAGTGATCACGTTGTGCTTTCTTCCGGGCATGTCAAAACGACGAACAGAATGCAGAGAGCGCACGAGCCGAATGCATTTGCGATAATGTGGTCTCTCGACATCCCGACCAGGTGATCACGTTGTGCTTTCTTTCGGGCATGTCAAAACGATGAACAGAATGCAGAGAGCGCAAGAGCTGAATGCATTTGAGATAACGTGGTCTCTCGACATCCTGACCCGGTGATCACGTGGTGCTTTCTTCTGGGCATGTCAAAACGATGAACAGAATGCAGAGAGCGCAAGAACCGAATGCATTTGAGATAATGTGGTCTCTCGACATCCCGACCAAGTGATCACGTTGTGCTTTCTTCCGGGCATGTCAAAACGACGAACAGAATGCAGAGAGCGCAAGAGCCGAATGCATTGGAGATAACGTGGTCTCTCGACATCCCGACCAGGTGATCACGTTGTGCTTTCTTCCGGGCATGTCAAAACGACAAACAGAATGCAGAGAGCGCAAGAGCCGAATGCATTTGAGATAACGTGGTCTCTCGACATCCCGACCAGGTGATCACGTTGTGCTTTCTTCCGGGCATGTCAAAACGACGAACAGAATGCAGAGAGCGCACGAGCCGAATGCATTTGCGATAACGTGGTCTCTCGACATCCCGACCAGGTGATCACGTTGTGCTTTCTTCCGAACATGTCAAAACGATGAACAGAATGCAGAGAGCGCAAGAGCTGAATGCATTTGAGATAACGTGGTCTCTCGACATCCTGACCCGGTGATCACGTGGTGCTTTCTTCTGGGCATGTCAAAACGATGAACAGAATGCAGAGAGCGCAAGAACCGAATGCATTTGAGATAACGTGGTCTCTCGACATCCCGACCAGGTGATCACGTTGTGCTTTCTTCCGGGCATGTCAAAACGATGAACAGAATGCAGAGAGCGCAAGAGCTGAATGCATTTGAGATAACGTGGTCTCTCGACATCCTGACCCGGTGATCTCGTGGTGCTTTCTTCTGGGCATGTCAAAACGATGAACAGAATGCAGAGAGCGCAAGAACCGAATGCATTTGAGATAATGTGGTCTCTCGACATCCCGACCAGGTTATCACTCTGTGCTTTCTTCCGGGCATATCAAAATGACGAACAGAATGCAGAGAGCGCAAGAGCCGAATGCATTTGAGATAACGTGGTCTCTCGACATCCCGACCAAGTGATCACGTTGTGCTTTCTTCCGGGCATGTCAAAACGACGAACAGAATGCAGAGAGCGCACGAGCCGAATGCATTTGCGATAATGTGGTCTCTCGACATCCCGACCAGGTGATCACGTTGTGCTTTCTTTCGGGCATGTCAAAACGATGAACAGAATGCAGAGAGCGCAAGAGCTGAATGCATTTGAGATAACGTGGTCTCTCGACATCCTGACCCGGTGATCACGTGGTGCTTTCTTCTGGGCATGTCAAAACGATGAACAGAATGCAGAGAGCGCAAGAACCGAATGCATTTGAGATAATGTGGTCTCTCGACATCCCGACCAAGTGATCACGTTGTGCTTTCTTCCGGGCATGTCAAAACGACGAACAGAATGCAGAGAGCGCAAGAGCCGAATGCATTGGAGATAACGTGGTCTCTCGACATCCCGACCAGGTGATCACGTTGTGCTTTCTTCCGGGCATGTCAAAACGACAAACAGAATGCAGAGAGCGCAAGAGCCGAATGCATTTGAGATAACGTGGTCTCTCGACATCCCGACCAGGTGATCACGTTGTGCTTTCTTCCGGGCATGTCAAAACGACGAACAGAATGCAGAGAGTGCAAGAGCCGAATGCATTTGAGATAATGTGGTCTCTCGACATCCCGACCAGGTTATCACTCTGTGCTTTCTTCCGGGCATGTCAAAACGACAAACAGAATGCAGAGAGCGCAAGAGCCGAATGCATTTGAGATAACGTGGTCTCTCGACATCCCGACCAAGTGATCACGTTGTGCTTTCTTCCGGGCATGTCAAAACGACGAACAGAATGCAGAGAGCGCACGAGCCGAATGCATTTGCGATAATGTGGTCTCTCGACATCCCGACCAGGTGATCACGTTGTGCTTTCTTTCGGGCATGTCAAAACGATGAACAGAATGCAGAGAGCGCAAGAGCTGAATGCATTTGAGATAACGTGGTCTCTCGACATCCTGACCCGGTGATCACGTGGTGCTTTCTTCTGGGCATGTCAAAACGATGAACAGAATGCAGAGAGCGCAAGAACCGAATGCATTTGAGATAATGTGGTCTCTCGACATCCCGACCAAGTGATCACGTTGTGCTTTCTTCCGGGCATGTCAAAACGACGAACAGAATGCAGAGAGCGCAAGAGCCGAATGCATTGGAGATAACGTGGTCTCTCGACATCCCGACCAGGTGATCACGTTGTGCTTTCTTCCGGGCATGTCAAAACGACAAACAGAATGCAGAGAGCGCAAGAGCCGAATGCATTTGAGATAACGTGGTCTCTCGACATCCCGACCAGGTGATCACGTTGTGCTTTCTTCCGGGCATGTCAAAACGACGAACAGAATGCAGAGAGTGCAAGAGCCGAATGCATTTGAGATAATGTGGTCTCTCGACATCCCGACCAGGTTATCACTCTGTGCTTTCTTCCGGGCATGTCAAAATGACGAACAGAATGCAGAGAGCGCAAGAGCCGGATGCATTTGAGATAACGTGGTCTCTCGATATCCCGACCAAGTGATCACGTTGTGCTTTCTTCCGGGCATGTCAAAACGACGAACAGAATGCAGAGAGCGCACGAGCCGAATGCATTTGCGATAATGTGGTCTCTCGACATCCCGACCAGGTGATCACGTTGTGCTTTCTTTCGGGCATGTCAAAACGATGAACAGAATGCAGAGAGCGCAAGAGCTGAATGCATTTGAGATAACGTGGTCTCTCGACATCCTGACCCGGTGATCACGTGGTGCTTTCTTCTGGGCATGTCAAAACGATGAACAGAATGCAGAGAGCGCAAGAACCGAATGCATTTGAGATAACGTGGTCTCTCGACATCCCGACCAGGTGATCACGTTGTGCTTTCTTCCGGGCATGTCAAAACGACGAACAGAATGCAGAGAGTGCAAGAGCTGAATGCATTTGAGATAATGTGGTCTCTCGACATCCCGACCAGGTTATCACTCTGTGCTTTCTTCCGGGCATGTCAAAATGACGAACAGAATGCAGAGAGCGCAAGAGCCGGATGCATTTGAGATAACGTGGTCTCTCGATATCCCGACCAAGTGATCACGTTGTGCTTTCTTCCGGGCATGTCAAAACGACGAACAGAATGCAGAGAGCGCACGAGCCGAATGCATTTGCGATAATGTGGTCTCTCGACATCCCGACCAGGTGATCACGTTGTGCTTTCTTTCGGGCATGTCAAAACGATGAACAGAATGCAGAGAGCGCAAGAGCTGAATGCATTTGAGATAACGTGGTCTCTCGACATCCTGACCCGGTGATCACGTGGTGCTTTCTTCTGGGCATGTCAAAACGATGAACAGAATGCAGAGAGCGCAAGAACCGAATGCATTTGAGATAATGTGGTCTCTCGACATCCCGACCAAGTGATCACGTTGTGCTTTCTTCCGGGCATGTCAAAACGACGAACAGAATGCAGAGAGCGCAAGAGCCGAATGCATTGGAGATAACGTGGTCTCTCGACATCCCGACCAGGTGATCACGTTGTGCTTTCTTCCGGGCATGTCAAAACGACAAACAGAATGCAGAGAGCGCAAGAGCCGAATGCATTTGAGATAACGTGGTCTCTCGACATCCCGACCAGGTGATCACGTTGTGCTTTCTTCCGGGCATGTCAAAACGACGAACAGAATGCAGAGAGTGCAAGAGCCGAATGCATTTGAGATAATGTGGTCTCTCGACATCCCGACCAGGTTATCACTCTGTGCTTTCTTCCGGGCATGTCAAAATGACGAACAGAATGCAGAGAGCGCAAGAGCCGGATGCATTTGAGATAACGTGGTCTCTCGATATCCCGACCAGCTGATCACGTTGTGCTTTCTTTCGGGCATGTCAAAACGACGAACAGAATGCAGAGAGCGTAACAGCCGCGCTCAGGAATCGCTTGACTTGCACCACACCGGGCGGACGAAGCGCAGCGCGAGTGCCAAGGGCCAATCGAGCTCAAAACATGCAGGAAATCACACGGCGCCAGAGGGTAGTAAGCCTAAAAATAAATATCCAGTGCGGTTGAAACAAACCTAGTACTACGCCAGCTCCTTAGCTAGACGAGTGTCTAAAGAAAGTTCGAAATACGTGGGTCGGAACAGAGCACTTTCAGAAGCAATCGACTGACACTGGCACGAAGACAGATTCGCGTCCAGCCGACCCACACGCGTTTGATCGAACCGATCTGGTCCAATTGCCCAAAGACGGATGTCGTTCCATGAGGACGCTTCCGCGAAAAGCCCGCGATCAGCGTATACACGGAGTAGCCCGATTATCACGCAGCGAGATTAAGAAGAGACCGAGAGATTAGAAACGAAAGATCATAAGCGATCTGTGCGTCTACCAATAGTGATAACTGCCTGCTATCTGCAACTCGAAAGCAACGACCACTGGGACCACTACGAGCACTTTGTACGATTCCAATCAAAACGAAGATTTAAGTATATCGCGACCGGCAGCGGCGCAGCTTACCTCGTATTTTCCTTAAACCAGAGGAAATCCGAGACGAAGAGTCATACTCAGCTCGCAAGTATAGCAATGCGACAAGTGACAGCGGAACACTTTCCCACGAAGTCCGATACGGCAACACGGCCAGCACGGTACTGCGACTGCTGCGACCGCACTCAGCGGTAACGATTAAGACTAGGCACGTAGTAGTTTAGCACGTATGGGATGTGGTACGACATTTGGCACACTGATTTATCGCCGCACGCAGTTGAATAAAAGACATGCAGAAACCTCTGGCTGGCAACATCGAGGACGGACGCCTCGAAACGCCGAAAGTGTACGCAAACCACTCGTGAGATGGCGCTAGCATTGTGTCAACTGAGTCAGCAGCGTACAAAGCTCATATGTCAGGTTTGAAAAATATATTCAATTTAATAAAGTAGAGAAATATACTTATTGTGGCACAAATTTTTAAAATATTGTTGCAGGAAGAAAGCAGGCCCACGAGTGTAAAATAACGTATATTTACAAGTGGCGAATGGGCAGGTTGCAAGTGCATAGGCGGCGCCCTGTCTTTCCGACCCCTAGCGCCATCTGACGAATAGTTGCGCGAATGTGGTAGGATAACTCACGGCGTCAGCAGGCCGCGCTGCGTGTTCGGCGTCCTGCCAAACGGTAGCGATGGCGCTAAACAGTGTGCCGATATTAATTTTAACCGGGTTTCGGGAATTACAAGATCTTCATAGCTTTTTTCGTGAAAAGAATTTAGAGAAAGGAAGTCGTCTATTTGAAGTGGGGCACGTCTACGACGTGAGGGAAGTGTTGAACTCGCACTAATCGGAAGTGACTGCTAGGTTTATTCCGCAAACGAAAAATAATGCACCAGCGAGATGCATGAAGCTCAGCGTAAGTTACTTCGTTATCTACGGTGTGGACGCATGAAATTATAGGCGACATTGATTCTTGAAGATCGGCGACAGCAGACAAATCCTAGCGGGGAGCTGCGATTGCCGTGCTGGCATCGCAGGGAAGTGCAAGGACGCCGCGGTAGTTTCCCTGTACATACAGGACGGCAAATACGAATCCAAAACATCTCATCCAGGAACGTGGAGCGTACGAACGACTCGTAAGACCTACCAGAGGTATTCTAACGTTGCTCTCCCCAAACACAGAAAAAAGGGGATGAACTTACCAGCTGTGTTAGACTACGCTGGGAAAATATTTTCGCCCAAGTTACTGGAAGTGCGATACTCTTATGTTGCGATTTTTTCAGTGCGTGCAAAGGAGGTTCCAATAAACCACGTTGTCAAAAATTTTTGGTTATCTCAACTGCCCCTTCGTGGATAATATGCTGGGCGCAGAAGGGCGTATGCCAGCTCAGCCGGCTTCAACCCCTCCTCAAATCTCTCAGCAAGCCCTAGCGCTGTTGGAATGGGAGAGGATTGGGAAAGAGTTCCACAGCTTTACTGCAGTACAGTGTGGGAACAAACTACTTTGTTTGCTGCATATCCTGGTACGCACTGGAGGCAGTGGCGTAGCAACGGGGTGGGGGGGGGGGGGGGTCCGAGGGGCCTGTGTGGGGGTGTCATATACGTCTGGAGACACACGGAAATTGTTGATAACCTCACCTTCCTCGAATAAACCCAGGGGAGAGGGGGAGGGGACAGAAGACCTATGGGCACCGGGTGCCAGACGACCTAGCTACGCCACTGACTACAGGTGTCCCGTTGCTGCCATCATTGCTGTAAAAGCAAAGAATTCAGCGTTATAACGCACTTGACATAACGCCGGAACATAAAACAGCTTATGCCGTCTGACGAGCGCTATCCAGTGTTGACGCCGTTCTGCTTCATACGGTCGGCTTGGAAACCTGTAAAACTTTGTTCCTCGTGAGTTGGTGTACGTGCTGTTGCAGCCCACTACTCAACAGCTCGGGTTGCACTTAGGCATTGCTCAGAAAAGGCAACAGCTACGCGCGAAACAGTCCACATACAGGCTTTCCGAATGCGGGCCGGTCGTCCTGCCAGTTCCGCGCTCGCCGCCGCGAGGGGCGCCCTAGTAGGCGCGGGAACTACGTTCGCAACCTGCCTATATGGCGTTGAGGCAACTGCCAGACTTTGTCTTCGTCTAGGACAATCCAACTTCTTCGTTCCCTTCACCGTAACATTACCCTCCCGGTAGGGTAGCTCCGTCCCGGTGCAAATTATAGAGCCTCACTTAATGGGGGGACATAGGGCTTAAGCCTGGCGACGTGAACAACATCGCTGGTGACGTTGCGATGCACTGAAGGCTGACCGACTGGGGCGATCACGTATGTCACGTCGGACAGTTGGCGTAAGATCTGGTATGGACCCGAATACCGGGAAAGTAGTTTTTCCGACAAGCCGACGCGACGTGAAGGCGTCCAGAGAAGGACAAGGGAACCAGGTGAAAAATGGTAGTCTCGGTGCCGAAGGTCGTAGCGTCGCTTTTGAGAAGCTTGCGAGACAGTGAGGCGATGACGGGCGACATCTCGGGCCTGGGCGGCTAAGTCAATAGCATCGCGAGCGTAACCAGTGCTGGGTGATTGTACTGCGGAAGGTAGCAACGTGTCAAAGGGCAAGGAGGTGGGGTCGCGGCCATACAAAAGGTAAAATGGTGAAAATCCGGCAGTGTCGTGACGAGACGAGTTGTATGCGAAAGTTATGTATGGTAAAGCGACGTCCCAGTCACGGTGATCGTCGGAAACGTACATGGCCAGCATTTCAGTTAGCGTGCGGTTGAGTCGCTCGGTGAAGCCGTTCGTTTGAGGGTGGTACGCGGTAGCAACCTGGTGTTCTGTTGCACAGGAGCGGAGCAGGTCATCGACGACCTTCGATAAGAAGTAGCGGCCACGATCCGTCAGCAACTGGCGAGGGGCGCCGTGGTGCAGGATGACGTCGTATAGTAAGAAGTCTGCGACATCTGTAGCGCAGCTGGTTGGTAGCGCTCGCGCGATGGCATATCTCGTGGCATAATCGGTTGCTACAGCAATCCATTTGTTGCCTTTGATAGAAATTGGAAAGGGGCCCAGGAGGTCTAGGCCCACACGAAAGAAAGGCTCTGTGGGGATATCGATTGGTTGAAGCAAACCAGCGGGAGGCATAGCAGGCGTCTTCCGGCGCTGACACAGGTCGCAAGAAGTGACATAACGGCGCACAGAGCGATAAATGGCGGGCCAGAAGAAGCGGCGCCGCAGGCGGTCGTACGAGTGATGCCCAGCAGATGTCCAGCAGTAGGAGCGTCATGAAGTTGCTGGAGCACGGCTAGTCGAAGGTGCTTGGGAACGACTAGGAGGAGCTCCGGGCCGTCAGGACGAACGCGACAACGGTATAAGTTCCATCGCGCAAGGTGAACATGCGGAGGGACGGGTCATTGGGCGAGGAGCTTAGGCGTTCCATAAGTGTTCGAATAACAGGATCTTTGCGCTGCTCGTCGCCAATATGGAGGAAGTCGGAGATGGATAGAACACTGATGTCTGCAGTCTGCATCGGTATCGTCCGGTTGATCCACGGGATTGCGGGACAGGCAGTCAGCGTCTTTATGCAGGCGCCCTGACTTATACATAATAGAAAATGTATATTCCTGTAGACGCAATGCCCAACGTGCAAGTCGTCCAGTTGGGTCCTTCAAAGAGGAGAGCCAGCAGAAGGCGTGATGATCGGTTACGACGCAGAAGCTCCGACCGAAAAGGTACGGCCGGAATTTCGCGACCGCCCATACGAGCGCGAGACATTCTCTCTCGGTAATGGAGTAATTTCGCTCGGGTGTGGAAAGAGGGCGGCTAGCGTAAGCGATGACACGGTCTTGGCCCTGTTGACGCTGAGCGAGGACAGCGCCGATGCCATGACCACTCGCGTCAGTTCGTACTTCAGTGGGCGCAGAAGGGTCAAAATGTGACAGAATTGGGGAAGTTGTAAGCCGCTCAATCAGGGTAGAAAAGGCTTTCTCCTGCAGAGGTCCCCAAGAGAAAGAGACGTCTTTCTTAAGAAGGTCAGTGAGAGGGTGAGCGATGTCGGCAAAATTTCTCACAAATCGCCGGAAATAAGAGCATAAGCCCAGGAAACCACGGACATCGTTTGTTGAAGAAGGTACAGGAAAATTTTGCACGACGTGAACTTTCTGTGGATCAGGTTGGATTCCGGCGGCGTTTACGAGATGGCCGAGCATGTTAATTTCACGGCGACCGAAATGGCACTTGGAGGAGTTTAGCTGAAGGCCAGCCCTGCGAAACACGGAGAGTATAGTTGTGAGGCGCCGCAGGTGGCTCTCAAAGTTCGGCGAAAACACAATCACATCGTCGAGGTAACAGAGGCATGTAGACCACTTCAAGCCGCGCAAGAGAGAGTCCATCATGCGCTCGAATGTAGCTGGCGCATTGCATAATCCAAACGGCATGACTTTAAATTGGTACAGACCGTCCGGTGTGATGAAGGCTGTTTTCTCGCAGTCCATCTCATCGACGCTAATCTGCCAATAGCCGGAGCGGAGGTGAAAAGTATTGGGATCCGTGAAGGCAGTCAAGAGCATCATCAATGCGCGGCAGGGGATACACATCCTTCTTTGTTATCCTGTTGAGGTGACGGTAGTCAACGCAGAAGCGCCACGAGTTGTCTTTTTTCTTTACTAAGACAACCGGTGATGCCCACGGGCTACTGGAAGGTTCAATGATGTCCTTGTCCATCATCCTGTCTACTTCTTTCTGTATGATGGCCCTTTCTGTTGCGGAGACGCGATATGGCCGCCTATGAATGGGGCTGGCGTCACCGGTGTTGATGCGATGCGTGACAACAGATGTCTGGCCAAGTGGACGGTCGTCCAAATCAAAGATGTCCCGAAAAGATGACAGGAGCTGACGAAGAGCTGTTGTTTGTTCGGAAGGAAGGTCAGGGGCGATCATCTTAGAAACATCGTCCGCAGGCGTCGAGTACGGAGGAGTGGGTGACAAAGGTCCGTTGGTACTGACGAAGGATTCAGAGGTCAAAGAAGAAATCTCACATTCTTCCAAAGGAGTGATATGCGCTATGGCGATACCGTGTGGCAGCACATGCGACGAAAATCCAAAATTGAGGATGGGCACGCGAGCGCAGTTTTCGCAGATCCGGATTAAGGTGCTCGGTAGGGCAATATTGCGCGACAAAACCACGTCAGTAAGCGGCGACACGACGTACTCGCCATCAGGTACGGGAGCACAGGACGTCAGGAGGACATTTGAGCCGCTTGTGGAGACAGCCTTGCAAACTCAGCACAACATAAGCGGTGTGAAACACAAGTTGTTGCGTCGGCAGGAAGCGGCAGATCCAACTGTAGAACACCTGCGGAGCAGTCAATTTGGGCAGAGTGTTTCGAAAGGAAGTCGAGGCCGATAATTAGGTCGTGTGGACAGTGTTCAATGACGATAAATAGAACAACGGCATAATGGCCCCCAATGGTCACACGTGCTGTGCACATTCCAAGGACAGGTGAAGTACTCCCATCGGCGACTCGCACCGTGCACGGTACGGCGGGTGTCAGAACCTTTTTGAGCCTTCGACGGAGAGCAGCGCTCATAACTGAAAGCTGCGCTCCTGTATCAACGAGAGATCTAACAGGGACGCCATCAACTTCAATGTCCAGTAGGTTTCCACACGTAGGCAGGGTCAACAGAGGATTTGTGGGCCGGGTCGGAGTTGCAGCTTCACCTCCGGGAGCTGCACCGCCTAGTTTCCCGAAGCGAAGCGACCGGTTGCAGAAGGGGACGAAGAGCGGTGAACGAGAGGCGAACGGGACCTACGACCTTGCGGAGACGGGGAGCGGCTGGATCTTGGTGGAGCACTGTCAGCGTTGATGTTCCTAGTCGGCGTATAGGGTGAGAAAGTACGATTGTCTGGTACTTGGCGGTAGTGACTCGGAGAGGACCAGCGAGGAGGCGACGACCAATGGTTGCGGCAATGACGGGCGATGTGTCCAATACCGGAACAATTAAAACAGATAGGTTTATCATCCGCTGTGCGCCAGTCAGCTGGGTCGCGACGAGGAGGCTGAAAGCTTTGCGTCTGGGAGCGAGCGGCCGGAGAAATCTGGTAGGTGTTTGTATGGCGGACCGAGCAGAGAGATGGAATGCCCAAACTTGATATTTCCTCCCGAACGACCGCTTGTATAAGGGAGATAGCGGGCACGCTTTCCCGACAGTCAGAACGGACTGGAGCCGGAGCCATGGCCTCAAGCTCACGGCGAACGATGCGCGTGATTTCATCTGGTCCTGTGGGCTGAACGAAGCGTGGCGGGTCTTCGCAAGAAGATGTCGCGGCGGTATTGGGCAATCGGTCGAAAGTCTGAGCGACGCGGCGGCCCTTCGCTTGTTCGAAGCGCCGGCACTCCTTTATAATTGCATCCACAGTGGCACAATCCTTGCACATCAGGAGATTGAAGGCATTGTCTGCAATACCTTTCAATATGTGACCAATCTTGTCTGCCTCGGTCATGTTGTTATCAGCCTTGCGACAGAGGGCCAGCACATCCTGTATGTAGACGACATAGGATTCTGTGGACGTTTGAGCGCGACACGCAAGTTCTTTTTTTTTTTGCCGCCAGCTGACGACCGACAGGTCTGCCAAACAGGTCTCGCATTTTTTCTTTGCAGACATCCCAGCTCGTTAGGTCAGCTTCGTGTGTGTCGTACCATTGCCTCGCAGTTCCTCTTAGGTAAAATATGACGTTTGCTAGCATCATTGTTGGATCCCACCTGTTGTTGTCGCACACTCGTTCGTACATCGTAAGCCAGTCCTCGACGTCGGCGTTGTCCGTGCCACAAAATGTCCCTGGGTCCCGCGGATGAGTGAGGATGACCGTTGGCACGGGCTGCTGAGGCGTTGTCGCTTCTGTCGGTTGATTTGCCGTTGTGGCGGCAGGTAGATGACGTCCGCTGCGAAGTTCCGTGATTGTACCCCGCACCTTCCACCAAAATGTTGCAGGAAGAAAGCAGGCCCACGAGTGTAAAATACCGTATATTTACAAGTGGCGAATATGGCGTTGAGGCAACTGCCAGACTTCGTCTTCGTCTAGGACAATCCAACTTCTTCGTTCCCTTCACCGTAACAATATAAAGAGAGAGATAGAGAGAAAGGCAAAGGAAAGACAGGGAGGTTAACCAGAGATTATCTCCGGTTGGCTACCCTGTATTGGGGGAGGGTAGCAAATAACAGTTAAGAGGTGATGCCAAAGAGTTCCCAATACACGATAGTTTCACACAATGAAAGAACGTTGCAATAAACATTATTGTAGGAGACTCTACTCGCGCCTACCCTCAAATGAACGTCTCGTCTAGAACATGATTTAGTACACGCGAATTCATAGTGTTTCATACAAAAAGAAACAAAATGCTCTAATTCAGCATCTGGGGCGACAGGACGTTCATTTGAGGAATCGCCAGCCGTTTGTGCGCAGGCGCGAGTAAGAGCGAGCGAGAGAGAAAATCTGGGGGCTCTAGGGGTTTGTCCCAAGTGTGGGATGTAGTTTGGTTACGCTCGGACGCTGGCTGCCGGCATGGTAAACTAGGTGAAGTATCGGGCACTGACGCCCGATTTGGCGACCGTTGTGTCGGACAGACCGTCTCGAACCTGGGGCGCTCTTGCAAAGCCTGTTCGACGTACCTTCAGAGGCAAAGATCTGATTGGTGTTGCAGAAGTCGCGGGGCGCGGTAGGGCTCAACTTAGCGTCACAAGTTGGCGGCTGGACGTAATTACGTTTATTCATTCGTGTTTTAACGCGACAGCATTAAGGAGCTCGTGTCGGCACGGACAGCCGGGCCGACACGAAATGTAGCTAATGTATAAACTGAGATATCACAGGATAACAAGAAAAGTAATGTTCTGTTTTCTGAGGGTGTATAACATAACATCAGCGCAGCAGTTACGAAATGTTTGCAGCATAGATTACCTGGCATTCTTCGCTACCCTGAGTGAAGCAAGGTATGATGTTGTGGAGTTCATTCTTAATTCCCTTTATGCAGGCATTCCTCGATCTGGTTTCACAAAATTTGAATTGTCGGCATGAAACAAACTAGCAGTGATGGTGCCATCAGCAATATATACAATCTTGAACTATGCTACTAACCTGCACGAAACAAAATCGTGTACAGAATCTTTGAGGCTAGTTTTAAAAAATGAAAAAGCAACCAAGCGTACATGAAGCGGGTAGCTTACCTGGGTTTCACTTTGTTGAGCATCACAATGCGGTGCGCTGGCTGAGCCACAGTCAAGTGCCAAACATGGTGTCAAGGCGGCATATTGAAGATGATGTCGCTTAGCCGCTGGCTCCAAGGCCCAAGCTTTCTGAGCCCACAAGAGACGCAGCGGGCAAAGCAGCTTGCAGATGCTACGTCGCACCCTTGTCGTCGACTTTCGGCCGGCGTCGCTTGGGTGCTCGCGCAGGAGGTAGGCCTGTTTGGCCGTGTGAGGTATTTTGAGCAATTTGGAAATAAGGTGGGAACTGCGTCTTTAGACAGTACAGGCTTCTTTTCCGCGTTAAGCAGCACTTTCCCAATGAGCTTCGCGTAAATAATTTGTCCGGGATATCACGTCCTCTGAAAAATGCTTGGCGCAAACATGGTCGGTAGGTGACAAAGTCCGGTCCGCCGTCGGAATCGCACGGCGCCACTGATCCAGACGAACATTTTCGGACGGAGCTTTGAGCACACGCTCCGTGCAAGTCTGGTAGCCCGAACTGCAGACGAAACACTTTCTTCCCATTGCAAAGACATCACCCCCACCCCCCCCAAAAAAGCGCTGCTACTTTCGTCTGCGCAATGCCTACCAGAGGTGAGCCTGTGTGCGATGAAAGCTAAACACAAGGCTATCAAACACGGGAATAAAAAAACGCGTTCAAAACACACAGGAAATGCAGCCAAGTGTGCCAGCCACGAAGTGTGCTGGCACACTTCGGCCTCCGCGGCTTCAACCTACGGGCCGTCCTGCTTCCAGCTTTGATCCCCCGCTACCCCTTGGGTGCCTTGGAGATCCTAGCTGCGCCGCCTGCTTTATTATAACCCCAGGTGCTCTCCTGAGGTCAGGCACGTACCCAGGATTTTTTTTCGGGGGGGGGGGGGCACCACCTCCATCATCATCATCATCATCATCATCATCATCATCATGATCATCATGTTTCATGTCCACTGCAGGACGAAGGCCTCTCCCTGCGATCTCCATTTACCCCTGTCCTGCGCCAACCGATTCCAACTAGCGCCCGCGAATTTCCTAATTTCATCGCTCCACTTAGTGTTTTGTCGTCCTCGATTGCGTTTTCCTTCTCTTGGTACCCATTCTGTAACCCTAATGGTCCAACGGTTGTCTAACCGGCGCATTCCATGACCTGCCCAGCTACATTTTGTCCTCTTGATGTCAATTAGAATATCGTCTATACCCGTTCGCTCTCTGATCCAAACCGCTCTCTTTCTCTCTCTTAACGGTATGCCTAGCAATCTTCGTTCGATCGCTCTTTGCGCGGTCCTTAACTCAGAAACTCGAAAATATCAGCACAATACAACTTGGCGGGACTTTCTTCACTGTAAAAGGCAACACGAGAACCCCGGACGATGTATCCAGAGGCGTAATAAGCGGGCTCTTGCCCGGCACGAGTGAAGAAGAACTCAAGGCCAGTCTTCGCGCACCAGCGAGGTACACGGTCCTCCACGCTCGTATGCTCGGGCAATCGTCCGCGGCCGTGATCTTTTTCCAAGGACCGCACGTTCCTTATTACGTCCGCTTCCAGAGTCTCGATTTTCGATGCCGACCCTACCGCAAGTCAGTGCAATACTGCAGAACTTGTGGCAACACGGGACACAGCCAGGATGTCTGCCCGAGACCATTGCCAGCCTTCTGCTCTAAATGTGGCAAAACCGATCAACTACCCGATCACGAGTGCAAACCCGCATGCAAGTTATGTGGAGAAGGGCACGAAACAGCAAGCAAAGATTACAAGAAAAGACTGAAACCCAACCCGCCGCCATTCAACATATGACAGCAACGCATCGACAGGCTCAATGTGAGAGACAGTCGCTGGAGCTCAGGCGGCGAACAATTCCCACAATTAGAAAGCTCAACCACCAGCTTGAGGGGCAGTGATGGCAGCGTCCCCAAACGAAGTAGATCTATACTCCTATCGCCTTCCCGATCACGCTCACGCTCGCACTCGCCGAAACGCGTGAGCTACACGGATGTGGTAAGCGGATCGAGTGGATCGAGAACCACGAGCAGCTCCAAATTCTTGTCGGCCGAAGCTGCGGCCCTTCAGGCTCTCGAAAATAAGGTGCAAATTCAACAAAACACGTTGTACAATCAAAACAGTCAACTACAAAGCCAACAGGCTCTCATCGACAAGCTGATCCAATGTCAACAGATACAGCAAGACAACATAAACAGGCTTCTACAGAAGTGCGAGGAGCAAAAAGATATCATTGATAAACTGCAACAGAGATGTACGACAGGCCAAGAGAACATTGCACAGCCGCGACTCTCACTTCCCGACGCCGATGTTCAATCCGTAGTTGACGCAAGATTCCAAATCCTCCAAGAAACTCTGATGAAAAGTACCCATGACACAATTGAGAAAATCGTCCAGGCAGCAATAACGAATTTCGGCGCAAGTATAGCCAATAAGGTCACCATGCTAGACGCCAAGGTGGATGGACTCGCAGCGCAACAAAACAACTTCATAGCCCACATCAAGAAGACGTACGTAACAAAACAGCACCTCAACACGTCACTAAATGACATTCAGCCCGACAGAAAGCGGCCGCGAGCAAACGACCGAAGTGCCTCTCGTTCAATTTCACCTACCCGCGAGCGCCGGCAGGGAACAGCAACAACCGAAGATGGCGGTCCCTAATCACAGGACTACAAATGCGCTTTCAACTCTCCGCATATGGCAGTGGAACTGTCGTTCCTATCGACCACGGCATGCTACCTTACAAGAATTTGTCAAACAAGACCCACCCGACCTCATAGCGCTGCAAGAAACAGATACACAAAACGTCCGGCTACAAGGGTACAACGCCCACGTACAAACGAAACGCACGGCAATTCTCACCAAGAAGAATCTCGCAGTACAGGAATTGGAACCCGTCAATACACCGATCGAACACACCTTTATCGAAATCATACCGGAGAGGAAATCGCTCAAGAGCGTATTCGTAGTCAGTGTGTACAGCCCTCCCAGAGACGCCCTTTCAGACTTCGACCACCTTGTCCGAGAAATTAAGAAGCGCACCGATGGTCACCTGGTCGTTATAGTTGGGGACTTCAACGCCCCACACACGGCCTGGGGATACCAGACCACCATGAAGAAAGGAGCCCGAGTGCACGACACTGCACAACAGCACAGACTCACCATGTGGAATGACCCACTCCAAACAACGAGGATAGGTAATAGTGTCTCCAGAGACACAAACCCCGATCTCACCTTCACGCTAAACGTGCCCTCGGCAGAATGGAGCCGACTCCCAGAAACCCTGGGCAGCGATCACCACATCCTCCAACTAACCGTGGCTCACACTCGCAAGCCCGCAGGCTTGGAACGGCCCGGGTAACGGAGTGGAAGTCGTTCAGAGACGTGCTAAATGTCGAGACCACCATCGAGAACATAGATGACTGGCTGGAGAAAGTCCTCGACACGGCAGAACGCCACACGAAAACAATACAGCTGAATGAAGTAGTGCCAGCCGTCGACACGCACCTCCTCCACCTCTGGGAAGCCAGAAGAGCTCTTCTCAAGAGGTGGAAGAGACAGAAGCTAAACAAGAAATTAAAGAAGCGAATTGCCCTCCTCACCGAGCAAGCACAGGCATACGCGGAGAGATTAAGAAGACAGAACTGGCACGCATTTTGCGACAAACTCCAGGGAACCCTGAGCACAAAGACGACGTGGCATCTCCTGCGCGCCCTTCTCGACAACGTCCCTACGAAAACGCAGCAGCGACAGAACCTCTGTAGGCTCGTGCACAACCACGCCGGATCAGAAGAGAACCTCCTCCTAGAAATTCAGAAGAAGCTGTGCGGCGACCCACCCGTTAATACGACGGCATATGACAAAGTTTACGGTGGCAAACCAAACCCCGACCTTGACCAACCCTTCACGCGTGCTGAACTCTCTGCAGCACTATCTACGCTCACAAGAAACACCAGCCCGGGCAAAGATCGGATCATGAACAAGCATCTTCGGAACCTTCCGCAGCAGGCTACCGCAGCCCTGCTCCAGTACTTCAATGAATGCTGGGAGAGAGGAAAGCTACCGGCTGCATGGAAGCACTCGGAGATTACCATGATCCCCAAACCAAATAAACAGCTCAGCATCGAGAACTTGCGCCCAATTTCCCTTACCTCGTGCGTAGGGAAACTTTTCGAGCATATGATTCACAACCGGCTAACCTCGTACCTCGAAGACAACGGATATTTTCCAAACACTATGTTCGGTTTCAGGCAGAACCTGTCAACGCAAGATGTCTTTCTTCTACTCAAGGAAGACCTCACCGACCACCTGAGTACCAGAAGCAAATCATCGATTTTAGCCATCGACGTAAAGGGAGCCTTTGACAACGTCAGTCACGAAGCTATCCTCTGCAACCTCGAAGACGTGGGCTGCGGTTCCCGGACATACGACTATGTCAGGAATTTCCTCAAGGGCCGCACGGCCACCGTGGGAATATACAACCTGCGCAGCGACAGCTTCCGACTACCGAGCAAAGGCACCCCGCAGGGTTCGGTCATATCGCCGTTGCTCTTCAACGTCGCAATGATCAAACTACCCAGCCTCCTTGACGCGATACCAGACGTAAGACACGCTTTCTATGAAGATGATATCACGTTATGGACAAGGGCCTCAAACACTGGAACACAAGAAACACGCCTACAGGAAGCAGTAGATACCATCGAGAGCTACTTGCACAAATGCGGCCTCTGCTGTGCTCCCGAGAAGTCCGAACATCTCGCCCGCAAGTCAAGAACGAGAGGCAGACCACCCGGCTACGATGAACCCTATCCTAACGTCACCCTCAATGGAACGCCCATTCCAAAAGTGGAAACCCTACGAGTTCTAGGGTTACACATACACAAAGACGGGTCCGGGGCGGCCACCCTCCCGCGACTACAGCGAACGCTATCACAGCTCACGCATCTCGTCAGGAGAGTTGCAAGCCATAGAAGCGGACTTAAAGAACAGGACACGCTACGCGTGATGCAAGCACTCCTCACCAGTCGAATAACATACGGCACGCCCTACCTCGCGCTGAAGAATGTAGAGGTAGAAAAAATTAACATTCAAATACGGAAAGCCACCAAAATCGCCCTGGGCCTACCACCTACGGCTTCGACTACGAGGCTTCTCAAGATGGGCGTACACAACACCTGGCAAGAGCTAGCTGAAGCTCACAAAGCCAGTCAATTAGAACGACTGAAGCTCACGCCCACCGGAAGATCAGTGCTGCAACGGCTGAGCTACGGTGAAACCTTTATAGCCACCACGGACCGAAAAGAAAAAATTCCTGCAAACCTCCGCGAATCCCTGTGCATAGCCCCAGTTCCACGCAACATGCACCCCACGTACCACAAGGAAAGAAGACAAGCCCGAGTGGATGCTCTACGGCGAAGACACAGGCAAGATCCGGACGCCAGATACACCGACGCAGCCAAATACCCGTAAAGAAACGCTTACGTCCTGAGCGTCGTAGATTCTCAGGGCAGAGAGCTAGCGTCTGCCACAGTCCGTGCACAAAACCCCGAGACTGCAGAAGAGACAGCGATCGCCCTAGCGACTACCACGTGCATGGACGCAGCTGTCATCTTCTCCAATCCTCAAGCAGCCGTCAGAAACTACGCTAAGGGTCGCGTGTCAACACAAGCACTGAAGCTATTGAAGCACCGCAGTACTCCGATCCCCTACACCTGCGTGACATGGGTTCCTGGGCACGAGGGGCTGGAGGGGAACGAAGCGGCACACGCCGCGGCCCGAGGCCACACCTGCCGGGCCAATCCTTCCTACTCTCGAGACGCCCGGTCTGCGCCAGCGGAGGCAGAGACCGTACCCATCACGTACTCAGGGATCCTTCAACATCACAGGCTGGAACGCAGGCTGTATACCCACCACCTCACCCAAAGCTCAACAAAGAAGAAAGCACTACACTCAGAAGACTGCAAAGTAATACTTATATCCACGGAATCATCATGCATAGACTGTACCCAACGCTACAAGGATACCACGTTAGGATGGATAGTTGGGCGTGTTGGTTAAGCATGATTTCTGAAGTGAAGGCGCTAAAATGACGGTGGACAAAGAAGAAACACACACACACACAGGGCGCCCTGTGTGTGTGTGTGTTTCTTCTTTGTCCACCGTCATTTTAGCGCCTTCACTTCAGAAATCAAGGATACCACTGCCCAATGTGCGGCGTACCGGACACCTTAGCGCACCTGATCATCGAATGTCCATGGAATCTAGACAAAGACGCATTGCCTTCACCGAGAGACTGTTGCAACGCCAGACAAAGCGAAGACCTCATGGAAACGTGGGAGGCCAAGCTAGTCTCCGAGGACCTGGAACAACAATGACGTCTCGTTGCCAGGGCCAAGGAAGCAGCGAAGGCCAGAGGGTTCCTGGAATGAGGAGACCTCCCACCGAGAGTTGAACCAGGGCTTACCCCGGTATACTGTTTCCAAAATAAAAGTTTATTCCTCCTCCTCCAGTCAGGAACTGGCAATGTCTGCCGTATGCGATCCAACCTATTTTTATTCTTCTGTGAATTTCCTTCTCATGATCAGGGTTCCCTGTGATTAATTGACCTAGGTAAACGTACTCCTTCACAACCTCTAGTGGCCGACTGGCGATCCTGATCTCTTGTTCCTTTGCCCGGCTATTTATCATTATCGTCATCTTCTGCATATTAATATTCAACCCCACTCTTACACTCTCTCTGTTAAGGTCTCCAATCATTTGCTGTAACTCGTCTGCATTGTTGTTGAATAGAACAATGTCATCGGCAAACCGAAGGTTGCTGAGATATTTGCCGTCGATCTTTACTCCTAAGCCTTCCCAGTTTAATAGCTTGACTTCTAAGCACGCAGTGAATAGCTTTGGAGAAATTGTGTCTCCCTGTCTGACCCATTTCCCTATAGGTTGTGGGGATCGCACGCGCATCCCGATATCTCCGGAGCGGCCACGCGGTTATCACGCGATAATCACGTGCTCGCTCGCGGAGGGTAGCGGGGAGAGGGCACCTTCGCCGCTCCCGCTGCTCTTCGCGCCTGGCCGCGACGCTGCAGCCAAGGCACCCCGTTCCCCCCTTTCCCTTTCTTGGAATCGGGGAGACTCCTCTCCGCCGCTCGGGGAAGAAGCGTTATTCCCCCGATGCACGCTTGTCTCACGGCAGAAGAGCTTGCGAGAGGCCGCATCTCAAATCAGCCGCCGAGACCGCCGCACGCCGTCCCCCTGTGGCGCCCGGCCTTTGTGTGCGACTCACCGCCCCAGGGCCCGAGCGCGGATCCACTTGGGTGAGCTGAACTCTTATCAGCCTCTTTTGTGGTTCCCACATTGTGCGGTTTGTTTCACCCCAGACGTGCGGAATGCTCCGCCGCTGTGGTTGTGTTTTGTGTTGTATTTGTGTGTGTTGTGGCTGTTGTTGTCTGTTGGAATCATTGTACACTAAGGTGAATAAACACCTTAGGTTGAGACTCACCCTGTCCCCACTGGCCTGAACCCGCCGTGGTCGCAACTCACTGCGAACCGCGGGTTAGGGGTCACAGCTCTGACTGCTAGGGCTGCTGCGAAAGTGCTAGGGAGCGACTGCCGCTCCACCGGCGCTGTGCGATCCAGAGAAGGGTCAGGTGCGCACGCGCGAGCCTGAGTAATACCCCTATAAGGTATAGCAGCATAGTAGCATAGTAGCAAGAGCTTGGTGGCGCAACCCACCACCCCGTTGCAAAGGGGACGCTCATAACATCCATCCATCCATCCATGTGGCTGCAGCGTCGCCTCACTCGGGGCGTGTTGCGCTGCTTCACTATAGCTACGCCGATTCACCGGCGGCGAGCTGGCGACCGCTTGCTTTGGCTCCCTGCCTCCCACTTCGCCTATAGGATCTACCCTACTTTCTGAGTCTTTGCCACCGCTTTGGTGTTCTGACCCGACATTCTCCGCTGCACGCGTCTCAAGTGCGTCGAGCCGCTTTTTCAGTTCGGCGCTCCTTTCTCTTCGTCAAGCTCGGCCACGGTCCTTACTAAGTGCGCGGCCTGCACCGCTTCCACCTTGACCAACTCGGCGACTTTCGCCTGCAAAGCTACCCGCTTCTCCCGCTCCTCCCTCAGGTCTGCTTTCAGCTCTTCGAACTTGGCTGTCCAATTTCCTTTCAGTTTTTGGACTGCTTCCCTGAACCCTTCGCACAGCCTGCACGTAAAGCTAGACTACTCCGCGTCTCCTAAGCTCTGGAAACTGGTCTCGTCGAGGGAGCACCAGCGCAGGCACTCGTCGCACTGCACTTGCTCCGCGTCCCCCGCGGCTTTCCCTTTCTTCCGTTTCATCGCTAGGCCTACGTCCTTAGGCTCAACGAGCACGTCCGCCAAATCACTCACGCAAAGCCGACCTCGACCACTATCCCAAACAAAACTAAAGAATTATCACTCCCTACCCCATGTAAGCATCCGAAGAGCTAGCTGAAAGAATTAAATAAGCCTATCAAATAGGTCCCTCCTACCACCTCGGCCTAACGGGGGAGCCGCCAGACCTAGACAAAGCCGGTACGTTTACGCACGCATTTACTACTCCTACCAATAATTCAAAATTTGCGCCCCTACTCCATGCAAAAGAAAACACTTCAAAACACTAGCTAATAAAGATAAAAGAGTACTTAGCTACGAACGAAGTCGCTGAAGCATCGTGCACAGGAGCGTCCGCGAGCCACTTCCGCCTTAGAGAGAGAGACACCACCAAAAAAGCGGAATGCAGCCTTTCTCCGTCATGTTGACACGACGTACGGAGACTAAACAAACAACGCAAGCTAAATTTAATGCCAGGAAACTTCATGGCACAGGCAGCAACAAGGCGACGAGGGGGAATGTTTTCCAAACAAATACTCTCGCACCCAGCGCCCCGAACGCTTCCTCAGGCTTACGGCAGGGGGCGCCCACTTTTTTGCAAAGTTTAAAAGATAGACGAATACCAGAGAGATGGCGACAAAGTAGAATGAATTTAATTTATAAAGGTAAGGGGAAGAAAGATAGAATTCACTAGTATAGACCGTTGACAATTACATCGGTAATATGCAGGATAGCAATGCAGTATTGGATCTTGCCGTTGAATGCGGGAGTTGGTCGACGTTGAGGAAGATTTTGAGATGAAACTGAAGGTTTATTTATATTATTTACAGTAATGGACAGTCACAAAGTCATCGACGGCCGGCAGCAAATCGGACGCTGCGTCCTGCGGCAAGAAGAACGAAAGAAACGAAACAATGAATGTCTCTTCCTTTTAACCCCTTCGGTCTCTCGGGGTCACGTCATTTTCGGCCAATCATCGAGCCCGTTCAGGTGCCGTCATTTTCCTCCAATGGTAGGCGCCCGTGCAAGTGCCGTCACATTCGTCCAATGGAGTTGCTCCAAGGGCTCCACTGTCCGAGGGGTGACTTGCCACCGGCGTTGCCTGGCCTGCAAGCGCTCATCGGGAGGAACGGGTTGTTCTCGAACGACTTTTCAGAGCCGCAAAACAGCTTTCCTCGGAACCAAGATCAACTACCTGGAAGCGTGCCAGGCTCCCGTTGCACTTTCGGGAACAGTCAAGCAGGGGTGGAGGCTCGACGTGCGGCGCATGAGGTGGGGGTCGCCAACCTGTCTCACGGGTCCGGTAGCGTGGTAGACGCGCCCCGGCGCACCATAATTAGAATGCGACGGCGTTTGGATGTGGTCGGGTAACTGGAGTGATGCCAGCAAAAGGGTCCGTATCCAACAGCAGGCAATGAAAATAAAGCTGCAAGCATAGGTAGAGAATGAAGATATCTTGGGAGAACTTCAGAATGGCTTCAGAATAAGTAGGCGTTTGAATGATAATTTATTTGTTCTTACTCGGTGTATTCAAATATCAAAAGTCGAAAGCAGACCGTTATAAGTGGCATTTTTAGACATTAGAGGAGCGTATCACAACGTAAACCGCAACATTTTGTGGGATATTCAGGATAGGGAAGGCTTAGGTGACGATTGTCTACAGCTTTTAAGAGAGATTTACCTAGAAACTACCGTCTGCGTTGAATAGGAACGGACGAGAAGCGAGGAGAAAGTTGATATCAACAAGGGACTGAGACAGGGGTGCCCCTTATCCCCCATGCTGTTTATGATGTACATGGTGAAGATGGAGAGGGCGCTAGAAGGAAGTAATTTAGGGTTTAATCTCTCATACCAACATGTGGGTACAGTAGTAGAGCAGCAGCTTCCAAGTTTAATTTATGCGAACGAGATTGTGTTGCTAGCTAACAAGCAAAGTGATTTGCAACGTCTGGCTAATATCTGTGGACAGGAAGGCGAGAATTTAGGTTTTAAATTTAGTGTTGAAAATCAGGTGCTATAGTATTCAATGAAAACAGTGAACTGACAGTGACAATACAGGGCCAGGAAATACCTCGGGTAAAAGAATATAAATACCTTGGCATATGGATAAACGAAGGCAAGAGATATACGGAAACACAGGAAAAAAACAATAACACTAAAGGGGAAGAGGAGTGCAGCCATAATGATGCACAGAGCGCTATGGGGATACAATAGGTACGAGCTGCTCCCGGGGTATGTGGAAAGGTGTAATGGTTCCAGGACTTACATTTGGATATGCGGGTGTTCGCTTGAAATTAGGGGTAACCAAAGGTCAGTGGGACGCCTCATATTGGGCGCTCACGGGAAGACTACAAATGAAGCTGTGCAAGGTGATATGGGCTGGACAAGTTTTGAAGTGAGGCAAGCTCACAGTAAAATTGATTATGAACGACTGAGGAATATGTAAGTAAATGGGCTGGGAGAGTGTTGAGCTATCTGTACAGGAAAAACATTGATTCACAGTGGAGGAAAAGAATTAGGAAGCTTACCAGCAAGTATGCGGCCTACAGGGTGAGCAACACAGCAACAAGGGGCGTCAAGCGGGAAGTCAGAGAGGCTGAAATAATCTCATGGGTGGCGGCAATGGAAAAGAAACGTGCCATGAGTAACTACTTAAGAGGAAAAAACGAAATCAGGAAAGAAACCGTTTATGGTAACTCAAAGGGAAGCTCATTACTTTTCGAAGCGAGATCAGGACGCCTTAGATCACGCACCAAAAAAGCGAGATATAAGAAGGAAGAAGCATGTGCTTGCTGCGGTAAAGCTAGGGAAATGATGGAGCATGTCTTTTTAGAATGTGAAGACGTCTGCTCGTTTAGGCACCACTGGCCTCCTTGAAGCCCTTGGGTTCAGCGAGAGCAGGGAAAAAGTAAACATGTCCGCAATAGAGATTAGTAAGAGGCGATTGGAGGATTGGTGGAAGAAAAGTAGGGAAACGACAAAAGACGGAGACGTACAAAAACACAGTTAACAATAGGGGATCAGAAGATTTGGTTGTGGGAGTTTTTTTTTTCTTTTTCTTTTTTCCCTTTTTAACCTCTGACATTAGGCAGTATATTAGCAAGAGCTTGGTGGCGCAACCCACCGCCCCGATCCGAAGGGGACGCTCATAACGTCCGTCCATCCATCCATCCATCCATCCATCCATCCATCCATCCATCCATCCATCCATCCATCCATCCATCCATCCATCCATCCAGTGTCCATTACTTCCACGTGCGAAATGTTCAAACCATGTCTGACTGATCGAAGACATAGCAGGCATAGCAGACTTCCTAGCGTATAGGCCCGCAGTGTTCCCGGGAAACTACGGGGCCAATTGCCCACCCTACGCCATTTCTTCCCTCTTATTAGCTCTAGTATAAGCGCTGTTCAAAGCTGCAGAAACGCCGAAGACGCCTAGAAGCTGTCAAGGACGCCTGCTTTGCGCTATAGGCTTGGCGCCCTATTGTTCCGGCCGCCGGTCTCCGTGAGTTTTAACCAGGGAGCGCAAGTTTCGGTCGGCAGGCAGACAAGACAACGAACGGACGATACGCTGCTCGGGGTTTCTCGGTAAGCGCTGAAAACTTTTTACTTTTCTTACTTTTTTCACACAAGTTTTAAGTGCTGTTCAAGTTCACCTAAAATATATCGTGTACCTAGGCGCGTTCAAGGACGCATGCGTGCGTGAGATTCGGGAAAACACAATGTTAGGACCACTGAGAATTGACACTATATCATGCAACCTATCGTGCAACCTGCAGAGGGCGGATGAATCAACGGATCTCTTAGGCATGTAGGGCTGTACTTGTCGGCGTTATAAGGTAGCCTCGCCGCCTGCGGGATTATCACTGAGCTACGTCGAATGCTCGGTTGCGATAGCCAGAAGTTCGAATCCTCTTGTTCTTTTTGAAATCTGATGATGGTGCGCCTGCATTTGACCTCCTCCAGTGTGCTACATCTGCAGGTTTGGAGTGACGCCTGACACCGGAAAAAGATGCCGGGAGCGAGTGGGGCTATACTAATCCAGGTAGAACCAAATTAGGAAAGCCCACTAAGCTTCAACAAAGACACTCCCACACCAGATCAGGAATTGGCCTCCCTGGTGCAGTATTCGGCCACCGCCTCCCTCATGACTCCTACAATTATCCCATGGCCCTCAGGCCCCAGAAGCTGCGGAGCACCTGACCAAGGCGGCGGTCAGACCTGTAACGCAGCAGAGGGTGCTAAGAATATCTGGACCCGGACAGGCCACCAATGGAAACTGACCCTGGCAACCTTTAACAGCCGAACTCTGTCGAATGAGGTTAGCTTAGCCGGATTCTTTGAGGAACTATCAGATATTGTTTGGGATATCATCGGCCTTAGCGAGATTAGAAGAACTGGTGAAGCTGATACAGTGCTGACTAACGGCCATGTCCTCTGTCTCCCAAATAAGAAGCAAAACGGGGTAGGATTCTTAATCCATAAGGACAGAGCGGGCAACATTGACGAATTCTACAGTGTTAATGAGAGGGTAGCACTATAGTCGTAATCAAACTTAATAAGAGGTGCAGATTAAAGGTAGTACAAGCGTATGCGTCCCAACATCCAGTCACGATGATCATAAAGTAGATCAGTTTAATGAAGATGTTGAATCAGCGATCAGGATAGTGCAAGAGAGAGAGAGAGAGAGAGAGAGAGAGAGAGAGAGAGAGAGAGAGAGAGAGAGAGAGAGAGAAAACATTTATTTGGACCATCGAGGTCGTTGCTCTTGAGGTCGAATGAGTGGTGTCCTCATTCCAGGACTCCACTGGCCATGTCTGCTGGACGTACTTGCTGGACGAGAGCTTCTTGTCCAGCCAGGGTATCGCCGGTCAGCTGTACCTCCCACCGCTCAAATGACGTGCTAAGCGTGTTTAAGTGTATAAGTTTGCCCCCGCACCCCCACGAGATGTGAATGAGTGTAGGGCGTGTGTCGCCGCACCAGGGGCAGATACCGCGATATGTATGTGGGTACATTTTGCTCTATCTGTGTAGGTTTTGGAATGTGTTAGTCTGAATAAGTCTGAGAGTCACTGCCTCTTCAGTGCTGAGCTTTCTGTGAGGGGGAGGACAAATCTTGCGGTTGAGTCACTGGATCTCGAGTCGGTCGCAGTAATTGAATGGCAGGGGCACGAAGGTAAAGGGGGGGGGGGATTGATGAGACGATTGGTTTTGCCCCGCTCGGTTGATCAGCACTCGAGCTAAGGCGAGCTCAGTATACTGTAGTAATGGGCGACTAGCTTCAATGCAAAAGTGGGGGAAAAGCAGGCTGGTGAACAAGCAGTTGGCAACTACGGCGTCCATTCTAGGAAAGCTAAAGGAGAGATGCTGTTAGAATTCGCAGAAAGGAATAAGCTGAAAATAATGAACACCTTATTCAGGAAGCGTAACAGGAAGTGGACCTGGAAAAGCCCTAATGACGAAACCAGAAATGAAATTGATTTCATACTTTCTGCCGATTCCGGCATAGTGCAGGATGTAGAAGTGATAGGTAGGGTAAAGTTCAGTGATCGTAGGCTAGTTGGGGCTAGCATTCACCTTAATTTGAAGAGAGAAAGAATAAACTTTGTCAAGAAGAAACAGATGAGCCTAGGGTCACTAATAGTAAAAGCAGACAAACTCAGGCTGGTACTTGCGAACAAATATGCAGCATTAGAACAGAGAGATGAAGATGACATAGAGGTAATGAATGAAACCATAACTAGGCTGGCTTAAGAGGCAGCAACTGAAGTGAGAGGCAAGGCACCAAGGCAACCAGTAGGCAAGCTCTCCCAAGTAACAAAGGACTTAATAAAGAAACGACAAAAAATGAAAGTGTCCAACTGAAGAGATAAGATAGAATTCGCAGAACTGTAAAAGCTGATCAACAAAGCAAAAATAAGGGATATTCGAAACTATAACTTGAGAAAGACTGAAGAAGCTGGAAAAAATGGACGCAGCCTGAAATCCGTGAGAAAGAAACTTCGCATAGGACAAACCAAGATGTGTGCACTGAGAGATAAGCAGGGTAAAAACATCAGCAATCTCGAAGATATAGTAAAAGCCGCGGAAGAATTCTATACTGACCTGTACAGTACGCAGAGGAGTCAGGATACCTCAATTAGAAACAGTAATGAACAGGATACACGAACTCCTCCTATAACTGGCGATGAGGTCAGAAGGGCCTTGCAAGACATGAAACGAGGAAGAGCGGTAGGAGAAAATGTCATAACAGTCGATTTAATCAAAGCTGGAGGAGACATAATGCTTGAAAAACTGGCGGCTCTTTATACAAAGTATCTATCGACTGTAACGGTCCCGGAAATCTGAAAATGCAAATATTATACTAATCCACAAAAAGGCATACGTTAAGGAATTGACAAATTATAGGCCCATTAGCTTACTGCCAGTATTATATAAAATATTCACCAAGATATTCTGCAATAGAATGAGGTGTTACGTTTCGCCTACGACGCGCGGCATAGCCGGCGCGGATGCAACGGACGCCGAGGCTTCGTTCAAAGCGGCGGACATTTTGGCCCGTTCAGCGCCGCCGCAACGCCTCCCCGCCAAGCGCGTCCAGGCATGTTTCAATGCCACGTGTCTTCAAGTGTGCGTGTGTGTGTGTGTGTGCATGTTGGTGCCCACGCTTGTCAAAGCGCGGCAGCCGGGGAGAGGAGCTCCCCAAGTGTGAAGCGAGGAGGTCTGACCGGCGCCGGCCCGGCGGATGCGTCACCTTCTTGTCTCAACGTGTCTCTCAGCGTGTCCGTGCCCCGCCGTCACGTGGCCTCATCCGGAGACGTTCCTTCTTGCCCTCACCTCCGAGAGTATAAAAGCAGGTGCCCCCGGACGCCAAATAGAGGCTCCGATTTCTTCTGTCGAGTAACGCGCTCTCCCGTCTCTCCACTTCGGTCGACCTGACCGGCCGCTCTTTTGCGATGCTAGAATAAACAAGTTGTTCTGTTAGCAGTCGACTCATGCTTTGCCAGGACCATCGGATGCTTCCAGTTGTGCCCGAGGCCGCCAGGCCAACGCTACCCTTGGGGCTTGCGACCCAGCTGCAACAACCGGTGCCAGCGGTGCGATTGCAATAGAGGGCAACGCTAGACTTTAGTCAACCAAGGGAACAGGCAGGTTTCAGGAAGGGATACTCTACAATGGATCACATCCATGTCATCAATCATGTGATCGAGAAATCCGCAGAGTACAATCAGCCTCTCTATATAGCTTTCATATATTACGAAAAGGCATTTATTCAGTTGAGATACCAGCCGTCCTAGAGGCATTACGTAATCAAGGAGTACAGACCGCTTAGGTAAATATCTTTGAAGATTTCCACTGAGATTCCACAGCTACCGTAATTCGAGATCTACACAACGAAAAGTAGGAAGATACGTATAAAGAAAGGGGTCAGACACGGAGACACAATCTCTCCAATGCTGTTCACTGCGTGCTTGGAAGAAGTTTCCAAGCCATATAAATGGGAAGGAGTAAGGATCGACAGTGAATTCCTCAGCAACCGTCGGTTTCCCGATGACATTGTTCTATTCAGCAACACTGCAGACGAGTTACAACATATGGTTGAGGACCTTACAGAGAGAGTGTAAGAGTGGGGTTGGAGATTAATATGCAGAAGACAAAGATAATGATGCGTAATCAGGCAAGGGAACAAGAGTTCTGGATCGCCAGTCGGCCTCTAGAGTCTGTGAAGGAGTACGTTTACCTAGATCAATTAATCACAGGGAACCCTGATCATGAGAAGGAAATTCATGGAAGAATAAAAATGGGTTGGATCGCATACGGGAGACATTGTGAGCTCCTGACTGGGTGCTTACCATTGTCATTGAAAATGAAGGTTTGCACATAAAATGTACAATCAGTACATTTTACCAGTGCTGACATGTGGGGCAGAGACTTTGGAGACTGACAAAGAGGCTTGAGAACAAGTTAAGGACCATGCAAAGAGGGATGGAAAGAATAATGCGATCCATAACATTAAGAGAGCAGAAAGGGGGCGGTTTGGGTCAGAGAGCAAACGGGCATAGCCGATTGAACGGTTCGCAAAAATACTGCTGCGCATGCGCGAACATGGCTGTCACGAGTGCCCTCTGCATGGTTATGTACGAGAAGCAGACGAACGACCAACGCAGCCCCAGCAAGCCTTGAGACGTAGGTTTATGGTGGTCTCGATCGCGGTATTTTCGTGAAAAGGCCGGCTAGTTGTGTTGAGTATTGTGCACAAATTCATCATCAGCCTGGTTACGCCCACTGCAGGGCAAAGGCCTCTCCCATACTTCTCCAACAAGCCCGGTCATGTACTAATTGTGGCCATGCCGTGCCTGCAAACTTCTTAATCTCATCCGCCCACCTAACTTTCTGCCGCCCCCTGCTACGCTTCCCTTCCCTTGGGATCCAGTCCGTAACCCTTAATGACCATCGGTTATCTTCCCTCCTCATTACATGTCCTGCCCATGCCCATTTCTTTTTCTTGATTTCAACTAAGATGTCATTAACTCTCGTTTGTTCCCTCACACAATCTGCTCTTTTCTTATCCCTTAACGTTACACCTATGATTCTTCTTTCCATAGCTCGTTGCGTCGTCCTCAATTTGAGTAGAACCCTTTTCGTAAGCCTCCAGGTTTCTGCCCCGTAGGTGAGTACTGGTAAGACACAGCTATTATATACTTTTCTCTTGAGGGATAATGGCAACCTGCTGTTCGTGATCTGAGAATGCCTGCCAAATGCACCCCAGCCCATTCTTATTCTTCTGATTATTTCCGTCTCATGATCCGGATCCGCCGTCACTACCTGGGCTAAGTAGATGTATTCCCTTACGACTTCCAGTGCTGTTCTTACTGTTCTTGCTGTTCTTGCTGCTGAAATTGCTGTTCTCTTCCGAGACTGTTAAGCATTACTTTAGTTTTCTGCAGATTAATTTTTAGACCCACTCTTCTGCTTTGCCTCTCCAGGTCAGTGAGCATGCATTGCAATTGGTACACAAGTTGATCCACTAGCAAACGGAGCACGAGCTTATTTCCGTTTCCGGCGAGGAAAGCAGCATGGATAAGCGACTGCCGGGGATATCACCGCGCACAACTTGCTCGCTCCTCGCAGAGCCGGTTCTCATCGCGCTACTTGCGGCTACTGCGCAAGCCAGCGCCGCGAGGTTGTGTCGGCCTGCAAGTTTCGAGACACCCTTAAACGCAGCCGCAATGTGGGAAGCTCAAGATGGACGAGGTCGGACAGCGCTTGCGAAAGCGCAGCGGTGTCACTCAGTGGTCGCTGACATGCAATAAATGTTCTAAAGTGATGTCGAGAATGCGCCTCATATGACAGTCAGCGCCCAGTATTACGCCACTGAAGTGATCGAAACACACCATCCGAGGGCAGTTGGTGTCAGCGCGGAGCGACCAACGTGCGACGGATTTCGCCTGGTTTGCTCTTTTCTGCCGACGATGTATGGATATGCATTATTTCACTTAGCCTCTTAATATTCACCGTGCGTTAAAGAGTTCGCAAGGAACTATGCGTGCTAGCAGAAGCTTCTTTGTAACCGGCGACGGCCAGCAAGCAAGGCGTCTTCATCGGTGGTCGAGAGAGCGGCGCGCCGTGTGAGACTGCCGTGTTCACGGCGTACGTGAAAGAGGGCGGTCGTAAAAGCAGCTCCGTGAAATGCTACTTGCATGCTCAAAAATCTTAATATATGTACCCTCTAGCACAGTCCTTTCTCGTCTGTTTGAGCAGTCCCTCTTAAGGGGGAAGTTCCGTATGACTGGAAGGTCGGTAAAGTTCTATCTTTCTTTAAGTCTGGCGATAAACGCTCTTTTAACAGCTACCGCCCAATAGCACTAACAAGCGTTCCCGGTAAGCTACTAGAACACATTATCTTTTCAAACGTAGCAACTCCCTTGGAAACTAACAAGTTCTTCTTTAAAAATCAGCATGGTTTTAGAAAAGGACTATCATGTGAAACGCAACTATTCGAATTGACTACAGATATTTTCCTAAACATGGATACGAGCCCACAGACAGACTCCATTTTCATAGACTTCGCTAAGGCTTTCGATCGCGTCGCTCATTGCCGTCTCATAGCCAAACTTCCATGGTTAAACATCGATTCCCTAACAGTATCTTGGATAAGACGTTTCTTGTCATTCCCTAAGCAATTCAGCGTCGTCGATAACTTTATTTCCAGTATCAGCTATGTAACATCTGGTCTACCACAAGGAAGCGTACTCGCACTATTAGTTTTTCTGATCTATATTAACGACTTGCCATCCGAAATAACGTCACCCATTCGCTTGTTCGCAGACGACTGTGCGATCCATCGTCAAATCTGCTCACCTTTCGATCACGTCACTCTCCAACGAGATCTTATACCGTGTTACAACAGGGTGCTCTTCTCTCCAAATGACCCTAAACACTGATAAATGCAAGCTAATAACATTTACCCGCAAAAAAACATATTCCCCTTTCGATTACTCACTGGATAAGGACCCCGTCGCACGCACCAACTCATACAAGTACCTCGGCATTCTCCTTACACTTAACCTGTCATGGACTGCGCACATCGAAAAAATAACTGCTAAGGCCTCACGTACGCTCGGTTATCTTAAACGTAACCTGTGCGGTGCTCCTCACCAGACAAATCGCCTATCAGACATTCGCAAGGCCACAACTGGAATTCGATGCCCCTGTCTGGCCACCTCATCAGGCTTACCTAATCGCGACTCTCGAGTCAGTCCAAAACCGCGCCGCCCGCTTCATTGTCAGAGCGTCCCACCGCGACTTTAGCGTGACTAGCATTAAGTCATCTTTATCCCTCTCACCTTTTGAATCACGAAGAACCGCATCATTGCTTTGTCTGTTTCACAAAACAGTCCACAGCACGCGCCCGTAATGCGTCCACATCTCGGCGACTGCGTAATCATCTCAGTGTCCCGCGTGTAAAGTTGGCCGAACCAATGGTTTCAATTGTTCCGCGTTACCACGTGCCGTTCGGCATTGCCTGCCAAACGACATCATTCTTGGCCTTGTGTCCTTCAAAGCACGCTTATGCATATTATTTCCATAATTCATCACAAATGAACGCACCTAAGTAAATAATTTTAACCAAGTTGTATAGTCTTTGTTTTGTATTTCGTTAACACTGTTAGAGACTTGTTCCTTCATCTTCACCAGCTACCATTTGTATAATTTCTTGGTACTCCTTTTTTGCTACTTCACACAGTCATTTTGTTTCATTTATCGCGTTGTTTATATTGTTAGATATTTGTTCTTATATGTTTACTCGCCAAAAATGTATAATTTATTTGTACTTGTTTCTTTTTGCTAATTTCCTGTATCCTCCTCTCACGCAACACTCCTTTGGGAGCCTGTGAGGTAAATAAATAAATAAATAAGCAACCAAAATTTTAATTGATCTCTTACTGCGATGCTGGAATAGCTTATTCACATTGCTGTGTTTAGAAGGCCTTCAGCCCAGTTAAAATAGTAAATCAAAACACGAAAGTAGCCTTCCTACAGTGCCTACGCGCCGCATCTTTCTTTCTCGCAGGAGCCACAGCCTCGCTCAGTTACCTTTGAACTTTTCGCAGACGCTTCGAGCAACACATGCGCACATATAGCTGTAAATAAACGCGACATTTTTTTTTTTTTTACACATGTGCCTTACTTCGCAATTACTCGCCCAGTGCTCCTACAGCCGCTTTATTGCTCACATGTGAAAGACGCAGTCGAGCAGGCTCACCACATTGCGAAACGGGCTTGCTGTATCGTCGCAAGGCATACAAAATACCGAAACTAGAAATGAGCTCGCGATACAACGACGCTCTAGAACAGTATTTTGAATTCATTAACGAACCAAAATGTTTGGTTAAACTGACCAGCCAAATCTCTCCGTTCCACTTGTTGAGTTAAGCGGAGGCGGACGTGTGTTAACAGGCGGAAATATCGATGGCACATACACAGGATGGTTCGCAACGTTGTTTTTTCTGTTGCCATCGAAGTGGCGGCTGCAGATGCTTGAGTATTCGCTTGGCTGCCGCGGTCCTCCGTCAGAGGTACGCAGCACGAATACAGCAGAACAACATTGTCGCACTTTCTCACGCGAGCCGCTGTGTTGTGGGGAACGCAAGTAATTAGATTACCCAACACGTTGAACGGCACGTATCCAGCGCTCTCGCCTTTCCCCTTCACACGATCGAGATGGAAATCGGTAAAACTGGACGTTGTTATTCAGTCCTTCACGTTCATGGCAATTTACAACATAACAGTAGCGTCAATTGCGGCGTTTCTTCGTAGCGCGCGGAGCTATCGAGGTTGCTGCCGTTTCCTCCATCCTCCAGCAAGCGCTTGGCAGTTCGGCCACAGAACACCTATTCGACGGCGCGTCCGACTAGCGTAGAAATTCGTAGCTCTCTGTCTGGGTGTTAAATGCGCAAAACACTCGCAATGTGGACCAAAATTTAGTTAAATCGTTGTTTCGCAGTCGCTAGCTGCATAGGCAACTTAGCAAAGGAGTCGGGCTTTGCACTACTCAATTACTGCCTCTTCGCACCACGCCTCTTGCGAAACTCCAGAGTCTAACGTGGAATGGAAAGGGAACCGCATGGAATGGAAAGGGAACCGCATGGAATGGAAAGGGAACGGTATGAGAAGTACATTAAATAAGGGCGTGGCGTACGCGCATTTTTGTATTGGCACCAAACAATGAATGCATACTGGATCAAGAAAAATAAGCAGCGGGAAACATGCTCGCCGAGAAGACCGATAAACACACAGTGCGACGCATGCAGCATGAGGAATCATGATGTTGAATCGTCCAAGAAGTAAGAATAAAAATAAAAAACAAGGAAAACAAGGCTTGAATCGTCGTTACGGCCGATCGCAAGTCGGCGAAGTCCCTAGATATGACAAGAATATTTTTGAAGACAGTGTCCACTCAACAATGGCTGCTTTGTATTGTCAAATGCTCATATGCTGCGGCCTAATAATACTCGCGGCACGGTGCGAAAACGCGCTCGCGGCGAAAGCGAGACATTGTGCGCGGACACGCATGGGGAGCAGACGCGCCGTCGATCACCCCGAACCCGTGCGATCGCTGCATTGAGGCTTCATTCTGCTGTGATCCATTTGGTCATACAGACGGCCCACTGTAAGAACATATTTTACATAGCTCGCTCTCGGCCACTGTCGACCTTTCACATAAGATTAGCCGGGGACTACATCGCGGCGACCGAGCGCAGTGGGCGTCCACTGTACGTATTGAGATCTGTAAACCATTTTGCGCTTTCTGTTTGCCCACTATTATTATTTTGACAGTAAAAAAACTTGCTTCGTTTTGAGAGTATAACTGCAGAAATGCCCAGGAGGGCTCCCGCGTGGTTTTTTTTATTGAGCGCCGACAGCCAAACCTATGAGGAGCTTCCGACAGATGGCGACTCCGCAAGTCCGCTCGTGTGCAAGGCACTGCTCGCACCCTGAGACGGGCATACCCTGCAGTGCACGAGACTCCCAAGTTCACCGCAAGAAGGCGAAGAGTCAGCAGGGGAGAGGAGGAAAGAGGCGCGACGTCTGCTACGCCACTCGTCCCGTGACCCCGGCAGGCCAAGTTCTCACCGATCGTCGTGGCTGCGTTAGAAACGTCCGTTCCTCCATTTCCGGCCGGACGACCTTCGACGAGGAGTGCGCCTCGGTTTTCGTCGAAAGAACCCACCTGCGCTTTCAGGTTCAGAGGTGAGAAACACTACTCGCGCGAGGGTCGTTAGGTCAGGTAGCAAGTTGGAAAAAGTCCAGGTAAAAAATTTTCTTTCGGCCCTCGACTACCGCGTCGCAGCAGTACTCTCCCCGACGTCACGTGGCCGTCATTTCTCTCCTCGTGTAATGCGGGGCGGCACGTGGGTGTGACAGCGTGCTCCGGTGTCGCTTCGCCTCGTGACAACCGAGTCGTAGGTCACGTGTTCTGATTTCCGTTTCTTGCCAAGCCGGCTGCGAGATACCAGCGAGTTCATCTCGGTCACGAGGACGGCGTGTTCGGAGACATACAGTCGGCCACAAAGGCTTACGCGGCACAGGGTTTGAGGATAGAAACTCGTGCTCAACTTCACAACTTGAGCGTGTAGTAGCCTCTGCGATTTGCACGCAGTAATTTATTCAATTAGACCCTCCATGCCTTAACAAGGCACATTCGCCACGGAACCTGCGTCCCGAAAACTTTTCTGACTGACTGTACTATGTGTATATTGTGACTATACTATGCGTAATTTATATTGAGGTTATAGTGGACGTGTTTTCACACTCAAAAGGAAAGAACAGACTGGACAGGTAGAGAGGATAGACGAAGACGAAATGCTACTCGGTGTGATAAAAGTAATAAGTGAAATAGACGCGACTGCTTTCAACATGAAGCACCGTGGTTGGCTTGTGCTGTCGATTGGGCCAAGTGTTTGCTAACCTGTCCGCACACACTGTTCTCGTCACCGGCTGACAACACGTGGACAGCATGGCGATAGGTAAACCCCGTTCATGAACTTTGCTACAATTATGCTGGAAAAATTATTGTGGGTGTATGTGCGCAATATGCATTTTCGAGCTTAGTGTGGCCTTGAAAGCTCCGCACGGCGCCTTCAGGCTTGTTGCAATGCATAACCAATATAGCATGGAGCGCTGTGGTCTGTACTGAGCGCAGCTGTGTACTCTCATGCCACAAAAGCTCAGTGGGAAACTTTTTTCTGCACAAGCCGTACAGCAATGAAAGGTGCTGTTTCCCAGCAAGGATGCATAAAAAACGAGCTCGTCTTCAAGCGTTCTTAATGAAAGGTGGCATCGCTTGGCCAAAGCCACGGAGAAAAGTATTTGAGGAATGACAGCGCGCGCGGGCAAGTCACGGTTGGGCGAGGAGGAAATGCAGTTTTCGCCGCAACATGGCCGGTGACGCGTCGGGCGCGTTGCCGTCGTTCTTCCATGGACGCGGTGCACAAGAATCGCGATATATATTGTAAGTTTTCCCAGATTTCATTCTGTAACGTCAATAAATACAAGTGGCGGACATTTTAGCCTAATTACTGCGCTTGAAACGAGCTACTAGCAGTAATCCCGGAGTCGACGCTCGCATGTGGTGCATGAGTAGGCGACCTTGGGAGGAAAAGTCGCGGTTTCTTTTGCGATCTGCAGGCATTCCGCCAGAGCTCTCTCGTGGGCTTCCGCATTGCGCCGGCGCGACACCCTCTAAGGGCCGATTTACGCTCGAGCCGCCCATCGCCGCAAGCCGCACCGCACGCGTGCGGTCGCGCGAAAGATTGCACCTATCAAACACTTGTGCACAAATTCCGGTTTACAATGTGTAAGGTATACACTGTGCACACAGTGTAAATGTTCATTTGTGCACAAGTGCTGGATACGTGCAATTTCGCGCGCGACCGCAAGCCTGCGGTGCGGCTTGCGGCGATGGGCGGCTCGAGCGTAAATCGGCCCTAAAGAACTCTGTCCACGAGGTGTTGGCCGGCGGCGCTAGCTCCTCATACTTTGCGCCCTTTCCACGCAGCAACAAACGCTTTCCATCCGTGCTTTTTCCAGGACGGGGCGCAAATGTGTCGTGCCCTACTTCAGCGATGACTACGCATCCTGCAAGAAAACGATAAACGGTTGGAAATGTGGGATCAAGAGCTCAAGACTCGTGACTATGTTTGGGAGAAGTAATTCTCGGAGAGCGACATAGGGAGGCGGCGGTATTATGGCGAGCTTGGCGGCGAAAAGTCCTCATTGACAAACCTGAACGGCCTGCAGTCCTGTTACATGACGCCGTGTCGTCAATAGTTCCGCACTGTGCCAGCTGCTTGCCTTCTGTTCAAGCCAACCGGCTCTGTTTTGCAAAGCATGCAAATACGGAGACTTGGGTTGTTGAAGATACGAACATGCACACAGATTTGGGGGGGGGGGGGGTGAAAGAAATGAGACGGTGTGTTCTTTCGCCTCCAACATTTGTCATCGCTTTCAATCCCGCGTTTTTTTTTTTTATGCCAAAAAAGTACATCATGCAGCTAATTGCTCTGCAGGTGACGCATTCATTTTGACAATTTTTCAAGGCGTTTGGAGCCGGCGAAGAGGCGCAAGGAACACACCCGTTCGTGCCTCAAGCGAATCGCCACTGCAGTGAACTAGAAAGCACTTTCTAGTTGATCGCCACCGAGCGAGCGCTGTTTCGCCTCCCGGCCAACGTTGCCGACGCGCGTTTTTGTACTGAATCAAGAGGGCCAGTTGGTTGGGATTCATAGTAAGGTTCGTTACAAGAGCAACACAAGACAAGGACAAAAGAAGGTATAAAAGTACAGCGCCGTGTCGTCGTTTTATACCTTCTTTTGTCCTTGTCTTGTGTTGCGCTTGTAACGAACCTTACGTTGAATCTTTGTACTTGTTTACGCTCTGCTCAGCAGCGGAGCGTCTGCGCCGGACCGCCGCGGTCCGACGCAGACCAACCAGCTACACTGGCTACACTCTCGGCCAGAGTGTTATCATTGTTATCATTCCGGCTCGAGTCCCACAAAGCCGGGAACTGCTCAACGAAGTAAACAAAATGAAAAAACCTCCTCGTCACTCTGAGAGGACACGGTGTTTCAAAAATATATCTGCTGCACGCACGTGTAGGCGGAACGGCGGACATGAAACGACTGGCTTGTCTGGCTTTTGCTGAGCCGAAAACTAGATTGGATTTGGCTGAAGACACTCTGTTGCCGGACAACATTCGTTGGCTAAACTCGCTGCGGTTTGCATGCGGTCCGCCGCCAAAACGGACGCGGGAAAAGCCTCGGCGATTTGTTGGACCGCGAGGGCCGTGGTCTTGCGCGGGCCAACGGCGGTACGCACGAACTGGTGACGTCCTATCACGTGATGCGCGGACCGCGGTCCAAAAGAGCAATTTGGTCCGTCGTGTCGGTCGGCCGGACATTTCACGTGCGCCCGCTCTTCGTGCAGCGAGATCGATGGGCCACGCGCCTTCGTACGGCGTGTCGCGGAGAATGCTGTTCTTCGAGGAACCGCTGAATGTGCAGGGCGACGCGGGTGGCCACGCGACAAGCGCCGCTGTTCGACTCGGCACGCACACGGGCGACGCGTGCAGACGAAACGGTCGAACACTGAACCGCGACCAACTGGGCGGCCCGGCGAACACAAGTGGCACCTTGGGAACAGAAGGCGGTGGAGCGACAAGTTCTGAAGCACAGTTTTCCTGATTTAGGTGGTTTCGCGAGTGAATTGATTATAAATAAAAACTGTGCAGGGTGATCGTTGGTTTCAGCAGATTGCGTGACAATGCCAAACAAATCTTCTATAGTCGGATACAACTTTAGAAAAAAGGGGAGGCCCCGCCCAGATGACCGAAGCGGCGAAGTCACCGGCCGTGCGGCGCATGACGTCGGTCCAGAGTGCGCGCCCATTGGTGGATGCTCGTGTGCATCTGCCTCGGAGGAGTAAACGCCCCCTTTTTTCTAAAGTTGTATCCGACTATAGTGTGCGCTGGCTCAAATTTGCGTAAGTACAGCGTCGGTCACACTTGTCTAGAGTGGCCCGAAGGCTGCTCCGCACTGCGCCTGCGACGCCTAGCGACAAACACTGGGTTCGAGATGTGTTGGCCGATAGCGCCAGGCGCGTGGACGCTGCGGCATTCGCGGGCGGCCAAGATACAGGCCGCAGCATTCTAGCCGTGTCACGCTCGCAGCTCAGCTGGCAGTGCTCGTCCAGTGATAAAAAGCCGGTGCTCGCGACCCGCAAATCACGCAGGCCTGTATCTTGGCCGCCCGCGAATGCCGCAGCGTCCACGCGCCTGGCGCTATCGGCCAACACATCTCGAACCCGGTGCTTGTCGCTAGGCGTCGCAGGCGCAGTGCGGAGCAGCCTTCGGGCCACTCTAGACAAGTGTGATCGACGCTGTACGTACTTGAAGACAATGCTACCGAGATATGATAAATAAGAACACCACGTCGCAGCCCTCCTGGAGATTTCTGTAAGATCCCTCAAAACGAGGCAAGTTTTTATTGTCAAAATAGTAATCTTCGGCAAACCGAAAGCACAGAATCGATTACAGACGCTATCGCTTCACCGAATACGTACAATGAGCGCCAATGCGCGCGGTCGCCGCGATGGAGTCTCCCGAACCGGCTTCCTGCGTGAAAGGTAGGCAAACGCTGAGAGCAAACTGTGTGAAATTTGTTCTTACAGTGGGCTGTCTATATAACCGAATGGAGCTCAACAGAATGAAGCCTCAATGCAGCGATCGCACGGGTTCGCAGCGACCGACTGCGCGTCTGCATGCATTTCCGCGCACAATGTTTTGCTTTCGCTGCGAGCGCGTTTTCGCACGGTGCCGTTTTAGGCCGCATAATGTGAGCGTTTGACAGTACACAAGCAATCATTGTTGCGTGCACGTTACCAGAGCTGTTCAAAAATAATTTCGTGCCGTCGCGACGATTCAATCTTTCATTTTTCTTTTCTTCACAATTATTATATGTTTCACTATCATTATTTCTCATGTTGCGCCGCACTGTGTGTTTATCGGTCTTCTCAGCGTGCGATTTCCCGCTGCTTCTTTTTCGTAATCCAGTACATTAATTCATAACATAAACTTGACCATGTGCCATGCCTTCTTTTAATGTGTTTCTTATCGCTCCCTTTCCATTCCATGGCCAGTGTCTAGCTTCAACAAGTTCATAGACCAAATCAAGCGTCACGACACTAGAGCCGGGCGAGCGTCGCAGTGCGCGTTTTCTGCCACTCAGTCCCGGCGCCGTGCGTTCCTCGCGCCTGTGCGCGTACCCGAGTTGCATGTAGCCGGTGGCTGCCTGCCTGTTCGAAGTTTCGCCAATTTAAGCAGCTTCTTGTCCTGCGGCTACGTGTGAATAAGGCTGACACCGGGCTCCGTTGCCTACGTCCGGCACTGCGGCACCGAGCAGTAGCCTACCATGCTGCACGCCTTCAAAAGCAGCCACTACCTATTGTAGCGCTTTCAAATGCTGTCAAGCTGACGCCCAAGGCGGTAAGACCTCACCACTTAATCAGAACCGCAGCCGACTTTAAACTTTCGTTTTCAGTTCGCTTCGGCGCTTCCGAAGCCGCCAATGCGGTCGCTGTGTCCACGTGATTCCTCATGCCACGTCACGCCGATGGTGGCGCCAGCCTTTCCTGTGGTCCCATTAGTCGAATGAAAACGTTGCCCGCCGCTCTGCTGTGGGCGGGGCGGACTGCACGGACGCGCAACTCGGTTGTCAACGCCGCCGCGAGCAACGTTTCCCCAAACGTGCCTTCGTAGCCTGTGCCAGTCTATGAACAGCAACTGCAAAATTTACATGGGCAAGCCGTCCATAAGTAAGTCAAAGGGACGTATACAATGCGTTAACTGATCTAGGATTTTTACCTCGTGGAGTTATCGTGTCAACACACCTCGACAGATCATTTCCTTTATTTGCTACTAAAATTGGTAATGTTTCACTGCGGCGGTGAAATAGCCCAGTCCAGCTGCGTCGGCCAACATTTAACCATTTAAGCCTGAGCTTTGGCCTCGTTTGCCTTCTGCGATGGCGCGTACTCACAGCGGGGCCGACATTTGGATCGCGTCAGGAAGGAACGCAGTAGAGCTGGCAAAATTTAATAAGAATAACGTATGCGTAACTTAAGAAAATATCCCTGAAACAACTCTAAATTCCTCCATGGCTGAACAAAAATTTCTGTGCCAGTGCCCAAGAGAGGAGGCTCCACTAGAAAGAATATGCAAAATGGAAAAAAAAATTATACCAAGCTGCCCGAACGTTGAGTCTAAAATGTTTTTCCTTAAAGGAGAAAAACGGCAGCGGAATAAGAAAACAATGCTTTATATATTCTCCACAGATCACAGGGGAGGGCGCCAGACCAGCCGCGTGACGATAAAAGTTGGCGTTCGACAACGTAATCGGGTAAAAATCGGGTAACCAAAACTATTTTATTCGTGGGTGAAAACATCATCCACCAAACAAGTAGCCACGCAATGTAATCTGCAGCTAACCGTTTGAACGCTTGTCAAATTATAACAGCTCAGGACTATCGTAGCAGAATGGTACCCACGCTGTTATAGATAGTCGCGTATGTTTAATTGCTCCGCAACTTAGAACTAAAGGATAATAATGATATGTCACATTAGTGAATGGAATTTGCAGAAGTACACAACTGATCTTTACAAGAGGGAACTGTTGGGCCGGTTGGTTAATTGACATAATAAACGAGTTTTGCGCAAAGACCATGCACACACAAGAAAGAAGACAACATGGGCGCTTAATTGCTTTAACTGTTTAATGAGCATCCTACACACGTATAGCCCTCCCAGACCCCGAGCGCATGCGCACGCGTACAAGGCATCAAGTAAGTTTGAGTAAAAAAAAAAAAACGCGTCATCTGAGTAAGCGTGAAATAAATTTCTGCTCGGCCTCGCACAGAACGTGTCACCGACACAATTCAAACAGTCTTTCTAATGTTGAAAGCTTCCAGAGTATCATGTGCCGTTTGTTACCTGCCTCTACCCAAAATCCTCCCGTCTGAACGGGTAGTGTGATACTACCCGTTCAGAATCATTATTTTCTATGCCTTTTGCATGTTCTCCGACGATCATTGTGTAGGACCAAACACGCGCGCACACATCGCGCTGCGTGCTCCGTCCGCCACAGCGCCAGCAGAAAGTCCGGCCATGCCGACTTACACCACTTCAGTACGTCTCCCAGAACCGCTTTCCACGTAAAAGACACCACGTCTCACTAAATAGACCGCTCGAGCGCGAAAACAAACACCAGAAACTAGCGCCGAGCGTATGCCTTACGCACAAGAAATCGCCCAAGCATGCCGACTGGCCATAGTTGGCGCACTGCGTAGGCAATATGATGGCGCCCATGAGAAAACGCTCTATAGAATGCTTCGCGCCCATACACAAACATCGCCGATTCGAAGAGCGGATCAGGTACGCTTGCACGTAAAAAAAAAACATATAAAAACATGCTATGTGAACAAACGGTTGCCCTTGCTGATACGTAAAAAAAATTGGATGGAGTTTTACGTGCCAAAACCACAATCTGATTATGAGGCACGCGTAGAGAACTCTGGCAATTTTTGACCAACTGGGGTTCTTTAACGTGCACCTAAATCTGTGTACGCGGGTGTTTTCGCATTTCGGCCCCCTCGAAATGCGGCCGCCGTGGCCGGGATTCGATCCCGTGACGTCGTGCTTAGGAGCCCAACACCATAGCCACGGCAGATATTGATACCTGAACAACTTTCTGCGCAAATGAACATTCAAGCAGGTCAAACTCAGTCAAAAGCGACCACAGGTCGAACTGCGGAGGCAAAGAGAATGAATTTTGGAGGACGCTTTAAGAGTGGAGCGCGTTCAAAGATCCCCGACTACTTCCCGGCAACCGCAGCTTATGTACCCGTAATGCCTTCCTCGAAACGCTGGCGGCGAGCGCTGTGCACGAAGCCGAGCTTTCTGGTTCTCCTTTTATGCGAAGCATATTAACGTAGGTTTCGGGCCTTCGCGCGACGCCCGGCGGTAGCCACCATTGACCCTGAAGTGGGGTCACGTGACATGACGTCACGTGATGACGTCACACCGGCTGCAGATGGGGCCTCATATCGCGCCGTCGGGCGTCGCCCGGCGGAGGCCTCCACGCTTCGGTTCGCGCCGACCATCGCTGCATCACGTGATATGTGACGTCACGCCAGGGATGAAGCGGCGCGCGCCCGCCGTCGCGTCAGTCTCTGTGCCCGCAACCGCGCCAGCGTCTTTGCGCCAGGCGTTGTTAAGAATGGCGAGCTGCGAAACAAGATTGCCACACAGTTACGACAGGGCGACACGACGCGCACCTCCCCCTCTCCGTCGCTGCAGCTGGGAGGCGTTCGAAGAAGCGGCCTTTGCGCTGGAATCCGCCGCCTTCCACCCGCCCCATCGACATTGTGACGGAACGAGTTCGATGTTTGAACAATGTTTCCGGAGTTCCCCAACGCGGAGCTGATTTGACACGCATGGACAAGCTGCCGCGGGAACGACGTATTTTGGGGCTTCTCACGGTTCTGCATGACGCAAAACAACGAGCGACCCTCGATCGGCACCGATAGTTCCCGGAACGGCACCCCGCCAACGCCGTCGTTTGGGCTTCGGAATGTGTGTGCCTTTGTGTCTGTAAACTGATCTGCAGAGCAGCGGCGAGTTGGTGATGAGTAAACGAACAGTCGCCGCCTCGTATGGCCGGCGGATCGAGTGTATAAAAACGGTGGTTGTGCGAATGCTGAGGGCACACTTCTCTTGAGCAGTCATGTTAGACTGAGTCACTTCTCTCATGCAGTCATGTTGGACTGATACTCTTTTTCTCAAGCAGTCATGTTAGACTGATTTAATTTCTGTAAATAAACCCTTTTCCTCGTTCTCTATGAGAAACAGTTCTTCACTTCATCAACGATCTCAGCGTAAATAAGTTGGACGACGGCATGGGCCAGCAACCTTCGAATTCATGCCGTACTCCAATCTTGGCAAAGGACCACGGACGATGGGATTGAGCCCCCAATCCTGACAGCGTGTATGCGGTCAAGATGCCTCCAAACGCTAGATGCCTCCAAACGCACAAAAAATTGGAGGCTTATCAAGGTTAAGCCCAGTGGATGCTTCGCATCCACTGGGCTTAACCTTGATAAACCTCCAATGTTTTGTTCCCCCCCCCCCCCCCACGGCGGGCACCGCTGCTGCCGCGAGCGCCATCTCGATGGTGTTGCAAAGAACCAAGGCGACAGCTGGAACCCGCAAATTTTCTGAAGCACTTTGAGAAGTTCAATTACTTCAGTAACATCCATATATGCGCCAGCCGAAGGGCCTGCGTGGTTCGGGATTATTTTTCTACATCGCCGCCAACACCGGATTTCCTGCGACACGGGACCCTCGACGCTGTCGCGTTAAAAAGCCGCCGCCACTTTTTTGTCAAAAAGGGGGCGGCGTTTATTTTCGGTCTGCGCTACATTTCGTCCAAGCACCGAAGGCCTCCGGTTGCCTCCAATTTTTCTCGACACACACTTGTGCACAAAATGGAATAGAAGAACCAAAGCTTTGGACAGATTTTGTCCCAACTGCAGCACGGTCAACTACCTGCCAACCCTCCCGATTCGCCCGGGAGACTCCCGATTTTTGACTGAACTTTCCGATTGTACGATCATGCACTGTCTTATCTCTCCCGAAAAGTGGTCTCTGTTCTCGCAATAATGGTTTTTGCGAAACCGGCACTGCGGAATCTACAGCCACATCGTAATCAGATCACCAACAACGGCGGCACTAGTACCATCGGTATCGTCGACTAAGCAGCCGGCTACGGTGCCTAGTAAGCCGACCAAAGCCAGAGCCAATGTAGATGTTGCACCCTCCATGCTGTAGATTGTTGCTGCTGCTTGCTCGTGCCAGTGGGGCCCTGGAATAGGGGCTCCAACCATCGTGCCTTGTTTTATTTATATTAATAAAGTTTTACTCTCTCTCTCTCTCTCTTGTGTGTTTGGTTAGTATTGGCTAGGCCTTGTTTGTGTGGTGCGCCGTGTAAAGTTAGAATCCTCGTGTGCTTGATGCCATGCAGCTATCAAAGCCCTAGAAAAGGTATGTGTAGAAGTTTTTGCGATCTTATACTTCTGAATTTCTGTGCTTTTTGACATCAAGAAAAAGAGAACATTTTGCATTTTGTACAACGTGTGTATGCGACGTCGGCATGTCTCACGGTGGCAAAGGTGACTTGAAACTGCACGTTTCCACTGCGAAGCATCAAAGCTATGTTCGCACCGCTGAGCAGCAAGACAACTTAGTGAACTTTCTCCGGAACAACTGCGACGACAGTGTCGTACTTGTGGAGTGCCTGTTTACGGGATTCCTCGTCGAACACAACCTACCCCTTAGTGTCAGCGACCACGTTGGGCCTCTTCTACGGAAAATGTTTCCGAAATGCGACGAGGCGAAGCGTTATGGATGTTAAAAAAAATAAATTATGGGATTTAACGTGCCAAAACCACTTTCTGATTATGAGGCACGCCGTAGCGGAGGACTCCGGAAATTTCGACCACCTGGGGTTCTTAAACGTGCACCTAAATCTAAGTACACGGGCGTTTTCGCATTTCGCCCCCATCGAAATGCGGCCTCCGTGGCCGGGATTCGATCCCGCGACCTCGTGCTCAGCAGCCCAACACCATAGCCACTAAACCACGGCGGGTCGTTATGGATGTCGACGCAACTCTAAAGAATGCGGAGGTGGCCAACCTGAAATTTATTTCACAGGCATCGCTCTCGAGTCTTCGATTATTCAGTTTCCCTCAGCTGCTGCCGCGAGATTCCAACGAATCTGCTGAAGACTCTTTAGCTGCTCTCGAAGCTGAGCTTGCCACACTACAGGCGTAGTCTTCCAACGGACATTCTGAATGAACAAAGTTGGGACGTGCAGTGGTCTATGGTTGGAAAAAGGAAAAACACTGATGGAAAACATGTTTCACCGAGTTGCTCAGGTGATGCTTGATTTACTCGTGATACCGCATAGCAACGCAGAGTGTGAGAGGATTTTCAGCGTGGCGTAAAAAAGTAGGACTGAATTCCGCTCATAAATGTGCCACACAACCCTCCAACACCTGCTGCTAGTGAAGGGACGTCAATCTGGACCATGTTTTGAGCAAAGCTACTCAGACAAATTTTGGAAGTAAGCAAAGCCTGCGACTGCAAGGTCCCTGCAACAGGACTCAACGAACACTGAATGAAAGTTTGAACGAATTCCCCCCCCCCCCCTGTCCCACCGGAAGTTGAAACAGTGAATGCAACCCCCCCCTCCCCATTGGCGCGCGCATAAAAGGTCTTCCGATTTTAGATCTCGCCAGGCTGGCAGGTGTGCAGTCGGAGTCGGAGACAATGACGGCTTGATTTTGGTCACGCGAACATAGCCGATTGATCACGTAAAAAAATTCGTCGCGAATAAAGCTTTAATCGATTAATAGAAATGTAAATCGATCAATTGCCCTGCCCTACACTATATCCAAGTCACTCCGAAAACTTAACAAAATCAGCTTAATTATTTATGACCACACACTCATATGCGGACATTCTAACATGCGACGTAACATCGCTAGTGATGTCATTTATGTACACTATAAACAGAAGGGGCCCCAATCCTGGGTAACACCAGAGGTTGCCGAAGAACTGCCATTGAGAACTGTTGCCTAGAAAAGATGCTCTCCACATATCCATGCAATTTCATTAGCATATTGTAAGAGTTGGGGTCGGGCATGAATTAAGTGGTAGCTGGCCCATGCCGTCGTCCGACTCATCGAGAACGAGGAATATGGGATTTTTTTACAATATCTACGTGAAGGATGGAGAACGTTACACTTCATCAGTCTAGCATGACTGAAAGAGAATGCACACCAAGCAGCCTTAAACGGCTGCTTAAAAACACTCTGTCCTCCTTAGATGCCTAGGTGAGGGAAAATTGCCGTTCAACCTTCGACCAATGGGACGTCCAAAGACATCGTAGCCGACCCGCCTTTGAGGGGGAGGGTTCACACATTCACTTGCGCACTTTGGTTTCACTGAACACACCGAGTAGAGAGGGTTCTTGTCAGTGGCGTAGCTAGGTCGTCTGGCACCCGGGGCCCATAGGTCTTTTGTCACCCCCCTCCCCGGGTGTAGCCGGCGGAAAGAGGGGTGTCTTCAGACGTATATGACACCCCCCCTCCCTCACTGGCCCCTTGCACCCGGGGCCCACGGCCCCCCGGCCCCCCCTGTTGCTACGCCACTGGTTCTTGTAAACAAGGGTCTTGACCCGAGCAGGCGCCTCTTGATCCGAGAGCTGACCCCGCAGTCAGTAGCCGCCGCGTCTGTCCATTGACTATGACGACCTCTGGGGCCCGTGGGAAAGCACCGTAAAACATCCCCTTCCAGGAGTTCCCCCGCTCCAAGCAAACCGTGAAGGCGACAGCGAATCGACTAACAATACTCGGCCCGCCGAACGTGGCTAGACATGCCGGCGCCGTCGGGCTGTTGAGGCGGCGCATTGTTTACAAAGTGAGTCGTCGCAGCGGGCTGGGAAGGGTTTGGAGGTCGCTTTTCCGAAGATCGCCAGCCTCCGCAGCCCGATCGTAACAATATATGTTAAAACGCGCAATTTACCGGAGACTTGTTTTCGCTTCATATATAATGGAGAGAGGGAGAGAGAAAGGCGTCGGAGCTAATTAAAGGGGTCTCGCAAGGCATCCAATATCCGAAAGTTTTAGCATACCGCGACCTCTATACCGTTACCACTTGTTCTTAAAGCTCCCTATACTGCGTTAAGAAGGTCCCATTTGTCAAATGGTATAGGTGGAGCAAAATATAAATGCTCACAACAGCTGAAGTGACCCGAATTAACCTTGCCGCATTTACAAGGAAAACACAAACAAAAATCTAGTGCCTGTATAACGCAGATTGGCCATTTATGGACTCAAAATTTCTCTCTTTTTAAGCAATGATTGCCGGAAAGTGTGCACGACATTCCCGACGCTTTCGTAGTAATCTTTTGTTTCACGTGTGCAGGAACAACCGAAGGTCGGAATACCGGCGCACAGAGAATTATAGAGTTAGCACAACTGCGACCAAAAGCTGTGGGATAAGAAAAATGACGAAAGGAACAGGACAGACACACTGAGGAAAAATTCAGCGATAAGAAGAAATTTAGACATACACGATAGGTGCAATAATGAAGCTTTAACGGCAGCCAGGAGTGCACATTCAATCAGGCGACATAAGAAAGGCGAGATGAGCCACGACAGGAGATGAGAGCGCAGCTATAAAGAATTGGCCCCACGAGAATGCACGAAGCACGGAACAGAAAGAATGCAACGCGTCTTGGCACGAGCTCGAGTGAACGACAGTCGTCTGCTCGCCTCGGAACGCGCAGTGAAACATGCTCCGTGCCTGCACAACAGTTCCACGAATGGTTTTATACAAAAAGAGGCCGTCGATGCGCCTGGAGCCAAGTGACGCAAACGCGGAATAATCATCCACACTGCAAAACGCATGTTTGTGTATATTCGTAACTTTTAAACACAAAAATTTGAAGTCGAGATAACTTGTGAGATCGATTTAGTTGGTCACACACACATCGTCTATAAAATATCAGCGGCGAATATCGCTTAGAACATATTTAAAATCAATTTTAAGGTAGGTGCGCGCAGCCAACAGCAAAACAGAGCACCTCGCGACATTGACATCACGCGGGATCGTAAATAGCGAAGAAAGCGCCACGTCATGTGGCTACGTCACGAATATTCGTTCATAGAGTTTCTCACTACATTACCTAGAGGCATAGAGTTTCATTATAGTATACCTAGAGGCAAATCTGGCGCTGCGATCGTTCAACCTACATGGGAATGATGGGAAGTACAGGCTTCAGATTGGCATTCTGTTGACTGGCGAACTAGTGTACAAGTATTTTTTTAAAAGTTTCGGTTTCGCTCCAAGCGCAATTGCTATAACCTACAGTTGGACAGTGCAACGCAAAGCTCTCTGCGTTTGTTAGGTAGCTCAGAGTGGCGATAGCGCGCTGGGCCAGCGACTGGGACGATGCTTGTGTCGCGGTGTGGCGTCGAAGCCGTGACGAGAAAGCGGCGGCATCGTAAACGTTGAAAGAACATGTTTTGAGCGTTTAGACCTTTGTTTGTTAAGTGTGTTAGGTTGGCACTGTAGCGTTACGTGCTTTATGAAACTTCAGAATAGAACAAAGAAGGCACTACTGATACAAGACATATACAATTGTACTTCTAGTGGCTTGACAATCAAATTTTATTGGGGGCTTCATTATGTGCTCGTTTATGTGCTCATTGAAATGCGTGTTTTAGGACTTTGAGAACACAAACTTACTTGTGGTAGGAAAGATAGCTGCTTCCTAGCTGTAGTCTAGTGTCGCACAATGGGTACCTGCAAAGCCACGCTGTAACGCTTCGGAAGCGGTACGCCAATATAAAATATGATGGGGCATACTCGTAGGAGGCCACTAGCGTCCTACCTAGCACGGCAGCAGATGTGCTTAAAATTACTTGAAGGCGTTCAGCAATTGTGACAGCCGACGCAACCTTTCGAAAGAGCGAGAGAGTTCGCAAGTGCCTGTCGTCTGCGAGAAAAGTCTCGCGTTTGCAGCGAGCAGGCTTCGTAGCAGACGACACTTGTAGAATTCCTCTCAAGGGCGCAACGCTTTGTCACAATACAACATTTTTATTTCCAGAAATACTTGATGAGTATTTTTATACAAGTACATGCACGGTTGTTTTGCTGTTGCAAAAATGAATAAATAATTATTCTTTGGCGTTAAATTGGGAACAGAATCGCACGAGTATGCATACCCTGGTGTGTCCTGCTGACAAACCATAGTAAACCATGCTTCCATCTCAACGTCATGCAAAGTTTATGTAGCGTGTTGTGCATTATATAACATACTGCGGAAATAGAATTAGATTTTACGCGATAATATTTGAGTATAGCGTTGTTTACTGCGCCAGAAGCAAACGCCACTAGTCTAAAGACCGAAGTCAATCCGAAGCCTGTACTTCCCATCATTCCCATGTAGGTTGAGGCAACGTTCTTAGACATACTTCAGTTTCGCAGCTCCCTAGGCGAGCCCATTGGCCGACGTGGCCGAAACGGGTGTCACTGAAACTACCGGCGCTGCAGTCGCGTCTTTCGTCATGCGCCGCGCGTCGTCTGCTCCTGCTGCGACGCGTCGTTTGCACCAACAGGCCTGTAAACGCTTATCCGTCGGTAAATGTAGTTTAGATAAGCAGTATGAGTTTTGTGACAAACCTGCCGCGCGTAAGTAACGGGGACTTCACGGTGTCTGTGCACTATCGGCGCTGCAGTGACACATCTCTCACGCAGCGCGCATCGTCTACTCCTGCGATGTCATCTCTGCGGTGGGTCGTTTTCCCCAACTGGCCTGTGCCGTTTGCTCTTTGACGACTGTGTTTTGACTGCCCTAACAATATTTTATGCCAAGGACCTTTGAATGACATGTCTAGCTAGTCTTTAGAAGCTGCAACTACACCGCAAATGAGAGGTTGTGCACTGCGATTCCGCTTTTCAACCAACTTTTTCCCTATAAAAGCGCCACGGTGCTCCCTTCAACGGGGGCTTTGTTTTTTGCTGCTTATTCTTAAGATGTGTATTCATTAAAGACGGCGAGCGCCTGTGCAGACGTAGGGACATTAACGCATCACGCCCAGCAGATCGCTTGAGACAACGGTGTGGTGAATTGATATCCACCCCCGTCAACGCTTCGCCTAATAAATTTAATTGACACATGTATTTTTTATAGTTGTCCGCGGATATTATGGGACGTGCAAATGAGTTGGAAGTGATCTGTGAGCAGTGACAAGGACGAAGTTAAATACTATGAGCATATTTATGTCAAAGCTTAATTCATTTTCTTTTTGACGAACAAAACAAACAACAAACACAGTGACACTTTTTATTTACTTTGTGCACAAAAAAGTAATTTTGAGCTACTTTTGCTTAAAGCAATTTTGCCCTCTTTCTGGCTGCTTGCACCTGCTCAGTCAGCGAGTTATCGACGCCAATCAGCACAGGTTATAATTGAAATAAGCTACGCTAGCTCACCTGTCCATATTTGTGCTTGAGCAAATGGTTGCGTACACACTTCAGTGCATGTGGCACATCACACAGGAAATAAAGGTACGAGCTCTCAGGCAGGCATGGATGTGCAATCTTGTGAGAAGGTGAGGTTACGCTGCCGCTGATTCCCATCTGCTGCCACATCGAGCGATTGTTCCCAGCCCCGTCACTGACTACGGCGATCACCATAGCACCATGTTTATGCGATTGCATTACTGCTTGCAACACCAGCTCTGCTAAAATCTTGCCAGGCGCAGCACCTTTCGTGCCAAAGGTGGCAATCGGTTGCACCCAGCTCTCCAGAAGTGGTACGAACATCAGCACGAGCGCATGATCTGCAAGTTGGTCAGTTCCTTCATTTGAAATACCGCCGTAGTCCACAAAACCATCAAGTTTGAAGGTTGACTTATTGAAATCGTACGCCTGGCGTAACTTAATTTCATCCAAAATCAGTGTGCCGAATGTCTTCCCATCTGCTCTGTTGCCCAGCTGTTTTCCAATAGCTTCCATACAGAGAGGATTGAAGCATGGTATTCCTTTCAGTATTTGTGTGAGACGGCTCAGGGAGGGCAAGGGCAGCATCTTCATGTCAGACAGAAGCTTATATGCTCGAGGGCTCGCTATCCTCAGCATTAAACAATTCAGAAGCCAGTCCGCATTGTACCGCGCGCCACACGGAGACTTTGCTTTCAATTGTTTAAACGATGTCATAAATGCAAGTCGCTGCAAAGGCGGAAGTTCGGCCAACGCTTCCTCGATTCTGTTATCGGGCATTTCAGAAAGCCTTTTCTTCAGAGCCAAAATTTCCATCTTTTGCTTTTGATGCGCAGCAGCCGCCCTAAGCAGCCTCTTCTTCACATTGCGTAGTTTCCGATATCGCTTGAGCGTTGCGCTCGGAGCCTTAATGCTCAGTCGAAGTTTCCTCTGTAGACGGAGACAACGCGCGCAGACTAGCCTGCTTTGTAAGTACATTGCACTGCTTGTGATGCATATTATCTGATGTTGCCGAGTCACGCTGGCCTTCTTTCACGCCCGCACATATGTTCAAGCTGTCTGCTTCTCTCAGGATTCTTTCCACCCTTGCAATTAAACTCTCCAGCGTCTTGCGGCGGTGCGGAAAAAATGGTGATCGGCGGCATCGTGTCTAAGGCCGCTCGTGCAGCCGGGGGCAAAACAGCACGGCATAAGGAACTTTTTGCTGTCATGAGATGCGGAAACGCTTCTTCAAGAAGCTTTTCAAGCGAGCAAATCGCGACACATCACACAACACCTACAAAACGGTGAAGGATAGCGGCTGACGGTGCAGCGCAACAAACATGAAACCAGAAGTGAAAGCAGAAGTCAAGTTTCAAGTTCCTTACCAGAAACGCACTTACAATACATAGCTCAGATATCACAATATTTCACAACGAGGCTCAAAATTAAGAACTGTGAAATAACTACTTCTTAAAATATAAAACAGAAATCTACCAGAAATGACGCAACTTCTATCAGAAACGAAACAAAAAGTGACGAAAGACGCGATCGCAGCGCCGCTAGTTCGCGTGACCACCACTTCGGCCATCTCCCGAGCGGAGCTGTGAAACTGAAGTATAGTCTAAGAACGTTGGGTTGAGGCGACGCTCATGAGAACCCCCGTAGACACTAGCGCCACATTTCCCTCTAGGGTATTTTTAGAAACTCTATGCCTAGAGGGAAATCTGGCGCTGCTGCGCTGTGGTATGCGTGGGAATGCCGGTATATTGTGGATTCGGATTGGCATCGTTCTCGTAGAGACAGGACACCTTGAAGACGCGCTTGGCAAGTACCGTTCCGTCTGTCACAATGATTCATTTTCTACTAGAACAGCACGTGAAAAGCTGTTTTAGCTTTATTATTACGCGAAAACATGTTTTATTTAACTATGAGAACTTGTTATTGTGTGTACGACTACATGTTACGTAAAAAGTATCAGCGGGCCGCTAAAGTTGGAGGACAGACGGCAAGGTTCGCGCTCGCTTTGAAACAGTTGGTCGTCTGTTCTTGCTTTTCTTCGCTTGGTCATGCATCGTGGGTGAGTAAACATGTAATATGCGTGAATGGAAACATTTTATGAAGATTTTACTTTGAGGACGCGTTATTTGCGTAGCCATATCCACGTTTTAGACGAAGCCTCTTACAACACCAGCCAACACGAGCCTCGCAGACACATATACCGTCATTCCCATGACGGCACGGTGCCCCCTTAAGAAACTCCCTTAGACGGTGGCGCCAGATTACCCTCTAGGTGCTATAGTGAGAAACTCTATGTTTTCGTTGGCTGCCATGCTGCTTGCATGTGCTCTTCTCCTTGTTGTTTGTTCTAGCTGTTGTAGTGGGACGCTCTCCGTGTCGCTGCAACTGCAGTTTTGATCGTGTCCATAGGAATATTTCCCACACTATCAGCTTGACTGCGCTGCCACAACGTTCAACGCCGATTTGTTGTGTCTTACCATTGATCGTGGCCGATGCGAAGGTTTTGTTGAGGTTCGTCATCGCCATCGCCGGCCGCAATATCTGAGTCGCTAAGTGATTGGCTGCGTCTAAAGCGCGAGACACATGGTGCGATTTTCCGTGCGATCTGTCGTACGGCGCGTCCTGTGCGACTTGCCGCATGCGGTGATTCAGGACACATGGTACGAATGAGCGAGCGGCGGGTAGCTCCGCCCAGAACCGGCGCTCTGCGTGGAAGTTCGGAATGCTGCGTAACTTCGAACAGAAAGGGAAAGCAACCGTATTTGCACAGCTATCTTGCTTGAAACAAACGATGACAATATAAACACGTCTATGCGAGCACTGTAGACGTGTTTCCGCAAGGCCGCGTTAGCAGTATCGGATCCGTTGACAGCCGCCGATGGCCAGGAGCCGGCAGGCATAGCTCGCTAGGCCATCAAATCCGACACCGGTTGCGCTTGTGGCACGATCGCTTGCAGCTCGTATAACGAAGCGCCTATGTTAGTCGGCACAACGTGTACACAGTTATGTCACCCTTAAATTGCAGCATATTTGATTTCATTGGCGCCGACTGAAGCGAACGACCATGCGAGGCGAGCTTGCGATCGCTGGGAGACGATGTAGGCCTAGCTCGCCGGCCGTCTATCCGGGGCCGAAGGTCCTTGCGATGCGTCCGCAGCTCGTAATAAAGCGCCTAAATTCGTCAGCACAATCAATGCCTGAACATTTATGTTTCTCTTAAGTGAAAATACGGTTAGTTTTCCCGGTGCCGTAAGTAGCGATGAGTAAACACGCCAGTCAGGTGAGCCGCTTCGTATACAGACGATTGCTGGCGCGTCCGCGCTTACCGCGTCCGAGGAGAAATCACGCCAACGATTTACTATTTCGCACAACGTTTCATAACTCGCACTTTTTCGAGGTCACTTTATTCTAGAAGTTATTTCGTGTCAAAAACAAATTGTAGCCGATTTATGTGCCGCCGTCAGCGGTGAAAGAGGCCCGCGTTTCGACCAGGGAGAGGAAAAAAAAATTGGAGGACGCTTAAGCTTCGCCTTCAAGAGTGGGACGCGACAGCGTTCCCGTCGACCCGCCAAGGGGTATAAGACAATGCGCTACGGCACAGCAATCACTTACGATGCGCCCCGCATCGGACTTAGCGCCCACCTATCACGCGGTGAGCGTCGAGCAACGCAGCGTTGGGCGCGGCAACGAAACGTGCGCCTGAGCGAACGAAACGAACCAAAGAACTCGGTGTCTCGGAGGGGAAACGATCTACGCCAGCCAAACGTCGTGATCGGCACGGGCAGAGAGATAGATAGTAATCTAAACCGGAAGCACGGCGAAGCGTCGTCAGGGGAGAGGGAGTCCCGCGACGCGCCTGGCAGCGGTCCCAATGCGCGCGCGGCGCGCCTCCTGTCGGGGCAGCGCCGTACATTGAGAGGAGGGGGTCTTCTGTGTTTGCCGCAAGATGGCTCTGCGTGTGCGGAAAGCGCAGAAGAAATGCAGCGGAAACGCACTTCGCAACTCGTGTAATTGTGACTTCTGTACGTTACATGTTCATAATTACCGATATACACCGCAGTATAACTTTCCACGGCTCGTTTCGAAGGCAACACCGCATTCACTAGAGGCGCGTTTGCACCGCTTGGAAGCATCGAACTCGTGGCTGAGTGGTAGCGTCTCCGTCTCACACTCCGGAGACTTGGGTTCGATTCCCACCGGGCCAATCTTGGAAGTTGCTTTTTATTTATGAAGCGCCTGCCGTGATTTATCGCTCACGGTCAACGCCGCCGACGCCGACACCCGACGCCGACGACACCGGCTTTTCTGCGACACGAGCTCCTTAACGCTATCGCGTTAAAAAACGGACGTGATCAGAGCGGCGAGGCGCCCGCTCGCCGTCCCCGCCCCGCCGGGTGTACCACGTGGCCATGACGTTCACGCTACCGGCGTTGTCATTGGCTGCGGTCGTCCGACCGATGCGGCAGTCGCACGACAATATTCAGCAAGTAGGTCGTGCACGCTAGTGCACGCTGGCTGCGCGTCAGAGCATACGTCATGGCTTTTTGCGAACACGTGACCACTTTGTTTACATTCCTGTTTCTTCCGTCTCGTTGCTCTCTGGAACCGAAACTTCGACTGGTCGCTACAAAATGACTGCCGTGATTACTGGGTCATTAACTACTTATTAAAGCAGAAAAAACCACGGGGATTTTTTTTTGTGTCAGTACTCCTGTAACGCCATTTGAATCGCTCGTGCCGATCCACACCGCGCGGAATACACACGGATGTGAACAACTCGAGGAAGGGCACCGAGCGTGGCAGGCCTCGTCTGGCTAGCTGCGCGCTTGGAGTGTCCGGAGATCAACGTGCTCTTGGAAAACACGCCTAGATTACAGCTTGTTTCAACGGAATAACGAACGACGAAATCACGTTAAGTAAGTCTGGCTTTATATTAATTCAATGGGAGTCCATTGGCAGAACGAGGATGCGTCCGACTGCCGGGCGCGGCAGTCCTCGGTGCCGCCGTCTTCTGGGTCGCTGCGGCAGGCGGTCTCCGCGCGAACTGTCGCAGCTTCGCACTTTGAACAACGGAACTGCGACTCTCGCAAACCCGCTGTGGCGAAAACTCGTTGGCCCGTGGGAATCGGCGGGAGTTGGGCTTCCTCGCTTTTACTGCACCACGTTGGCGCTCGGTGCTGGTTTCTCGCCGCGACCACCTCTGTCTACAACGGTCCGCGCAACGGGTCACTGGGCTGAAAGGTGGCCTCTCTCTCTCTCCTGGCGAGCGGGAGACGAGGAACTCGCTTCTCTCCCCGTTCGCAGAGCTCGCAGCGTCGCCTCTTCTGACGCCCGAGCCGCGCTGCTGCTAAAGGACCTCTGTTTATCAAAGCTGTGCTGACAAAAAAAAAGCGCCTAGAGAATAGGATACGTAAGGCAGAGGAGCACAGAGGTTAACCATGCAGCGTATAACACGTTCGGTTGGCTACGCTGCACTGGGGGCCAGGGTAGAAGATTGGGCAGGAGTGCTCGGCTAATCGCAATTCAGAGGCCTTTTCCGTCGTCCCTTTGTCTCTGCAGCTCTTTTCATTTTTATGCGAAGCATACTAGCCGCACAACCACGCTCTTTCTCGCTGCGCCGCGCGCGGCCGCGTAGCTACCATATGACGTCATAACAGCTGCAAAAGCGGAGGCTCAACTCGTGCGCTCGCTTGCGGCCGCGTAGCTACATAGCCGGGTCTCAGCTCGTGCGCTCGCCTGCATGAGTTGTTTCTTCGTCTAGCCGAACCAAATATAGCCAAGCAACAGCAGTTCACCAGGCTAACCAGTGGTTCAACAACTAAAATAAAGGCTAGTATGCTTCGCATCCTGGGCTTAACCTTAGCTAAGCCACAGCCATTTTTTTGTTTCAGCGCTGGAACGTGTCTTTGAGAAAAGAAGAAGAGACCGTTGTGAAAACAAATTGTCCGCACGAGCTTCAGAAAAGCAACTGACCGTCCGCGTTCTCGCATAAAGCCCCGATTAAAAAAAAAAACGCACACCGGCGCTTGTAGAGCAGCTCGGACTGAAGTCCCGCCATTAGTTATCTTGCGTGTGTATATATATATATATATATATATATATATATATATATATATATATATATATATATATATATATATATATATCACATTCTTATGAATAAACAACTATCTCATAGCCAACGCCTGCGTTGTTTTATATGTCATTGTTTTTCTGAATGTTGAGATAACAAAAAAATATACAGACAATTGCGACATTCCGTAGCGCGAAATCCGAGCGAAGCGTGTTTTCCTTTCGCGATATGCACACTGGCTGGCGTGGACAATGTGCCTCGTGCGGCACGTTGCAAGCGGAGCCACTGCGTCGCTAACCGCGGGAGAGGCAGCGCGTGGGCGGTGACGAGTGGTGTCACAGCAGCCGCCGCAGACAGACCTCCGTTCATGCAGCGCTTTGTTTTCATATTTGGTATCGGTGGAAGCGCTCGCCGCATGCCTTATTGATGACGCCATCTGGTAGCAATTGTCGCCGCAGTACACGTCTTGCACGGCACTACGCTTTTGTTCTCACGCTTCCGCCATGCCCTCCTCCTTCGCTTTCCTCTTCGCGCTCTCTTCGCTATCGCCGTGCTCCACTGCGCTCTGCGTTCGCTCTCATCCTTCGCTGTGCTTGGTTACGCCGAGGGACGCCTATAGGCACGTCGATGTTCAGCGCATGGAGACAAGTCTAGCAAGACGTGATGCTTGCGAACTGCTTTTATACTCTAACAGCAACAAGGCTCCTCACGCAAGTGAATGGCCCCAATGACAGCAGTGCCTCTTCTCCAGCGTTGCGTGCGGCTGTCCGACAGCGAGAGGGAGGCTAGGGTCCTCGAAGAGTGCGGAAGCATTCGCATTGCGCTTTGCAGTACACGTTTTTTGGTTTGTTCAGTTCTAAACACCCAGAAACGTTCGCCTCCACCCGACTAGTGAAGTTACCCGGAATCCGTGGACACGAGCTTCGTGGCTCGGAAGCCGGATCAAGCGCGTCGGCTTTTATACAACAATCGTCGAAGGTTTCAGAGTAATCGCTGGTGCCCACACGTCTTCCAGAAAGTTCTACACCATTCGTGTCGCGCATGTATGAAAATAGATTACGCAAGGTTCGGTGACAGCAAACAGTAACAAGAACAATCGACAGCATTCGAGAAACTTCCGATACATGCAGGCGCGTCCTGCTCTGTGCATTCGTTAGACTGTGAAAAGCGGTCACCCGGAAAAGACAAACAAGTACACGTGTCAATATCAACCTCGGAACAAGAAGTGGCGGGGCCAATTCGTCGCATGACCACGCTCACACTAAATGGTCGCCCCCATGCTGTGTACGCGGAGACTGGCGAAGAGGCCCATCGGAGTGGCGCACGGGATACCAGCCAGCACATCCACTCGTAGCCAGCTTGCGGGCGAGCGCGCAAGGGGTGGAAGTAATACGCGCACGTATGATGGGGGAGAGTGCAGCGATCACCTTCAGTGGCCCGCCTCTCCCGCGCTTTGTGTATTACTGCGGGGGAGAACTAACCTGTCACCCGTGTCGAGCAACGGCGCAGGACCTGCCACAGCAAGGGACATCGTATGGATGTGCTTCCTCAACCAGACACTCGTGTCTGCCGCATATGCGGAACGAGCGACTGCTGGGCAGTGTGCGCCAGAGTGTACCTCGTGCTGGGGGGGGGGGGGGAACAGGCGACCACCGCAGCTGTGCACAGCGAACATCCGTCAGGCAACCGAGAAGGCGCAGCCCAAAGCGTAGGGCGATCCGGTGGTTTACATACGCGGAATCGAAGATTAGCGGCAAAGCGAAGCCGACAAAGGACTCCGTCACCCAACGATCGAAGCACGCTCCAAGACACAGCGATCAAGGTCCAGGCCTCGAGCGACAGTCCGATACATCAAGCAGGCGGATCACAGCTGTCCACTCCAGCCACCGCGGTACCGGCGGGACAGGCCACCTACGAACACGCAGGTAAGCTGGGCAAGGGTCGTGGCTCCCATGACCACCCCACTAACACAAAGTGAGGAATATCAGAGATAAATCGCAAAAAACGAGTAACTTAAATCCAGTCTTGCCGAACTACAGGCCGAACTCGCAGCACTCAAACATCTGCCGACTGGGGGGACCCAAAGCCAGAACACACGATACTAACCAACCCAAACACAAACAGACGCAACACAACACGGGGCGCAACACTCGGAGGGACCACACAGAGACCCAGCTCGAACTGCGCGGCGATGTGAAATCGACGAGCGCATCAAAGGGGTCGAAAATCACGGAAACAGGGAAGCCCCGGAGGCCGCGAACCCGACTTCCGGATCCCAAGGACACGGAGACGAATTTTGAGACGATGGCTAAGCACAACGCACGCAGTCAAGAGAATCTCGAGGCAGTGGAAATGCGGTTTCCTTCACAACAAAGAAGCTGCGCTGACACGATTCGTGGAAGCGCCAGATCTCATATGCTTGCAAGAAGCAGGCAAACCGAAACGCTCAGTAAGAGGATACACACTCCGCAAAAACACCAATCTGACGGGAAAGGCAATATTGGCTAGAAGGGATATCGTGGTGAACACTGAAACTATACCGGAAATACCACATCGCATAGCCACGGTATGGCCGATAAATCGAGGCCGCTAGAAGAACATCGTAGTAAATGTATACAGCTCGCCACGAGACCACAAGGCGGACTTCACACCCATTGTCCTACACATCATGAAGACCGCGAAACGAGGAGACAGAATCGCTAGGGGATTTCAACGCCTGGCATACAGTGGGACCACGGGAAAGGGACACGGTCAAAGGTATCAGCCTACTGAAGGCAACTCAGACTTACGATCTGATCCTCGTCAAGCAGCCCGACTCGCCCACCAGACTGGCACATAGCGTGGCAAGAGGCACGGCTCCTGACCTCACCTTCGTAAGCGATGAACGCGGACTAACCTAGACGAGACGCTAGGGAGCGACCATTCAGTGCTGGGCAGGGATAAGAAACGTGCATACACTTCGCGTTTTTTTTTTTTTTTACCTGCCAAAACCGCTTTTTGATTATGAGGCACGCCGTAGTGGGGGACTCCGGAAATTTCGACCACCTGAGGTTCTTTAACGTGCACCTAAATTTAAGTACACGGGTGTTTTCGCCCCCATCGAAATGCGGCCGCCGTGGCAGGGATTCGATCCCGCGACTTCATGCTTAGCAGCCCAACACCATAGCCACTAAGCAACCACGGCGGTTTTGGGGTATCTTGTATCTGTATCATGACACGTCTGGCAAGACGTATTTCAGTATCTGTATTCCCGATACATGAAGAAATGTATCTTGTATCTGAAGATACAAAATATTGCTCTCGCAATATCACCGCGCGAAGCTATAAACGTTGGCTGAACTTCGCTTCTCAAGCCGATATTGCTGCCACTAAGCGACCTTAATTTCCAGTGGCACTGAATTTTCTGTTGTCTGACCTACCATACTTCATGCTTAAATGTCATAGCTATTAGTGGTGCCGCCTGTATCGTGTTTCTGCGTATTCACTGTGATTGTGTGATACGGAACCGCCTTCTTATTCTACTTCGATATACATCTTTTTTCTTTGCTCACCCATAAATTTCTTACTGTTACAAATCAGTGGGTAATCGGAGCTATAAGTGCCAATAGCGTGAATAGCAGCAGTATCCTGCGATCCTTTGTGCCACTACAATACGTATGAAAGTTTTTGGCCTGCACAAGTTCTCTCGTAGAAGAAATATTGTAAAAGGATTGCACGCTAATGAATATGTCGCTAACGAACGCTTTACGCCAGCAGATAAGTAGGGCATGAAAGTTCATTGCAGCTTTGTGTGCTCGTTGTAGGCCCGATGCGTCACAAAAGATGTCGCTGTACCAGCGTTTTTGTTGCTGTACACCTGTCCGGCGCTCCGGTATCGCGTAAACGTTTACACACGAGGTGAAACTCCACAGAGGTATTTGTGACATCGTACAGAGGCTTCTTATTGACGTTCTTGCAATGAGATGATGACCCCCTAGCTGGTCGGTAAGCAGGGCAGCGACTCCCATCAATTACAAAAGCGACAAGCAAAAAACCGCTGACAGCGCAGCGTATACAGAACGTTCATGTTAAGCAGCTAAAGCAACGCCAATGAAATGTTTCGGAATGACAACATTAAACTTTAAGCAAAAAAGACAAATAATTTGAGACGCTAACATAGGTTTCATTGGCGTGAAACAAGGTTGGTCGGAGTTTTCTTAATTTTCAAGCAAAGATATTTCTGCATACGCGTTTGCTACTACATTATATAGATCTATAACATAACACATCTGCCAATGTATCGAAGTATCTTAAGATACAAATGGGAAGTATGTATCGGATGCAATAATTGCCGTGGCATCTTGTATCTGTATCTCAAATACTTATTGCCAAAGTATCTTGTATCGTATCATGATACAATTGCAAAGTATCTTTGCCCAGCCCTGCGACCATTACATTCTCAGTGTTTCCATTCAAACGGCAAAAAATAAACATCGATGGGCACGGTACGTCTGACAGACTGGAAGAAATTTAGGGAATGCCAAACTGAGACACGAAACGAGACTTAATTGACGGGCTACCTACGGGGCGCGGAGCCACCAGACAATGTATGACTACGCAGGAGTGATCGACAATCACCTGAGCCGCCTTTGGGAAGCCTAACCAAAAGATGGAAGAAACAACGGCACAACCGAAAGCACATGGAGCGCGTTGCACAACTCAAGAAGACAGCATACTGTTACGTTTCGCCTATGACGCGCGCTGTAGCCGGCGCGGATTCAACGGACGCCGGGGCTTCGTTCAAAGCGGCGGACATTTTGGCCCGTTCGGAGCGGCCGCGACGCATCCCCGGCGAGCGCGTCCCGGCATGTTCAGTGCCACGTGTCTTTGTGTGTGCGTGTGTGTGTGTGTGCCCACGCTTGTCAAAGCGCGGCAGCCGGGGAGAGGAGCTCCCCCAGTGTGAAGCGAGGAGGTCTGACCGGCGCCGGCCCGTCTGATGCGTCACCTCCTTGTTCCAACGTGTCTCTCAGTCCGTCCGTCGCCGCTGTCACGTGGTGTCATCTCGTGACCTTCCTTCTTGCCCGCGACCCCAAGAGTATAAGAGCAGCTGCCCCCGGACGCCAGGAGAGAGGCTCCGATTTCTGCTGTTGAGTAACGTGCTCTCCCGTCTCTCTACTTCGGTCGACCTGACCGCCCGCTCTTTGCGATGCTAGAATAAACAAGTTGTTCTGTTAGCAGTCGCCTCATGCTTTGCTGGGACCTTCGGATGCTTCCAGTGTGCCCCAGGCCGCCAGGCCAACGCTACCCTTGGGGCTTGCGACCCAGTTGCAATAACGGGCGTCAGCACTGAGGTTCCAACAGCTGGTGGCCGCGCTGAGATTCCAACAGCCGGTGCCATCGGTGCGGATCAAACAATACTCAGGCAAGAGCTGTGCACTACGCGTACTGGAGGAATGTCCGCGACTCACGCTGCGGCTCGAAGGAAACGTGGGCTCTTCCTGGCACCCCTGCATGTAGCCCTGCGGAGAGAAACGACCCTGGGGCGCAGGCCTACTGCACGAACTCCAAAACACGTACGTGGACTACCGCACCAAGTTGCACGGCGAACCCCGCCCTTGACGAACCGATATCGCTTGCAGAAGTATACGTTGCATTCAATAGGAACAACAGCTCTTCAATGACACGGTTTGGAAAGTAGGAGGGTCCATGCCACCTGAATGAAAAGAGGCTGAGATCATTCTAATACCCAAGCCGGGAAACCAAAATCGCTCCAGAACCTCCGACCAATCGCGTTAACCTCCTGCCTCGGAAAGCCTTTTGAAAAAAGTAATCCAAACATGGCTAGGGAGATACGTAGAAGACAGCTCCTACCAAATTCGATGTACAGTTTCCGACATGGGTTTCCACGCAGGACGTCTTCCTCCTCCTTCGGCACAATGTTCTTAACCCACAACCCAGAAGCATGGGCGGAATCTTGCTTACCTTGGACCTGCAGAAAGCCTTTGACAACATATCCCATGAGGCGATACTCATCGACCTACGAGAGGTAGGCTGTGGGTAGAGTACCTACAGTTATGTGCCGAGTTGTCTCAGCGACATCATCATCATCATCATCAGCCTGGTTACGCCCACTGCAGGGCAAAGGCCTCTCCCATACTTCTCCAACAACCCCGGTCATGTACTAATTGTGGCCATGCCGTCCCTGCAAACTTCTTAATCTCATCCGCTCACCTAACTTTCTGCCGCCCCCTGCTACGCTTCCCTTCCCTTGGGATCCAGTCCGTAACCCTTAATGACCATCGGTTATCCTCCCTCCTCATTACATGTCCTGCCCATGCCCATTTCTTTTTCTTGATTTCAACTAAGATGTCATTAACTCGCGTTTGTTCCCTCACCCAATCTGCTCTTTTCTTATCCCTTAACGTTACACCTATCATTCTTCTTTCCATAGCTCGTTGCGTTGTCTTCAATTTGAGTAGAACCCTCTTCGTAAGCCTCCAGGTTTGTGCCCCGTAGGTGAGTTCTGGTAAGACACAGCTATTATACACTTTTCTCTTGAGGGATAATGGCAACCTGCTGTTCATGATCTGAGAATGCCTGCCAAACGCACCCCAGCCCATTCTTATTCTTCTGATTATTTCCGTCTCATGATCCGGATCCGCCGTCACTACCTGTCCTAAGTAGATGTATTCCTTTACTATTTCCAGTGCCTCGCTGCCTATTGTAAATTGCTGTTCTCTTCCGAGACTGTTAAACATTACTTTAGTTTTCTGCAGATTAATTTTTAGACCTACCCTTCTGCTTTGCCTCTCGATGTCAGTGAGCATGCATTGCAATAGGTCCCCTGAGTTACTAAGCAAGGCAATATCATCAGCGAATCGCAAGTTACTAAGGTATTCTCCATTAACTTTTATCCCCAATTCTTCCCAATCCAGGTCTCTGAATACCTCCTGTAAACACGCTGTGAATAGCATAGGAGAGATCGTATCTCCCTGTCTGACGCCTTTCTTTATTGGGATTTTGTTGCTTTCTTTATGGAGGACTATGGTGGCTGTGGGGCCGCTATAGATATCTTTCAGTATTTTTACATACGGCTCGTCTACACCCTGATTCCGTAATGCCTCCATGACTGCTGACGTTTCGACAGAATCAAACGCTTTCTCGTAATCAATGAAAGCTATATATAAGGGTTGGTTATATTCCGCACATTTCTCTATCACCTGATTGATAGTGTGAATATGATCTATTGTTGAGTAGCCTTTGCGGAATCCTGCCTGGTCCTTTGCTTGACAGAAATCTAAGGTGTTCCTGATTCTATTTGCGATTACCTTAGTAAATAGCTTGTAGGCAACGGACAGTAAGCTGATCGGTCTATAATTTTTCAAGTCTTTGACGTCCCCTTTCTTATGGATTAGGATTATGTTAGCGTTCTTCCAGGATTCCGTTACGCTCGAGGTCATGAGGCATTGCGTATACAGGGTGGCCAGTTTCTCTAGAACAATCTGCCCACCATCCTTCAACAAATCTGCCGTTACCTGATCCTCCCCAGCTGCCTTCCCCCTCTCCATATCTCCCAAGGCTTTCTTTACTTCTTCCGGCGTTACCTGTGGGATGTCGAATTCCTTTAGGCTATTCTCTCTTCCACTATCGTCGTGGGTGCCACTGGTACTGTATAAATCTCTATAGAACTCCTCAGCCACTTGAACTATCTCATCCATATTAGTAACGATATTGCCGGCTTTGTCTCTCAACGCACACATCTGATTCTTGCCTATTCCTAGTTTCTTCTTCACTGTTTTTAGGCTTCCTCCGTTCCTGAGAGCCTGTTCAATTCTATCCATATTATACTTCCTTATGTCAGCTGTCTTACGCTTGTTGATTAACTTCGAATGTTCTGCCAGTTCTATTCTAGCTGTAGGGTTAGAGGCTTTCATACATTGGCGTTTCTTGATCAGATCTTTCGTCCCCTGCGATAGTTTACTGGTATCCTGCCTAACGGAGTTACCACCGACTTCCATTGCACACTCCTTAATGATGCCCACAAGATTGTCGTTCATTGCTTCAACACTAAGGTCCGCGACATAACGGCGTCCATATATAGACTGGGCCACCTAAGGTTGGACAAGATTCACGTGGCCGCACAAGGGTATCTATGCTCTGCCCTCTACTTTTCCACATAGGGATGAGGACCTATAGCGTCGGGGCAAGACGTGGAGAAGCCATCCGTGCGGTCACCCTCTGGGCGACACCTGTACGGGCACAGACAGGACACTCTCCGAAAAGCGATCAACATAAGTATAACGAACCCGCGAGCAGGGCAGGCATGAGATGCGCACCGGAACAATTTATACAAAGCAGGCCTAAAAAACACCCGGTGGACACGCTCCCGCATCCTCAATCTGGAGATGAACGGTAGCCAGGTGAAAAAAGTGCAGGAGGAGCTTAAGGTGCTAGGAATGCCAATACAGGGGTCGGGCAGCATATCGCCCACGCTAGGCAAACACGCTGCCAAGATCGTAACGAGACTCGCGAGGAGAATCGCCCGCAGTAAGGACGGTACGATGGACCGGCAGACTGGCCTTCATCGTCGGCCGCATTACGTACGCTCTGGCATACCAGCTTTCTCGCAAATGTGAAGCAGAGCAGGTCAGCGTGCTCATACGCACTGCCTACGTGACTGCACTCGGCCTCCCCAACTACACTGGCACAGAACGCCTGGGAAGTCTGGGTATTCACAATACACACGATGAACAAGTCGCAGCAGTCGCGCAGAGACTCCCAAGGTAGAGATTTACTACAAAGACTCGACTACCCCTCGGCACTCCGATACTGCGGGGAGGAGCCGCACCAAATACCTGCAGACAAGATGGGGACCGCGTGCACGTGGACCCAAGGACATGCACGGTTAACGCCGGCCGCAGACGAGCGAGAGCGGCGGACGCAGCGAGCAAAACCACTGCCCCCCCCCCCACACAGTCCCTCTCGAGGCACATCACGGATTCGCAAGAAGCTTTCTCGTTCTCCCTCGGAGCGGCATAACCAACCTTCAAAAGGCCATCACACCCGCCTGGCTCGATCGAGGACTCATTTTCCGAGCCGCGACCCGGGAGGAGACACCGCAGTGTTGCCAGGTCGGAAAAGGCGGTGTAGCCCAACGCTAGGCAAACGGTAGCCCAAATGTAGCTAAACACACACAAAAAAAGAGCAAAACAAATTTGTAGCCAATATAGCCATTTTTATTTGTATTGAAATACCACGGTCGAGACGACGCTTTATTCCAAGAAGGAAAAATGGCGCCGATGCAAAAACGAACGCGAGCCGATGATTGATGATGACTTTGTACAGATGAAGATGAAGTCCGCATAAATGCTTACAGTACATACATTTACACATTCGACTTCGGTAAGCCCTTTTTGCACAACCCGTCGTAACAGTAAGCCCGTGCCTCCGTGACGGTCGACCCTTGACAGCAACAGCTACATGATGCTTGCACACAGAGAGAGAGAGAGAGAAAAACTTTATTGGTTCTATCAAGGAAGTTAGCGGTGAGCCGTCTTGCGCTTGCTGCCTGGCTTCTCAGCATGGGTGTGCCCCTATTCCAGGGCTCCACTGAGCCTGGCCACTTCGCACGCGTGCTGCACGATCGCCCTTTGGGCGGTGAGCTCGCTGCTGATGAGCAGGCCCTCCCATTGCTCCGCACTCGGGTTTTTATGTTTATGGAATGTGTAGTTATGCTTACATTCCCATGTTATGTGGTAAAGAGTTGGTATTTCTCCGCACCATGGGCAGGAGTTTCTGTATTGTGTCGGGTACATTTTACTTAAAGGGACCCTGAAACGATTTTGGCGATTTTCTACAAACGTACTGAGTCGTTAGAGTAGGTCCTTCTGATCATTAATTGATGCATCTAAGTGCTCTGCGTAAAGCGTGTAATTTATTATAAGGTTTTAAAAATGCACATCGCTGTCGATCGCAGCGCACTGCTCGGCGGAATTTTAAGCCGCCCCTACCCATATGATGCAAATAACCCATATTACGTCACATGGGCGAGCTATCTGATTGGCTGACCAGGGCGCGTGGTCGATAATTTTTCCAACTTTATGGTAAACAAATGATCTTCGTAATAGTTGGAATGTTAGTTAATTTGTTTTTATAAAAAGAAAGTAGCATAAAGAGAATGCACAAGAACAATTTTTCAGTACACTTAAGCACTTCCGGCACACAGCAAGTGTCGTCTGCTTGTGTTACAACGTACTCCATTTTGACGAGAGCTCCGCGGTCAGAGTTGGTGTCAGTCTTTTCGCGAGCACTATGATTCGACTTTGTTGCCTTGTGGGCTGCAAACGTAGCGACTGGCAATATGTCAAGCTGCGACATCGTGTCCCTCTGCAAGGCAGCGTACGAGCGAACTGGCTGCTGCGCAGGATTTGCGCGTTTGTGGCCGTCACTTTACACCGGAAGATTACTAACGCAATAGCGTTTCGCGAGTCCCGTATTAGAGAGTTTTAGCCCAGCGGGTTTACGGCCAGCGGAGCGGAGCGGTCTCCACCGTTGCGCCAGCGGAGCGGCTCGCGAAAAAAGAATTTTAGCCCAGCGGATCACCCGCTCGAGCGGGGTAAAGAGCGGGGAGTTCTGCTGCCCCACCTAGTGGTTCGAATAGGAGTTACTGAGAAATGAAATTGAATTACGCTTGCTTTTATTATGCAAGAAATGTTGAATAAAGATATATTACATGTTCTCAGTGCATTATTTGTTAATAATGTACTGAGTACTAATGTACGGGTCAGCGCGGCAGTCGCCGTTTTCGATGCAGAACTGCCGGCGTTCATGTTCGCGGCTGCCGTCTTGCATTTCCCATACACGCCCGCGCGCCCTTACGCACGCTCGCGCGCTGCGTATACGCTCCGCTGGGGAGTGCTTTCCAGCGGGCGTAAACGCTGCTCCGTAAAACCGCTGGCCGCCTCAGCGTGGTGCGCATGCGCAGTCGCGTCTCCGCTCGCCCGCTCCGCTCCGCTGGCCGTAAACCCGCTGGGCTAAAACTCTCTATTAAGGCAAACGTAAGCGCAAGGGGACAGGATCTGGCCGCTTCACTGTGCCGTAACGGGATGAGCCGAAATGAGCAGAAGAGCAAATGTGAATGGTCTGCACGGTGCAGCCACCTGGTGGCACAGAGCTCAACCATGCACAGTAGCAGCAACGAAGTGTGCTCTTTGCTGCTGGTGTGTATTTTTCGCAGGAGTGTAATCATCAACACGTTGATTTATAAATGTTTAAAATGCTTTACACTTAGAGCAATATTAGCGCTTTGTTTGACTGGTTAAGCGCTGCGCCAACAAGTGTCTGGACCATGCAGACCGATCAGGCCGCTCACGTACGTCTACGCCAAAGTTCCGTCATCAGCTTGAGTTTATGCCTCCAGTCATTTGCCGAAATGACCAGCTTGCCTGTGGTTAACGGAATACCAGACACGTTCGGCGCTACGACAGAATGCTCGCAACGCACGCTGCTTCGATAGCTCTTGCTTGGGGTCGACAGCCAAGCAGCTAGCGGAGAGGTTTCGCGCGGGCGGGGGCGGGCTCCAAAACACCCGGAAGTCGACGATGTGACGTCGCATCGTGACGCAGGACCAGTGAAGGCGGAGCTTAGCCCCGCTCGCTCGGCGGACGAGTTGAGGAGGAAAAGAATGGCTGGGGAGGAGGGTAACTTATGATCGCTTGTAGCTCCATTATTACGTAACGCTTCACTTAAATTGTGGTGCGAATGTTCTACTTAAGCTGTACCCTACGCGTCTACAAAATTTGTCCGAACCGTTTCAGGGGCCCTTTAATATGTGTAGATTATAGAAAGTTCCGGCTTGTAGCCTTCTCCAGTCGGCTGCTTCCTGTTGTGTAAGTAGTGTGTGTGGCGGAGGATATTTGATTCTCTGCCCTCTATAGTAGTTTAATATTTCCGCACACGTCGGCTCCACCGTTGTAGGGTTCTCGAGAGGCTCTATCTGTCCAGCTCGGTATGTGATCTCGCGAACTAGACTGTCTGCTCTCACGTTCCCTTCTATCCCGGTATGGGCCGGTATCCAGAAAAGTTTGTGTGTCACTTTATTTCCGAGGGTTCCTGCTCCGAGGAGGATTCGCAGGGCCTCTTTACAGACTCTCCCCTGCATGTAATGCCTGCATGCAGCTTTGGAGTCTGTTAATATGGTCAATGATCTGTTACTTCGGTAGCCTTCGGTCGCTGCAAGCGCTATGGCGACCAGAAAACTTTCTTGGTTGGCCCCGGAAGCTCTCAAATTCCAATCGCTGCAGAGGGCGAACCTATCTCGAATGTAGGCAAAAACGAAAACCTTGGAGGACGCTTGAAGGGACTGACATTTGGCCAGAATGTGTTGTGAGACTTTGATGGAAATGAATGACAATAATTTATAGTGACAGAATCCAGCACGCTGTTCGCGATTTCAGTATGGATTATAATTTTAAATTGGAAAAGAAAGTCTCAAAAGCCAGTAAGTGGCGAGGCCTAGCAGTGAAATCTTGGCACTTCGTATGTAGTCTACGGGATTAGTTTACGTAAGTCGGCTGTTATTATGTAGAAACATAATTATTGCTTAGAATTGCAGTTGCTATATTATTAGACAGTGGCGCTTTATTCTATGCTTTGGAAATCAAAAGCTACGCGTGCATGGCTCCGGCAACACGCTGAACTGCATATCACGTGCCTGTAAAAGATTCGTCTCGTTTTCGATCCAGTTGGTTTCGTTTTTACTGGTTAAATGCCAAAGCAGTTAGTTGGGCAGGAAACAACGAAAATACGTAGCTATTATCGTAGGAATACTTTAACACTTCGTAAAACATGAATCGCAGGAGCGTGGACTTGATAGACAAAATAATACTTTCTCACAGTTACAGCCGCACTTGTCTTCTGCCTACCACTAAGGGGACACTAAAGGTTACTATGAAGTCAAGTTAAAGGGATAAAGCAATACTCTAGAACGTCCAAGGCGTCAATGTAATCGCGAACAGAGCTTTAGTAACCGAGAAATTGAGGTAAATGCATGACACGATTTGAGACCCCCCAGCGACATTCCGGAAAACATTCCGACGGCTAGTACATTCCGGTACTAGCCCGATGACGAAGGCACTCCTCATCATAATTTATGTCACTAGTACTCAACTACTCGTATTAAAAAGATAATTTCATTAGGTTATAAGACGGAAGAAAATGCTACTTGTCTACTTCTGTTCGATTCTAAGAAAAAATAACATTTTGACGTTACTCTTCAGTAGTATATATGGGTGGTCGAAAGGTTTCGTTTTCGCTCGACTCTGCGCAGCGCGCGCTTTAGAGTTTCAGTTTCGTTATCGCGTCGTGCTGCGCTGGTTCTGCTGGCTCGTGAAACTTGCATTTGGAAAAAGCAGTGAGAATGCCACGTCCATGTGATGTTTGGGATGCGCGAACGGTCCGCGGAACTTGGCCATGGGCGGTTGCGAACCCAACGTTACTTATCACTGTGTGCCAACGAGTGAACCTCTCCGTTCGAAGTGGTTAAGTGCCGTACCTCTGCCATAGCGCGCTGGCAAAGAGCCGAAAAATCGCATAGTGTGCTCGCTGCACTTTCGTTCCGAGGATTACGAGTTCAACGCCGACTTACTGAAGTCGTCTGGAGTGCCTTTCAAAGCAATGTTTTCCCGTAGCGCTGTTCCGTCGGTCTTGCCGGCATTCTCCGAAGCGCAAGAACAACTGCAGGTCGAAGACGGGGCAGTGAGTGCAGCATTTGGTTTTCGCTAAGGAAAAGCTACAAATGTGCGAATATGTACAGCCATGACATACAGTTGTCGTCGCAGTATATATCACTCTAAGAAGAATTCCGGGGAAAACGGGAGTAACTGGGCAGTTAGTCCTAAAAAGGGCACTTTCGTCCCTCAAGGGAGTAACTGCATGGATGTGCGTGCCGTGTGCAAATTTTGGAGAGTAAGTGTTTAGTCCCTGGTCTGAAAGAGAGTGACGGGAGGACGAACGGCAACAGATTACTCCCCATGCGCTCCGCTGTTTTCGTCCGTGTCGTGCAGTGATGCGGCAAATACTGTATTGTCTATAAAGCGTGAATAGTTCGAAGTTCGTGCACTGTCTATTGAACTACATGCAAAACAGCACTTTGCCTCTTCGTGAAAAAATTGCGTGAAATTTAGAGTTGGAATGTGAAGAGCCATGCCCTTCGTGCGCACACCATAAGTGAGCGATACACATTAAACGCGCAAGTCATTGATAATCTGCCAGATTTTGCTGGTCAATAGTACCTAAGTTCATTCCGTTCCAAGGAGATCACGAACTTAACTGAAGTGATGTGTAGCTCAAACGGGACACACTAAGCGACAGAGCAATTGTCCGTCTCTGTCGTCTTAGGTGCCCCGTTTGAGCTCGCTACACGTTTACATCGCGTAGTGCCTCAGTTTAAAGCACCCTAAAAATACTCAGGCAGATTTCTTTTCGCACTCGCTTATGGTTGCAAGTACACTCAACGTTACACACTCCCCGCACAGCGCACACAAAATGCCGAGTCGCTTTTACATTGCCGCACCTGCGTGCCAATGCTTAACCTGTCTCAATTTCCTACCCCGTTAACCAATCTGCCGTGGTGCCCGGCCCGGATGGCCTTACTGCCGAATTTTATCAGTGTTTTCGTTCCCTCTTATCGCCATTATTACTTCAGGTGTACCGAGAGGCCTTGGAAGTAGGGTACCTGACCGCCACAATGCACGAAGGAAACACCGTCCTTACAGCCAAAAGCGATGATGAAAAGAAATTGCAAAAAGTTGACGGATATCGGCCTATTTCCTTATGCAATGTGGATTATAAAATTTTTGCCAAGGTATTAGCTAACCGTTTGCAAGTTGTAGTAAGATCTGTGGTCGGTGATCATCAAACATGTGGCTCCAGGGGACGGTCCATTCAGACGAACATTCATGTTGCGAGATCGGTGATGGAGTGTGTAGCTGTGGGGATTGGACAGGTGGAAATGGTACAGCTAGATCTGGCTAAGGCGTTCGACAGGGTGAATCACTCATTCCTGTGTACTTTACTAGAGCATATAAATATCGGATCTCAGCTCCTTAGGGGTGTCAGGATATGTTATGCTAATGGCTCAACGCGGCTTATAGTGAATGGCTCTCCCTCCGATCCGATTAGGCTTTTATCATCAGTACGACAAGGATGCCCCTTGTCACCGCTTCTGTTCTGCTTGTATTTAGAGCCACTTTGTATGGACATTCTTAAAGAACAAAGTTTCCTAAGGTTTAAATTACTGACTAATGAGGTTCGGGTTCTTGCGTATGCAGACGACGTGACCTTTTTCTGTACCGATAAAAAGAGTGTAAACACTGCTCTTGCAATTACAGAAGAATTTTGCGCTGCTTCTGGTGCAAGCGTTAACGTTGAAAAAAGTTCAGGTTTTTGGTTTGGATTATGGGCCACAATGCCATCACATTACGCAGGAATTCAATGGAAAGAAGATCTGCGTTATTTAGGTGTGCCTCTCTCACAGTGTAGAAATAGCAACGCTCATTGGCGGGGAGAAGTTGGCAAAATTCACCGTAAAGTGAATTCATGGCGAGGGCGGAATTTGTCAATGTTCTTTCGTGCTGAAGTGTGTAACGTTTTCTTAGCTTCCCGTCTTATGTGTGTGCTCCAAGTACTGCACTGCTCAAAACTTCGCCTTCAGGCACTGCATCGCGTATTTTGCAACATTCATTTGGAGTTCGAGCTGTGAATGGATGCGGCGCGACAATCTGTTTCTCCCCCTTGAACGTGGTGGTCTAGGATTAGTACACCTCTTCGTCAGGCAAATTGTTTCTCGCCTGTTTTTCTTTCGAGACAGTGACCATCCGTTCTTGCGTGGAATGTTGCAACTGCGTTTAGTTCATTATGTTCCTAACATAGTAGTGTCATCAAATGTCAAAGATGTCCCACAGGCTCCTTGGGGCTTTCTCAAGCAGGTTGTTGACACATTTCTTTTCTTGAAAGTTAGATTCAGCCTGGAGTACGTGTTCACAGCGAGTCGAAAAGCAATTTCTGCGGCACTGGTTGACTATTTTCCCAGATCCTTTTTATCGTGCACCTTATTTAAGCCGACTTTATCAGGATGTACTTAAACGCGTCCGAAAAATGTGTGTGCCTCCTGGAGTAAAAACATTTTTCTTTAAATTACATTCGGAAACACTCCCTGTTAAAACTTGGTTGAATTCGAGGGGTTGCTTTGTGCCGTGGTCAACAAACTGTCGGCTCTGTCCACGTGCCGAAACCATAGATCACTGTTTCATAGACTGTAGGGACGCTGTATTTTTTTGGGACATTCTCCAACGGACGCTTAAAAAGGACATTGACAGGACTCCATACTCAATTAGGTTTCTACCGTTTAAGGTTACAAGTGGTCCTCCCTATGACATGTTCATTGTACTTGCTTTATATAGCCTGTGGAGAAGTAGACTCTGTGATCGCCATGTCGAAAGCCCGCGAACTACAAAATGCTTCTTTCGCGAAAGTGCTGCGTATGTAAGAAGTGTGTACGCTGTGCAGGAACCTCCGCCAGACTGGATGCACTTGCTGGATGCATGTGTGTGTGTTTGCCTGAGTTTTAAGTGTGTAGTTGTGTCCACTTTGTAATACACCTTCAGTTTTCTTTTCCATGTAATAAAGGAAAAAAAAAATCTGCCGTGGTGCAGTGGTTCGAGTAGCTGACTTGTGAGCGCGAGGACGTGAGTTCGAATCCTACTTTCGGGCTTTTTTTTTTCAGCTCAGTAATATTTTTATTAGTGTTTAAATGCCTAATTTTATTAATTCCACCTTTGCGGAGCATCGGAAATAATGACCGTTACTCCCTTGAGGAGCATCAGAAAAGAGCAACTGTTAGTCCTCGGAGGAGTAACGGCATGGGGAGTAACAGTTCATCCCCTCGCACTTACCCCTAAAGGGAGGAATGGGTGTGGCAGATCAGTTGCTCCCCTAAAGGAGTAACCTCAATACCCCATTTCCTCCTTTTCTTCTTAGAGTACGCAACGACGCCGAAAGCGCGAGCGCTCAGCAGCGGGTCACGTTCATCGGTGCTTAAATCGCTGAAGTCGAGCCTGCAGCATCGCGAGCCAATGTGTCGTTGTCAGGGACATCCATTGCAACGAGCGTCAAAGTTGGCGTCACAAAATAAAGAACCAGCTTATTGTCGCGCGCTTTCCCTTCCGCTAGCTACCATAGTTCCGCTTTCGCGCTGTTGTCGGCTCTGTCTTGGCTCCGTTTCTGGCCGCGCGTTTGCGTTTTGCGCAGAAAAGCTGTAGCGCCGTCTGCGATCGCGGTTTTACTCACCGACGGCGAACGTCACTATGAGACCATGACGTCACCACACCTAGATCGGAGGGCGGGCGATTTGAACTGCGCTAGAGGTACGCGGACGCTTCAGAACGCATTTTCTCTTAAAATAAGTCTCTTCTTCGCATGAAACAAGCGTTTCGAGGTTTCTGGGATGGTATTTCAACAATCAACGTTGACTTAATATTAACCTTTAGTGTCCTTTAATGCCGGCGTATAATCGCTATCGCGCTCACCTATCACCGATTTCAGCATGCTTCCAGTGAACGACAACATCCACACTGCAGATCGAAAAATTCTGATAAAATATGTTTCACGGCGTTTTCCGCCTTACCAGTTCATGTTTCAGCTCTGACCGTGAAGCTTCACATTGCATTAAAATATAGGTACACTGAAAATTGGTTCTCAGCCTCTTTAAGCTTTGCCTTTAAAGGGCTCCTGAAACGGTTCGGACAAATTTTGTAGACGCGTAGGGTACAGCTTAAGTAGAACATTCGCACCACAATTTAAGTGAAGCGTTACGTATTAATGGAGCTACAAGCGATTAGAAGTTACCCTCCTCCCCAGCCATGCTTTTCCTCCTCAACTCGTTCGCCGAGCGAGCGGGGCTAAGCTCCGCCTTCACTGGTCCTGCGTCACGATGCGACGTCACATCGTCCACTTCCGGTTTTTTTTTTGAAGCCCGCCCGCGCGAAACCTCTCCGCTAGCCGCTTGGCTGTCGACCCCAAGCGAGAGCTATCGAAGCAGCGTGCGTTGCGAGCATTCTGTCGTAGCGCCGAACGTGTCCGGTAATCCGCTAAAAACAGGCAAGCTGGTCATTTCGGCAAATGACTGGAGGCATAAACTCAAGCTGATGAAGGAACTTTGGCGCAGACGTACGTGAGCGGCCTGATCGGTCTGCACGGTCCAGACACTTGTTGGCGTAGCGCTTAACCAGGCAAACAAAGCGCTAATATTGCTCTAACCAAGTGTAAAACATTTTAAACATTTATAAAAACAACGTGTTGATTACACTCCTGCGAAAAATACGCACCAGCAGCAAAAAAGAATTCGCTTCGTTGCTGCTACTGTGTATGGTTGAGCTCTATGCCACCAGGTGGCTGCACCGTGCAGACCATTCACCTTTGCCCTTCTGCTCATTTCGGCTCATCCCGTTACGGCACAGTCAAGCGGCCAGACCCTGTCCCCTTGCGCTTACGTTTGCCCTAATACGGGACTCGCGAAACGCTAGTGCGTTAGTAATCTTCCGGTGTAAAGTGACGGCCACAAACGTGGAAATCCTGGCGCCGATCGGATAGCGGCAGTCCGATGCGCAGCAGCCAGTTCGCTCGTACGCTGCCCTGCAGAGGGACACGATGTCGCAGCTTCACATATTGCCAGTCGCTACGTTTGCAGTCCACAAGGCAACAAAGTCGAATCATAGTGCTCGCGAAAAGACTGAGACCAATTCTGACCGCGGAGCTCTCGTCAAAATAGAGTACGTTGTAACACAAGTAGACGACACTTGCTGTGTGCCGGAAGTGCTTAAGTGTACTGAAAAATTGTTCTTGTGCATTCTCTTTCTGCTACTTTCTCTTTATAAAAACAAATTAACTAACATTCCAACTATTACGAAGATCATTTGTTTACCATAAAGTTGGAAAAATTATCGATCACGCGCCCTGGTCAGCCAATCGTATAGCTCGCCCCACTGACGTCATATGGGTGATTTCGGTCATATGGGTAGGGGCGGCTTAAAATTCCGCCGAGCAGTGCGCTGCGATCGGCAGCGATGTGCATTTTTAAAACCTGATAATAAGTTACACGCTTTACGCAGAGCACTTAGATGTGTCAATTAATGATCAGAAGGACCTACTCTAACGACTCAGTACGTTTGTAGAAAATCGTCAAAAGCGTTTCAGGGTCCCTTTAAGAGCGGAACGCGAGATCATTCAAAGATCCCTACTGCTTCTCACGCTTCCAGGCGAATGCAGCTTATGTAACCGCAATATTTACCTGCAATAGCTGGCGGCGAACGCTATGCACGAAGGTGAACTTTCTGGTTCTTTTATTTCATTTCCCACGCATGGCTGGCGCCGCCGTTACCGCGAGTGTCATCTGGATGATGTTGCTAGGAACCGAATGGGGCGCACGGCTCCCACAGACCTCAAGCGGCAGCTGGAAAAGGGGATGATGCTCCGCGTACCACAATGATGTTTTCTTGTATATTCAAATTACAGGCCGACGCCATCATGTCTGTAGGGTTCCAAATTTGCTCAAGCGTTTTACTTTGAGAAATTCAATTAGTTCAGCAACGCCTATGCGCCAGCCGAAGGGCCTGCGTGGTTCGGGATCATTTTTTTTATTTGTCGTATGGACTATGGCGCCGACACCTCATTTTCTGCGACACGGGGCCCTAAATGCTATTGCGTTAAAATTCATCTCGGACGCAAAGGAAAATGGCAATAAAGCTTACCGTGAGAAACGTGGAGTAGGTCGAAAGCTGTGTACGGCGCGACACTTCAACCAGAAGACTTGGCCATAAACATATTGGAGCGTGTCATCTACCCGTGCTTCTCTTTTTTCATGCTAGCATCACGATCGTCCGACCCTATTTTATTGCTGTCCGTTTCTGGGCATAGCCATGTTAGTACAGTGTACTGCGAAACACTCTACTCCCAGGCTCATCTCGATGCCCGGTGATCGGGTGTTGAGGCGATGTTGCTGGCGCAAATGTTAGCACGGTGAAGCGAGATGCCAGTTTAGGTGCATCAAACATCAAAGCAATCGGCTCAGATGATGGCACATGGGGGGGAGGCATTTCGCGCACGCACACATGCACAGCCGCGCTGCCGATTCAGCTAGCTAAAACATAGCCTTCGAGAGTTGTTTCTACTCGGTGAGAGCCACCTCTGGATCATGCCCCTTATAGCCCAAACAAAGCCAAGTCGTAGATTTCCAGTAGCCCAAATATAGCCACATAGCTAACTCGCCCAAGTCGACGCCAATCTTTTCTTTCTTTTCTGTTTGGCTAGCCAAACATGGCCACACACGCTGCTGCGCCACAGTGGCTCCGGGGGAACGCGTGCCGTCCTCGGTTTGCGGCGCACGCAACGAAAAGGAGGCGCGGCAGGACACACGAGGAGGGGCCAGCGGGGCTTCGGGCTTCAGGCAACCCCTCCGGCGCGATCTCACGGTCGGGTTCGCCGGTTCGTTGCAAAGCGCTGAGACCGCGACAACAGCGCTACAACGATAATGCAATACGGCGGCTATGGCGATCTCCGTACCTCCGTTTCGTATACATAGCAGCTGCGCAAGCTATGCAAGTGGTACGGCCAGGGAAATTTACTACTCCACGCATTTCACAGTGAACTGTCCTTTATGTAATGTGTACTTCTCCGACAGAAGAAATTGATTGATTGATTGATCGATCGATCGATATTTATTTATTTATTTATTTATTTATTTATTTATTTATTTATTTATTTATTTATGACGCTGGGGCCGTGAGGTACGCCGTAGAGGAGTCCCTAAATTTGACCACTCGAGGTGCCAGACGAGCGTATCTCGGCCCCAGTCGAAAAGCGGCCAGGAGTCGAGCCCACAACCTCAGCAGTGGAACGCCACAGTCCCTGGGCCTCTTCGATTTTCGGAGTTCTGGCAGCCCGCTGGCAACCAGATGGCAGCTAGCTAGTTCGTTTCACACATTGGTCGCAATCATGAGAGCAATAAGCCAATGTACGTACGTGTGTCTAATGTACCGAGTGCAATCAGTGCATTCTTAGATCAACGGCCTGCAGTTCGAACACATACCGGTTTCGGGCTGCCACCTAAGCATACGACGGCGAGACGGAACGAACACGGACTAGCTGCAAAGCCTTCGCTAACTGCAGAGAAATGAGAGGTATACATACGCGAGATATGTGAAAAGGAACGCCACCAGAGAAAGACGAGCCAAAAATGTACCGCAATGTGTGAATGAGCGTCTACAACTTGCGTGGAACACGATGCAGATAACATGCACGCATGAGAGCGCGGCCGCCGCGAAGAAGCAATCAGGGGACACACACACAAAAGCTTCAAACGGTTAACCACGGCTCGTATCACACCGCTTCGCGATCCGGAACGGAGCGTTAGCACCTAAAAAGATAACGCTAGGAGTAAGTAAATCCGAAGACGACCGTAGACAGTTGGCTGAGCGAGGTAAATTTAATTCCTCAAGCGCCCGCGTTGCAATCCGTGAAGTACCGGCAAAGATGGCGGCGAGCGCCCATCGTTTCGTTTAGTCATCCGCTAGCCAGAGAACTTCCAGAGAGCAGCCAGACCAAAATCCTCCTGGCAGGTTCTGGCAGCCCGCGGGTAGCCAGAAGTGGAAGAACGAAGAAGCCCACTGCCACCGCCGCGGCTACGGAGCAAGTCACTTATGTGTAACACTGGAGGTGGGCGAATATCACTTTTTTGTTCTTAGCACTAATCGAATACGAAGTATTGAATCAAATATCGATTGGAACGCATATAGCAGGAAAATTTGTTTCTGTATAGTTAGTTTTCATGCCTAATGTGTTGAATAGTTGAAGAAAGATAACCCGCTACGCATGGTAGCCATGGCTCGAGGCCGCGCATTCGATCCCGCATGGCGAAATTTGTGGCGCGCCGCCTTCCGTCGGCGCCAATCCGAAGCCACGCCTCGTAATGGGACGAGGTCCTGGCGTGTACGCTTAAAAAAATGGCTGTGGCTTAGGTAAGGTTAAGCCCAGGATGCGAAGCATACTAGCCTTTATTTTAGTTGTTGAACCACTGTTTAGCCTGGTGAACTGCTGTTGCTTGGCTATATTTGGTTCGGCTAGACGAAGAAACAACTCATGCATTACTTGTTCGCCTTCAAGAGTGGAACGCGATAGCGTTCCCGTAGACCCGCCAAGGGGTGTAAGACAATGGGCTACAGGGCAGCGACTACGCGTCCCGCATTGGACGCGGTGAGCGTCGAGCAAAGCAGCGTTCGGCGCGGCAACGAAATGTGCGCCTGAGCAAGAGACGCACGCCTTAGAATCAGCGCGTTTCTAAGGCAACACCGCATTCACTAGAGGCGCTTTTGTACCGCTTTGAAGCGTTGTACTCGTGGCTCAGTGGTAGCGTCTCCGTCCCACACTCCGGAGACCCTGGTTCGATTCCCACCCAGCCCGTCTTGCAAGAGTTGAGCCAAAGCCACTTCTCCTCTGTCGTGACGTCACGGTGTCACGTGATTTCATGGTCACCGCCGCGCCTGAGGAGCTGGGTTGAGCCCTCGTAATATGCTTCGCATAAAAAAAAAAAAGGTCTATTACCTAAAAGGTACGGCTGTGCATCAGGGCCACGGGGTTGATGTTAAAAGAGACGATCGGCACCCTCTCGACAAGCCTGCAGTTACAAACAAGCTTTCCAAGAATTAGTGGCTCCTACATGGGATGGAGCTTTACAAAAACTCGAAATAAATGTTTGCCCAAAGAAGCATCAAAAGCTTTGGGCGGAAAAACTGTTGAAAGACTTGTCTGCCGCAAACGCATGTAAAAGAGCCCGTTGCAAGGACAGGCCGTGGCGTAAAAGATGCTACGTGACTAGACTGGCAAACGCACAAAGTGCCACATAACTAACATCACTGGCATGTAGGCTTCCGCCGTGAAGCACAAAACAAGTCTTGCATCATCTATTTTGCTTCTCTATTCTTACGAAAACTTTTTTTTATCGCTTCAATTTTGATTACTTGCGATTTGCTTAGCAGACGGCAAGCATTAGCTATACTTTGACAATCGGTTGTTGTGAAATGTTTGCTTAGTTCCAACTATTGGAAAATATGAAATAGACGTTTTTCGAATACGAATAGTTAGTGTTGTTATTCGATTTTTATGCGCAACTTGTAATATTTGGCCAATAGTCTTTTTTTTTATGGTAACGGGGGTGTGAAGTTAACGCTACGTAAAACCACGCATTATTTCGAACAACCGAGCTGCGTGATATTGCAGAAGGCTGTGCCGTTATCTTGTACACGTTCGAAAAGCCTACATTCGATTTCGCCTCACGCGATTGGACTATAGATTGGCCGAGGCCGCGATATCGGCGCAGCCATCGCGCGAGGCGAAATCGAACGTCGGCTTTTCGAACGCGTACAAGATAGCGGCCCTGGACTCCACGGTGAAGAGCAAACACTGAAGGCGCCTCTATTGACTGTTGTTAGATATGGGGCTGTTTCCTGCGCCTACTTCGAGTTCCCCAGACCACATCGAATCGCAGCACAACTAATTGAGAAGCGCAGAAACGCGGAAAGCACATTCCAGAGGAGCGCTCGAGCAAACAAGTTCACGTGCAAACAAGTTCGTACGCCGCCGGCGGAGCTATTCAATGCTTGACTTTTCCGGAAAGCGAAGGGATAGCTTGTACCGTTGCAAGGAAAGTGGGTCCCGAAGCAAGACGGCTGTGATGTACCGGGAAGGCCTGGCAGCGTAGCCCCCATACGCCCATTGTGCCGACGCGTTGCAAGCCAGCGAGGCAAGACCGCAGGGAGAAGTAAGGCACCGTGAAAGTAAGGCACCCTGCCCGCCTTGGTCCGCCGTCGCCCCCACCTGGCTGTTGTGACGGCGAGTTGTGAGTCAGCAAGGCAAGACCGCAGGGGGACCAAGCGGCGACTGTTTTCGCCGGGTATGACACCATCCCACGGGCGCCTACCATTGGCCGAAAATGGCGTCATCTGAGCGGACTCTCCCATTGGCCGAACATGACGCGACTTCCAGTCCTCGAAGGGTTTAAAAGGAGCATTCCAGAGAGACCAGAGCATTCCCTGATTCACCTCTCTCGAACTTCTTGCCGCGGGCCGCAGCGTCCGAGTTGCTGCCGGCCCGTAATGACTGTACGACTGTTACTTGACTCTCATCTCTCTGTATATAATGTAAAATAAACCTCCCAAGTTTGTTTTCATCCCGAAGTCCGTCCTCAACCCCTACACTGTGTGCGCTCAGATGGATGATGCTTTTCGGTGCGATTATTTTCTTTCTTTTGCGTAGCGCGTTTCTATCAATCGTCAACTTTTTTTTTTGTTAGTCGTATGTTTGACCGGTTATTATTGTAAAGTGTAAATGTGAAATGTTTACTTCTGACATTTAGTAATATGCTCTAACCATATTGTATTGCGCTAGTACCAATACTTGCCTGACCCTTGCTGTTTCATTGGACCCGAACCAACGTAGCACAAGTGCACAAGGAAACGTGACTGGCGGTATAATTCAGTGCTACACGAATATTGAAGCTGAACAAGCGTATCGCAGAGCATGATCAGGCGCTGGAGCACGGTAGAAAACGGCGTAGTTTCGGTATCTACGCACGTCACCCCACGACCGTGGGAATAAGCAGACGAAGCGGAAGTACATCTCTCTTGCTTCGGTGCGAAGTAAAATAATAAAAAAAAACACGCAGACATTCCGTTTGTGTTTTTTATGATTTCTCAGAGCTTCAATTTGTCAAATCAAGCGTCAGATCGCACAGATGACAGATGCTGTCTTGAATAATTCTCGAAGTCACGTGTCAACACGAGCGACGTCACACTGCGGACACGACTACGTAGGCGCAGGGGCACGACTACGTCACCGTCCGGCTTGGAGCGCGGCGGCCGCGAGGAGAAGGAAAAACGGCGCTTGATTTGAAATTTCAGATCTTTCGCAGTGCGTAGCGATGTAATACTTTGCAGACACGATCGTTATCGCTTAATATATTGTAACGCACAATTGCGTGATGGTACTTTAATCGCTTTACCTTGGGCGAACTTGTGCCCGACACACAGCTAAACAAGAGCTTCGCAGGAGCGTCCGCAGTCTTTTCGCAAGAGACCCGCACCTCTTCTTCTTCGCTCGTGTCCCGCGCTCATGACACGCTGCTCCGATTGCGCGTGCCTTGCGAGCCCGTGTTGCCCGCTTCACTGCCGCTATCTTTCGCAGGTAGCAGTAAACAACTGCACGAACGCAGGAGGCGGCTGGCGCGCGTAATTTGAAATCATCTTGTGTCATTGTCCCCCTTCCAAGAGTGCATCGTCCCGATGCTCATACAGAGGGCGGTGATTTCTAGGCTGTCATGATTTCGCAACGCTTGTAGGCGGAAGCAGTTATTGCCTGTCGTAGTACGGTTTCATTCTGACGACGTGGACGATTTCTGTGCGATGCCGCTGTCGTGATGAGGTTACTTGACCTTCTGGAGCAACTTCGTAGTTCAACGGACTAATTCGGCGAATTATCCTATACGGGCCGAAGTAACGACGAAGAAGCTTCTCGGATAGGCCACGCATCCGTACGGGAGTCCACACCCATACTTTGTCTCCAGGTGCATACTGGACGTCTCTTCGTCGCACGTTGTATCGGTCCGCGTCGGTTTGCTGTTGCTGCTGGATGCGGTGTCGTGCCAGCTGCCGTGCTTCTTCAGCTCTTTGTGTGAAGTCGCTGACGTCATTGTCATTTTCGGAGGTCTCATCTACTGGTAGCATTGCATCTAAGGTTGTGGTGACGGTCCGGCCAAAAACGAGTTGGAAAGGTGTCATTTGAGTCGTCTCTTGCACAGCGGTATTGTACGCGAACGTTGCGTACGGTAGTATCCTGTCCCATGTTCGGTGCTCCATGTCCACGTATATTGACAGCATATCAGTCAGCGTTCTGTTGAGTCGCTCAGTCAGTCCATTTGTTTGCGGATGATATGGCGTGGTTTTGCGGTGACTGGTGTGCGTCAATTTCATAATGGACTGTGTCAAGCGGGCAGTAAATATGGTTCCTCGGTCCGTGATGAGGACTTTAGGGGCGCCGTGCCGTAGTACTATGTTAGTGACAAAAAAATCAGCTACTTCACTGGCCGTTCCCTTGACAAGAGACCCTGTCTCGGCATATCGAGTTAGGTAGTCAGTTGCAACTACGATCCAACGCTTTCCTGATGACGATGTGGGAAAGGGGCCAAGTAAGTCCATTCCCACTTGTGCGAATGGAGTTTCCGGTGGCTGTATCGGTTGTAGGAGACCTGCTGGCTTGAATGGTGGTATTTTACGTCTTTGACAGTCCCGGCAGGTTCTTACGTAGTGCTGCACAGAATTCAATAACTTTGGCCAGTAATACTTCATGCGGATGCGTGCGAATGTTCTGCTCACTCCTAAATGTCCTGCTGCTGGCTCGTCGTGGCATGCTTCCAATATCTCGAGTCGTAACTTTGAAGGTACGACGAGCAGAAATGTCTCTGCACTATGTTCGAAATTTCGTTTGTACAGGACATTATTTCTCAGGACGAACGACGACAAGCTGCGGACAAAAGCTCGTGGAATGTCGACAGGATGTCCTTCTAGGTAATCAATGAGCAGGCGTAACTCCGCGTCGGATCGCTGATGCTGAGCCATTTGTGATGTTGTTACAGCTCCTAGGAAAGGGTAATCCTGATCATTTTCCCTAAGCGTAGATTCCGTGTATTCAATCGGGGCACGGGACAAGCAATCTGCATCACTGTGCTTGTGACCGGACTTGTATACGACCGTTATATCGTATTCCTGCAGCCGTAGACTCCACCTTGCCAGCCGTCCAGATGGGTCTTTGAGATTCGCCAGCCAGCACAACGAATGATGGTCGCTGATAGCTCGGAATGGTCGGCCATATAAGTATGGTCTAAACTTGCTGATGGCCCATATCACCGCGAGGCATTCTTTTTCTGTCGCTGAGTAGTTCACCTCAGCCTTCGAAAGTGTTCGACTGGCATACGCAATGACTCGTTCCTCTCCGTTTTGCCACTGAATGAGGACGGCACCGAGACCTAAATTGCTTGCGTCTGTGTGAATATCAGTGTCGGCTTCCTCGTCGAAATGAGCGAGAACTGGGTGGTTCTGAAGACGCTTTCGGAGCTCATTGAAAGCATTCTCCTGCTCATTCAACCAGACGAAAGGCGCGTCTTCCTTTGTTAGCCGCGTTAGTGGTTCGGCGATCCTTGAAAAATTTTTCACAAAGCGTCTGTAGTAGGCGCAAAGTCCTAAGAATCGCCTAACAGCCTTTTTGTCGGTTGGCTTCGGAAATTTCTCCACTGCCGCAGTCTTCTCAGGGTCCGGGCGAATGCCTTCTGAACTGACGACATGGCCGAGGAAAAGAAGCTCGCGAAAGCCAAAATGACATTTCTGCGGTTTTATCGTCAGACCTGCTGACCTAATCGCTTCCATCACAGCCCGCAGACGTTCTACGTGCTGCTCGAAGGTGGTAGAAAAAACCACGACATCGTCAAGATAAACGAGACAGGTTTGCCATTTCAGACCGGTGAGCACAGTGTCCATCATCCGCTGAAATGTGGCAGGTGCGGAACAAAGGCCGAATGGGAGCACTTTGAACTCGTACAGACCGTCTGGCGTCACAAACGCCGTCTTTTCACGATCTCGTTCGTCCACTTCTATCTGCCAGTAGCCGCTTTTGAGGTCCAGGGAGGAAAAGAATTTGGCATCTCGTAGTCTATCTAGAGTGTCATCGATTCTTGGAAGTGGGTACACATCCCGCTTTGTGACGGCGTTCAGCTTTCGGTAATCAATGCAGAAGCGCAAGGTTTGATCCTTTTTCTTTACAAGTACCACAGGCGACGCCCACGGACTTGCCGACGGCTGAATTACGTCGTCTTCAAGCATTTCCTTAACTTGACTTCCGATGGCTTCCCTCTCTTTTGGTGACACTCGGTAGGGATGCTGGCAAATAGGCCTCACTGATTCGTCAACAATTATCCGATGTTTGGCAATAGATGTCCGCCGGACTTTGGATGACACTGAAAAACATTCGGCAAATTCTCTTACGAGGGTCTCTATTTGCTCCTTCTGTCTGGGCGATAGGCCTGGTTCGATGTCGATGGCTGCAAGGACAGAATCCACATCTTGAAAATTCGATGGTGAAGACTCCGGAATGCTGAGATCTGTAACTTGGACGAAGTTATTAAGGGTGGCAACAACGGTTCCCTTCGCGACATGTTGCACCTCATTCCCAAAATTAGTGAGGAAAACGTTGGCACATCCCCCACGCAGCTGAACAAGGCCTCTTGCCATGCAGATCCCCTTTTCGAGTAGGAGACTGGTGTTGCTGTCTGCAATTCCTTCGTAGTCGCTGAACGCGTCGCTTCTGACTGTGACGGCTACGCTGGATCTCGGAGGAAGCATCACGTCGTCATCGGCAATGTAAAGGGCGTCGAATTTTTCTTCAGTGTTGAATGCTGCGACAGCGTGCTTGGTTGAGAAGGAAACACATGATTCCCGCAAGTTGATTATTGCGCCATTATCCTGCAAGAAGTCCATGCCAATAATCAAGTCTCTTGAGCACTCGGAAAGCACGATTAAGCTGGCGACGTACGTGAAGCCTCGTATTCCTATTCTAGCCGTACACTTGCCCGTCGGGTCGATGAGGTGTCCTCCTGCTGTGCGAACTGGTGGCCCTTTCCAAGGAGTCAGCACTTTCTTGAGTTTCCTGGCGAGCTCACTACTTACTACCGAGTAATCTGCACCTGTATCCACTAATGCGTCTACTTCGTAGCCGTCAACAAACACACGTAAATCGGAAGCAACGTCACTCTTACGGCACTGGTTTCTGAGTCCCTCGTCGTCGCTCGGAGTCATCGATGGAGGTTCTTCTCTTTTCGCGTCGGCAGCGACCTTACCTCCCGAGGTCGCTGACTCTAGTTTTCCCGACGCGGGCTCTGTGAACGGCGTCTTGGGGAGCTTGAAGACGGGTGGGGGCTCGGTGACCGATGCCTCAACGGCGCTGTTGACCGAGGTTGGTGTTGCTGGTAGGTGTATGGGGAGCTTTGACGAGTGGACAGGTACTCTTCGATTTCCAAGGGACGCTCACCATTTCGAGGGCAAGGTGCGTTCACCGGAAAACCACGAAGCCCTGCCTGACGATAGTGGCACATTCTGTACAGGTGGCCAGCCTCACCGCAATGGTAGCAGAGGGGTATTCGGTCAGGAGTGCGCCATACATCGGCCTTCCTGAATCTTTTCTCGGGTGGCGGCAGCGTAGTACGAGGCATCGAGCTATTCACAGCGGAAGTAGCTGCGACGTCAGCACGTCCGGGAGTTTGCCTCAGCACATCGGCATATGAGAGGGTCGGTTGGCGCAGGAGTGGCCCTTGGGGCTGCGCACTAAGCTGTGGTTCCCGGACCACCTGTCTGACTTCTTCACGAACGAGGTCTGCCAGCGAAGAGGGCGTTGGAACGTTCTGGTCAAGCCGTAGCCTCTGAAGCTCTTCTCGCACTACGGATCGCACAAGCTCTCGCATGACCTCCACGCTGTTTCCGAAGACGGCTGGAAATGCGCCCACAGAGGTGATGTTCATCTCCCGGTTGTACATCCTTGATCGCTGTTGCAACGTGCTTTCCATAGTCGTCGCCTCTGAACGAAACTCAGCGACGGTGCGCGGCGGGCTCCGAACCAACCCTGCGAACAGTTCCTGTTTTACGCCCCGCATTAGATGGCGTAGTTTCTTGTCCTCGCTCATGTTCGGATCCGCTCGGCGGAATAGGCGGGACATGTCTTCTACATACATGGCCACGCTTTCGTTGTTACGCTGGTTTCTAGCTTGCAGGGCAGCTTCGGCCCTCTCCCTGCGGTCGGAACTCGGATAGGTTGCCAGCAACTCCCGTCGAAAAGCATCCCACGACACAAATGTCGCTTCGTGGTTTTCGAACCATGTTCGTGCGCTGTCCTCTAATGCGAAGTAAACGTTTCGTAGCTTGCGCTCTCCGCTCCATCCATTGAACTCAGCCACGCGCTCAAAGCGTTCTAGCCAGTCCTCTGCGTCTTCAAATGTGTCGCCGTGGAAAGGCTCTGGCGTCATTGGCGAGTTGACTACGATATGAGTTGGCGTGGTTTGAGTGGTCATCTCGATGGCGTTTCCGCTAGCAGATGCTGACGCTCCGATAGGATCCGGCAAAGGGGAGAACTCAGGGGGCTCACCACGTAGGCGACGACTGCTGCGTTGGTGAACAGGAGTCAATTCGATGGGTCCAAGTTGCCGTGAGTCCAGGCTCCTTTCCCTGACTTGAGAAGGGCTTGAAATCATACCCCGCACCTCCACCAGATTTGTAACGCACAATTGCGTGATGGTACTTTAATCGCTTTACCTTGGGCGAACTTGTGCCCGACACACAGCTAAACAAGAGCTTCGCAGGAGCGTCCGCAGTCTTTTCGCAAGAGACCCGCACCTCTTCTTCTTCGCTCGTGTCCCGCGCTCATGACACGCTGCTCCGATTGCGCGTGCCTTGCGAGCCCGTGTTGCCCGCTTCACTGCCGCTATCTTTCGCAGGTAGCAGTAAACAACTGCACGAACGCAGGAGGCGGCTGGCGCGCGTAATTTGAAATCATCTTGTGTCAATATGCTCTGCGCTTGTAAGCTCAAAATGGCCAGACCTGGTGAGGGGCCCTTTAAAGTAGGAGTGTCAGAATGGCAAAGTTTCGCTATTCGCACACCGAATAGCGAATCGAATATCGAGCGTTTTCGCGCTTCTAAACCATAAAAATGGCGTGTAGTTTGTTCGATAAGGAGAGAGGGAGGGGGTTACACACGTGGCACGGTTGCAATAATTTGCACGTCACCAAGGAGCTTGTATTGCACACTCGAGACGCCTCGTCTCGCACAGTCCTCGCGCGCGGCAGCGACGGGTGGTGCGCAGCATCCCCGGCGGGAAAGTGTTTTCGAGGAAGGCGGACGACGATTATTGTGTTTGGGGACAAAATACACCCTGAGGGGGCTGCAGATTGCTTTACAGTGTAAATGAGGAAGCACAGTTTTCGGTTATCCCGGCCACAATGACAACGACAGCAATGAAACGAGGTCGTCCCCAAATGCAGCGTTGCGTTCGTTGAATGATGAAAAAAGTATGCCACTCACAACATTGGTTCGAAAGGGCTGTAAAAGATTGGCCAAATATTCGATCGAGACTGCCTAGAAGGCGAGCCATTTTTCATTCTCCCTCGCGAGTGCTTTTCGACATTGACCGAACGCCTTCGCTGACCTTCGGCTTCCTTCGAACAACCTCACCGTGAGAACTCGTTTTTCTCTCTGCGTAGCAGCCGCATCAGTCGAAACACTTCCATGTCTCTCCCACTCTTGAGGCGCCCCAGTAAGTGTCGTTATTACTTATATTCGAAAATTTCAAATAGTGACTTCGCTAATCGAACTGAACACAGCTGGGACTATTCGATTCGTATTCGAAACTATGAATATTTGCGCACCCGCTCAACCCCTTGAAACCCTCGCAGCCGACGAGCCGGTGAAGAGGCGCCATGGCTCGCTGTCGCCACCTAGCGGTTCTCCTGTGCCTGGTCACGTGCACCGTCCTAGTCCTGTCGCAGGCGCCGCCTGCTGGCCACGCCCCGAACGACGACGCAGCGGAGGAGGGCCTCCGCTCGCTGCAGCACGCCGCCGATCCCAGGTACGAGCTGGCTGCCGCGCGCCTTGTGTGCAGCAGGCACTGCGTTCGCGTCCGAAAAATAGTGCGTTGCATTTGAAGGAGATATGTAAAATTAAATCTCGCACGTCGCAGTGTCTATGACGCGAAAGCCGACCGGACAAGAGACTGGCGGCCATAGCACACATTACTTGTGTTCGTGACATAGTCCAACCAGAAACAGGCGCAATTATTATCCGATTGGTGAATGTGTAATCCACAAGCAGTTGTGATCGTGATATATCGAGTAGTTGCACACTGGGCTTGTTCGATTTTCGACTTCTGGCTACCCGCGGGCTGTCAGAGCCAGCCAGAGCGTCTTCGTTTTTCTCGGGTTGCTCCGCCCATAGAGTTTCCTACAAAAATTTGCTCCGCCCACCGCGCGACGCACTTCCGCCGGGCGTTCGTTTTGCTCGGGCTGGACCATGGGCTGGACGGTTCTGGCTACCCGCGGGCTGCCAGAACCTGCCAGGAGGATTTTGGTCTGGCTGCTCTCTGGAAGTTCTCTGGCTAGCGGATGACTAAACGAAACGATGGGCGCTCGCCGCCATCTTTGCCGGTACTTCACGGATTGCAACGCGGGCGCTTGAGGAATTAAATTTACCTCGCTCAGCCAACTGTCTACGGTCGTCTTCGGATTTACTTACTTCTAGCGTTATCTTTTTAGGTGCTAACGCTCCGTTCCGCATCGCGAAGCGGTGTGATACGAGCCTTGGTGAACCGTTTGAAGCTTTTGTGTGTGTGTGTGTCCCCTGATTGCTTCTTCGCGGTGGTAAACAGCGCGCCGCGCTCTCATGCGTGCATGTTATCTGCATCGTGTTCCACGCAAGTTGTAGACGCTCATTCACACATTGCGGTACATTTTTGGCTCGTCTTTCTCTGGTGGCGTTCCTTTTCACATATCTCGCGTATGTATACCTCTCATTTCTCTGCAGTTAGCGAAGGCTTTGCAGCTAGTCCGTGTTCGTTCCGTCTCGCCGTCGTATGCTTAGGTGGCAGCCCGAAACCGGTATGTGTTCGAACTGCAGGCCGTTGATCTAAGAATGCACTGATTGCACTCGGTACATTAGACACACGTACGTACATTGGCTTATTGCTCTCATGATTGCGACCAATGTTGGTTTTCGTGTGAAACGTTTCGCTGGTCACAAGCGACGTGCATTTTCACGCGCCAGCCGCGTCCCCAGCTTCTTAGGGTCAAAATGAAGAGCACCATAACCCAGAACAAACTTTATGAAATCAAAGCCCAAGCAGGTCGGCGCGAAATTTTATGCGTACAAGACGTACCCGATAACGTGCTTTTTTATGTTTTGTGATGACACAACGTCAACTCATCAATGTCACCGGTGGGCGACGTGATCGCTGCGAGCAGGGATCCTCCAGCCATCGCTTTCGAGTATATAATAACGATTTCGCGTCTTGTCATCCGCCGCGTCGGAGGCCATCTGCTGCGCTGCGCAAGGCGAGGTTGGCCCAGCGCGCGTCCTGCGCCGAGTCGCGACGAAAGTGATCGTATCCCTGAATGCAACTATATATTTTCAAGCTGGCAACGCATAAATGGGCCGACTACGCCGAGCGCGCGCCGGCCTCGCCGGGCGCTGCCATGCTGGTGGCATGTTTACATTTGGCCAGCTGTACCGGCGTTCGATTCTGCAAACTTCGGGCAGGTTCGAGTTGTCTTGGGATCCCAGCCCACGTGACTTCCTGTCAGAACCGGAACTAGCTGGCTGCCAGCGGGCTGCCAGAAGTCCGAAAATCGAAGAGGCCCACTGTAGGAACATTACACCGAGTTCTGTAGGCGCGCAGCGTTGCCTTGTGTGTGTGTGCGTTCAAAAGCATACCGTGAGCTCTCTGCTTTATGCGCCTCGCTTGATGTCGATCTCTGCCACTGACTTAAATTATATCTGTTGCGTTCAAGGGAGAAACTACACCTGCTGTAGACGCAGAATTTGTATTTCTAGGCTGCAATGTTTTTTGCTATATTTGAATTGCCAAAAACTGGGCAATTTAACATGCATGATGCATTAGGTTCAGACATCTGTAACGCTGCTCTGATGACAGATGTCGCGGTTCCAAAAAAATTTTAGAGCATCTAAAGCGGACAGTATACAAGCTTAGAGCTTGCGTGATATTTTTGCAATTTTTACTAGAGTTTCGCAAAAGTCCTATTTACAAATTATCTCCTCAAAGGAATCTCAGGATCTCCTACATCCAAGTCATTCATTGCTTAAGTCCATTCTCAATTATTGCGCCTACATCCAAGTTCACGGAAACAGAGAAACAGTTTTTCTCGGCATCCACTGTACAGATATTCGCTGAGGTCTGTTACATTTAGAAGCAAAAGTGAAAGTATACCGACTGTGAGATGCATAATGTTTATTTAGGCCATCAGTTTTCTAACAAAAATTCTTGAAGATCGGAAAACTTAAAGAAACTAAAGAATCAGATTTACAACACAAGGAAATAAATATAAATACGATATCGCGATTCCGTAGACTATAGATAGAGACACGCAAATCGAACAATTTATACACCACTAACTCGTTAATAGGACTATTGCGAAACCATTGTAAGCACGGTAACAATTGCTTGTAAGCTGTAAATTTAAATGTCACATTGCCAGCTCTTGATTCAATTTTCAGAACTTGGATAGTCGGTACAGTGCAGTTCTTTCTTCTTAAATGCAACATTCGAATCGCGTCGTCCAGTGAGAGCATTTTTGCCTTTAGCAAGTATGTGTCCTCGAACGGTGACCAATTGACTCCGAGGTGGTCTGGAAAGGCTCGCGGTGGGCCGTGGTGACGGTACCAAGTTGTTTGTCGACAGGAAATCACTGCGCTGCATTCGAAAGGAACCGGAGAGCGAACGTCGAGAAAAAAAAGAAAACGGATAGTTTGACCTATCATATTTTTTTTTTAGTTCCTCCCTCGTCAAATGAACGAAAGCAGTTCCGAAGGAAACCTTGCACCAAAGAAAGAAGTCGTTTGATCGAGCTGCAGCTGGTATACAAAACCGCCCTTTGTCGAAAAGGCCCGCACCAGCTCGCCACGACGTCAAGAGGGAACCGTTCTCTCGTAAAGCATCTAACTTGGCGAACATTTAGTGCGCAAGAAATGACTTGAAATCCGCGACGTCACGCTCAAGTGCCGGCGCTCCGGTAAGAAATTAAGCGGGAGACACACCGTCCGATCCGGCGTCCGATCCGGCGTCCGATCCGGCGTTCGACGCGCCGGAACGGCAGCCGGAATCGAGGTGTTTTGCCGTGCCGAAGCGCCGGATCGGACGTCCGGCGTGCGACAAACGGGGCAGATTTCCATCGTCCGACGCGTCCGACAACCGCACCGTCGTCTGGCCAAAGCCAATGACAGCGCGGCTGGCATGTGACGTTCTCTGACGTTCCCTCCACGGAGGCGGCGCTGCCTGGCCAGTTTCTCGCAGTTTTTTTTTTTTCATTGCCTGCTCCAGTTTGTTTCCGACCCTACATAGTAAAATAGTTAAGTAAAATTATCTCGAACGTGCGCCTGTTATGCAAAGCAGCGCCTAGTACACTAGCACTAAGCTACTGGCGAGATCGGGAGCCACGACGCGAGGGCATTTCGCGGGCACACACCGACTGTCTGCTCGCTTCGCTTGCACGTTTGCCCTTCGCAACGACTGCGTCGAGTAAACCAATCGTATTTAATTGCGGGCTACCTAAGTGTACAGTTTTAATTGTTTTGGCAAACATAAGTGCTCTTCGACGAGCTCTGGTTGGATCGTAAGCGCCGTCGGCCGCGTCGTCTGCCTAGCTAGGCCTACCAGCCCTATCGCTGGCTGTTAGCGGAGTGGACAACTCGCCGTGGTGAAGTGTTCTGTCACTCGCAGGGGCATAATTTGATTGACAGTGTTCGCGTAAAGCGAAGCAGTGTTGTGCAGAGTTGTTTATATTGCGTTTCTCGACGTGGCTATGAAGTTGATGCCGCACGTGGATGCCGCACGTGGGATCGGACGCCGAATCCAACCGTGTGTCTCCTGCTCCAGAGAAGAAGAAAAAATGGCTGTGGCTTAGCTAAGGTTAAGCCCAGGATGCGAAGCATACTAGCCTTTATTTTAGTTGTTGAACCACTGTTTAGCCTGGTGAACTGCTGTTGCTTGGCTATTAGCCCCGAGAACAAGGGCGCTGCGAGCGCCGCTCGCGTGACGTCAGGGCAAGGACTCGCGCCTGTCGTCTGCTACAGTTCGGGCGTTGTCCGGACGCTTTCTGCGGTGTTTTCTTTTGTTCGCTCTTGTTCTCTCTGCTTGTATACTTATGGTGGTCGTCTCAAATATATTTTTACGACGTCTTCCTTTGCGAACATTTATTCAAAGAGCTAATTTCTTAGGCAACAATGCAGCTCTTAAAGGCAACGCTACAGTGCCAGCTGAAGAAGCGCAAAAGAGCCCATTGCGGGTTTTTCATGCGCGGATGGACAATCGCAAAAACGTAGCATACAGGAATCCAGTTATGATACCATACCTTCCGCGGTGCAACAAGTATGTCACAAACGCTGGCTGTATATGACTTCTACAACAGTTACGTTGATTTTAATCCCTTAAAACAGGTTTGCTCACGACGAGTAGTTCATGTTATAATATCGAATTTTCGCATTTCTTCACAGAAACGCTCGGCAGTAACACGGGGACTTAAATAATACTGGAGTTTAGATTCTACAAGCACCACTTGTTTCTTTAACTGCTTGTCAACATTAGGCGGTTCTTCCCGTGTTTAGTTTAAGCGGCGGAAATTGAAGTAAAGTTAATGAAGGCTTACAGCTATTTACATAATACAAATAGGAATGTACCAATATATATTTCCTTTTCCGTGATACGCGTTCAACTCACTTGAGAAATTTACTGGTGATTGTTGCTTCAGGAATATACATGACGAATCTGTTTGGCGAACTGACACAGGCTGCTCGGCCCATTTTCTTTTGTGAAGTATGCCTGTTGGACCGCATGGCTGCCGCCAGAAAGAAATGGAAGCGTCAATCATTAGTAGTATGGGACATATTGAAGATATCGAAATTCACCCCCCCCCCTCCCCCCGGTGGAGGGTCAGAAATCAAGTGAAAATATATGCAAGGCTTGTGGTGCTTTCTTTATGAATGTTTGCGATTGGATTGGAGCAACCCTGCAGTTGGGCAAGGTTCTCTTTTATGTACCGACAAAGCGAATAGTTATCCGTTTGTATAATTAAAGAACGCTGGATGGAGAGATGGTGAGACAGAAGGTGCTTGAATTTTCATTTTCTAGGCAATCCAAGCTGCGCTGTAGTAGCTCGAGAATAGCCATTCCAGTTGGCGCTGTAAAAAAAATGCTTTATGGTTTCAATTCGAAGTTGTAGTGAACTGATGGGTTTTGCGAACATAGCGTGGCTCGCCATACCGACATTCGATTGCTACCGTTACGTGATCAGGGGTATGCCATATTGTCGATAAAGGCTACTGGGGGCCACTATGAAACATTTCATCATTTTCAATTGATTCGCTCTCGATCTTAACAACGAAACTTTTCTGTCGGGTGATTGCTACTATGGTGTTTGTGAATTAACTATGTAAATACTCTACATGACGCGCCGTCGTGTTAGCAGCCATGAACAATTCGTTTTTTGGAGGCCTGTTTCACAGGAGGATGAAAGTAGCAGCAAAATTTTTCGTAAGAAATGCGCGCCTATATTTTTTTTACTCATTAATAATTGGCCGTATTTGAATAGAACAACACACCAGAGTAACAAGAATCATGATGACAGCTTCGCTGGGCAGTGTCTTTCTAACATCGGATAACATGCTGACGCCAGTTACCAAGATTTTTCTTCCATGTAAAATGCAATGTCTCTCATAGCTAAATACTAAGGGAATGTTAAATGCTTAGCGAGGCATCATACACAATTTCGCGTGTTGAATTTGCAGCCATTCTTTTCACGCTAAATTTACGGATAGACACTGCGCATATGTGCATTGCCAAACCAGTAGACCCCTATAACGCTACATAGCTTGCGATATCCAAGCCGCAAAGTCTCTCGACTCACGCGCTTTTGAAGAAGAAACTGTGGTTAAGGCATGGCAGCTGAAAGAAGCCGACGTGTCCTTCAATACGTACGGCTCGGGCCAAGCATACACCCAAGCATACATGAAGCATACACAATACCGCTATACCGCTGGTACAGCGGTATTGCTAACCTGGTATTAGCGGCGAGAATTAGGAGTGGCGCCCTCTCGCGAGTTCTATTCAAATATGGCCATTCATTAATGCGTAAAAAAATTGTTAGGCGCGCATTTCTTATGAAAAAGTTTGCTGCTACTTTCATCCCCCTCTGAAACAGGCCTCCAAAAAACGAATTGCTCATGGCTGCTAACACGACGGCGCGTCATGTAGAGTATTTACATAGTTAATTCACAAACACCATAGTAGCAATCACCTGAGAGAAAAGTTTCGTTGTTAAGATCGAGAGCCACTCAATTGAAAGTGATGAAATGTTTCACAGTGGGCCTCAGTAGCCTTTATCGACAATATGGCACACCCCTGATCACGTAACGGTAGCAATCGACTGTCCGTATGGCGAGGCACGCTATGTTCGCGAAACCCATCAGTTCACTACAACTTCGAATTAAAACCATAAAGCATGTTTTTTACAGCGCCAACTGGAATGGCTAAAGTATTCTCGAGCTACTACACCGCAGCTTAGATTGCCTACAAAAGGAAAATTCAAGCACCTTCTGTGTCACCATGTATCGATCCAGCGTTATTTAATTATACAAACGGATAACTGTTCGCTTCGTCGGTACATAAAAGAAAACCTTGCAGGCTAAATTAAGTTTGCTCCAATCCAATCGCAAACATTCATAAAGAAAGCACCACAAGCCTTGCATATACTTTCACTTGATTTCTGACCCTCCACCGGGGGAATTTCGATATCTTCAATATGTCCCATACTACTAGTCTTTGACGCTTCGACTTCTTTCGGGCTGCAGCTATGCGGTCCAGCAGGCATACCTCACTAAAAAAATTGGGCCGAGCAGCCTGTGTCAGTTCGCCAAACAGATTCGTCATGTATATTCCTCAAGCAACAAGCACCAGTAAATTTCTCAAGTGAGTTTGATTCGATTTGATTTATTAATTTCCATTTACACACACACATGTACAGAGGAGTGGTAAATGGAGGTGGATGAGGGAAAAAAGCAGCACAGACGCGGCTTGAGGTAACCTCACCCCCTTAGGTACAATATGGCTGCATGGAGTAACACATCAAGCGCCATATAAATTACATTTATATAGTGGCCATAAAACATTGCAGTTACACAATATATGAAAGGACAGTGAAATATTTCCACAATAAGAATGCAAAACACACTGCGGCATTGAAACAAATAAATGATATACACTTGGTAACACAGGCAAAAAAGAGGAACATAACATACATTATTAATCATTACCAAACGCGCTCTAAAGAGGTGAGTTGAACGTGTAGCACGGAAAAGGGAATATATATTGGTACATTCCTATTTGTACTCTGTAAATAGCTGTAAGCCTTCATTAACTTTACTTCAAATTTCCGCCGCTTAAGAAAATGGCTGTGGCTTTGCTAAGGTTAAGCCCAGGATGCGAAGCATACTAGCCTTTATTTTAGTTGTTGAACCACTGTTTAGCCTGGTGAACTGCTGTAGCTTGGCTATATTTGGTTCGGCTAGACGAAGAAACAACTCATGCGTTACTCTGCTTCGCCTTCAAGAGTGGAACTCGACAGCGTTCCCGTCGACCCGCCAAGGGGTGTAAGACAATGGGCTACGGCGCAGCGACTACGCGCCCCGCATTGGACGCGGTGAGCGTCGAGCAACGCAGCGTTCGGCGCGGCAACGAAATGTGCGCCTGAGCAAGCGACGCACGAGAACAGCTCGTTTCTAAGGCAACACCGCATTCACTAGAGGCGCTTTTGTACCGCTTTGAAGCATCGTACTCGTGGCTCAGGGAGTCGACTTCCGGCCACCGATCGTGACGGACGTGTGCTTCATGGGCTCCCAAGGAGCGGCTTTAGCGGCCCAGCCGGGTCGCGGTATCAGGAGCACTGAAATGCCTGCCCAGGATTATGAAATGGTTGTTCCGCATCTGCCATCAGGTTCGAGTGTTTTGAACACAGTATTTTTGCATGGTGATGTCACCGCCAGGCCATATCGCGTCGAGCATTTTCGCGACGCCCTAGCGCGTCTGTCATTGCTGCCGGATGTGGTTGCCCTTGGGGCATATCAGATGAATCACCTGTGGGCCGTTACTTCCAACAGCGAAGGAGCGAAGGCAAAGATTTTGCAGGCCGAAGCCTTCAATGTGAAAGACCACCGCTGCGTGGTTATTGACCCGACTAACCGAGGTGTCAGGCTGAAGCTGTTTTGGCTGCTCCATGGTGTGCAAGACGACGACGTGCGAGTGGCATTAGCAGCGTTCGGAAAAGTGACTGAAATAACCCGCGATAAATGGAGGGTTAAAGGCTGCGTCGACAAGGCTTCAACAACACGGTCGGTTACACTGAAACTGAAAGTGGGTGTTACCATCGAGGACTTGCCCCATCAGTTGCGTGTTGGTGAGGACGTTGCCCTCGTCCATGTTCCTGGTAGGGCTCCGCTCTGCCTTCGGTGCCGTGGAAAAGGACATATCCGCCGTGAGTGTCGGGTGCCACGCTGCGGGCTATGCCGGCGTTTCGGCCACGATGAGAGCCAGTGCGTGCGTAGCTACGCTAATGTTACGGGCCAGGCACGAAGTGATGAAGTGGCCGAACACCTCATGGATGAAGCAGACGCGGTTGAAGCAACCCACGGAAGTGAGGGAGATGATGCCATCAAGGAGTCAACATCCAAGGAAACCGCACCCGCGCCCTTTGCAGATACCAGCCAAGCCGGCAAGGACCAAACCCAGCCGGCCGTCGCATCAAAGCCAGCGTTCCTTCCGGAAAAAGCGGATAGCGTGACTGCTGTAAGCCTGGTTACGACTGGGCAGCAGGGCGACAACCGGGAAGACGCCGATACCCAGATGCCCGCCGCGTCAAGTGTACCAGTGAAGCGGGCTCACGAGGATTCGGATATTCAGGAACCGAGATTGGTCGGTGAACGCGGCGAGGAGCCTCCGCCGAAGGCACCTTCAACACGCCGCGGACCTTTCAAGCCCAAACCGAAATTGCCACCGGAACGCAGTACTGCGTCTGCTCCCCCTCCGCCTTAGCGGAGGCTACCTTTGCCACAACGGTTGAAGCCCGGTCTTTGATCGGGTCAGTACTAAGTTCAAACGCCTTAATGGATATGGTTTCACCCTGTTTGATGTGTGAGTAGACTGATCGGCGTCTCCCTTTTTCTTAGATGGCTACCAACCTCACGTCCAGCCTACGTGTTGCTACGCTTAATGTAAGGGGCCTGTCGGCGCGTAGAAGGCAACTGCAACTGAACCGCCTTCTGCTAGAAAACGAAATAGATTTGCTCGCGGTTCAGGAAACTAAAATTGAAGACGAAGAACAAACAGACAGAATGGTAGCGGTCTATCGTAGCAGATACAGCGTTTGCGTATGTCATGCTGTTGGAAGAGCGGGTGGATGCGTTATTTTTTTAAGAAATGGTATTGGGGCTGTTGATACTGTGTTCTCGTGTGAAAGTGGGCGCCTTGTAATGTGTGATTTTGAATCTGATGGAGTGGCTTGGAGAGCTGTGTGTGTATACGCTCCGAATGCAATTGCGGAAAGGGAGCGTTTCTTCCGACAGGTGAAGCCTGTCCTGCTTACTGAAAGGCGGGTGATCTTGCTTGGTGATTTCAATTGCGTCTGTACACCAGAGGATAGGACAACAAACCGTTCCTTTCGAGATCGGAGCGCCGAGTTACTTTCCGAAATTGTAGGTGAGCACGACCTTGAAGATGTAGGCTTGATATCGACGCATGAAGGCCAGGCAATGTACACTCACTTTCAGGGAGGCAGTCATGCTAGATTGGACCGTATATATGTACCTGTCGAATGTTCGCTGTTATGTTCTGACTACCAGACGATCTATGTCTCTTTTAGTGATCACTGCCTAGTCATGGTTACAATCGGTACGAAGAGAATAGCTGCGAAATTTAATTGGGACTTGTGGAAGTTTAATGATAAATTACTGGAAGATGAAGAGTACGTGACTAAAGTCAAGGATTATATAGCGAACATGCTGCGAAGTAACTCCGGAAGTTTTATGCAAGTATGGGAGCAGTTCAAATGTGATATTAAAATAGCCGCTATTGATAGATCATGTGCACTCCGGCGAAAAGAAAAACAACGAGTTAAAGAGCTGCAGGGTGCCCTAGATTTTATGCTAAGTATGGAGTGCTACGAGCCGGGCTTGTTCACAAGGGAAATTAAAGAGACTAAAACTAAGCTCGAGGCAATAGACGAAGAAATGTACCGTGGCGCAGTGATAAGGGCGCGTAACGAGAAACTGTGGTCCGGAGAGACGCCTACCAAACGCGCGCTCAGTGATGAAAAAAGGCACGCTTTGTCGAAAGAGATAGCGGAAATATGCTATCAAAACGAAATCACAAATCGAAGAGAAATAATCAAACAGGCATTCGTCGAACATTACACAGATATTTTCAGCCTTAATACTCCGGACACTGACTACTTCAGAACAGAATTCCTATCGCTGTTGCCGAGATTAGAGGATGAGCTTGTGCACGCTCTAGAAGCCAGTATTACGGCTGAGGAAATTGAATCAGCGATTCTGGAGCTCAGTTCACACAAGTCACCTGGGCCAGACGGTCTCGGTGCATCTCTATATAAAGCCTTTAGAACAGAAATGGCAGTCGCACTTGAAAGACTGATTAGCGAATTCTATGAAACGAAAACAAGTCCTCGATCCTTCCGAGCGTCCCACGTAGTACTAATTCCTAAAACGACTGATCCGATTAAGTTACAGTCTGTTGAATCATACCGTCCCATCAGTCTAACAAACGTGGACTATAAGATATTCATGAAGATTTTAGCTCGGCGCCTTCAAAGTGTTATTAAGTCACTTGTAGGGCCACATCAGACATGCGGCATAAAAGGCAGGTCAATCTTTACCAATGTTCACACAGCTAGAACTGTCCTTGAATGCTGTGACGGAATGTATGGGCGCGTGGCCATGTTGCAATTAGATCTGCACAAGGCGTTCGATAAAGTCGTACACGAAGTTCTGTTCTCGATCCTAGACCATATCAATGTTGGAACTGTTATTACAGAAGGTGTTAAAATGATGTACAATGGTTGTATAGCGAAGCTGATAATTAATAGGCAGTTAAGTGATGGTATTCCTGTGCTTTCGTCTGTGAGACAAGGCTGCCCTTTATCCCCCCTGCTTTTCGCTCTCTACCTCGAGCCCTTTTGTTTGCGGCTGCTGAAGAGCCCAAACATTCGGGGTTACACTTTTCATAAAACTGAAGTTCGAGTTTTAGCATATGCTGATGATGTAGCAGTGTTTTGTACGGACCATGACAGTGTTAAAGCAGTTGTACAAGAGGCTGTAAAATTTTGTACTGCAAGTGGAAGTGCTATTAACTGGAACAAGTGTCTTGGTTTTTGGCATGGGAATTGGCAATACAAGCCCGAGACTTTTTGTAACATGCAATGGGCGGTAACTCCAGGCACCTACCTAGGTGTCCCCCTCGAACATTATCGAGATAGCAAAGAGTATTGGGATAATGAAGTAGTGCGAATGAAAACCCAGACCGGCAAATGGGGAGGGCATAAATTTTCAATGTTTGCAAGAGCCACAGTGTGTAATTTGTTTTTAGTCGCGAAAATCTTTTATGTGATGCAAGCGTTATGTCTGACGAGGATGTCTGTGCAAAAGCTACATAGAGTATTTGCGATGTTCATTTGGGCCTCAACATGGGAACGTACAAGTCGTAGTAATCTGTTCCATAGAGTGTTGAATGGGGGGCTGGGGTTGTCACATTTGTTCCTCAAACAGATTGTAAGCAGGTTTCTTTTTTTGCGTGATCAAAAGGACGCTTTTCTGAGAACAATTATTCAAGCTAGACTGCGTGATTCATTGCCTGATTATGTAGTGTCGTCCATGTATACGGGGCCAATGCCTTTAAGTGCTTTTTTGCGTGAAGTGGTCGCGTCTTTCCGAATACTAAAAGCAAGATTTTCCAGTGAAAATCTGGCCGTTGTTACTAGTAAGAAGTTGTACAAAGATCTTGTTGATGTATTCTTGCCTGTACCGTTGTATCGTACAGTATTTGTTTTAGGTTCAGAACGAGATGTTCTTAAGAGAGTTAAACGAATGCCGGTAAGAGCTTCTGTAAAATCTTTCTTTTTTCAACTACATACAGGCACTCTCCCAGTGAAACCGTGGCTGCAAAGCAAAGGCATTTTTGTACCTTGGTCTGTGAATTGCTTTATATGCAAAAAACCGGAGACGATTGAGCATATCTTTTTGGACTGTCATGACGCAGTGTTCTTGTGGGATATTCTAAAACGTAGCCTTAAAAAGGAATTGCCGTTAAGTGCTTTCGGAATACGCTTCCTGCCATGCGCGGAACCAGAGGGAGTGCCTGTCGATCTGTTAATGCTTTTGTGCATGCACAGTGTGTGGCGAACGCGTATGGATATTAGACATGAGCGCATTGTTCAGGCCCCAGCACATGAATATTTCATTGAAAGTGTGTTATATATACGCGAATTTTTCTGTGCACAGAGTGACCCTCCTGATTGGCTGAGTGCTTTGGACAAAGTGACTAGCCTACATCGTTCTTATCACACCACACTGATCCGGCATTGACTAGTTGTTTTTATGGACATGTAATACTCACATTGTACCTTCTCTTGCCAAGCCGGTAATAAAAAAAAAAAATACTCGTGGCTCAGTGGTAGCGTCTCCGTCTCACACTCCGGAGACCCTGGTTCGATTCCCACCCAGCCCATCTTGCAAGAGTTGAGCCAAAGCCACCTAGAAAATCAGTCTCTGTAGCACGCCGCAACCTTCGCTTCCCATTCCAACGAGCAGCTCTGTCTCCAGGAGGCATCTCGCCTCGTGAGTGTCTAGCAGAGGCAAGCGCAGCTGCTTATACACCGCCGCGACGCCGCGAGTTGGAGCCCCGCTTCTCCTCTGTCGTGACGTCACGGTGTCACGTGGTATTGAAGGCGACACCGCCGCGCCAGAAGAGCTGGGTTGAGCTCTCGTAATATGCTTCGCATAAAAAATGAACACGTGAAGAACCACCTAATGTTGACAAGCAGTTAAAGAAGCAAGCGAGGCCTGTAGAATCTAAGCTCCAGTATTAGTCAAGTCCCCGTGCTACTGCCGAGCGTTTCTGTGAGGAAATGCGAAAATTCGATATTACACCGTGAACTACTCGTCGTGAGCAAACCTGTTTTAGCGGAATAAAATCAACGTAACTGCTGCAGAAGTCATATATAGCCAGCTTTGTAACATACTTGTTGCACCGCGGCAGGTACGGTATCATAACTGGATTCCTATAGGCTATGCTTTTGCGATTGTCTGTCCGCGTATGAAAAACCCGCAATGGGCTGGTCTGCGTCGCTTCGGCTGGCACTGTAGCGTTGCCTTCGAGAGCTGCATTGTTGTCTAAGAAATGAGCTCTTTGAATAAATGTTCGCAAAGGAAGACGTCGTAAAAATATATTTGAGACGACCACCATGAGTATACAAGCAGAGAGAACGAGGGCAAACAAACGAAAACACCGCAGAAAGCGCCCGGACAACGCCCGAATTGTAGGAGACGACCGCACGCCAAGTTTCATCCTAGACGCCAGCGCTCGTTTCTCCCCTGGCGGAGCGATTTCATCTCCAGCGGGGGTTTCCGTCGCCGCTTCCCTTCACGGTCGCGCCCGCGTTCAGTTCGCGCTGCGCGCGAAACGTCTCTTGTTTGCGACGGCACCTCTTCGGATGACCGGAAATTATTATTGTGTTGTTAACTGTCACGACAGCAATGTAAACATGAAAAGGTTGATGCCACCAGTGAAATTCTGCCGATTCACAAGAAAATGGTACGAAAGAAGCAGACGACAGACATGGATTACTGCGGTGCGCCGAGCGAAGTAAACATCTGGCAAACGAAGCGAGCTCGTTCATTGATCCCTCCTGAGTGTATGACGGTTTCTATATGTAACCCACGTGAAATTAATAATTACTCGGTACATAATCCTTTTATTCATATAAAAAATTTAAGTTAAACGAGCGCTTGTCCTGTCTTCTTTCTCGTGTTTCGTTTGTGTGTGCGCTGTCTAAGAATGGAAACCACGTCTGTTGTATGCGCTAGCAGTGGCCGAAGTTCACGCGTGCCGAGAAATTGAATATGTGCATGATGCATTGAACATGACCGGAGTTCATTCCCGCTTCGATCGGGTTACTGGACGATACACACCCGCGTCTTGGTCGCACCGGCATTGCTGAAGCAGGAATAATTAATAATACTTTCAACTTCCGTCTCTTGAGTACTGTTAAAAAATGACCAAGCTGTCTACATTGCTGCCTCTATTCCATATTGTAGGGGACGTACTAGTTAAAGTTGTGTGCGCATGTCGTACTTGTGCTATGCAGCGATATATCTTGTTTATTTCCGCACAGTGTCGATAGAAGTCCGTTGTCGCCATCAGAGACAACACGGATTTGTAGCAAACATAATGTGAGAAACTGCAAAAATGACTTTAGCTCGTAGGTGCCGTATGTATGTGCCGCATCGTATGTGCTGACGATTTTTCCGGCGGCACATACGATGTCGTTTCCAATTACCTCCTCAGCGTCCCTTACATGGTTAAGCAGACGCTGCCCTTTCGCCGCATTGCAGCCATAAAAATAATCGTCAAGCGTACCGATCTTCTTAAAGGCAAATATAGCGTGTGCAGTTTGTTTCACACTATGGGGAAAACTCGGAACGTATTGCGTCGCGATGCGGCAAGCAATGGAGTCGTGCGGCGGCAGCAGCTCGAGCAGGCGCACACGCTTGAGGGGCAGTGTCGTGATCTGCGTCGTCTGCTACGGCGGCGCGCGCTGGCCGCATTTTCGGGAAGCGTGGTACTGTCAGGGGCAGTGCATCGATTTCATCGGTACTGCGGGAACTGAGCTGATATTCTTTACTAAACGTTGTGCGTCGCCACACTCTGATCCTTCATTGGCGATAATGGAGTTCCACAAACTTTTTTTGACAACATGGTTCATTTGTTCTTTCGAAAGGCCGGAGTACTGAGCGTGTGCACGTATATTTCTTCACTGTGTGTGCTACCGTAATGAGCAGCGACAAAAGGCACCAAGATGTGCGCGCAACGTGCTCAGTCTTTGTTTGACTCGAAAGGAAAACAAAGCACTCAACAATGGGAGTCGAACACGATGAAAAAAACGGACACGATTAAATGAACGTTTTAGGTTCAGACAATGAGCTGGAAGTGATTTTTCTCGATAATCATTCGCTACACCAGACAGACCCTGCCCGCCGGTGGGGAATTGGACACGTCACGCTCGGAACTTCAATTAGTATCTCGTCATGTCCCCAGCGGCAGCGATGACAGCGCTCATCCTGGAAGGCAGTGAAGTGTAGAATGACTTGATCAGGGATGTGTTCATTCGCTGCACGTCTCAGTCACTGACGATGGTGGATCGAAGCCTATCCTCGGGCGACTGATAGAGGGGATGTTTCGCCAGAGATACTTTCAACGAGCCCCAGACATTTTAAATGATGTTGGCGCCCGGGGATTGAGGCGGCCGCTCCAAGAGAGTGACTGCGCGCTCTTCTAGCAGTTCTTGCACAGCACGAGCAGTGTGGATCGGCGTCCTATCGCGTTAGAATATATAGTCGCCTTCCAGAAACGGGCCGTCAAGAATGTATGGAATCAGTACGTCGTCTATGCCTGCCATGCAGCGATGAACTTACATTCGAGGCGTATCAGTGGGCGTCGCGCAACGCTTAGCAAAGAATACCGGCTCATTTCACGCAGTAACGATGTGATCAGCGCCCTGCACCTGACAGTAGAACGTTTCTCGACAATGCGGCCAGCGTGCGCCGCCGTAGCAGACGACGCCGTTCAAGATCCCGCCCCTCGAGCATCTGCGCGAGCTGCTGCCGCCGCCTGACTCAAGCGCTCGCCGCATCGCGATGCAATGCGCTTCGAGTTTTCCCCTAAATGTCAGAGAGACTGTACACCGCCCATCGAAGGAAATGTCCACGCGCACACACCGCGCGCGGCGCGAAACGTGCCCAAACACGCGCAGTGCAGGAGGCAATCAAGGCGGCGCGAACGAGAGATGGGAGAGGGGTACCACCGGCTAATTGAATTTTGCTCCGCATGCGGCGCTCTCAACGCCGGCGCAGCAGCGCCGCTCTCGGTGCCGTTCTTGTCTATGCCCTGACGTCACGCGAGCGTACGCGAGCGGCGCTCGCAGCGCCGCTCGCGTTCGTTCTCGGGGCTAGCGGGAGGAGCGGGAGCAGTACCATCTGTGCGACCGCAGGCGAGCGCACGAGCTGAGACCCGGCTATGTGGCTACGCGGCCGCAAGCGAGGGCACGAGTTGAGCCTCCGCTTTTGCAGCTGTTATGACGTCATATGGTAGCTACGGGGCCGCGCGGCGCAGCAAGGAAGAGCGTGGTTGTGCGGCTAGTATGCTTCGCATAAAAAAAAGGGGGGGCGGTGGACATTGTCTTCCATTTCCTTTATCGCGATGCTGGTGGGAAGAGAGCTGACTCCTCCTCCCCAGGAGGTCTCCGGTGGAGCTAGGCCTGATGGCCGCTGCGGCCGCGGGAGCGCTGCTGCTGCTGCCGCCGCCGTCGTGGGCGCAGGGAGGCGCCGCTGCCGATCGCGCCGGCCTGGCGAGCCTCAGCGAGTTCGTCATGACGCGCGTCGACAAAGGGCTCGAGAAGTTCCCCAGCATCCCGAGCCTGGACCCGCAGGAATGCATGAAGCGCAGCGTGTGCGAGGCCCACAACCAGCCGAACAAGTACGGCCTCGTCGGACTGGCACTGCAGCTGCTCTACCCGTGAGTGTGTGTTGCTTGCTTGCCAGCAGGCCGCATGTATAGACAACGCGGCACCACGTAGGGTGACGTGTTATACACAGTACATCATCGCCGTCTGTAATGGTATATCGCGCTCAGTAAAAAAATGCTCTGCTTTCGTTTTGGTTAGACGGCGTGTCGTCGAGGAGTACGGACCTTATAAATAAATGCATCGATACAACGGGGCTCAACAATGGGCTCCGCCAAAAGAAGTAAATGACCGACACGCTGAAATGAACCCACATCCTACACATTAAACGCATTGCGTGCAATGTTACAAACAAAATTTTCTTGGAAGAGAAAACGATGGTAAGGTAAGTTTAAGAGGCTGCATTACATAATGTGTCAAGCGCAGCATTGGCGGTAACGCGTTACGTTTTGCGGTAAGATTTTCTGAACTGTAACCGATAACGTGCGTGAACATTTTTCAGTAACGTGAAGGGTTAACAGCAGCTACATTCACTCCAGTTACACCTCCTTTTCTTCCCAAGAAAAATTTATCCGACGATTACGATACTCCCTAATGCGAAATTTGAGCGCAGCTCTATACGTGTTTCCATTTCGCGATATTTTGAAGCAAAGAATTTGAGAGAGACATGTAGCAGAGTCGGTAATGGTCGAAAATCTGATCTGCGGATCAAGCGAGCCGGCGTTTATACATGACTCGTCAAAGGTTCCAGTGTGATCGCTGGTGCCGCATGGCTTCCAGAAAGTACTATACAATTCGCATAGCGCATACAATCAGATTAAGAAACAATCTCACACAATAACAACCAAAACAAGCGCGAACGAGACCGACCCAACAGAACCAAACAGGCGCGGGCGAGAGCTGTGGCGCGAGCAGACGATAGTACGAAACGAGCGGATCGGCTGAGACCAGACACGAGTGCGCATCGAGCCGTAAGGAGGGTCCGCATGACACCAGCATCGCGCGCGCACGTCACTGAAGGGGCCGCTCTCATTGGTCTCCGCCATTCGCGGCTCGCGTCCTTCGTCTCCCACTCCAGCTAAGGGGGGCGGAGCTGGTTACGAGGCCGACGACAACGACGACGCCGACGACGACGACGCGAAACCCAGGAACGGACGCCAAAGAGCTGCGCTCTAAAAAAGAAGATGTAGATCATCCGAACTGAACTGCGGGTACTCGTAATTGTGCCGAGGGAGCCCAAACAAAACTTTGAGCGCGTTCATCAGCTCTTTCCCGAGGGGAACACAGTCGAATGCCATTAATTTAGCACCGGTTAGTCGCTTAATTCGAGCACTCCCTGTTGGAAACCTAGCATCGTCGTGGAAGGGCAAAGTCGTTTAGTTCGAACGCGAAGACTTCGGTTAAGTTGGCCGCGTCCACGCGTGCTCTCTTTGCCGCGTGCTGGTTGAGCCGTTTCGAGAAATGAAAAGAAATTCGTTCATCCTGCCACCGCTCGTCAATTGGGCCGGTCCGGTGCGACGTCACGGCCCGTGCGCAAAGCGGCTCGGCCCCAGTTCGCTGCCCGGTGCGTCGGGAAGCTTTTGGCCCTCTCTCCTTGCGGGGTTGGAAATCCTAAATGTTGTCCGAACGTGTGATTTGGCGTTGGCCTGTCGCGTGCATGCGGTTGTGACAGATTTGGAGAGTCTCTTCTAAAATACTTTATGCCTGCTGTTCAAGTTGTTCCCCAGACGAGAATTGAACTAAAGAAAGAACACTGAATTACATATAAGCATATTAATGGATGTAGAGAGATTATTGCGCCGGTCACGCATAGCACCTGTAGACAGCTTACTAACTACGTGATCTGCATGACAGTCATAAATTCAAAGAAATATTTACATGCGCCAAATGCGACGGCACTAATTCTCTTCCAGTAGTGTCTAAGTAAATGGGCGATAGCTGGTATTGCAGGGTCGAAACAGCACTGCCTTTATTTTTTCTACGTTAACCTTAAGGTAATTGTTTATCGCCCACGTGTGTATCTCTGACCCCGAGTCACCACGAAGAAACAGGCTGGTGTCATGTGCGTAAATCACGTACTTTGCGCTTGCATGGATATTGACTGTTTCATTAATGTGAGAAGATACGGACCCAATAATATGCTCCCCTGCGGGACGCCAGTTTTTACAGGTTTGACCTCGGAATGATTGCCGGCTAATCTGCGCACCCGTGTTGCAGGCAAGGAGCCTCGAATACCACAGCGATCGTGTTTCTTCGAGTTACGAATAATGCGGTCCAATGATAATATGCCTTAGAAATGTGGCGTTAGAAAGTTTGTTCTCTCCACAAATTTTTGTAATTAAGTTATTTTTGGGTCAGCCTGCAGGGCTAATTCAGTTCAAGTTATTTTTACGAAAACCAAATTGGAAAGAACTTACGATATTAAACCGGTCAGTAAATGAACATGGCCGTGTTAGAATCACTTTTCAAGCATTCTGAAAAGAAAATCAGGTAGCACTGATGCAGGGCGGTAATTCGAAAGATCATTCTTATTGGCCTTTTTTGTATGCTGTGAACTTGTCCGTCTGCATTCCATCCGGAAGAACACAGATTGACAACGTATTCCAGGCGAGGTACAATTTTGCCAGTAACGAATTTTACCGGCGCTAATTCAATGCCGGATGCATCCATAGCTGTGCTGTTAATTAACAACAATAATGCAAGGACAACTTTCTGCTTTGTAAAAACCCCTTAGCAATGTCGACCGACTACTTAGTGCGCCTATCGACGAGTACATATGCCGACATTGCCTGACCGTCTAATTCCTTCAAAGCCGTCCTTCAAAAGTGATGACGTTTCTCATAGCGTGGCATTGGGTGTCGAGGCGAGTGTCCTCCAATCAGGGCGTCCAGTTGAAGGTACTGTTCTGTAGCAACCCTTGCTTCTCTTATTTATAAGATTAAGCAAGTGGTTATTTACCCACGGCTTGCGACATTTCTTTGTGGGCTTGAACGTTTTAGCCAGAGAACATGCATCGTACATTTGCATACGTGTATGCAAGAACCTGTCATCAGCCGCATCTACGTTATTATTATTATTATTATTATTATTATTATTATTATTATTATTATTATTATTATTATTATTATTATTATTATTATTATTATACACGTCATACCAAGAAACACCTGAGGGACAATCTCGAAATGCAGACAATGTTCTAGTATTTATGAGCTGACAAGAAAACGCTTGATGCGGTTGTTTTTCTGTGGCAACGTCATTGGCAATGAATATGAACACACATAATTAAGCGATTACTAATTGCGTACATTATGATCCTAAATTTTACAGAAATGATGTCATAATTAGTTATTAACAAGTCCAACACATTCTAACACGTCTAAGTAATTCGCGTAGGCAACGTGATAACGTTTTGACAGAGATAATATTTAACACAGATTCTGATTCTGATTCACGTTACTCTCAGAAATTATACTTACATGAAAATCACCTCGAATCTGTTCACGTTAACAAACTCTAACAGTGAATTTAAGTATGGCAAGAACTGCAAATAATTTCTTGATAGCGGTTGGTAACAAACAGAAAATTAAATTACTGGATTTAACAACTGCAGTTACATAGCGAGGATCGGCGCAACAAAATTCAGGGAGGAGCTCAGCGTTCATTAAATTTGAAACTAATATCGACACTCCACCGTCACGTTTACCATGGCATTTCATGCAAGAAAGACTTGTAACAAGGAAAGTTATGCACATCGTCCCAAACAAACTATGTTTCTGAAAACATGACAACGTTAAAGCGCCCTTCTAATTTGCGAGAGGGGAAAACAGTCAAGCTTTTCTGCCAAGATGTACACATCCGCAGCGTCTATCCGAGTTGACCCGGTCCCCGAACCACCACGCAGGCCGTACTCCGCGCCGGAGGAGCCCACCGCGGTGGTCTCCAAGTACCAGCTGGCCGCTCGCTACGGGCGCCAGGAGGACGCCGACTGCTCGCGCCAGTACGACGGCTGCATCGTCTCTCCGCTCGAGATCGTCCAGACCATCGTGGGCTACTTCCTGCGGTAGGCCTGCTGGGGAGCCGTGACGTCACGCTGATGGGATGTATACCGCCTCGGGACTGCGCCGTCCGCCAGTTTCAGTCCTCGCAGGCCGTGGAGCTCCGCAGAAGGCTGCGCAGTAGCCGAACCAAGGAAAGGGCGCGGTGCGTCTTAAGTGGGCGCCGTGCCTTTCACTGCATGCGGGTGCTTTAAGAGAAGCGGTATATAGTTTCGGGAGAACATCCGGAGGACGCACGAGGGGACTCCCCCAAGAGGGCTTTTTCAGTTTAGGTAGTTACAGGCGGGTGACTGTGCTCATATTGTTTGCATACGTTTTGCCAATTTCAGACTCTTGTTCGTAGTGTGACCAAGTTGAGAAAACCAAACGTCATCGGAGCTCAGCGCTTACGCGCACGGTCCGTAACCTATTGTCTCCGGCAGTAGTGGGTTTCAGCAGAATGGCTTTCGTCTACGGACAAAAACGTTGGCAGCTACAAAGCTTTGCAGGACGTGCGCTGCTTGCAAAACTTTACAAAACGGGATGGGCTCCCGCTATCCATCGGACGAGTAATTCACTTTGCACAATGGGAATGGCGCGCTTAACAAACGAGCGTCCCTTGCATATATTTTTACACGTTTATGCTAAGCGTGACGCATAAAGACAAAGATTAAAATGTCAAACGGCAGTGACGGATTATTGCCGCCTCCAAAGCGTCGCTTTGACCTAGTAAAGCAAACACATTAAACCTACAATAGAATCGGCCTCGAAAGATAGTTACGCTGCTTTTAAACCGCAAGGGAAATTAGGCCCCCATTTTTTTCCTTGGAGTGTACTGCGAAGGGGCGCAGCAGGCACCCGGCAGAACATTACCTCCGACACTGCGCTCAGGGTGACCACGTGAGTGATCCTGCGGCCCTGTAGCGTAAAACTATTCCAATCTCCTGACGTCAAGGTAACCGCCGACGCAAGCACAGGACGGAAACCCGTCGCGTTGCCCGAACGGCCCAATTAAACGATCAAAAGGAGGTCCCTTTTGTTTGCTTTCAAAACGAATAGCATTGCCTACATTGAGCGATTTTTCTTAACTGGCTGACAAGAGAGGAGGAGCACGCTCAACTGGCGAGATTGGATGGGGCCGAGCCAACGCAGTGAAAATCGATAATCGCATGAGGAGGGTGGTGCAGGCGTCTGCGATTGGTCCGCTTCCCCCTTAGCTTGCAGCGGCCGGTCAAAAAGCGCGACGGCGTGCAACGAAAGTTTGAGAATAAAACAGACCCTCTGCAATGAAGAGTTAGCATGTGGCATACCTGCCCAAATGGCACGATATACTGCCATGTTTATTATAGGCAAATAAATCCATGCTCTCTAGTAGGTGCTAGTGCCTGAGCGATTGACGGGCAGCCATCTTCTATTCCTTTCGGAACGAGGCAATCCCCGGCTTTCAGAGAAAAATTCCGTTTTGTTCGGCATAATAATGCATCTTGGACGCCTACACGTTATCGTGACGCGGTGAGTTTTCGCGGTTTTGTTGCGCGACAGACAGGCGAAGTGGGCGCAGCCCAAAATCTTTTGACCAATAGCAGAGGGCTAATGGCGAAAAAGCATCGAATCAGAAATAATTATTTTTCTTTTGTTGGATCTATTCATGCATAATCAGTGTGTACACGTCATGTCAGATGGGGAGATATCGCGGTTTTCGTGACGTTGCGTGACAGACAGCCGAAGTGGGGGTGGCCCGAATAGTTTTTTTTTTAACCAATCGTGGATGGCTGATTGCGGAATTGGAATAGAAAAGTTTGGAGTGGCTTTACCTTATAGCGCCCCTGATTGCAACGCGTACATCTCGGATCCATTTAATGTTTGCCATTAGTGCGGCATTAATGATCGCGTTTTTCAAACATTTTCCAAGCCGCCAGGAGTAGGAGTCATTTTTACACTTGCAATAGCGTGGCATCACGACTCCCAGTATCGCGGCCTCTCGGAGGTTCCGGCCTTGCACCGCCTCCATGGCTCCTTCGCAAGGATGCCAATACCCAGCGGGGCACGTCACTGATGACGCGTAATCGAGCGATTGGCACGTGACCGCAGTGACGCTGTCTCGCACCCGAGGCGGCCATTCGACGACGTAGAACCCTTTGCCTCTCGAGGTGTAAGCTGACTCAGCGTTATGATGTCGCCGTCTCGTGACTCTGGCAACCTTTATTTTCTCATTCATCCGTCAATCTCGACCATTCAACGGTGCCTTTTCTGTGTCACATCATCTCGGTGCGTGTTTCTTCGACCGCGTCATCGAATGCGGACGCTTGGCAGCGAAGCAGTGACCAACAGTACATCGTGTTCATCATCTGGGACCTCATCGTAATTTATTAAACGACCAATGCATGGATGGGTGGCTTCTGGGGGAAGAATAAAGCACGCACAAGCGAGCCACGTGTCCTGTGTTCATTCCCAGTCCCACTACGATTGATTTGTCATCTGCTCAGGTCGGCTGCTGCGTGCGCGCCCGCCGGGCAGCGTACATTGCAGCACCTTTTTTTTTTTGGGGGGGGGGGGGGGGGGGGGGCACGCTGTAAGAAAACTTTCTGCGGAAAATGGCCAGCCAAAGGCTATTTAGCTGCATCCCTGCTGTTGAGAGGCGTTCTCTTACGTCCCGCGTATGACTTCATAGGCCAGCGTGACAGCCCATAAAGGCCAGCCGAGAGGTACTCCCCAGCGAGAGCTTGTGCACGCGTGCGCAGCGCACCCGATTTGCCGACTCTCCTTGTTGCTCTCGGACGCCAACCTTGAACAAACAGTGCACCGCGAAAGGAAGAAAAAACTTTTATTGCGGTAGCACTTATATGAACACTCCTGGAACATTTCTGCCGCTGCCATCAAGTTCGCTATAAAATCAAAGGGCGATAAAACGGTCGCCGCTCGCCGTATGCTGCATCGATGCCTCCTTTACTAATACATGCCTGTCCGGTCACGGCCGCGTGGTCCGGTAACCTCGGTTCCATGCCACCTCTCTTTTCTCGTCTCCGCAAAAAGGCAACGAGTGCCTCTCATGGCAAACGACTGTAACTTAGATAACGTGCTGCAGCCTCTGAGATTACCATGGCATCTGTAACCGTCTCGGAGGCCCGCGAGAACGCTCGCTAACTGCATGACGCCCGCGCATATCGGCTCTACGAACGCGCCGGCATCGGCTGTATGTGCGAGGATGAGCCGGCGAACGCGGTTCAGTCTCGCGTACGCGAACGAGAAACGCGGCCCGGGTGGCGTATTTATAGTAGGTACAGTGGGGCGTGGCACTTGCGCAGACGCCGGACGTTTGCGCGCATGCGTGAGTAAAAGCGGGTACGAGAGAGGAAATGTCGGGACTTTTGCTCCTTGAATATGACTCTGCCTAGGCACTAAGGAGGAGTTTCTTAGCGCGTGTTGTATGCGCTTGTCCATAGGCGTGCCGGAAGAAGTCGCGGGGCGCGGTAGTGCTGAACTTAATTAGCATCGCAAGTTGGCGGCTCGACGCAAATATATTTACTCTATCGTGTTTTTTTTTTACTGATTGTAACAACGTGTCATTATTTTGCATTATTGGCGGCGCCTCCGGGACACTAAATCGCCAACGGGGGCACCAAAGCTAGAAACCTGCCTGGTCCGTGGGCGTGGGATCGCCGAGGCCTGCACGTGCCAGGGGTGTACAAGATCGGCTGTCCGCTATCGCGGACAGCTAATTTTTCATGCGAACACCCCTTGGCAAGCTTGGGCCTCCGCGGCCCCAACCCACGGGCCGCCCTGCTTCCAGCTTTGATCCCCCCGCTACCCCTTGGGTGCCCTGGAGATCCTGCGCCTCTGCTTTGTTATAACCTTAGGTGTTCTTCTGAGGCCTCCGTTTGCCGGTTACATGTGCCCTCCTGGAGCAGTGCTTGTAAAAAATCCAGTCTATCGTCGCGACGAAAAACGCGACCCACGACTCATACAACACCAGTCAGAACCTTGCCCCTTCAGACACATCTAGCGATCACCAAATGGGGCGTCCGTGCCCACTGCCCGATCGCGCGGGCAGCCAGCGGCGGAGCGTAAGCACACGACCGCACTCCGCAATGTTGGCATGCCTAGAGGACAAACGCACACAACACGCGCTAAGAAACCTCCTCCTTAGTAGAGAGCTTTAGTTTAGAGGACGCAAGCGGCTTGCGTACGCAAGAACTAGGGGCCATGGTATACTGCGCATGCGCAGTACCGTCGCCCCCAGTTCTTGCGGACGCAAGCCGCTTGCGTCCCCTGAACTAAAACTCTAGTGTCTAGGCAGAGTCACATATTCAAGGAGCAAAGGCCCCCAGATTTTCTCTCTCTCACCCGGTCATACTCGCGCCTGCGCAGAAACGTCGCAGGCGCCCCTTGCGCGCTTCACTCTTACCTACAGCATGCGGCGCGCGGCGGTGGGGCCATTGCCTTTGGGCTTTATGCGGAACACTACGACGACGACGGCAAAACGCGTCTGGAGTGTCCACACAATTGCCATCGCAATAAAAAGAGCGCACTTATGTGGGTGCAATTCTGAGAAGAAACTTGGCACTAACTCTTGTCTTGTTGGGTTTGCCAGTGTGCAGTCGACAGTGCCCGCTTTCAAAAGTGTGCGTGCGTGTGTGCGTGTGAAAGAGAGCCAGATGACTTACTTTGGCCCTTATGATTGTGTGCGTGGCGGAGCGAGGGTATGCTCCTTGCGCGGAGGGCATCGAGGCACCCGGGAGGTGACACCTACGACAACCATGATGTCACGCGCGCACAGGCAACTATCAACATGAATCAAGACTGCTAATTGGGCTAGTTGAAATGTTCGATTCATGGTTGCGATACTTCAGCACAAACACAAGGGACAAAGAAAGGAAGTGCACAACACTAGCGCTGTCTCACAACTGAATCTTTATTGGAGTACGTAGAATATATATACACACACAAAAGGAAAAAAGCAAAGACAGCAGAATAAACCAAAATCAAACAACTACGCAGCATCCTAGGAAAAAAGAAAAGCAGGCGTGACGTGACGCACTGTCAATCGGCAGTCAACCCACTTATCAGTGCAGTAGCATTCCGAGCGCATGGGATAAACGTACGGGCTGTGAATGTGAAGCTCGGATGTCCTGAGGTCGAAGTGCCGCCTGAGAAGTTTGACTTTAGAACGTTGGCGCGATGTGTGCAGTTAACGTGCTGTTTTCCTCAAGCCGTAGGTTTGAAAACACTCGTTCCTTAATTGACAATAGAGGGCTTTGCCCGATCCGTCCCGTCAAGCACTTTGGTTGCAATGCGGTAGGGGTCTTTTACAAATTGCCCCTATCGTGCAAAAAAGTTGACATCGGACAAACTGGTTGATGCGTTAACAAGAGATTAAGGGAACATTTCGCATCATTAATGAATTCTACTTTACCCGTGGCTTCGCATTGCAACAAATGCGGTTGTAAACCAGAATTGGGCAGGTGCTCAATTGTGTTTAAAAGGCAGGAACAGAAAACCCGTGAGCTAGGAGAGGTTTTTTTTTTTCTTTAGCAAATACCAAGACGCATGCGTCAGCCAGGAATAAAAGCCTTACATGACGCGGAACACTACTACACTGATAAAGTCGCTTTAGATTCCCCGTGCCGATTGAGAGTGCGTCACGTCTGTCGTTTTAGCGTTAAGGGCTCGGTATCGCAAAAAGCCCGATGTCGGTGTCGAAAGTCGCTTGACGAAAAATCATTCCGAACCATAACCACGTACGCAGGCCCTCCGTGGCGCAGATGCTTTACCGAACTAATTGAACTCTTCAAAGTAAAATACGTCAGAAAAAACGTTAAAGTACGAGCTAAACACAACCTAAACACATCGTAGCGTCGGAGTTTAATTTCAATATACCGGAAAGCATAATTCTTTTACGCAGAAGCTCAAACCCGTTTCCCGACCGGTGCGACCTGTTTGGTTCCTCATTAGAGAGGTTTAGTTTAGGTCTAGGGGACGCAAGCGGCTTGCGTACGCGGGAACTAAGGGCGACGATACTGCGCATGCGCAGAGTCAGACGTAGGGGTCTGCGCGTGCGCAGTAGCGTGGCCCCTAGCTCTTGCGTGCGCAAGCCGCTTGCGTCCCCTGAACTAAAGCTCTCTATTAACGCCACCATCACGCTCGTCTTCGCGCAACCGCAAGAAAGCTACGGTTGCCGGGAAGCGCGCACAAGCAGTTGGGGATCTTTGAAGTTTATCGCGTTCCACTCTTATAGGCGAAGCTTAAGCGTCCTCCGTTTTTTTTTTCCTGGGGTGCTCCGTAGTGGTATGATTCTGGTTTATGCTGCGGTCCTTGCCTCCCCCTCCCCCTTTTTTTTGTATGTGTATATATTCTGCGTAGACTCCAATAAAAATTCAGTGGTGAGACAGCGCTCGTGTTTTGCACTTCCTTTCTTTGTCCCTCGTATTTGCGCCTTAGTATCACAGCCATGAACATAAACATATCTCACTCGATGACCACGAGCACTCGCTGTCCCAATTCTGGCGGGTACTGCGCCGCCAGCGAGAAGCGAGCGCATCGCGCTGCCTCTCGTTTCGCCGCGAGAGAACGTTTTGGGGCCACATACTGTGATGCCACGGCTGCTGATTTATCAGTAGTTCTACTGCTTTTTAACATTTTCTGCTGATTCAGTGACAAAGCTCTTGAATCTACTGATTTTCTTGCTTTTCTACTGAATCGAAAGCAAAAGCTGCAGCTTTTTCAGTACAGAGATTATATTAATGTGATGCCACCTAGCGAGCGAAAAAAAAAAAACGCGGCTGGCTCCGAGGTTAAGATACATTCTTCCGTTTCCAGACTCTCAAACGTGGCGCTACCTTTGTCTTTGAGTAAAGTGGGGAAAAGGTGAGGCGGTGAAATTGTGAAAGTGGGTGCACTACCGTGCCCCACAACTATGAAACCACAACTATCGAACCAAAACCAATGACTCTTTTCATGCGGCGCTTCGAGCGCCTACTCTGTTCTACAGGAGAATAGGACCCCACTTACTAAACTAGTTCTGAATAGTTCAGTCAAGTTGTCGGTTGGTGCTTGTGTACTGCAGTACATACTGTTAGGAATGGCCGGACGGGGGTGGCAACGTGCCAGCTTTCAGCCCGTTGCACGTGTTCCTATCCCACCGGACGGGGCGCACTTCGGAGAACTGCGAATGGCCGGCAGCCACGTGGCGCGCTGTCAGTTCAGGACTGTGGTAATCGGCCGCGCCACCCGGGACGGAGCTGAGTTTTACGAAGCCCTCTGACGTCGGCTCCGGACACTCGAACGGGGTGCCTTTGTGTGTGTGGGCTGTCCTGCGGGGGGGCGGCTAGTTTACAATGCCTGGACGAACGTTTCCGTCCACTGGGACTCCGTCCACGGGGAATACGTCCACGGGGCCTTCGAACGGTGACGTCGAACGATGACGTCGAACTATGACGTCAAGCGGAAAGAATATAAGCAGCGATTGCCAGCTGCTAGAGTGTGCTCGTCGGGAGCTGAATGCTCGTTGTCATACTAAACCTGTACTAGTGAGCTGTGTGCTCGTAAGCTGTTTGCTGTATGTTAGTCTTGCGGGCTCCATATGGGAGTCGCGTTAGATGGTCAATGCATCTTGCTTAAAATGTAAATACTGCCATTAAATCCTGCTCCGCCAGTCCTGTCCTCCCAAGTTCATCCCTACAGCTACGACTGCCAAATCTTACAACTGAATGGCAGCGGTGAGATCGACCTTCAACTCCTTCAAATGGTGGCAGCGGCGAGGTCGTCCGACGACTCCTACATCTGGTTGACAGCGGTAGGATCGTCCGACAAATCTGACAATACTGCATGTGGCAGATCACGTCAGCCATTGCTTCGCATCAAGTTCAGCGTGTGCGCTTCATTACGAGCTCACCAGGTAAGTAATATTGGTATGTCTTGAGTTCTTGATATGTTAGTACTAATAATGTAGTGATTCACCCGTCCCGGTTACTAAGTGGATTTGGCGTTGCGCCGCAAAGTGCGCGATTTCGAAGCCATATCCCGGCTGCATTTCGATGGGGGCGAAATGCAAAAACACTTTAGTACCGTGCAATTCGTGCTTCATAATGACTCTCTGGATTCCCGGTTTTTCAAAAGTGTCGCCAAGAATCCCGGGGTCAATTTTTGTACTATTTCTTAGAAGCTACAATACTACAACAGAGTACTAATATAAGTGCTGGATTCGTGGGCTCATAAACTGAGCGCAAAAATTGAAATTAAACATCTACTGATTTCTACTGATTTTTCGCGAAAAAATCTACTACTATGTTTCTATGTGTCGTGGCAACACTGGCCACATAAACGCAAGCAGTCTCGAAAGAGACGGCGACCTCACTGCGCCCGGTCGCCGCGATGGAGTCACCCGAACCGGTTCCTTGCGTGGAAGGCCGAAACATGTTCTTGCAGTGGGCTGCCTGCATGACCAAATCGAGCACAGCAGAATGAAGCCTCAATGCACCGAATGCGCGTCTGCATGCATGTCCGCGCACAATGTTTCGCTTTCGCCGCGAGCGCGTTTTCGCACCGTGCCGCGAGTATTATTAGGCCGCAGCATATGAGCATTTGACAATACAAAGCAGCCATTGTTGAGTGGACACTGTCTTCAAAAATATTCTTGTCATATCTAGGGACTTCGCCGACTTGTGATCGGCCGTAACGACGATTCAAGCCTTGTTTTCCTTGTTTTTTATTTTTATTCTTACTTCTTGGACGATTCAACATCATGATTCCTCATGCTGCATGCGTCGCACTGTGTGTTTATCGGTCTTCTCGGCGAGCATGTTTCCCGCTGCTTATTTTTCTTGATCCAGTATGCATTCATTGTTTGGTGCCAATACAAAAATGCGCGTACGCCACGCCCTTATTTAATGTACTTCTCATACCGTTCCCTTTCCATTCCATGCGGTTCCCTTTCCATTCCACGTTAGACTCTGGAGTTTCGCAAGAGGCGTGGTGCGAAGAGGCAGTAATTGAGTAGTGCAAAGCCCGACTCCCTTGCTAAGTTGCCTATGGAGCTAGCGACTGCGAAACAACGATTTAACTAAATTTTGGTCCACATTGCGAGTGTTTTGCGCATTTAACACCCAGACAGAGAGCTACGAATTTCTACGCTAGTCGGACGCGCCGTCGAATAGGTGTTCTGTGGCCGAACTGCCAAGCGCTTGCTGGAGGATGGAGGAAACGGCAGCAACCTCGATAGCTCCGCGCGCTACGAAGAAACGCCGCAATTGACGCTACTGTTATGTTGTAAATTGCCATGAACGTGAAGGACTGAATAACAACGTCCAGTTTTACCGATTTCCATCTCGATCGTGTGAAGGGGAAAGGCGAGAGCGCTGGATACGGGCCGTTCAACGTGTTGGGTAATCTAATTACTTGCGTTCCCCACAACACAGCGGCTCGCGTGAGAAAGTGCGACAATGTTGTTCTGCTGTATTCGTGCTGCGTACCTCTGACGGAGGACCGCGGCAGCCAAGCGAATACTCAAGAATCTGCAGCCGCCACTTCGATGGCAACAGAAAAAACAACGTTGCGAACCATCCTGTGTATGTGCCATCGATATTTCCGCCTGTTAACACACGTCCGCCTCCGCTTAACTCAACAAGTGGAACGGAGAGATTTGGCTGGTCAGTTTAACCAAACATTTTGGTTCGTTAATGAATTCAAAATACTGTTCTAGAGCGTCGTTGTATCGCGAGCTCATTTCTAGTTTCGGTATTTTGTATGCCTTGCGACGATACAGCAAGCCCGTTTCGCAATGTGGTGAGCCTGCTCGACTGCGTCTTTCACATGTGAGCAATAAAGCGGCTGTAGGAGCACTGGGCGAGTAATTGCGAAGTAAGGCACATGTGTAAAAAAAAAAAAATGTCGCGTTTATTTACAGCTATATGTGCGCATGTGTTGCTCGAAGCGTCTGCGAAAAGTTCAAAGGTAACTGAGCGAGGCTGTGGCTCCTGCGAGAAAGAAAGATGCGGCGCGTAGGCACTGTATAGGAAGCCTACAGCTACCATGGGGCGTTTTATTCACAGGTATTAACAGCGGGAAAAAGAAACGTAGACGGGGACACGAGACAAGAAGAGACAGGAGTGCTCGTGGTGTCGTCTTCTCGTCTCATGTCGCCGTCTACGTTTTTTGCGCTGTTAGCACCAGGATGGAAAACCAACAAGCCCAAGCTGCTGTTCTAGCGTTTTATTTGTGGAATTGTTTCTATCAGCGCAGCATTTATGCACACAAATAAATGACCTGTACACTGGGATCGGAGACTGCCTCTTCGAGTTCGGAACTGCTGGCTCAAAACACGCGAGAACGCCTGGTCAGGTACAATGACATCACCAAGCACTACCAGCTAGGCAGGCGGTTGCTGCCCCCACCTCACCCCATGCTGAAACGTCGCCAGGCAGTCATCTGGCGACAATTGCAAACACAAACCTTCCCCAGTCCGGTGCGATTGCAGCACATTTTCCCCGCGCAATACCCGACTGCTCTTTGCAAATTATGCAAGGAAACTAGAGCGACGCTGTCACACATGTTGTGGGAGTGTCGGGTTACATCAGCTACAATGGCAGTAGCTCCGGAGGCTCTTGCGTCGAAGTGGGCCGCCGCTCTGCGCAGCTCCAACCTCAAGACACAAGAGTGGGCTGTCCAGCAAGCCCGAGAGGCGGCGACGAGGCAAGGCCTCGAAGTGCCCTCATGGGAGACCTGAGCCCGGGTCGTCAAATTTGCCGGATTCAGAATAAAGTTGTTTCCATCCATCCATGGGATTGCCAGGTGTCGTTTCATAAAGGTAGAGCGATAACATGTATGTGTCAGGTATGCCCGCACAGTGCATGGTTTAAATGGTGAGACGGCGGAGGTGGTACCGAACGTCAGATATTAATAGGGGGAACGGCAGGTGTTTATAAATTCAGTATTTCAATCCATTGAGCAAGCACAATAATGATAAAGAAGCTGCCACTTCATCTTAGCAGGATATTCGCACCATACTCTTCCTTGGCACGTTATCCTGCGTACAGTACGTATGATGCCATTTATAATAAATACGTAAATTGTTTGAAAACTTAGCAAAATAATCCACCATATTCGCGCTTAAGTAGCTTCGCCACACTAGAATATGTGTGTTGAGATACATATACGGCTGCTGCTGCCATGTATATAAGTGCTTCAAATGATTCTTCGTGTATTTCGAATGCAAAGTTTACGAGGAAAATAAGTAAGGGCTTAGCCTTATAGAAACTGCCGCTTCCGGCCTAAGGACGATGATTCTTTTTTTTTTTTAAATAACTAAGTCTACGTCAACCTCTAGCACTTAACACATGCGCAGGCCGTCAGCTTGTATGAAGTACATCGTTCCCTTAATCATTTGGGCAACAGCAGCACTAAGTGCTGTCCGAGCTTAAAAAAAAAAAAAAAAGGTCGCTAACGTGCACTTGTCTCCGTGCGTACCCGGTGCACCGCAAGCGGTAGCGCATTCCGCATGATGCCTCAGAACTCGCACCTATAAAGCGAGATATAAGAATGAAGAAGAAGCACGTGCTCGCGGCGGTAAAGCTAGGTAAACGATGGAGCATGTTTTATTAGAATGTGAAGACGTCTGCCCGGCGGTCGATTTAGGCACCACTGGCGTCCTTGAAACCCTTGGGTTCAGCGAGAGCAGGCGAAAAGTAAACATGTCCGCATCAGAGATTAGTAAGATGCGATAGGAAGATTGGTGGAATAAAAGTAGGGAAACGACAAATAGCGGAAACGTACAAAAACAATGTTCACAATAGGGGGTCGGAAAATTTGGTTATGGGAATTCGTCGGGCTTTCTTTCTTTTTTCCAAAGGGGTTAGCATCTATCCATCCAGCTGCGGTGGGCGGCGTACAATGGCGGCCGTCGTAGCAGACGACGGGCACGTCCTCAGCGGCGCGCGAGCATCAAGGCTCTGCCGCCACTCGGGTTTTAGAAAAAGAGGCTCGCTCACGCGATGGCCGCCGCTCCGTTCCGGGCCCGAAACCGCTTGCAGACAACACGTGTTCGGTGACGCAAAAGCACGCGTCGCTTGCAGTAGTCTCCCGCAAATTCCTGCGCACGCTGGGTCTGGCCTACATGCATGAACGCAAGTGAAAGGGTTTGGCTTCGCTTTCGGGTGAGCTCCAGGACGGCTGCACGAACTGCGATGTGACCTCACCAATAAATGCAACACAATGAAGGTGGCACCGACCACACGTGCTTTCCATCCGGTAGCCGACGCACGCACTCACGGCGCAGCGACGGACTGCTCGACCACTGCGCCCCCGCTCGACAGCTGCGCCCGCCCGCTGTGGGCGGCCTGCTGCCGGCGCAGGAAGTGGTCGACGGCGGCCTGCAGCGCCTGCAGCGGGTCCACGAAGCAGCCGTCGTACTGCCGCCCGCAGTCGGCGCTCGGGTCCCGGCCGTAGCGCGCCGCCAGCTGCAGGGGCGACATGCGAGTGTCGTCGGCGTCGCCCGGTCGGAATGGCCTGCGCATAGCGCGTGACGTCACTCGAGCGGCTTGCCGCAGTTATTCCCACCGACCCCAGAGCTGCTCACAGACTGGTGACGCCGCCAGTTCTCGTGCTCATAAGCACGCTGCACGCGGGCCCCTCGATCCACCGCGCAATGGCAGGCCAGCAGCGGTGTCCGCATTTATTGTTCCGTTCAAGAAGGTTTTGGAATATAGCGCAATGCAGCCTCATAGACTTTCTCACTATAACACCTAGAGGGTAATCTGGCGCCACCGTCTATGGGAGTTTCTTAAAGGGGCACTGTGCCGTCATGGGAATGACGGTATCATAGAGTTTCTCACTATAACACCTAGAGGGTAATCTGGCGCCACCGTCTATGGGAGTTTCTTAAGGGGGCACCGTGCCGTCATGGGAATGACGGGATATGTGTCTGCGAGGCTCGTGTTGGCTGGTGTTGTAAGAGGCTTCGTCTAAAACGTGGATATGGCTACGCAAATAACGCGTTCTCAAAGTAAAATCTTCATAAAATGTTCCCATTCACGCATATTACATCTTTACTCACCCATGATGCATGACCAAGGGAAGAAAAGCAAGAACAGACGACCAACTGTTTCAAAGCGAGCGCGAACCTTGTCGTCTGTCCTCCAACATATCCAGCTTTTCTGGACACGTACCAACTAGCGCCCCAAGCGGCCCCGGCACGAAGCTAGCGCGTTTTCAATGGAACAAGCGGGTTTTTCGCGAATAACAAAAGCTGCAGGTCGATTATCAAAAAACGCAGGTGACAGACGTGTTCTGGAAGACAATCCACACGAGCCAAATGCAGTGATCACTCTATGGCACGTAAAAATTTTGTTCCCACAGCACTTAAAGTTTTAGCAATGGAAGCCTATGGAAACGACGAAAATTTGTGCTCGATTTTTGAGGCAAGAACGATGACTGTAATAAAACTATGCCGTCTATCGTAATACGCAGTGCAGCGTATGTAGTCCGCAGACTCAGCTTTCGATTGACGCCTCTCTCGGCTCTCCACATATGGCGTAAGATTGTTCCCGAAAGCGATTTTTGTAACACTGTCGTGAAAATTGCCGTGGTATCTATAAAAACATAAGCGTACCCCTTGGCGAAGCCTCGGTAGCCGTGGCCGAGTGGTAGAATAGCGAGCACCTTTCGTCCCGCATCACGGGCGGCCGTGGTTCGATTCCCCCTTCACAGCGTTTTTTTTTTTTTTAAGCAGCATAGGACCTAGTTTTGTAGTCTCTCACTAGATGGCAGAATCACAAAACCCAAGATTTGCTTTCGGTTTTGGTTTTGGTTTTTCAGCAGCGCATTTTTTGAAAGCCGCATAGGGCTTATAGTCTCCTATCAAATGGCATAAACACAAAACTCTCGAATTGCTTTCGGTTCTGGTTTTCCAGTGGTGCTCTTGAAATATTATGCTTTCTGTTTTTCCTTCTGAAAACGTAGCAGTATCGTGTTCATTTGTTAAGTCATCGCTTTTATGAAGGTTTTATTCATTGGACAACATAAATAGAAGCTTGCGCATGGCTTTGTGTTATGAAAAAAAAAAAAAAAAAACTTTCGTGCTTGTAGCGTGGGACCTGCAAGAACAAGATGGCTATTCTTATTGCGTTCTTCTGGAAGGTCCGTTTTCTTCGACTTTCGGCTGTCCTTAATGGCACACACTCCGAGCGAATGACGTCCAGCTGTGCCACAATGTTACCCGGTGGCCAGTGCCATTCCTATGCAACATTCGTGTGGAACAAAGGGTCTGCTAGGCTGAGTCGCTGCCAGAACGTTAATTATTTCTAAATATTCATCCAAATAAGAAATGTACCAACTAGGAGATGTGCACCGTCTGGATTAGTAGCTACTGTTAATGTGTTCCCTACAGCCAAGTGGTATCAATCCGTAGGTGTGGCCGTAAAAAACCATTTGAATAAATGTCCTTCGTTCGGTGCATTTGCTTTTAATGCGCAGCATTCTTTGTCGAGTACCCCAGCAATTTGGTAGCAAGATCGTGCAATATCGTACCTGTAACGCCAAAAGCTTGACGCATTTCCCATATAAATATATAGGTCTTCATAAAAAGGGTTGGGGTGACCAACTTGAAATTGGAAGTGGCATCAGCATAAATTTGGGCCAAGGTGAATTTAGCAGTGATATGGGAGTGGCCCTACCTAAATTTGGGGTGAAATGGTAGTGAGCCAAGCTGAATTTGAGGCTGATATGGGGGTGGCCCAACCTAAATTTGAGGTGATATAGGGGTGGGTAAGCCTAAGTTTGGGGGAATATGGGGGTGGGCCAGCCTGGATTCGGGGATGATATGGGGGTGGGAGAACCTAAATTTGGGGGTGATATGGGGGGTGGGCCACCCTAACCATGGGCGTGATATGGGGCTGGGCCAAGCTGAATCGAGGGGGGGGGGTAGGGGGGCTAACCCAAATTTGGGAGTGATTTGCGGTGGGCCATCCTAAATTTGAGGTGATAGACGGGTGGGCCAGGCTAAGTTTGGGGCTGATATGGGGGTGGGCCAACCTGGATTTGAGGATGATGTGGGGGTGGGCCAACCTAAATTTGAAGGTAACATGGGGACGCGCTAACCTAACCATGGGGGTGATGTTTGGCTGGGCCAAGCTGAATTGGGGGGGGGGGGGAGGTGATGGGTGGACTAACCTATATTGGGGTATGATTTGCGGTGGGCCATCCTAAATTTGAGGTGATCGAGGGGTGGGCCAGCATTAGTTTGGGGCTGATATGGGGGTGGGTCAAATTCGATTTGCAGGTGGTGTTGGAGTGGGCCAATATATATTTGGCGGTGTTGTGGAGGCGGGCCAATCTGTATTTGGGGGTGATATGGGGTGGGTCCTACCTAAATGTGGGGGCAATCTCGCGGTTGGTCAATCTGAACTTGGGGTCGATATGGGGGTGGGCCAACCTAAATTTTGGGGTGCTTCGACTGGAATTTTGGGGGACGATTCATGGAAATTCGTGGGTGGACCAACTTGAAAATTAGGGGTGGCCCAATTGAAATTGGGGATGGGCCAACTCCAAGATTAAAGCTGGGCGAAAAAAAAATCGGGCGTGGCCGACTTAAAATTGGGGGCTGGGCCAATTTTAATTTGAGGGTGTGCCAATTTGAAATTTGGGGGTGGGCCTATCTGATGTTTGGGGGTGGGCCAGTCGAAATTTGCGGGGCCTGTTTACGAATAGTTAGACAACACCACTGGTGTTTCTGCACCTTTTTCATCATCGGAAAGTATGTATATTAATAATTGTTACCTGATACTCCTCAAGGTGAGCTACCACTCAAGCCTTCCCAGCCCACTGGGCTGATAATGTCACAGAAGTACTCTCATCGTGACAACTGCGACGTTCAATGCGGAGATTACATGAGCAAATCGCAGACTGAGCTGACCATTTTCACACCAATGTCATTGCTAACACTACTCGCTCGTGCTAGAGGCAACACAAGCTGACAACTATCATTATTCAACTTTCACTCGCACGCTAGTCGACACGGTCTCAGCGCACTATTTCTCCAATCATTGGATAGAGCCTTGCTGGATGTTTTACTGTGATGTTGCGTCGTTTTTCGCGTAGGCCGTCTCCCGAAAAGAGAATAGATTTTTGAGATTGACGAGGCAAGCTAGTGTATAACTCATACGAAGCAAATGTATAAACGGTTATAGTAATTTTTCAAAAATGAATATAAGTAAATAAGATTTCAGATGGTATTGTTTCGACCGGGCATGACAACGAGTTTTTCCCGCCTGTCACAGTGCTTTGACCGAAAACCTAATCATTTTGTTCAAACGTGTTGCCCAATACTACATGTGCTAAATGTAGAAAAGTGCGGTGCGTAGTCACAGCTTCAAAGCCAGTCTATTTTGTGTACGGTTGTTGATATTGTAGTAATGTGGAGTTTTCTTCTTTATAAGAGCACAAAAAGAAAAATATAACAGATGGTAGCTAAGCGCAAAGTAAATTGGAAGATCTGAAACCAGCAATTATTTTTAATTTGTGGATTGGTCTTCTCCGCCGGTAGATCGCTGTCGCATTACTTCAAAGAATTTTGTTTGTGTGCAACTGCAGCAAAAACGAAAATACTACCATTTCATTGCCAGGACCTTTATGCCCTCCACACACACAAGAAGGACACCAGATAATTGGCAATATCAGTTTATAAACTGACATTGTTTTGCTAATTTCAGTGTAGCGTGGTGCCTGCGGACGGAGTATTTTATTAGTATCAGTCCATTGTTAGCAGTGAGAAGCAGTTCGGTCTACCATTCCCATGAGGGCATACTAGCCATTGCAGCGCTTTACTGTAGGACAAATTAAGTGCTAAAAACTTGGTGTGCCTTGTCGTTTCCGCAGGTCGTCCATCCATTCTGTTATGGTGACGATCAACATTGTGTCCGTCAGGCCTCCTCCTCATTTTTAGCTTCACCATCGCGAGAGTGGACAGAGAAAGGAAGCTTTCTTCACAATCAGCCCCAGCGGGATTTCACCACTCGTAACTGCTGCAATTTGCATTCAGTGACTGGGCATGCTAAGCACATCCTTAGGTTCACAATGACTAGAGTACGCAGAAAAAGTAGAGCTTTGGTCGCTATCACTACCACGAACCCATGTCAATGCAGATATAAGTACGTGCAGGGGCTGAGTATGCTAACCTCTCCGCTACCACCTGCTTCCACCACCTTAGATTTTCCAGGCATACCTGCTTCTTGTTTTCATCGCAGACGCATGCAGGACAAACGCGGATAACTAAAAAATCTCAGTGCCCTTCCACTCCGTGAAGAAACATGACCTGCAAAGCTGTGTATGTGGGTCCCTTAATGGTGAACTGCACCTCCACCGTATGTCGGCCCCGCATTGCACTGTTTTCGGGATCGGCCCACGTATGGGGAGTGCTTAACGCCTGCTTCACCTCCGCCGCGGGTCTCCCCGGCATGGCGTTACATTCGGGATCAGCCCACATATGGGGAGCGCTGAACGCATGCTTCACCACCACTGCGGGCCGGGCCGGTATTACGCTACCTTCAGGATGTGGCTCTACACGCGAACGCGATAGTGGAGAAAGTAGCCCTTAAGAGGAAGCTTTAGCTCTGGTGGTCCTATCTAAGTAAATGTAAAAGGAGAATTCGTTTTTCTCGACAGCCACTGCATCTAATTTGATAAGGTTTGTTGCATTTAAAACAAGAACTTAAAATCTAGTGTCTGTTGGTTTCGAATTCTTGAATTAGGTCATCATTTGTTTATTCAAAATTGTCCAAAATTGCAAATTTTAGGAAAACGATACCATCAAGTTTACAACGCTCTTCCGGCAAAGAAAACTGATATCAAAATTATGTACATTGCATCTAACAGCACATCTAAAGCAGACAAAATTGATATATTACGCATGAATCTTAAAAAATTTAGTAATATGGAAATACAGCTTTTCCACAACCCTTGTTCACAACGTAACGACTTCACGTAAGATATAAATCGGCATATTGGAATTGTCTAATGGATGCTGTTTACAGAACCGCGATATCAGTTCTTGATCTGGAGTTAATAATTTGTAAACTTCGTGCTCGTGTACTTTTCGCACTTTCGAATTGTTGAATATCTTTTACCAAAATTCAGGCCCTAAATAGAAATTCCGCTTCCGATAGTCACTAGAATTTACCTTTCTCTCCAGAATCCAACAAATTTCATTAAAATCGGTCCAGGGGTTATCTAAGAAAAGCGTTTCGGCGTTTCACATCTATTTGAATAGGCCGAGTCCGAGTAGGGCCCGTGTTAAAGCTTCCTCTTAACGACTTCGCTGTAAAAAAAGAATAAAAGAATAAAAGAAAACAAAAACGCTGCATCCATCAATATCGCTGGCTCAGATTTCGTCATGATGGCACCGTCCCCATCGGCACGGCTCCGTGAGCAGCTACCAAGCTGTTAACTTTCGTTATCTTCCTTCCCTCGGCGGCCGCGCATTGTCTTGATGCCAGCGGCGCGCTAAATCTGCACCATCATTTCGTCATGCATCGCTTCTGCGACCAAGCAAGCTTTCGGCGGCACACGTACACTGCCGCATTGGCACCAAAACTTTAAACTGCTTGCTTTCGAGAAAACAGCATGAATAAAAATGGAAGGCGACTATAAGGCCACGTGGAATATGTTCGCGGGGCCATACTACTGATGACAGCATCCCGAAAGGCTAGATGTGGTCAGGTTGGCTTTACAGGTTTGGAAGGAATGACTGACGGTCTAGCTGCTTCATTATCACATAAACAGCGCTTGAAGTTGTTAGCGCAGTTTGTGTGTGGTTCCTCCTTTGTGTCCCGTCGTGAACTGCTGTTCTTTCTGTGGCTTTACAGATGTTCCTTTTCTGCGTCAGTTACGCCTTCCAAGAATGTTTACTTGGAAAATTTTTGTTTGCATGGCTCTTACAGAAGCATGTTTGGTCGAAAGTTTTTCGATTGGCTGCATAATCACGAGGACGGGCTCCAAACTTCTCATTTTCTTTAGCCACGTAAGAACCATTACTGAAAATTTAATTAACGCAGCTTTGTTAATTACGCAAACAACTTCTCAACTTACTCTGCATCTAGAGATTACCAGTCTGACCTCTCGAATGATAAAATGATGTTAACATTGTTTGTATCATTTCAATAGTTTTGTTTCGTGCAGTTAAAAGCAGCCGGCATATTGATGGTGTTGTAGACTTCTTATAAAGTAAGTGTGAAAGCTTGGACAGGTTATCTTGGCACTAATCAACTTCATGAGCTTAAGCACATGTGCCGAACCTTGCACGACTGCCTTTACAACCGATTCTTATATATTATACAAGAAGCACCTCAGCGCTACGGTACATCCCACAAGGCGTGCGAGAACATTGTGTGCGCTCCCGATTAAGTGCCTGAGCGTTGGTGGCGTCAGGCTCGCTTTCCTGGCATCATAAGGAATAAAAACTGCTGCCTGGAGGAAAGCATTGGGTACATTTTCAGTACTTTGTAACATATGGATCGCACGGATGTGCACGTTACAACGAAAAGTAGTGAAATATTAAGATGAGGCTTTCGCTGGATGTATTTTAGCTGTCTAATGATAATATCTAAAGAAAAAATACTGTGATTTTGTGACAAATAATGCTGACATGAAATATGAGCTCCGACACAGTAGCCGTGGTGGAACTGGCCCCTGGACTATTGGGATACATTGAACCACGATACGCTGGTTTGATAATTCGCGCTTGAATTTCCTGTATGTCGGCGCCGCTGTGCAGTGTTGGAGGCCCTTTTTAAACGACAAGCACTATTTTTCAGCTAATATTGAAAGCAACTGTATTCCTTTTTTGGGGAGGGGAGCTTTTTTTTTAGCGTCTAACCACAGTTCCAAAGTTATCAGTTAGCTCAAGATGCGCCTGCATGTGTTTCTAATATCCAGTATGTTGTCATGGATTCAATAGCGAAAGAGCGTTATCTTATCAGATTGCGCGCGTGAAGCGAATACTGGCCTACATTCGCCGTCACATTTGAGGACCCGAGATTGCGCTGCAATGTACGAGCATTTCAGTCTGACGAACTGACGCCTTGATCCGTAGATCGGAATCAGAGGAAGCACTGCGCGCAGCCATCGTTGCGCTTTGAGCGTTTTCTTTTCCAGCGCAAGCTCACCTTATAATGAGATATATTCGTGACTCACTCTTTGGAAGTGTTTTGTTCTTGACATCCCTACAATGTGAGAGTACAGAGGCGCTCCATCTTCATAGAGTGAATACTTGGAAACGGACTAAGCCTTTTCTTGCGTCTGCGTTTACACACTTACCGCATCAATTTATTTTTTATAACCTAATTTAGGAGGCTGTAAAACACAGCAACCTTTTATTAACAGGACATTTTAATAACACAGAAAATATAAATGGTTATTAGTCGGCTTTCACCTCATGGTAAGAATTTCAATAAAGATATCTTTATGATAATTAAAAGCCTAACCTCTTGACAACGTTTAATCTGAATTCCTCTTTGCAAGCTGATACAGACTTGCAGGTGGTTCGTATCGGGGGCCCTCAACATATGTCTAACCGTCAAAGAAAGAGTTATTCCGAATGTTTCATTTCAGGAAGGCGTGTTACCCTCCTGTCTTTTATTCCCGTTCGCAAACACGCATAAGACGAAAGTGCTGCGTGAAGAGCGTCGTTAGTCAAAACCAACGAACTAGCGTAACTCACCTCGCTTATATCGCTGTCATTTAGGCTTATATAAGAAATATATATATCTTATATGGACGCATCACGAATCGAAAAAGAGCTGTCCGTGACCAGCCCAGCTAGGTTTCTTTCATTGCGTACTTCGTAGTAGCGGCTAATAGTAGCTCACGAAGCAGAGCACTGAGTGTGGATATTGCAGAGAAGGTGTTCTATATACTGTCTCGTCACCCACCGAAAATTGCCCGCTGTGCTACCGGCCATTCCTAGAAAATTGTATATGTGACGCCCAACCATTTGCCACACCGCAACTTTGTTTTGCGATTGGAGAGTCCAGGTGAGAGAGAGGGTGGTTATGTAGATAAAGACAAGCTATTTCCTGCAGTCACACAGGAATGCATGAATGAATGCCTTCATTTATTGAGAAAAAAGAAGAGCAAGCATCAGTGGAAGCACGTCTCAGCAGATTGGGAAAGAAGCGGGGGACAAAGAGGAAAAGCTGGAGGCCGGGTGGCAGGCGAAGTCGCAGTTTAGGGGCGAGAGAATATAAGCGAGAATTGGTGAAACCAGTTGAATTTTAGTGTAGATCTGTGATGTGCGAGTAAATGATTGGAGTCACCGCCAAGCATCCGTCATTTGCGGTAGTATAAGCACCCGCCGCTCTTGGTAACAAACGTTTACTGAAAACCAATCTTCGCAATTAATTATTCATCAGCCATACCTCGCCACGTATTTCTTAGTGGCAGGGTCAGTGGATTTCAACTACGCTGTCGCGACAAATTACGACTGTAAAGTGGCGCTTGCGGTTACGGTTGCCATACTCGTGACTCTTACTATTGCGCGAATACTATAAATATGGGTTTACTGCACAAGTTAGTGAACAGACATTTTAGAACCGCGTTTCTCACCTTACATACGCGCAACGCAATCACCATTGCAGCATGTTACGGTGCGCGTCCCTTCAAGACAGAGACGAAAACAAAAGAATGCGTTAGAAGACAGGGTACCGACTTGGGCCTCGTGCCAAACATATCCAAGCCAACAATATTTATTTTATTTCAATACCCTAAAGGCCCAATGCGGGCGTTACGTAAGGGGGGGATTCATCAAAGAAAACTTAACAATATACAACACAGAATATAAACGGCTGAAGACAGGAATAAACAAGTTAATAAGCCAGGTACAAGTTAAGGGGAAGAAATGGCTAGGAACAGGTACTGAAAAAATGCACATGTGGCAAATCCCACAAAACAAAACAAAAATCGCACCTTCAGAAGTTACAAAACATGTCATCCAACATTCCACGGAACGTTACGGCCCACACGCACACACTGAAAAAAAAAAACGAAAAAAAAACGCACATCATTCTAAAATGGAATTTTCTAAGTATGCGGGGGGGGGGGGGGGGGGACCAAAGAGCTGTTTGACATGATGATGTTCCAGCGATAGCCGCAATGCTAGAAGGAAGCGAATCCCACTCTTCAATAGCCAGGACCAGAGGTGAGCATTTGTATCGTTCTGTCCGAGCGAAAATGGGTTTAGTCTTCTTCATGTGATCTACACGAGCCGGTGTGTGCGGCACCGGGAGAAGATGTGAACTTGCGAATGGTGTGTTTCTGTGGTAGAGAGTATGGAAAAAAGATAAACGGCTGAGTTTTCTGCGCATGACGAGAGGCGGGAGACGGAGCGATATTTTCAGTACTGTTACACTTTGATACCGAGAGTAAAGGAAAATGATGAATCAAGCAGCCTTGTTTTGTATACATTCCAACATGTTAACAAGATAGGTATAATGAGGGTTTGAGATCACGTGTGCGTATTCTATCACAGGCTTGATTAGCGCGTTGAATGCGTGTAGTTTTGTATCCTGGTTGTCTTCGCGTAGTCGGCGTTTAAGAAGACCAAGTTTCTTTAAGTCCTTGGTAGTAATCAGTTCAAGATGAGTGCTCCAGGATAAATAAGAGCTAAAATTTACACCGAGGTATTTTACCGACGCTGAAGTTTCAATGATAGTATTATTAACTGTGTGGGCATTAGGAGTCGTCTTAGCAGCGGAAGTAAATTTGAGATGTATAGTTGTGTCTGCGTTAATTACCATCTGCCCTACCGCACCAATGAGTTAGCTCATCAAGATCAGTCTGGAAAGCAATAATGTTAACAATCATGCCGTCGTTTCTATGCAAAGAGGTTATGTATTTAAACTTCTCGAGTGACAGTCCAATCCGCCACCTACGGGAGCGCTTGAAGCCGCCGGCGGCCATATTGTTAGAGGAAAAGGAGCACGGCTACAGTACGTGGCTGCAAGCACGCGCGACGCAACTGTGCTTGCGGTTCTGCGATGAAAAATCAAATGAGACTCCTTTAGGAAGTATATCAGTCCGGCATTGTGTGTCGCTGTTGTAAAAAAAAAAAGAATGTCATGGTGGTGGGTGTCTTGTGTTCTGTGTACAATATGTTGCGAGAACTGAAAAAACAGTCGTTTCCTGTTTTCTTCATTCAGTGACCTGCCGCGTGCATCGGCACTGTGATGCCCTTTCGTCGATACGTGGTGCCGGGCCGTACTGACAAAACATGAGCTTGAAATATAGTATCCATATGCCATTTCTTAAAGAAATCACTATTTGTGTTAATGAGCATTTTTGCTTTAAACCTAGTAAACAAGAAAAATATTCAACGGTAGGTCTCATTTTTGTCTGGCGTTTCAGTTCTAGCTGAAAAGAGTTGGTGAAAGCAACTCTTTTTGCGGAAGTAAACAAAGGAAAGGGATGTAGTGAGTTGGCCGCCCTTTTCAAGCTTTGCTTAAAAAATGCATGTGGCAAAGTATGACGCACCAAATAGTATATGCCAACCCAAATGAATCAGCGCGGTCATACTTGCGCGACATGCCATGGTGGCCTGCCACCAGGACATCATGAAGTTGCAGCGATGACAGTTTTCATTGGGTACTTGAGAATAAAAACGAGCACATCAGAGACGTCCGAGGGATGTTTCTACGGTATAAGAACACATCGCTCTCGGCCCCCCCCCCCCCCCAAATAACTAAATCACGAATATAAGCTTACGAATAGGGGCATCATAAGATCGAGCACTATAGGGCACTTGTTGATCTTGTTCAGGATGACGTCAGCGTTTGATTCAGCGTTTATTTCTGAGAAAATGAGTTGAAGTTACGTTTATTTGCATCACAATGGTGAGCGTAATCAGGCAAACATTGACAGCATTTCATTAGAGGGTGCCTGACTACTATGTGGAGATTACGTTTAACAATGACAACAAACACAGAAAGCTTTGCTTACATCGATTCGCACATACGTGGGATCCGCATAATTTTGTGACTGTCAATTTAGATGCTTCAGAATGGCGCTCATTAGCGCAACATTTCCATCCACAGTGAGCATAAGCGGCTGTCGTATCCACAGTAGAATTGATTTAAATGGCTGTAATCCCATGGACATATCGTCGCCAACTTCCGTGGGAATGGAGTCGTCAAAATGGAATGCAGGTGACAGGGAAATCAGCAGGTTGATGAACGGCAAAAAGGCGGAAGCTTGCGCATGACCTCAGGGATATCAAATGACTTTTTGAGCAGCTTGGTCAGGGGGCCATGCAATGGTTTCCACGTCTATTAAAAATCCTCCAAAATATTAACAGAGGCCGACAAAAATGCGGGCATTTTGGGAAAGGTGAAACCGCAGGAAATTTCACGACAGCCTCAGCCTAAATATAAAACATGACTTAAAAATAAGAAACCATAAGGTTGACAGGGTGGCCAAATTCTGGTACAAATAAATCGGCTGTTGAAGCAGTTCAGCTGAAACGCAATGGTGCGAATTAAGGCGAGAATGTCGGCAAGTGTTGAACAAAGGTCCAGTAGGTCCTGTGGCCGACGCCAGCGCTCGGCGGCTGTCAAGCGACTGCACGTATTAGCGAGATGCCTGGTCGTCAGTAATTACAGTATGATTCGGGTCTGAAATATTGGACGCGGACTCCATCACACTGAATACAGTGCATTCTACGGTGTCATTCTTGGACAGATGGTACCTATTCTCCAGCAATGAGGATGGGAACAAATTGTCTCACGTGCCGGCTGTCACCTTCGCCAACATTCCTTTCCCTCCGTAGTTGCGTAGCTTTTATTGGGTTCGGCTGTTAATCACGAGGTCTCGGGATCGAATCCCAACCACGGCAGCCGTATTTCAATGGGTGTGAAATGCGAAAACCCGCGTACTTAGGGTTAGGCGCACGTTAAAAACCCCAAGTGCTCTAAATTATTCTCGAATCTTCCACTGCGGCGTGCCTCATAATGAAATCGTGGTTTTGGCAAGTAAAACGTCATAATGCGTTATGTAACATTAGTTAAGGATGTCCTGGGCAGTCGCACAACTCTTGAATACAATTAAGTGTCAGGAGTTGCGCGTGAGGTCCTTGAATATGTCGTCATCATCATCATCATCATCAGCCTGGTTATGCCCACTGCAGGGCAAAGACCTTTCCCATACTTCTCCAACAACCCTGGTCACCTACTAATTGTGGCCATGTCGCCCCTGCAAACTTCTTAATCTCATCCGCCCACTTAACTTTCTGCCACCCCCTGCTACGCTTCTATTCCCTTGGAATCCAGTCTGTGTATAATAGCTGTGTCTTACCAGTACTCACCTACGGGGCAGAAACTTGGAGGCTTACGAAAAGGATTCTACTTAAATTATGGACGAGGCAACGAGCTATTGAAAGAAGAATGAAGGGTGTAACGTTAAGGGATAAGAAAAGAGCAGATTGGGTGAGGGAACAAGCGCGAGTTAATGACATCTTAGTTGAAATCAAGAAAAAGAAATTGGCATGGGCAGGACATGTAATGAAGAGGGAAGATAACCGATGGGAATTAAGGGTTGAATATGTGGATAGCCTTTATGGCGTTCGATAGCTGCTAGTCTACATTGCGGCTATATATAATAAAGGCGGAACGGCAACATGGTAGAGAATGTGGAGAACATACAAATCCCGTATATATTACTGCACAATAATTTTAAATAGGGTTCTTGCTTCACGCACGTGGATAGCCGCCATAGGAGACTGCTTTGGAAACTAACTGCAAGTACTGTATATGTCGTACCCAAGGGTTTACCTGGCCTGGTGGGCAGTAAATGTGACGTAATATTGCGAGCAGCTTCGGCCATAGCATTCTAACGGATGAAGACACAGACTGAAGTGACTAGCGCAAGAGTGGACAAGAGAGAGACGCTACAAGGAGAAGCTCCCAGTTGGAAGTTTGCGCTTATCCTTGTCGCCTATTTAGTATCCCGTGTCCACTCTTGCGCTTGTCACTTTAGCATGGAATACCAGCTAGCCCCATCTCACACCCTGCGACGACACAGGGACAGTTTGCTCAACTCTTGTTTCATGACTTTTGTGTCAAGGTGAAAAACCGACATATCCATGTATATGTCTTAATACTTAAGCACATCTAGATTTGCAGCTGCGGCGATAGCCCATGAGTGCGCATTGCAAAGTCGCTAGTGAAATAATTGTGTGCACCTTAACGAATTCGATAAGGGAAAATCAAAATCCATCCATGACGGCGTCTCTAGTAGGCGCGGTGCGATGTTCGGACGTTAACAATGTATGCGGATTGAAGAAAGGCTGCCCCGAAGTGCTTCTGACGGTTAGCTAGGCTAGCTTCTTTACTCCGTAGAATGAAAAAAAAAAGAAAAAGAAAAGGAAAAGAGAAGAAAAAAAAAGAACCGAATCAAAAGTCCAGCATCAACAATTGCTCGTCGCGAGTAAACGCTGGATGACGAGCGATTTCCAGGCGACGAGCGAATACGCTTGATCAAGAACACTGATAACGCCGGCGGGACAAGCATTGTGGCGAAGTTCCATGCGCAGGGATAGCTTTTACTTTTTTTATTTTTGTTTGGTTGACGTCATCACGCGTCACCGCGGGAAGTTTGAAAAGTTTAAGGTGAGTACGCCACGTGGTGGCATTCACGCGAACTAAACCCTTGTGTCCAGAAAAGCTGGATACGCTTTAGCAGCCCGGTGATACTTTTTACGTAACATGTAGTCGTACACACAATAACAAGTTCTCATAGTTAAACAAAACGTGTTTTCGCGTAATAATAAATCTAAAACAGCTTTTCACGTGCTGTTCTAGTAGAAAATGAATCATTGTGACAGACGGAACGGTACTTGCCTAGCGCGTCTTGAAGGCGTCCGGTCTCTACGAGAACGATGCCAATCCGAATCCACAATATACCGGCATTCCCATGCAAACCACAGCGCAGCAGCGCCAGATTTCCCTCTAGGTAATGTAGTGAGAAACTCTATGGACGGTATATGTGTCTGCGAGGCTCGTGTTGGCTGGTGTTGTAAGAGGCTTCGTCTAAAACGTGAATATGGCTACGCAAATAACGCGTTTTCAAAGTAAAATCTTCATAAAGTGTTTCCATTCACGCATATTACATCTTTACTCACCCACAATGGATGACCAAGCGAAGAAAAGCAAGAACAGTCGACCAACTGTTTCAAAGCGAGCGCGAACCTTGTCGTCTGTCCTCCAACTTTAGCAGCCCGGTGATACTTTTTACGTAACATGTAGTCGTACACACAATAACAAGTTCTCATAGTTAAACAAAACGTGTTTTCGCGTAATAATAAATCTAAAACAGCTTTTCACGTGCTGTTCTAGTAGAAAATGAATCATTGTGACAGACGGAACGGTACTTGCCTAGCGCGTCTTGAAGGCGTCCGGTCTCTACGAGAACGATGCCAATCCGAATCCACAATATACCGGCATTCCCATGCAAACCACAGCGCAGCAGCGCCAGATTTCCCTCTAGGTAATGTAGTGAGAAACTCTATGGACGGTATATGTGTCTGCGAGGCTCGTGTTGGCTGGTGTTGTAAGAGGCTTCGTCTAAAACGTGAATATGGCTACGCAAATAACGCGTTTTCAAAGTAAAATCTTCATAAAGTGTTTCCATTCACGCATATTACATCTTTACTCACCCACAATGGATGACCAAGCGAAGAAAAGCAAGAACAGTCGACCAACTGTTTCAAAGCGAGCGCGAACCTTGTCGTCTCTCCTCCAACTTTAGCGGCCCGCTGATACTTTTTACGTAACATGTAGTCGTACAAACAATAACAAGTTCTCATAGTTAAATAAAACATGTTTTCGCGTAATAATAAAGCTAAAACAGCTTTTCACGTGCTGTTTTAGTAGAAAATGAATTATTGTGACAGACGGAATACGGTGCTTGCCAAGCGCGTCTTCGAGGTGTCCTGTCTCCGAGAACGATGCCAATCCGAAGTCGCACTATACCGGCATTCCCATGCATGCCTTCCAGGTAATGTAGTGAGATGTTCAGCCTGTTCAAGAGGCGGCCTTAGCAACGCATGTTATCCGTCCTTCGCTTCCCGGGAAGCGAACGCATGGCGACGTCATGAAGCAGAAGGTGGAAGAGTGGGAGCATCACATCGCGGTGTTCCCACACTCGCTCTGTCGCCTCTTCCTATGCTGCAACTTGTTATATGTGCTAGCAGAGACAGTCCAGTTAGCAGTATCCCAAAATCTTTAACGTAATAGTTCGGGATGAGTTTAACTGCAACGCCAATGCATTTTAAAGCATATTTTTGAGACGGAGGCACATACGATACAAGTGGCTTCACGAACCAATATAAACACTTATACCCTTCAACTGCAAGGAACATTTTGGGTTATTTTGCAATTAGGAGGCGCACATGGCTCACAACACGCTTCAGATAAGAGAATCCACTAACGAGAGCAAATATAACTTGCCATCGTGCCTAAAATGTTGCCTCACTGCACTTCTTTGAGGCACATACGACACAAGAAGCGCCACGAACCAGTGCAACGTATGCCTCGAGTGACTACAGACACCGGACATATGGCACACAAGAGCCTTCACGAACCAGCGCAGAGATTCGCGACTACAGATCTCGAAGGGTCCACGCGCGAGGCCTCGGGAACCAGCGACTCACGGGAAGAAGAACTGGAGCGCGATGCCGAGCAGCCCGTATCGCCCGGGCTTGTTGTGCGCCTCGCAGACGGTCCTCTTGAGGCACTCCTGGGCGTCCATGCGGGGCACCAGGTTGGGCATCCTGGCCGCCACGTCCAGCAGCAGCCGGTGGCTCTTGTCCAGCGCCGTCTGGACCAGCTTGAGCGCGACGCTGTCGTTGCGCCGCTCCTGGGCACAGACTGCGGAGAGCGTTGTTGTGATGTGTCTTTGCTCGGAAGACAATATAACCACTTCCATAATCTCCGAGACCGACACCCTGCTCTGTCAAGTATGAAATAAGTCAACGCGATGGTTTCTAGGCGACACTTGACTGGCAACCGAACAAACTGTAATAGCCATCACAAGCGAATACGAACGCAAAGGCGCGCGCACACGCGATTAGCCGAGCAGAGTATATATTCCCGCTGTGGTGCAACATGGGCACCTTGCGTCCTCTTCTTGGGCGTCGTGGATGGAACATAACCGACTTGGCCGAGGGAACCGCGGGGTAGGATTCTTCCGTGTCGGCTGCTGCGACGAGACCTTGGCGCGCTGATGTCGGCCGCGAGCTCTCTCCGCCAACGTGCTGCAGGCCAGCTGTGCGAGGGCAAAGAAAGGGGACTCATTTTATGCCTGACCGCAGAAGCCGAGATGTGGCGCAAAGAGCGCGTGCTTGCCGATGCAGCTCCGACTGCAGACGCGGCCCTTCAATCTCGCGTTGCGTTTTGCATCGGCTTCGACCTGACGCCGGCTTGCCTTTGCTCAAGTCAGCACACGCGAAACGAGGACACGGTGACGAGCGCGAACTGAAAAGCCCGCTTTGCTAGACGCAGTACTTGTGTGTTTCCAAGTCCGCATACCTGAAACGCTTGCGGTTCGTGGTATAAGGATACCCGAACGAGAAATGTTTGTTAGCCACGACCGTACGAAAAAGGATGGGCGACGGTAACATACAGACGAAGACTAGAAGCAGACAGGACGAGCGCTGAAACGCTGGACGAGCTCTTCATTGAAACGATATATGCATATGTGATTGGAAGAACAGCAAAGAAACGTCACATGGTTTGAACAATATGAGTAAACAGATAAACATACCAGGAAGCAGGGAAACTATAAAATTGGCAGTGGCTTAGCCCGGCTATGCCAGGATATACGTAGCGAAAGCTGAGGCATAGCGTGGTTAGCCTTGGTTAATCTTGATTGCAAGTCCAGGTTAGTCTGGTTGTCTAGCTATGTTGCGGCGTTTAACCAGTCGTTCGGCGCGCTGTTCGTCTGTTTCCAGGGCGATTCGTTTCCTCTTCATCTCGTTCCGATGTCGATTCCAAGCCTCCTCCTGCTTACCAGAATTGTCGCCGTCCATACTGCCGCCTTGACTACGGTTGCGGCGCACGCGAGCTCTCCTTTTCAATTCCCCGACATGTTATCAGGCATGCGACGCAGCTGGCGAAGCGAGCGGAGGCGAGCGCAACGACGATGAACGCGGTACATGTGACGTCATACCCAATGGCGGGGCGGGAAGGCGCAGCACTGCGCAGCGGCGGAACACCTGTGGCGCGGTGCTACTAGTCCTCAAACAAAGGTGTACGACCACCATTAAAACAATGCGACGCTAGATGTGACGCGTCAGGGTTGTTAAGTGAATGACTGTGTTCTTTTAGCATGATATAGAGGCACCTGTCGCTCTGATTTCCCACACACGAGTGGAATTTGGTGAATTATACCAGTGCGATACAAACTGCAAAAGGGAACGCGCGCCTTACACCGCAGTAATTTTCTTCTCCCTGCTCCTTATTATGATGGGAAACATTTGCATGGGGGGGGGGGGATGAGGCGGCGAAAAATCCATATTGGCATCATACCTACCGGCCACATTCCGTAAACCGTGTGACAACCTGTGCACATAAAGGCACCACAGCAAACCTTATTTTCTTTCTTCTGTTTTTCTTGTTGGTTTGTAAAGCAGTTTTTACCCATTTTGAAAGCTTTTCACAGGTTAGTGATAACAAATGAGCAGGATAGCCAGCCTTCTCCAGCCTTTCTATCTGTTGCGAAAAATTTTGTGGTATGCCGTGTGGACTTGACGTAGCGATAGCAGACCTAAGAGCTGAATAAGCTATCCCATGTTTTACAAGTCTGAGATGGTAAGAAGAAGCGTTTAATTTTTTTTTCTTTTTTGCCCTTGGCGAATAGCACCAACAGACCCGTTGCTGTTGGACCGTTAGGCCCAAATCTAAAAACCATAATTTATTATTCCGGATAAGTTAAAGCGTAAGAGCAAGACATCCGCCACATTCCCTAAAAGCTTTCAAAATATCCGTAGCTTTCTCGGTGTAGTTATCGCACAAACAAATCCCGACGCAAGCATCTACGCATGTAAGGGTACGTACTGCCTATTCCTTTAGATTGTCCTGTCGTAGCGTTCTATCGACAACACTTGGGTACAAGTCGCTCAAAATCGGTGTAACTCTCGAGCCAATGCAAACTCCCGATTTGATGTTTGATGCTTGACAAAACGTAATGTCCGCAGGCAAACGTGAAAAGCGCGACAGCTCGTCATTTGCACTTCATGTCAGATCTTCCCCGTCTGAAATGCTAGAAACGCACTTGTCACCGCCGGCTTCAACACGCGCGAAGGCCGCGCTCGACCGCCGCGGCAGCTATTGCGGTGGCGCTGCGAGCGGAGGTGGCCTAGTGTTCCTGTACAAAGGTGGCTGTGCGTCTCTGCCGCATTCGCGCGTGACGAGACGTTTTAGCTGCGTGACGTGTCCGGGAGGACTTCTGGGGTGCGATCTTGTACGCGTTCCAAACTCGAACGGAGGCGGTCCGTTCTTTCCGTCGCGAAATTGGCGGTCCGTTCCGTTGCGTTCGTCCGATAGCAGACAACACGGAATGATTGACAGCAGATATCACTTCACAATTGACGTCATGGCGTTCGACACCGTTCAAACTGACCAAGCGTGTGCGGCTCGGTGGAACGGACCGCCTCCGTTCTATTTTGGAACGCGTACAAGATCGCACCCCTGCTGAGCCGCATCACGAGCATGCCTGCGGAGTGGAAATACGATACCTTGCTCTCTGACTGCCTCGATGTCGCATGAAAATAAAACAGTGACAAGTTTGTTCGGCAAAAAAAAAAAAGAAGGGTATTTAGCAGACTCGAAAGACGCACATTCCCGCCACCGCACGATAAATTGAACAGGAACGAGGCCGTAACTTTACGCTTGCTACAGACACACACCTACACTAGCTCCGTTATCTTACACCACTGCTATCCACTGATATCCAACAGAAGCGTGTAAAACTTGCGGACAGAAAGCATAAGCTCGCTTCTTCCCAACGCCGCCCCGGATGCGGGAGCCGCCGGGGACCTTCTGCGTAGGCGTCGCTGCCGCAGGGAGGCGGCTATCAAAAGTTCAGAGCTGGCAGACCAGGGGTGCGATCTTGTACGCGTTCCAAACTCGAACGGAGGCGGTCCGTTCTTTCCGTCGCGAAATTGGCGGTCCGTTCCGTTGCGTTCGTCCGATAGCAGACAACACGGAATGATTGACAGCAGATATCACTTCACAATTGACGTCATGGCGTTCGACACCGTTCAAACTGACCAAGCGTGTGCGGCTCGGTGGAACGGACCGCCTCCGTTCTATTTTGGAACGCGTACAAGATCGCACCCCAGTTCTGCCGAACCGACCAGTCCGGCAAGCCGAAGATGCCGCCCGAGTCCAAGGATTTCGAGCCGCCACCTGAGGCCACCACAACAAGAACTGCCGGACTATTCTTTAATAAAGTTTCTTCTCCTTCTTCTTCTTCTTCTTCTTCTTCTTCTTCTTCTTCTTCTTCTATTTAGCACAAGCAATACTGAAACACTAGATAGCAGTTTCAACAGAACAGAAAGCGAACACAAAGCCTTGACTAGGTTGAGCACTGAATTTATTTATTCCTGCAATACTGCTAGCTGCCCTTTAGTAGCAAAGGCCGGAGTGGTTAAAAATGAAACGGTGACTATCATAAGGTACAGGTGCACGATTTAGCATAGTAGAGGGTAAAAAAAAAAAATCAAACCTATGCTTTTTGAAAACCTATACATAAGGTAAAAAGAAAGTACGTCTAGTTAAGGGTGAGCAAAAACAGCAAAAGCAAATTATAAAGACAATATAAGAACCTTTAGCCACAAATTACAGCACACAACAGCCGACGAAATGGCAAGAGGTTCGTGAAGAACAGAAATTATAGAAAAAGTTATGCACATCTTACGCAGGCACGTACCCATATCTTTTTTCGGGGAGGGGGGTGTTGCAACCCAAGGTAACTTTTCTATACGCAAACGAGGGGTGGGGGTAGTACAAATGTGAATAACGCCCACCATTCGCCATAAAGACGCGTAAACCCGCAAAAGAGAAATGAAATAAGGTGTACCTCACAGGTACGCCTGTGAGATATACACGTCTCCTTTACTTGGCAAACAAGGAACCACATCAAGTGGACTCGCGCAGGAAAGAAGCGCACGAAGAACACTGCCAAGAAAAAGTAAACAAGCGAAAGTGCAAATTAAAGATTTCTAGCAGCGTTTTTTGAATTACGTCTGCAAGAATTCTAGAGAAGTATATTTTTCGGAACAATCAAGGTTCTTTTGGATCCCCCGTTTACTTCTCTACCAAGTTAAGTGCCAAAACCGACTCGTACGGTTACTTGGGAAGTTGCGTAACGATGCGTGGCCGCAAGTCCCGTACAACCACTTAGAGCGCAAGACGCTGCGGTTCCAGACGTACTGCGCCCACCGCGCAAGGTTGGAAAAACACCCACAGGAGAGAAGTGACTACGTCAGGCAGCTCGACTGATAACTGTAGAAGCGTCATTCAAAACACACGGAATCGTTCTCCACTTTCGGCGGCGTTTTCTCTACTTCCTTTTTAAAGAAAGATATGTTGATCCACAAATACTTTCACAAACAACGGTTAAATTTGTTAATTTTCACTTTTCCTTCCTGTTTCGCTTTTACCTCAACTCTCTCCCTTATTGTATCGCTTAATTTCTTAACTCCTCGCGACCCTTGCTTCCAGTGGCTAATTTTGCATGAGAAGTGCTGCACAATTAGGGAAAAGCCAGACAATGTAACGGGTGACATTCATATTGCTTATGGTTTTAACGGTTATCGCTGAGTTTGATGATGGGCGCTGTTCCGCATGATATTATTTTCCACCTTATCTAAACCATATCACGGATGTATGGTACCAGCGATCTGCCAGCGTCGCGGCGAGCCGTCACTCGAGGAAGTAATGAAACAAAAGGACAAGTTAAACGCAACCGGCATTTTCTCCGGTCGCAGCATACCGACTTGCCGACTACGAACTGAATCACTTCCCTGGATCAGTCTAAACAAAGAAAGTTGAACGAACGAAGCAACAGCGATGGCGACAACTGAAGGCATCTCGAGTTAATCGCGCGAGCACTGAATCGATGAGAAAACTGGCTTTCACACCTCAGGAGACGCCGGAGACTATATACCGCCACGCAAAAGGAGTGAAAAAGACAGCAAAATGTTGACCGCCTGTTAAGTCTCAAGATTGATTTGGCGGCGCTTTAGGAATGTGTGTGAGGCACGGGCGTGGTGCGAAAAGGTGTGCCGCTTAATTTCGCACCCCCCCCCCTTTCCCCTACGTGCCTGATCTCACGCACTGTGGGAATCGATGTAAGCGAAACTGTCTGTGCTGTTTGCTTTGGTTGAAGAGCGGTAATGTTGACGGCGAATGTTTAATTTCTTCAACGTTTTGTCAACACGAAGGTGGTGAGCTGACGTTAAACGTTACCTTGCTTGCGCCACTGCTGTTTGTCTGCGTAACACACAGGGAGAGGTGTTTGCTTGAAGCGTTGTTGTGCGCCATATTTCATAACCTCTTAGAGGGTTGAGTATTGTCATTTCTTCACATCGCATCGTGGCAGAAGCATTAAACTTGAATTTGATAATGGGGCTGCACGTGCCAAAACCACACTTCGATTATGAGGCAAGCGCTAGTGGCGCACTCCGGATTAATTTTGACACCGTGATGTTTTTTTAGCGTGTCCCAGAATCTAAGTGCGTTGTCTATTTTCCCCCCGTCGAAATGCGGCTGCCGCGGATGGGACCAAATCCACGACCTCTGGCAATGCCGTAGCCTCAAAGCTATCGCGGCGGGCACAGAAGTGTTGATTCGACATGCGACCGCTTCCGTTGTGTCGCCTATAGACCCTGCGGTGCGCTTTAATTAATGCGGCTCTGCTTCAGCACGGCCTGCTTAAGTTGTCCGCTAGACATATTTTCATGGTTTTATTTTTCAGAAATAGCAGAAACTCACCGTACCGTACCTTGAACTTAAGCTTATCCACCGTTTCCTTGCCTTCCCCCGTCACCTTTTCATTGTAATCGCCCTTCTCTGAAGCCACACTGATAAGGATCGAGCATATTGTTGAGCTCAAGGAAATGCATAAGCCTGCGATTTATCATTTTTTCAAAAAGCTTACGCAGACAATTAGTTAGAGCTATCGGACGGTAACTTGCCGCCAAGGAAGGGTCTTTTCCGTGCTTCAGAACAGGAACCACAATCGCTTCTTTCCATGTGGATGGGAGGTATCCGGAAGCCCAAATAGTGTTGAATAGTGTAAGTAGTGTAACTTGTGTGTCAGTATGTAGGTTTCTGATCATGTCATACATGACTCTGTCGGGTCCCGGTGCAGTGCTTTTGCATGTGTTCAAGGCAGCTCTCAACTCGGCAATACTGAAAGGCCGGTTATACGGTTCATTCTGCCTGGATTTTCGTATGATTGGCTCACGTTCTATTATTTCTTTATGTTTAAGAAAGGACTAGGAATAATTTATTGAGCTCGACATACGCTCAAAGTGCTCCCCAAGTGAATCTGCCTGGTCTTGCAGGGTTTCGCCTTGTGTGTTTACCAAAGGGAGGGAGTATGTTTGTCGCCCTCTTATCCTACTAACCCTGTTTCAGACTTTGGCCTCATCTGTATACGAGTTGATACCCGATAAAAACGTTTGCCAACTCTCTCTTCTGGCCAGTCAGCGGGTTCGCCTGCCTTGGGACTTTACTTTTTTAAAGTTTATAAGATTCTCCGCAGTGGGGGAGGCGCGCAGCAACCCCTACGCTTTGTTTCGTTTCTTACGAGCGATCCTACAATCGTCGTTCCACCACGGGACACGCCGTTTACATGCCAAGCCATTTACTCGTGATATGCATTTAGATGCGGCATCTATTATCAAGGCTGTAAAATACTCCACAGCAGCATCAATTTCTAACGAGGAGATGTCATGCCATGAGATACCAGTAAGAGTTCGAAATTTATCCCAATCAGCTGTCTCAATCTTCCACCGAGGTGCCTGTGGTGGATATTCGTTTACTTTAGGTGCTCGTAGTAGTATGGGGAAGTGATCGCTTCCGTAAGGGTTCTTTGTAACTTCCCATTCGAGTTCAGGCAGAATAGAAGGAGAAACTATGCTGAGATCGATTGAAGAAAAGGTTCTGTTTGCTAAAGAGTAATATGTGGGTTCCTTCTTATTCAGAAGGCACGCACCACAAGAAAAAAGGAACTGTTCAACAAGACGACCTCGCGCATCTATACGAGAGTCGTTTCACAGGGAGCTGTGCGCATTGAAATCGCCAAGAACAACATAAGGTTCTGGCAATTCGTCTATAAATGACTGAAATTCATGTTTGTTTAATTTGTAGTGTGGGGGTACGTAAATCGAGCAAATCGTGACGAGTTTATTTAGGAGAACAACTCGAACCGCCACTGCTTCAAGGGGCGTTTGTAGCTGTAAACGCTGACACGAAATGCTTTGGTGAATAAAAATGGCAATACCGCCTGATGATACGACAGCATCATCGCGATCTTTGCGAAACTTGACATACCGTCGGAGAAAGTTTGTGTGTTGTGGTTTTAAGTGTGTGTAGACACAGCACTTTTGGATTGTGTTTTTGGATAAGTTCTTGCACGTCATCAAGGTTCCTAAGAAGACCTCTGACGTTCCATTGAATTATTGGTGTATCCATGTTGGAAGTAAATAGGTGCTGTGTAATAAACAGTATAAACAGTGTAAACAGTAGTAATAATTACAGAGATTTCAGAGATTAGGTTCCAGAGCTCTTTCGAGGAACCGGGGTTTTGCTCTTTTTGAAGCGTTCGAGGGAACCTCGCCGCTGCTTAGGCGCTTGGTGCGCCTTGACGATAGGCGTAGTGTCCATTGCCTCTTGTGAGGCGCCGGACACGTGCTCTTGCGAGCGAGAAGTTTCCCGAGAGAGTCCCGCCTTGGAGGGCAAGAGCCCTGCGCCCACCAGCCCGGAGGTCGATGGGGCTCCCTGAGGGATTTGGCTGCGCCGGCTGTTGCCAGCGCTGGAAGAGGCCGGGGAGGTTGGGGCAGTCTCGGCTGTGCCCGTGCACCTTCGGGGTTGATACTCCATTCTGCTCGGTTGGTGGAGCAGCACTAGCTGCGACCACCGTGGGGGCAGATGGCGTAACTGCCGACTCACTAGTTGCTTGTGGGTCGGACAGCCGCCGGAGGCCGTTGTGACGCTGCCCCCTGACGCGCCACTTCGGCAAAGCTTTTCTTTGGCAGGTATGCTACCCGCCTTCGTGCCTCTTTCAACGATATATTCTCTTTTACTTTTATCGTTACAATTTCTTTTTCCTTCTTCCAGGAGGGGCACGACCACGAGTACGCGGCGTGATCCCCGTCACAGTTTACACAGTGGAGAGAGTTCTTACAAGCTTCAGTGGCGTGTTCAAGGGCACTAAATTTCGCACATGTTTGGCGGCCCCGGCAACTCTGCGAACTGTGGCCGAAACGCTGGCATTTGAAACATCTTAAAGGATTCGGCACATATGGTCTGACACGGAGCTTGATGTACCCGGCCTTTACAGACTCGGGCAGAATACTTCAAGCAAATGTGAGTATTAGGTGCTTCGTTTGAATTTGTTTTCCATCCCTTCTCATCTTAATTCTTCTCACATTGACAACATTCTGATCACTGAATCCCTCCAGGAGCTCAGCCTCTGTTAGCTGGAGCAAATCGTCATCCGAGACAACGCCACGGGTGGTGTTGAGAGTGCGGTGTGGAGTTACTGTCAATGGAACATCTCCAAATGATACTAGACTGGGCAACTTTTCGTACTGTTTCTGATCATGGAGCTCTAACAGGAGATCACCACTTGCCAGCCTTGATACCTTGCAGCCTGGACCAAGGACATCAGTTAAGGACTTGGAAACTAGAAAAGGGGAAATGTTTCGTACTTGTTTATCGGATTTTTCTGAGTGAATCACATGGTAACGTGGGAAGTTTGGTCTTTGACGTCCAAGGAACTGGAAAACTTCATCGGTGCACCCTCTTTTGTGAGGGCGATCAGGAAGCAAATGGCATGGCGTGTAAACGGCGTGTCCCGTGGTGGAACGACGATTGTAGGATCGCTCGAAAGAAAGAAAACAAAACGTCGGGGTTGCTACGCGCCTCCCTCACTGCGGAGAATCTTATCAACTTTAAAAAAGTAAAATCACAAGGCAGGCGAACTGGCCGACAGGCGGTGCCTGTTCGGGGGGGGGGGGGGCAGAAAGAAACGTTCGTTAACTATTCAAGGCCTGTCGAGCCTGGTAGTGTGCACCACGTCACGTGACACGGGGGGATCCGAGCACCGAAGAAAGCGGAGGGAAGGAGCTAGCCATAAAGGAATTGAATTTTCAGCAATAACGCCAGCCACCCACCATGGAGCCCTACAAGGGGCAGCTACAGGGACTGTATGCAGAGGTCCTGTAAACGCCAGCTGTACGTCATCACTATAACCAAATATGAAATAACCTAGGTTGGCTATTCACACAAGGTTAACCCTTGCTGCCTGGAAAATTGGAAGTAAACGGAAGCTGGCAGAAGACAGGAAAGATGAAAAGTAAGAGAAAGACGAATACTGGAGGGAGAGAGAGACAGGAAAAGGCAACTACCGATTTCCCCCGGGTGGGTCAGTCCGGGGGTGCCGTCTACGTGAAGCCGAGGCCAAAGGGGTGTGTTGCCGCCGCCGAGGGGCCGTAAAGGTCCAAACACCCGGCATTGGTTCAACCCCCAGGATCCCCTTTTCCCCGGACACGGCTACGCCGCGCACGGTTAGACGCGGGAGGGTCCAACCCTCGTGTGCGCGGGTACGTGGTGTCGCAACACACCAAACGCCTGCTTGCGCAGACGCCCCGGCGGGGGCTCCTGTGATTTTCCGTGGCACGTTGACGACGAAGACTCGTGCCGTGAGTACTTGAGTGCCTCTGTTGCTGACTCACACTCAGAGACACTAAGCACAACTTTCAAGCTTACATATCACACTCCGAAGTCAGCGTATCTCGCGAACAGACTGCTGCGAGAAAGACACCGGCAAAAAAGGAAAAGGACAAAAAAAGGAAATAGAAACGTATCGCGCTTTTCAGAGCAGCAGCGAGGTCTTCAGGAGCGGGGTTGCTATGGCAACGTTGACGTTTGGGGTACCAGTCCCCATAGAGTTAATAGAACAACTCTAGAGGAAAAGCTGGGCCGAAAAAGTGGGAACCTGTAGGGCGCCGCCCTGTTGCTACTGGTCAATGTGGCCAGCGCAGTTATTATTGAAAGAGTTGAAAAGAAATACAGGTCACCTTATGGTTTATCATTTAAAAACGCATACCTGATGGCTTTGAGAAGGTGGTGCGTTAATATTAAGTTTGCAGAAAGCGATCGCTAAGTCCGTGACTTATGTAAATCCCGATGTACGCATTCATGCAATAAAGGATGACGCGAATTTCGGTTTCGAATCTGTTTTTTGGATGCGTCGTAGTTTCGTACAGTTTAGGTTTGACATGCGATCGCGCGTCAACATCGGACGCTATGGCACACTCGTGCCTTATGTGCCACCGAAGTCCCGAAGTGCTCTGGCATGTATCTTCACATGTAAGTAAACGAATGTGTCTTCTAGTCCAGAACATCACGCGATATAAGGCAGCTCTTGTGATGCATCACAATCGTTTGAGAAACGTCACAGTAGAGCATTTTTCGACATGCGGAGCGGTGTTTTTGTTTGCAGGTGTCCCTTCAGTAGGAAATTGCTGGACAGGCGGACCAGCGCACCGGAATTGTACTGGCGAATCTACACGCAAGTCATAGAATCTGTGTAATTGTTACACTTTGAACAATCATGCTTCTACAAACGCGCCACAGTAGAAAAACAGCCCGATGCCGAGTATTTCTGTTCCACGAAGCAATCAAGAGGAAATCGAGTGCATGAGCCTACATATAATAGCGTAGGCGTTTTATTAACTGTGTAATATTTTCAACACTTCCTTGCATGCCATTTCATGCGGCATATCTGTTCTGGTCACAAATTTGGGCAGCGAATCTATTTGCATGATTGACTCCGGGCCTGTGGGACCGTTCACTTGCACTTGATGCTGAGTCTTTTACATGTATCCATAAACTGCAGATACGCACATCAGATCCCTACGAGCATTTTCAAAATTCAATTATTTAGACAACAGGCACATATGCAATACTGACACAATACCACTAAGCAGATGGGACACATTTTTGTTGACCATACTCGCAGGTAAAATAAGTAGATCATGTGGACAGCACCAGCTCGTTTTCCTTAAATCGGTGTGTACAAGGGGTATGCAAAAATAATTTTTTTCTCGCGCACCGATTATTTTGCTCTGTAAGCTAGAGAACCCACCACGTTAGTGTAACGTGTCTTGTACATCACACTAATATGTGCTTTGATTTACCAAGTGAGATGAGTTACTTTATGACACATTCAGTCAAATCACACTGCAAGCTGCATTCATCAATCTTCAATTGAATTTTGAAATATGTTTCCCTGTTATGCAGATATGCAATGGCAAGCCCTTCCGTGTGTTCCAAAGGTAAAATTTAAGCTCTAAAATAAAGAAGGCATTTCTAGCCAGAAACAACAAGCAAAAATGGTGAATGCATAGTATCAGAAGCCCAAGGTACAGAAATTATGAGAAATGTCGAATGATTAATTATATTTCAAAATGCAAGACTCTTTAGCGAAAGTCAAGCAATTCAATATAGGTAGAATACCCTGCAAAATTATGCGAGTGAGGGGATGTCAAACAATGGGTCAGGAAATGCGTTATTTTTCTGCAAAACAAAATCTGATGATTGACATTACATAAGTCACTTTAGCATCATGAGACTGCTGCTTGATAAATTCAGAAATAAACCAGTAAACAAGACACGCAAAAATAAAAAGATTTAGTGATGCTCCCTCCACACTGGGATGAATAAAAAGAAGCACATCACATCTAATGTGGACATATCAGACGCCGTGTGAAACACTAAAGGAAAAATTCAGTTTCGAGCTATGGCACTTGTCGCATAGATGTGGGGGGCCTTGCACTAATAGTGATAGTTACCACTGCATTTAGAAATTGAAAGCATTCATGCAGGCAAGGATGACTCTATATTTTTGGCTACCACTTCAAATGCCTCCACCAAGTGTTACAATGCTGCACGCAGCCATACTAAGGATCTCGCAGCAACACCTGCAGGTAAAAAGCAGAAGCAGTTAAAGTGCTGGTGTGTTCTGGACATTATGTTTGAAAACTTTTAGGCAAGAAGAGTGCAAGAAGCAAATATAACTGCATTTATTTCCATAATTCCCCATTTGAATGGCCTTTTCTTTTTGCTTAGACAATGCCTGCGCCTGGCCACAGCAGCTCCCTCATACAGACTCCGCAAGCCAAGAGGCCGTGAAGGCAAATGCAGGTAAGAGGCAAGAAGCAATAGCACTGGTATCGACATTCATCTAATTTCTTTCTTTTTCTTTCGTTTAGGCAGCCAGCACACCTCGAACAGCCACCTTGACTGCGGGTGTGTCACCCTAGTCGCCAAGAAAACATTTGAGGGAAAGCGACAGGCAATGTGAACAGCCACTTCTCCACGTAAACGATACTCTTTCTCTCGGATGACTCTTACGCCTCGCCACGCCAGCTCACTTGTGCACAAAGATGCCGCCGAGGCACGTGCAGGTCAGAGGCAAGAAGCAATGGCACCGGTGTCGACATTCACCCAATTTCTTTCTTTTTCTTACACTGAGGCAGCCAGCACACCTCGAACAGCCACCTTCACTGCGGGTGTGTCAGTAGATTCCTGTTGTACATATGCTCATAATGAACTTCAGTAAACTTGAACTTGATAATAAACTTGAAGGCAAAAGGGACATTGATGCATTGTTTTTTTTATCATTTATAGTACACATACAATATATGTTATACTTTGCAGTGCTACATATATTTTGCACATTTAATTATGTATGTGTTGTGTGGCCCTCAATGCAGTTCATGTTGTAGCAGCTGCTTTGTCAGTGTATCGCACATTGGCTTAAGCTTGTGATATGCACATACTTCTCTCACATATACAAAATAAGGTTCTATGTAGTCCTCATTGTTACAATAAAAACTGAAAGTAAGCAATCCGATCGTGTAATTGTGTTTACTACAGTGATTCCTATGACAGTTACTGACAAGTTGACATCTTGAACTGGTCAATCCGTCATGGCAAGGAATTGTATGTATACATATAGAAAAAAAAGGGGGTATGTGTGTGTGTTTGTAGTTGGGGGGGGGGGTATAGGATTAGGGCGGTACGAAAAAACGTACCAACACCGTCCTCTAGACCCATTCCGTTAAGGTATCGTAACAAAGCGTATTATGCAGAAAATTCATACAAGTAACTCTGATATTACTACATACGCCCGACGACGCGAGCTACATATGCCATGACTCGCATTCGCGACTACACCGGATGCCCCCCATATTACTCTGGTTATTTGCGCTCACTGCACCAAGGTAAAAGAAAGATCATGGGCGCAGGTCCCTTTAAAGTATCTCGACCTTGCGAGGCACCGCTGCGCGTGCCAGGGGAGCTGTCCGTGCGAACACCTGCCTCGGCGGCCCCAACCTACGTACCGTTCTGCTTCGAGCTTTGATCCCCCCCACTGTCCCTTGGGTGCCCTGGAGTTCCTGCGCCGCCTGCTTTATTATAATCTTAGGTGCTCTCCTGAGACTTCCGTTTGTCGGTTACATGTGCCCTACAGCTGGATCATTACTTATATTAATTGTAAATAAAACCCCGATCTATCATCGCGACAATAGATCGCGAAACCGGCTTTTGCAACATACCGCGCCCGTGCGAAGAGAATTGCGGAACGCCAACGAGGAATTTGACCACAGCTTCGAGCTCGTAACCTCGTCGAGTGACACTACTGCAACAGGCGTGACCGCTGAAAACCGCACACCGCCGGAAACTTCAACAGGATCATCCCTCGGTTGCATAACGGCCACCTGCACGGCCAACATGGACCACACCCACACCATTCCGCAACATAGAATAAAGAACCAACTTATAAAGCCCAAACACACGGCTGCACGCATACCACTTCACGACACTACAAGCGAGACGCCATGCTGCTACGCTGCTACGGTTGCCGGATTAAAACTGACTACTGTCACCAAGTCTAGCAAGCGTCTCAGGAGCTGGCAACCTCAGCGCGTAGCAACATGGCGGCGCTCTTGTGGTTCCCGATTTCAATGCATGGGCCCTATGGGTAGCTTGTCCTCTAGACTCGGTACAGTAACTCTATGCCACTCCCAGTGCTCCCCTTAGAAAACAGCGCGTGGCTTCCGCCACACTTTCTCCAACACGTCCGTGCTGGTACAGTGCAGTGCTGGCTGGGGATTCTCCTCTGCTTTCCTTCCGCCATTGTTTGCCCGAATACTGGACACGATTGTGGGAGTAATCCTCCGGCGTAAAGGCCGCAAACGCGTTGATGCTGGCGCCGATCAGATACCGACAGCCCGATGCGCCGTAGTCATTCCGCTCGCACGTTGCCTTTGTTCGATACGGACCCTTTTCCTGGCATCACTCGAGTTCCCCGACCACATCCAATCGCCGTCGCATTTCAATTATGGTTACCGGACCCGTGAGACAGGTAGGTTGGCGACCCCCACCTCATGCGCCGCATGTCGAGCTATTGTCTCCCGCCTCTGCTTGACTGTTCCCGAAAGTGCAAAGGGAGGCTGGCACGGCTCCAGGTAGTTGATCTTGGTCCCGAGCAAAGCTGTTTTGCGGCTCTGAAAGGTCGTTAGAGAACAACCCGTCTACTCCGGCTGAGCGCTTGCAGGCTTGGAGGTGACACCAGAGGCAATTCAACCCTCGGAAAATGGAGCCCTTGGAGCGTCCCCATTGGCCAAATGTGACGGCACTTGCACAAGCGTCTACCATTGGAGGAAAATGACGACACCTGAGCTGGCTCGACGATTGGCCGAAAATGACGTGACCCCGAGAGACCGAAGTGGTTAAGAGCGATAGACAGGGAGAATAGATTTTTTTTCGTTCTTCTTGCCATGGGCCGCAGCGTCCGATTTGCTGCCGGCCGTCGATGACTTTATGACTCTTCCATTACTTTGTGATATTACTGTAAAGAATGTAAATAAACCTTCAGTTCTCAAAATTATCCTCAACGTCGGCCAACTCCCGCACTCAATAGCAAGATCTATTTAATACCTTGCAGGGGGACACGATGTCGCAGCTTGACATGTCACTGATCGCAAGATTTGCAGCCCACAACGAAACAAGAGCGATCCACGGTGCTCGCGAATAAGAAAGTTCAAGACCAACATTGGAGGACGCTCGCTGTGTGCCAGAAGTGCAGTGATAAATCGTCATTGTGCATTCGCTTTCTGTTACTTCCTTTTTATAGAAACACATTAACTAACACTCCAACTATTACGAACATTTGCTGACCATAAAGTTGGCGCAATTATCGATGACGCGACCTGGGGCGGGGTGTGGGTCATTTCGTAAATGTCCACCTAGTGGACATGTCCATTTCGTCTGCATGCTGCTGAAGGGCTGATTGGCTGGGAGCGCATGTCTCCTTCTCACGTGTACTCGAGCCCAGCCAATCAGAACATCAGCAGCAGACGAAATGGACGTGTCCACTAGGTGGACACTTACAGTATACCCCCTACCCCCTTGGTAGCCAATAGGGTAGCTCGCCCAACTGACGCCAATTGGGAGGGGGCGGCTGAAAACTCAAGGGGCGGCGCCGCTCCGATCGGTAGCGATGTACGTTTATAAATTAAACGTTTTACACAGTATCATAAGAAGCCAACAAACACCGACACCAAGGACAACATAGGGGAAATTACTTGTGTTTATTAAACGAAATAAAGCAACGATAATTTAATGGAAATGAAAGTGGATGAAAAAACAACTTGCCGCAGGTGGTGAACGATACCACAACCTTCGCATTTCGCGTGCGATGCTCTACCAATTGAGCTACCGCGGCGCCGTTTCCCCATCCACTTTCCTGGGTACTTATGTTTCCTAGTAGAACCCTGGGAGTGTTAGCCAGCGCCCCCACTCGCAGACATTGGCCTCGAATGTGCAACATCCTTTCTGCCGCAGACGTCACGAGAACGTGATCTTTTTGGGTGAAGGCAACCGGTCAATAAACCCGCACATGCTACCTTAAGGAGGTAGTACCTGAAAACTAATAAACAACGCGCCCCTCGATCAACCCCCTTTCTTCTCGTTTATTACATAACGAGGGTCTCGAATCCGGCAACACTGATGCCTTCAGGTAGCATGTGCGGGTTTATTGACCGGTAGCTTTCACCCACAAAGATCACGTTCTCGTGACGCCTGCGGTAGAAAGGATGTTCCACATGCGCTGCCAATGTCTGTGAGCGTTGGTGCTGCATAACACTCCCAGGGTTCTACTAGGAAACATAAATACCCAGGAAAGTGGATAGGGAAACGGCGCTGCGGTAGCTCAATTGGTAGAGCATCGCACGCGGAATGCGAAGGCTGTGGGATCGTTTCTGTTTTGTTTTTTTTCATCCACTTTCATTTCCAATAACTTATAATTTCTTTATTTCGTTTATTAAACACAAGTAATTCCCCCTATGTTGTCCTTGGTGTCAGTGTTTGTTGGCTTCTTATGATATGACTAATAACAATCGGGCCCCTCGGTTAACCCTCTTTTTTCACGCTTTACGCGGAGCGTTTAAGTGCGTCAATTAATGATGAGAAGGACCTACCCTAACGACTAAATACGTTTGTGGAAAATCGTCAAAGTTGTTTCATGGTGTCTTTAAGTAGCATAAACTTTTACATTATAGGTAAGAAAATTCCTAGACATTATAGGTATATGGAATACAGAAAAACGCTCTCTCCGGCAGCCTCCGCCTAGCTGCATGCGCTTTCCTTCATTTTAATTGGGACCTCTCGACCGTGTGTTGCCTGCGGGCGCACAAAGAGCTACAAGAGGTGGCGTCGCTCGCTTTCGCACACGTTGCGTGCATGCAGGACAACGAACCAACTCGCCACTTTCGAGCATACGTTACGTTTCTGGAACTGCGCCGGCGAAGCGGGACCGAGGTAGAACACGCATGCGCAGCAGCACAGCGCTGCGGCTCTCGCTGAGGGCGGCTTCATTGTCACGTGATGCTCAAACAGCCAAGAAACACTGGCACCAAACCTGGAGCGCCTGCGAGAATGTTAGAAAATGTTAGAAAAGCAACGAGGGTCTGTGCCGCAGTATACACCAAAAAGAAGTTAACCAATCCTTGTTTATGTCTTTTATTTAGTTATTTATTTATTATTTATTTATTTATCACAGTAAACACAGCGCAAGTTTGTCATTACAGTGGGGGAGGGGGAAGTACATATATCATTGACAAACAAAAGCAGTTAATATAGAATACACGAAGAGAAGAATTACAGTTCAGGGCAAATCGCTGACTCAAAATAAAGATAAGCAGATCATAATCGTACATGCGCGAAGCGAAACAAAGCGGTTCTGGCGACGCAAGCACAAAGTACAGAAAGGAAATGCAAATCACACGGCTGAAGCAAAGGAATCACTTGGAAATAGCGATACAACATCACGCGGCAACCTGTACCATTCACTGACCGTCTTAAAAAGCTCTGTTCTACATCTTTGATCTTAAGTGGGTGATCGCGCCTTGCAGAAGTGTACTCTGGTGCCTTTATGCAGCTATCACGATTGAAGCCGCTTTTAGAATGATATATATCGTGAAAAAAATTTTAATCTGAATGTTTTTTACGGCTTTGAAGTGTATTCCAGCCCAAGTTTTCCTTTGTTTAGGATGCGCTAAAATACCGAGTATAACTTTGAACCCCGAAACGAGCTGCTAAGCGCTGTACTCTCTCTAGATTCATTATGTGTGTCACAGTCCAGGGGTCCCAAACAAGCATATTCCTGTATTGGCCTTATGTTAGTCTTGTAAAGTAAGTTCCTTATTTCTAAAGGAAAGCATTTCGCATTTCTACGTAACATATACCAGGGACTCTACACGCCTCAGCTATTGTGTGGTTAACGTGACGGTACCAGCATAGTTGAGGGGTTGAGACATGGCTGGGCGTGTCGATTTCCCCGTGCACCTCGCCGTCGTGACGGGACGTCGCGCAACTCGAACATCTTATTTCCAGTAAGCGCCACACTTCGCCTACGTGCAGCGACTCCGACAATGTTTCAAATACGTCACAATACGAGTCAAGTGCCAAAGAAATTTCATTGACTTGAGCCTTTCGGTAGCTGTCTATACGTGCGCTATTAGCGACCTTAATGTACGCCAATTTCAGTTTGCACAGCGTTATGGTCACTTGTGCCTGGAAAAATTAGCACGGGTTCCATATCCACAGGCGAATTAGTAAGAAGTAAGTACACAGTACTTCCATGCGCAGGTTGGCATACCAACTGCGATAGCGCAAAATGAGCTGCATAATTTCATCAATTCCCTTGCCGACGCTCTAGATACATTGGGTATTGTTTTCGGGTAAATTTAAATCACCACCGATCACTAAGGAGTCATAATTTCTCACTTCTACATCTTCCGCTAGCTTAGTTCAAACACGAACCTTACTGCCAGGATGCCTGTAAAAGGAACAGACCCCCAGCGATTTTCCATGTTTCAAAGGAAGTTGCATCCAGACAGCCTCAGTAGAATCATTTGACTTGCTTATAATCTGCGACTGTATTTTTTATCAACAACAAACAGTAAACACACCATCCCCGTGACGTCTTTTCTATAACTAATGTAGTTACTAGGGGAGAAATCACCATCCATATTGTTACCATCTAACCACGATTCAGTGCCCAAAATCACAGGTGGTTTAAGCTCACTTCTGTTTTGTTCCGGAGGCTTCAGACGACGATTTCTCGTCGAATGACTCGCGCAACCTTCCAGCCACGGATTCGTCGCTTCACGCTTAACGTACGCCTCAGTCTGGTGTTCCTTCGCATATTCAAGAAGCATTTTTCTTTTGTAGCGGTTCAGAAAAATCTTCAGAAATTGAAATTCTTGTACCTTTCAATTTCTTCGCCGCCAACAAAACTTTCTGTTTGTCCTTATATGTACGAAATTTGACAATTATTGGGCTTGCCAGTGTTAATTACCAGGTCGGCGTGCCGTCTCTATTTCCACCTGGCATCGAGCACATACTTCCCAGAGGACCCACTTGATGGTCAAGTTGGCGCTCCGGGTTATCATTCATGCTGAAGTACACGTAAACATAAATAAATAAATGGACACCTGCGTGAATCAAAGCGACTACTGCAACTTGCGACGCTGTGCTGAGCTCGTTAACGACGCCCTTCTGACGAGAAATCCAACCAACGCCACCCATAATCCACCGCCTTTTAGCGCAGAGGTGTCCCTATCCAAGAAATAAAGCGAGCCGATTGGGCAAAGCTGATTGCGCTGTTTCCAGCGGCCCAGCAAAGTAGCGAACACAGTGATTGAATGGCACGCTCTGGTCAAACTGAGGCTCGCAACATGCTCGCGTCTTTCGCCGCTCTAGCGAAGCTTGCCTGCGAAGGCGTGCGCCTTAAGTAGCGGCAGCATTGCAAGGCACGCCGCCGGCTAAGTTCAAAAGTCACCCGCCCGATTCTCGCGCACTTAGCCAAACGACACCGCGCACGGACTATCACTGTGCAGCACAAGCCTTGTAAAACGAAACAACAACACAGAGGGCAAGCCAGCTATACCAGCAACAATGGATCACGATTATTCACGGCAAGAAAACCGAAAGATTGAAGTTTCATGCAGTTCAAGGTTACGGACATCTGTTCGGGTACGGATAGGCAGTTGAACAACAGCTAACGAACTACTGGTACATTATTCCAGAGAAAACCTAGCCCAACTTGATGCCTCTGAATGACACGGGAAACAAGGGCTATAACGAAGAAAAAGAAAAAAAAAGAGACATGGTTACTCACCCTCTAATCTTTGCTATATGCATCAAGTACTGTCTGTTTTCACGGTTATTCGAGCCGCATTCTCATTAGCTAACCACTGGATTGTTATTGCTACGGAGAATAAAGATGGCGGCGAGGAGTTACGGAGTCGCCATCTATCGGAAGCGCCTCGCTGGCGTAGTATGAGGGATCACGTGGCACGCTCCTCATAGGTTTTGCTGTCAGCGGTCACTGAAAACACCACGCGCGAGCTCTCCCGGACATTTTTGTAAGTACTTTCGAAACGAGAGAAGTTTCTTCGTGTCTAAATAATAATCTTGGGCAAACTGAAAGCACACAATCGTTTACAGACGCTATCTCTTTACCGAATACGTACAGTGAACGCCACTGCGCGCGGTTGCCGCGATATGGAGTCTCCCGAACCGGCTTCTTGCGTGAAAGGTAGCCAAACGCTGAGAGTAAACTATGTGAAATATGTTCTTACAGTGGGCTGTCTGTATAACCAAATGGGCCATAACAGAATGAAGCCTCAATCTAGCGATCGCACGGGTTCGCAGTGACCAACTGCGCGTCTGCATGCTTGTCCACGCACTGTTTCGATTTCTCCGCACGCGCGTTTTCTCACCGTGTCATGAGCTTTAGGCCGCAGAATATGAGCATTTGACAGTATACAAGCAACCATTGTTGCGTGGGCGCTATCAGAGCTGTTCAAAAATAATTTCATTGTAGAGACTTCGACGCCTACGGGGACTGTAATGTGCCGTCGCGACGATTAAATCTTTCTTTCTTCTAAATTCTTTGACCTTTCAACATTATTCCTTGAGTTGCGTCGCACTGTATGTTTATCGGTGTTCTCAGCGTGCAATTTCCCGCTGCTCTTTTTTTGTAATCCAGTGCATTAATTCATAACACAAACATGACCATATGCCATGCTTTTTTTAAATGTGCTTCTAACCGCTTCCTTTCCACTCCACTGAACTCGCCAGTATCTATAGCATCGACAAGTTCATAGACCAAACCGTCATGACATTAGTCGGGCAGCGGACTCGGGCGAGCATCTCGGTGCGCGTTTTTTAGAACATCGCAGACCGGGCGCCGTAGCAGAAATCTTCCTCGCGTCTGTGCTTGCTGCATACCCGAGTTGTAGCCGATGACTGTTTGCCGGTTTTATGTTTCGCGAGCCAAGCTTCACGCAGCGTCTTGTCCTGCGGCTACATGTGAATAAGGCTGACATCGGCCTCCGTTACGTGCGTCCGGCCCTGCGGCACCGAGCAGTAGCCGACCATGTTGCGCGCCTTCAAAGGCAGCCACTACATATTGTAGTGCTTTGAAGCGTTGTGAAGGAGACACTCGAAGCGGGAAAATTTCGCCACTAAATGAGGTGCGCAGCGTACGAGGGAATTTAAACTCGTTTTCAGCTCGCTTCGGCGCGCCCGAAGCAGCCGACGCGGCCACTATGTCCACGTGATCCCTCCTAGCATGTCACGCCGACGGTGGCGCCAGCTTTTCCAGTGGTGGAGCTCGAGGCCAATACTGAATGGCGGCCAATAAAATGTCGCCGTCGAAACTACTGCACTTTTGACAAAGCCACCATTGGAATCTGGTAGCGGCCGACCCGTTCCCAGGCCCACGTATCTCGGACCGCTTCGCCGCACTCGGCCAGCAGTGCAGAGCTGGCAAGAATTTCTTTATTTCAGTGTATCTCTGATTTTGGGAAGTTCCCCCCGCAATCGGACAAAACAGACGCCGATCAAGCAAATGGAGAGCGATCGCAGCGCCACAACGTGGAGGTCGCTTGGAAAGGTACCGCTCTCCCCCATACACATAGAGTTAGTAGAACAACTCTAGAGGAAAAGCTGGGCCGGAAAAGTGGGAACCTCTAGGGCGCCGCCCTGTTGCTACTGGTCAATGTGGCCAGCGCAATTACTATTGAAAGAGCTGAGAACAAGTACAGGCCACCTTATGCTTTGTCACCTAAAAACGCATACCTGATGGCTTTATGAAGGTGGTACGTTAATATTAAGTTTACAGAGTGATCGCTAAGTCCGTGACTTATGTAAATCACGATGTACGCATTCATACAATTAAGGATGACGCGAATTTCGGTTTCGAATCTGTTTTTTGGATGCGTAGTAGTTTCGTTTGACATGCGATCGCGCGTCGACATCGGACGCTATGACACACTCGTGCCTTATGTGCCACCGAAGCCCCGAAGTGGTCTGGCATATACCTTCACATGTAAGTACACGAATGTATCTCCTTGTTGAGAATATCACGCGAGTAGGCAGCTCTTGTGGTACATCACAATCGTTCGAGAAGCGTCACAGTAGAGCATTTTTCTGCATGCGGAGCGTTGTTTTTATTTGCAGGTTTCCCTTCAGTAGGAAATTGCTGGACAGGCGGACCAGCGCACCGGAATTGTATTGGCGAAGCCACAAGCAACTCAAAGAATCTGTTTAATTGTTGCACTTTGAACAATCATGCTTCTACAAAGGCCACAGCAGAAAAACAGCCTGATGACCGAGTATTTCTGTGCCACGAAGTAATCAAGAGGCGAGTGCCTAATGCGGACGAAATAGAGTGCATGGAGACTTAGAACGACAGAAAGCTGAGCTAGTTCGTAAGGATTCATTATGCAAACCAGAGGTGAGGCGTGCAGTCAGGACACAAGAGTAGAGAAGTGGGCGGCGCGCGTGTTGTTTGCTTGTAAATACTCTACTCTTGTTTCCTGTCTGCACGCCTCACCTCCGTTTTGCATAACGAGTGCATCAACCCACATATTAATAGCTTAGGCGTTTTATTAACTATGGAATATTTTCAACACTTCCTTGCATGCCATTTCATGTCACAAATTTGTGCAGCGAATCTATTTGCATGATCGACTCCGGGCCTGTGGGACCGTTCACTTGCACTTGATGCTGAGTCTTTTACATGTATCCATAAACTGCAGATATGCACATCAGATCCCTGCGAGCACTTTCAAAATTCAATTATTTTCGACAACAGGCACATATGCAATACTGACATAATCTGGAATACCACTAAGCAGCTGGGACACATTTTTGTTGACCATACTTGCAGGCAAAATAAGTACATCATGTGGACAGCTCCAGCTCATTTTCCTTAAGTCAGTGTGTACAAGGGTTATGCAAAAATAATTTTTTTTCTCGCGCACCGATTATTTTGCTGTATAAGCAAGAGAACCCACCACGTTAGTGTAACGTATCTTGTGCATCACACTAATATGTGCTTTCATTTACCAAGTGAGATGAGTTACTTTTATGGCTCATTCAGTCATATCACACTGCAAGCTGCATTCATCAATCTTCAATGGGATTTTGCAAATGTTTAATGAAACATGTTTCCCTTTTATGCAGATATGCAATGGCAAGCCCTTCCGTGTGTTCCAAAGGTAAAATTTAAGCTCTAAATTAAAGAAGACATTTCTAGTCAGAAACAAGCAAAAATAGTGAATGCAGAGTATCAGAAGCCCAAGGTACAGAAATTATGAGAAGTGTCGAATGATTTTAAGGAAAGAGTCGTAATTAAAAATGCAAGACCCTTTAGTGGAGGTCAAGCAAGTCAATATAGGTAGAATACTCTGCAAAATTATGCTAGTGAGGGGATGTCAAACAATGGGTCAGGAAATGCATTGTTTTTCTGCAAAACAAAAGCTGATTGCCATTACATAAGTCACTTTAGCATCATGATAAATTCAGAAATAAACCAAAAAACAAGACACGCAAAAATAAACAAAACATTTAATGATATTTCAGCAGAACTTTTTGTTGGGCTAGTTGGTGCATATTACTGAAGTACTATAGCGCCAAACAGACGACACAAGAAGAGACACGGACATAAGCGCTCGTCCGTGTCTCTTCTTCTTGTGTCGTCTGTTTGGCGCTATAGTACTTCAGCCATTTAATGATGCTCTCTCCACACTGGGATAAATAAAAACAAACACATCACATCTAATGTGGACATATCAGATGCCTTGTGAAACACTAAAGGAACAATTCAGTTTCGAGCTATGGCACTTGCCGCATAGATGTGGGGGGGCCTTGCACCAATAGGGATAGTTACCACTGCATTTAGAAATTGAAAGCATTCGTGCAGACAAGGATGATTCTTTATATTTTTGGCTACCACTTCAAATGCCTCCACCAAGTGTTACAATGCTGCATGCAGCCATATTAAGGATCTCGCAACAACACCTGCAGGTAAAAAGCAGAAGCAGTCAAAGTGCTGGTGTGTTCTGGACACTATGTTTGAAAATTTTTAGGCAAGAAGAGTGCAAGAAGCAGACATGACTGCATTTATTTCCATAATTCCCCATTTAAATGGCCTTTTCTTTTTGCTTAGACAATGCCTACGTCTAGCCACAGCAGCTCCCTCATACAGACTCCACAAACCAAGAGGCCGTGGAGGCAAATGCAGGTAAGAGACAATAAGCAATAGCACTGGTATCGACATTCATCTAATTTCTTTTTATTTCATTTAGGCAGCCAGCACACCTCGAACAGCCACCTTGACTGCGGGTGTGTCACCCTAGTCGCCAAGGAAACATTTGAGGGAAAGTGACAGGCAATGTGAACAGCCACTTCTCCATGTAAACAATACTCTTTCTCTCGGATGACTCCTACGCCTCACCACGCCAGCACACTTCTGCACAAAGATGCCGCAGAGGCACGTGCAGGTCAGAGGCAAGAAGCAGTGGCACTAGTGTCGACATTTACCCAATTTCTTTTTCTTACACTGAGGCAGCCAGCACACCTCGAACAGCCACCTTGACTGCGGGTGTGTTAGTTGATTCCTGTTGTACATATGCTCATAATAAACTTCAGTAAACTTGAACTTCATAATAAACTTGAAGGCAAATGGGACATTGATGCATTGTATTTTTGAACATTTATTGAAGACATACAATATATGTTATACTTTGCAGTGCTACAGCGCGTATTTTGAAGCTTCCCCCTATATTTTGCACCTTTAATTACGTATGTGTTGTGTGGCCCTCAATGCAGTTCATGTTGTAGCAGCTGCTTTGTCTGTGTATCGCACATTGGCTTAAGCTCGTGATATCCACATACTTCTCTCACATATACAAAATAAAGTTCTATGTAGTCCTCAGTGTTACAACAAAAAATGAAAGTAAACAATCCGATCGTGGAATTGTGTTTATTACAGTGATTCCTACGACAGTTACTGACAAGTTGACAACTTGAACTGGTCAATCGGTCCATAGCCGCCTCTATTTTTCAAAAATAAAGGAGGCTATGATCCGTCATGGCAAGGAATTGTATGTATACATAAAAAAAGGGGGTATGTGTGTGTTTATAGTGGGGGCATAGGATTAGGGCGGTACGAAAAAATGTACCAACACCGTCCTCTAGACCCATTCCGTTGAGGTACCGTAACAAAACGTATTATGCATAAAGTTCATACAACCAACTCTGATATTACTACAGACGCCAGGCGACGCGAGCTACATTTGTCATGATGCATTCGCGACTGCACCGGATGCCCTCCACATTATTCTCGTTAATCGTGCTCACTGCGCCGAGGCAAAAGAAAGACAATGGGCGCAGGTGCCTTTAAAGTATCTCGACCTTGCGAGGCACGGCTGCGCGTGCCTGGGGAGCTGTCCGTGCGAACACTCCCTGGCACACACCTGCCTCGGCGGCCCCAACCTACGTACCGTTCTGCTTCGAGCTTTGATCCCCCCACTGTCCCTCGGGTGCCCTGGAGTTCCTGCGCCGCCTGCTCTACTATCATCTCAGGTGCTCTCCTGAGACTTCCGTTTGTCGGTTACATGTGCCCTACAGCTGGATCATTACTTATAATAATAAAAAACCCGATCTATCGTCACGACGATAGATCGCGAAAGCGGCTTTTGCAACATACCGCGCCCGTGCGAAGATAATTACGGAACAGCAACGAGGAATCTGACCACAGCTTCGAGCTCGTAACGTCGTCGAGTGACACTCCTGCAACAGGCGTGACCGCTGAAAACCGCATAACTGCCAGGTGTACGGCCAACATGGACCACACCCACACCATCCCGCAACATAGAATAAAGAACCGACTTATAAAGCCCAAACACACGGCTGCACGCACACATCACAACATCACAAGCGAGACGCCATGCTGCTACGCTGCTACTGTTGCCGGATTAAAACTGACTACTGTCACCAAGTCTAGCAAGCGTCTCAGGAGCTGGCAACCTCGGCGCGTAGCAACATGGCGGCGCTCTTGAGGTTCCACGAGACGGTCATTTGCGGAATCGCCAGCTGCGAGAGAGAAAATCTGGGGGCGTTTGCGCCCTAAGTTTCTCCCTTTGCCTAGGTACCACGGAGGAGAAGTTTCTTTGCTCGTTTTGTATGCGTTTGTCCCTAGGCGAGCCGGCATTCTGCCGTGTGTCGGCTGGCGATTCCTTCACGTCAATGTCTGTGTTCTTGACGAAGCCGTGCGTGCCGTGCGTCGTCCACAAGTTCTCCTCCTGCGTCTCCGTGGATGTTGCTGGTAGGTTTGTTGCATTTTTTGTCGCAACGGTAACATGCGGAACGTGCGACGGGATCAGCGAATCATTGATCAGTGAACCTGTGATATCGAGGATCAATCGGACAACTTTAATGCCATAGCATTTCGCCGTGTCCATCATGCGTTGGTTGTCAGTGCATACTGTACCCTTCAAGAGATTCGCGTGAACATGCATGTCTGCATGTTGAAACATATTTAGCACCCTGTAGCTAGGAAAAGCGAAAGTCGTTATGCAATTTATGGTCGTAGACCACTCTAAAAGGTGATGGCGGCCGCAGTGTTCCGACTGGTGTTATAGAAGTGGCGGGGTGCTTTTTTCGTCCCGACGATATAATGGATTTTCACCAGTACTGCGATAGGACGGTATACGTCACCGGCAACGGAGCCCTCACGAGAGCACCTGAGCTTACAATGACGATCTGTCTAAATGTACGTCCGATCCTGGCCACGGCGGCCGCATTTCGATGGGGGCGAAATGCGAAAACACCCGTGTGCTTAGATTTAGGTGCACGTTAAAGAACCCCAGGTGGTTGAAATTTACGGAGTCCTCCACTACGGCGTGCCTCATAATCAGAAAGTGGTTTTGGCGCGTAAAACCCCATAATTTAATTTAATTGTACGTCCGACTTGCCTGAGCACGAGGTCGCGGGATCGAATCCCGGCCACAACGGCCGCATTTCGATGGGGGCGAAATGCGAAAACACCTGTGTGCTTAGATTTAGGTGCACGTTAAAGAACCCCAGGTGGTCAAAATTTCCGGAGTCCTCCACTACGGCGTGCCTCATAATCAGAAAGTGGTTTTGGCACGTAAAACCCCGATTATTATTATCCGACTTGCCTGCTTTGCTTCCGTTTCGCTAGCTCTGCGGCTCCCGCTTACCGATTTATTGCACATGGTTTTGCTGAAGAACCTTTATTTATATCGAAGGGGACCATTCAAATATTCCATTTAAAAGTCAGAGAGCAGCGTACAAAAACCGTTGCACGAGCGAAGGTACTGCTCCAGGAGAGCATGCCTGGTCTACAGTATGGCCCCTACTCCTCGCCCGGGAAGAGACACAAGACATCTTTAATGAGACGAAAGATGGCTCATTAAATCAATAATCCGCCATCACCAACTCGGCACGAGCGCCGCACGGGCGAGAAAGTCTTTCCGACGTACACCCACTTTAGCAGTACATTTCAACTCGACATAGGTCACAGATTTCCAGAAGCACAGGCTGGTACACTTGGCTCACTGTAGCCCAGTACTGCCCGGTACTGCCATTTTTATGAGACACCTGCTGCTGCTATCCCTTGCCACAACTGCGCGTTCACTTCCTTAACAGTGCCAGGACTGATGCTTGGCATCAGTAGTATTCGTGACAGAAAATGCTTGCTCTTTGGCAACTGATGACCCAATTAATTTGCTACTTTCTTCTGAAATTTGTGCTCATAAGTGCTGCTCTTGTTGTCACTGTCAAACTGATCTCCTTTGTGTGATCCCTTGTACTTTTTCTGTACCCTTCTCCCTGCACATGCTTGATCACTTTTTGTTGCTCTTCCCTGTTGCCATTCCTCTACAGTGGCACTGTCTTTTGCTATATGTGCCTGGCTGTCTATTGCTTATGCCGCATGTTCACTGTAATGATTTCCTTTGCCAGATACGTGAATTATTAATTGCTAAAAAAACTTTTATCTGCAGGGTCTCCTGGAAATTCATCCACAGCTGGAAACCAATATTGTGCTTCATCCCAGACCACAGCTTATCTCCACATCAAAGCCTTTACATCTCCAGTCTCACTCACGTTCGCTCTGAACAGAAAAAAAAAAGAACAGTTGCTGCACTTCACAAGGCAAGAATCCATCTCATCATTTTCTCCTGCTGGGGGGGGGGGGTGGGGGGGTATTCTGTAAGAGTACACCTAGTGGGCTGTCCATTTCGGCCACTGCTGATTGGATTCAGCTGTGAGAGGAGGAGACCAGCAGCCCTAGCCAATCAGTAGCGGCCAAAATGGACAGTCCACTAGGTCGGCTCTTACGGAATACTCCTCCCCACCCCCCTGCTCACCACATTTTGCCTGCTGGGTTTCTCTTGTCATGTATGACTTTGCACATACTTTTCGTTCATGTTCTCCTTTCTGCTTTGTCACTACACCTAAGCTTTTTTTGTCGTTGTTCAAGCAATAGCTCTTCATTGCCATTGCTATTTTCTCGGCCTTCACGTATTCTATTGCAGTCACTAGCGTCATACTTACTAATCAGTGTGGAAATAACGGAAGACACACAGAAGGGCACAGGACGAGGGCTTTCTAATAACTGAAATTTATTGAACACTAGCATCAAATGTCTCTTACCTTTGGTTGCTCCATATAACTTGCTAAAAATGCAATAGAAATTTTTATCATAGGGCATTCAATCTTGGAGCATATTTAAATTATAGCTATTTGCTTTGTGATGAAATATTGCTTTGGTAAAAAACAACTAATTAACTTGGCAAGTTGTTTCCAAAGACTGCATCCTTTGCATGTCCAAATGTCCACACCTTCCAAGTTCCTAAAGAACTTCACAGCTTCAAAGGCTTTTGCTTCATAATTTTGCAGCTTAATTTGGCATTTTATCCCCTTTGTTCATCTCGTTAATGTGGCTGTTGTGTGACAGTACCGAGCTTATGACTTAGACCTTAGCATGAAGCAATGCTTAAAAACTGTTGTGCTCTTACACGCTTTATCAAATCACTGCTTTCTTTTAATGTTACTGGTGCTGTGGCTTTGGTGTTGGCTGCGAAACCCAAGGCCGTGGGATCAAATCCAAGCCCCTGCGGGCCACATTTCGATCAGGGCAAAATGCAAAAAATGCTGTGCGCCATGTATTGGGTGCACGTTAAACCTAGGTGCTCAGAATTAATCCAGAGTTTCTCACTATTGCATCCCTCATCATCATTTAGTGATTTTGGCATGTAAAACCACTGAGCTTAATTTTTAAGTATTGTCTTTGCCCAGTACAAATCTAGATTTTGGACGTCACTGCAAATGTAACCAATACACAAATTTAAATACTTTGTCATCTAAAGAAGAATGGGACACTATAAAATGCAATAATCACCATTATGTGCCTTGAAGCCAGAACAATATTGGCACGCTAGGAAGCACCATCGCTATTGCCTGTTGCTTGACGACTCCAATACACCTCCTCACGGTCAAACAGAACAGCTTTCACCTCCAACTTTTGTCCACTCTCCTTTGCCTGTTGTCTAATAATCTCGCCAAATTCTATGGTTGCTATCCTGCTCTCCAGCTGTGAATTGTGGTTGAACCACTTCAGACGTCTGTTGACTTGTTTATTTGACACAGTGAAGTAAAAGTGTAGTGCAGTGATGTTGCAGTGATACTCTTGCCAGAATAACCTACTTTTCATGAAACCAGTGTAGTAGTCAGAAGACTGGCATTTATGCCAGCTGCATTGCCAAGCTCCTGCACAAGAGCAGCACTTAGCATCTGAGCATTCGCATCATTCTGAGTATTCTTGCATATCATTTGTGCTCGTTAAACCTTGCTACAAGACATTAATTTTCAGCAGCCAAGCCTGACAGTTCTGGTAAATTTTTTGTGCTCTGAGCTGGTTTGATGCAATACTTTTAATGGAATTTCTTTATTGCTGTTTATTATGTCGTCAGTGACAGGATTTTTTTTTATGCAAGAGTTAAATGGTTCCTTCAGTGAAAAAGCCGGCAGCATCTGTAGCAGCAAAACGGTGCCTAATTTCCCGTTGACTGTGACACCATGTGAGCACACGAGGCGCGCTCATGACACTAGCTTGCACTTGCTGGCTCGTGTCTCAGCAGAGGAACGCGAGCAAAGGGGAACATCTGCTGCTGCGCTATTTCGTGAGGGGAGAGTGCATTGCTATGACAACACATCACCTTCCCTCTCGCAAGCCTGTGTTACCACCTGTTCCTTGTCTACTCAAGCTCTTGTGTGTGTTCTAACTGCGCCTCGGTAAGGCTAAATCAATATATGCCAAGCGTCTTAACGTGCCCGCTGGCCTGCGAGGAGTTCATATCTCGGCCTGCTCAGTGGCGTTCAGTTGGACATTAAAGTATTCACAACTCATAAGAAGTGCTTAGGTGTCCTCGGATTTTCTTCGTACTTAATGCACAAACTTTGAAGTCATTTTCCATGGCGAAATTAGTTAAATATCATCGTCCCTTGTCTGCTGTCCGTCCTTTGTGTGAGTCTTATACATCTTCGCAGCCACTCCTGTCATGCACAGTAATTTGTGTACTTGTGCTTGATTCTTCCATGGCATATGATTAATTAATGCATTTTATTTGCATGATCCAACTAAACATGATCTCAAAAAGCTTCACTTGACTGCTCACTTGTCCCTGTGGCTACATTGTGTGGATGTACTATCACCATCAAATGAAATGCAAACAGCACAGTGCGTGCCTGTAGCATCACTGAATGTATAGTGCACACACTTCAATCATCACCCTCACAGGCATGCACATCTGGTTTCACAACACTGTACAATGATGTTCGCCCTATACTGAGATATTTTTCTTTCTGTTTTGCTTCTTGTTTTCTTAGATTTTTGGGGGTTTTTTTGCTTTGAAATAAAAGGAAAGCATAACAGAAAGAAAATTTGACTGCATTCAATGTGTTAGAAAATGTTCACTTCAATTTTTTTTTTCTCACACTTGAATCAAAAGCAGTGTGGCAACACTGAGTCTTGATGAAATGAATTGGCAGCCTCGGAAACTGTTCCCACTGGTAATCGAAGCTGATCTTGAAGGCCATGCTTCGGTCTACTGCAAAAACTGGAACTGATTTCAGGAGCTGGGAAATACGTTATGGCCCTCATTCATTGTTTTGCTTTTGCATCTTGGCAGTTTGCTGCTGCTATTTATAGCACAAGTGAAGGAATTGTAGCACAAGTAACACTGACACCTGTGCTGCCCTTTTTCGTGCCAGAGTGTGTGAAGGAAGGCTGCTATCTGGTCTTGAAATCCATCGAAGCAGCCTTATTCCCAGACATCACACAGCCTTGCCAAAATGGCGGTTGGCATGAAGGGTCTAGAGGCAGCGACTTCAAATAGAATTTTCGACTTGTCGTACCAGAAATGGTTTTATTTCCAACAAACTTTGTTGGCTGTCCTCCAGGCGAAAAGCTGCAACATACAGCTTTAATGTGCCTGAAGGCCCTCGCATGGCAGCAGTAAGTCTCCTATCGGCAAACATATAACATACGAAACATTAATCTATTAGGATATACATTTACAATGTAGCAAAAGAAATGTGTGAAATCTAAAGAAACATTCATCTTTTCAGATAATTATATAGTATTTATAAAATAAATTCTTAATGTGCAACAAAGCCAAGATGCATATTATATGTATTATATGTCCCAAAATATCACATTCCAAAAATAAGCACTACAGACAATATGTCTAGTATGTACACTTGCGCACAAAATATTACAGGGTGTGCGAGCGTGTGGCAAAACGACCCTTCTCCCCTTCTAGCTGTGCACCCATGGTATCGAGTTTGCACGCATGCGCATCCCTCCGAGATTGCAAGCGTGCATGTTTCTGCACTTCCTCCTTGTGCGCTGGCAATATCCGAATGTAGCCGTGAGGTGCCTCTCTTGCGATGGGCGCGAAACTATGTGAAGCCTGAGCTTGCGTGTGCCGCTGTGGCTGCTTTTTGTCGAGTCACGAGCGCCGACGCATATGGCCCGGTGGCGAACCCAACAAGTAATTTTTTTTTTTGAGCTGCACCATTTCGTGTCCAATCTTTGTTGTTTCTTTTTATGAATGGGGCATTCTCCCACAGAAGAGCGTGTCAGAAAATGCCCCTATAGAAGGAGACAATGTCAACTCCCATTGAAGACCAGCAGTTAGGACACAGAGACAGAGAAGCTGCCGGATGGATCTGGGACAGTGACGCTGGCCTGTACTTTCCTATCGTCTCCATTATCCATGGCAACCTGGTATGAAGAGCATGTGTTAGCCATTTATGCTTGAAATACTTTTCCCTGGAAACAGTTAACAAAATGTTTTGCATGGAGCAAAGAAGGTATGTTCACCTGCACAAGTATTGGCTCATAGGGAAGGCTGGCACATAGGCTGGAGGGATCAAGGTCGGGCATGTTGATCTGGACTGCACTTTTAACTCGAAGTCTATGGCAGCCTGAAAGCAAGAGTGCTTATGCTAATTTTCTGCTTGCCCTACGACATAGAATACACTGCCTACTTAAAGTACTCGGTAAAGCTGTTGAACAAGTCCATCTCAGGAGGAATTGTAGAAGCCCGGTAACCAGGGAAAGTTGGTATTATTTCACTGACTGACTGACTGAATAAACTTTATTGAAACCAGCAAGAGATGGTGACTGGGCCTAGGCCTCCCACGTGGGGACGTCGAGGTGTTGCCTCTTCGCCGCCTCGCAGGCCTGCTGGGTCGCCCAGAGTTGGTTGTCAAGGTTGGGGCTACGCAGGGCAGCGTGCCATCTCGACGAGAGGGTCGTGGTGTTAGTGTCGGGGTATTGGTGCCTACAGTCCCAAAGCATGTGTGGAAGTGTGGCTGGCTGTGTCTTGCAGATATGGCACGTGGGATTGGAGTAAATGTCTGGGTAAATCTTGTTATAAAGTTGTAATGAGGGGTAAGTATTGGTTTGTAGCAGGCGGAAAGTTGTAGCCTGCGCTCGGGATAGTTTGTTGTGTGGGCCCGGGAAGGTTCTACGCTCTAAGTAGAAGGACTTCACAAGATCATTGTAGCGTGTCAGGCGATCCCTACCGGTGGGGGCAGCCTCCCCTTCTCCCGCGCGGTCAACTAGGCCTCGCGCTAGGGAGTGGGTAACCTCGTTGAGGTTGGGGAGGTGCGGGTGGACGGTGCCTGCATGAGCCGGGAACCAGACGAGTGTAACCTGATGGTCGGTTGAGCGGGGCTCTTGTTGCAAGATGCGCAAGGCTTGGTGTGAAATACGGCCGTTGATATAGTTGATAACGGCGGAGCGGGAGTCAGAGACGATGGTATGGCATGTTGGGTCTAGGGTGGCTAGCGCGATGGCCACTTCTTCAGCTTCCTCAGCGTGTGGGGTTACTAGGCTGATAGCATGTTGGAGAGACCCTTCACGCGTGGTGACGGCTGCAAAGCGGGTACTGTGGGGATATTCGGAAGCGTCGACGAAACTCACACCGTCGTGGCGAGTAAGCGATTTGGTGAGAACCGTGGCACGTGCTGTGCGACATGCGTGGTTGTATTTGGGGTGCATGTTTCTGGGGATAGGATCGGTGTGAATCCAAGCTCGTATGGTGGAGGGGATCTAGTGCTTATGGCCGTGTTGATGGTGGTAGGTGATGCCATGCGAGGTGAGGATATGGCGACCCGTGGCTGTGAGAGTGAGTCTCTCCAGCTGAGAGCGACGTTGGGCCTCGATGAGCTCGTCCAGTGTGTTATGGACGCCTAGTTGAAGGAGGAGGTCAGTGCTGGTGCAACCGGGGAGGCCGAGGGCTTGTTTATAGACACCGCATAGGAGGATGTTGAGCTTGGTTTGTTCAGCCTTGTACCAGTTTAGATACGCAGCAACGTAGGTGATGTGGCAAATTACGAAAGACTGGATTAACCGGAGCAGATTCTCCTCTTTCATACCCCCACGGCGGTTGGAGACCCGCTTCAAAAGTCTCATGGTGTTGGCTGTATTTCTCTTGATTTTGGCGAGGGCCATGCCATTCGCTCCGTTCGCCGCTATGAACAAGCCGAGCACACGGATATTGGTGACGAGGGGTATGGGGCTGCCATGCGTGAGATGAAGCGCAATGTCTTCGTAATGGCGTTTAGCGGTGGAGTATTTTGGACGGCGGCCACGGAGAGTAGGCCTGTAGAGAAGGAGTTCGGACTTTGCAGGGGAGCAGCGAAGCCCCGTGCCTTGGATATAGGTCTCGACTGTTTCAATGGCGGATTGTAGTGCCGTTTCTATTTCGCCGTCACTGCCTTTGTGGGCCCAGATGGTTATATCGTCAGCGTATATGGTGTGGGTGACACCGTCCACTTGCTGCAACTCCTTGGCAAGATCGATCATGACAAGATTAAAAAGCATTGGGGAGATAACGGAGCCCTGGGGGGTTCCCGCGCTGCCCAAAGTCTGGGTGTCGGAGCGGAGATCCCCCACCGAAAGGAAGGCCGTGCGATTAGAGAGAAAGTCTCTGACGTAATTATAAGCGCGCGCACCGATATTAAGGCTTGAGATGCGGTCAAGAATGGTGGAATGGGCTATGCTGTCAAATGCTTTTTCGAGGTCGAGTATAGCTTTAGTACTACGTGTTCTATCTTCTAGTATATGGTGCTTAAGTTGTAGCATGACGTCTTGGGTCGACAGGTGGGCCCGGAAACCAATGACAGAGTGAGGATACGCTGCAGTGTCTTCCAGATGGGTGTTGATTCGCGTGAGGAAGGCATGCTCCATAACCTTTCCCACGCATGAGGTTAGTGAGATGGGACGAAGATGATCGAGGCTAGAAGGTTTGCCAGGTGTGGGAATAAGGATGACCTTTGCCGTTTTCCAGGCCGGCGGAATGGCACCATTACGCCAGCAGTCATTGATATAATCTGTCAGGTGGGTGATGGTGGCATCATCCAGATTACGGAGGGCTTTGTTAGTGACCCCATCGGGCCCAGGGGCAGAACGGCTGTTTAATTTATGCAGGGTGGCTTGGATCTCAGCGACACTAAAGTCTTCGTCCAGTGGGGGGTTGGGGGCCCCGGTGTAGGAGCCGTGAGATTGCACTGGGCCCACGGGGAGATACTTGTTGGTGAGGTAGTCTAAGACTTGGGCGCGGCCCTGTTTCTTCCTTTCTGTATAGAGAAGTTTAGTGAGGCGATCTTGTTGGGAAGAGCGGGTGGCTTGACTATCGAGGAGGTGTTTGAGAAGCTTCCAAGAAGAGGGACAATGGATCTGTCCGTCAGCAGTATTGCACAGTTCAGTCCACTGCTGACGGCTCAGAGTGAGGCAGTGGGCTTCGATTTCCTTATTGAGGAGGGCTATTTTAGCGCGGAGGCGCCTGTTGAGACGTTGCCCTTTCCAGCGGGATAGGATGGATGTTTTAGCCACGAGGAGATGGGCCAATCTACTGTCCATGCGCTCGACGGGGGCATCGGTTGTAACGGTGCGCGTGGCTGCATTGGTATCGGAGTGGAGATTTCGGGTCCATGCATCAATGTCCTCTATGCGTTCCGCGTGCTGGTCAGCGGATCGATGCTTGCGAAATGCATCCCAGTCAACCCAAGTGAACTCACGGGGTTTGGCAGTAGCTGCAGCTATCCGAGGGATAAGTATGGCAATGATGAAATGGTCACTACTGAGATCATGTTGTGTGTTGCTCCATTGAGCGTTGGTGACGTTCTTGGTAAATGTCAGGTCGGGGGTCGTGTCGCGGGAAGTGGAGCTACCGAGGCGTGTGGGGAACGTGGGGTCTGTAATGAAAGTGAGGCCGAGGTCTTGGGAGTCTTTCCAAAGGTTTTGAGCTGCCGTCGTCGAGTAGCCATATCCCCATACCGTGTGGGGGAGATTGAAGTCTCCACCGATAACGAGGGGGTTGGTGCCAGCTACGTTAAGGGCCTTCTTGAAGAGGGTGAGAAAACGGCCTCGAACTTTGGCAGAGGGATGGCTGTACACGTTAAGGAGAAAAATACTTTCCTTACGTCTCCTGGTGGGGATAAGTTCAACGAGAAGGTGGTCGATGTTTCGGTCGTGGAGATTGTGTTCGATGGCGGTGATTCTCTTGTGGACGAAAGTGCAGAGGCGGCGAGAAGCAGGTATCGGGATGAAAGGTTGGTAACCTGGGAGGGTGACCGAATCGATGTGGGTTTCCTGAATCATGATGACGTCCGGTTGCCGGGTGAGGGTACGAAGGTGTTGACGGATGACTGGCTGTTTGCGGAGATAGCCTCGGCAGTTCCACTGCCAGATAAGTGTATCTCTGTTAGTGTGGGCCATGATGGGGATTGGGGGATGCCGTCAGGGGCAGTGCGGGGGGTTTGGAGGGTAGGATGAGCGGGCACGGGGAGAGTTTGTACGTGGGTTTCAATGTTTGTGACGCGCTGTGCCAGTGCGAGAACGGCGTGTTGCATGGATTTGACTGCGTTCTGGAGTGCGGTCATCGTGCTTTGAAGTGAGACTAGCATGTCCTTAACCTCTGAGCGCACTTGGCTCGTGGCTCCCTCTTGGAGGGCCCGCTTTTTGGGGGCTGGTGTCAGTGGAGCGTCGTGGCTAAAGGAGTGGGACGCTTTGGTGGGTGGTGTAGGAGCAGGTGTCTTGGATTGTTTAAGATCGCGAACCTCTTGCGAGAGCTTGTGAATTAGGTCGCGCATAATGGCATTTTCTTTTTTGAGGTGAGCTATTTCTGCGTTATCATTGGTGCTCGTGGACTGTGGAGAAGGTGTGTTGCGACCCTCTCGCGAGGTGCCCTTAAGGGCTTCTGCGAAGCTCACCATGTTAGTAGGAGACTTGGCGGGTGGGGTATAGGTAGATCTGGATCGGGAACGGCGCTGTCTCGAACGTGAAGGGGTCCGGGAACAATGTTGCCTCGAGCGTGATGGAGTCCGAGATCTGGAGCGGGGCTTGGAGTTCAAGGGCGGGAAGTCGCTTTCTTGAAGGGTGGCTTGCATTGCAGCTCGGCGTTCCCGAATGCGCTTGCGAATAACGTATGGTGTCTTGCAGCGAGCCGTACACGATTTGTCCGCTGTAAGATGAGGGCCGCCGCACAGTGAGCATTTGGGGTTACACGTGTGATCGGGAGGTGGGTTGTGGACTCCACAACCTCTGCAGATCTTGTTATTGGGAAAAGGGCAGACATCCATGCGGTGTCCGAGGCGGCCGCATTGGTAGCAAATTTCTATTTGCTTGCGGAATAACGAGCATGGGATTAAGGTAGCTCCGTAACAGACCAGATATGGCACGTCGGGGCCACTGAAGGCGATAACAACGGTGGTTGTTGTTCCAATGCATTTTGCGGCTAGTGCGAGGGGGTTGTGGGTATTGATGATATTGGCGTTGACTTGCTGTGGGTTATCGGAGAGGGGGATTCCGCGGATGACTCCCTTCGTGGTGTCCTCAGCGGCCGTCTCATACGCGTTAAGATCGTGCGTGACCCCATTGACTTGAATTGATTTTATGCAGACATACCGGTCGGCGTTCTGCAGACTTGGCGTACTTACAACGACAATGTTTTGTTGGGTGTTGGGGCACACCGTGTCTTGCTGAATATCTGCTGGGCTGAGCTGTGCGGCTTGGAGAACGGCTGTAGTCACGGTAGGACTACCAATTTTGGCAATGTTGAGGGCTCCCTTGGGGCGAATGATAATTTTGATTTGGTTGGAAGGTAGCGGAGGCATGCGTCCAGCCTTTAGAACTTGTGCCTTGACTGGTGGCCGGTCTTGGAACGAGAACGAGTGCTTGAGGTTTGGGTAGAGTCATTTTGGGGTGAAGAGTCGTCCCTCAGCTTCGCCGGTTGGCGAAGGCGAGTTGTTCGCCAGCCCGTCTCGGCGGCCACTTCGAGCTCCATGCTCGTTGCTGGGGCAGAGAAACTTGATCGGCGATACGGAGCTCGCTCGAGTGCGCGCCGCGCATCCGGTGCGCCCGGCGTGCACGCGCGGCGGCGGCGTGGGCGATTCACAAAAACGTTCGCAGCACAGGAAAATGTCCGTAGCACAGGGAAATCGAGTGTTCCACCTGAAAATGAGGCGTCTACGGAGTCCTGGTATCTTCACGGATCGACTGGTGTAAAAATTAGGCCACAATTCGCAAGAAAATGCTGCAAAATCATTTCACGAACACAGAGCCGACGCGAGCACGTCTACACTCCTCGGCGATCACAGAGCCTCCCCCGATTTCACTGAGAGGGAAAATTAATTTGCACCCATTCAAATCTGAACTACTGGAGGCACCAGCACCTAAGCCAGAGAACCAGGGCTAGAGAGGCTAGCCAAGACTGCTTTCATCAAAACTCGTAGTAACATGATGGGAAGACGTCTGCCAGCCAATAACCGCTTCAACTAAAACTGTGCAGCATTATGTGGACAAAGCAAGACATAAAAGCTATAGAGACAAGCCCACGATAACTATGCTCATCCCTGTAATGTTGTTTTCCTTTTTCGACGATGCATGGCACAGTTTTACTTCAAACTCGTGTTTACAAAATGGCCTCATACTATGTTTTATTGTGGAGTAACTGTTTATTCTGTCACATAGTCAGCGAGATCATTACAACAGTCAAGTGAAATGTTTACCTCTGCAAGCAGCAACAAGCTTTCAGCACAAGCTTGCATGGGCTGTGAATATGCACAGAGTAAGTGTACGACATGGCTTGTTGTGTCAGGTGTACTGTCACATTGGCCAACTGTATGAGGAAGCTGGGAGGTTCGAAGCTTGAGAGTACTAGTTATAATAATGGGAAGAATGTCATATAGCAATAATTCATTACAATTGAACCTTGTTGTATGAAACAATTATAAATATAATTATTGCTTAAATAACAGGTGGTGAATCACCAAGAGAATTACATGTATATGAAACTTCATACATCAAACTTGCTCAGACAGTAAATCGATATATTGAACTCCGCAGCATTGGACATTGGGACACATATTAAAGGCTTCACTGCAGTACATTGGCAGATCCTGGTGGCGCAAATAGGACCTACAAATTCTGCATGGGCTAAAGGGCAGAAAGCGCTGCTCTGAATGTATCTATGTAGTCAAAGCCTTGTTAACAAAGTGCTCGCACCTTCAAAATCCTTCGCTATGCAGGTCACTTTGTTTTAAAGGTTGCGCAGCTCACTGCTCACAATAGCTAAGCACTTTCAACAAAAGAAAATCTTTAACAAGAATTCAAGAGAGACTTAATGAAATAGACCGCTAATCTTTCTCTGCAAAATATCCTTGACAGCATGTTCTACTGTAGCCACGCTGTGCTCCATTGAGGTTCCCAGCTTGCTCTCCAAACAAATGCAGGAACCATGCAAAGCTAAGCCCCCGATTGTCTAGTGCCCCTAAGCCTCCCTTGCTACAAAATTTTTGGTCGCCTTCGTTGACATTTGCGGCCTATCCATGCATTCGTCAGCCGTTGGTCCGTTACAAGTAGCATATGAGGTGAGTGAATCCTGGGGCAGAGCAACAGAACTAGTAATATCAGCACGCTCTTCAAATACACTGCTGTTAGCGCTAGGGCACAGCTTACCCTGGTGACATCTTCGCGGGGCAGTGGCGGCACTGCTGCGGCATTCGTTTTATAAACATAAATAAGCCGCCAGGGACGCATAAGTTTCTTTGTTTTACAGGCAAATTAATTGTGGTCTTCATTGTAGAGCTGTTCGATTGTAATCTAGTGCTTATGCTGACGCTACTTGCTGCATGCAGCGGTTCGTTTTCTTCACGTGATAGTGTGTGACGCTGTTGTATCTCAGCTTTCGGACTTTAAAACCAGCAAGCATCTAAAATGTGCTGCATAATAGACAGTTTTAGTTTAGCGTACATCACTGCGCATGCGCAGAACGCTAAACGACCCATTGCATATAGCGTACACACACTATTTCTCAGATTTAGCATTAGCGTCTGTGTGGTTTGCGGAATTTGCGTGAAACATGGCGGCGGCCCCGGCTGCCAGCTTCAAATTGAATTTGGCGTTGCTTTTGTATATGGACTTCGTTCTTAGCAACTGACTGTGTAAATGGCTTTCGCTTAGTCTCAGGCTGCTACGATGACAGAGTATTATGGATAACCTTGTAGTGTTTTCGAGATCGCTTCTCGTTTCGAGTGAGTCGAAGCCTAACGAAAGAAACATCCGACATGTTAGCACCACCTATAGCTACAGTCGGGAGATAACCGCAATGAAGGCACATGGCCTCTGAGATCTGAACATCTCACAGGCCAACTAAAACTAAAAAAAAATGTGTGCTGATTAGCATACGCTATATATACTATGGCATACGCTACAGTTGCGTACGCTAAATTAAAGCTGTCTAATGTCAGACCCATAAGTTAGCTTCATCCCAATACAGTGGTGTTACACATTCAACTATGCACTTAGCATTGTGATGAAGTATACCAACAGTGGGAAAGGGTCACAAACACTGGACATAGCAAGGTTACGCGGTCAAGCATACCATAGCGCTGAAGCATACTGAAAGTGGAAAAAGATAAAATTACATGCAGAGTATCCTGTCGGAGTTATCTAAATGATGCATAAGCATTTGCTACTGATCACCTACTGTTTTGTCATCATATGCTGCTGCGTTTCATATAATTGCGAGAAATGCCACGAAAAAATCATGAAATGGAGAAGCGCAGATGCAACACCAAAATGTTAAACCAAGACCAGCATGAGTATGAAGCAGAGGCCAGTAGTGGCACTGTTCACTCCTTTTATATCATGGTGCGTTTGGATGATGTTGCTGCTTCATGGAAGATGAGCACTGGCCAGTGCGTGCTGTTCTACGTGACGTAATTGAACAGTGTCACGCTAGGTAGACGTCATACGTAGATGTGGTCAATGATGCTGCCTCCTCTCGATGCAAACCATTATCAACTGTACATCAGCGGCCGCTGCTTATGGCACGGCTGCGCAGGCCCGATCTTACAATTCGCTCGCTCATGCCAACCTTATCTTGAAAGCAATCATCTTACGTGACGGACAGGTTTCCTCATTGGGTAAGCATAGAATCCTTTACGCATGTGTCTCTTCCTTTGACTTTCCCACTCCAGCTGCTAATGTCACACACGCCACGTCGGGAAGGGGGGGGGGGTGTTCAGAGTGTGTATATACATGACAGGCACAAGTAAGAGAGGAAAGGAGATGGGAGAAGCTTGTTTTCACCCCACTGCATCAATGTGCACAATGCCCTCTGGAGCTCCCTGGCCGTTGTGACATTAGCCACCTGACAGCTGCAATTATCCGTGACTCCTTTCGGAAGCACTGAAGAAACTGCAGCGCTTACGTGCGAGGCGAGAGGGGACACAGATAGAACTGTAGAGAGAAGAGGGAGGAGAAGAGGCAGTTCCCGTATAAGATGGGGGAAGTGACATGAGAAGGCAAGGAAACTCCACTAACATACAACAGCGGTTGTGGGGTGCTTATGTTCAAGCCACAGTGCAATATGTTGCTGCTATTTCTGAAACAATAAAGACCATGCAAATATGTCAAGCGGGCAACTCGCACAGGGCGTGCAGAAGCAGAGCCGCATTAATTAAAATGCACCGCAGCGTCCAGGAAACACTACAGAAGTGGTTGACCGTCAAATCAACACTTCTGTGCCTGCCGCATTAGCTCTGCTGCTATGGCATTGCGAGAGGTCATGGATTTGATCCCAATCGTGGGAGCCACATTTCGACGGGGGCGAAATAGAAAACCCATGTGCACTTAGATTTTGGGACACATTGAAGAACATCACGGTGTCAAAATTAATCTGGAGTCTGCCACTATGCCGTGCTTCATAATCTGAGTGTCGTTTTGGCACGTACAGCCCCATAATCCAATTCAAGTTTAATACTTCTGCCATAACGCGATGTGCCATATGAGGAAATCACAACACTCAACCCTCTCAGGGGTTATAAGATATGGCCCACTAAAATACCTCATGCAAACACCTCTCCCTGTGTGTTCTGCCTATTACGCAGGCAAACAGCAGTGGCGCCCACAAGGTAACGTTTAACATCAATTCGCCAATCTCATGTTAGCCTAAACGTTGAAGAAATTAAGCTTTAGCCGTCAACACTGCTAATTATCATCAATCAGAGCATCCAGCATGGAAAGCTTCACTTACATCAATTCCCACAGGGTGTGGGATCTGCATAATTTTTCTCTTTTTCCTCATTTTTGTGTGCGTAGCATGAACAGGAAGATGTTCCAATGAGCTCAGTTTTGAAAATATACTATTATATGTGCAATCTCCGGTTACGGTAAAAGCACCAAGACCCTTAATAAGTGTACAGGCAGGGATTTAGAGCTATTTCCGGCAGGGTTGTGGTGATTTGGGTCCTTGCTTCGCCCATCTTGCAAGCTCCGTATACGAGACTGCAACACAGCCTTGCACATGTTCCCGACTATACATGCGCACATGTGCCGTCATCTGTCACAGTATGAGCACCGAGACATCTAATAACTCACCTGACACCCATTCAAAGCTGGTTCTGACGTTGCTGCAGTGATGGACCGCAATACATTACGGAAGCTCCAGTGCATAACACAACTGCATTGTGGTGAAGCTCAGTCTAGGGCATTGGCATTGAAACTTGTTTAAGCAATCACATTTCCTCAAGCCACAACCAGCATGCGTATTCGTGCTCTTAAACTGCACAAGGGCCATCCATATGCCGACGTGTCAGAATGTTAAGTCAGGTGTAGTTCCGACCAGAATGCACATAATGTTTGGTATGTCTAGAAAGTGTTCCTAAAGTCACCTCTGCCGCATTACAGTTGAGTTAAGCAAGGAAGCTTATGCAGTGTATTGCATTGAAGCATATTAAAAGCGAAAAATTGCAGTTTAATTGCTGTGGTGATTTAAGCCCCTTGTTTGGGGGGCCATGACCATGCCCCTCTGGAGGGCACAAAGGAGCGAGGAATCATGGTTGGAGAGCATGACACGAACCCTGGCGATGGAGAAACAGCTTTGATGACCTGCTCTACCGAAACTGCACTGCTTGTTCAGCAGGCGTTAATCAAGAAGCTAGAAAAATGAAACCTAGTAGTCCGGATATTTATTGACTACAGCAAGGCTTCTGACAATGCAACACAAGATTCTATTAACAGAGTTGACTGCCAACGGTGTACACGGAATGACACATTTTGTTGTGTTCGTATCTGCTTGATTGCAGGCAATACATTGTCATTGGAAATAGTATTTCCTCCGACAGGGCAATATTGTTAGGTGTCCCACAGGGCAGCATTTTAGGTCCCCTTCGACATTTATGTTAATGACATGATAGACATACGAGGGTTGATCCAGAAATAAGGTTCCCATCACTTTTAGAAAAAGACAACATTGTTTATTCTCATAGAAATTTACATTATTGGAAAGATGAAACTTACATAATCGGCATCTTTTTCTACGCATTTTTGTATACAGTGCTCCAATTTCTGTATCCCAGTGTCATAGAAGTCTGCCGCCGACCCGTTGAGGAAGCATTTCACCTCTTCCAACTTCTTCATCGCTCCGGAAGCGTTGGCCACTCAAATGTTCCTTTAGCTTGGGGAACAAGTGATAATCACTAGGTGCGAGGTCCGGACTGTACGGTGGGTGGGGCATGACAGTCGACCCAAAGTTTGTCAAAAGTTCCTGGGTTTGACAGGAGATGTCAGGTCAAGCGTTGTCGTGAAGCAGTGTTACACTGGCTGCCAGTCGTCCTCGCCGGCAGTTCTGGATAGCTTGCCTGAGTTTTCATAGTGTTGCACAATAGCTCTCAGAGTTCATTGTTGTCCCACGTTCCATTAAATCGATCAGCAGTACCCCCTTATGATCCCAAAAAACAGTGGCCATGACTTTGCCAGCAGAAGGAGCTTGAACTTCTTTGCGACTGGTGACTCTGGGTGACGCCACTCTTTGGATTTTTATTTCATATTAGGAGTGAAATGAAACACCCACTTTTTGTCTACCATAAAAATGGAGTCCAACAATCCTTCCTTATCTTCTTGACAATTTTGAAGAAACTGGCGAGCACAGTCAAGGCGTTTCTCCTCGTAGTCTGATGTCAATAGCTGCGGTATCCATTGAGCACAACACTTCTGATACCCCAATACTTTAGTCAAAGCTCTTTCCACTGTACCGTAAGAACTTCCAGGAATTTGAGCAATAAGTTTACGGATGTTGATCCTCCTCGATTGAAGCACTTTGCGTTGGGCCATCTTGATAACCACCTTCGAAACTGACGGTCTTCCACTCTGTTCTTCATCGTGGACTTTCTTTCAACCAGCACTAAACTCCCTGAACCACTTTCGGACGTGTTGAACGGACATGCACTTGTCGCCATACACCTCTATCAACTGATGATGAATATCCACGGGTGGAGTCACTTTGGCGTGCAAAAAGCGAATTACGGAACGAATCTCGTACTTGGCGGGATCAACAATGGGAACCTCCATGTCGGACGGCTGCTGAGCCAAGAATGAGCGGTGCAGCGAAGCAAAGCGCAGCTGGGGGGAATGGAGAATGGGGAAACAGCTGCGTGCATGAGTGTTGCCAGACTTCACCTCGCACCTTCCCGTGGGGCTGGAGCTCTTTGGGAACCTTATTGCTCGATGAACCCTCGCAGAAACAGAGGCAACAACCATTCTATATGTGGATGATACCAGCCTGTTTGTCTCTGGTCTGGAGGCTTGCAATGTCATTCCTAAAGCGAACGCGCTCCTTTCCACTTCATTGGGATGGTCCAGCCACAACAGCCTTAAAAATATTATTTCTTTCCAGAACAGTTGAAATTACAAATTTACCCAGCACTATTTGCGTCTCACATTAACTACTGCATGCGTGTGTGGGGCACCACCGTGAACACTAACACAAGCTTTTTCTTCAGAAACGTGCTCGTCGGAATTATTGCTAACATTCCATACCTCCACACAACATCACCACTTTTCAAACTGCCAGATGTGAATGGCCTTCCTTTACTGTATTCATATTTTTTCCTCTAACAAAGTCTCTTCACTTGTAAAATTACTGTCGGGACTACAGCCAGGATAGATGGCTCGTGCCAAAAAGGCTAACAATTTATCTAATGCAATCGCTAACCTGTAATGTTCCTTAACTTCTTAATAAGTATGAAAACCAAGGCATTATTAATGTTCATGTCTTTATCCGGAAACACGAAATAATTTTTGGTCTAGAATCATTCATTACATGATGCCTGCACGCGGGAACAAATGTATGGATATCTGTCACTGGAAGTTACTAATGTGCTGTTCTTTCTCTCTCTCTCTCTATATATATATGTATATATATATATATACACACACACAGACACACACACACACAAACATGACATAACATGAACACAGTGTATATATGTATATATATATTGTACACACAGTGTTCATGTTAGTTTCGGTTGGGACATACAGTTGCACTGTCCACCCCTCTTTACTATTTTATAACTGTGCAATTACCATTGTTAAGCACGAGCTAATATAGTATGTAGTATATCACTATATTGTCACGTGGTAGTGACGTTAAAGAACACAGCAGCAGTACTGTGAAAGACAAAACTAGCTTTTATTGGGCGAACCTGTGCACACAAAACAGGCTACACTTAAAGCACAATGATAGCAGCGAACACAGTCGGCAATCGTCGAAAATCTGATCAGCGGGTCCAGCGCGTCAGCTTTTATACAGTAGTCATCGAATGTTCCAGACTTGTTGGGGCTCGTGTGCCTTCCACAAAGTTCTACACCATTCGCGTCGCGATGAAATCAGATAACACAAGGTTCGGCGACAACAGACAGCGGATAGAAGCATCGATAACTTTCCAGAAACTTCGGATACATGCAGGCGCGTGCCGCGCTGTGCGATAAGATTTGTTAGGCGGCGAAACGTGGTCGCCCGATAAATGTATGTATACACGTGTCAATATATAATATATAATTATATGCGTGCTTTATTTTCTTCTACACTGACTGCTGTGCTGTCAAGCACTTTCAAGCTGTTTGCAACAGCTTCTCGCTTGAAGGACCCCAACAAATTGTAACGACTTCTTAGAAATAAAGTTCTGATTATTAGTTGTCTCCGTGCTCATACTGTGACAGAAAACTGGAATGCATGTGTATAATGAAGGAATTCGTGCTGTGTCCCCTCACAGTGGCCCCTTTGCATTCGTGGTATACTTCACTGCAGTGTATGATGGCAAAGTTGACTTTAAGGAACCGAAATTTGCAACGCTTCTAGACTCGTAGATTTTTTCATCGGTGCGTCTAGCCATAGCCACTATGGCCTAGTCCCAGGGAGCCCGAACAGAGGAAACAGAGGTAGAAATTAACGATAAAGGTAATCTAAAATGACGCAGGAACTAGGCAGCCACCGTACCTGCAGTTAATAAAACATTCAAATTTTGACACTTCACGTGCCAAAGCCAAGATCTGATGAGGCACACTGTAGCGGTGAACTGCGGATTAATTTTCACCTCGCGGGATTCGTTAACGTGCATTCAACGTACGGTACACGGGCATTGCATTTTTACCTTGTCGAACTCCGTCGAAATGTGGCCTCCACGACCGAGATGTGATCGCACAACCTCACTTTCGCAGCGCAACACCAAAACCACTAATACAACATGGTGGGTCTACAAGCCATCAGGCTCTGGTAATGCTGGACCTTGCTGTTAAAGAACTCCTTTAATCAACCACAAGACGTCGGCTGTAATCGCAAACCAGACCTATGACAGCACCAATGTTAAACTATTTGTTGTCACCAATATGAGTTAAGCACATTTGTTTTAGAACTACACTGTACTATTTCTGTGTCAGTGATTACAGGGGAGTCCTTGTGTATCGTGTTAGACATAAAAGGATTTAAAGAGATGCCTACAGAGACAATGCGAAAGTACGTAGCTGGTATTAGTAGATTGCACCAATGATTGGAACATCTTTTTGGAGCACATGGTATAAGCACATGTAATAAATAATGAACAGTGACACAATACATCCAGCGGTCAGATGCAAGTAGTACTGCTAAACATGACAACAGATCACTCTATTCACCACTGTCGGAGTGGCAAAGTTTAAAGTTCGTTTCCAAAAGCATTGCCTGCCTGGGTTACATGTCGTCATAACCTTCCTATGTTATGAATACGTAAAATTTATAGCAGGCCCATCCCAAAAATTTGGGGACGTCCAAAGCCAGTATATGAAAAAAATTCTTCTGTTTGATTCTACTCTAACCTTATAGTCCACCGATTTCAAGTGACTGGCCCAGCCAGTAATGCAGGTGGCATGCAGCTCTTAACAAGTGGGGCGGCTGGAATAGGAATACTTTATTGCAGCACTGGTGGCCTGAATTCAAAGCCTTTTCATTAAGTAACAAAGCTCAAAAAGAACAGTGCCACAGTTATTTTTGTCTTACTGAGACTTGGCTAATACAGCCCACACCCACAGTGGGTGGTGTGTCAGCATGCAGTGGTGGCCTAGCCAGTTAAGGATTTGGACTAGGAAATAAGTAGTCGTGGTGCATTTTGGAGCAGAAAAATTGGTCCTTTTGGAATAGTTGGAGTAGTACAGCAGTAATGTGTAGCCATTTGGTGCAGCTCATTATTACTGCGCACTCAGTAAATGCTGCTCAACAGCAAAGGAAGACACCAAGGCCAACAGCCAGCAGCAGCCAATTAGTACCACATCAGTATGTTGCAAATACTTTCCTTTGAATAGGTAAGAAACCTTCATAAACAATTGAAAAATTCCTGCAGAAACTCCTCTGGGACTTAAGTACGCTTAAGCATTGTACCACTTGCTCATCTCCACGCAGCCGAATGTCATTATCAACCCCTTTTCAAGGATACGGCAGCCTGTAATGGAAAATTTCAGAAAGACATCCCAGGGAAAGTAAAAGACGTCCAAACGAATGTTACTGAACTTCTTTCCAAAATGGAAGGAACCTCTGGCGTCACAAGGTAATTCACATGCTTAAGGATATCCAGGACAAACTGGAAAGCATAAAATCAGGACAATTGCAACACGAGTTTGGTGGTAGACGACCTAAGTAACAGATTGCGTCACAACAACCTTATCTTTAAAGCAATTATTGAGCAAGACTCAGAGATGTGGCAGGAAAAGGAAGGGCTTGTAACTGAGTTGGTTTCTAAATATTTAGGCATTGCAGCTGGTGAAATTGAACGTGCCCATAGAATAGGACAGAAAATAGAAGGCCATACTTGGCTGATAATTGTGAAATTCCTAAACTTAAAAAAAAAAAACACATACTGAAAAATGCATTTAAACTAAAAAAGGTTTGAATCATCTCGTGTGGATTGATAAGGATTTTTCAATGAGGATGCAGTCCATTAGGAAGAAACTCCGAGATTTCGGACGTTCCAAACAAAAGCCCGCTGAAAGGTTCAAACTTCTGTTTGAGAAGCTTCTACTAGACAACACGATTTGTCTTTGACCATACCACTAATGAAGTAAGTGCCCTCCCGAAACGTCATGTCCTCGCAAAAACCCAGTGATGTAAAAATGAACGCTGTGATGCATACGTGTCAATTCTAGTGTCAAACTTCCGCAGCGTATTTCGTAAGCAAGATCACCTCCTGTTCTTATCTTGAATCCTGTTAAGTAGATGTTCTAGGCACCGAAACCTGGTTGTCATTCGATATTTTGGATCGTCCTCGTCTCGTCAGCCTTCATTATTTAGAAAACATAAAACTGAATCGAGAGGTGGCGGTGTGTTAATTGCAGTAAAATCTAGTTTGGAAGCTTGCGTTATTGAAACTAATTCCTGCCTCAAAATTTTAAGGGTTGCACTCTGTCTGCCCACACATTCTACCTCTGTCATTGGAGTCTGCTATCGTCCACTTGATTCATCCCACTACCTTCCGGATCATCTAAACATGTGTAAGTTTTGTCCAGAACAAGTACCCGACATCACCAATATTTCTTGTCGGCGATTTCAACTATCCCAATATTGAATGGCATTGATGCCGACCCCTGTGTGGCACAAGAAAAACGTCAATGCCTATGTTTTCCTGACATGCTCTCAACTTTCAAATTGCATCAAATTGTTTCTGTTCCCACTCATGGTGATTCACTCTGACCTCAGTACTAGCCACAGAACCAAATAATGTAACTGAAAATGTATTGGATGGTATCAGTGGCCACAATATCTTGCATTGTGAATTCATAGGTGCCCTGAAAAAACGTGAAAATAGAAAGAAAGTAATATTTGATTACACCCGCGTGTATGTCAGCAGGCTTGTTAGTGACCTTTCCACCTTTTCTGTCGACTTTTTTCAGTCATTCCCTCATTGCAACATAAACACAAACTGGGTACTTCATGATGGGCTGATCACACTTAAAAGCAAAGCATATTCCAAAATTCAAAATAACAGCCTGCACAGAAAGCACTTGGTTTGTGACGCATGCGAAACCTTTATATTGCAGAGCTAAACTATGAGCATCTGTGGAAGATTGGAGGCCCTATCGTGAGCACGCACACTTATGCAGGACCGTAACAACAACAGCCAAAGATAAATTTTTCAACCATGACATTTCAGACATGCTTAGCAATGACACAAAAATTTAGGAAACCCAAATTATCGAACTTGACGGTACCGTTATCTAAGGATGGTAACATTCTTTCTCCGGCACGTGTTGCTATTGAATTCAAGTTTTTTTCATCTGTTTTCACAGATGAGACTGGTGTACCTAGAAGCTTTCAGGCCCCTATTTTGCATTCAAGCATGCACAACATTAATATCACTTCTGAAGTAGTACAGTCCTGTATCGATTGTCTTCCAACTAACTCTGCTCCTGGTTGTGATGGCATCTGCCCTAAACTTCTGAAGATATCCAAACCTGCAATATGTCGCATTTTAGCCAAGCTTTTTCAGCAATGTATTGACACGGGATGCGTCCCAAATGATTGGAAAGCAGCTTGCATAATTCTCATATTTAAATCTGGTGATTCGTCTAACCCATCAAATTACAGACCAATTTCTTTACCAGCACGTGCTGCAAACTCATCATTTCATCTGCTCTAATGAAGTTTCTTACAGAACAAAACTTTTTCTTTATCAATCGGCATGGACTTTTACACGATTGATTATCTTTTTTATCGAATCAATGTAATATCTGTAGACTTTGCGAAGGCTTTTGGCAAGGTTCCTCAATTGTGGCTTATTCATAAACTGACAGATCTTAACATACATGTGAGAATAACTAGGTGGACTACCAACTTTTTAACTAACCGGTAGCAATCAGTTTTCATCAATGACCATTTGTCTCCATTAAATCATGTCAAATCTGGAGTACCGCAAGGTTCCATGCTCAGGCCTATTTTGTTTTTAGATTATATTAACGATATTAGTAATGGTAGGCGTTTATGATCATAGACTATTTGCTGATGATTGCGTGATCTAGTAACCCTGAGGATACCTGCTACCTTCTATCTTACCTAGACAATCTCTGCAAGTGGGGCAGTAAGCAAGCGGAAATCAACATTAATATTACAAAAGCTATCAGATTCAGGACTACAGCTAAACCCGTGTTATGTAATTACAAAATTATAAAACATGCCCGTAGCCTTGGTATTCACAATATCTGGGTGTTCATTTGTCATTCAATCTGTCATGGAACATTTGCGTAGATGTGATTTTCACTAGAATGTTTTAGTTTAGTGTCTTTACAGTTCTCCCCGCTCCAAGTTGCCCCGCTTAGCCACATGGTGGAGTGGTGGGTGATTGTACGTTTTAGTTGTATGTCTAGCCTAGCGGAGCAGAGGGATGGATGGATAGGTGCTACGAGTGTCCCCTTTGGAAAGAGGTGTGGGTTGCGCCATGAAGCTCTTGTATTGCCTAATGTTCGACGTATGTTAACAAAGAAAAAAAAAACCACGATGACTTCCCATAACCAAACTTTCTGAACTTTGTCTTTGCAAGCCTCTGTTGTTTGTCGTTTCCCTACTTTTTGTCCACCAATCTTCCATTCGCTGCTTACCAATCTTTACTGCATACATTTTTACTTTCCCCCTGCTCTTGCTGAACCCAAGGGCTTCAAGCAGGCCAATGGTGTGTGTGTGTGAAAACTTTTATTGTAATGAGGTCCAGAGGCTTGACTTCTCAAGCCAAGGCGGGCCGCTCCCACGTTGGCACTGTCAGGCCAAGCCTTTCAGCGACATCATGGGCCCCCTGGACTGCCCTTAGTTGGTCCTGAAACAATGCGCTTTGTATCCTTCTCTCCCACTGTGTCCATTCTTCAACGAGGTTGGGGAGAGTCGCAGGACACCCTGCCAGCATATGTCTGATTCCAATGATGCCATTACAATCATTGCAGTCCATCTTAATCTCCCTCTCTGGATATATTTTATTAATGGTGTATAGGCGAGTGGTCCCTAAATCTACTGTTGGGGAGATATTTCACATTCTAGTAAAGCATGCTCTATTGTTTCCCTAGCTTTACCGCAGCAAGCACATACTTCTTCCTTCTTATATCTTGCTGTATAAGTGCGTGTTCTAAGGCATCCTGAGCTCGTTTCAGAAAGTAATAAACTTCCCTTTGAGTTATAATAGATTGTTTCTTTCCCGATATCGTTATTTCCTCTTCAGTAGTTACTCGTAGCAGGTTTATTTTACATTGCCGCCACCCACGAGATTATCTCGGCTTCTCTGGCTTTCCGCTTGATGTTCCTTTCGTATTTGCAGTGCCTTCTGGCCGAATTCAGGGTAATGAAACAAAATAAAAGCACCTATAAGTAAAACGAATACATATAGCTTATTTGTCCATAAAGCATCTAAACATGAACTTGTAATGTGTTACCGGTCCATTTTATCCAGTGGAAAATAAAGCCCCATTTTGGGGAATGCCACGTGATAGCCAGCGAGCTTGCATTTTGCATACAATCTGATCCTTTCTGATGCTAACATGCTGCACAGCGTGCATCACATACTCCCGCGCTGCGAGGTTTTCAAATGGGTCAGCATGCGCACCTTCTAGCAGACATAAGTCTTCGTCTGTGCAAATCTATCTTGTAAAGAGCAAGGCAGGCAAGGTGCCTCGATGCACAAGCCAGAGTGGGTGTGTGCATCGACCACCTTGCTAGGAAAAAATGGCAGCAACCTTCTGTTCAGGCAGCTTGTAAGCGGACCGTGTTTCTGACTCCGCCAGCCCGCTTGCAGCTAAGCGGAGGGCGCATGTGCATTCGCACATCCGCTCCGCTCAGCTGCTTAGCAGAGTGTAAAAACGGCAAACTCTACTAAAGCAATCACATCTCTTGGCTTCATAAGGCACTATTTGCACTCGGCTAACTCCAAGACAAAATTTCTCGCTTACTTAATTGACTCTGACTCTAGTTTGTGTCTTAATTACTTAATTGACGCTGACTCTAGTTTGTGTCGAGGCCTACCTCGAGCACAAACTCGAGTCTTTTGCAAAATAAGGTTGCTCGCTTCATCACAAGAAACTACTCGCATACATCTAGAGTTACGGAAATCAAATATTAAATTAATTTAGCTCCTCTCAATATACGCAGGCTTCTGACACTATTGTCCTTCTTTCATTTACTCCAACCGGTTATCCCACGTTACTCTAAATATCAGACTAGCTTGTGACGTGTGTCTTGACGGCTTGATCACCAACTTAAAATCGCACCCATCTTCGCCCACACTAATCTGTTTTTCCACTCACCTCTCCTCCTCGCTATCTGACACGACTCATTTGTACATAATTTGAAGTTGTTCCTAGAAATCTGAACTACCTCTTACCTTGCTGTTCTGTTCCAGTTGCATTTCTTGATGTTCTTATTTAATATGCAATTTTGCTTTCCTGTTTAGTAATCTATACTTAAATTTTTTTCCATTGTTTTGTAATGTGAAACAGCTCATTGTGATAAGTATTTTAGGAACCTTGACCCTTGTCATTTCTATGTTTTTTTCACACATTGTATATACCCTGTAATAAGTCATTTTTTTGCACTAATTCATGTTGTTCCAATTCATATTTCTTGTTTAGTTGTGTACTTTTGGTATTTGTTGCTCCTTTCATTGTAATCCCTGTAAGAGTTGGTGTCTGCCATGAAAAGGGTACCTGGCCCATACCATTGTTCGACTCATTCATGCTAAGGATGTTGTTGAAGGGAGGAACTTGTTCTCATTAAGAATGAGGAGTAGGGGATTTATTTACAATATCTACTTGAAGGGTGGAGAACATTACATCTGATCAGTCTAGCATGACTGAGATGCACACTGAACAGCCGAAAATGTCTGCTTAAACACTCTCTGTCCTTACTAGATCCCTAGGCCAGGAAAAGCTGCCATCCAACCTTCATCCAACCAAAGCGTCCAAAGTCGTCGAAGTACCCGCCTTTGAGGGCGAAGGTTCACACACTCTCTTGCACTTTTGTTTTACTGAACACACCAAAATAAGTGGGGCCTCATAGACAGGTGTTGTCACGCTTGACTCAAGCTGGCACGTCTTGGTTCCTGAGCTGACTCTGCAGTTAGCTGCTGAATCTGTCATGACTGTGACTTTTACCAGAGTACATGGGGGAATGCCATAGAACAAACATTTCCAGGAGTTTTCTTGCTCCAATTGGTCCCTGAAGGTGACAGCGAACCAGCTAACAATCCTGTCCGCCAAACGTGTCTAGCCTTACTGGCTCCGAAGGGGGCATGTTGTTGGCTTCACGAAGCGATTCATTGCAGCGAAGCCAGAAGGTCACTATCCCCGCTAGCCAATCGTAACATCCCCCACCCCTATGCCTCCTGGGCTCTTTAGAGTACTTGAACAAAAAAAAGTGTTATGGAAGTTAATATGACCGGTATAAACAGCAGCGTCGCAGCAACACGGACTGCTGCAGACGGCAGCGCCAGGTGTGCTGATGACGTTCTGATCATTATAAGCCGATACTGCTCTTTAGTGCCTTATCCATCTACGTCAAACCATTATGCGTTGAGTGAACCATATCTTGAACACCGTGTTCTCGTCGCTTTGCCTTGAAGAGCGGGCCCATATCTTGAAAGCGATCTGCGAAAGGGGCAGGGTGCGGTGTGTGCTGAGAGATTGCGAGCGATCTCGTGGTAGCGACAGGCAGAACAAAGGTAAAGCCACTCGCTGCTGCATGCTCTATCTATATTGTGTGCACTTTTCACTTTGTTTAGTGCTTGAAGGCTGTTCACCTCCGCCTTGGGTTGGCCCAGTATTGCACTATCTCTGGGATCGGCCCACATTTTTATCTTGCGTGACGGACGTTTGGTAAGCATAGAGATGCTTACACATTTAAGAAAATTTTAACACCCAGAACCAGCCAATTGGTACCATGCCAGTATGTTGCAAGTACTTTTATTTGAGTAGGTAGAAAGCCTTTGTAAATAGTTAAATAAAACTTTTGTGGGCTAATGAAAGCAGCTGAGTGAAAATTGCCATACAGTTCTGAACCACATGCAAGAATACATGTATGCAATGCAAACTGTGTGCCTTCCAGTGGTCAATGGGTCTTAGCGCATGCCATTGTGCTTGCTATGAATGCTGCTTTTGTCACCGTACCGTGTTAGCATTGCATATAGTAATTCCTTCGATTGGTGTTGACAGCCAGGACGAAACTTTTACTGAGAGAGGCATGTCTGATAATCAGATCGTGGTATTGGCATGTAAAAACGCAGATTTGTTTTGTGTTCTTGTTTAGAGACAAACCAAGTGCCCTTGAAATGCTGCATGCAATGCATTGACTTCGGGCAATCCATTGCATTACTGCAAATATTACTCAATATTTGAAAAGTCTAGTAGATGATCCATCTCAAACTGAATTACTTGCACGTTCACTATTTGTTTCCTATATTTAAGTCTCCTTCTCATACCCCTGCTGAAAACGCTGCGTTGCCCTGAAAGCGTGAAAATACCACACCTTTGCGCAGTTCACTTGGCCACGTTTCAGGCAAGTTGAATAGTAGCTAAATGGTGTAAATGGTGTAGTAGAACCACCATTAAGCATGTGTTGGAAGTCCAGTGCTTAAGTTAGAATAAACCACCCGGTTATCTTTTTCCACAGCTACAGTAAACAAAAGCTGAAGCGGCCTTCAAGTGTTAAGTGTGGAAAAAGATGTTTTGCGGCAATGGCTGTGACCGAAGACAACACAGGTATGTATGTGGTTTTCCAATTCAAGCACAGAGGCCACGACTTTGAACTGGGTCGTGTTTTTCTGTCCAAGTCGGAAAGAGCTGCTATTGCTGGTAAGAAACCGCTTTTGCTCTGCTTTATAATACATAAAGAGTGGTTGTTGAGTTTTCAACACCCCAAATACAAGGCAATACTCATGCCAGACCATGCAGTGAACTTGGAGCACATGTTAGTGCGCTTGAAATTCATGATTTCGACATCATTCGAGGCCACCTTTACTGACTGCAGGGCATTATAGTTAATGACATCATAAACATGTTTATCATTTTGCTAGATTGTATCAATGCCTGAAGAGTTCAGAGAGAGAGAGAAAAAAGGGAACCGTTCTCCTATTTCACAGTGCTAACAACTACCTTGGCACAGCCAGTGGCCTATATTTGACCTATATGGCTATTCTTATTGCAGGCAACGACTTTAGTTATACTTGTTTGCATCATTTCATGTACCAAGCAGGAAGGTGTAGTGCCTCCTGGTGCACTGTAGGCCACGCAGCAGACTGTGGCTTTTTCTCTTTCTGCTTTATTTTTCAGGCTTGCAGTTAACTGGATTGGTATGACTTATGATCCTAGAGGGATTTAATGTCTCAAAATAGCAGTAAGCTGGAATAATTTCCACTTGGGATTACTTAAGGTGCATTGTACATAATTATGTCTGCCATTTTGCCGCAACTGATGTGCAAGTATTACAGACATCGATGAAACTGCGACCTCTCACCACTACTGTAGGTCATCCACAGCAGATGTGCTTTCCATGTGAAACTTTCATCAGCTCAAGTTGTATTTTACTCTACTATATGTAGGGCTCACAAACCATGTGCCGTACTTTCTGGACTATAATTTGAACTGTTGTACAAGTCACCCCCTTTCCCCCTCTTTTCACAACCTTCAAAGAAAAATTATGTGTATATAACTCATTGTATAAGATGCATCTATCTTAACTTTGGTCAGCATCGTGAAATGCGATTGTGCATGTTTATACACTTATCCTAATATGTCGTACTTACCTATTTCAGGGCACTAAACTAAAAAAAAAATTTCATGAGCCGCACATTCTAGCAGGTAAAATAAACTGCAAGTACATTGCTGGAGAAAAAGAGTGTCTCATGTTGGTCTTGCATATATAAGTTACACTGTTGTATAATACGCTTGGACGAAAATGAAAAGAATAGTGGCACCTATGGTTTGGAAAATATGGTACCTAAATATTTTGAATGCTCATGAATCAGCTATGTGAATGAAACATGATTGGAACGATCACGATAATTAGGCTTATACCCGTCACACGGCAAACCTAATGTCATTTCCAACAAATGACATTTCTTGCGATTAATGTCATTATTGCAGCACGCTGCCACAAGGCGAAAACTGTCATTTGAAAATGATGACAATGACGATAGTAAAAAAAAAAGACACGCCTCAAACTCACTTTTGTCCAATAATTATTTTCCAATATGCTAAATTCCACTAGAATACGTGATCGTTGCTTTCAAACCGTAGCGTTCGATCACGAACTTGTCGACATTGCCAACGAAGTCGAGTCAAGCTAAGGCAAGCAACAGGGCGAAGAGAATGATACGTGCGTCCGCTACATCTGCTAAAGTGGTAAGAGAAGGGCAGTTGCATGTCATCGCCGTTCTGATGTGCATGCGAGCTTCTAATATCCTCATTCTCGGCGCGTGCCACAGGTAAACACGCGCACGCTTTTATGCCAAGTCAATTGAAGTGGCCGCGGCCGATGCTCCGGTGAGAACCAACACAACTGCTGCAGCGAAAGCTAAAGACGGCTGTCTTTTCACTGGACTGAGAGTAGTTTTCTGTATTTACGCACGTGATGGACTTTAATGTCGTTAAAGCAATAATTAGGTAATAAAATGGGTAGAATAACAGTGATTTTTTGTTAAAACAAAAAAGAAGCATGTACTGTTTGCAAAACACTGGTAAACTTGTGGTGTCGAGGATACACATTCAGTTCCAAACTAATGCAAATGAGTTTGGCGAACTCATTTGTTTGTAAATGTCATATACGAAAATGTCCTTACGTTTTACCGTGTGACACTAAAGAAATGGCATTATCAGCAAATGTCATTCGTTGTAAATGACATTAGATTTGCCGTGTGACAGGGGTATTCAGGGTGCCTACCAACCGGGAAAACTGGGAATTCTCAGGGATTTTGAGTAGTCTGGAAAAAGTCAGGGAAAACTCAGGGAATTTGGGCCTCTATCAGGGAAAATTAGCGGCAATTTTATTGAAAGGGTCGAAAGTCGCGGTAATGCTGGCTCGAATAGCAGACAGGAATCGTAATGACTCGTCGTTGGCAGGAGGAGTTGCCAGTGTACAGTCAACGAGCGACTTTCCAGATTCCTGATAATTTGGACGGCTTCGCGGCGCCACCTCGTACCCTATAGTGTCAACGTATCAGAACGTGTGAAATTTCCGACGCAAGAACTCCTTGCCGTCCGATTTTCCGGACGTTTTGCCGCGACCGCAGGTTCGAAACGGCATTAATCAAAGGTTCCACCGCTGCCGTTTTCATTACTTCGCCGCCTCGAACCGGCACTCGCACGCAGATCCACTGGCACCCGTTGCCACCACTGCGGCAACGCTAGGCCTAGCTGCTTCGACGTTCGCTACGAAGCTTCTTGTCATTGGGTGCCGAACTTTTTATTGAAAAAATTCGCTGCTGTCAGCAATGGCACGGACTCCACCTTTGTGGTCCTTGCGATTGGCTTAGAAACTTGGAAAACACGGTGCGTTGCATAATGCCGGTTCGTGAAAGTCAGCTTCGCCACTGTACAGAAATGTTACTCGGTAAAGCTTACGGAAAAGTATTGCAGTGAAGCATAACAAGCGTGGGAAGGGGCGCCACGGAATACAGTATGTATATCTTAATTATGCACGCGGGCACCCGGCATTTCCTGTCACAGTACGAGCACAGGTATGCCTAATATGTGTACCGACAGGCCTTCAGAGCGTTTTCGAACGTGCCTGTGGCGGTTTGAGCCCCTAAGGGCAGTAAATGACACGCATTTATTTTTTTCCAACTGGCCGATTTCTCGGACGTTTTCGCGGCCCCCAGGGAGCTCGAAAAATCGGTCGTGGACTGTGCAACTGATCAAGATGCTTCAAATGGTTCTTGGGGCGAACGAGTGGCGGAAGGCGGACAAGAACAGAAGTGACCTACGCATTGAGGAATAAATGAGAAAGGAAGCTTGTTGCCGCCGTTTTGAAAGAGCTTGAGCTCAAAAATTAAAGTTTTGGCTGATGCCGAGATGCAGGTGTCCCTCATCCAAACCAAAATACACTCTTTGAAGCAGCGCAACACAACACTCTGGCGTCGTGCGTGGGCTGAGAGTATGTCAGGACTATTGAGGTTGACTTACGAGCTGTTGAGAGAGAATCTCAATTGTGACAGAGTTCAGGCCTCATGCCACTGAGGTTGATAGAAATAGCTCATATTAGAAAATATTTGCCTTTGTATGCATCTCCTTTTTATTCGTATTTGATAATGTCCGACCTTATTTGCAATTGTTTTCGAAGACACTTTATTTGCTGTGCATTTTACTAACCCCTGCCGTCTATTCTCTCTTTGAATAACATAAACACTGCTCCTTAGTATTCAAATTGGATTAAGTTGCTTTTTTTTTCATGTGCTTACTAGAGAGTGACAGCATCAGGCGATATGGTTTCAGCCCGTGTTGATATAAAACATAGTTCTGCATCACTCAGGGAAATTTGCAGTGGCACTCAGGGAATACCTGGAAAACTTGGGGAATTTCGAAATGTCAACTTGGTAGACACCCTGGGTATTAGACGTGAACTCATAAAACAGCTTCAAGTGTCCAGTCAGTACTCTACTTGACTGAAATAATACCTTTAACTCAAAAACCCACATGACTGCATAGCCTTCAAAGCATACATTCACAGGTGTGTCTGCTCCGTAAATATGGATGAATGACTGATAAATCAACTATATAAATAATTGCTGAAAGCTTTGACAGTTTTTATATTGACATTAATCAAATTATGTCCATCAATGCAGTCAGTAACAGTGATGTTTATATTTAAGTTAATCTGGAAATGCTGCACGTTTTCGATTGCCGACTCTGTTTTGCTCTTCTATGGTGGCATGCCACTATGGAAGTGGCAATAACTTCTGCTATGGAATGTAATTGGAAAATGAAGTCCTAACTGAAGGATAGAAATTGTAAATAATGGCAATATTTAGTAAAGGAAATAAAAGTGGAAGACATTTTTGCCCTGGGTAGGATATGAACCACAATCTTCACATGTCCAGCCCAGTGCAATGCTTTCACAGTGCTTCAGTAATGTCTTTTGTGCGAACAAGGTTACCAACAGTGAAGGATGAAATTGGCAGCCCAGCTGTAAACTTGGTACACACAATAAATTTCTTCACTTACGTACCTGATAACACTGGTGCAGATAATCCCTATGACGGTTTATCAATGACACCAAACATTGAAACACTTAAATATGTAATCTTGCCTCTTCAAATGTAATGTAACCGTGTAGTGTAATTCAGAAATGTAATTTTGCCTCTTCAGCAGCTGAAGGCTGCATAGCACCATGTCCTTGCAAAGAGCTGGCCTAAAAAGAACAAAAATTGTGACAGCTTGAACTATTTAACACCCACCATTGCAAAAGGTTTTTGTAAGTCAATGTAACTCATTATTCAATTAAAGGAATTCTAAATAATGATATTAAAAAATGTTCATCAGTGCCCATTTGACTTCCTTGCGTGCCCGGTAATAGTTATTTATGCTTCAACTAATATACACTTTTTCTCTACTCTCTCAAGACAAGCTGCGAGAAGGCGTGTCCATTGATGCAGTACTGGATAATGTGCGGTCCAACGTGGATGAGACATTGCACCGCATCAACCTGTTAAGCAAGCAGGGTCTCCGCAACATAATGAGGGATGCCAGAGTCTCAAAGACCGAGCGGCTGCATGATAATGACTATGTGAGCGTGCAACTCTGGGTTGAGAGGATGCATAGTGAAAAGGAGAACCTATTGCTCTTCTTTAAACACCAAAAAGTGACATTCTTTTAGAGAAAAAATGAGGACCTTTTGGATGACATATTTTATGCTAGTCATCATGACCACACCACAACAGGAGCTTTTCAAGAGGCTTGGAACTGATCGTGTATGTGTCGATGGAACACATGGAACAGCAGGTGAGCAGTACTATATAAATGCACTAATAAAAGCAAAAAAGAGGGAATACTGTCTGAGAATAATTGCAATAGATATGATGAGTAGTATTCCTTCACACATGATTTTTCTCTTAATTTTTCTCACATTTTTTAATTGATGCAGTTCTCGATTATCAGTAACAGAGAAAGAATGAATTCATCGCTCTGTACACTGGTGATATCATTCCATTGCTACTGTCCACATCGCTACATGCCCTGCATATCCTGTCTGTATTGGCACCACGCAGTTATGATAGGTCACATAATATAGCTCTTATCACATTTGTCTTGTGGGGATGCGCGACTGTCGCACGTCCCCTGATATGTTGTTTTTCCTGTATAGCTTCCGTCTCCTGCATTGCGGCTTCGCCGCGGGCCCCAGGCCATGCAAACGGCAGGGTTACTTGGGGGCGCAAGGGAGAACACGCTTCCTCTTTGGTTCGGGACGGCAAGCAGTGCGGACGTGCCAGGCGTGCGCCGATCCATGCTTCTGCAAGACCGTCTCGTGAGGCCTTATATGAAAGAGCCACCGTTCGCGTGACCGTACACGCGAACAACCAGGCGTTGGGATCCAGCAAGGGGCGAACATATTCGCTCGCTATCCGGTCACGGTGAGTCGGACTTCCGCGATTTGTCGCGTGCCCATTGGCATGTTTTGTGGATAGCAACTTGGCTAGCAGGCATTGATCAATGAAAGGTGCAATAAATGCCTTTGTGATTGTTTGCACTACTGTATTGTCGTTCCTTTGACCCAAGAGTACGGGATGAGAATCCCACAGTCTAGGGTGCAGAAACAGTGCATTGCACTGTGTATTAGTGCCTTCTGTCAGAGGTACAGCTGTCTCGAGGCTGTTTGGCATACTGAACTGTTTGCCAATTAGGCGAATCACTGATTACTGCTACAGTCAAAGGTGCTTTTTCTTGGCGGCAAGGGGTGGTTCCCTGAGGACTGCAAAAACAAAACATTTAGAAAATCAGGCAGTCCAAAAAAAAATTAATGCATGCCTTTTACTGCCATTTAAAGGGAGGTGCTAGTCGAAAACATAAGAACCTAGAACTATGAAACCCCAGCTGTTTACATACTCTCTTAGGGTAATTTCAAATACTATATAAACAAGTTTTATGGAAAGTTGCATAGGTTTCGTTCTGTACAACGACAATGTGTAAAACGTCGGCATTCTTGCCCCCACTTTTTTATCTCTAAACTTCCATAATTGCAGACCAGTGATGACGCATAATCCTCCAAATCAACTGCAGAATACTGAAATATGTTACCGAAATTAATACCAAAATCGTTATTCACTGTTATGTTTTAAAAAGTGCATATAAGAAGTGTTAAATTAGAACCTGTGAAACCATTTCAAAATGTTTAGACAACCAGTAAGTGTTTCTTAAGATTTTATCTTACGTACGTAAGTGATGTTGAAGATCAACCCCTCAGTGGTGGTGGTCAAGACAGTTTAGGATTTCAAGCACAAAGTTGTCATTCTGGAGCAGTTTAGGAGCAGAATTTATTTTTCTACTTCGTGTTCCAAAAGTTTTTTTGGAACACTTGGAGTAGTACAGAAGTAATCTAGCCATTTGGTGGAGCTTGTTATTACTGTGCAGTCAGTAAGTGCTGCTCAAGAGTGAAGCAAGACACTCTTGAGACACTCTTAATCAGTGTACTGGCAGACCTTCAGAGCTTTTTTGGACGTGCCTGTGGCGATTTGGGCCCTTAATGGCAGTAAAAGACATGCATTCATTTTTTTTGGACATTGTAGCGGCCCTTAGGGACTCTGAAAAATCGGACTGTACAACTGACCAAAAGGATGCTTCAAATGGTCCATGGGGCGAACACACAGCGGAACGAGGACAAGAATAGGAAGGACCATTGCATTGAGGAATGACTGGGAAAGGAACTGTGCCGCCGCCTCCTTGAAGGAGCTTGAGCTCAAAAAGCGAAGTGTTGGCTTACACTAAGATGCAGGTTACCCACATCCACACCAAAATAAACCCCTTAAAGCAGTGAAATGCAACACTGAAGCATTATGCGCAGTCTGAGAGTATCTCAGGACAGTTGAGGTTGACTTTCCAGTTGCTTGGAGAATCTGATATGTGACAAAGTTCGGGCATAATACCAATGAGCTTGCTATCAGTTGATACAAATAGCTCTATTTGCTTTTGTATGCATCTCTTTTTATTCGCATTTTAAAATGTTTGACTATTTGCCGTGAGCTAGACCACTTTTTTTTTACAGTGAAGCTGTCTATTGCTAAGATCTGGCAGATCGCATCCGCGCATAGACCAACAATTTTTCATACGATGGGCCGATCCCGAAGAAAGTGCAATACCATGCCAACCCGAGGCAGAAGTAAAGCAAGCATTAAGCACTCCCCATATGTGGGCTAATCCCGAAGGTCATGAAATGCCAGTCCAACCTGCAGCGGAGATGAAGCAGGCTTTAAGCACTCCCCACACATGGGCCAATCCCATAGGTAGTGCAATACCAGGCTGACCCGCGGCAGAAGTGCAGTTCACCATTAAGGGGCCCACATACGCAGCTCCGCTGGTCAGCCTTCACAGATTAAAGGGCACCGAGTTTCTTTGGAAGATATTTTAGTAGCTGTGCATTTTACAAACCCCTTGTTTCAGTTTTCTATTTTGAATAAAATAAACACTACTCCTTAGTGTTCAAACTGCATTGTTTTTATTTTTTTAACATGCTTACCAGAGAGTGACAGCATCAGGTGACATGGTGTCAGCCCATCTTGACGTGAAACTTGGTGAAAACCTGAAAAAAATCGGGGAATTTGAAAATGTCAACTTCGATACATTGTTCTTCTAAGCATGCAGTATGGCACATAAGCCTGGAGGTTAACGAAGATCTCGAGAACACGTTAAGGACCGTACAAAGAGCAATGCAATGATAAATGCGGTGTGAATCAGAGAGCAAATAGGGATGGTCGATATTCTAGTAGACATTAAGAGGAAAAAATGAAGCTGGGCAGGCCATGTAATGAATAGGGTAGATAACCAGAGGACCATTAGAGTTGCAGAATGGGCGCCAAGGGAAGGGAAGTTTCGCCAAGGATGACAGAAAACTAGGTGAGATGATGAAATTTGAAAGCACAAGTTCGCATCAGCTAGTGCAAGACAATGATAATTGCAGGGAGGCTCCTTCGTTCTGCATTGAACTTTAAGGTAGGATGATGATGATGGTGAATGCGTGCAACTCTTTAAAAAGAAATTTGGGCCGGAAATAGCTTGCACAGTTCACCAAGACACGAAACCAAATTCGTATGCTTTGCCACTAACACGGATGTATTCCAGCGAAGCTAACTTATGAAAAGCGGCCACCATTGTGTAATCATCTATTTAATTGTTGGAACAGCTTGCGAAACATAGCATGATGTGTTGGAAGGAGCCCCGTATCTTTTTTTTTTATAGCCGGCTATAATATGCACATGCTGAATTTTTTATAATTAATGCTATGTGATGTGCAAAGTAAGCAGCAATTTTATCCAGTATTAAAACGTACCTTAGTGTAACAGTACAATGAGAGACGTAATCAACAATTTGTATGTATGCACATCTGAGTGCGCATGCATGCGTGCTGTAATCCTTGAAACTGGTGCACTGGTCTTAGTGCAGCTTGGTAGCTCATAGTTTGTGAGGGGATTCGTAATGGCAGTGCTCCACCACGCCACAATGCAGCAGTCAACGCTGATGGTGTATCCACACGCCGGACGGCTCCGTGCAAATCTGTGCCACGGACGCTTAATCCGCCGCCCGTCTGGCTGCGAAGCCCATCCAGACGACGGACGGACTGAGCAGACGACCGCGCCGGAAAAATAAACATGGCGACACCACCCGAAGCGACTGCCGTCCGCCTCGAACCTGTCAAGTCGTCGTCGTCCACTGTGTGACCCGTAATTTTCAAACTGAGGCTTGTATTTGGTTTATATTTGTGCCCAGAAGCTTCGACAGCAATCTATTCGTGATGAGTGGGCACCGTTTCCGAAACAGATACTCAGATTCTCTGCGTGTAGGCTTAGAGTGGCTGTATGGCTGAACATGGCCTCGACGATGTTGTGGCGGCCCGGGCGGATCTCAGTGGACGTAAGTTATTATGATTGCTTGTTTCTACTCACTCTAGATGGCGCCATCGGTGTAACAAAGACTGTCATACGTGTTTTTCACTCTGAATGAAAATGGCAATCGAAAGGAAACAACGGTTGGCCGCAATGGCTGTCGTTTTGTCCGAATTGGATGATGACGAGTGCTTGTTTCATCGAAAGAGGTCTTGTTACGCTCTCGTGTCCACGTAATCGGTGAGAGCCATGTCCCACAACGCGGCGAACTGCTCCACGAGATGTAAGAACAAAGTTACCTCATCCACTCAGGTTCATTTCAGTCGCTCTTGTGCGAATCGCACGCTCGCGAACAGACACGAATGGTGTCAGCAGCGATGAAGCTGTTTCAGAAAGATCCCAAAGCCGCGCTTGTTGCCAGACTGTAGAGCATGCTAGGCTAAATCCGCAGCATTCGACTCCCAAAATCCGGATGCGAAAAATAGCACGGCATTTGTTGTCCGTGGGGGTCGCGGATGACGCGCGGACGGCACAAATTCGTGACGCGTAGTCACGTGATGCGCCGTCCGTCGTGTAGATCCACCATGAAGAGAGGAAATGCTAATCTTACCGACGCTGCACATTTTTTATTTATTTATTTATTTATTTATTTAGAAAACACCTTACAGGCCCTGTCGGGTATTGAGTAAGGGGGGCAATGTAACAAAGAACTGTTAAGTACAATGGAAACAACTCAAAAATAAACCTAAGACAACTGTACAGTGGCTGAACTAAAAACAAAACAAAGCACAGCATGATCAAGCATAGCAGATATATAAAAGGAAGGAGATTATGTAAAAAGCACGCACAGGCGTTCACGAAATATTTTACGATCAGTTATCGTGACGATATCATCGGGAAGACCATTCCAGTGGGCTATGCCACGAGGTACAGCAGATAAATTGAAAGCAGTGGTTTTACCGAAAATGCGCTAGAAGCTAAAATGATTATGTAATCTTGAGGACGTACGGACGGGGGTTTCGAGGGGTAATATGCATGGCTTATCGGAATGAACATATTTGTGAAATAGACAGAGCAAAGCAATCTTCCGGCGGATGTCTAGGGGCTGTAAAGAAATATTGAGCTTGATCTGTGTCATACTTGACTTTCGATCAAAATTCCGAGTTATATGTCGGGCAGCTCTGTTATGGATGCATTCCAGCATGGTTATTGAATATTCTTGGTGTGGTGACCATACAGCTGATGCAAATTCTAATTGCGGGCGTACAAATGTCAGGTATGCTAATTTACGCACGTCAGCAGATGAATTTTGCAAGTTGCGCCTCAGAAAGCCAAGGGTTTTAGATGCAGTTGCGCAAATTGTAGTGATATGCGGAGACCAAGAAAGGTTACTAGTGAGGTTTACACAAGGTATTTGTAAGTAGTGGTACGTGACAGGTTCGTGTTATTTATGGTGTATGTGAATATGGAGCTAGTGCGCTTGCGTGAGAACGATATATTATTACATTTGTAAGGGTTAAGAGACATTTTCCATATATTACACCAGTCGGTAATAATGTGAAGGTCATGCTGCAAGGCAGTATGATCATTAATAGAATTAATTTGTCGGTAAACAACGCAATCGTCGGCGAACAGTCGTATGCCGGAGGAAATGTTTGAAGGTAGGTCGTTAATAAATATTAGGAAAGGCAGAGGCCCTAACACACTCCCCTGTGGTACACCAGACGTGACCTCAGTGACAGGAGAAGGAGAAAAAGTTTCTAAGCCAAGAAAGGGTTAGTGAGTCGATACCTAGATGAGATATTTTAGAAATGAGCCAGCAATGGGCAACGCGATCAAATGCTTTTGAAAAGTCCAGGAAAATGGCGTCTATTTGTTGACTGTTGTTCATACTGCTATGTAGATCTGTGGTAAATTCTAGTAACTGTGTTTCACAAGATAGACCTTTCCTGAAGCCATGCTGTTTCTGAAAGAAAAAGTTATTTTTTTCTAGGTGCGTGTAAATGTGCGAGGCGATTATGTGTTCAAATAGTTTGCATGACACAGATGTTAGCGATATTGGGCGATAGTTTTCAGGCCTATGTCTATCTCCAGTTTTAAAAATGGGGAAACCTTCGCAATCTTCCACTCAACGGGCAAGACACCAGACAACAAGGACTGCTTAAAGATATGATATAGGATGACACTTGAAGTAGATACTGTGTTTTTTAATAGCTTAGTGTTAATATTGTCAATACCACAAGCAGATGTGGTTTTAAGTCCGTTAATGAGGCTAACAATGCCTTCAGTTGAGATATTTATGGGTGCCATAAATGGGTAATCGTAATCCGGAACCACTGGAATATCGGAATGGTCTTCCCTTGTAAAAACAAAAGAAAAATATGCATTAAATAGTGATGAACATTCCCCGTCTGAAAGAGGTGGTTGTTTGTCGTCTAGCAGAGAAATATCAGAAGTGTGACCGGGTATTAACGGTTGCCAAAATTTTTGCGGATTAGTCTTCAGGAGAGAAGGTAAGTCGTCAGCGAAGTACTTGTCTTTAGAAGTGCGTAAGGCTAAAGTGTACTCACTAAGGAAATTTTTGTACTTGCTCCATGAGGACTCTCCCGATTTATAGCATTGCGGTACAGACGTTTTTTTTTTTTATTATTACGTAGTGTTCGAAGTTTTTTATTGAACCATGGTTTAGATTTGTCGTTCGCTGCCGAAACGTACGGAATATATTTGTCTTTGTAAAGTATCCAGTTTTCGTTAACGGAACGTTGGGAAAAAGACGGAAAGAATGAGTCACTGTTGATGAAAATGTAGTTAGCTTTGTTGTAATCCCGAATTTTTTTATGTTGAAACCCAGTGAATAACATGGGAATTCGGAGCGTCAGCTGAAGCAGCTTATGGTCACTGAAACCGTCAGAAATTAACACAGGACACACGGTTTCAGGTGCGGTAGTTAGTGCCAAATCTAAGAGGTTATTGTCACGGGTGGGTTGATTGATTACCTGAGAAAGATTTAAGTCCAAGGTTAATTCAATGAAATCGGTTGCGTGCTTGCACGACGATGACAAGCATGGCCAATTGATTTGGGGAAAATTGAAATCGCCAAGCAGATAAACATAACTACCGTATTTACTCGCATAATGATCGCACTTTTTTTGTCAGAAAAATTGAAGCAAATTCAGGGGTGCGATCATTATGCGGGTTAAATTTCCCGGGAAAAAAAAAATTTTTTTTTTCGTCCGCGTTTGCTGCGGGATGCGAGATTGCGGGTGCGGGACACCAAAACAAAAATGGCGGCTAGCGGAGCGAGCCGAACGCGATTTTTTTTTTTCTTCTCGTGAGTACATTACGTGCATTGAAACAGTTTCTTCCGTATTAGTGATGAATAATATCGTTAATATCGGCAAGTTTGCGGCAATAACGTAGCCATGTCCACTTTGAGGGGACAGAAATAGGTGGGCGCGCTTAGCTGCCAGTGACAGAAACACATGACGGGCATGCTGCGGAAACTGCGGCATCTGTCTTCACTACTTTCCGCTAATGGTGGGCGAATATCTTAGCTGTGTTACAAGCGTCGGCGTATGAATAGGGTACACTTTTAACGTATCAGAGTAAACGTGGCTACTATCATTGCCGCGCGCGATTTGTTGCGTGCTCACGAGTGCAAAAGCAGATGAAAAGAATCGAAATGCGCCTTTATTATTTTTGTTGACATCAGCCATTATAAAGCCAACCCATAATAAAGGCAAGTTTGGTTGTACCTCATTTTGTCATGGAAGTGTGGAAAGTGATGAAAGTAATGAAATGAGGCATCTACTTAAGAATGTTTAGTGCGTGCAGGCTGCTTGGCTTGTCTTGAAGAGTCGTTCGCGTAGCATTCGACAGGTGGTAAGCGCGATCATTATTCGCTAGACTTAGCACACGACATATCGCTGCGGCAAGTTCGGGGTGCGATCATTACGCGGGAAATAAAAAAAATCGAATTTTGACGACAAATTTTAGGGGTGCGATCATTACGCGAGTGCGATCATTATGCGAGTAAATACGGTAGTTGAACATTTCTGCATGGCAGTGACAATGCTTTCGCGTAGTTTATCAACAAATGGAAGGGACACTTCAGGTGGGCGGTAACAGACACCAACTAATATGTTTCCACAAATGGTTTGACAGGTAGCCCAGATAATCTCAAGTGATGATGAGGTGTCAACTTCATAAGAAGAAATCCTTTTATATATTGCAAGTAAGACACCACCGCCCTTTTTATCATTGTGGTCATGCCGATAAATGCTGAATATGTCACTTTCTATAAAAATTTCACTATCTGAAACATCATGGTGTAGCCATGTTTCTGTTAGAGCTAGAACGTCGGGTTTGCTATCTTCTATAAAGGAACAAAATATATCGCGCTTATTTAGTATGCTGCGTATGTTAGTGTACGATATTGTGAGCAAACGAGATGATTCAGTAGAAGAGGGAAGTTTAGGGACCTGCGCCCCCGTAGATTTCTTTAGCTATCTGTTACATAATACGACGGTGTCTCTATCAACATCGTACATGTATTCCTTGTTGTTAATGCGCATCTTGTCAAGTGAAAGTTTGCAGGGTTTGTCCTGTGCTCTTGCATATTCCAACAGCTTTTTTCTTGCTAAGCGAGTGCTTGGCGCGAAATCCTCGCGGACAGATCAGCGGGAGCCTTTTAGCTTCCTTGCAGAAGCCAAAATATTCTGTTTGTCTTTAAATGTGACCAGCTTAGCGATTATTGGCCTGCATTTGTCATGAGCGAATCGACCAATTCTGTGCACTCGTTCAAACTGGTCGCTTGATAAAGTAAGCCCCAGCCTTTCAGCGCAGAGTTTGACGACGTTTTGCTCTGAAGTCGTCCAATCTTCACCGGACTCATCGCTGATGCCAAAAAACAGTAAATTTGATCTACGTAGTCTGTTTTCGGCGTCCTCGCACCTTGAAGCTATGGTTTTTAACTGGTGTGAAAATGACTGGATGCCGTCAGGTATGTCTGTCCCAAAGATTTCACGTAGGCTACGGGTGGACTTGAGAGTGGCGACTCTGTCCTTAAGGCATTTCACCTCAACGTCTGTGGCGTCCTGCTTCTCTTTTATCCCCTTAAGCTCCACCAAAATTGCAGTTTGGCCTGCTGCTATCCTGCGTACAATGTCTAAAACAGAATCTTCAGGTCCAGGATTAAGTTCGACATCCCCAGACAGCATCAACCGCAACAAGTCGCACAAAGCAGCAGAGTGCGCGTTTGACACTGTCATAGAGCTCAATCGGGCACGACACCGCTATTAGACAGCGATTATTGCACTTATAGCCACTGGTATTGTCCAGGTAACTAACCTGTAACAACAGAAGCGGGGAGCGTCCCATTGTCGTAGCGGCGTCGTGCCCAGCAGAGAGCAGTTGTGGCGGGCTTTTATATTGCGCGCCGGATCCGATGTTCATGCTGGTGCATTGCCCGCGTTGCCAGGTGATGATTCCGTCATCCGCCAAAGCTGGTGCCGCATGCCACGTAGGCGCTCCCTCGTTCTGCGGTAGATCGACGATACCATTGTTGACAGGGCTCGGCCAAGGGGACCACGCATGCGCGTCCAAGGTACGTGACACACCCACGGAGCCAAGTTCCAGAATGACGGGAGGCCGGCAGGTCAGCCCGAGCAGGAGGAACTGTTACAACAGAAGCAGTGAGCGTCCCATTGTCGTAGCGGCGTCGGCTCAACATGCTCAACAGGCCAATGAGAGTGCTGACACATGAGCTTGAAGCTCGCCAGATCCATCTAACAATTTGTGCGTCGTACATGACAGCATAATCAACATTTAATCATCGATTTATTTCAACTACCATGTACGTCGACGTTGCTTCTTTAGTGCCGATACTTTGTTGACCCCCCCCCCCCCCCTTCTTCAAGGATACTTCTGACAGTGAAAAATAACACTGAATGTCCACATCAACAGGAACGGGCATAAGATGCAACCATTTGCGACCTTTTTAACAGAAGCTTGTATTGCCTCACTGGTGTCGGTGTTACCGTGCGAAAAAACCCAAGCTGCGCAAAAATAGAAATTGCTTATCAGGCTGCGGATTCGAACCACCGCCCTCCAGATCGCGAGACCACCACGCTAACAGATTCAGCCACTGTCAGTTCATCAAACGCTGCCTTTAAGATGGGTAAGTAGAAGCAGCGCAAGGCATGAGCCAATCACGGGCATCCCCTTCTTCCGGAGGAGGGAAAGGGTGTGTTCGCGTGTTTGCTCGCCCGACACCCGCAGTTTCCCACACCAGTTCAGGCCCAGCAGTCAGATGGGGAGGCCGCGTTTGGTCTGTTCTGCCAAAGAGCAGGCTGCATTGAAGGAATGGCAGTGGGAGCAGGCCACGTGTTGTGCGTTTGGCCAAAGAACAGGCAGTGTTTGATTGATGCCACCGGGAACTCATTCTAGATGGGGTCGACGTTGACGTGCCGCCCTCGCCGTGAGGCGTTGCAAAGAGCCTCAGATCCCAAGCTTCGCTTGCACCCCGCTTCCCAGCAGTGGAAGGGCAGTAACTTTTTTGGCCTCCATCCTTGTGTCATAGTCCAAGCATGCTCTTGCTAAATAGAATCATTCTTGGCAACTAAAGGTTAGTGTTTAAGTGCAATTAAAGCTCCTCACTGGAACAGTCTCCAGGACTTCAGAATTTCACAATAAGTAGAATACCATTTTGTTGGTAAGTACCACGGCAGAGATAGTGACCTATAGGTAGATACTGAAAGAGCCAGTATTCAGTAAAAACTTATAAATGTAAAAAAATTTGGCCTAGTCTAATTTAGAGTAATTGGCAAAGATACCTGTTTTTGCAGTCTTATACTAGTGAAGGTTTAGCACTACAGGACTGTGCCAGTTCCATTCCAACTACATCTGCCCAATTGATGCCATTATAGATTAACATTACTGAATATATTCTGCAATCACATTATTTATTCATAAATTACACTTGCGCAGGTAACATGCATGTACTGTCAAGAAGAGTAGATATGAGAGATTATACAGCTCGCAACGCACTGCAAAAATGAAAGGTCACAAAGCAAATATGTTCTCGTTAAAGAAGCATAACATTATCTGCAATGTTGTTAGAACTTCAAAAATAAGTTTTTTGTTCAAAGGCACAACTAGTAAACAACTATAGTAAGAATTTCATTTAAAGTTGGAGAAATAGTACAACTCTTGGCATTCTGGGGAGTTAAAAAGAGTGGAATTAAGAAATCTCAACTTTGTCAAGTAGGAATGAAATGGAGGGCCCGCCCCATTTTGCAACTTTACTGTGGACCAGTGTATGCCAACATGGGAAGTAAGAAAAGAAATTTGGGTATTTCATGGTGCGTGTAGATCCATAGACTTTTGTTCCCAACGGTACCTTTTGATGACATGCCCAGGCTTTCTTTTTTCTAGTCACTTGTTGCACTTTAATGCGATAAAATCTACTTGAACCTCTTGTTGTCGCAAGATCCGCAGGCGAGCTCGTTCCCTCAATCGGTTGCCACCACCCAGTCTCTACTCAACCATATCTTGTGAACAATATATACATCTTTTTTTTTTTTTTGCCTCCTAGCATTTTGGGTGATATCCTGAGTGATGAAAACAAGCACTCCATAAAATCAGCAACATCTATCATTACAACAGATTCATAACAATAGTGCAGCCACTACATTGTTTTAGCTTTCCATACTAAATAAACTCACTGGGTCTGCGTTAGTGTGGGCAGGGGTAAGCTTGTACACGTAAGTTTTTGGTAACATTCATAACAAAGCAAACAAGCTTTCAGGACTATAAACCTTTGAGTCACATCAGCTACGTGGGAGCAAAATATACATTCAAAAAACAGGAAAAATAGGCACACTGTTATGTGCCACTAATCCTTTCCTAAAAAGCTGCAAGAATTTAGGCGGTTTTGATAGAACTATAGCATGGCACAAAACTGATGGTGCTGTGCATTTGGTCACTGCAAGCAGCTGTACATTGTTAACCTCTCTGGCCAATCATGTCTGCTGCAGAAGCATCCCTAGTATGTCTCCCAATTTCAAGATACTTGATTTAGTGCAGTATCACTCTTTGTTGACCTTTTTATCAGACTGACGCAGAAGTGGGAGCACTGTACACTGTTCACATTTTCTTTGTGCGCAAAAGATAAGTATGCGTTGCATTCACCACTAAGAGAATGTATTTAATGCTGTTCTTAAGTTTACAGCCTTACAGCACATGACACAGGTATTCATGACAAATCTGTGCATGTCACACAGACAGCTGAAACTTCAAATGAAACACCACTTTCCTCCCTCTTGAGAAAGCGCCACACCCAGCCAGAGTCAAGGCAACACAAACAAACAGTGCAATGCAAAACACAGTCTTAAAAGTGTCGCTCGCCATGATGCATTACTTCGGTAAATCGCCCAATTCAGGATGCGCAATGCCACGGTGGAAAATGTGCCACGCAACAAAACTGGATAAGAAAAAAAAAGCGGGTGGTGCTAGTCACGTGAACCCGATGTGGTTCTTCGGCTCAAGTATGTGACAAGGTGAGGAAGGAACATCGCTCGCGGAGGCTACTCAAGGCAGAGGGAGAGTGTCTCTCTGTTGGCAGTCACGCTCACCTCATGGTGGTGTGGTAAGAGGGCATTCAATTTCTGCTGTCTCCTCTAATAACAAACCAGTTTAAAAGATTATTTCGATAAAGAAATGCCAGAAGTCTGAAGTCGTTACTCCAAACATTCATCGTGGATATGAAGTCTAATGCATGCGGAACTGTCGAAAGTGGTTCACTCATATTCTTCTCATCTACTTTCAAGAAATTTCACACTAAATTGATGTAGACCTCTGCATTGTCACAAACAGCAGGAAGCAACCTTGAAGTATGTTTTGAATTCCTCATTAATGCATGAAAATCCAGGATGCAGCAGCCAAGTAACAGTCTACTACACATAACTCCATCTTCACCTCTGCGTTCAGGCAATGAAATGCAGTTTTTACCATAGCGAGCATGAGATGTTTACTTGGAGATGCAGCTCTTAGCCTGTCTACGTATGACTGTGATATTTAAAAAAGGTGCCAGTTATTTAAAACTATGTTATTAAAAAAACATCTTTCATGTTTGAAACATGCCTGGAGGCAATAATAACCAGCTTGAAAAGTAATTATGTCCCATGGCTGTATTCGGGTCTCAAGAAGCTTTAAATTGCAGTGTAAACTAATAGCGTCCTCGATCACCCGCACCGGGGCGCCTTGGTGCGCACTTTCATCCTCGATCACCGGAAGCACACCCTGTTGGAGCGGTTTTCCATTGCCCCGTCTCACACCGAGAAAATCGGCGGTGCGCCGGGGTGCAATCCCCAGCAAGCACTGCGGGACGCGCGCGCGCACTGCCGACTGCAGAACCGTGGATGCTCTGGCCCGATAGCTGCGGTTGCAACGGAGTTAGCCAGTGGAGATGTCGGCAATGAGAAAGGAAGCGCTGCTAATTGCCGCAATCGATGAGCTTTTTTTCAAGTTCTTCTGACAGCGAAGACGGCATGCTTATCAACCTCGTCCAAAAACAATGTGGTGAAGAGCGGCCGAAAGTGGACAGGTTCGTTGAAAGGGTCGTCAGGAACGTGTAGTCAGGATTAATTATAAGATCCATTGGTGTTTGCTTGCAACCAGGTATGTCAGAGCACGCAGTTTGACAAGGTTCGAGCGCTTGACACAGATGCTCAGCACCTGCAAACAACAAAATGTGCGCGCGCGTGTGTTCGCGCACGTCTTGCGCGCCAGGGGCAAAATAGCGCTGCATGCAAGCACCCTGCAATGGGTGCAGTTTTGTCCTCGATGTTGACCCTTTGCAGTGCGCCACCACAGCGGTGCAAGGCGCATCATTCTGGTTTCGGGGCAACCCCGGGGCAAGGTGATTGAGGACGCTATAAAACTTGCTAGGGGGCCTGATGTATAAGGCCCTCAAAAAATAGGCCAAACAGGGGGCTAAATGTTTCTTCAATAGGATAGAAAGTTTGCGCTGGAAAGTTAACACCAAATATAAATGAAAATATATTACTTCAGACTTACCACCAGACTTTCACTATTCGAGTCTTGTTCTCCAAGGTGCGTTGCCATTCCAACTTGTCCAGCTAGCGAGAAATGCAGTTCGTATTGCCTTCGCCAATGTGTTGCACATGCACATGTGATGAACTCTACAAACTGAGAACAGCATTGAAGATAAACTGAGCAGCTGAAAGCGCACGCACTGTTGCTTCTACGCACAATATGGAAACTAAACAGCAGAGGTAAATTTCGTTAAAAGAACTGCGTAACACTTCATTCCCGTTCATATTGAAACATAAGTCGACTCTGAATATAAGACAACCCCCTACTTACAAGACATCGCATTACAGTCCCCTTTATAATGGAAAACTACATGTTCTATAAAAAATTGGGCACTGAAAGCACCATGCCCCGCTCTGCTTCAATTGTTTCGCTTAAATCTTTTGTGTACCCAGCAGAAATTCTATATTCTAAGCTTTTGTTTTAAATGTAACAAACCTCGTCAAATTTGGTGCAGTGGTTGCCGAGAAAAACGAATACTCCGTTTACATGTATTTAGATTGGAACACCCGAGCTAAAACTTCCTCTTAAACGCGCCCGCCACGCGGAGGCATTGCCGAGCCCAAACCGAAGGAGCAGTACGGGATCCACATTTTCTCTGCTGGAGGCACCGCCAAATTATACTGAACAAAGAAACGTTGCGTACCCTTAGTACACGTACAAATTTCCTCTTTATAGCGACAATGTAGGGGACGGCGGCTTGCACTGGCAGCCGGCTTTACCTATGCGCCGCCAGTCTGGTTCCTCAGACGTGTAACGATTGCGACAGTGTACGCGGCGCAAAAAGCACCTGGGACTCCTGCAAGACCAGACAAAACCTTGCCTATGTGCATTATCTAACTCCTTCTCATTACCGTTAAACAAAACTCGAGAACGCAGTCAAGAATTTCGTATTGAGCTGAGAGTACGCTGCACAAGGTCTACTGAAAGACGGAACTTTTAACGACAGCTTCTAGGCTAACTTCAAGATGCATCGATAACTGTTCAATAACTGTAGAATAAATACGTCCACTTGCCTGTCTGTTCACGCCAATACCGCAAGCACTTTTCAGAAGCACGAGACGGGCGCTGAAAAGCGTCGAGACATTTCATTCGGCGAAATTAACCGCTTGCATTTCCAATGCAGCGAAAAATCAAGTGAACGATTAGAGTGTATTAACGACTTCGACGATGCAATCGGCCATTTTGGGAAGCTTTAGGCTTGGATCGGCTTGGCTATTAGCCCCGAGAACGAACACGAGCGCGCTGCGAGCGCCGCTCGCGTGACGTCAGGGCACGGACTCGCGCCTGTCGTCTGCTACAGTTCGGGCGTTGTCCGGGCGCTTTCTGCGGTGTTTTCGTTTGTTCACCCTCGTTCTCTCTGCTTGTATACTTATGGTGGTCGTCTCAAATATATTTTTACGACGTCTTTCTTTGCGAACATTTATTCAAAGAGCTAAGTTCTTAGACAACAATGCAGCTCTCGAAGGCAACGCTACAGTGCCAGCCGAAGCGACGCAGACCAGCCCATTGCAGGTTTTTCATACGCGGATAGACAATCACAAAAGCATAGCCTATAGGAATCCAGTTATGATACCATACCTGCCGCGGTGCAACAAGTATGTCACAAAGCTGGCTATATATGACTTCTACAGCAGTCACGTTGATTTTATTCCGCTAAAACAGGTTTGCTCACGACGAGTAGTTCATAGTATAATATCGAATTTTTGCATTTCCTCACAGAAACGCTCGGCAGTAGCACGGGGACTTAACTAATACTGGAGCTTAGATACTACACGCCTCACTTGCTTCTTTACCTGCTTGTCAACATTAGGCGGTTCTTCACATGTTTATTTTTTTTTAAGCGGTGGAAACTTGAAGTAAAGTTAATGAAGGCTTACAGCTATTTACAGAGTACAAATAGGAATGTACCAATATATATTCCCTTTTCCGTGCTACACGTTCAACTCGCCTCTTTAGAGCGCGTTTGCTAATGATTAATAATGTATGTTATGTTCCTCTTTTTTTGTCTATGTTACCTAGTGTATATCATTTATTTATTTCAATGCCACAGTGTGTTTTGCATTGTTATTGTGGAAATATTTTACTGTTCTTTCATATATTGTATAACTGCAATGCTTTATGGCCACTATATAAATGTAATTTATATGGCGCTTGATGTGTTACCCCATGCAGCCATATTGTACCTAAGGGGGTGAGGTTACCTCAAGCCACGTCTGTGCGGCTTTTTTCCCTCATCCACCTCCATCTACCACTCCTCTGTACATGTGTGTGTGTAAATGGAAATTAATAAATCAAATCAAATCAAACTCACTTGAGAAATTTACTGGTGCTTGTTGCTTGAGGAATATACATGACGAATCTGTTTGGCGAACTGACACAGGCTGCTCGGCCCAATTTTTTTAGTGAAGCATGCCTGCTGGACCGCATAGCTGCAGCCAGAAAGACGTCGAAGCGTCAATGACTCGTAGTATGGGACATATTCAAGATATCGAAATTCCCCCGGTGGAGGGTCAGAAATCAAGTGAAAGTATATGCAAGGCTTGTGGTGCTTTCTTTATGAATGTTTGCGATTGGATTGGAGCAAACTTAATTTAGCCTTAATTTATGTACCGACGAAGCGAATTGTTATCCGTTTGTATAATTAAATAACGCTGGATCGAGACATTGTGAGACAGAAGGTGCTTGAATTTTTTTTTTTGTAGGCAATCTAAGCTGCGGTGTAGTAGCTCGAGAATACTTTAGCCATTCCAGTTGGCGCTGTAAAAAAATGCTTTATGGTTTTAATTCGAAGTTGTAGTGAACTGATGGGTTTCGCGAACATAGCGTGCCTCGCCATACGGACAGTCGATTGCTACCGTTACGTGATCAGGGGTGTGCCATATTGTCGATAAAGGCTACTGAGGGCCACTATGAAACATTTCATCACTTTCAATTGAGTGGCTCTCGATCTTAACAACGAAACTTATCTCTCAGGTGATTGCTACTATGGTGTTTGTGAATTAACTATGTAAATACTCTACATGACACGCCGTCGTGTTAGCAGCCATGAGCAATTCGTTTTTTGGAGGCCTGTTTCAGAGGGGGATGAAAGTAGCAGCAAACTTTTTCATAAGAAATGCGCGCCTAACTATTTTTTTACGCAACAATGAATGGCCATATTTGAATAGAACAACACACCAGAGTAATAGGAATCGTGATGACAGCTTCGCTTGGCAGTGTCTTTCTAACATCGGATAACATGTTGACGCCAATTACCAAATTTTTCTTATCTCATAGCTAAATACTAAATGATTGTTAAGTGTTTAGCGAAGCATCATACACAACTTCGCGCGTTGAATTTGCAGATATTCTTTTTTTAGTCAAAATTTACCGATACACACGGCGCATATATGCATTGCAAAACCTAGTAGACCCCTTTAACGCTACTTAGCTTGCGATATCCAAGCCGCAAAGTTTCTCGACTCACACGCCTTTGAAGAGGAAACTGTGGTTAAGGTATGGCAGCTGAAAGAAGCCGACGTATTCTTCAATACGTACGGCTCGAGCCACCCATACCTCAAGCATACACGAAGGGAACGAGCGCGCGCGGCAGCCGAGCGAGCCGGAGCGAGCGGCGTCTTGGCCGTGACGTCACTCGCGAGAGGGCGCCACTCCTAATTCTCGCCGCTAATAGATGCGCACAATCTTTGGAAGCAACTTTCTTCTTCTTCTTTTTTTTTGTTGCCAGACAAAAATCGCTGTGTTAAACTTTTTTTTTTTTTTTTACAGAGAAGATATGTTTATATTAAGGGTATGGTGGCTAGCATACACTCTTAGGCATAATTACACCCTCTTGCCACACAACGATAATCGTCATCTGCTTGTCCGCATTTCCTTTCTTTAACGCGGCGAGTCCGGTACTTTCCAGTAACGAACGGCATGCGCATTATCATTCCCGACAGGAAAGTAACAGGCAATGCTATCATGCTGATAACGCGTGTGCCGTTCGTTACTGTAAACGCCGCCAGAAGTGAGGAACAATTCCGTGTGTCTTGAATGACGCTTGTACAGTTATCAGTCAAACCGCCTAATGTTGCCACTTCTCTGCTGTGCTTATGTGGGCTTTTTTCTAACCTTTCACAGTGGGTGCAGCATGTCCAGAACCACAGCGTCCTGCGGTCTATCCTGTTGCACGGGACTGGTGGCCACGCATCGTTACACAACTTCCCAAATAACAATAAGAGTCAGTTTGGCACTTAGCAGAGCAGTATACGAGGGATAAAAAAAAAATGTGATTGTTCCGCAAATATGTTCCGCAAATATATATTTCTCTATCATTCTTCTAGAGGTAATTCAAAAAACGAAACTATAGTCGGATGCAACTTAAGTATGCAGCGAAGCCCCGCCCACGGCCTCATAACCGCCAGCCACTGTTCCTCTGCGAGGCTGCAAATAATTCATACTTCAAACTTTTCCTGTTAGGCAAATAAGGCGGTGACCACAAAAATAAAATTATTAGCGCAAAATTTTATACATTTTCCCTCCCTTATTAATATACAATGGCGAAAGTCGAATTCTTTTCGAACTGAAAATTATAAAATGCTTGCTTTGCTGCAACTATTTGTTTTCAAGTTTCAGTGCAGTTGGCAGTGAAGTTTCATGAGTAAAACGGGTTCAGCAGTGAAATGAACTGTACCGCAGACTTTTGAAGAGTGAAATGCTCAGACTCCATACACTTTGTCCATGCCTGTTGCACACCTCACTGCTTCCGCCGATGAAAAGGCTCTTCAAGAACAGCAGACTCTCCGGATCTATCAAGTAGGATGCATTGTTGAAAAGGCCACATGACGATGATTTTGTTTGCTTTTGTGATTGGCTGGCTAAGCAACACAACCCCGCGCGGTTCACGTGCCATGCTTGCTATGTATTCTACTATAGAAATCTTTAATTTACATTTTCACTTGTTTACTTGTTCTTGGTAGAGTTCTTCCTGCAGTTCTTTCCAGTGTGAGTCCATTTGATGTGGTTCCTTGTTTGCCATGTAAAGGAGAGGTGCATCTCACAGGCCTTATGTGTCTTTATGGTGAATGGTGGGCATTATTCATATTTGTATAATAAAGGTACCCTTCCCCTAATTTGCATAGGAAGGAGACCTAAGGTTGCCCCCCCCCCTCGAAAAAAATTACAGCGTACGCGCCTGCCCTGTTGCCATTGATGAAACGACACAGAGGAATGCATAGAGCAAACTTTAGAGTCGGAAGGCTCGCATCGATGTCACTGGTTGTCCTTTCCCATTGTGCACCATTAAAAGCACTCACTGGAGTTAAAACAATGTTTGACTAGTTGCTAACATATTTCATAGTTTCCTTCCAGCGCAGACCCTCACTCCAGAATGCTGCAGGTCACACTGAACATTAATTTCCAAGTTTCAGTGCACTTCCTGAACCGCCCCCACTGCCAGATCCATCGACAGTAATTTTGGGTAGTTATTCCCATAAAACTTCTGGGTTCCTTGCCTTGGCACTCAACCTCAGTACACTGTAGCTACTAGTATAGGTGAGAAAATTATGCCGTATAAACAGAATGAAAGGCAATTTCCTAAACATGCAAAAGCATGCAAGTTCCTTCAACGCGCAAAAAGCATGGATAGCAGGCATATTTCTAATTTAGTGTGTTCACTGTGTGAAAGCTTACATTTACATATATGGAAGCATAGAACGAATGTTTCAAAGCATTAATTACATCCTTGAGCTTAATAATTAACATTAAAAATTCCGTATAATTTGGGCAATTTAATCTTACACATAAAACCAATTCATTCAGTTTTGCAGACACTAAGTGGGATCACAAGTTTCACTATGTCTTTTGGAAGAACGACACAGGAACATGTTTTCTGCTGCAAAATGTTTTCCTGTAAAACATCTAATTGGGAAGAAAAGCATTCTAAAACAATACAAGGTTTTCAACTTACTTATCCCAAATGAAATATGCAGTAATCTTTGCCAGTCTGTCTTTTATAGTTCTTTTAACAAAGAAATTATTGCCATGTGATGCTTTGTGCACTACACACAAAATTCAGTGAATGACAATGCCATTCATGCTTAAAATAAAAAAGAACACTGCTTCCCCAAGTGTTGCTAGCGGCTACTTCCTAATATAGGTTATAGGCACTCAAAGTTCAAAATTTTCAAGTGGAAATGAGAGTGAAGAAAGGCAAATAAGGAGGTTAAAGTGAAAACACTGTATTAGGCACACCTGCAACTAATAGACGATGCAACTAATAGAGAAGAAAACTCAACTAACAACTCCATGGAGGTAATAGCAGAAGTGTCAAAGTATGGAAGAAAATAAACGAAGCACTAAATCGGAAGTCAGTCGATACACAAACAAATACGTTGAACATTGATTGCACTTTTGTAGGTGGTACAGAACTTGCAGACCATTTTAACAATTTTTTTGTTAAAGTAGGATGCATAGATCACGACATTCAAGATACAATGCATGCCGCTTCATTAAGAGAATCTTTATTCCTAAAGCTTACTAGCATCCCTGAGATGATTACAACATTTCCATCCTTGAAGAATAGCCATAGTCGATACGTCGATGATTTAGAAATTAGGCCAATTAAGTACGTCGTAGACTTACTTGCAACTGCAGTAATGCACATTTTTAATATTTTCCTGTCAACCGGAGTTTTCCTGCGTAATATGCAGGTAGCGAGAGTAATAGTTCACAAAGGAGGTGACAAAAATAATATGGGCAATTATCGGCCAGTATCTATACTTCCTGTGCTATCAAAGGGACTCGAAAAAATTTTTAACTTTCATATTGATAATTTTTCGCAAACACATAGCCTGCTAACCGACTGTCAACACGGGTTTAAGAAAAAGCGGTCTACGGAAACTGCTTTAAGTATACAGAAGAAGCTTATTCTAGAGAACACTGAAAAAAATTTTCTGACTTTAGGGTTATACGTAGACTTCAGCAAAGCCTTTGATAGGGTCAACCAGAAATTGCTGCTGATAAAGCTGGAAAAATATGGCTTCCGAGGAATAACACTTGAACTTATCTGATCTTATTTAGAAAGCCGACGTCAGTTTGCTGAAATTAATGAGAACAGATCGCAGATAAAATCTTTGAGAGCGGGTGTGCCCCAAGGTAGCATTCTTGGCCTGATACTTTTCCTGTATTACATTAGTGATATTGTACAAGTGAGCGATATGTGTAAATTTGTGACATATGCAGATGATTGCTCTGTTTTCTTTACAGGTAAAGATTTAAAAGAAATAACACCTATAGCAAGCTCCGTTTGTTATGGACTTCGAGCATGGTCTAAGGCAAACGGCCTCATCCTCAATGAAACCAAAACAAAATGCGTTGTTTTTCATGCTCTGGGAAGTTCTACTACATTGCCAGATAATATTGTGTGGGGTCTGTATAAAATTAACATTACGTCATCCATAAAAACCCTAGGCATAATACTCACAGAGCATATGTCCTGGAATGAACACGTTAGTCATATTTGCTCAAAGGTATGAAAAGTTGTAGGTGTGTTAAATTGCAATTGAAGTGCATTACCTTTTCAAGTTAAGCGTCTCATTTATCATGCTCTTCTCCATCCACACCTCAGTTACTGTTCACTTATATAGGGTAACACTACAGCGCAAAATATTCAAATGCTGGAAATACTTCATGAGAAAGCAATTCGGGTGATAGCGAACGTTTGTTTTTTCGAGCATACGCAAGAGCTTTTCCAACAAAACAGAATAATCAGAGCCCGTGACATATATAAATTCAAAACATTACTAAGCTATAGAAATACTATGCTGGGAAAACTCGATTCATTCCTAGCCCCGGCAACTCTACAACAAAATAGAAGTGCATATTCATATCGTCACCAGGCACCATGGCAGATCCCTTTTTCACATACTAAATATGGCTGCCAATGCCTTAAACATACACTACCTTCCCTACTTAACTATTTTAACCAACATGTTGATGTGTTATCTCTAAACATAACTAAAATATTGGATTTGTTCTTATAGATGTGTATTGTCAACTGCTCCAACAGTTCCGTAGAACTTGTCATATATTCTCATTTTGTTTATACGTTCACACTAGTAACTACTATTCCTAGAATCCAGGTTTCCACTGCAGTGATTGTGCCCGAACCACGTGGCAGGGTTTCGTGTCGTGAACTGGATGCTGCAAAGGGCGTCTTCACGTTTGTTAAAATTTAAGGATGTGACGACGCCCTGGGCTACATTGCCGAGATGTCTGTCGCGAAAGCAGCAGCCTATATGCAGATTTTTCTTTTTTATGTTTTTTTAACATAGATGCACATATATATTTGCAAGTATGTAAAATAATTTCTAAAAAAAAAGAACGTTTCCTGATGGTAACTTGTGTTTATTGTAAACTTCTGTGAAATTTGTTATATCTATATATGTATGTGTGTGTATGTATATGTGTATATATGTATACATATATTGTTTTTGCATTCTTATTTATTTATTTATTTTACAATACTGCAGGCCATCGTCGGGCCCATGCAGGAGTGGTTACAACATGGAATACAGTACAAAAAAAAGAATAAACTTAAACTAGTGTATCCAAAACAAAGAGCATTAGCACACACAAAAATGAACATACTCAATAAATATATACACTGTTTAAATGAGCCGTCCGGGAAGCAGGCTAAACAGCGTTTACCATAAGAATGCATCTACAGAGGCTGCATATGAAATACAGGCAATATCACCATTCGAATTCCAGATTCTCAATACTGTCAATAATTGCGTTGGCAGATGGGCAATTTACGGCTCTAGAGGGTACTATGTTCCAATGGGAAATGGCGTGTGGGAATAAAGAGTACTTGCGAGTGTTATTATGGCTGGGATGGTGTCGTATTGATTTATTATGGTTGGTTCAGGCAGAAAGTCTGAATGGCGCTTGAATGTATGTTGCTTGTGGTACTCAATAGGAGCCGTGATAAAGTAAGCATAGAAATTTTAATCTGGAAATCATTCTACGTTGAGCCAGTGATTGAACGTTAGCCTTGACGCGCAGGTTTGTAATGCTCGTTTGACGTGAATATTGTGAATATATAAATCTCAATGCTAAGTTCTGTATGCGTTCTAGTTTCTCGGTTAAATACTTCTGGTGTGGGGCCCAAATAATGTCAGCATACTCTAAAGAGGGTCTAATGAGGGTTCTGTGTGCATTTAACACTAGGAGGTGTGTTTCTAACTTTTCTTCTCAAGAAATGTAGTTTACCTAGGGCCTTGTCATACACATTATTTATATGAGTTTCCCAATCTAATTTCATTGTAGGAGTGACCCCGAGATATGTGACCTCCTCGTATTTTCTTAGTGATATATTGTTTATTGTGTATGTAAACTGAAGCGCATTTTTCTTGTGAGTGAAGGAGATACTGGTAGTTCTTGATGCATTCAGTTTCATCCCCCTGTAAGGGGGGTTTATTCGGCTCGTAGAGCAGCAGCGACAAACTCAGCACCAGCAGGTAGGGCGCAGCCAGCGAACGAACTGGGTACGTGCCACGCGGTGGCAACGGGGCTTTTCAGCCTGCCGATCTTCTTCGTCACAATCACCCCCGGAATTGAAGAGTAGCCATCCTGGCGACCTAGGAAGAGGTGGGCGGATCGTAATACTGCTTCAGCCGGTCAATGTGCACAGTCTCTCGCCCCCGACGACGCAGATCGGAAGATGGCGATACGGGTTCGACCACGTAGTTCATTGGTGATGTTTGTGCAACTACGCAGTAGGGCCCGTGGTACTTCGGGAGGAGCTTGGACGAAAAGCCAGGAGCAGCAACAGGCGGGACCCAAAGCCACACGAGTGAGTCGACGGGGAAGGGGTGAGGGGGAGGATTGAGGTCATGGCATTCTTTTTGGCGGCACTGTTGAGCAGACGTCAACGAACGGGCTAGTTGGTGGCATTTCTCGGCGTGCTGAGCAACCGTAGAAACAGGTGAGCATTCAGCAGGGTCCGGCCGGTACGGGAGAACCGTATCAATGGTGCTGGAGGGATGGCGGCCGGCCGTAAAGCAGAAAAAATGGTGAGAATCCGGTGGTGGCTTGAGAGGCAGTGTTATATGCGTAAGTGACGAACGGAAGTACAAGGTCCCAGTTGGAGTGGTCAGATGCAACATAAATTGATAGCATGTCACCAAGAGTTCTGTTGAATCGTTCTGTTAAGCCATTGGTCTGTGGATGATAAGCAGTAGTAGTGCGGTGAATAATTTGGCATTCAGATAAGAGTGACTGCAGGACATCTGAGAGGAATACGCAGCCCCGATCGCTCAACAGTTCACATGGTGTGCCATGGCAGAGAACGAAGTTGTTTATAATGAACGAGGCGATGTTTTTTGCTGATGCGGCAGGCAAGGCGGCGGTTTCAGCATACCGTGTCAAATGATCTACGGCGACAACAATCCATCAGTTGCCCGCGCCAGTAGATGGAAGAGGCCCATAGATATCAATGCCGACACGGTCAAATGGCTGAGCTGGGCAGGGAAGTGGTTGGAGAGATGCGGTGGAGAGATGCGGGACACATTGGCATTGCTGGCAGGCAATGCAGGAGCGTAAATATTTGTGGACGAAGGTGTACATCCCTCGCTAATAATATTGTAGGCAAAGCCGTGTGCAAGTTTTTGACACTCCGCCGTGACCACACTGTGGGTCAGAATGAAAAGCGGAGCAGAACTCTTGTCGTAGGTGGCGAGGTACTACTAAAAGCCATTTGCGGCCGTCATTGTGGTAGTTGCGGCGGTATAAAAGTCCATCCCGGATTGTGAAATGCTGCACCTGTCGGCGTAGCGCTCGAGGTGCCGAAGTTGCCGGAGGATTTGACAAAAAGTCGAACACCATGACGATCCATGGGTCTTTTTGTTGCTCCGATGCCATGTCCAGGATGTCAAGTGGTGAGATGTCATGTCTGTCGGTAGAACTGCTGCTGTCTGAAGTCACTGGGGAGCGCGAGAGGGCATCGGCGTCAGCGTGTTTGCGTCCAGAGCGATAAACGACACGGATATCATATTCCTGGATTTGGAGGGCCCACCAAGCGAGGCGGCCCGATGGGTCTTTTAGGTTGGACAACCAGCTAAGAGTGTGATAATCCGTCACCACATCAAAGCATCGACCGTAGACATATGGACGAAATTTTTGAAGAGCCCATACGATAGCCAGGCACTCTTTTTCTGTTACTGAGGAATTGGCCTCAGGTTTCGTGAGGGCACGACTGGCATAGGTGACTACGTATTCGGCATTAGTGTTCTTGCGTTGTGCGAGCACGGCACCAAGGCCGACACCACTGGCGTCAGTGTCAAGTTCTGTAGGTGCGCTGGGATCAAAATGCCACAAGATTGGCGGAGATGTGAGTAGGTGATTGTGACGAAGAAGATCGGCAGGCTGAAAAGCCCCGTTGCCATCGCGTGGCACGTACCCAGCACCTCCACCAATTGTAAAGGGGGTTTATTCGGCTCGTAGAGCAGCAGCGACAAACTCAGCACCAGCAGGTAGGGCGCAGCCAGCGAACAAACTGGGTACGTGCCATGCGATGGCAACGGGACTTTTCAGCCTGCCGATCTTCTTCGTCACACCACAAATGTTGCACCAATTTTGTACAGCAGCTAATGAATCATTTAGTTTTACCTGATCCTCTCTGGTATTTGTAGCCAGGCCAGCAGCTGGGCGAACAACAACTTTATTGCGGTTGCGCAAGTTACATATATAGTGAGGCCTACGTGACATAACAGATCACGGGATCACTGGTGCGTCCCCAAATTCACAGTTCTTCGCTAACACACGCAGTTCTGTTAGCCACTCGTTAAACATCTCGCCTTCTTTTTGGTTCCTTGAACCGAAACGGAATTCTTGGAATGTTAAGTTCGTTGCAGGCTTGTAATGATCCTCAAATTTCTTAATCAGAACTTCAACGTCATTCCTGTCTTCCGCTTCATCGAACTTGAAGGTACTATACGACTTCCTAGCCTCTTCGCCTATGGTAACTAGCAATGTGGCTGCTTGAACGTCTTTTGGCTGCTTGTTCAATTGCGTAACAATGGAAAACAGCAGAAACTCACTTTTCCAAGTTTTCCAGGCAATCCAAGGGTCGTGCGACGGATCCATAGGCTTCGGGGGCGGTAGTAGCGCGGACGCCATCGACATATTGGCTGGGTTTCGCTGCCACCGCTGCTACCATGTAGCCAGGCCAGCAGTTGGGTGAGCAACAACCTTATTGCGGTTGCGCAAGTTACATATATAGTGAAGCCTACGTGACGTAACAGATCACGGGATTACTGGTGCACCGTGACGACTGCAGATTCAGCCGTGCTACAGTATTCACTGTTGTGTACACTACGCGTTAATCGGCCAATAGGCGCATTTGAATAGGCGGCTGAACGCATGAACGAATATCATTGATGTAGATCAGAAATAGGAGGGGCGCAAGAACCGAGCGTTGCGGAACACCAGAAAAAAAACGTTGATGTAATCAGATGTAATATCATCCACAGCTACGCATTGCTTTCGGTTTTCGAGATAGTTCTTGATCCACGATACTGTTTTCTCATGTACACCAATGGCAATTAGTTTAGTAATAAGATCTGGATGAGGAATAACATCAAAGGCCTTTGAAATATCTTAGAAAATGGCATCTATTTGGCTTCTGTTATTTATTGATGTAGCTACATCATGGGTTAACTCAGCTGAGTAATAGTACTTAGACTTGAACAGAATCCATGTTGCCGGCTGTATTGTAGGTTATTATTCTCCAAGTGCAATATTATGGCCTTATAAATAATATGTTCGAACAATTTACTGGATGTACATGTTAATGAAACAGGTCTATAGTTACGTCGAGTTTAGAGCCAGATTTGTGCACAGGTATTACTTTGGCCCTTCGCCAGTCATCAGGTATCACTGAAGTTTCCAAAGATCGCCTGTAAATTACGTGTAAGTATTTTGACGTCCAAACTGCATGTTTTTGCAAAAAAGCATTTGATATAAGATCAGAGCCACAGGGATTCTTTACATCCAGTTTTTGTAAGAGTAAAAAAATTCCTTGTAGGTCAATATCTATTTCAGGCATTGGATTCTCGAACTGATACTGTGGAGAGGGACCGTTAAAGGTAGTTCTGTTAAATACAGATTGAAAAAATTCATTAAATTTGCTTGCTATGACGTCAGGCTGAACAACTGTCTCGTTCAAAACAGTAATCTGCGATACGGTGTGCCGCTCCCTCGATAGGTAGCGCCAGAATTTTTGTGGTTTATTCGTCAGGTAAGAAGGCAGAGTAACAGTGAAAAAACGCTCCTTGGCCATATGGATCTTATATTGTAGTAAGCGTATGAGATCTTGAAGGTCACGTGTGGTTTTCTTTCTGCGCTTCCTCTTAATTTTTCGTTTTAAATATATTACTTCGCGCGATACCCAAGGATGTTCTCTGTTCACTCGTTTCTTTCTGGAGGGAATGTAGTTTTCTTCACAAAAGTGCACAATACGCTTAAAACATAACCATAATTAATTTACGTCATGAAGTAATGAAAACTGCAGAAAGCAGGCGTTTAAATATTCTGAGATAGCATTGTCATCCGCTCTTGAGTAATCCCTGATAACAGCAATCGACGGCTTAACGCGTTCACGGTTTCCTAAAATTGGACAGGAGAATACAATCATTTTATGGTCCGAAATGCTATTTTCAACGTTTAATGTGTTATTTTGAAATAGACTGCTTACGAACATCAGATTAAGCACAGAACATGATGGACCAGCTATTCTAGTCGGTTCGGAAACTAGCTGGTCTAGAGAAAAGGTAAATGACATGAACAACAGAGATTCAGCACTTTTTGCGTCACAGCTGTTGTGCGAAAGATTAGACCAGTTGATTCCTGGTAAATTGAAATCACCTGTGATGATAATATTGGAACGTGAATTAGTGTGTTGTGCAATGTAATTGTGCATAACGTCTAGGTATACAGGGGGCGCATTCGGAGGTCGATATAGGCCACCCAGAAATATGCTTTTTCCATTAAATGTAAGTTTACACCATACGCTTTCATGGTCAGGTATGCTGTTTAAAACTGTGAATTTTATGTTAGATTTAATTGCGACAGCAACACCTCCCCCCCGCGATTCTCTGTCTTTCCGTATGAGCCGATAAGGCGGAAACACTTCGGAATCCTGGACGCTTTCGTGAAGCCAGGTTTCCGTGATGACTATAACGTGTGGGTGATGGGCTGCAACTATGCTTTCAGGTAGGCTGAAGTTATTGACTACGCTGCGCGCATTCAGTGATAACACTCTGATACATTTCGTACATTGTTGTCACGTGCAATCGCGAGCTGCTGAGCCAGCATGTGCAGAAGTTATCGGTTTAGATAGTTTAATTCTTCTGTCCTCACACTCATTCCATATGAAGGTTTTGCCATTTATTTTTAGTTTATCAAATGCCAGAGATACCTTTGCCCCTTTCGCCTTGTCACTTACTGCAGAACGCCATAATTTAGCAAGTGTGTCGCATACTTTCTTTGAGAAATCTTCGGATATTGAAATCTGGGTGTTTTTCAGCTTGAAGCAGCTTGATAATATTTTGTTTTTCTCAGCGAAGTTGAATAGCCTGATAATAACAGGGCGTGTCCTTTGGCTTTGCTTTGTACCAATTTTGTGAAGTCGTTCTATTGAGTTAACTTCTATTCCTAGGATCTTCCTAAATATACCGTCTCGCACTTCTTCTTCAAGTGTTTTAACATCTTCAGCAGAGCTCTCTCTTAATCCATAAATTACTAGGTTATTCCGCCTACTTCTACTTTCTAGATCATCGACCTTCGATGCCAGAAATTCTACTTGCGTCATGGTAGATTTACAAGATTCCTCGCAGTGTACTATCTTGTCTTCGCATTCTTTCCATAATCCCCTTTCATTCTCAATAACTGTCATTCTTTCTTGCAAATCTGCAACTATTGTCTCCACGTGCTTGATATTTGAAGACAGTTGTTTCAGTGTTTTGTTCGTTTCCTTTTGTTCTCTTAGAATGCGTTTCATTAGTTCCCGCTGCGAACATTCATCTGAATCAGAGCCAGGACCTGGATTTTGTTCAACGTCTCCGAATGTTAGTAACATTAAGCAGACAACATTAAAACAATCTTGCAAAATAGCAACACAGCATTGTGGACTTGGGAGCACCATTAACGTTACGTCATTGTCTCTAGTTGAAGAGACTAAATGCTGGTCACTAACCTGCGCGATCAGAAAAAATTCGATCAGCATCCGTACTCGTTCAGTGCTTCCAAGTCCACTGAAGGTAACGTCGAAAAGGCTGCTGCTTTTATCCGGGTGCCATGGTGTCTCTGTCGACGTCACCGTGCTGGTCAGGTGGTCCCAGTGCAGTGCACGTGGTACAGCTTCCTGCGACTTGTTTCGTCCGATGAAGCCAGCAGGGCAGACAGCCAGAGGTAGCAGTAGATAGGCCTGATGCAGCGCATGCTCAGACCCTGCGTCGACGAATCCAGTCCTCGACAGCACGATCTGTGCGATCAGAAAAAATTTGATCAGCATCCACGCTCGTTTGGTGCTTCCAAGTCCACTATGATATATGCAACTGAGCCTGTGTTAAATAATAATATGCAAAATAACAGATTATAATTGTATACTGGGAGTCATTTGACACAACTGTATTACAACTAGTTTCCATGTAATAACATGAAAATTTCTATATGTATTTGCGCTTAAAAACTCTTATATCCACACTTTATCCGTAATTGTATTGCTACACGAGCTGCTTCCGTGCCTGTCTGGGAGACCGGAACTTTGTCAAGCCGAAGAGAATTCGGCTTTTTTTCCGGCTCTCCCTTTTTCACCTTGTATCCAGTGGTGAAAATAAAAATTATGATGATGATGATGATGTAGCAGAATATGTTCACAGAAGTGAAATGCCACTGTACTGAATTTTGTTAAACTGAAAGGCATTTGCATTGGGTTGAATGGCGTTTCGATGGGGGATATAAAAAAGTTCGTACAGCTGAATAATTTGTTCAAGTGACGTTCAAGTGGTAGTTTACTGTATATTGGTTTTCTTGGATAAAAAATTTGGTTGGAAACAGTGCCTTGTATGTCCTCATTTTTTCTTAAACATTGCTCGATGAACAAGAGGTGCAAAAAGACACCTTTCTATTTTGTCTCTTCTGACCTAACTGGCATTTGGCAAATACCTCTTGCGTGCGGGAGAAAGTAAGGAGGGGGAGGGGGGGGGTTATATTGGAAAAAGTTTGGCAGTGTTTGGCTCCTCCTGGGGTGGTGTTAGAGGTGTGTATGAACCACTGCTTAGATAAATCGAACTCAGTACCTTTTTCTCAGTACAAGCATTCGTGAATGTTAACTTGTTATTCCAGTAGTTTAAAAATGCCTGCATAGGCCCTATATCACAATATGTCCCAAGCCTCCTTTTTTTTTTTTTATTTAAAAGGACTTGAAAGAATTCGAACTTCACTGTTAATGAAAAGAATGTTACAACTTTCAATAGCAAGGGATTGCTGTTATCAAGACTCCACAAAATGATGCAAAAAGAGCTGTTCTGCCATGAACAATTTTCAATATTGTAATTCTGAGAAGCGGTTATTAAGTTTTGAGGAGAAAGTTTGTTGAATGTATGTTCCAGCTTGTAAACCGCGCACAAACTATTTGAGGGCGGTAAGATTTTTTATTGTTTAATATCAAGAGTTGACGAACAGCCACAGTTCAGCAATGTCGTGTTTTCTCATTTTGAAGAGCAAAAATTATTTCAACATATCTGAGCTATCAACCCTACAATAGTCATGACATTAGCCATTAATCAAGTGGGGGACCAAGATTACAATTTTTATCCTGTGGACATTTAGTTGGTCTAATAGGGCGATGGTTCATCTCAATATCCCCGCTCACCAGAGGGCTACAGGATTGGGACACCACCTGGGCATATGTAGGAATAAAATTAAGGCACCGACTATGTGGGCAATGAAGCTATGAAGCAATGAAGGGATGGTCAGAACATATGCAGTAAGCATTATCATGGTACCACACCTATTGGTGCTGCTGCTGCCTTGCCCGCTGAAGAGGGGCAATCCAATGGTGATTTTTGAAGACAGTGCCATCGACATCATGATGATTGAAAAGTCTGAAATGGTATCATTGTGTACATTATTCACATAGCCCAGTGGGTCACTGGACAAATTATGACTGTTTCCCAAACAGAAGATAAATCAGTCCATGCTTGCATGGAGGAAAAATTGCACAAGCTTAGCAAGAGTCAATGACACGAATGCAGGAAAGTGAAACACTGTGGCAACAACAAGGCAAAGAAAAAGAACTGCACGAAGCACAGAGATCTAAGCATCGTGCCAGTGCTGCTAGAGGATTGCTCACTCAATATGAAAGTTCAGTTCCAATCATGCATACTACCTCTTGGTTTAGCTTAAGGATTGCTTACCTCAACAAAATAATGCCTCTTGTCACTCTCAGTTGTCCCCATGAGTTTAAAGCAGTCTTTCACAACCTAGGCTGAGAACACTCCCAAGAAATGTTGTATCCTGTACACAAGCCAGGCAAGTTCCTGTAATATTTGAAGGATCCACATCTCACAGTATAACACAAGGTTGTGAAGAAGACAAAGGCATATTGAAATGAGCATGACAGCTCAATGCCTACTGGCAAAGGCTTTGCAAAATTTTTACAGCAATAATGCATTGTGGTGCCTCAGAACCACTGGGATTAGCAAGATTCCACTGTAACTGGAATGAGAAAATACTGCGTTCTAATTGACTTACAGTGCGGTGTTAAGCACGACAGCAGCACTGCATTAAAGCATCAATGTTCTAATCGATTTTCCTCAAACATGTTATGGTACGACTTTTAGTGACTAAGCAGCATTTGTACAAAGGCACCAAGCTGGTTTGCTTCAAGAAGTGTCTTCTGATCTATACTTTGAGCAAAAATGTTGCACTTATTGCTGGTTCTTTGGCATGCAAGTCTTAAAAAAAATGGGATTAGCATGCATCTTACTCAGTAACAGAAACTTAGCAAGTGGACCTACTTGGCTTGGACCTTCAGGGTTACAGATACATGGGCATTGACATGTACAGTCAAAGACATAAGAAAGTGCCTGGGACCTCCAAAATCGTTCGTAATACTGGTCACTTCGTTGTAAAGATTGTACACCACACCGCCGCTAACAATTGAGCAGGCTGGACATGTTAAAGAAGAGAGAACCCTTATTCTATGAATTAAGGGGCACTTAGTGAAATAGGTCACTAGTATTTTTGTTTATAGTTTGTGTGGCTGAATGTGCGACTAACATGTCACTAACCTTGCTCAAGTTTAATGTTATTGACGCATGCGCAGCAGGAGTTGAACGACAATGACTCGCCTTTCTTCTTTTACTCTCTTTATGCCCATTGCAAATTGTATATATTTGTGCACACTTCAATAAAGGTGTTGTCGGCAGTCAGCGCTCGTTCTGTGTCCTTCCTTGTCCGTGTATTTTGGTGCTGTTTTAAATATGAAACATCTTCAGTGGCTTTCTTGATGACCGACGCCGGAGTTCTACGGCAGACATCCGTTATCCTTGCCTTGAACTAATCTGACTCTATCTCAATTACGTAAGCAAGATCATTCACATAAATAACCCCAAAGAAAGAAATCGAGTGGAGAGAGGTCACATGACCTAGCGGGCCAATTCACAGGCCTGTGCCTTCCAATCTATTGCGCATTGAAAGTCGCATCCAACCAGTTTCGTGCTTGGCTGCTGCTGTGTGCGGGTGCCCTATCTTGCTGATACCACAGAAGCAGAAGAGGTGACAGTGGGACTTCACAGAGAAACTCATCCACCACTCCTTCAAGGATTTTGTTGATGTAACACTGTCCAGTGAGTATGTGATCAAAGAAGATGGGACCGATTATAGCACCAGCATAAATTCTGAATCACAATTTGGGCAACTACTGGTACTGGTGCCTATTGCACTTCACACAGCGTGCATTGGAGTCCCTCCACTAGTGCGCATTATGCAAATGTACCTAGGCGTTTCGGCGAAAATTGGCTTCATCTGTGCACATGATGTTGCTCAAAAGGTATGATGACTTATGGGCTTTTGCGAGAGATTTAAACGATTCTACGGGTCCCTATCTTCCAAGCATTGTTGCTGGTTAAGGTGGGACGGGTGAAAGGCTGTCATTTAGAATTCTCCAAACTGACTTGGAAATTGGTACCTGGGCGGCCACGTTCCGCATGCTAGCATGAGGATTTGAGGCCATAAATGCTAGAACATCCCTGCGTAGGCTAGGACTCAAACGTGGAGTCTTCAGCCGGTTTGTTGAAGCTGCCGGTTTGTCTCAGGTTTTCACAACTTCCGATGATAGTCGATGCATTTGGTCTACCGCCACACTTCCATTAGTGATATACATATTTGCAGTCTTCCTCTTGTTGCCATTTGCAGATGCCAAGGCGAGGATCATGCTTACTGGGTGCTCATTAGAGAAACACATGGCAAATGGGATGGAACAAAACGTACCTTTAAATCTTTGCACTGACGTCAATTCACTTTTGTGGTGACAGGTACTGCAGCAAAAAAAAAAAAAAAAAAAAAATCCGTGCACTTTATCTACGCTAAAACAACAGCTATCACAACTTTTTTCCAGGTAACACCAAACGAGACGTGTTACTTCAGCAGGGATGCGGCAGATGAGGCATTAGGTCGATCACAATATTTTTCTTTATTTCCTTTATTTCATCCTGGATTACTCAGAGGGAGCATGTTCGAGGGCGCTGCTTTATGATGCGAGTGGGAGCACAGTCATGTGGTATTCTCCATATTTCACAGGGTTTATTTATCTATCATCAAAAATTAGTACGCAATTAGTACGTCGCTGAAAATATCGCAGTTAGATGTCCCTTGGCTGTGCCTTTAGATGCCTCATTTATAATTTGATAATTAGGATAGTACATGTCGACTTAGATAATTAATTAAATGATCAAATTAAATCTGTAACGAAAAAATTACTAGCAGCTACTGCAATGTACTGTAAACAATATTCGCTAGGTTTTCTTCGAGTAAAGCATTGCTCTCTTTTTAAATCTTGGTGCATTATAATTAATTGGGACACTCTATATATTTACGTTTGCATGTAAGTGATGATGTTACCATCCGTAATAAATGTTGTAAGTTATTAGAAATGTTCTTTTTTTCATGAGTCGTTGACATTACTTACTGTAAAAAGAAGCAACACCGAGACACACAACATTCACGTGCATTTCATACGCCGTTGATAAAAGAGTCTGCTGACGGAGTCAGTGAAGTTTATAGGTTTCATTCATGATCAAAAAAGCACGCAAAACAATTTGAAGCGTCGTGAGCATACAACATATTCATTCTCTAGACATAGGCTATCCATACCGTTATAAATAATTCTTGATTGGCTGCCTCCATCTCTTTCAAAAATATTATAAACTTTGTCCTGTGTGTATATTTAAATATATTGCATATGTGCATGGTGTTTACAGTGGAAATTTAAAATAATGTTGAAGTGAGAAAGTATGGATAAGGCAGCCACCGCGAGTGCTTCTGATGGCCGTGTCCCCCTATTGTCAGGATTTGAAGAAATAAAGTGACCCGCCGTGGTTGCTTTGTGGCTATGGTGTTAAGCTCAAGATCGCGAGATCTTGAGCTTAACAGCCATGTTATCTCGTGTTAAGCTCGAGATAATATGGCTGCTAAGCTCGATATCGCCACATCTAATCCCGGCCACGACGGCCGCATTTCGATGGGGGCGAAATGTGAAAACACCAATGTACTTAGATTTATGTACATGTTAAAGAGCCCCCCGTGGTCCAAGTTTCCGGAGTCCCCCACTACGCGGTGCCTCACAATGAGATCGTGGTTTCGGCAAATAAAACCGCATAATTTAACATTCTTTTTTGCAGAAATAATCGAAAATATTAATTAAAAGCCGTTCAAGTCTGTGCCAACAAGGATGCAGTAAGCTATTAGCCTCAGTAAAATTTCAAGGGAAAAAGTCGAGGAAAGTGAAAAGAAACCTCAAATGATGTGGGTGACAAAGCACTGGTATTGGCACTTTAGGTGTGTGTGTGGGGGGGAAGGGGGAGGGAGGCTTCGGCTTCGCCTAGAGTGGGGGGCTCAGCCCCCCCCTCCCCCGGGAAATCTCCGGAGGGGGCTCGGGCCCCAGAGCCCCCCACATAGTCTCCGCCTATGCTGCTATGTTAATATGGATGGTATTATATGTGCATTTCTCAAGTGAATAAATTAAACAAAGTACAAGTAGTTCATTTTCAGGGGAAGCAACACTGAAGCAATCAATTTTGCGTCCTTCCATTTTAAGGTGAAAGCCTTAGATGCCTATGCTTCAAGGTCTCATTGTGAGGTACAGAAAATATCATGTGACCCAAGGAAGGCCAGAAGCGAACGAAAACATGTCCAGCCATGTATAAGACATGATTAATGATTATCGAAGTTATCACTATGTGGTACCTGTTTCCAAGTTCCTGTGATGATGTCAAAGGTTATTTCAGATGCACTGCTTCATCACTATCATTATATACAGTTCTTTCATATGTGAATGCATTGCTTGTAGAAGACAGGTAGGTAGAACCATAACGCAGAATGGACCATTTGTTAAAGAATTGGTTTTCTTCAAATGACGATCCATCTAGTATAAGATTTTTATAATGAGTGGGACATTGCACCAAACTGGTAGCCCATGACGGTGAGGTGCTCATTGTTACCAACCTTCTAGTAAAAAAAATATACTTTCAAAGAACTACCAAGAAAAGAAATGTATAGATATTGTTTTATGATGGCCCTTGAGAGTGCGCTTTATGCTTGAGAGGGTGAATGTTGCAAGTTTACAGAGATGCTGAGTGCATAGTTGAATCATAGCGTCCGTAATTATGTATGTTGATGCTAGTTTTTCATGACAGATATACAATGGAGCAAAAGTGCTTAATAGCTAGTGCTGTGGGTAGCTGAACAGTGAGAGAGAGAGAGAAGGGAAGACGGAAAGGCAGGGAGGTTAACCAGACTGAGTCCAGTTTGCTACCCTACATGTGGGGAGGGGAATGGGGAGTGAAAGAGAGAGAACTTAGGTGTAGGATGTCTATAGTCGGGCACTCAAGTCTGTTCAGCGCTTTTTCACTGAACAGTGAAATGCACATTATTGCAAGGACCTGAACTTTAATCAAAGTGGTGACAATAGTGGTCAAAGTTTTCTTATTATTTGTACCAATGCAATGTGAAGTTGGGGATCACGATCCTGGCAACGAAAAATGAAAATTAATATGACAGCGGCCATTGTCAGCTTAAAGAACTGGGTGGACAGACAGACATGGGAAACCAGCACTTAAGTGGTGTCGGAGCAAAGCTGGAACTTATGGCTGAGCCAAATAACTTATAAGGGCTGTGGCGCACACGATAGCTGCGCGCGGGTATGATATACTAGAAATTATCAAGCAGTATCTGCCACATGGTGTTAGCACATGCTGCCTGCACTGATAGATCTCCCACCGAGCTCCTACATCTATACGAATACACAGCTACAAAATACATGCCGAGATGCAGGATCCGTCCAGTAAAGAGAACAAATTCACCAGTCGCTTAATATGACATTGACCGACACCTACAGAAGTCGCTTAATCATTTAAATAATTAGGTGAGAATGACTTGGTTCGACAGGCAAGGTTCTGACTGGTGTTGTATAAGTATAAGTCGCAGGTCGCTTTTTAAGTCGCGACGATAGATTGGATTTTTTACAAGCACTGCTCCAGGAGGGCACATGCAACCGGAGGCCTCAGGAGAGGACCTGAGGTTATAATAAAGCAGGCGGCGCAGGATCCCCAGGGCACCCAAGGGGTAGTGGGGAGATCAAAGCTGGAAGCAGGATAGCCCGTAGATTGGAGTGGCGGAGGCCTAAGCGTGCTGGACTTAAAATAAATATTATTACGTCCAGCCGCCAACTTGTGACGCCAAGACTTCTGCAACAGCAGTCAGAAGTTTGCCGTTTGACATACTAAGGCAGCAGCGGAAGCGGACGAAGACACAGAAACGTGAAAAAAAGGACCCCACGCTACAAGTTAGTAGTATTTTAAAGTTTAAATTATGGCAATTGAATAACGCGCAACTGAGCCCTCTCGAAGCGTTCGACGCATGGAAAAATTCGCGAGGACGGTAAGATACCAGTGTGACAGAGGCACAAGCAAGGAACGAAAACGCGCACACAGGGCAAACTGTAAAGATGCTATATATTTTGCTATATATGTAATATATGCTATATCTATCAAGTGACTAGTGCCATGCTCTAATCTTCAAAGGTCGCAATGCTTTCGCAATGAAATTGTTGACAGTGTGCGCTGTGTGTGTATCTTGTGTTCTGGCTCACCGCTGATCGCGGTCACGCCCGATCCTGATCGAATTTCGCGGTCGTGATTGCCTCCTTTGGACAAAATGAGCGAGAGACCCAATCACAGTCGAGAATTTCGATCCGGATCGGTGCCGATCGCGATCAGAAGTATACGTGTGACACTGGTAGTGACAGGGCAACGCCATATCATACTCGCCTTCACGGGAGACCACTGACCAAACGACAACAATCGTTCGCGCCAGTGCACTGTGCCAGCAACACCCAAGGAGACGCACGAGGAAAACTTGTACACGACGCACGGATCGCCAGCCGACACATGGCAAAATGCCTCCACGCCAAGGCACGCCTAGGGACAGAACGAGCAAAGAAACTGCTCCGCCGTGGTACCTAGGTAAAGGGAGAAATTTAAGGCGCAAACGCCCCCAGAATTTCTCTCTCGCACCCGCTGAAACGACTGGCCAATCCCGTGAACTGGCGATTCCGCAAATGACCGTCTCGTTTGAGAGGTTCCCGATTTTAATGCATGGGCCCTATGGGTAGCTTGTCCTCTAGAGTCAGTATAGTAACTCTATGCCCATACAGGAAAGGTGGAACCATCTTTGTTATTAATCAAATTTCAAGGTCGCCGCGGTACAGTGTTTACCTTCCTGATTCTCTACGCAAACCGCGCGCAGAAGGCAGTCTTTGCTATCAGTAGAGGAGATAGCAGGGGGGGGGGGGGGGGGTTGACCCTGCAACCCTACGCAACCTGTATCTGGCCGCGACCTGTATCTTTCTCACTGTTCCTTATTCTTTTGCAGCATCTTTCTTTCCAACAGGAACAATTCAGTTTAGATTGACCCGAAGCTGACCGAGTGTCTCTGAAGCATGTATCGCGGCCAGAAAAGAGAAAACTGCAAGATATCAAATTACGGCAGCTCTACGAAGGACACACACATGTACAGATGAGAGAAAGATAGACGCTCACTGATGTTGTGCAATATACTCGACGCGAAAGCATCGCCGGTTCAAGTCAACGCCACTCATTTCCTTTGTTCTCCTTTCGCGCTTCGAAAGCACCACACGCATATCCGGGTGCTCGTCTCCCGGATCTTAGGAATGCCGGCGGCCTCATTTGGTGTATGCGCGTTTACTGGTGCTGCGTATCGTCTGCTAAGGAAAATTTGGGGACAATATGAAATATGTAAAGCAGTGCTTACCAAGCTTGAGACAGTGTTCGGCAGTGCGATGCGAAAGCGGCTCGGTCTAACAGAACGACCCCATGTAGAGCGGCTGCAGACGAAATATAGCAGACAACGCCGAAAACCGCTTTTACGTCGTGCTGGCACCTGGTGTAGGATAAGCAAAATAAAACAATAACCGAAATTCTTTAACAAATTTAAATTTAATATAATAGTAATATAAGCTTTCATTTTATGCTAGTACTTATATCTGATCCTTGTAGTATGACTATGTATGACTTAATCTTAGAGGTATATATACACTTTAAGTACCAGATGTACTAGACCACGACCTACTGAACTCCAGACCTGCACAGATCTCCCTCCTCCAGCACGCCTGGTCTAGTTCGCCCCTTTCGCCGCTAGGGAAAGAACGTACGAGCGGAGTGGCGCTAGCTATAACCTGTTCGCTGTCGTCTGCTTCTGCGATCTGTTCAGCGCTTGTCTTGCCATTTCGGCAGGCACAAAGCTCTTGTATTGGCGGTAAACAAATAAATTCACAAATATACAAAAGAAAACATATTTGCGAATGCTTTGCGTTTGAATAGTGAAACTAGAAGAGGATGAGCGGTGCAAGAAATGTAAACAACGAGCATAGGTGGCCGCTGCAATGCTAGATCAACGGCATAAATTTCCCTTTCCTAGCCTCCTTAAGAGACTGGAAAAATTGTTTAAAAGGATTCATAGGATAATCTAGCTTTCTTTAGTTGATTACAGACAGCCTAATGTCGTAGACACATTAGGATTTACTGCTGTGTGCCGTAGTGAAAGGAAGATGATCTGTAAAAGCATAGTAAAAGTATTCACTAGTAAGTCCTCCGCCCGATATGTGCAATAGGCCGACCGATTCTGTTTCAAGGGAAGGTGAGCATATCTTGTTTTTAATATCGTTGGATGTCTAGCTCAGTAGAAAGCTTGCAAAATATTAAGCGATCCCATGTGCTTTAAAACGTGCTGCAGTGCAGGCCTTAAAAATCGTGTCACGGAACTCTTTTGAAACTGTAAAGCTAGCTTTCCTGCGTGGTACGGCAGCAGCATAACGGTGGTGCTTAAGACACGTACGCAGTGAAGCTGTGGTGTAATTCACTTTTTGAGCTCACGACGCATTCACGGACAACTTTTAAGAGCTAAAATGAGTGGTAATCGTTCTGTCGTCGAAAATTACGGTGGTTTCAAGTTTCTAAAGAGCGCAGAAGCAAATTTTACAACGTGTAGAATAAAACTGTTGTGTACTGTGGGAACTCTATACACAATGTGATTTATAATAATCTGCTTGAAAAAGGCAATAGGAGCGGCTATTTAACGCTTTTTTAGAGAGCAGCGGACTACACGCTCCGACATTTTTTAGGTTCGGGCAGTCAACTTTTGGAGCCAAGTGACCGATCAAAGCCTTGTAACATCACTGTCACTGTGTTAGCAAAAATCATCAACTAGGCAAGCAGTTCGTCACAACACAACAGCTGCCGTACTAATTACAACGCCGCACAGCCGCCCACCGCGTAGCAGACGAACAGGTTATAAAAGCGCCACCTACGGCCGTCGGTTGAACGAAAGTGGGCGCAAGCTGCTCCCATAGAAGCCGGATATCTGTGCAGGTCTGGAGTTCCAGTAGGTCGTGTACTACACTCTAAGAACAGTTTACACCCTTTGGCTTGCCCCTTCTGCCACACAAAAATAATCGTCATCTGCCTTGATGCGTTTCCTTTCTTTATCGCTGTGAGCCCGGAACTTTCCAGTAACGAACGGCACGCGCGTTATCAGCATAGAACAGTTCACACCCTTTGGAGTGCCTCTTCTGATAACGCGCGTGCCGTTTGTTACTGGAAAGTTCCGGGCTCACAGCGATAAAGAAAGGAAACGCATCAAGGCAGATGACGATTATTTTTGTGTGGCAGAAGGGGCAAGCCAAAGGGTGTAAACTGTTCTTAGAGTGTAGACATTGGTCAGATGGCTCTCCCGCTGAGGCGCCGCGCACATCATAATTGGATTTCTTAGTTCTTTTTGCGCATGCGCGAGGAGCAGTGGTCGCAAGCACTCTATGGTCGCAAGAGAGAAAGGTGGAGACTTTGGGTCACGACCATAGAGTTTGATATCGTCAGTAGGTCGTGGTCTAAGAACGTTGATTTATTTGCTAGTACACACATAGAGTTAGTAAGTTAGTAACTCTATGGTGGTACACCATGGGTACACTCATAGAGTTTCTCACTATATGTAGCGAGAAACTCTATGGGTACACTCTACCAAGACTCTACCTAATGTTCTAGAATGTGTTAGTACACTCTACCATGAAGCACTAGTCCTCTTTCAGCTACGTGTTTGTGCTCGCATTTCCGAGCACAGATTGGTGTGCACGTGGTGTTTGCACTAGGCTACAAACAAGTCAAGAAGTGGCTCCTTGTCGGCCATCATTACCAAACAAGCATGACTCTCGGTACAGTTCGCGATAGTCTGATAAAATGCATATTTTTCTGCGAATTCCATCCAACGGCTGGGCCGAAGATAATGTACCAAGTAGGTGCTTATTCTCTGCATTCTACTAAAATGCGTTATAGCCGCCTCGATCGGTGCAAACGTGTGCACTTTCGTTTCTGACGCACTGTGGTTTGCACGATAATCGCTTGCCACGTAGTTTGTAGTTTTGCACTACGAATCGCAGTTGTAACGTTGATGACTCACCGGTGTTGAGCTGTTTTCGCTTGCTCACCACAGGTTCCTGTGAACTACATCAGCGAAGAAACGTTCAGCGCCATCAGTGTCTACCTCATACCAAAGCCCGAACTTCAGCACAAGTTGATCACTGTGTAAGTGTGAGCGGTGCTCGATCGTGCGGTGGCCCTTGCTGATGGTAAAATTCTCGTCGAGGGAGTGTTGATTATGAATATACGTTGCCTCGCACACGCTGACGTCTTCTACGCGTGTCGTCGCATGCCGTTGCGCGTTGAGCGTATGTTATACGTTATGCACGCTACAATCGCTGGAGCGTTGTAACTTTGAGAAATAAGGAGACCGCAGGGCGGATTTGAGGGTGATAAAGAAGTGGAGTTGGGCTCGTGTGATGCGTGGAGCAGGTGCCCCGTGCTTTATAGAATAGCTGAATGAGTGTCAGGAAAACGGTAACGCAGTCCCTGGCATCTTATGATTATGGGAACGATAACATTAGCAAATTTGCAATCGTATAGAAATTGAGTTGGTGGCACAGGACAAAGTGACTGGAGGTAGCTCAGTGATAATGCTTTTGGCCTGTAGTGTACATACATAGCTTTATGATGGTGATAAACAACTCTCCTACATACTGACTATTAGCAATTTCTAATGTGAAAATTATTGAATTCCTATGTAAAGTATGTGTAGGCCCTTTAAGATAAGCCCTTTCTACCCCGTCACATATTATGAACTCTTTTTTTTTTTCTTTGTCGCAACCTTTCTAGGAACATGTGCGAAATGAAAGTGATCGGTTATCCAGTGGGGATTGACAGTGCCGAATACGACAGGAACAGGTTGATGTTTAACCTCTGCTTTGTCTGCGATGCCAAAATGCGTACCATCCAGTACGAGCCCATTGTGAGAAAGCTGGCAAACTACCTCACGACTCTCGAAGTAAGTTCAACAATGTGGTGCTACTAGACAACTATCTCCGCAAAGGTTTTTTGTACTAAACAATTGTGTGCTTGTTTCAATGTAGCAAGAGACAAACTTCATCCGCGATGAGACCAAGAAGTGCCAGCTGCCGGAGATCATGTCGAAAATCCTGCATGACTTGAACATCAAGCGGAGCTGCTCAATTCCTATAAGTACGCCTTTACTTACTGGACGGCTCATTTTTGGTGTGCTTCATTTTTTCACGTCATCGCTCAATGTACGAGTTTCCCCTCAAATTCTTTGGTAGTCAAAATGACCATGGCTTCAGCTGCTGCTGAAAAAGCTCTCAGAGTGAAACCGCCCTCCAGATTTTAGTTTCAGAATTTGGCAACTACATGGGGTCAGGAGCATGCTGATTGATGGCTATTGTCATACCAACTGATTAGCCCAGCTTACAACACAGGATTCACTGTCACTAGGCTTAGAAGCATCAAGGTCAAGCTGCAACTTCAGAAACTGGGGCTAGTCACTTAGTACACCTTTTTAGAGGTGAGCTAAAGAGATCGCCCATAGCAGTTTTTGATTACCAACATCAAAGGTACTGCAAAAATTGCAAAAACCGTCCCTCAGATATTTTTCAAAGTGCAAACAAGAAACAGAACAGCAAATTATGTTTTCATCTTTTTTATTTTTTGGAGAAACATTGGAATGAGCAGGATTGAATGAACACTCAAGGAAGGTCATTCACAGGGCAGGTGCTACTTCAACTGTTTAGTGCCTGTTCTGTGAATGACCTTCCTTTTGTGCCATGTTCCTTGTTTGTGCTTTGAAAAATATTTGTCAACTGTGTATCAACTAGGCCCACAGAAAGTTATTCTTACCCCAGATGGGAGGCTCTTGCTATCAAGAGTGCCTAACTTGACGTGGCATAACCTGTATACTTTCAGAACACTATGTTAGATTACCAACTTTGTCAGAATGCCCTACCTAATATAACCTGTACACATCAAGGACATTGTATTGGTATACTGCTGTTGTCAAAATTCCCAACCCAATGTTAGCTGTATATTTCTAGAACACTGCATAAGTGTACTGCTGCCATGCCTCACCTAACCTGTATACTTCTAGAACACTGCATCAGCCTACTGCTGTAGTCAGGATGCCCCACCTAACATAACCTGTATACTTGCAGAGCACTGTATCAGCGTAGTGCTATTAGGGTACCCTACCTAACCTACATAACCTGTATAGTTCCTAAACACTGTATCAGCATACTGGCATTATCAGAATGCCCTACCTAATGTAACCTGTACACATCAAGGACATTGTATCTTCTCGCTGCTGTTGTCAGGATGCCCTAGTTGAACCTTTAAGGACGGAAGACGAGCTCAGCTCATCATGTGCAAACTTGCAAAAAAATGAACTACAAGGTCAGCTTGTCCACCACTTTTTCACTTTTCATGCAGTGAAGACTATTCGAGCTTCTCTGTAGCTCCACTCTTCTTTCAGATGACATGCTTTATTTTGTTCTTCTAAGCAACATCAGATGGTGCAAGGAGCTGTTGAAGAGTGAAGTTTGTAGCAGACTTACTTGTGCACACCATGAAGCGCACGTTTGCTGTGGCGTAAATTTAACAGCGAAACTGTTTACTTCTACCAACCGGCGATTCTTTCGTGGAGGTCCACAGAAAACTCTGCTTTCTAGAAATCAACTATTTAGCGCAAAAAACATGTTGCACGCGCATGGGTGGCATGATTTTATGCCAATGTGTACACAGGCTGCCGTAGGAATCAGAACCTGGCAACGTTTAATGTTAGAACCTTATCTAGTGAGGCGAGTCTAGCAGTACCATTGGAGCAGGGCAGAAAACGGGATATAATTGGGCTCAGTGAAGCTAGGAAGCCACATGAAGCATATACACTGCTAAAAAACAGGCACGTCCTGTGCTACCGTGGCTGGAGAGACGAGAAATAAGAGTCGGATTCCTGATTAATAAGAATATAGCTGGTAACATACAGGAATTCTATAGCATTAACGAGAGGGTGGCAGGTCTTGTTGTGAAACTTAATAAGAAGTACAAAATGAAGATTGTACAGGTCTACGCCCCTACATCTAGTCATGATGACCAGGAAGTCGAACGCGTCTATGAAGACATGAAATCCGCGATTGGTAAAGTCAAAACAAAATACACTATATTGATGGGCGACTTCAATGCCAAGATAGGCAAGAAGCAGGCTGGAGACAAGTCAGTGGGGAAATATGGCATAGGCACTAGGAATAGCAGGGGAGAGTTATTAGTAGACTTTGCAGAAAAAAATAATATGCGGATAATGAATACCTTCTTCCGCAAGCGGGATAGCCGAAAGTGGACGTGGAGGAGCCCGAACAGCGAGACCAGAAATGAAATAGACTTTATACTCTGCGCTAATCCTGGCATCATACAAGATGCGGACGTGCTCGGCAAGGCGCGCTGCAGTGATCATAGGATGGTAAGAACTTGAATTAGCCTAGACTTCAGAAGGGAACGAAAGAAACTGGTACAGTGAAGCCGATCAATGAGTTAGCGGTAAGAGGGAAAATAGAGTAATTCCGGATCAAGCTACAGAACAGGTATTCGGCTTTAACACAGGAAGAGGACCTTAGTGTTGAAGCAATGAACGGCAATCTTGTGGGCATCATTAAGGAGTGTGCAATAGAAGTCATTGGTAACTCCGTTAGACAGGATACCAGTAAGCTATCGCAGGAGATGAAAGATCTTATCAATAAATGCCAATGTATGAAAGCTTCTAACCCTACAGCTAAATAGAACTTGCAGAAGTTTCGAAGTTAATCAACAAGCGTAAGACATCTGACATAAGTATAATATGAATAGAATTGAACACGCTCTCATGAACGGAGGAAGCCTAAAAGCAGTGAAGAAGAAACTAGGAATTGGCGAGAATCAGATGTATGCCTTAAGAGACAAAGCCGGCAATATCATTACTAATATGGACGAGATAGTTCAAGTGGCTGAGGAGTTTTATAGAGGTTTGTACAGTACCAGTGGCACCCACGACGATAATGGAAGAGAGAATAGTCTAGAGGAATTCGAAAACCCACAGGTAACGCCGGAAGAAGTAAAGAAAGCCTTGGGAGCTATGCAAAGGGGGAAGGCAGCTGGGGAGGATCAGGTAACAACAGATTTGTTGAAGGATGGTGGGCAGATGGTTCTAGAGAAACTGGCCACCCTGTATACGCAATGCCTCACGACTTCGAGCGTACCGGAATCTTGTAAAAACGCTAACCTAATCCTAATCCATAAGAAAGGGGATGCCAAAGACTTGAAAAATTATGGACCGATCAGCTTACTGTCCGTTGCCTACAAAGTATTTACTAAGGTAATCCCAAATAGAATCAGGAACACCTTAGACTTCTGTCAACCAAAGCACCAGGCAGGATTCCGTAAAGGCTACTCAACAACAGACCATATTCACACTATCAATCAGGTGATAGAGAAATGTGTGGAATATAATCAACACTTACGTATACCTTTCATTGATTACGAGAAAGCGTTTGATTCAGTTGAAACGTCAGCAGTCATGGAGGCATTACGGAATCAGGGTGTAGACGAGCCGTATGTAAAAATGCTGAAAGATATATATAGCGGCTCCACAGCCACTGTAGTCCTCCATATAGAAAGCAACAAAATCCCAATAAAGAAAGGAGTCAGGCAGGGAGATACGATCTCTCCAATGCTATTTGCAGTGTGTTTACAGGAGGTATTCAGTGACTTGGATTGGGAAGGATTGGGGATAAGAGTTAATGGAGAATACCTTAGTAACTTGCGATTCGCTGATGATATTGCCTTGCTTAGTAACTCAGGGGACCAATTGCAATGCATGCTCACTGATCTGGAGAGGCAAAGCAGAAGGGTGGGTCTAAAAATTAATCTGCAGAAAACTAAAGTAATGCTTAACAGTCTCGGAAGAGAACGGCAGTTTACGACAGGTAGCGAGGCACTGGAAGTGGTAAGAGAATACATCTACTTAGGACAGGTAGTGACTGCGCATCCGGATCATGAGACTGAAATAATCAGAAGAATAAGAATGGGCTGGGGTGCGTTTGGCAGGCATTCTCAGATCATGAACAGCAGGTTGCCGTTATCCCTCAAGAGAAAAGTGTATAACAGGTGTGTCTTACCAGTGCTCACATACGCGGCAGAAACCTGGAGGCTTACGAAAAGGGTTCTACTTAAATTGAGGACGACGCAACGGGCTATGGAAAGAAGAATGATGGGTGTAACGTTAAGGGATAAGAAAAGAGCAGATTGGGTTAGGGAACAAACATGAGTTGATGACATCTTAGTTGAAATCAAGAAAAACAAATGGGCATGGGCAGGACATGTATGTAATGAGGAGGGAAGATAACCAATGGTCATTAAGGGTTACGGACTGGATTCCAAGTGAAGGGAAGCGTAGCAGGGGTGGCAGCATGTTAGCTGGGCGGATGAGATTAAGAAGTTTGCAGGGACAACATGGCCACAATTAGTACATGACAGGGATAGTTGGAGAAGTATGGGAGAGGCATTTGCCCTACAGTGGGTGTAACCAGGCTTGTCTCCAGCCTGCTTCTTGCCTACCTTGGCATTGAAGGCGCCCATCAGTACAGTGTATTTAGTTTTGACTTTACCCATCGCCGATTCGACGTCTTCATAGAAGCTCTCGACTTTTTGGTCATCATGACTGGATGTAGGGGCGTACACCTGCACGACCTTGAATTTGTACCTATTAAGTTACACAACAAGACCTGCCACCCTCTCGTTAACGCTATAGAATTCCTTTATGTTACTAGCTATATTCTTATTAATCAGGAATCCGACTCCTAGTTCTCGTCTGTCCGCTAAGCCCCGGTAGCACAAGACGTGCCCGCTTTTTAGCACTGTATATGCTTCATTTACCTTCCCAACTTCACTGAGCCCTATTATATCCTATTTACTGCCCTCTAATTCCTCCAAAAGCACTGCTAGACTCGCCTCACTAGATAACGTTCTAGTGTTGAACGTTGCCAAGTTCAGATTCTAACGGTGGCCTGTCCGGAACCAGGGATTCTTATCACCCTCTGCTGCGTCGCAGGTCTGACCGCCGCCATGGTCAGTTGCTTCGCAGCTGCTCGGAACTGAGGGCCGGGGTTTGATAGGATATAAGCAAGCCCAATTAATGCTCGCGGATCTATGGAAAATACAATTTATGTTTTCATGTTGAAAAAGAAGTATGTTTGTGTATTCAAACAAGGCAAAAAAGTTGCAAGCCGATATACACTCCAATTGAGTAACAGAGGTGAGCAAGGGAAGCCTCGACCTGGAGTGAACGTTGCAAGAAGCAAACATAACTGTGGCGGCCGTGACGAAGGCAAGTTCCCATGCTGAGGCTTCCCTTGCTCATCCACTGCTGATTGGCTGCTGATGGTTAGTCCACACTTACTCAGAGTTTATTTCAAAAACTTTTTGGGAACACTGTGCACAGGTTTGTCGTCTGCTGTTTAAGAGAAAGAAAAATTGTTTTCAGTGATTTGTCTGTTGAAAAGTGTGGAGGAGGTCGGTTGTGTGAACTTACCTTTTCTAGCTATCTCTTATGGTACAGGGCTAGCCTAGTTATTGATTTTATGCAAGCTGTATATGAACCATTTGTAATTACAAGTGTAAACTAATGCACGTATCCAGATATAATTCTAATCCTAGCACTTACGATCTTAACAACGCTCCCTTGGATTTTTTCATATCATATAAATATCTTGGAGCACACATTACAAATAACTTAGATTGGACCATTAATATAGAGTATGTCATTAACCATGCTAATCAAATGCTCGTGTACTTAGGGTGCAACTTCCCCAAACCATCATCTACTTCAAAACTACAGCTTTACAAGACTAGTACGCTCAAAACGTGAACGTGCATCTGCAATATGCGATCCCAGTTGTGTTAATCTTATTACTCCACTTGAACTAGTACAAAATAACTCTACTCATTTTATTCTTTCTATATATAACCGTAGTGCAAGTGTAACCTCAATGAAAACTAACCTAGCACTCAGTCCACTAGCTAACCACTGCAACATTGCCCACCTTTCACTAATATATTATATATTCCATCACACTACACTTCACGATGACTACATACTCGGTACATTTCAAACTGCGTCGATCATCGCAGTAAGGTAGGAATTGATTCATGTTACACTGTTACATTACAACAGCCAGTGGGGTAGTGACTCTTCTAGCCTCCCCTAGTCCACTTCGACGAATCACTTTGTGAAGCTGACAATGCGTCCCCCGCGGACAGACTACCGGTGCCTGCAAGGCAAGACAAGTTTGGCGAGCCGAGTATTGTTAGCTGGTTCCCTGTCACCTTCATGGACCAATGGGAGCAAGAAAACTCCCAGAAAAGGATGTTCTACGGCATTTCCTCACGGACTCCAGTAATCACCACGGTCGTTTGACAAATGCCCCTGCTAAATGCGGGGCTCATCCCAGGAAACAAGACGCACCAGCCTGAGTCAAGCGTGACAACACCTGTCTACGAAGCCCCCCTCCTTTCTGTGTGTTCAGTGAAACGAAGGTGCAGGAGTGAGTGTGTGAACCTTCGCCTGCATCACAGGTCCTTCAACAACTTTGGACGCTTACGCAGCTTGGACGCTTACGCAGGAAGTCTTACGCAGCCGTTTTTGGCTCCGCTGTGTGCTTCACTTCAGTCAAGCTAGACTGATGAGATGTAGCGTTCTCCACTCTTCATGTAGATATTGTAAATAAACCCAGTACTCCTTGCTCTCAATGAGAACACATTCCTCCCTTCAACAACGTCCTTAGCATGGATGAGTCGGATGATGGCATGGGCCAGTTACACCTTTTTACATGGCCAACCCCAACTCTTACAACACAGTCTTCCTCTCAATCTTTCATCCCCCGTACATCTCAGGAATGGAGCCACATTCCTTCAAGTCGCGTAGCCATCACCGATAACAAACTTTTTGCAAAACATTAGCAAACATTGTACAATCAGGAAAATTATTATAGTATTACCATAACTCACTGCACTTGTTTGTGTGCTTTACTCTACTACTTTGTAACCCCTCCCCTCTTTAATGCCATATGGCCCCGAGGCTATTTTAAATTTAAGAAATAAAATAATAAAATCAAGAGTGACGGCCAGAGTTACAGTCAACATGAAGTTATCATTTTCACTTTTGATCATTTTAAAATTCCTTGCATTTTCATGTAACAAATTCATATTGTTGTGAGGGAGCATGTGATACCTGGTAGTAATGCCCATCAAGCTGATTTGCAAAGAGCAGATGACAGAGTTTGTGCATTAGCAAGTAGGAGCTTGCTACATTGTTTCTGTTCTGGTCAAGTTTGCGATTCATGTATGACCAAGAATAGTGCACAATACGCTCCATGACAGGAAAGCACACACACAACATTGTTTTGCATGCACATTTCTTTAAATGGTGCCTTTGTGTGGGCTGTGCCTAGTCAAGCCTTGATTAGATGACAATTGTTTCTGCCGGATACTAGTAATGAACAAATTTTCAAGTGCATTTACTATAACTATCACTGGAAGTACAGTGAAATCTCGGTACAACGAACTTCAGGGGACCGCGGGAAAATGTTCGTTATTTTGAAAGGTCGTTATAGTGAAAGCCCAAAAATTAGCCATAACAATAGCATTTCAGTAACGCAAGCGTCCTACCTTTGAAACGGTACCTCCTTGAACTCGTTTCTCATACAATGCACACGTGATCGTCAGACAAGGCACATTTATTTGAAATAGTCCGTGATCGTCTTCTGACGGGTGCAGCACAGACTCTGCAGCACGAACGATTCCAGACCGTCCGCATTCTTATGCACGCCTTCGGTCGCTGTGCCGCTTTTGGCTATAAATATGCGGAGTTTTCGCAAGCAGTCCAACGCATCTGTGGCCGACACGGACTCGTCGCGGTCTTCGGGTGCTGCCGTAACGTGCAGCAAGATTCTTGCTGGTGCTTAAAGATTTTCTCCTTATCTTTGAGAATCGTGGCGATCGTCGACCGCGCCACTCCACGTTCTTTAGCCACGACGGATTGTTTCTTCCCGTCTTCTATCTCGCGAAGAATCTCTACTCTCTCGCTCAAAGAAAACTGCTTTCGCTTCTTCGCCGTAGTTAAGAGTTGTTGAGCTCATGGCAACGCGAACGCCGGCACGCACTTCTAACACAATAATATAACCAGAAGAAAAACAAGATGGACAGGCCTGATACGGGTGACAGCACGCGAACAACCGAGAAAACAAGCAAGAAAAACGTGATGCGTCGTCACCTCCGCAACAGGAAAAAAAAAAAAAAGGCCCACTTCAGCATTAATTACTACTTTTTTTTTTCTTCTGCTGCACCGTCTCAGGTTTTACGAGCCCATGCTCCCCGCCTTTCCACTCACAAAACCTGGTGCGTCGTTGCCTCCACAACGGAGAAGGAAAAAAAAAAAGTCTCCGCCCGCATCTTTCTCCTTCCGCGCCATCTCAGGTTTTTGTGGGAAGCAAGTTGCAAGGCGGCCCGCTCTTCGCGCTGCGTCGTCTGCTAGCTTGGAGCTCCGACTGCCGTGACGGATACACTGAAATCTAAGAATCCTCGCATTTCGGGATATGAGTTCGTAGTACTGAGGTGTTGTTAAGATGACACGGAAATTAAATAACGATCGTTATTCTGAAATGTTCGTTATTCTGAAGTTCGTAGTAGTGAAATATTTTTACATTGAAACTATAAGCAGTCGGCACGGGATTTCATAAAAGTTCGTTAATCTGAAATGTTCGTTAATGTGGTGTTCGTTGTAACGGGGTTTGACTGTACATACATTTGCCGCTAACGCACAGTAGTGTATCATTTATGCAGAAACAGCCAAAGAGATTTATTATTTATGCCGTATTCCAGGTTAGGAATATTAGCAATGTGGCAAAATAACAGGAGCCTCGTTTGAACTGCCTTTGAAGAGCAATATTCTTACAATAAATATTATTTCTGCTTGTAAGCAATGACTACACGAATCTATTTTATCCGCCTTGCCCACAAAGCAATTCAAAGTTGAAAATGTGAAGCAGTGCTTTTTTTACTCAACGGTGCACACACCCAGAGGCTCCAAGGTTAATCCGCTTTCGTGGGTAGCCTCCAAACAGACTGTGCTTGGTTCCAGAGATGAATTTTCGTGCTAGCTAGCACATTTTTTTTTCAAGCAACACGTCATATGCGGCCAGACATGGCAGATAACTAATGATGGAAGCCGTGCAGCTGTTATACCAGTGAAACTTCACAGCTGCTAACATTCACCGTCTTGAAACACATTTGCTTGGTGGCGGCTATCGAATGTTGGATGCATAAACTGGCTCAGATATTATTACTGTTATCTCATTAAAATCAACCTGTGTCATGGCGCTCAAACGAAACAACCACCTCGTTCACAAATATTACCACCGTACAATTTGAATCAGTAAATGTCCTTGTCTGCAATTGATACCAATGAGCTGCTGCTTATCAAATGTCAGTGAGGCCTTAAAATTTTTATTCAAGTAATAAAGCACATACTTTAATATCTGTTAATAAAAAATTCATGAGCCATTCCACTCTGTGAAGGTGAATGACCAGCAAAGCTGTTTAGCATACGACACAGAGGTGACACAGAATTTTGAACGTAGGTACGGACTCATTTACAGTGATTTTTATATACATTTGCTGGACGGAACCGCTTCCCCAATGAGCCAGAGACACGCATGTCGTCTCAAAGGGACTGCCACCACGGGAGAGCGGAAAGGAGATGCACAAGCGCTTGGAATGCCGACACAGAGAGGGTGGTGCAAATGTAGACATGGCCGATTCAGGTCAAAGTGTAGTATCTGTGCTTATCAGCTTAATATCTGATATGGGTTGTATTTGGACCAAAGGTAATAAACATTTTTGCAAGTTGGTGGAGTGCTTGAAGCTTGCTTCACCTGAGCCACGGCTCAGCCTGGTATTGCACTATCTTCGGGATCGGCCCACAGTCTACATTTGGTCCACGTGCATCGATCCGCTAAAAACTAGCTATTTACAGCTTTGCTGTAAAACAATGAACTCCTTATTTACAAAAAATGACGAGGTAACTGTGTTTGTGAGTTATTATGTGTACATTTATAGATAAAATATTTAGCCACGTTAAGCGCCGCCTAGCAGAAAAGTATACAAATTAAATTATGTGACCACATTACAATAGCTCCACTTACACACCTCATGCTGAAATATGCTGTGGTTGGTTTTTCGCCTTCTGTGGTGAACGCTGGAACTTAAGTGCGTACGGGGCTTGTGCAAAGTTCGTTGTCATCTATGCAACACGATGTGCTTGCTTCTCGGTGGCTAATCGGCCCGATTATGCAATACGTGCTGCTTTTTTTGCCGTTCCCTCTGTCCGGTGTCGTGTTATTATTTAGATTGGTCCTATCGACCTGGACAAACCTTGTACTGACAGAGGCGACCCTGGCTTGCGTGGCGCCGTTCTGTGAATTGCTGTGTGCACTATCCCCGCCTGCATAATCCTGGCCTCCGGCCAACTTCGGAGAGCGCTCGCAGCGACAGTTCGCTACCACGTCAGCTGGGGGTGGCGGCCCATCCGTGGTGTGCTCCGGCGCTCCTTTTGTGCTGAAAACAGTGAAACGCTCGCTTGGGTGTCATCAAGCACTAAGGGCTGCGCGATGTACACGACATGTGGTACTCCGCGGGTCTCTACGCCAAATATATCGATTTGAAAAAATCTAATTGTAGATCACAATTTGCAAATCGAATTATTCAGATGTTCACAATTCGATTCTGGAATATTTAATATTCGCAAGCCCCCCTCCCTTCCCCGAAAAAGTTTCCTTCTCAAATTTACCTTTCCAACAATGTTTTTGCATTGTCATGCTTTATATGATCATCAGAACCATACTTCATGCCCCCCCCCAAAAAAACGGGTATTTTCTGCAATTTCTTCTTTTCATTTGTTACCATCCTTAAAGGGTTATAACCTGACAATCTGGATGCTTACAAAACAATATATCAGCCTATGGCTGTTGTCATCGTACCCCACAACTTAATCTGACCTGTGCAGACACAATGTTAGCACTGTTTCATTTGGTCATTGGATTGCATAGTTTTGCGTAGGTTCCAGCATTCATAACTTTACTCATGTCAGTGTTGCCTCAGTTTGGCACAGTATTGTTTGTTAATACTCAACTCAGGGCAGCTGCATCATTGTCATCGCAGCACAGTGGGAGACTGCATTTCCAGACCCTTTAAAGCTGATTGATAACTTGTCCATGCTTATTGGACCATGGGCAGCTCTGCGAATGTAGTAGTGTAATTTTAACAAAGTGAGGATATAGTGTATGACAAGAAAGTAGTCTCTTTTTGGTCTCAGCATTGTGGTGTGCTGTGGCGTGCCTTGCTTTTTTTCAGATGAGTCTACCACAATTTACCTCAAAGTGACAACAGTGCACGAAGCGCCTCGGTTGGTGTCGGACCATGACGTACCAATTTTTACAGCCAGTCGCCCTGCATGCACGCCATCTCAGTGGGACCTCACCACGCAACAAGTAAATCAAGCTAGCTTGGGTGCATCACCTGTCTGTTACATAGAATTGCTAGCTTGGGTGACATGTTGAATGTCAGTGAGCTTTTAGCATTGCCGGGAAGTAAAAATGAAATTGTGTACACAGTGTATTGGTAGGAAAGGGACTGCCCAGCATAAAGCCACAGGTTTGTTTCGCATTTTGACAAGGGTGAAGTACAAAAATGCTCATGTATGTTCAGTGCTTATAAGTAAAAAGCAGCCCGGCTCCCCCCCTCACTAAGTAAACTGTAGTACTGTAGCACGCATTCGACAAGCACTTGAGGTGATTTTATTACCAGTAGTGCCTTGTGTGGGGCAATTCTAAGTTTCCAATTGTTTTATTTCATTATGATATTCGGTTGATGTGGCATGAGCAAAAGCAGGTATTGTCGTACTGCTGCATGGGTTACTCCTAGGCACTGCACATGATGGACAAGACTAAATAAAATTCCAGAGGCCTTGCATTTGAACGCATATGCAACGGAAAAACTTCCACTTGTAAACAAGCGCTACTCCATCCGTACTGTGCAGCTTTCCTAGCTCACCCATATTTTGAGGAATACTTATTGTGCAACGTACTCCACAAAAAGTGCTTTCGGTGCTTTGCAGCAACAATCACACAAAACAAAACACCCTACACATAAATTTGCCAACCGCAACGCATAGTACATGCGTCCACTCGCGACAGTCAAACTTGACACCCCAAGGTCCTTCAAATTGTGTGGTGTGAAAGCCATTAGGCGTAAGGCAACCCAATTCTTGCATTGTTACATTCTTCAGACTTAGTAACAGGGCACCAGGCAAGAGAAACTTCAGTAGTGACACCAGTGGCAGCGGTATTAGGCGAAAGATGCCGCACGCATTGTTATCCACAGCACACTCTACGCAACGAAAAACAAAAAGCCAAGAAAACAAGAGGCACGGCAGGTAGTGTGCGAGCACTGGCACAATAGGCGAGGCATTGACTCGCAAAGGCTCATGGGATGAGTCATCTGCTTGGAGCTTGTGGTTCGACAAATGACAGCTCTAGCACACAATTCTCCATTCACAAAGCAGGTGCGCTTGCTCTCTGTGCACCTTCCCCACAAGGGTTTGCTCACCCTGCTGATTTCTAGAGCCTACGATGGTTGTATCGATGACAGACCTTGAAAGCTGAGCTTAGGCCAGCATTTCAAATATTTCTGTATAATTGAATCACCTGGACATGTGTGGTAACTATGCGTGCTTTAAGTTTAGTGTTTATCATGGATGACGAGTCCTGATTTCCTGTTCTCGCGTCGCTTCTGTTTGTGTCAACGACGAGAGAGGTTTTTACCATTTCAGTCGTGAATATCATTTTCGTGCTAGAGCCCATTGTATACACCAATGTGCTTATCTGTCATAACCATTGAAAAATGGCGTTGCACAAGTGTGCACAGCTGCTAAGAACCTTCGCTTTGCTGAAGAGAAATACCTACCATACATATAGCTTTTTAAACCTCTACATCATTTTACAGCGAACCTTTATACATTTTGTGACATTTACATATAGATCACACATGTGCTGTTCTGTAATATAACTTGCTGCCCACGTTACTGACATTTCCTGGAACAAACATGATAACAAAACGTTAAACCATGCAGTCAGCGTGGTGTAACAATGCTTTAACATAGTATCTCTTGCTGCAACTTTACCGAAGCATTTGTTATAAAAGTCTCCAATGCTTTAAAAATTGCAGTAAGCCCCTAGTGTTTGAGAGACTTTGTGATATCTGTGCGAGATATGGAAGGTAAGGCCTGCTAGAAGTGTTCACCGAGTGCAGTTGGCCTTCCCTGCATGCTTGATTCGGTCTTAATATACTTTCGATGTCTCTCTATATAAAAAGAAAGCATTGCAGCTTGGCGAACATTAGGCTAGTGTTTCTCACCCCGTGCACCTTTCACAAGATGTGCAAGAAAAATGACAGTCTACATCTTTTAAACCCTCCCAGTACACCTAGCTCATCTCGCATCAAACACCAAATGAAAGTCACAATACCATGCAAGGTGCTCACCTAATGGCGTTCCAAGGCATACATGCCCAGAAAAACCTTGGATTGGAACTGCCTGCCTGCATATAGTGCCTCCACTACTAAACCATGCTTGTTTGAATCAGCCTAGTGAAACTGAGATGAAGTAAGTAAAAAATAAAAGTCACTGACATGGACAGAATTGACGTGAGAACAAGAAAGTGCAACTCATCATTCAAAATAAGCACGAAACTGACAGCTTGCATAGCAAATTCACATGCTAGATCTATTCGGCTAAAAAAAACTTATTTTAGGTGACTGCCTATGCTCAGATCTTGTGGTCGGTCATCGATGCGACCACCACAGGCTCTAGAAATCATCAGTCCGAGCAATACCTGGCGACGAAGGTGCACAGAGGGCAAGCGCGACTGACCCTGTGTACAGAAAATCGTGCGTATGATCCGTCATCTGCTGAACCAGAAGTGCCGAGCATATGATGCGTCCTTTGGGTCTTGTTTCTGTGGTGACGGCACCAGTTGGGTGCGAGTGCATCCACGTGACTCCGCTCCACCAACAGGGAGGTGAAGGCCTGCCTTCGCTCGCTAGCTCGGGTGGCAAGGCGAAAGTATGGTGCTGCCTTTAGTTTTATTCAGGGGGCCTAATAGAGTCGACCAGCGATTCAGTCACTTTGGCTGCAGTTTGGGATCTCCCACTTTCTCATAGCATAAAATATTGCTGCTCGACTCACAAACTGAGTTATCCTAATCACTCCTTTGTCTCACAATAATTCCCAGTTTATAAAAAGTTGGAGCAGAATGCGTAATAGATAATTGTACGACTTAGGCCTGCTTTGCAAATGGCCAGCAGTGATGTCATGCCTGGTGGCGTTGAAGCATCTCTTTGTGATTGTGTGTGGTGTACTGCTGGTGTGATGTCTGGCTTTCTAAAAAAGATTCATTTTTATGCGTTGTCCCTTACATGTGCTGGTGTGTATGGCGTGATGGCTGCTTATTAATGCAGAGTTGTGTGTGCTCTCTTTTTCCTTCCCATGCTGCTGCCCGCCTTCTTAATTTAAAAAAAAAAAATTTCTTTAATGGACCATCAGTGGGATATCACAGCAATGCAGGTAAGGCATTGGCATGTCACATATGGCTTTGTTCTTGCCCCTTGTTGACCATAACAACCCACTTTAACGTGCTAATACATCACCCACATTTAACCTTTTGCATGTACAATACTGCTCTTGCCAGAGAAATGTGGCTTGCTAACATGGGTGTCTGGTGAACGCAGAATTTGCTAAAGTGCTGTTGCAGCATCGTAACTGTGTGATGTGCTGTGCTGTCAGGGCTTGTCACGCGCAAGTACATGTGTTGTCTAAAGTTGGTCAGGGCAAACGTGCAATGTAGCTGCATTACCACTCGAACACGGGAGCCTTAACAAGACTGGCGTGCAATTTTCTTCTTTTTTTTTTCAATTCTGTTTCGCAGGGAACCTAAGACCAAGTTAAACCCATGGCATTAGCACCATATGTCCATTGCCCACATTAATCAACCAGTAACCATTCGGATGTCATAAAGCTTAAGGTGTTGCTTGCTAGATTTGTTTGTGATTTTGTTATTGTGAGTGGTATTCAGTGGTGTGTGCCTCCTTCAGTTGCTACATCATATAACAAAGTAACTGCCTCGTATGCGGGAGGTGCTGGGTTCAAATCCTGGTGCTGCCAGAAATCCACTGTCTTTTTCTAATGGTAAAGATGTCCCCTGAGCCCCCGAGGCACCTGTCCTTTTGGTGTGTTTATATAGACTAAGAACAGTGTGTGTTTGTTCAATTGTAGTACTATTCCACAGCTGCTGAGGGCAAAGATGTCCCACCCAATGTTTGCAATGACATCGCCCGTTAGCAAAGAAGGAAGCGAGAGAGTGGGTGTGTGAAGAAACAGATTTTATTTACCGAGTTGTTTTACAGGCACGCCACTGTAATGTGTGAGTGTACTTATATAATTTAATTAGCTTATAACGCCGACGAGCTGAGCTGGGCTGCTGCATGGAAAACTTTAATAAGAGACAGAGTAGTGAGTTCATGGTATTTCTATGGTCAGAAGCGTGAGGCTGAAGGGGAGGTAAATTTGCAATTAAGGTGTGCTGCTTTTGTGGCAGGTTGGCAAACAAGCAGCTTAGTCATACACAGACAGAAACATAGTTGCAGCAACACTGAAGCAGTGCAGCATCCATCTGCTTCTTCCTTTGTTCTACCTCACAGCCTTTTTTCTTTTGAAATGTTCTTTCAGAAACAGGAATATATAAGGTACAACACCTCAGGCTACTCGCTCTAATTAATTGCTTTCGTGTTGAAAATTTTTGTTACTGCTGTCTTAAGTGACAACATTGCACAATTGCTGGAACATTAGCAAACAGCAGTCAATGTTGTGAGCAGACATATAGCGTATCGTTCACCACGTAGAAGAGCAGACATATAGCGTATCATTCACCACGTAGAAATAACTCCTGAGATAAGGTAGAACTGACCGAACTGTCAAACCTGACAAAAGAGAAGAAAATAAGTGATATCTGAAATAACAGCATCAAGAAGATTGAGAAAGCAGTAAAAAAATATGGCAGCATGAAATTAGAAGGAAACTTGACATTATAAAGAACAAGATGTACTCAAAAAGATAAGCAGAACAATGTCATTGGCGATTTCGACGATATAGTAAATGCAGCACATGTGTCATATGCAGAACTGTACGATAGCCAGAGTAGTCATGTAACGGTGACGACATCGTAACAAAAAAAAAAAAGGAAGCAGGAGTAGTTCCCTGTGGGACTAGCATTGAGGTTTGCTAGACATTTTCAGGGGAAATGTGGCGGGAGAATTGGTATAACAGTCAGTTTGATCATATACTCGAAAGGCTTGAAACCTTTAATTTGCGATGCCTCTAGACTTGAAGTATACAAGAGAGCTGAAAGAATGCCAGTGTTGTACTAATCCATAAGAGGAAGGACACTACGAAGAATTTAAGGCCCATTAGCTTGCCTTCAGTGATGTGTAAAATATACACCAACGTAATTTCCAATAGAATCAGGGAGACACTCCGCTTCAGGTCAACCCAAAGAACAGGCCGACTTCAGGAAGGGGTATCAACAATGGATCACATCTATGCCATCATTCAGGTAATTGAGAAATCTGCAGAGTACAATCATTCTCTCTGTATGGCTTTCATAGATTATGAAGAGGCATTTGGTTCAGTGGAGATACCAGTAGTTATGAAGGCATTGTGTAGTCAAAGAGTACAGGAAGCATATGGTGATATCTTGGCAAGTATATATAAATAGTATTCAGCAGCTGTTTTAATTCTTCATGGGAAGTGAAAAAATGCCAGTAAAGAAAGGAGCCAGGCAAGGAGACACAATTTCTACAATGCTATTCAATTCACACTTAGAAGATTTATTAGACTGGGGAGGATTAGGAGCAAGCATCAATGGAGAGCACCTCAACAACTTGTTTGCAGATTACTTTTTTCTGTTCAGCAGTGATGGAGATTACTCGCAACAAATGAGTGAAGTCCTTGGCTAACAAAGTGCAAGAGTAGGTCTGAAGACTAATGGGCAGAATATCAACGTAATCAGCACCTGTGGAGCATTTTTCTCATTCTGTGTGTCAACGTTTTTATGCTGTTTCCACCTATTTATAGATCATGCTTAACCAACTAGCCCATCGTTGCACAATGCATCATCGTAATGTTCAATAGCGGCAAGTGCACAAGAATTTGGGATTGGCTGTCAACCCCTAGAGTCTGTTTAATAGTTGGCTTATCTAGGCCAGTTATTCACAGTGTACCCTAATTATGAGAATATGACAGGCACTACCCAGATACAACCAGCAGTATGTTGGGCAAAAACTTGGATAGTTGACAAAGAAATCTGAGAGGAAATGGAGTTGGGCAGACTAAGAGCTATAATTGAATTGGTGCCAAGGGAAGGGAAAAAGCGCAGTTGGGCACAGCAGATAAATTGGTGGTGTGATGAAAGTAGGGAAAGTTACAGCTGGCATAAGACTGGACTAATTAGAGATCACTGGGAGGGGCCTTTGTCCCATTATGTTGATGATGGTGATGACATGCTTTAGGCCTTAGCATAGTAAGCTGTTGGGCTAGTTCGGGTGACACGATTTTTGCAAAGGGGAGCGCAGAAGCGCTGTGGAAGAAACGACAGCTGGACAGAATAGACACTCACTTGCAACTACAAATATTTTCAGAAACAAAGCAGCAGGAACATGTGCTGCCATCCAGAATTGTGAAAAGAAAAAAAAATATTTACAATGTTTTTGAATATAATATATTGCCTAGCAAAGGGGCATACACCACTACATCAATAATAACAGCTTGTGTTTGTGATAGCAACAACAGCATTTGCAAGTGGACTGATAGAAAACACCCCAGAAAAACCTTCAGGGGGAGGGGGGCCCAGAAACTTCAGGCAAGTGCGAGGGACTTAAATTCCTTGTCCATCAGATACACTGATGGGGCACTAATACAAACAGCGTGAGCGTGAATCTGACCAACCTCGACGATTTCCCTTTCGAGTCTGCTTTTGCGTCTGCATCTGCTTGTAATCTCGGTTTTATAGAAAAGGGGTTTACAGCCACAATCCCTGCAGTGTGCAGGAGGGTGTGCGGCATTGCTCAGGGCCTCTAAAGATGAAGAATGCTCTCTTAGCCTGTCATTTAGACAGTGGTCCGCATCTGCCCAACGTAAGCTTTCCCACAGTTCCGTGGTATCTTATATACCACTTCGGTGGCACAAGGGGTTTCGTGTGTTTCTTTTCACAGGCCTTGTTCTTCTTTTGGCCGTTTGCAAGGGTGCACAACCGAGAAAGCTTAAGAGGAGCTGTGAAGACGAGGTCAACACCATGTTTCTGTCTAACCCTTTTTAGGTTGTGTGAAATGTGGATATATGGCATCACGACTAACTTATTTGGCCTCTGGCGTGGCGTGGTATTGGGTGAAGCCTAAAGCTTCTTTAAAAGCGTTGTACCCACTGCAACTAGCACATTCGAAGGGAATCCCAAGGCTTTCAGACAAGACACTTGTAAGTCAAAACTATGACCAACCCAGTGTAAGAGGAGTCGAAAGGTAGAATGGCCTTCTTAGAGCGCGGCAAATATTCCCAACAGAGGTGTTCGTCACAGTTAAAATAATGTGCTAAATCTAAACACCAGTGTGTGCCATTGTCGGGAAGTTTCATTGTGAAAGATTACGAGAGCAAGCATTGTTTGAAACAAAGCAACACTCACTCAGCTGCTGTAGTGCTAATGGCATTATGTGCAACAGATAAATAGACAAGAAAATCATTCACATATCTATGAACTTTAAGAACAATGTCCTGGTTCAATTTTTGCTGAAGCAAAGAGTGAAATGTGGCTAAGAAAATTTCACACATAATGGGTGCCACACCCGATCGTATACATATGCCCTTTTTCTGTATGTGAATCTTACTGTCAAAGTTAACAATAGTAGAAGTGAAGTAGCAGTCCAAAAGCTCAAGAAACCCCTCTGCAGGGATAAGGCAGTCGTTCTGAAAGAGAACAACGCTGTATGAATCAGTTGCTTCCCGGACAGTTACAAAGAGTCCATCATGCAGTATATAATAAGATAACTCCTCACTGTACACAGACATTGCGAAGTTCGCCCCCAGTACTCCCACCCTAATAGTCTGCACAAGGCAGTCCGAATTCTGGAGCACAAATGGGTCCTTTGGTGCGAGCGCTTTGAGGTGATGCTGAAGACAAACATAGATTTTGCGCTGCCAACTGTCTCTTTCCGTTACTATGCCTCGGAAGGGACACAGTGGCTTGTGGGTTTTTGCGGCAAAGAATATCCTGAGGCCGTCGCCTTTGCAAAACTTTCTGAGCTTTCAAGTGCATCCAGTTTCAATCAAGTCATTCAAAAAAGTTGTTGCCCTGGCTTTGACTTTCGCAGGTATGGCGTCCACTTCTTTGAAGTTTTTTCTTATAGCAGCAGTAGCCTTCCCCTTGAACATGGGCGTCGGGAGAACAACGAAGGCTCCTTCCTCGTCACTAACCATTATGTTGAGGTCATATTTTTAGAAATATGCTGCGGTGCCATGAAGAATGGAAAGGTCTATCGAAGTGCCTGGTGGAGCGCGTTGTAATACATCGCTCCATCAGAGAGACATTGATCCCTTTTGTCACTGAGCGATTTGTCAGCAATCTTATGAACTGCCGCCAGCAAGTATTACTTGGGCACCGATGCTGCCAAGCTAAATACTGGCCCTTTTTCCAGTACTTGTTGCACATTGGCAGTGACTGATGCTCCCCCCTGTAACACGACAGGTACTATGCCCGACTCACATTTGCTCTTTTTCAGTAGTTGAAGCAGTACCCTGCCACATAAAATATCTGTTGCAGCCTTGGCATTTTTTTGGCAAATGTGCAGGAACGCAGCTGCATTGCAGTTTCGACCTTTCAACTCGTGGCACAAAGTCCTGAGCCAACTTTCCAAGAGTCGGGCTTGTTTTTATGTCTCCGACTTCAACATTTTGCAGATACTTTTGCAGTGCCGTTTGGGGAAAATGAGACATCCACCCAAACATAGCCAAGTGCTACAAAGGAAACTTGTTAGGGTTCCTCGAAAGGAAAGCTTTGCAGTTGAAAAAAAATTCGTCCTGCTCCGGGACTCGAACCTGAGACCACTGCCTTTCCGGGGCAGCCACTCTACCATCAGAGCCAACCAGGTGTCCAGCAGATGGCAGGCGAAGTCGAATTTATCAACAACACAGAAGCAAAGGCAAGAGCTTGATGCAACAGTTCAGCGAAAACCCGCAAGGTGGAGAGAAGTAAACTTTGTGACACTGTTAACATAGTTGTAACACGCTTTCCTTCATCACCGCTGTTCATACTTGGCGATTTTAATTTACCAAACATAACATGGAATACCAACCTCCCTTTAATATCCCCACTCTCATCTCAAGCTCGCGACTTTCTAGATGTGTGTTTCATATTCTCACTTGTGCAGATGTGCGCTCAGGCAACTAGAATAACGGCTAACACGGCGAATACACTAGATTTAGTCCGCACTAATCGACCCGACATAGTATCACCTGTAACCTATCTGCCAGGAATTAGCAACCACTTGCTTCTACAGTTTGATATTAAACTAGACCGTCTGAAACCTAACAAGAAGAAAAAAATAATACAAGACTACTACAGATCAAATTATCAGGTCATAACACACTATCTTCTTTTATCGTCGTTTTCCTTGATGCCTTTGAACACCGTAGTGTACAAACTAATTGGAACATTTTCACAGTTATAGTCACCCATCTAACTGAACAGTACATTCCTCAATGCACCATTACAACTCACACAAACTCTCCGTGGTACAATAATCACATTAAGCATTTATCAAATAAAAAGAAGCGCTTCTACCGCATTGCAAAGCTTTCACCCACAATTGAATGCTGGGCATCGTATACTGGAACGTCAAACGCACATGTGCAAGCGCTCAAACACACCAAAAAGCACTTCCATTCACGTTTTCTCTTCAATGCCTACCACCAATGTTAAAAAATTTTGGGGTGTGATTATTCCTTCCGACCTTTCTGCCACCATACTAAGCCATCATTTTCAGAAAATTTCACAGCCTCATCTAACATGCCCTCCATAATTGTTGCCCCATGCGGTGTCAGTAAGCTTATTGATGGACTGTGCATTCTTCCCTCGCTTATCAACTCCCACATCCATCTGTTCGCTGATGATTGCGTCCTTTTCAGAGAAATTGCCAACACTAACGATATCAAATTACTTCAGTCGGACCTTATCACTTTGGGGAACTAACTGGTGCAATGAACGGTTGATGGAGCTAAATATTAATAAATGCAAAGTCATGCGTGTGTCTAGGAAAACATCTACCATACCATCGTACTACATTGACAACATGTCGTTGGAATCAGTTTCTTCATGTAAATATTTTGGTGTTTACATCACTCCTAACCTCAGCTGGTCTCTTCATACTGAGAACATAATTAAAAACACTAATCGCATGCTTGGCTACCTACGTCGCAACTTTTTCAGCGTACCTACTAGTTTGAAACTTTTGTTATATAAAACTTTAATAGTACCCAAACTAGAATACGCGACTCTGGTATGGGACCCTGCTCAATAAAACCTAATCACCGACCTCGAGATGGTTCAGAATAACTCTGTACGTTTTATTCTTGCTAACTACAACCGCACAGCGAGTATAACTAACATGAAATGTAATCTTTGCCTCCCATCGCCGACATCTCGCAGAAAAGTGTCTTATATTGCTCTCTTCCACAAGTTGTACCATCATCATATTCTACGAGATCACTTCATCCCCTATCCAATTTATGTATCCCGTCACGTGGACCATCAGTACAAAGTCAGCATTTTGTCATGCAGTGCTAACTGTTTCTCACAATCATTCCTGCTGCGAACCTCACGTGACTGGAACCATCTTCCCACTGAAGTTGTTGGCCTTACTAATTATGAACAGTTCCGTGAAGCCTTAGCTAATATTTTTCATACAGGTGCCATCTGAACACTCATGTAACCAACTGTATTTGTCTTCTTCATTGTTTTGTATTTACCACTTCCCCTCTGTAGTGCCCTTGGCCCTGAGGAGTATAATAAATGAAATGAAAAAAAAAATTAATATTTTATTTCAAACAATGCTTGCTCTCGTCATCTTTCACAATGAAACTTCCCGACAATGGCACACACTGGTGTTTAGATTTAGCACATTATTTTAACTGTGACGAACACCTCTGTTGGGAATATTTGCCGCGCTCTAAGAAGGCCATTCTACCTTTCGACTCCTCTTACACTGGGTTGGTCATAGTTTTGACTTACAAGTGTCTTGTCTGAAAGCCTCGGGATTCCCTTCGAATGTGCTAGTTGCAGTGGGTACAACGCTTTTAAAGAAGCTTTAGGCTTCACCCAATACCACGCCACGCCAGAGGCCAAATAAGTTTGTCGTGATGCCATATATCCACATTTCACACAACCTAAAAAGGGTTAGACAGAAACATGGTGTTGACCTCGTCTTCACAGCTCCTCTTAAGCTTTCTCGGTTGTGCACCCTTGCAAACGGCCAAAAGAAGAACAAGGCCTGTGAAAAGAAACACACGAAACCCCTCGTCCCTTGTGCCACCGAAGTGGTATATAAGATACCACGGAACTGTGGGAAAGCTTACGTTGGGCAGATGCGGACCACTGTCTAAATGACAGGCTAAGAGAGCATTCTTCATCTTTAGAGGCCCTGAGCAATGCCGCACACCCTCCTGCACACTGCAGGGATTGTCGCGGTAAAGCCTTTTTCGATAAAAACGAGATTACAAGCGTATCCTAAGGCAGACTTGAGAGGGAAATCCTCGAGGTTGGTCAGATTCATGCTCACGCTGTTTGTACTAGTGCCCCGTCAGTGCGTCTGATGGACAAGGAATTTACGTTCCTCGCTCTTGGCTGAAGTTTCTGCACCCCCTCCCCTGAAGGGTTTTTTGGAACGTTTTCTGTCGGGCCACTTGCACGTGCCGTTGTTTCCCTCACCAACATAAGCTGTCATTATTGATCTAGGGATGTATACCCCTATTTAGGTGATTTAAAAAGAAATTTTAAATCCTTTTCTTTTTATTCTTATTTATTTAACCACAATTCTTAATGGCAGTGCATGTGCAATAGCATTCTTGGTGGTTTTTTTCTGAAGATGTATGCAGTTGCAGGTGAGCATATCTCCTGTCAGGGTCTTTTTTCCGCAAAGCTTCTCGCTCCCATTTGCAAAAATCACGCTTTAGGCTATCTGACCAATTTATTCTCTTTTGCATCAGAAATTTTCCTTGCTACTGTGCTAAACTGCAAGATCTGCCAGATTTCTCGCAGATTAATGAGCCATATTTACTGCTTCGAGCAACGTAACATTGTGTCTGCAACACAGCAATGCCTGGAAAACAGTTTTAGTGAGAATTGTCATGCATAACTGCTAGCCTGACTTTCTTGGCAGCTGTATTGCCATCTCTTGTTCAGACAAAATGTTGTTCACGGTAGAAATTACATCACGAGCTCTTCACATGGCATCATCTGTTTTGTGTCACTGATTTGGCATTTTAACAGAACGGGGCCCAGTAACACTTTTTATTGAAGTAGAATTTATTGAAATTTATTTAAGAAATGAAAGGACACAATTTTAGAAATATTTTGCAGCAAGAAGTTTTTCTATGTGTTTAGTAAAAGCGGAGTTCGCGGCATTTAAAGGTCGCCTTTCATCCCCCCCAGCAGTGCTTCTGCTCCTTCATCAGTGGCATGCACTGCGGAGGCTACGGCCAAACGGGGAGATGCTAGCCACGCTTGCACTGAGCATCACGTCAAGTGTGTCAAGTATCATGAACATTGTTAATGTTGAAGACACTTTGGGGTCATTCATAAAGTTAATATTGCTTGCAACGTTTTCACACATCTATTCAATAATCATATGAGGGTGCGATGGTGTTCGTGTGCAGTTTAGAGGGCAGAGGTTTGATGGAGCCGTAGAAAAGCATGACCGATCTTACAGAGGCATTCCCCGCTGCATGAAATCAAGTAATATTTGGCTCAGGTGTTCATGGAGGCATTCTGTTGCATCTAGTTCAATTTGTTTACCATGGTCAGAGTGTTGCAGGGCCCCTTTAATGAATCATCCGGCTGAATTGAATTCTTGACACCTGGCTTACATTGAATAATGTATCAGCATTAATGTTTGCTTTGCCTGGCATTTATTCTTGCAGTGGGAGTAAATTCTGTTCCTGTTTATTTCAGATCCTGCCATACATTGATGGCTTCAGGCATGTGGCCAAGATTGCAGTTGAAGCCGACGTTGAGGTTAGCCTAGTCAAAGAGTGCATCAGAAACATGCTGTGAGTGCTCCGATGGCAGTTATTTCTTGTCATTGATGTTTTGGCATTTACATTATAACCTTGCTTGTATATCCCTTGCTACTTTGTTTTCCCAGACACTGGAGCTTGGGACTGTGTTGTGTGATGCTGATAGTGTGCTCGGCATGTTTGCATAAGATGAGGATCAGGCGTAGGGCTGCATATGTGGCACATGGTTCCTCCCAGGCTACATGATCCACAGATAAGGAGGGAAAAAGTGTTAAGCATTAGGAGACGATGAGCAAAACGTGAACAAGGTGAAAGCAGGAGCCAACGTTTCAACAAGTGGACTTGTCTTCTTCGAGGCGAAAAAGAAGACAAGTCCACTTGTCGAAACGTTGGCTCCTGCTTTCACCTTGTGCACGTTTTGCTCATCGTCTTGAATTTCCATCTTCCGCATTCCCCGTGTTTTCCCAAACATCAGGAGCGCCACACAAACAAGAGCTCTTCAGGTTTGGGAGCTCCGACATCGAGAGAGAACTGCTGATCTGGCATGCCAGCCCAGGTACGAGACATACAATGTACAAATAGATAAAAAAAGCATATACGATCCATGAACACACAATAAAGCTGCTTTTCAAGGATGCAAAGTGCAGATCAAGAACGCCCTGTAGTTACGAGCTTGAGTTGTGGTGCAAGTGCCAGAGGTTGTCTTCTGAGTAAGGACTGCAGTCATTTAACACAGGTTGCATGTCCTCAGGTACAGGCGCCGACAAAAGTGGTGTACTCCACGCAGCGGTAACCGGAGCAGCGGCACACTGCATCGCGACGCCATCTACTTTGACACGAGTCAAGCGACATGCCTGCAGATAATAAAGGGCACCCATTGGCTGTCGATCCCAGATGCTGCCTGTAGATGGCGTTGCGATGCAGTTTGCCGTTGAGCCAGCTCCCGCTGCGTGGAGTATACCACTTTTGTCGGCGCCTGTACATTGCACACGCATATTGCGTTCCTTGCATACTAGGAAGTTTCCTAGGCAAATACTGATGAAATTATTTGGGCTATGGTCAGTTGTGTATTAGTGTACACAAAGGATGCATGCTTAACAGATCTCATTTAAAGAAAATACTGACATAACATATTTGACATGTCATTTTTCAGGAAGTAAATGAATGAACCCTAAAAAAAAATTGTGTGACGTGCCAGAATGCCCTAAACAATATACTATAGAACCACAGAATCTGCTTAAATGGAACTCGAAGGGACAGAGGAAAATGTTTCGTTTAAGCGAATGGCACAAAATTAAGAAGTTAGTTTTTGAAAAGCATTGAGCATTTAAATTTTTTCTTTGGTGAACAAATTGACATCATTGCGATCTATTACAAATATCATCTCTAGCATGTGCATAAGCCATTAATGTTCATTTTAGATGCAACTCTGCTGCCTTATTTTTCAAAATGGGGCAACTGATAAAAACTGTGGCGCTGCATGGATGCTTGAACCAGAGGAACAGTCCATGTGTTTATTCATGTCGAGATGTACGCCTCGGATCAGGTCCTTTAATAAAAAGCTGCACTTCCAGGCAGGGTGTATCTTCTCTCTACAGATAACACCCCGGGTAAGGTCTTTCAAAAAGCTGCAGTTTCAAACAGTATGCATCTTCTCTTAGTATTAATTATCTGTGACAACAAGGACTTAAAGATATGAAACAATGCTGCGCTTGTAGTCTTTTTACAACGTCCATTGTTGTAGCCAGTTTGTGTGCTTTGTTATTTCACTTTTTTGATAGGCCCCGTCACAAGGTGCATAATGCGAGAACTAAGCAGCGTGAACACCACACCGCACCCCATTAATGCTACAGCAGCGCAACTACCCGATAGATTGGATTTTCTTGACTGTTTAGCATGAACATTTTATATGGTTGTCGTACTGTTCATGTTTCGTATGTGGTATTACAGCCTCGGAAGTACATGGTAGCTTAGCTTCAATTCCAGTACCATTTAACTGGAGTTCACAAAAAAGTGTTCCATTTAAGCAGTTTTGTCAACATTGTACCTCTGGGCGGCCAATCTAAGTTGGTACCCGTGTTCTATTCATTTGGCGTTCATGGCACCCGTTTCTACGAAACCGTTCTTGTTTCAGTACAGAGGAGGTGGATATCATCATGATATCCTGTGGCAGGCACGTACTCAGGAAAGGGGAAGGGGGGGGGCTTGCCCCCCCCCCCCCCTTGAAATTGAGTGGCATACTCCCCACCCACGCCACCGCTCCTCACACATTTCTAAAGCGCCGCCAGATCAATGTTGAGACTTCGCAGCTGTTCATCGGTCAGCATTATGCTGCCTTTTTCACTCCTTTTAGATGGCGGTAGTTATCGGCATCTGTTGTAATGTGAAGGACAGTTTTCTCAGATTCCGCACCCGCGCGATTAACTCGAGATGCGTTCAGTTGTCACCAACTATTCAACCGTCACGCGCATAGCTGTTGCTTTTGTTAGTTCAACCTTCTTTGTTTAGGCTGATCCTGGGACCAGGAGAGGGATGCGGCTGTTACTCAGCTGGTCTGCACTCTCATGGAACGAGTTGCGGCCGGAGAAAACGCCAATTGCGTTTAACTTATCCCTTTGCTTCATTATTTCCTTGAGTTACGGCTCGCCGCGACGCTGGCAGATGCCCGAAACCATATACACGTGATATGGGTTAGATAAGGTGGGAAATAAAATAATGTGAAAGAGTGTCCATCATGAAACCCTGCAATAACCCTTAAACCCATAAGCAAGATGACTGTCGCCCGTTACCTCGTCTGTTTTTCCCTAACTGTATAGCACTTTTTGTGCAATATTGGCAACTGGAAACAAAAATCGCAAGGAGTTGAGAAATTAAGCGATCTACTAAGGAAGAGAGCCAAGGCAACAACCAAACTGCAAGCAAAAGCGAATAATAAAAAAAGTTAACCGTTGTTTATGAGAATATTTATGGATCAACATCTTTTTATTTAAAAAGGAAGTAGAGAAAACGCCGCCGGAAGTGGAGAAGAATTACTTGTTTTGAATGACGCTTCTACAGTTATCGGTCGAATCGCCTCACGTAGCCACTTCTCTGCTGTGCTTATGTGGGTGTTTTTCTAACCTTTCTCGGTGAGCGCAGTACGTCTAGAATCGCAGAGTCCTGCGCTCTACGCGGTTGTATGGGACTGGCGGCCGCACAGCGTTACGCAATTCGCGGAACTGTCACAACTGATCCACAAGGCAAAAATAACTGATATTTGAAACTATAACATGTGAAAGACTGAAGAAGCCGTAAAAAAATGAACGCAGCCTGAAATAAGTAAAAAAGAAACCTGGCATAGGACAAACCATGATGTATGCACTAAAAGATAAGAAGGATAATATCGTCAGCAATCTCAAAGATATAGTAAAAGCAGCGGAAAAATTCTAAGCTGACCTGTATACAGTACCCAGAGGAGCCACGATAGTTCACTTAGAAACAGTAATGAACAGGATACAGAAACTCTCCCATAGCTAGCGATGAGGTCAGAAGGGCCCTGCAAAACATGCAACGATGAAGACCGGGAGGATAAGGTGGAATAACAGTCGATTTAGTCAAAGATGGAGGAGACATAATGCTTGGAAAACTGGCGACTCTTTATACGAAGTGTCTTTCGACTGCAAGGGTCCCAGAAAACTGGAAGAATACAGACATTATACTAATCCACAAAAAAAGGAGACGTTAAAGAATTGAACAATTATGGGACCATTAGCTTGCTCCCAGTATTATATAAAATATTTACCAAAATAATCTCCAATAGAATAAGGTTAACAATGGATTTTGTCAACCAAGGGAACAGGCTGGCTTGAGGAAGAGATACTTTACAATGGATCACATCCATGTCATCAATCAGGTTATTGCAAAATCTGCAGAGTACAATAAGCCTCTCTATGTGGCTTATATAGATTACGAAAAGGCATTTGATTCAGTAGAGATACCAGCAATCGTAGAGGCACTACGTAATCAAAGAGTAGAGAACGCTTACGTAAAAAGCTTGGAAAATATTGCTACATGCGTGAGGTATTTGTTTGATTGAACGAGACGCGTAGGCGCCATCACTCCAGAAAATAGGAGGAAGAACGAACTGGGCTCGCGCTGTGAATCTAACCGGTCAGCGCTGCAACCGTTGTTGTAAATATAATCTGTAAATAGTTTCTCGTCTTACTGACTCATCCTTCGCGTAAGAATATCTGCAGAGGTTCTACAGCTACCTTAATTCTACACAAGAAAAGCGGGGAGATACCTATAGAGAAAGGGGCCAGACAGGGAGACACAATTTCTCCAAAGCTATTTTCTGCATGCTTAGAAGAATCCAAGCTATTAAACTGGGAAGGCTTAGGAGTAGAGATCGACGGCAAATATCTCAGCAACCTTCGGTTTGCCGATGACATTGTTCTATTCAACAATAATGCAGATGAGTTACAACAAATGATTGGAGACCTTAACAGAGAGAGTGTAAGAGTGGGGTTGAATATTATTATGCAGAAGATGAAGATAATGATAAATAGCCGGGCAAAGGAACAAGAGATCAGGATCGATCGCCAGTCGGCCACTAGAGACTGTGAAGGAGTACGTTTACCTAGGTCAATTAATTACAGGGAACCCTGATCATGAGAAGGAAATTCACAGAAGAATAAAAATAGGTTGGATTGCATACGGCAGACATTGTCAGCTTCCGACAGGAAGCTTACCATTATTATTGAAAAGTAAGGTGTGAAATCAGTGCATTTTGCCACTGCAATATGTCCAGTGCCAATGCATTTGCCAGTGCATTTCCCAGTGCATTTCCCAGTGCATTTTGCCAGTGCATATGGGGCAGAGACTTGAGAGCAAGTTAAAGACCACGCAAAGAGTGATCGAACGAAGATTGCTAGGCATAACGTTAAGAGAGAAAGAGAGTGGCTTGGATCAGAGAGCGAACGGGTATAGATGATATTCTAATTGACATCAGAGGAAAAAATGTAGCTGGGCAGGTCATGTAATGCGCCGGTTAGATAACCGTTGGACCATTAGGGTTACAGAATGGGTACCAAGAGAAGGGAAACGCAATCGAGGACGACAAAACACTAGGTGGAGCGATTAAATTAGGAAATTCCCGGGCGCTAGTTGGAATCGGTTGGCGCAGGACAGGGGTAATTGGAGATCGCAGGGAGAGGCCTTCGTCTTGCAGTAGACATAAAACATGATGATGATGATGATGATGATGATGATGGAGGTGGTGCCCCCCCCCCCCCCCCCCCCCCGAAAAAAAATCCTGGGTACGTGCCTGTCCTGTGGTCACTGCAGATGCCACACGACCACAGCCACAATTCTGGTTTATTTCTTTGTGAGCAACGTCATCGTCCTTGGCCTTGTTGCAGCACGGTGTTGTCAAATTTTACTCCATGTCGTAACGTCAGTTGACCGCTCATAAAAAACGTAGGATGAAGTAAGAGACAAAGAAGGCACAAGTGCTCAAATATCCATCCTGTTGCTGTACTTGACCAGGTCTGGCGTTCTGAAATGAACATTATCATGAAATTAAAATACCTTACAAGCATTTAACATTCATACTTGCTCACTCATTGTCTTCCTTTTAGCTGCAAGAAACATGTGGTAGAGTCTCTACAAGTTCAAAAATATGTGTCAAAACTCTCTTAAACAACCCCTCACCAGGTCTGGCCATTTGGGCTGACAAGCGCACTCCACACAAAGGGCGCAAATGATAGTGTCTGCAAAGTATTTCAAACCAAACGCTGTGTGCGCCCTTCTCCTCACAGGCACCACACTCACAACGGGACAGTCGGATGTTGGTCGCACAAGTGCGCTCACGTAAATGGCAGTACTATGACATCACTTTAAATTTAAGAGAAATAATAAAACATACAAACCGAATGTATGCATGTCTGTTTTACCTCGTACCGTAGCATGAGAGATGTACTTCTGTTGCATCTGCTTGTTCCGATGTCGTGCAGTCACGCTCACAGAGAATGAAACTATGTTATTGTGTATTGTGGCCCAGCACAGTGTTGCAGCTCTCCAAACATGCGCACACCGAGGGATCCATTTCACAGAAGCAGCTGTTCTCGTACACAGCTCCCAAGATTGTGCAGAGACCAAAACAAAACAAATGCGCTCGCTTGCAGGCTCGGGCACAAGACCATCACCATAAGTGCGCCACGCACCAAGAATGCAAGAAAAAAAGTAAATAAACGAAAAGGAAGGCAGAGACCGTGATATGTATGTATTTATGTATGTATGCTTTATTTCCACAAAAACTAAATACAGCTTTGCGGGGGTAAAGTGGGGAAAAAAAGCTGCTCGTAGCAGCTTGACCAGCCCCAAATACCCTTAATACAAAAAGAATAAGGGAGCAGCAGAGCGGAAATACAGTTTCCCAAGCACTTACATATTCAAGCACTACAACATATCATGCGTACACATCGCAAATCAGGCGAGGAAGAAAATACAGCAAAAGCAAGATGTGAGCAAGCAAGCAAGTAAGCAAGCAAAAACACAAAATCTCACTGCACTTCAAACAATCCTCCAGCTCCAGTATGGGAAAATGCAGGAAAGGAATTTTGCTTGCGCAGGCTAGACGGGGCAAGTAGCGAGTGTGTTGATGTTGGCAGTGAAGCTTGCTTCCTGTAATTGTGGGTTCAAGACACGGTTTCTATCTCAGCTAATAATGAACCAATTTCAAGAACTGTTGCAGTAAAATGCTCCCTAGAAGGCATATAACTAAAAAAGGTATAAACAAAATTTGCTATGTGGCCTGGTGAGGGGCCCTTTAAGTGCCTTATTTGTCAAGTCGCCAAGAGTTGCATGCGGCTTGATGGCACTTAATATAGTCATGAGCTTTAGCAAAAGCAAATTGATGCCATATTACAGAGCAGTCTGTTCAAGGTGAACTTTTTGTGACTGCCTGTTATCACACGTTATGCACCAAACTGGTGCAATATTAGAGATGCATGATGAACTCGCTTTTCTGCATGTAAGCCTTTAGACAATTTTTTTACACAGCCCTTGCTGTGAATAGATGAATGCACTATTTTCCGCATGTCTAAGAACGCTATGTACAACACGCACAGGTGATTTTTCACGGGTATAGTGACACATCACTTGCCCCTTAATTTATCCCGCTGCCACACGCTATCCATGTGACTGTACTGTACCAGCTTGTGTGCCTGCTACAGAGCCCGACGTAACATAGTGAACAAATAAAAGCGCGAACTGATGAGCACAAGAGGAGTAGGCGAGGCACACATGCGCCGACTTTTATTTTCAACTATTTTTTTTTTTCTGAAGTGTACCAAATGTATAGGATAGATGTGACACACAAAAATAAAGCAACAGATATAACAATAATGTGCATGTGTTCGCCTCTAACTCAGAACTGCTTATTGCTCCAAACTTACTTACCAAGAAACTGTTTCTCTTTTTCAGTCAGCATCAGGAATGCCATGTTTACACATGTGTCACCCAGTTTATCTATTTTTACTGTCTTTACTGCTTCAACTATTAATCTTGTCATCTTTCCAGAGGAGCAGTTAAACACTGTTGTACGTACCGTCAAAATGTGGTACGCATTCACAATCTTGGCAGTGTATTCCCAAATGCCAGGAAATGTCCGAGTTAATGTTATAATAGCGCTCTTTTAATCTTTCATTTTACATCTGCCTGTTCCAATTAAGCGGCACACACTTGCTTGCAATTGTTGTATATCTGTTTATTTGTGTGTGTCATGGTATACATTTTGTACACTTCCGTAAGTAATAGTTGCAAGTGAGCGCATGTGTGCGTCGCCTGCTCGTTTCGTCAGTTTGCGCTGCTATTTGTTCACTACGATTTGGAGCCCACTGATAAGCCTGAACTGAGGTAACAGCCATGGTTATCACTACTTCAATAAACTTGCAGTGTAGGCTAAATTCGCCTAACAGTGCAATTAAATGCCTCGTTGCATTTGAGAACTTCAAAAACCGTTATCAAGGGCTGTTGCAGCGATGAAGCAGCACACAACAGTCATCTGCAGATATATGTGATGTGTACCTGCAGCGACCGTTTTTGCTGCACTCAGGCATTGTTGTATATATTTATACAACTATATATATGTGTGTGTGCATATATATATATATATATATATATATATATATATATATATATATATGTATTTGTCATTGCAGGTATTACGGTATAGTGCAGCTGATTCCTTTGTTCCTCTACTCTGCTGTGTATGCAACAACACCAGAAATCAGGACACTTGCTGCAGATACACTTGTTCAAAAGGAGTGCATTTCCTACGTGGCAAGACAAGGTGATTTGGCTCATGTGTGTTGCCATAATTTGGGGGTTGGGTGGAGGAGTAGGTACCAAAACTACTAGAGAGGAATTTGGCACTGGCATCCATAACGATTCGTATCCAGCATGGGCATGACTGTCAAAACTTCGGCTTGCTTCAGACAACATTCCGAGTTGCTTCTTGAACCTAATATTGCAACCTCAAGTTTGCTGCATTGAAACGATTTCTACCATGGTATTGTTTTCTGAACATTGCAAGCAAGAAGTAGTCTAAACAATATGTCACCAAGATTGTATTGCACTTGGTATTACACAAAAGAACATAAACAAACATGATTATTATTTTAAAGCGTTATAAAGCAGGCCAAGCTATTAAAAAAGGTGCTTCAAGATATGCGAATGGGACTAACGATGTTTTGTTAGCCTTGCCCAAACAGGAATTTTCCTTGTCACGATTGATTACCCAATCAGTAAAAAACAGTGACCTAAATTAACACTTGCATAATTACGTAAGCTTGAATGTGAAACTGTGCATTGCATTTGAAAATACCGTTGCCAACAGTTTCCAGCTCACTACATTTTTCCTAGCTATTTTTCTGCATTTCACCGTTCTGCCACAAAACGCTAACAAGTATGTAAAAGGAGTGTGCGCTACAGCAGCGCTCTCAAAGAGAGTTAAACGAATTCAATGGCCGACTTGACCGCGGAAAAGCTGCAGGGTGGTGGTGCGACTGTTGGCTGCTGATACTACGAGTAAGCAGCCGTGTGACGCTGTATGCCAGAGCAGTGTGCATCGGCTTAGGACAGCAATAAGGAATTCATCAGTTGTCAACAGATTATCAGTCATCTGTTAACATGTCATTTGCAATTTTGTCAATTTCAATGGCCTTGGCTGCCTCTTTTGTGGTTGGTGGTCAGAGACTTTCCAAGAAAAAGACACCGATGCAAAGAGCACATGCTGTCAGGCAACAGACATTGTCGAATACCAACTAGCTCTTTTGAGATGCATGCGCGGTCACATGTGTGGCGTCTGAAGGTTTGGATGCTGTAGTGGAGCGCTTGACAAGGATAGCCCTCTCCTTATGTGGCAGCTGCAATAGAGGGCTCCAGCATGAGAGGAGGATGGCGGCCGCCCTCCACACCTGCGCTTGCACCGCTAGAGATAACACACATATATTACGAATCGGTTTATGTGTAAAGCCTCCTACAGCTGCTACATCTAAATCCACCACAGATGTGCTGATTAACAACTCTATTCTCTATGAAATCGTGCTATGAAACAAGTGCTACCCTACTGCAACAAGTACTATACTCAGTCATCCTTTTAATAAATCAAATAGGTTTCTACAAGTGCATGGCCATTCGCTTATATTGTTAATCATCGACGGTGGTTTCTGCACAAGTGTTTGTTTACCTGCAACTGGTGGTGGCTCAGTGGCTTGTGCTGCTGAGCACAGTAAAAGCAGCCACAATGCGAGTGCAGTGCGAAAAATGCTTGTGTATCATGCTTTAGGTGTTCATTAAGGAGCTCCATCTGTTCAACATTAATCCAGAGCCCTCCACAATAGATTATCACAACTGTGCAGTTTCAGGACGTCTAAGACGATATTTTTGTTTTAGGTCGACCAAGGCCAACGTTTAGGTCGATATTCGAGATGTACTGCAGTTTTCACCTGAGCAACAGTGTTCGGGATGTCTGTGCCCGGACTAATCCACACAGCCTCGGAATAGATGAAAGGTATTGGATGAAAACAAAGTGCTGCTCTGTTGTTTTTATCGCAGGCTGCTATGTATTCCTGGCAGTGTAAATATTAGTGCTTTCCTACATGGTTTTGCTGACTGTAGTTAGTTGAATAGTCCCACATATAGTCATGTAAAGTGTGCAGACAGCAGTGCAGAAAGAGGGGGCAAGGTGCAGGTGATGCAACTGTTGTGATGTATTGTAAATTAATGAAGGCATTGCAACCAACAAGAAAGGCACATCGTTTTCAAGAGAGATTGGATGCCTGAACAGTTTGTCATTGTACAGTAATCCCTCGTTATAACGAAGTCAGCGGGACAGTGAAAAAATTCTCGTTATAAGTGGCAAATAAACGTAAGCAACCACTCGAGAAAAGCTAAAGCAGTCGAGCTCTAATTGTGCCACAGCTGCGAGGAAGTCAAAATACAATCTATCCAGTGAAGCAAAAGTTTATTCAGGTGCAAGAAAGGCACCGAGCTTTGGCTGTTTCACGTTCTTACCGGCTGCGAGCAACCCCTACTCTACTCTGAACTAAACGTAACGGCGCAAACACCCAAGACGAGCCACAAAAACAAAGACACGACACACACTGGCGCTGCCAGTGTGAATTATGTACCAACTAGGCCCAAATGAAGTAAGTGTTACTGAAACCCCTACTCTAATTTGACCAAGCATTGCACGAGGCCATGGTCACCGCCCATGCATTCAACCTTATTTCACAGCATGTGTAGGTACTCTCATGTCTGCACCACAGTTGGCACTTCACGCGTCTCTTCGTCCGCCGGCTGTTCATTCTTGTTGGGGCCACCAACAGAGTCAATTATTATCTCTGCATCCGTTGCCGAGGCGACCATGGGAGCAGCAGCATCAGCCGACGTGAATGTCTCGAAGTCGCCTTCTACCTTCCTTCTCGAAATCGCCAGCGATCTCATGAATAGCCTCGTACAGATAACTGCAAGTCCGGTCATCGTCTGGCTGGTCATCATCAGGGTCGCTGACGACGGTGCAGGAAAAGCCGGCATGCGCATTCCCGACCTTTGAAGGCGCGAGTTCTTTTCATGAAAATTTCAGCAAATGGATCGCACCAAGCAAATTAATGTTGTGCCCGGGGGCGACTGCCCCCCCAAAATTTTTGCCTGACCCCCTTTGTCCCCTCATCCCAAGACCACTGAAAAGCTGACCCAAGGTAGGCGATATGAAAAAAAATGTAACAATTTGGATGCAGATGCATGAGAGCAGCGCCGCTTAGGAAGGACGGCCTTGTTCAAGCATAATTTAGTATAGAAAATTATATACCCTCGCACTTGATATAGAATAGGCACTTGAAATACGATGCGAACTGCCACAATAAGATAAAAAATGGTTCCAAGAATTCTAAATAGATTTAAAAATGGGCTGCACCTTCTTGTTCGGTCTACTTGCGTGAACCGGCAAGCTCGTGCCTCGGATGTAATGGCCTCGGCCACAAAATACCAAGTAACGAGTTGAGAGGCCATGACCCTTCCAAGCCGCAGCTTTTCTCACAAAAAGTAATTGGGACAACACTGCTTACTCTCAAAAAGACCTAGTGAGCCAACCACCCTTGCAGGATGCCACCGCTTACAGTCATCTACCCGCTCCGTGAACCTAATTGCCTGTTGGCAAAGACGCGCGCCGAATGCCGACGCACTCAGGAGTGTTTGGGCCAGGAATCCAACAAGCCCGTCGACGAGTACGTCCGATGGTAGGAATGAAGGAAAAATTACGCAGATCCCGTGCACAGTGGGAATCGATGCAAGCGAAGCTTTCTGTGCTGTTTGCTTTCATTGACGATAATTAGTGATGATGTTGACAACTAATGTTTCATTTCTTCAACGTCCATTTCAACGCGAGAGAGCCGAGTTGACGTTAAACATTACCTTGCGTGCACTCCTGCTGTTTCTGTGCATAGCACACAGGACACACAGGGAGAGGTGTTTGCTTGAGGCATTGTTGCACGCCATTTTTTATAACCTCTCAGGGGGTTGAGTGTTGGCATTTCTTCACATGGCACATCGTACTGTGGCAGAAGTAGTAAAGTTTAATTGAATTATGGGGCTATATGTGCCAAAACCACAATATAATTATGAGGCACGCCATAGTTGCGGACTCCGTATTCCGAATTTTGACACCATGGTGTCCTTAACATGTCCTTAAATTTAAGTGCACGAGCGTTTTTTTTTATTTCGCGCCCATCGAAATGCGGCTGCCGTGGTGAGAATCAAATCCACGACCTCAAGCAATGACATAGCTGCAAGCACAGAAATGTTCATTTGACGTGTGATCGTTTCTGTGGTGTTGCCTAAACCCTGCGGTGTGCTTTAATTAATGCAGTTCTTTTTCTGCATGCCTTGCGTAAGTTGTCCGGTTGACATATTTACTTGGTGCATGGCCATGCACCAAGTCTGTGCATGGCCAGTGTCCGAATCCACTGAGCACCACAGAAATTTTAAAGTCATTGAAGACCAGTCCATACTCGGTGGCCTATGACCAGCCAGGTTGGCATCAAAAAGGTTCATTGCCGTGCTTGCCTAGTGGCACATATCCCTGACCCATGTTGGTGCAAAAGATTGATCAAAAAGCAGCACAGGCCGAGTGGTGCATAGCCAGTGCTCCCAAGTTGGCATCGTAACATTTGATTGAACAGTGACCCCAGTCGGCCCGATGGTTGGTTTCGAATTCTCGGCACAGCAGCCCGAAGAAGTACCCCCCCATTAGACCATGGACTATCCAGTGACCCAAGTTCAGGGGAAAAGAGCTATAGAGATGCGCAGACAGAGACAGACAATCAAGCATCAAGGTACCCGAAGTATGCTAGTAGCATTAACAGCATTTAGTATGCGCGTTGTCTGAAACCCGATGTTTACGACGCATCTCCGGCTCCCACAGTCGTTTTCACCATATGTAGCCAGCGGAAGCACATCCTTAAAGATCCACATTTGTTTCCCACAGGGCTCAGTTATTGGGGAGTGGATGTGGACACCACCTACAAGTTTGGATGCAAATGAAGTAATTCATTGCAATCACATTAACGTCATTGATGGATGCAAATGAAGTAATTCATTGCAACCACATTAACATAATTAATCATTACAAGCCAAGACATCAAGGCAAGCAGACAAGGAATGGCAGTTTTCATCAGATTGTATGGGGTGTTTACAACATTCGAGATCAAGTATGTTTATTTTTAGAGCATTGGCTGTTGAGGCCACACTTCGTGGTTGCGAAGAGGGTTAGCCAAAAGCACTCACAGCAAGTGCACTCCACAGGAAGTGTCGCTTAACCTGGCCCTCGGAGAGACTAAATTTGCTTGTCTGGACCTGGGCATTATTTTGTACTGTCCTGAACTTTTTTTTTTCCTTCCCTTCGCACCTTTTCTGTTACTTTTAGTTACCTACTTTACAATATTAAACGGTCTGTCCAACTTCCTTTTTCTTCCAATTTGAACTGGAATGTTGACTTTCCCATTGCTCTCCAATCCATAATGTTATACCCATCATTTTTTATTCCACTGCTCATTGCGTGGTTAGTCCTCAACTTCTACTCTGGCCTCTTTGCTAACCTTTAACTTTCTGCCCCATATGTTAGCAGCAATAGTATGCAACGATTGTATTCTCAAGGCTGATCATTTGGTAGAGACTGCTGTATGCGCTGCAACCCACCTTTATTCTTCTGTAGATGTCTTTCTCATGGTCGTGGCCACCTGCGACTAATAGGCCAAGACAAATATTGCACATGCAAGATTCTAGAAGCCGATTGACAGTTGCAGATTCTCATTCTCTTGCCTTAGTCGTATTATTCCAATAATTTGTTACACGTGAACAGTATTGCTGAACAGGATGTCACCTGCAAACTGCAGGTTGCCAAGTTATTTAACTAATATTTTCCCACTCGATAAGAATTAAGGTAACTGTGGCATCACTGTAGACATCATTTATTAGTATACTTCTACGCTTTCTCTACACCTAAACTATAATATGCCTCCATGACCGCTTTTATCTCTGCAGAATCAAATGCCAGGAAACTTGTACTAAATCTATAAAGCCATATGGAAAAGTTCATTATATTTCAGTCACCTTAATTACTTGTTACCAAATTGATGAAATCGACAAGATTGTTAAAAATATGTTCTTTAAGTCATCTCATTTTTTTTGTCACCCCAATTCCATTGGAAGCTAGCAAGTGTTTTGTACCATACCTGAAAGCAAGCTTTCAACTCCTTGACAGTCTCTGTTATGAATGCGCAGTTGGCATTCTTTTGAGTCTTTGGTGCATCTGAAGCTGTGGGATGTCGTGTGGCACCAGGCTCTTTTACCAGAGCTGCAAGCATTCTTGGTATGTGTGCCAACTAGAGATCTGCTGCAAGTGCAGTGCACAATTTATGCCCACGAATAAAGATTGCACGCATTCAATATAACACATTCCCGAGCTAGCTGGTGCACGATTGATTACCAGAACTGTAACGCAGCCAAATATAAGGGACAAAACAGAGTGCACTTGTCTATGTTTGCTTCCGTGATCCCCAGCCTTTTTGCAGCCTAGATTCAGTGTGTCTGGAATTCAGTCACTCATGCATGTGAAACAGTTGCATGCTCCAGTAAGTGACAGCAGTTTTTTCACATATTTACCAGAAAACTTGTACAGTACGGCGTCATGAAGAGCCTTCTCCGTCGTCTGCACAAGTATCCGATAGACCTGAAGCGGGCAGCAGACAGCACTTCCAAGATCAAATCTGTTACCAAGTACTTTGATGGAGCACACAGCTACGACGACATATGTGCGAAGACAGGTGAGCAGAGCAGTTTTTCAAGTCCTCTCTACTTGTGTGCCGCATCACTGGCACAAGAATGCACATAACATGTTCTAGCCAACAGCACTGGCAAGTGCTGCAATTTGTGAATGTGAAACGTCTGTAAACCGGCCTACTATAAAGTTCGCTAAAAAAAATTGTTGTTGGTATTTATGCGATAGACTGCATAGTAAAGCCTGGAAACTGCTAGTTTTGCTCGCATTTCATCTCCAGATATGTTGGATGTGCAAAAAAGCTGAGCATTTGGTCCAATTATGCAGAAATTGAATAACTTCGAACTCTCTGGCTGTGCGGCCAAAGGAACGCATTATCCCAATTAGCATGGTGTAAGTCATATTAATTTTCAGATTTATAGGCAGCATCAGGAATAAATAAGAATTTTAAACTGCAGAAGAGTACGCATTTGGGCTGGTTGGTTCACGATTACGAGCAATAAAAAACGGTGCCGTGTCTCTTCACTCGTCCTGTTGTTTAGCGCAGTTTTTTATTGCTCGTAAGAATTTTAAAGCATGCCAATATGTTACTTGGAAATTGAATTTGATGCACCGAGCAGTGGGTAAACAAGGGAAGCATCAGAGGCTGGAGGCAACATTTTAACACCGCCTATTATAGGGCGCTTGCGCCAAAGAGCTGTAGTGGGGGTACACTACATAATTTGAGAGAGGGGATTAGCGAGGGTGTGAATAGCATTTGTAGCTGAAGTTCCAGTGTCAAAATGTTGGCTCCAGTGACACATCCCTTTTGCTTGATCTCCAATCTTTCCGTTTGTTCCCATTTCAGTTGCATTACATATGATGTTTACTACATTTATATAAATCAAAATTGGCTCTAGGTAGACTGCAGCACTAGGCAAAGCCTCCATGGTGCAGTGGTTCAAAGTGCAAAGATGTGCTATTCTACTAACACTCTTCTGAACGAGCATTCTACATGTTCACTTGGAACACTGAAGCCTAGTTAAGACTATAAAGAGCATGCTTGTGTGCCCATGTGTAGCTAACATAATAATGAACCAAAGGAAGCATTAATGGGAAGGGACAGAAGAACATTGCAAGAGTTCGGTTTGAAAAAAAAAAAAAAAAGTTCATTCATTTCTCATGAGAACCCAACATTCTGTGAACTCGCACTTGCCTCAATGCAATTTGGGTGAACCTTGCTACCTCAAGCAATTGGCAAAAGGACTTGGGCTTAAAACAAATCAAATGCTCTTGTCAACTAGAATGGCACAGAGTTTCTCACTATATTACCTAGAGGGAAATTGGCGCTGCTGTGCTGTGGTATGCATGGGAATGCCAGTATATTGCGACTTCGGATCGGCATTGTTCTTGGAGAGCCAGGACACCTTGAAGACGTGCCGTTCCTTCAGTCTGTCACAATGATCAATTTTCTACTAAAACAGCACATGAAAAGCTGTTCTAGCTTTATTATAACACAAAGACAAGTTTTGTCTAGTTACGAGAGCTTGCCATTGCATGTACAATTTTACGGAACTTAAAGTATCAGCGAGCCACTAAATTTGGAGGACAGACGAGATTTGTGCTTACTTTTGAACAGTCTGTCTGTTCTTTTCTTTGCTAAGTATGCACTGTAGGTGAGTAAACATCACTGGAAGATAAGGCAAGGCGGGAGATGAGAATGTAGTACGTTGAGCAAAACCAAAAGAAGGTGAAAGCAGGAGCCAACGCTTCGACAAGTGGAGGAGTCTTCTTCAAAGCAACATATGCTTTCCTTGCCACTGTATGTGTAGGTGGGGTTCTCCTTAAAGGGGAGAGGGCGTAAGGCGGGTGGGTGGGGCAATGAGGGAAGGTGTGTTGGCGTGTTGAATCGAGAATGAAGGAGTGCCGTGTGAAGGCCAGGGACCCAGCCGTCTGTCAATCATGCGTCAACGCTCGCTTGTCAGCTGGTGCACAGCAGCGCTCTATTACCCGTTTCACTGGTGGTCTTAGGCTATCATGTCTTTGAAAGACATAGTAGAAAGAGCGGCAGAAACTGGCGCTCATAAAAAAAAAAAAAAGAATACTGAAATGGTATGTATTAAGGGGGGAAAACGGAAAGAATGAAAGCTTGAAATTTAGCATAGCGAATAGATTCTAAAGCTCCCTTTGAATTGTTTCAAAGGGAGTTTTAGAATTTATTCGCTATGCGAAATTTCAAGCTATAGGCAACAACACTTAGTTTGGTTTTTTTATCTTTTTTCGTTGTTCTTTCTGTTCCCCCCCCCCCCCCCCCATTATGTATTTATACTATTTCAGTATCTGATGAGCACCAGTTTCTGCTGCTCCTTCCAACTCTCTTTCAGAGACGGGATAGCTTATGACCTCCAGTGAAACGGGTAATAGCTGCTGTGCACGCCGGCTGACACACGGGCGTCGACACGCAATCTACAGATGGCAGAGTCCTTGGCCTTGCACACAGCACTCCTTCATTCTCAATTTGACACGCTCACACACCTTTGCTTGTCACCGCACTCGCCCTCCTTACGCATTCTCCCCCTCAAAAGAACCGCACCTAAACATACCATGGCGAGGAAAGCATATGTTGCCTCGAAGAAGAGCTTGTCGAAGTGTTGGCTCCTGCTTTCACCTCGTTCTTGTTTTGCTCAGTCACTGGAAGATGCTATATGTGTGAATGAAAACCTTTTATGAAGATTTTGTGTTTAAAAATTCATTATTTGTGTGCCCACATCCACGTTTTAGGCGAAGCTTCTTACACCAGACAATACAAGCTTCGCAGACACATAGTCATTCCCATGACAGCACAGTGCCCCTTGGAAATCTCCTGGATAGTAGCGCCAAATTTTCCTCTAGGTGTTATTGTGAGGATCCATGTGGTATGGTATCCTCAAACGGAAAACAATGAAAGCAAGCCAAGTCTTTAACAGAAGTTTGCTTGGGCCGAGAGGCTTTGTTTCATTTGTCTGCGTATGGCTTCCAAGGCCATTCAGTGGTGCAACACAGTTTCGAACCTTTCTTAGACTACATGTTCAGGCAAATATTTAACCACGAAGAGCTAATAGGCACATGCTAGAGACAAGAAATAGGTGTCAAATTCGCTAAAAAGCGTGATGCTTTCTGCACTAGTGCTCGCATAGTTAGAAGGCCTTTCAGGCATTCACATAAAACATGCGACTTCATTTTTAACAGGCATGAGCTACAAGGAGCTGGACGACATACTTGACAAGGATCCCAACGTGTGCGTGTGCTGGAAGTAAACATACAGCTTTGACTGTTGTGGAATAAAAAACGTTCAATGTGCAACACTTTTCTCGCCATAGTAGCTGGGTTATTTTGATTGGCAAATGTTGTGTAAAGTTTAGCAGTGCATTTTCAGCCACACAGGTCTACAGGACATGGGATTCCACAAGGAGGGCACTTCTAAGTTAATGATTCGCTTGTAGGCCAAGTCACAGCCACAATTTCCCCCCCTCCATGAATCCTTGTTCCACTTTTGCGGCAGATTGCATATGGATAGTACAAGTGGAAAATGCATTCGACATTTTTCTCACCTTGGTAGCTGAAATAAGCCATGCACTTCGCAAGCCTGCATAGCCCTAGCACTATTACAACAAGTCATCTGAAAAACCAAGTTTGCACAGAAGCAAGCTCTGTGAAAATCCGAGGCAGCATAGCGTGGCAGCTTGATTTTCTGCACATGCCACAAATGCATCAAGGAAAACACGAGTACAAGTTTTTTTTAATGAACATTTTATTAAACCAACTTCCAAATGTGCAGAAATGAATGTGGCACAGTAGTAATACTAACCATCATCAGCCAATGTTTTATGTCCACTACAGGATGAAGGCCTCTCCCTGCGATCTCCAATTACTCCAACTTGCTCTGGCAAATTTACTAATTTTGGCTGGTAAAGCAGATAGCACACGTTGCTGCTACCTGGAATAGGGTGGCCACCCACATTTGGGCATTAGCAACTTGGCTTCCACGATGAAGTTTATTCACTCGTCACCCCACCCAATCATCTGCCATCCTCAACTACGCTTCCCTTCCATTGGCACCCAATCTGCAACTAATGGTTCATCAGTTGTCTACCCTCTGTACAATTCACTCTCTTAAACAGTTGCACCCTTTGGGGGTGTATATTTGCCACAATAATAATCATGCCTTGCCTGCGTTTTCCTTTTAATGCTGCTAGCCCGGTACTTTCAAGTCATGAACGGCATGCACGTTGGCACGTTATCAGCACGACAGAGCATTCTCGACAGGAAAGTAATGAGCAGAGTTTTTAAGAAAGGAAATGCAGGCAAGACAGATGACAATTGTTGTGGCAGTTATACACCCCAAAGGGTGTAAACTTTTTGTAGTGTGTGCAAGGCCTGCCCAGCTCAATTTTAAAGCGAAGCTGTACATGGCTAGGGTTCTATTCATTTTTGTTTCCCGTGAACAAACGCTGTCATTATCAATGGCTCTTACCCCCCCATGAGCAAGCAAAAAATGCAATTGCTCAGTCCTGCAAGGTTCATGGCTTCTCACTTTGTGAATCATCCGTGTTCACACTACCCCCGTTGTCGCTGGTGATTTTCATTTGAATGTGTCGGTACTGAAAAGTGAGTGGTTTACGTATTCTGTGTTGCAGACATAACTCTCAGTTTATGCCATATGTTAACACTGATTAACATCCTCCAGTCCCATTCCATCATGAAACTTAAAAAGCAGACACTGGAGCATTGCCTAATAATTTTCAATGGCAGGCTCCCTTCTCCCCTAACACCTGCCCCTATTCCACACCACTTTTCTTTATTTCTCTTCACAAATGAAGTAGTTGAACTTCCAACTGATCTCAAGCTGACATCCGATTTGATGCACAGCAATCTTCCAATGTCTGCGCCAGTCATTTCCAAGAAACCTATACCCTAAAATCTTTTGTACTATGCTAAGAAACAGCTTGCAAAGAGTTTTGTACCCTGAAATATTTACCTTAGCAGTACTCTTGACATTTTTATGTGCACAATTTGGAAAAAGCAGATTTTTGCATTATTTAAATGTCTAAGCTGCATAAGTACTATTGCATTGCTACTCAACAAATTCAAGATCCACAAACATCAGGTCAGCCTACCCTGCTGAAATTTCATACCACAGTTGTGTCACACAGGTCGAGCGGCTTGTGATTTAAGTTATACAAAATCAAAATATCCCGAAAACATTGTATGGTTTAGACTACTACAACCCATCAAACTTTAGCCTCCTGTGAACTTATCAGAAATTGGCTGAGCTCTTATGCGAAGGATGAAGCATTACCAGTAAGACTGCACAGCAAAAAAAATTTATATATATATAAATAAAAGAAATGAAATAAAGGACATAAGAAAGGTTCTAGTCTTTTGTGTGCGATATCGCAGGATGGGTTATTTCCATCCTGTGATACCCACCGTTGACCGTTGCGACACAACCCTAGTTACAGCAGCACTTAACGAACCGACAGTTCAAGGACGCACCCTGCTGCGCAAGCGGAGGAATTAACTGTCCAGTTGGCTGGCTGCCTTGCGCTTTTGGGCAAATAATTATCAGGAGCAGCATCACTCACATGACACAAACATGTCACGCCAGATATGGCACTCGTGCACGGCAGTGCCATTCACTTTTAACTTTCCAGGAAACAGTTCGGCCAGTCACTGTGGACGGCTAGTGCTGCTGACTGGCTCTACATCAAGCTGACTCTTCTATGTTGCAGACACGGGTGCAGACCCTTTTCGATGGCTATTCACTGTTCACTGTTGCCTTCGTCCGTGGGCTGATCATCACCATCATCATCACTGCCGCTTTTTTGACTCAACGAAACTGTCTATATAAGGTATCACCGTGTCTGCATCACCTTTGTGTCTCGTAAAAGCACACACCCACGTACCGAAACTGTGGTTCACCATTCTGCTAGAATTTCTAGAGCTGTTCGAACCACCCACGCCAAATTGTCCAATGGTGCACAACATTATTCACCACATTGCGACGAAAGGACCACCAGCATTGGCTTGACCTTGCCGTTTAGCACAAGACCGTCTGAAAACTGCAAAGCAAGAATTCAAACACGTGCTCAAGTTGGGCTTAGTTCATCCTTCTGCTAGCCCTTGGTCATTTGTTTTTTACACATGGTGCCCAAGAAGACAGGTCATTGGCAATCACGAGGCGATTATCGCGCCTTAAACAAAATGACGATTCTTGATAGGCACCTTATTATGCCTCACATCCACAATTCCACCACGTCGCTTCATAATACTGTACATTTAGCAAGGTGGATCTAGTAAACGCCTACCATCACATTCCTGTCGTGCCTTCGACAATCCCAAAACTGCAATGGTTACCCCCTTTTCTTCATGTTTAAACACGTGTGCATGCCATTCAGCCTCTTTAATGCCGCTCAAACATTTCAGCGGTTCGTCGATCAGTCGATCAAGTACTCCGTGACCAGACTTGTTGCTTCGTCTATTTAGACTACATTCTCGTATTCAGTCTCTCTGCTGCGAAAAGCAAATCTGCCCCATGTAAGGTGTTTAAACACCTCCATCAGTATGGTCTCGTTGTAAACATCTCGATAAGTGAATTTGGCATAGCTTCTCTTGGTTTCCTGGGCCATCAAGTAGACTAGTATCCAACCCATCCAGTGTCTAAGCCGTTAAATATTTCCCATGTCCGTATTCCACCAAGCAATTATGGCCACTCCTTGTCCTCCTTAATTACTATCGCTGTTTCATTTGTCACAGCCTCTGCACATTTTACACTCTGGCACACCACGAGCTAGCACGCCTATCATGGACTAATGCTGCTGAATCTGCTTTTATCTCTGCCAAGAGTGCCCTTGTTACCACTACTCTACTGGCACACCCACAGCCAGATGCTCCAATGTCTGTAATGGTAGGTGCCTCCGACATAGCTGTTGGCGCAGTGTTTCAACAGCTGGTTGGCAAGACATGGCAGCCTATAGAGTTCTTTTCAAGGAAGCCGACACCGCACTAAACCCACCACAGCACTTTCGGTCGCATATTGCTAGGACTCTACCTCGCAGTCTGCCACTTCTTTCAGCATCCTGAATGGCATCAGTTCTTTATTCTCACTCACCACAAACCACTCATTTACGCCCCAACAGTTCCTCGCACACTCCCTGCGAAATTCGCCAGCTTGCATATATCTCCGAATTAACTACTGATATTCGGCATATCAGTAGTGCCAATAATCCTGTCGCCGACGCTATGTCACAAATTCATATGAATGCAAGCCAAGTAAACTGATCCAGCATTGGCTTACCAACGATAATCTGCGCTTCGAACGCATCTTACTGCCTGGCTGCAACGTCACAGTGATATGTGACATGTCTACAGGTCATTCTCAACTGTACGTTCCACAACAATCTCAGCAGCAAGTTTTTGAAGCACTATACTCCTTATCGCACCCTGGAATACATGCCACACAATGTCTGGTCACTACCTGCTCTGTGGCTGTGTATGAATGCAGATATCCGTTGCTGGGCTTGGGCATGCATACAGTGCCAGCACGCCAAGGTCAGTCAACACAGTACGAGCACACCTGATCATTTTCCACCACCAGACGTTCAATTTGGCCATGTTTACATCGATATCGTTGGTCCGCTACCACCATCCTCGAATCGACTATACATACTCACTTACATTGACTGCTTCACATGCTGTGCCAAAGCCATGCCAGTCTTTCACATTATTAGTGCAGAGTCCGTAGCCCAGGCCATCTTAAATACCTGTATTTCTTGGCAGAGAGAGACAATTTGACTCATCCCTCTTCCAGGCTCTCTCCCATCTTCTGGGTGTAATGCACACATTAACAACGGCTTGTCACCCAAGTTCCAATGACACGGTAGAACACTTCCATCATCAACTAAAAGCAGTACTTCATGCCCATGACTCCATGCTTCCATGGGCAGAACGCATGCCTTTGGTTCTACTAGGTCTTCGCATAGCTCTGAAAGCAGATGCATGGTGTTCCTCAGCAAAACTCATTTTTGACAGGACACTTCACGTACCCGGCGACTTTTTCACCTTGGAATAGTCATCTGCTGACCTGCAATCTTATGCCAACCGCCTTGGCATTACCATGGCCACTGTCATACCACTGCTGCTTCATAACGACTGCAGAAATGTTTACATGAGCCCATCTTTACTTCATAGCAGTTCACACTTTTATCCGTCACAACGTTACTCGTGCTCCTTTACCAGCTCCTTACGATGGTCCCTTCAAAGTCCTCAAGCATGATGTCAAGTTTTTCACACTTCTTGTCAGCGGACGTGATGAGACAATTTCTATCAACCGCTTGAAGCCAGCTCGTCTAGACTCTGGCAGTGCCTACATTGCTAGGGGAGGAGCCATGTAGTGGGCAGTACTCAGAGAGCCCCATGGTGGAACGAGAGACTGAGCTAGCACCATCGGGCATATAGGCTCGATGATGGTAGCCGCGACATCAACGCAGTCATCTGTTTAATAAATGGCAATATTTTGTGGGCCTTCTGTTCCTACACTGTCAACAAAACTAGAGAATGTCAACATTTAACAATGCCTAAAGAATACAAAATAGGCAGCTCTTTAGTGCCGATTATTCACATACAAGTGCAGGGCTATAACTCCAACAGCAACTTTTTTTATATATATTGCTATGGGATAGTATTTCCAATGACGAAGAGCCGAGCAGTAATAAGACGACGACGATTAGAAGCTAGTGCGGGCTGTTGCCTCTTAGCCAAGTGCAGCGTATTTTCTTTTAACTATACTTGTACATAACTTTTCGTCTGAGTCTTCCTACAAATCATATCTGGTGGAGGTGGACATTCCCTGTACCTCGTCACGGAGCTTCGCAGTGGATGGTACGTTGAGCCTTCCTTCATGGCTCCTGGCGACGACAACCCGACACCTGCTGCCACCTCAACAACCTACATCACTCTCCCCGCGATCCCTGCGTATTCTCCGGCAAAGATGGGGAAGACGTCGATGACTGGATCAGCCTGTATGAACACGTCAGCCGCAATAACTGGTGGGACCCTACTATTATGCTCACCACTGTAGTCTTTTAACCTCGATGGCACACCTAGAGTTTGGTATCGCACTCACGAAGTTGGGATTCACTTAAGACACAGCTTTGAGACTTGGATCGGCAACCCCTACGGTCACCAACTTGCCGCGCAGAATGCGCTTTCCGGCTGTGTGCAGACGTCAACAGAGCCCTATGTCACGTACATTCAGGACGTCTTGGTTCTGTGCCGCAAAGTTGACACCCACATGGCCGAATCCGACAAGGTTGCCCACATCCTCAAAGGCATTGCCGATGACGCCTTCAACTTGCCCGTTTGCAGCAACGTAGCGACATTGGATGCCGTTATAAAAGAGTGCCGCCTCCTGGAACTCGCTAAAAGCAGACGTATTGACCAGCATTTTGCCCGTCTGCCCAACACTCCAGCGACATCTTCCTGTGCCAACACTCCTCGTCCTAACAACACTGCCGAAGTTACCAGGATCGTCCGGCACGAGATTGAGGCCGCCTATCCGGCTGCCTTCCACTCCAGTCCCACCAACACATCTGCAGTCACGGTTTCACTGATCCAGGCAGTTGTCCGCCAAGAGTTCGAAAACATGGATCTTCACACCATCTGCTCGGCCCATCGTCCCGATACCCACCCGGCTTCTCCAATTCCGCCTGTAGCACAATCTGGTATTACAATTACCTGGTAGCACAATCTCCTTGACTGCATTGCTGCACACTATTAAAAGTACCAAATGTACTGCATTTTGCCAGATTAAAGTCGAGTGTTACATTCTTAAGTTACATTAATGCTTACTGAAACTGAAACCTCTAGGGGTGTACGGTAGCGCAATTAAAAGACTGGGACAAAAGAAGACACACAGGGACACACAGAGCACTGTGTGTGTCACTGTGCGTCTTCTTTTGTCCAGTCTTTTAATTGTGTTGCCATACACCCTTTAAAGATGCATTACAAACAAGCTCACATTGCAACTCTCCTGAACCCTCAGCTCAACATGCTATATTATCCAAATTCAACATCACCGACAGTATATAAATGTATGCACATGGCTAATAGATTAATCGTGCATATAAAATGAAACCTAGATTTTAATTAACAGCCCATTCTTATCTGATCAGGATAACTCGTTCAAAGTTCTTTGCAGTTGCACAGTATGTATGAAAACTTGAACTACAATTCAATTGTTGCATGCAAATTGCGAGCTTAAGTGCTTTGCCTAAGCCCTTTGTAATACACTTAAACATCTGCAAGTACTCCTTGCTCTAGCCATATAAGGTAGCCCCATTTTTTCAGTTTTTCAAGCAAAGCTTGTCAAGCATTGCCTCACTCGTGAGGGTGTTGTCGCATGAAGAAACCTAAGCTGCATGAAAATAAAAATTGCTTTTGGGTTGCGAGACCACCACCACGTTAACCAATTCAGCAACTGTCGGTTCATCACACACGCCCTTTAAAGCAGGTTTTTTTCTTTATGCGTGAAGTAGACGCAGCACAAGTGTGAGCCAGTCACAAGTGTCCTCTCTCCAGGTGAGGGAAAGAGTGTGATAGAGTGTTCACACGCCTTGTTCTCGTCGTTTCAAACCAGTTCAGGCCCGGCAGTGGGTGGAGAGGCAGCGTTTGGATATGCATAATTATTATATATTATAATTATATATTGTGCACAATTATTTAACTGATAATAATGAACGAGAAGAAAGGAAACAGATTGCCAAAATTTTATTGGTCGTAAGAAGCCAGCAAATGCAGTCAGACATGCCTCTCCTTGGCATCTTCGTTGGCTTCTTATCAACTGATTATAGTACACACAGTCTCCTTTTTGTCATAATCATTACCTTCTTTTCTGCTTGTTTATCAGTGCATATACATACCACTTCAGGCTAACAATAAAACCACAACTCCACATGTACAGCAGCATTTTCTTCTTAAATTCTTCTTGCACCACACGTGATTTTTTTTCATGATTAGAAGACAATACTAAGTGACTGGCGTCATTGTAAGCACATGCAAATTTATTATTGCTCATATCGATGTCACTTAACCAACATTGCCACTCTAGTGCATCGCTTTGCAAGCAGGACTTCTGCCTACATTTGAGTGCATATCACACATTTAAAAACGTATCTTCTACCTCTTAACACCACAACATTTCGTTTTTCTTTGCATCTCTGAAGCTTATCACTAGAAAACCACACCAACTACACCCCACAAGAACTACACCCCATTCTAGAATACCGTCACTCAGTCGATACAAGAACCACCTTTCTAAATTGTCTTAGCCTCGGCATGTCTTCATAAAAACAGCTTGCCTTTTTTTTTCTTTTTTTCTGTTTAAAGCCCCTGTATAAACACATTATAAAACCGAACTATTAATCCTCAGCATTTTTTTTTTTTGCAGGTGTGACAATTCCGTTGTGTCACTCAACTGATAGGTTACTCACCGGCACTTGCACCACTGTACACCACGTAATGCCTCAGCATTCCTTTTTAAATCTCCCACCAACTCTCATGGCACGTTTTAACAATGCAGTTAGACATTACAATACCATATACTTCGTACTGCCTTGAGCATTTGCTTTATATTGTTTTACTGTTTATTTAACAGATTGCAGCACAAATGCTGGTTTTACCTCTGGCATTTTCTCATTACACTTTCCTTTACAGTTACTTTTTGCACAAATCACTTTAGGCATATCACACCAGACACAAAATACCAAAGTTCCAGTTATATTCTTAGTTTTGTTTTTAAACTCAATATCTAATTTGATTTCTTCAAGCTAGTCGTTATGTCCAGTTAATGCCAAGCTCTGTGCATAATGGTTTTCTTGTGCCATTTTTTCCCCTTTTACTTTTTTTTCTCCCTTTAGTGCTTAGAACTGCAGCGAACCATCATGATCACCACACTGTGTATAGAGCTGTGCTGGAACACAAACAATTGAATGTGGCCTTGCAGTATATGCAACAGGGGCCACGGGCACCTCTGAAGTACTGCCTGTCCAATAACCTTGTTGACGTAGGAGGACAACACCATTTTTGTCAACCGCAACAAAGACATCATCCTTATTTACGCGGCAAGCTGGGCGAGTTGGTGATTGAACGTGTTCTTACGGGTGGGCAGCGCAACCCGGCAAAATACGTGAGGAAGTACACGATACGAGCACACACTAACTGTTTTTTTTTTCAAACAAGGGACTATAATAGAAAATGTAAACACATGTAAAGTGACATTTACAAGGATCTTAGCCTATCTTGCCATATAAAAAATCAGTTTCCTTATCCTGCAGAGTGACAGAAGTCTGGCTGAGTCGGGCGCATGCGTCAGCCAGACTTGTATCACTCTGCAGGATAAAGAAACTGATTTTTTTGAATGGCAAGATAGGCAAACGCCCTTGTAAACGTCACTTTACACATGCTTACATTTTCTGTATATTATGGTCCCTTGTTCGAAAAAATAAACCGGTTGTTAGTGTACTTTCAGAACACTTTTAGCATACTTTTCACTATATTTTGCGACGGCAGTTCACAGTAACGATGAATAAAGTGCCCTGCAGGCATTTGCTTTTATGAGTTTCCAGTTTCTTTGTGGCAGCGCGTCGCAATGCAGCCCACGTAACCTGTGAAGTTTTTTTTAAGTAGTTGCTATCTGCTTTAGCAGCAAGTGCTGTCTACCTGGACAAAACTAAAGTAATGCCGTTTCGTGTCCAATTACATGATGCATTAAAAAATGACAAACTTCTCAAAAATTGTATTCAGAGCAAAAGTGTCAATGAAAAAAATTTCGCTGTGCCCTGAAACATCCCCAATACAGCCTTATTTGCTCAATGGGTACCACATACATTTTTTTTCCAAGCCAGAAAGAAGTAGTGAACAACCAGTTGCGCAGCACTTTGTTGCGTCTCTGGGCTTTTCATGTTTCAAGGAAGCACATACGAGATACGTACTTTCCATGTTCACAGGGTTATTTCCAAATCTTTTTTTTTTAAATTTCTCTTACTCGAATTGCATGTTTAAATTTTACTCAATCAAGATAGAGCCACACACTTGACTGATATTACCTTCAGCAATCTTTCACAAAAACATTGGATTTTTACCTGTTACCATACTAACCACTCCAAAGTGCATCAACAGCATGAAACACGAAGCTAGTATTAATTTTCAAAGACCATACCAAGTACTACGCACATTCACAGGCGTTTCCAAATTGCTTACTCCTGCAGGATGGTAAAATTTCCACTGCAGTAATGTCGCACCCATATAGTACCACGCACTCGACTGCTTTTAAGCTTAGCATTTCTTCGTAAAAACGCCATGTCTTTCTATCTGGTTCTCAGCACACAAACCATGTTTGGGCATATTACAACACCAAATTAACAACTGTGCATTTCCGATTATTTATAAAATTATTTTTACCTGCAATAATTTTTCATTGCGTATTGTCAAGCAACTGATATATGCACTCAACTGGTCTTAAATTTAGTTTTTCTGTAAGGACACAATGTCTTTTTTTTATTGTTAGTGATCAGCAGACCAAGCACTCTAAAGTACATCAATACCATCTATGAATCCATACCTTTTATTTATCTCAACATTTTACCAAGACTATACTAAGTAAGCAGCATGTCCATAAGTATTACTTAAATGTTTTATTTGTCCTGCTACGATTTCATATGCCGCAATGTTACTTAACTGTTAGTGCCACACCAGCATTGCTTCGTAAGAAAAACTTCTGATTACTGATCGGCGCACAAACCATTTTGAGGCGCATCACACCAAATATGATATCCATTAGTCATATACTACAACTTTGCATTTTTAACCTTTTCATTGCACATTTCATGATTTCATAGCAAATAGTGTGCATTGTTAGAATAATTTTTAAATCTGCTATCTTCCACTAACACTTTTTATTGTTTTGTAACCAATGTTACTTATTAGCGTAAAAAGCACTTCTAAAACCAAACTTTCACATGTTTACACCTCAGCATTTTCTTTTATCACTTAATGTACTGTGAACTTTGCATCGTTATACATTTTCAAATCTGGTACGTTCTTGTGCCGGAATATCAAGCAAGTCGCGCAAGAGCAGCCACTTTCTTATCAGTGCACATATCACATATGAAAACATACGTTCTAATTTTTTAGTTTTTTCTTTCCACATCTCACTTTAATTACGACCATCCCAAGAACTTTGTTCATAAGGACGTTACACTTTATACTATATGGCAACACAGCACCCTATTTTTTCTTATTTCTTTACAAACTAAGGCATAGTAACATTACTCAACCATGGCTCCATAAAGTCAGAATTTTATATTTCAATAAGAGGGCAAGTTGAACTAGTTGGTCTACATTTAGGAACACAGACACAGAAAGAACAGGACCGGACACAGCGCAGCGTTTTATTACTACATACTTGAAACGTTCATAGGGATTTCTAAATTGCATAATGTCTCCTCTCCCAGCATATTGCATGCAATGAACTCAATGATCCGATACAGCAACATTTAAGAAGCTGCTTTTTGCTTCACCTTTGAAACACCATAATGTTTGCATGTCAGTGCAGAAACCACACTGCAGCACATTGGCTACACTATGAAACCACGCCATCCTAATCTTAGATCATTTTTCTATTCCCACTCCTGGAATAGGGCATGATTCGTCACTCAAGCTATAGTTTATTGAAAGACGGTACTCTCAAGAGAAGCTAGCTTAACAGGAGTCTTTAAGGAACTATCAGGCATTGTTCAGGATATCATTGGCCTTAGTGAGGTTAGAACTGGTGAGGCTTGCACAGTGCTGACAAATGGCTAAGTATGCTATAGAGGACTTCCAGATAAGAAGCAGTATGAAGTAGGTTTCCTAATTCATGAGGACATAGCAGACAATATTGACGAATTCTACAGCATTAATGAGAGGGTAGCAGTAGTTCTAATAAAACTTAATAAGAGATATAGCTTAAAGGTAGTACAAAACTGTGCTACAACCTCCAGTCATGATGATGATGAAATAGATCAGTTTTATGAAGATGTTAAATTATCTATGAGAAAAGTGCAAACTCAATATACTGTTGTCATGGGCGACTTTAATGCAAAAATGGGGAAAGAACAGGCTGGTGAACAAGCAACTGGCAAGTACAGCTTCAAGTTTAGGAACACTCGACGAGAGATGGTAGAATTTGCGGAAAGGAAGGCGCTGCTAGTAATGAACAGCTTCTTCAGTAAACATAGGAACAAAAAATGGACCTGGAAAAGCCCTAATGGTGAAACAAGAAATTAAATTGATTTCATACTTTCTGCCGATCCCAATGGATGCAGAAGTGGCAATGTAGAAATTGGTCAAGAAGAAAACAGGCCTAGACGCAGTAAGGGTAAAAGCAGACCAATTCAGGCTGGTACTTGCAAACAAATATGCAGTGGGCCCGGTGACTGTACCTTGGTGCAGTTCGCTAACCGCTTTGCTTTCGCCATGCAGATGGTCGCCTATCACATCTACAACCTGCTGCTGCCTGTTCTGGCATGCGCATCCTCGAGTGCGTCGTCAGTGCAGGCTTCCCCTTGTCACGAAGACGGAGCAGCCACGTGCAATCCTTTGCCTGGTTCCCACATATCGCCATCTCCATCTGCCTCACCGTTTGAATGCCACCTACCGGTCCTGGAGCGAACTTGGAAAGATTCATCGCCATCGACAGCCCTACCAGCTATAAAGCAACAACCACCGTCGACGCAGCTCTGTGGGCCCGGTGACTGTACCTTGGTGCAGTTCGCTAACCGCTTTGCTTTCGCCATGCAGATGGTCGCCTATCACATCTACAACCTGCTGCTGCCTGTTCTGGCATGCGCATCCTCGAGTGCGTCGTCAGTGCAGGCTTCCCCTTGTCACGAAGACGGAGCGGCCACGTGCAATCCTTTGCCTGGTTCCCACATATCGCCATCTCCATCTGCCTCACCGTTTGAATGCCACCTACCAGTCCTGGAGCGAACTTGGAAAGATTCATCGCCATCGACAGCCCTACCAGCTATAAAGCAACAACCACCGTCGACGCAGCTCTGTGGGCCTGGTGACTGTACCTTGGTGCAGTTCGCTAACCGCTTTGCTTTCGCCATGCAGGTTAGTCAAACATACGCACTTTTTGCTAAAAAATCAAGCAATTATCTTCTGGTACAGCTCTTGAGCCCACGGTGCTGCGTCGCGATTGCCACTGAGTGCATTCATGTCATCCGTCTGCTACTAATCATATCTGGTGACGTCGAGACTAACCCTGGTCCTGCCAGCCTTGACACTGTACTGGCCGAATTGCAGAAACTAACCGCAGGCCAAACAACACTTGTGCAGGAGCTAAAGAGCCTGAAACTGCAGCTGACCACCACAGACAAAACAATCAGTGACCTGAATAAGCGCATGACCGACTTAGAGGCCCATTATCAGGCTCTCATGCCTCTACGCCAAGACATAAAAATACTGCAGACAACATCAACTGAAACAACTCGCCTAGTCACAGCGTTAGAGGCCCGTTTCGACGACGCCGAAAACCGATCTCGCCGCAATAACCTGATCTTCCACGGAATTACTGACCCCACTACAAATGAAACATTTACTAAGTCTGAAGAATTAATAATCCAGATCTGCCGTGATCACTTACAAACCGACATCAACCCCACAGATATAGAACGGGCACATCGCTTAGGAAAACACACCAAAGATCGAAATCGTCCTATAATAGTAAAATTCGCACATTGGAAAACGAAAGACGCCCTTCTGTCAAAAGGCCGAATGCTGAAAGGAACTAATTATAGTGTAGGTGAAGATTTCTCTCGCCTGACTCAGAAAGCATGGAAGGCCCTTTTGCATTTCGCCAAATCTAAATCACTTGCATACTCTCTACGCTATAAAACTTTATACATTGGTCCTAAACGATATGTTTTTGATGAATCATCTAACTCTGTAAAAGAAATTCTGTAGCAATCATCCCGTCCTCTACAAAAAAAAGAATCAACCAGAACTTGCACCTAGAAAACATCTTTCGTTTTCCGCAGTATTTACTAACGCACGTAGTTATCTCCTGAAGCGCGAGCTTATATCTAACATCGTATCATCAACAGGCAGCAACTTGCTCATTCTAACAGAAACCTGGCTACACAATGACGTCACTGATACCGAAGTTTTGGCCGAGCTACCCGACTTCCAGGTTTATCGAACTGACCGCGTAGGCACAACGGGCGGTGGCGTTCTTGTAGCAGTTCACCGGCAACTTTTGTGTTCATTTATTAACATTGCATCAAAACTCGAAATACTGTGGCTACTACATCGCACAGCACCACTTACAGTGCTGCTGGGGGTTTGCTACAGGCCTCCACATGCCACTCCTGAATTCTGTGGGGAGCTCAATAACAATTTAATACAACTAACGACCATCTACCCTAATGCCTCCATCTTACTTTTCGGGGACTTTAATTTCCCAAACATAGACTGGAGCAACTTAACATATTCTTCAATAGTAGGTCCCCCAGAGACAAGGAATTTCATTGACATCTGTTTGAACTTTAACCTCACACAATTAGTTTTGGAGCCAACGCGTGTCACACCAGAATCCGCAACCATTCTGGACCTCATACTGACTAATGATCCCAGTACCCTCTCATCAATTACACACCTTCGAGGAATTAGTGACCATAAAGTCATTCATGCTACTTTCTCTTTTCCTGTAACACCAAATAAGACACATAAGAAAACTATAAGGCTTTACGAAAAGGGTGACTATGACGCAATTAACCGCGAACTTGAGACCTTCTTCCCCACGTTTGAAGCCGCGTATCGCAATCGGTCAATATTCCATAACTGGTCGATGTTTAAGGATAAGCTAACAGATTTGGCTAACAAATATATTCCTAAAGTTCACATTCGCCCCAATAATCAAAAACCTTGGTTTACTAACGCCTTAAAAAAAACTAGAAAATAAAAAGAAACGTCTTTACCGTGTGGCTACAAATAACGGGAACTCGCTTCGATGGGAAATGTACTACAAAGCTGAAAGCGAATATCTGATTGCGATCCGCAGCGCAAAGCGTTCATTTTATGGCACTACACTCCCAAATTTACTGCGCACTAACCCAAGGCAATTTTGGCAAGTAATAAATCCTCATCCTGTTCACACTATTTCGCTCACAAATCACACACACGAGACAATTACCGATACTGAATGCGCTGACACTTTTAATTCCGCATTTGCAACAGTATTTACGAAAGAAATCGAAACAAACATTTCTTTACCTTTGTACAACATTGAAGGTCACATGCCATGCATCACATTTTCTGCTGACGGAATTTCGTCCATAATCCAGAAGACTAAGCTATCATCGTCATTTGGCATTGATGAAATTAACTCTAAACTTCTAAGAAACACAAGACACATGGCTGCATCATACTTATCCTTACTGTTCTCACAGTCACTTTCTTCAGGAAACATGCCGGGTGATTGGAAAGTGGGAAGGGTCATTCCAGTCTACAAAACCGGTAACAGGAATTCCCCATTAAATTATCGACCCATCTCACTAACAAGCGTGCCGTGCAAAATCATGGAACATGTCATCTACTCTCAAATCATTGCATTCTTGGACAGTAATAACTTTTTTCACCCTTCACAACATGGTTTTCGCAAAGGTTTCTCTTGTGAAACTCAATTAGCTATTTTCGTTCATGACTTGCATACTAACCTTGACATCAATGTACAAACTGACGCAATCTTTTTAGATTTTGCAAAGGCATTTGATAAAGTATCCCACCAACTTTTGCTACTAAAACTTCAGCTGTTGAACTTGGACCCTAACGTTCTAATTTGGATAACTGAATTTTTGTCTAATCGCACACAAATGGTTTTTATAAACGGTAACCTATCAAGTCCCCTCCCAGTAACCTCTGGCGTGCCCCAAGGATCTGTTCTTGGTCCCCTGTTATTTTTAATATATATTAATGATTTACCTCAGTGTGTCTCCAGTAATATACGCATGTTTGCAGACGACTGCGTCATCTACCGCTCTATCTATAACTCATCTGACCATACTACACTCCAAAATGATCTTAACAGTGTTTTAGAATGGTGCAGCAATTCGCTGATGACCCTTAACGCCAAGAAATGTAAATTCGTGTCCTTCTCCCGCCGTCGCAACCCTTCCTTCTTCCCATATGAAATAAATACCACACCATTAGAATCAGTACAATCCTATAAATATCTAGGTGTAACCCTGTCTCACGATTTGTCTTGGCGCGCACATGTCACTAGCATTATCTCTGCAGCTAACAAAACCTTAGGTTTTCTAAAACGGAACCTACGGCAGGTCCCATCAGATTTAAAATTACTAGCATATAAGTCACTTGTCAGGCCGAAACTGGAATACGCGTCAGCTATCTGGAACCCGCATCAAGCATATCTCACCAACGCATTAGAATCAGTTCAAAATCGTGCTGTTAGATTCATTCATACCTCATATTCATACGACGTCAGCATTTCATCACTGAAATCAGAATCGGGCTTGTCAATGCTTTCATGTCGACGTCGCATTTCCAGTCTTTCCCTGTACCACAAGTTCTTCTTTTCTTCCCTTAATCAAGAGCCTTACATAACAGCAGCAGCACGCATATCTCACCGCACCAGCCATCCACTTCAAGTGGCACGCCCACGTGCACGGACAACCACCTTCGCAGCCTCCTTTTTCTTCCGTACCGCCACAGACTGGAATGGCCTTCCCGCCAACATCGCTAATACGACTTGTCCATCTTCGTTCACACAACTTGTAACCGACCATTTTGTTAAATAATTATTTGTGACGATGTTTTGCTATCTTATAAAAACCCACCCCTTATGTAATGCCCCTACGGGGGACCTTTAAGGTAATAAACTGAACTGAACTGAACTGAGCCTTATAACAGAGAGATGAAGATGACATAGAGGTAAAGATTGAAACCATAACTAGGCTGGCTTCAGGATCAGCAATTGAAGTGGGAAGTAAGGCACGAAGGCAACCAGTAGGTAAGCTCTCCTAAGTAACGAAGGACCTAATAAAAAAAAAAAAACGAGAAATGAAAGTGTTCGACTCAAGAGACAGCAGAATTCACAGAACTGTCACAACTGATCAACAAGGTGAAAACAAGGGATATTCAAAATTATAATGCAAGACAGGAAGCTGCAAAAAATGGATGCCGCACAAAATCAGTGAGAAGGGAACTTGGCATAGGACAAACAAAAATTTATGCACTGAAAGATATGCAAGACAATATTGCCAACAATCTTGAAGATGTAGTAAAAGCAGCGGAAGAATTCTGTACTGACCTGTACAGCACCCAGAGCAGCCATAATACTCTCCATTCGAAGTAGCAATGAACGGGTTGCAGAGGCTCCGCTCCTTCTATAATAGCCTTCTACCTAATAAAGTTAGAAGGGCATTGCAAGACAAACGGGAAAAAGAGGCAGAAGTTGGAACAGTTGATTTATACAGATGGAGGAGACATAATGCTTGAATAACGGTGGCCCTCAATATGAACTGCCATATAGACTTCAAGGGCCCGAGAGAACTGGAAGAATGCAAACATTATACTATTCCAGTGAAAGGGAGACGTTTAAGAAGGTAATCTTTAACAGAATAAGGCCAACAATGGAGCTCAGTCAACCAAGGGAACAAGCTAGATTCAGGAAAGGATATTCTAGAATGGATCACGTTTATGTGATGAATCGGGTAATCGAGAAATCCACAGGGTACAATCAGCCTCTCTACATTGCTTTCGTAGATATTAAAAGGGCATTTGATTCAGTAAAGATGCCAGCACTCATAGAGGCATTACGTAATCAAGGAGTACACGAGGCTTACGTGATTATTGTCATGTACGAGTTTGTGCTGCTGCAGACAAAAGGACCTTGGTAGGTGAAGAGAAGGTTTAAGTGTCTCAATGTTCGGTAGATGGTGTTAACCCCGACTACTAAGCTACAACCTTGTAACTGTACATATTGTAAATACATATATCTTCTCCCCTTAACAATATCTTGGAAAATATCTACAGAGATTCCACAGCTACCTTAATTCTCCACATGAAAAGTTGGAAGATGCCTATAAAGAAAGGGGCCACACAAGAAGACACAATCTCTCTAATGCTCTATTCAACTCATTTTTTATATTCTTTTTTGTTGTTCCTACTTCACTGCTCAAGCTAGTCACAATTACAAGACCATACAAAGAACTTCACTTCTCCGCTGTGCCAAAATAGGTAGCCAACTCATTTGTACCTCTACAACTCATTTGTAACTCTACCACTTCCTTCCACACCACTATAAATCAGGATTTCATATTTAACATTTTTTTTCGCTGCACCTTTCATTTCAAGCTAGTCATAATTAAAAAACCATACCAAGTACCCTATTTCTAAACTTTAAATAACACAAACCAGCTTTTCTACGCAGCACAGGATGTAAATACCCCGTGTCTCTTCTCTTTTCAAGTGAGAGAAGCGACCACTTCCACCATTATTTTCACCCCTCCTCTGTTGAGGGGTCTGAGGTCAGAGTGCTGTCTGAGGTTGTCTGAATGCCTGTATAGTTTCCCTAATGGCCGTCTGCGCACGTGAAGACATTGTTCTATATTGAGTTACCCATTGTGATCAGCAAAACACATCAATCGCGGATAAATCAAAGAAGTCTTAAGGTATGCAGGGCCCTCCGGGCTGTAGCTTTCAGCGATAAGGTAGCCTCGCCGCCTATGGAATTATCTGACTGAGCTATGTCGAATGCTTGATTGCCATAGCCAGAAGTTCGAATCGTTCTACAAGCTTTTTTTTTTTTTTAAATATCCCACGATGGTGAGCTTGAATTTCACCTCCTCCAGTGAACTACATTTGCAGGCTTGGAGTGAAGCTTAGAATGACAGAAAGCTGAGCTAGTTGGTAAGGTAACTCAACTTTACTGAGTTGGTAAGGATTCATTATGCAAACTAGAAGTGAGGCGTGCAGACAGGACACAAGAGTAGAGAAGTGGACAACACAAACGCCGACTCGGCTGAATTAGACTCGGCTGCTACCTCAGTAAGTGAGCAATTTAAACTTTATGGGGGAGGATTAAAGTTTACCAAGGAATTACCTCAGCGACGCGTAATTCAGTTTCTTGACATTTCCTTGATCTTCGAACAAAATCATGTTTGTTGGCAGTACTCCCCAAGATCTTCGAAGCCGTTGCTAAACTTTCAATCCAAGCATTCTAAATTAGTAAAAAATGGAATCGCCATGTCGTGCCTTAAGTCTTCCCTCACAAGATCCTGCATGCACAAAATGAGCGCCAGTTTTAATGCGCAGGTCCGGCGCCTATTAGAAGCAGGTTATCCTAACGTAGCGGTGGCCACTGTAGCTGAGCGCCTAAAGAAGTCGGTTTCGAGGGGGACGGACGTAATTACAGAAAGCAGTAATCGCAAAAAAAAGAGTAGTGGCTATTCCGTATATTCATTCAGTGTCGCACAGGCTTAAAAAAGTTGCTAGTAGATATGATGTTAATGTTGCTTTCACTGCTCCCAATAAGCTAGGTAAGATATGCGCTGCCGTACAGAATAAAAATGAGCGGGTTAAAGGCAAAAAACGAACAGATATTTGTCCAGTGAAGCACAATAAGAACAACAGTTTTACAGAATGTCGTATGGGTGTGGTATATCAAATACCCCTTGGCTGTGTCCAGTTCTACGTAGGGCAAAGGGGACGGTGTATCAATCAGAGGCTAATGGAGCATAAAAGGTCGTTAACCGGTGGATCGCCTTCTAATCTTTCGCTACATTGCCGAGATTGTAACTGCAAGCCAAAGTTAGATGAATGCGCGATACTGTACAGGCATAAGAATGAAGATACGCGTCTTATGGTAGAGGCATGGCATATCTATAATGGTGGAAGTGCGTGCGTGAGTCAGCCTTCGATTACTTTACATAAGGAAGAGATTAAGCGCCTTAACAGCTATCTCTCACGTAGACCAGCACGTGTACCCGATTGACACGTGGTGTTACCATTCCTGAGCATGCGCAGATGAGTTTTGTGTCTTCTTTCATTTTTCGCCTCAGTGCTCCCTTCAGTTGATAGTCGGCGTTCGTGTTGTCCACTTCTCTACTCTTGTGTCCTGTCTGCACGCCTCACTTCTAGTTTGCATAATGGAGTGAAGCCTAACAGTGGCAAAAGACTCCAAAAGCGAGTGGGGCTATACTGATCCAGGTACAACCAAATTAGGAAGGCCCACCAAGCTTGAACAAGGACACTCCCTCACCAGAACTGGAATTGGCCTCCCTGGTGCAGTATGCAGCCACTACCTCCCCTTGTAATTCCTACAATTAACCCATGGCCATCAGTACCCAGCAGCTGCAGAGCACCTGAACAAGGCAGAGGTCAGACCTGTAACGCTGCAGAGGTTTCCCACACCGGGGAAATTGAAGGCGGCAACCTCTGGGGGTAAGGTTGCAGGCCCGCCGCAAGACAATAAAAAGCCCCCAACACTCCCGCTGCAGAATGCTGGGAAGCCGATAAACACCAAAGAAATTGTGAGCGCCGACATTGATGTTTTGATGGATGGGTAGCAAGTGACAGCATTGGTCGACACTGGTGCAGACTTCTCGATATTGAGTCGGGAACTCGTCCTCCGCCTGAAGAAAATAAAGACTCCATGGACGGGACCTCACATAAGGACGGCAGGCGGTCAATTACCGATGCCTACTGGAAGATGTACTTCTAGAATAGATATCGGGGATTCTTCTTTCGTGGCTGCTTTCATCGTTCTGCCTGTGTGCTGTAAAGATACGATTCTTGGAATGAATTTTCTGAAAGAAAATGGCGCCATAATTAACATCCCGGATCGCATGGTGACGTTTTATAAGAGTCCTGGTTTAGTCTATTGCTTATCGCTGCAACACCACTCCTTTTGTCTAACAGAAGCCGACATTGTCATCCCACCTTGATCACGTACCCTTGTTTCGGCAGCATGTGACAGACCATTTCATTGCGCAGGCGTTGCCGACCAAATAACCACGTTGTTCATTCATAGTATCTTGGTTGCATGAGGAATCGTAAATGTCACCGACGGGCATGTGAACCTGTTGCCAACAAATTTTGGCACAGAGCGTCAGCACCTTTGAAAGGGCACGGCTGTGGCTTATTTCGACGGTGTTGCGGATGTCCGTGGCTGCTGTTTGCTACTTGAAGAAGCACCTATGCAAGACCCAGCTCCTGTACTTGACGTCAGCACTGCTTTGTCGCCACACGATCAAGAACGGCTTTTTACGCTACTGGCCAAATTCAGAGACTGCTTTGCGTCGATGTGCAGCGTCGGTCGGACACCTCTAACAAAGCACCGAATAATTACAGAGGATACGGCAAGACCAATTCACCAAAATCCTTAACGTGTTGCTGCTCCCAGAGAATGTGAAGCCATACAACATCAAGTGACAAAGATGCTTGAAGACGACGTGATCCAACTATCAATTAGGCCCTGGGCATCTCCTGTAGTTCTAGTCAAGAAAAAGGATGGCAGCTTGCGTTTCTGTGTTGACTACCAAAAACTGAATAAGGTGACAAAGAAAGACGTATAACCGCTTCCCCGTATAGACGATTCACTCGACAGGCTTCGACAGGCGCATTACTTCTTTTCAATGGACTTAAAAAGCGGATACTGGCAAATCGAAGTAGACCCGAGAGACCGTGAAAAAACTGCTTTTGTGACACCAGACGGCCTATACGAATTTAAGGTCTCGCCTTTCGGCTTGTGCTCTGCCCCTGCTATGTTCCAACGCCTCATGGACGTGTGCTTTCAGGCCTGAAGTGGAAAACCTGCTTAGTATACCTTGACGACGTCATCATGTTCTCCGCAACATTTGAAATACATCTCAAATGGCTTGAAGCGGTTCTGCAGTCCATCCGGTCCGCCAGCCTTACCCTGAAACTGGAGAAGTGCCACTTTGGCTTTGAGAACTACAGTTTCTTGGTCACATCATCAGCCACACAGGTGTCCGCCCAGATCCTGAAAAAGTTGCCGTCGTCGCAGTTTCCCATACCATCCAATAAAAAGGCTGTCAGGCGCTTCCTCGGCCTCTGTGCCTTTTACTGGCCGTTTATTGCAGACTTCGTTCATATTGCGTTGCCATTAACTCGCCTGACGAGAGACGTTGCTTTTGTATGGGGTGACTAAGAGCAAGGTGCATTCGACTTGCGGGAACGTCTCCAGAAACTTTCAGTGCTTGCGCACTTTAGACAAGACCACTCCTACATTGCTTCACACTGATGCAAGCAATGTTGACCTGGGAGCTGTTCTAGTGCAACAGAAGGAGGGCACAGAAAGAGATAACGAGATAGCGACGAAGAGATAATGAGTGTGTTCTACTTGCAACACTCTCACGCACAGCGGCTAATAACTGAGAAAGAATGCCTCGTCATAGTATGGGCGGTTACGAAATTTCGCCCATATTTGTATGGCGACCACTTCACAGTTATAAGCAATCACCATTCACTGTGTTGGTTGACAAACCTTAAAGATCCTTCGGGACGACTGGCGCATTGAAGCCTACGGTTGCAAGAGTTTGACACGGCTGTCAAGTACAAGTCGGGTAAACGACATACGGATGCCGACTGCCTGTCTCGATTGCCTATAAAGTCGTCTGCTCCACCTGAAGAAGCCTTGGCATTTCTTTGTGTTCTGCACACACCCACCATCGTGCAACAACAACGGGACGACCCTGAGTTGCATGAACTCATCAATCACTTAGAGGGCCGATCTGTGAAACCACCTAGAGTTTTTGCAAGAGGACTGTTGTAGTTTTGTTTGCGGGCGAAAGTACTTTACAAACGAAACTTTTCTTCGACCGGGTCTCCCTATCTGCTCGTCATTCCTGCAGCTCTTCGTACGAAAGTACTTGAAGCCTGTCACAATGAGGAGACTTCTGATCACTTAGGCTACACGAGAATGCTGGCCAGAGTGCAGCAGAGGTACTACTGGCCGAGACTTAACACCACCGTGAAACATCAAGTCCGCACTTACCTCGACTGCCAGAGGCGCAAGTCGCCTCCGTCGAAACCAGCCAGCCTCCTCCAACCCGTCCAGATTCCTCAAAGACTGTTTGACCAAATCAGAATGGATATATTGGGCCCACTTCCTACTTCTGCTGCAGGGAATCGCTTTGTTATTGTCGCAACCGACTATCTCACACGTTATGCTGAAACAAAGGCAATCCAGAGAAGTACAGCTGCCGAGGTGTGGCGCTTTTTTATTGAGCATGTTGTGTTGCGACACGGCGCACAAACCATCGTAATAATAGACTGAGGAACCGCATTCACGGCTGCACTGTTAGATCACGTTTTGCTGCTAAGTGGAATGTCTCATCCGAAGTCAACCGCCTACCATCCACAAACGAACGGATTGACAGAACGCCTAAACAAAACAATTGAACGCATGCTCTCCATGTACGTGGATGTTGAACAGAAAAATTGGGACGGCATCTTACCGTATATCATCTTTGCATATAACACTGTGAAACAAGAGACAATGCGCATGACTCCGTTCACCCTTGTTCACGGACGGGCTGTACGAACGATGTTGGATGCAATGCTTCCACACGACTTTGATGACACTGATACGGACGCAGATGTGTTTACGCAACGCGCAGAAGAGGCTCGGCAGCTAGCACACTTGCGGATCTGCCAGCAGCAAGACTACGAGTCAGGGCGCCATGATCTTAACCGTCGAATGGTCATCTGTGACGTCGGCGACTGAATGTGGGTTTGGACACCCATACTGAAGCGAGGCCTCTATGAGAAGCTGTTAAGACGATACTTTGGACCATATCGAGTATTGCGCCGACTCTGTGATGTCACGTACGAGGTTCATCCTTGATAGTGCCAGTTGTATGTGGCGCCACACACATTGTTCTGAACTTGTGCACGTTGTCCGCATGAAGCCGTATGTGAGCGAATAACTATGTGAGACTCGTACTTCCCAAGTGACATTTCTGGTTTAGCATCGAGGCGATGCTCTTTTAGGGAGGGACAAATGACGCGTACATTCTACTTAAGACGACAACAACAATAGGGACAATAACGAACTCAGTCTAGTGGGTGGCCGAGATTTGAGAGAGGACAAAGAAGACGTGCCTCGGTTCCGTTTGTTTTTGAACAGGTTGTCCAGTTGTTCTTAAACGTCTCCCTGTCTTCTGTCCGCAAAGTACTGCGACAGCATCTCTCGGTAGATGGTATGGCCGATATTCTAATCGACATTAAGGGGGTAAAATGGAGCTGGGTAGGTCACGTAATGCGCAGATTAGATAACCGTTGGACCATTAGGGTTACAGGATGGGTAGCAAGAGAAGGGTAATGCAGTCAAGGACAGCAGATGACTAGGTGGAGCGATGAAATTAGGAAATTTGTGGGCACTAGTTCGGATCGAATGGCGCAGGACAGGGGTAATTGGAGATCGCAGGGAGAGGCCTTTGTCCTGCAGTGGACATTTGGGATGATGATGAAAATCATTCATTTTTCTTATCCTTTTCGTTACGCAAATTTCATCTCAAGGTAGTCATTGTCAAACACCTCTTGATCTCTCCATTCAAATGAATTTTTTTCTTGACAAGACTTGTGGCCACTAGTCAAACTTTTACACAGGTTTGAGATATCCTTAGCATCAAATATTAAACCACGATTTCCACTTCACTCTACAACAGCATTTCTTTTCTGCAATATTTTATTATGCAAGTCTCATTGCTGAAGTTATCATCAAAGATCAAATTAAATACTTCACTCTTCCACTCAAACAAAATGGTTAGCTCAAACTCACTAATCAGCATCAATTCAAATCATGACATTGTTATATTGAGAACTTAATACAGTTCCGATTCACCTTTACATTAAATATGAAACCTACAATTCTGCATTTTTATACTGCTCAATTTGAATTTTACCCATCCATTTTGTTCTGCATACTTCATTGCTCAGGCTAGTCACGAGTACACCACCATATTAAGCACTTCAGTTCTCCACTCCACAGAAATAGGTATGAAACTCCTTTTAATCTCTACTACTTCTAAGTTCACCTTCACATGGAACATGATACCATACTTTCCATACCTTTCTAAATGGGCATATCATTTTTCTGCTCTTTCTCTTGACCCATGTTTTATTTCAAGCTGGTCTTAACTAAAAAAACCATATTAAGTGCCTCATTTTTTACTAAATGCGTTTTTTAGAACACTCTCATCGACATATATTTATTCAAGCAACTTTTGGTTACTATTCAAAACATAGACTACTTCCAGTTCAACTTGCCAAATATAGAACTGCAGCTTCTACACCTTTCAACCTCATTATATGGTTATTTTAATTCTCTTTATGCACAGTTCATTGCACAAGGTAGTCGCGAGTACAACACCACGTGAAGAACATTTCTCCACTCCACCAAAATAGGTAGGAAATTTCTTTCTTCAACATCAAATATGAAACTTAACTTTCCATACCTATATGAATTAGCATTTAGTTTTTCTGATATTTGTCGTTACTCATGGATAATTTCAAGCAACCCATTATTAGAAAACCCATAACAAGTACATCACTTCACTCAATCTAAAGTAACAACAACCACAGTTTGCATGCATTCGAAAATTATAATTTCGTTTTTGTGATCCTTTTCATTAAGCATGTTTTAAGTTCAAGCTAGTCTTTAATTATACATGTTAGGAACTTTATCTCTGTACTAAAACCACAGTCCCCACACTTTTTCAAGTCAATTTTTTTTCCCATTCCTTCATAATACATGTTCCATCACTTCATCTAGTCATGATAACAGGACTATACCAAATACCTCATCTCTCCTCTTTATCGAAACAATTAACACATATCCATCTCCATAATTTAAGAATTGCTTTTGGTTATCATTCTAAACATAAAGCACTTCAAAGTTCACCTTACCAAAAATCAAACCGCACCTTCCACGTCTTTATACCTAATTCTAGCATTTTTCCATTCTTCATTGTTTTGTTTTTATCTTTATTACTTCTAACTTTACCTTAAAATGAAACATTAAGACCTTTTTCCATACCATTCTAAACCAATATTTCGTTTTTATCTTTTTCATTAAGTATGCTTCAGCTAGTCATTATTAGAAAACCATACCAAGTACGTCATTTTTCCATAAAAACCAAAGCATCACACACGGCATGTTCTGTACATTTTTCAATTATCATCTCCTTTTTCAAAACCTTTCCATTGCACATATTTCATCTGAAGCAAGTCATTACTACAAAACTACATTAATCTCATTTTTCCACTCAATCTAGAATAAACCAAGCCAGTTTCTTTTCCTTTTCTAAATCAGCATTTCATTTTTCTGATCTTTTTCGTTACGCATGTTTCACAGAGTCATTGGAAAACCATACCTAAGTACCTCGTTTCTCAAAAAAAAAAAAAAAAGAATGAGGTACCCCAAACCGCATTTTTTACATTTCTAAATCGTCATCTGATTTTTCGGAACCTTTTTATTACATAGTTCATCCGAAACAAGTCACTATTACAAAACTATATTAATTACCACATTTCTCCACTCGAACTAGAATAACACAAACCAGTTTCCATACGTTCATAAATCGTGATTTCATTTTCAAAACACTTTCATGACATGCATTTCATCAATTTAGTAGTAATGATTACAAGACCATACGAAGTACCTCATTAAATCACATATTTAACGAAAGTTACCCATATCAATCAATTTTTTATAAATAACCATTGACTGTGGCTGCTACATTGCACTTGCACTAATTCCAAATTCAGCTTACCAGATATGAAATTACACCTTACACATTCTATCGTTTTTCTGATATTTTTCTTTGTGCATACTTCAGTGCTCAAGCTAGCGACGAGTAGAACACCATACCAAGAACTTCATATCTCCACTCTACTGAAGCAGGTAGCAAATTCGTTCTCATCTCCACTACAGCCAAGTGCCACTCCACATCAAATACGAAACCTCTTTCTATGCCTCTGGAAAGCAGCACTTCATTTTTGTGATATTTGCGACTACTAATGCTTTTTTTTTTAAGCTAGTCATCAGCGAATATAGAGTAAACCACTTTGCCACTCAATCTAAAGTAAGAACCGTCATTTTGAATGCATTTGAAAATTACAATTTCGTTCTATCTTATTCTTTATGCATGTTTTAAGCTCAAGCTATTCATTATCAGAAAACCACATCAAGAACCTTATTTCTCTGCTCAAACCATTGTTCCCACACTTTTTAGGAGATCAATTCTTTCCCATTCCTTCAAAATGCATGTTCGATTGCGTCATCTAGTCACGATCATCAGGACCAAACCAAATACCTCATCTCTCCAATTCACCAAATTAAGGAACACATAACCGTTGCATTTCTTTAATCATTGTTTTCGGTCACTATTTAAAACATATAGCACTTCAAAGTTCATCTAACCAAACACCAAACCTCACCTTCCACATCTCTAAATCTCCTCCTAGCATTTCACCATTCCGTTTCATAGTTCATACTTCATTGCTTAATCTAGTCGCACATATAACCCATACTAAGGATTCAACTTCTCTACCAAGAGTACCCGCAAATTTTTTTGTCTCTACTACCTCAAACTCTACTCTAACATGAAATATGAATGCACATTTTCAATTCTTTCCCAATTCAGCATTTGATTTTTCTTATCATTTTCACTGCGCATGTTTTGCAGAGTCATCAGACAATCATACCAACCACCTCAACTCTCCATAATGCTTAAGTATTACTAACCACATATTCCACACATTTCTAAACAATCATCCAATTTTTTCATCACACATATTTCGTATGAAGAATGTCATTATTACAACACCTTTTTTACCTATTATCTCCACTCAAATTAGCGTAACAAACCACCACTTACCATTAGTCCATACTTTGAATTCATTTTCCAGATCCCTTCGTAACATGCATTTCAACACTGGATATAGTCATGATTAAAAGACCTCGGTCATACCAAGTACCTCGTTTCGCCTCATATTTAAAGTGTTCCATACCCATCCATTTTTTATAAAAAAACATTGCTTGCGGTTGCTACATTACACATATACAGCGTACAAATTTATCTTACAAAATATGAAACTACACCACAGAGATCTTCATACCTCGTTGCATCGTTTTTAATCTTTTTCGTGGCACATATATCAGCGCTTAAGCTAGTCGCAAGTACCCCACCATACTAAGAACTTGATTTCTCCACTCTACTCAAATAGGTAAGAAATTTATTTTTATCTCCACTACTGCCAAGATCCCTTTATAAATAAAAAATGAGACCTCACTTTCCATGCCTGTTTACAGCAGCACTTTATCTGACATTTTTGTCTACATGTCGTTTTCAAGCTAGCCATTATTAGAGAACCATATCAAGTAAATCGCTCCCCCACTCAATCTAAAGTAACAACTGCTGCTGTTGGCATGTATTTGAAAATTATTCTCTTTCGTTACGAATGTTTTGAGCTCGATCTAGCAATTATTGAAAAACCATAAAAGGAACATTATTGCTTTACTCAAACCATACTCCCACAAGTCATCAATGCTTTTTTTTCCATTCCATTGTAATGCATGTTCCAGCGATTCATCTAGTCACGACCATCAGGACAAAACCGAATACCTCATCTCTTAACTTCACCGAAATAAGGAACACACAACCATCGGAGTTTGTTTAAGCATTGTTTTTGGTCACTATTCAAAACATATCGCACTTCCAAGTTGACCTTGCCAAATACCAACCTCACCTTCCACGTCTCTAACTCTTTCTAGCATTTCTCTGTTCTTTTTCATTGTTCATACTTCACTGCTCAATCTAGTCGCACGTACACCATACCAAGCGCTGAACGTTACCGAAAGAAGTACCAAACGTTTTTTTTTTTGTTTACTTCATCAATCTCTAACTTCACATGAAATGTGAACGCACGTTTTCCACACTTTTCTAAATCAGCATTTTATTTTCATGATGTTTATCGTTACGCATGTTTCGAAGAGTCATTAGAAAACCATACCAACCACCTCATTTCTCCGAAACACTAAACACCACAAACTCATTTCGCGCATTTCGAAACGATTATCGAATTTTTTCATCACACATATTTCGTACAAAGCAAGTCATTCTACAACACCTTATTTACCTACTATCTCCACTCAAATTAGAGTAACAAACCACCAGTTACCTTAAGTTCTTAAATTTCGAATTCATTTTCCAGATCCTTTCGTAACATGCATTTCATCACTGGATATAGTCATGATTAAAAGACCTCGGTCATACCAAGTACCTCGTTTCGACTCATATTTAAGGTGTTCCATACCCATCCATTTTTTATAAAAAAACATTGCTTGCGGTTGCTACATTACACATATACAGCGTACAAATTTATCTTACAAAATATGAAACTACACCACAGAGATCTTCATACCTCGTTGCATCGTTTTTAATCTTTTTCGTGGCACATATATCAGCGCTTAAGCTAGTCGCAAGTACCCCACCATACTAAGAACTTGATTTCTCCACTCTACTCAAATAGGTAAGAAATTTATTTTTATCTCCACTACTGCCAAGATCCCTTTATAAATAAAAAATGAGACCTCACTTTCCATGCCTGTTTACAGCAGCACTTTATCTGACATTTTTGTCTACATGTCGTTTTCAAGCTAGCCATTATTAGAGAACCATATCAAGTAAATCGCTCCCCCACTCAATCTAAAGTAACAACTGCTGCTGTTGGCATGTATTTGAAAATTATTCTCTTTCGTTACGAATGTTTTGAGCTCGATCTAGCAATTATTGGAAAACCATAAAAGGAACATTATTGCTTTACTCAAACCATACTCCCACAAGTCATCAATGCTTTTTTTTCCATTCCATTGTAATGCATGTTCCAGCGATTCATCTAGTCACGACCATCAGGACAAAACCGAATACCTCATCTCTTAAATTCACCGAAATAAGGAACACACAACCATCGGAGTTTGTTTAAGCATTGTTTTTGGTCACTATTCAAAACATATCGCACTTCCAAGTTGACCTTGCCAAATACCAACCTCACCTTCCACGTCTCTAACTCTTTCTAGCATTTCTCTGTTCTTTTTCATTGTTCATACTTCACTGCTCAATCTAGTCGCACGTACACCATACCAAGGACTGAACATCACCGAAAGAAGTACCAAACATTTTTTTTTTTACTTCTTCAATCTCTAACTTCACATGAAATGTGAACGCACGCTTTCCACACTTTTCTAAATCAGCATTTCATTTTCATGATGTTTATCGTTACGCATGTTTCGAAGAGTCATTAGAAAACCATACCAACCACTTCATTTCTCCGAAATACTAAACACCACAAACTCATTCCGCGCATTTCGAAACGATTATCGAATTTTTTCATCACACATATTTCGTACAAAGCAAGTCATTCTACAACACCTTATTTACCTACTATCTCCACTCAAATTAGAGTAACAAACCACCAGTTACCATAAGTTCTTGAATTTCGAATTCATTTTCCAGATCCTTTCGTAACATGCATTTCATCACTGGATATAGTCATGATTAGAAGACCTCGGTCATACCAAGTACCTCGTTTCGCCTCATATTTAAAGTGTTCCATACCCATCCATTATTGTAAAGAACCATTGCTTGTGGTTGCTACATTACACATATATTTACCACATACAAATTCATCTTACCAAATATGAAAATACACCTTAGAGATCTTTATACCTCGTTGCATCGGTTTTCACTCTTTTTTGTGGCACATATATCAGCGCTCAACTTAGTCGCAACTACACCACCATAGCAACAACTTGATTTCCACACTCTACACAAATAGGTAAGAAATTAAATTTTATCTCCACTACTGCCAAGTTCCCTTTATAAATATTATATGAAACCTCACTTTCCATGCCTTTTTAAAGCAGCGCTTTATTTGTCTGACATTTCTGGCTACATGTCGTTTTCAAGCTAGCCATTATTAGAGAACCATATCAAGTAAGTCGCTCCCCCACTCAATCTAAAGTAACAACTGCTGCTGTTGGCATGCATTTGAAAATTATTCTCTTTCGTTACGCATGTTTTGAGCTCGATCTAGCCATTATTGGAAAACCATAAAAGGAACATTATTGCTCTACTCAAACCATACTCCCACAAGTCATCAATGCTTTTTTTCCATTCCATTGTACTGCATGTTCCAGCGCTTCATCTAGTGACGACCATCAGGACTAAACCGAATACCTCATCTCTTAAATTCACCGAAATAAGGAACACACAACCATCGGAGTTTGTTTAAGCATTGTTTTTGGTCACTATTCAAAACATCTCACTTCCAAGTTGACCTTGCCAAATACCAACCTCACCTTCCACGTCTCTAACTCTTTCTAGCATTTCTGTTCTTTTTGATTGTTCATACTTCATTGCTCAATCTAGTCGCACGTACACCATACCAAGGTCGTAACATCACCGAAAGTAGTACCAAACGTTTTTTTTTTGTTTACTTCTTCAATCTCTAACTTCACATGAAATGTGAACGCACGTATTCCACACTTTTCTAAATCAGCATTTCATTTTCATGATGTTTATCGTTACGCATGTTTCGAAGAGTCATTAGAAAACCATACCACCCACCTCATTTCTCTGAAATACTAAACACCACAAACTCATTCCGCGCATTTCGAAACGATTATCGAATTTTTTCATCACACATATTTCGTACAAAGCAAGTCATTCTACAACACCTTATCTACCTATCTCCACTCAAATTATAGTAACAAACCACCAGTTACCATAAGTTCTTGAATTTCGAATTCATTTTCCAGATCCTTTCGTAACATGCATTTCATCACTGGATATAGTCATGATTAGAAGACCTCGGTCATACCAAGTACCTCGTTTCGCCTCATATTTAAAGTGTTCCATACCCATCCATTATTGTAAAGCACCATTGCTTGTGGTTGCTACATTACACATATATTTACCACATACAAATTCATCTTACCAAATATGAAAATACACCTTAGAGATCTTTATACCTCGTTGCATCGGTTTTCACTCTTTTTTGTGGCACATATATCAGCACTTAACTTAGTCGCAAGTACACCACCATAGCAACAACTTGATTTCCACACACTACTCAAATAGATAAGAAATTAAATTTTCATCTCCACTACTGCCAAGTTCCCTTTATAAATATTATATGAAACCTCACTTTCCATGCCTTTTTAAAGCAGCGCTTTATTTGTCTGACATTTCTGGCTACATGTCGTTTTCAAGCTAGCCATTATTAGAGAACCATATCAAGTAAGTCGCTCCCCCACTCAATCTAAAGTAACAACTGCTGCTGTTGGCATGCATTTGAAAATTATTCTCTTTCGTTACGCATGTTTTGAGCTCGATCTAGCCATTATTGGAAAACCATAAAAGGAACATTATTGCTCTACTCAAACCATACTCCCACAAGTCATCAATGCTTTTTTTCCATTCCATTGTACTGCATGTTCCAGCGCTTCATCTAGTGACGACCATCAGGACTAAACCGAATACCTCATCTCTTAAATTCACCGAAATAAGGAACACACAACCATCGGAGTTTGTTTAAGCATTGTTTTTGGTCACTATTCAAAACATCTCACTTCCAAGTTGACCTTGCCAAATACCAACCTCACCTTCCACGTCTCTAACTCTTTCTAGCATTTCTGTTCTTTTTGATTGTTCATACTTCATTGCTCAATCTAGTCGCACGTACACCATACCAAGGTCGTAACATCACCGAAAGTAGTACCAAACGTTTTTTTTTTGTTTACTTCTTCAATCTCTAACTTCACATGAAATGTGAACGCACGTATTCCACACTTTTCTAAATCAGCATTTCATTTTCATGATGTTTATCGTTACGCATGTTTCGAAGAGTCATTAGAAAACCATACCACCCACCTCATTTCTCCGAAATACTAAACACCACAAACTCATTCCGCGCATTTCGAAACGATTATCGAATTTTTTCATCACACATATTTCGTACAAAGCAAGTCATTCTACAACACCTTATCTACCTATCTCCACTCAAATTATAGTAACAAACCACCAGTTACCATAAGTTCTTGAATTTCGAATTCATTTTCCAGATCCTTTCGTAACATGCATTTCATCACTGGATATAGTCATGATTAGAAGACCTCGGTCATACCAAGTACCTCGTTTCGCCTCATATTTAAAGTGTTCCATACCCATCCATTATTGTAAAGCACCATTGCTTGTGGTTGCTACATTACACATATATTTACCACATACAAATTCATCTTACCAAATATGAAAATACACCTTAGAGATCTTTATACCTCGTTGCATCGGTTTTCACTCTTTTTTGTGGCACATATATCAGCACTTAACTTAGTCGCAAGTACACCACCATAGCAACAACTTGATTTCCACACTCTACTCAAATAGATAAGAAATTAAATTTTCATCTCCACTACTGCCAAGTTCCCTTTATAAATATTATATGAAACCTCACTTTCCATGCCTCTTTAAAGCAGCGCTTTATTTGACATTTCTGGCTACATGGCGTTTTCAAGCTAGCCATTATTAGAGAACCATATCAAGTAAGTCGCTCCCCCACTCAATCTAAAGTAACAACTGCTGCTGTTGGCATGCATTTGAAAATTATTCTCTTTCGTTACGAATGTTTTGAGCTCGATCTAGCCATTATTGGAAAACCATAAAAGGAACATTATTGCTCTACTCAAACCATACTCCCACAAGTCAACAACGCTTTTTTTCCATTCCACTGTACTGCATGTTCCAGCGCTTCATCTAGTGACGACCATCAGGACTAAACCGAATACCTCATCTCTTAAATTCACCGAAATAAGGAACACACAACCATCGGAGTTTGTTTAAGCATTGTTTTTGGTCACTATTCAAAACATATCTCACTTCCAAGTTGACCTTGCCAAATACCAAACCTCACCTTCCACGTCTCTAACTCTTTCTAGCATTTCTCCTTTCTTTCTCATTGTTCATACTTCATTGCTCAATCTAGTCGCACGTACACCATACCAAGCGCTGAACATCACCGAAAGAAGTACCAAACGTTTTTTTTTTTTTACTTCTTCAATCTCTAACTTCACATGAAATGTGAACGCACGTTTTCCACACTTTTCTAAATCAGCATTTCATTTTCATGATGTTTATCGTTACGCATGTTTCGAAGAGTCATTAGAAAACCATACCAACCACCTCATTTCTCCGAAATACTAAACACCACAAACTCATTCTGCGCATTTCGAAACGATTATCGAATTTTTTCATCACACATATTTCGTACAAAGCAAGTCATTCTACAACACCTTATCTACCTACTATCTCCACTCAAATTAGAGTAACAAACCACCAGTTACCATAAGTTCTTGAATTTCGAATTCATTTTCCAGATCCTTTCGTAACATGCATTTCATCACTGGATATAGTCATGACTAGAAGACCTCGGTCATACCAAGTACCTCGTTTCGCCTCATATTTAAAGTGTTCCATACCCATCCATTATTGTAAAGAACCATTGCTTGTGGTTGCTACATTACACATATATTTACCACATACAAATTCATCTTACCAAATATGAAAATACACCTTAGAGATCTTTATACCTCGTTGCATCGGTTTTCACTCTTTTTTGTGGCACATATATCAGCACTTAACTTAGTCGCAAGTACACCACCATAGCAACAACTTGATTTCCACACTCTACTCAAATACGTAAGAAATTCATTTTCATCTCCACTACTGCCAAGTTCCCTTTATAAATATTATATGAAACCTCACTTTCCATGCCTCTTTAAAGCAGCGCTTTATTTGTCTGACATTTCTGGCTACATGTCGTTTTCAAGCTAGCCATTATTAGAGAACCATATCAAGTAAGTCGCTCCCCCACTCAATCTAAAGTAACAACTGCTGCTGTTGGCATGCATTTGAAAATTATTCTCTTTCGTTACGCATGTTTTGAGCTCGATCTAGCCATTATTGGAAAACCATAAAAGGAACATTATTGCTCTACTCAAACCATACTCCCACAAGTCATCAATGCTTTTTTTCCATTCCATTGTACTGCATGTTCCAGCGCTTCATCTAGTGACGACCATCAGGACTAAACCGAATACCTCATCTCTTAAATTCACCGAAATAAGGAACACACAACCATCGGAGTTTGTTGAAGCATTGTTTTTGGTCACTATTCAAAACATCTCACTTTTAAGTTGACCTTGCCAAATACCAACCTCACCTTCCACGTCTCTAACTCTTTCTAGCATTTCTCTGTTCTTTTTCATTGTTCATACTTCATTGCTCAATCTAGTCGCACGTACACCATACCAAGGTCGTAACATTACCGAAAGTAGTACCAAACGTTTTTTTTTTGTTTACTTCTTCAATCTCTAACTTCACATGAAATGTGAACGCACGTATTCCACACTTTTCTAAATCAGCATTTCATTTTCATGATGTTTATCGTTACGCATGTTTCGAAGAGTCATTAGAAAACCATACCACCCACCTCATTTCTCCGAAATACTAAACACCACAAAATCATTCCGCGCATTTCGAAACGATTATCGAATTTTTTCATCACACATATTTCGTACAAAGCAAGTCATTCTACAACACCTTATTTACCTACTATCTCCACTCAAATTAGAGTAACAAACCACCAGTTACCATAAGTTCTTGAATTTCGAATTCATTTTCCAGATCCTTTCGTAACATGCATTTCATCACTGGATATAGTCATGATTAGAAGACCTCGGTCATACCAAGTACCTCGTTTCGCCTCATATTTAATGTGTTCCATACCCATCCATTTTTGTAAAGCACCATTGCTTGTGGTTGCTACATTACACATATATTTACCACATACAAATTCATCTTCCCAAATATGAAACTACACCTTAGAGATCTTTATACCTCGTTGCATCGGTTCTCACTCTTTTTTGTGGCACATATATCAGCGCTCAACTTAGTCGCAAGTACACCACCATAGCAACAACTTGATTTCCACACTCTACTCAAATAGGTAAGAAATTAAATTTTATCTCCACTACTGCCAAGTTCCCTTTATAAATATTATATGAAACCTCACTTTCCATGCCTTTTTAAAGCAGCGCTTTATTTGTCTGACATTTCTGGCTACATGTCGTTTTCAAGCTAGCCATTATTAGAGAACCATATCAAGTAAGTCGCTCCCCCACTCAATCTAAATTAACAACTGCTGCTGTTAGCATGCATTTGAAAATTATTCTCTTTCGTTACGCATGTTTTGAGCTCGATCTAGCCATTATTGGAAAACCATAAAAGGAACATTATTGCTCTACTCAAACCATACTCCCACAAGTCATCAATGCTTTTTTTCCATTCCACTGTACTGCATGTTCCAGCGCTTCATCTAGTGACGACCATCAGGACTAAACCGAATACCTCATCTCTTAAATTCACCGAAATAAGGAACACACAACCATCGGAGTTTGTTTAAGCATTGTTTTTGGTCACTATTCATGACATCTCACTTCCAAGTTGACCTTGCCAAATACCAACCTCACCTTCCACGTCTCTAACTCTTTCTAGCATTTCTCTGTTCTTTTTCATTGTTCATACTTCACTGCTCAATCTAGTCGCACGTACACCATACCAAGGACTGAACATCACCGAAAGAAGTACCAAACGTTTTTTTTTTTTACTTCTTCAATCTCTAACTTCACATGAAATGTGAACGCACGTTTTCCACACTTTTCTAAATCAGCATTTCATTTTCATGATGTTTATCGTTACGCATGTTTCGAAGAGTCATTAGAAAACCATACCAACCACCTCATTTCTCCGAAATACTAAACACCACAAACTCATTCTGCGCATTTCGAAACGATTATCGAATTTTTTCATCACACATATTTCGTACAAAGCAAGTCATTCTACAACACCTTATCTACCTACTATCTCCACTCAAATTAGAGTAACAAACCACCAGTTACCATAAGTTCTTGAATTTCGAATTCATTTTCCAGATCCTTTCGTAACATGCATTTCATCACTGGATATAGTCATGACTAGAAGACCTCGGTCATACCAAGTACCTCGTTTCGCCTCATATTTAAAGTGTTCCATACCCATCCATTATTGTAAAGAACCATTGCTTGTGGTTGCTACATTACACATATATTTACCACATACAAATTCATCTTACCAAATATGAAAATACACCTTAGAGATCTTTATACCTCGTTGCATCGGTTCTCACTCTTTTTTGTGGCACATATATCAGCGCTCAACTTAGTCGCAAGTACACCACCATAGCAACAACTTGATTTCCACACTCTACTCAAATAGGTAAGAAATTAAATTTTATCTCCACTACTGCCAAGTTCCCTTTATAAATATTATATGAAACCTCACTTTCCATGCCTTTTTAAAGCAGCGCTTTATTTGTCTGACATTTCTGGCTACATGTCGTTTTCAAGCTAGCCATTATTAGAGAACCATATCAAGTAAGTCGCTCCCCCACTCAATCTAAAGTAACAACTGCTGCTGTTGGCATGCATTTGAAAATTATTCTCTTTCGTTACGCATGTTTTGAGCTCGATCTAGCCATTATTGGAAAACCATAGAAGGAACATTATTGCTCTACTCAAACCATACTCCCACAAGTCATCAATGCTTTTTTTCCATTCCATTGTACTGCATGTTCCAGCGCTTCATCTAGTGACGACCATCAGGACTAAACCGAATACCTCATCTCTTAAATTCACCGAAATAAGGAACACACAACCATCGGAGTTTGTTTAAGCATTGTTTTTGGTCACTATTCAAAACATCTCACTTCCAAGTTGACCTTGCCAAATACCAACCTCACCTTCCACGTCTCTAACTCTTTCTAGCATTTCTCTGTTCTTTTTTATTGTTCATACTTCATTGCTCAATCTAGTCGCACGTACACCATACCAAGGTCGTAACATCACCGAAAGTAGTACCAAACGTTTTTTTTTTTTTGTTTACTTCTTCAATCTCTAACTTCACATGAAATGTGAACGCACGTATTCCACACTTTTCTAAATCAGCATTTCATTTTCATGATGTTTATCGTTACGCATGTTTCGAAGAGTCATTAGAAAACCATACCACCCACCTCATTTCTCCGAAATACTAAACACCACAAACTCATTCCGCGCATTTCGAAACGATTATCGAATTTTTTCATCACACATATTTCGTACAAAGCAAGTCATTCTACAACACCTTATCTACCTATCTCCACTCAAATTATAGTAACAAACCACCAGTTACCATAAGTTCTTGAATTTCGAATTCATTTTCCAGATCCTTTCGTAACATGCATTTCATCACTGGATATAGTCATGATTAGAAGACCTCGGTCATACCAAGTACCTCGTTTCGCCTCATATTTAATGTGATCCATACCCATCCATTTTTGTAAAGCACCATTGCTTGTGGTTGCTACATTACACATATATTTACCACATACAAATTCATCTTCCCAAATATGAAACTACACCTTAGAGATCTTTATACCTCGTTGCATCGGTTCTCACTCTTTTTTGTGGCACATATATCAGCGCTCAACTTAGTCGCAAGTACACCACCATAGCAACAACTTGATTTCCACACTCTACTCAAATAGGTAAGAAATTAAATTTTATCTCCACTACTGCCAAGTTCCCTTTATAAATATTATATGAAACCTCACTTTCCATGCCTTTTTAAAGCAGCGCTTTATTTGTCTGACATTTCTGGCTACATGTCGTTTTCAAGCTAGCCATTATTAGAGAACCATATCAAGTAAGTCGCTCCCCCACTCAATCTAAAGTAACAACTGCTGCTGTTGGCATGCATTTGAAAATTATTCTCTTTCGTTACGCATGTTTTGAGCTCGATCTAGCCATTATTGGAAAACCATAAAAGGAACATTATTGCTCTACTCAAACCATACTCCCACAAGTCATCAATGCTTTTTTTCCATTCCACTGTACTGCATGTTCCAGCGCTTCATCTAGTGACGACCATCAGGACTAAACCGAATACCTCATCTCTTAAATTCACCGAAATAAGGAACACACAACCATCGGAGTTTGTTTAAGCATTGTTTTTGGTCACTATTCAAAACATATCTCACTTCCAAGTTGACCTTGCCAAATACCAAACCTCACCTTCCACGTCTCTAACTCTTTCTAGCATTTCTCCTTTCTTTCTCATTGTTCATACTTCATTGCTCAATCTAGTCGCACGTACACCATACCAAGCGCTGAACGTTACCGAAAGAAGTACCAAACGTTTTTTTTTTTTTTTACTTCTTCAATCTCTAACTTCACATGAAATGTGAACGCACGTTTTCCACACTTTTCTAAATCAGCATTTCATTTTCATGATGTTTACCGTTACGCATGTTTCGAAGAGTCATTAGAAAACCATACCAACCACCTCATTTCTCCGAAATACTAAACACCACGAACTCATTCTGCGCATTTCGAAACGATTATCGAAATTTTTCATCACACATATTTCGTACAAAGCAAGTCATTCTACAACACCTTATCTACCTACTATCTCCACTCAAATTAGAGTACCAAACCACCAGTTACCATAAGTTCTTGAATTTCGAATTCATTTTCCAGATCCTTTCGTAACATGCATTTCATCACTGGATATAGTCATGACTAGAAGACCTCGGTCATACCAAGTACCTCGTTTCGCCTCATACTTAAAGTGTTCCATACCCATCCATTATTGTAAAGAACCATTGCTTGTGGTTGCTACATTACACATATATTTACCACATACAAATTCATCTTACCAAATATGAAAATACACCTTAGAGATCTTTATACCTCGTTGCATCGGTTTTCACTCTTTTTTGTGGCACATATATCAGCGCTCAACTTAGTCGCAAGTACACCACCATAGCAACAACTTGATTTCCACATTCTACTCAAATACGTAAGAAATTCATTTTCATCTCCACTACTGCCAAGTTCCCTTTATAAATATTATATGAAACCTCACTTTCCATGCCTTTTTAAAGCAGCGCTTTATTTGTCTGACATTTCTGGCTACATGGCGTTTTCAAGCTAGCCATTATTAGAGAACCATATCAAGTAAGTCGCTCCCCCACTCAATCTAAAGTAACAACTGCTGCTGTTGGCATGCATTTGAAAATTATTCTCTTTCGTTACGCATGTTTTGAGCTCGATCTAGCCATTATTGGAAAACCATAAAAGGAACATTATTGCTCTACTCAAACCATACTCCCACAAGTCATCAATGCTTTTTTTCCATTCCATTGTACTGCATGTTCCAGCGCTTCATCTAGTGACGACCATCAGGACTAAACCGAATACCTCATCTCTTAAATTCACCGAAATAAGGAACACACAACCATCGGAGTTTGTTTAAGCATTGTTTTTGGTCACTATTCAAAACATCTCACTTCCAAGTTGACCTTGCCAAATACCAAACCTCACCTTCCACGTCTCTAACTCTTTCTAGCATTTCTCTGTTCTTTTTCATTGTTCATACTTCATTGCTCAATCTAGTCGCACGTACACCATACCAAGGACTGGACATCACCGAAAGTAGTACCAAACGTTTTTTTTTTTTTTGTTTACTTCTTCAATCTCTAACTTCACATGAAATGTGAACGCACGCTTTCCACACTTTTCTAAATCAGCATTTCATTTTCATGATGTTTATCGTTACGCATGTTTCGAAGAGTCATTAGAAAACCATACCAACCACTTCATTTCTCCGAAATACTAAACACCACAAACTCATTCCGCGCATTTCGAAACGATTATAGAATTTTTTCATCACACATATTTCGTACAAAGCAAGTCATTCTACAACACCTTATTTACCTACTATTTCCACTCAAATTAGAGTAACAAACCACCAGTTACCATAAGTTCTTGAATTTCGAATTCATTTTCCAGATCCTCTCGTAACATGCATTTCATCACTGGATATAGTCATGATTAGAAGACCTCGGTCATACCAAGTACCTTGTTTTGCCTTATATTTAGTGTGTTCCATACCCATCCATTTTTGTAAAGCACCATTGCTTGTGGTTGCTACATTACACATATATTTACTACATACAAATTCATCTTACCAAATATGAAAATACACCTTAGAGATCTTTATACCTCGTTGCATCGGTTTTCACTCTTTTTTGTGGCACATATATCAGCGCTTAACTTAGTCGCAAGTACACCACCATAGCAACAACTTGATTTCCACACTCTACTCAAATACGTAAGAAATTCATTTTCGAAATTCATTTTCATCTCCACTACTGCCAAGTTCCCTTTATAAATATTATATGAAACCTCACTTTCCATGCCTTTTTAAAGCAGCGCTTTATTTGTCTGACATTTCTGGCTACATGGCGTTTTCAAGCTAGCCATTATTAGAGAACCATATCAAGTAAGTCGCTCCCCCACTCAATCTAAAGTAACAACTGCTGCTGTTGGCATGCACTTGAAAATTATTCTCTTTCGTTACGCATGTTTTGAGCTCGATCTAGCCATTATTGGAAAACCATAAAAGGAACATTATTGCTCTACTCAAACCATACTCCCACAAGTCATCATTGCTTTTTTTCCATTCCATTGTACTGCATGTTCCAGCGCTTCATCTAGTGACGACCATCAGGACTAAACCGAATACCTCATCTCTTAAATTCACCGAAATAAGGGACACACAACCATCGGAGTTTAAGCATTGTTTTTGGTCACTATTCATGACATCTCACTTCCAAGTTGACCTTGCCAAATACCAACCTCACCTTCCACGTCTCTAACTCTTTCTAGCATTTCTCTGTTCTTTTTCATTGTTCATACTTCATTGCTCAATCTAGTCGCACGTACACCATACCAAGGTCGTAACATCACCGAAAGTAGTACCAAACGTTTTTTTTTTGTTTACTTCTTCAATCTCTAACTTCACATGAAATGTGAACGCACGTATTCCACACTTTTCTAAATCAGCATTTCATATTTATGATGTTTATCGTTACGCATGTTTCGAAGAGTCATTAGAAAACCATACCACCCACCTCATTTCTCCGAAATACTAAACACCACGAACTCATTCTGCGCATTTCGAAACGATTATCGAATTTTTTCATCACACATATTTCGTACAAAGCAAGTCATTCTACAACACCTTATCTACCTATCTCCACTCAAATTATAGTAACAAACCACCAGTTACCATAAGTTCTTGAATTTCGAATTCATTTTCCAGATCCTTTCGTAACATGCATTTCATCACTGGATATAGTCATGACTAGAAGACCTCGGTCATACCAAGTACCTCGTTTCGCCTCATATTTAAAGTGTTCCATACCCATCCATTATTGTAAAGCACCATTGCTTGTGGTTGCTACATTACACATATATTTACCACATACAAATTCATCTTACCAAATATGAAAATACACCTTAGAGATCTTTATACCTCGTTGCATCGGTTTTCACTCTTTTTTGTGGCACATATATCAGCGCTTAACTTAGTCGCAAGTACACCACCATAGCAACAACTTGATTTCCACACTCTACTCAAATACGTAAGAAATTCATTTTCGAAATTCATTTTCATCTCCACTACTGCCAAGTTCCCTTTATAAATATTATATGAAACCTCACTTTCCATGCCTTTTCAAAGCAGCGCTTTATTTGTCTGACATTTCTGGCTACATGGCGTTTTCAAGCTAGCCATTATTAGAGAACCATATCAAGTAAGTCGCTCCCCCACTCAATCTAAAGTAACAACTGCTGCTGTTGGCATGCACTTGAAAATTATTCTCTTTCGTTACGCATGTTTTGAGCTCGATCTAGCCATTATTGGAAAACCATAAAAGGAACATTATTGCTCTACTCAAACCATACTCCCACAAGTCATCATTGCTTTTTTTCCATTCCATTGTACTGCATGTTCCAGCGCTTCATCTTGTGACGACCATCAGGACTAAACCGAATACCTCATCTCTTAAATTCACCGAAATAAGGGACACACAACCATCGGAGTTTAAGCATTGTTTTTGGTCACTATTCATGACATCTCACTTCCAAGTTGACCTTGCCAAATACCAACCTCACCTTCCACGTCTCTAACTCTTTCTAGCATTTCTCTGTTCTTTTTCATTGTTCATACTTCATTGCTCAATCTAGTCGCACGTACACCATACCAAGGTCGTAACATCACCGAAAGTAGTACCAAACGTTTTTTTTTTTGTTTACTTCTTCAATCTCTAACTTCACATGAAATGTGAACGCACGTATTCCACACTTTTCTAAATCAGCATTTCATATTTATGATGTTTATCGTTACGCATGTTTCGAAGAGTCATTAGAAAACCATACCACCCACCTCATTTCTCCGAAATACTCTAAACACCACGAACTCATTCTGCGCATTTCGAAACGATTATCGAATTTTTTCATCACACATATTTCGTACAAAGCAAGTCATTCTACAACACCTTATCTACCTATCTCCACTCAAATTATAGTAACAAACCACCAGTTACCATAAGTTCTTGAATTTCGAATTCATTTTCCAGATCCTTTCGTAACATGCATTTCATCACTGGATATAGTCATGACTAGAAGACCTCGGTCATACCAAGTACCTCGTTTCGCCTCATATTTAAAGTGTTCCATACCCATCCATTATTGTAAAGCACCATTGCTTGTGGTTGCTACATTACACATATATTTACCACATACAAATTCATCTTACCAAATATGAAAATACACCTTAGAGATCTTTATACCTCGTTGCATCGGTTTTCACTCTTTTTTGTGGCACATATATCAGCGCTCAACTTAGTCGCAAGTACACCACCATAGCAACAACTTGATTTCCACACTCTACTCAAATAGGTAAGAAATTAAATTTTATCTCCACTACTGCCAAGTTCCCTTTATAAATATTATATGAAACCTCACTTTCCATGCCTTTTTAAAGCAGCGCTTTATTTGTCTGACATTTCTGGCTACATGTCGTTTTCAAGCTAGCCATTATTAGAGAACCATATCAAGTAAGTCGCTCCCCCACTCAATCTAAAGTAACAACTGCTGCTGTTGGCATGCATTTGAAAATTATTCTCTTTCGTTATGCATGTTTTGAGCTCGATCTAGCCATTATTGGAAAACCATAAAAGGAACATTATTGCTCTACTCAAACCATACTCCCACAAGTCATCAATGCTTTTTTTCCATTCCACTGTACTGCATGTTCCAGCGCTTCATCTAGTGACGACCATCAGGACTAAACCGAATACCTCATCTCTTAAATTCACCGAAATAAGGAACACACAACCATCGGAGTTTGTTTAAGCATTGTTTTTGGTCACTATTCAAAACATATCTCACTTCCAAGTTGACCTTGCCAAATACCAAACCTCACCTTCCACGTCTCTAACTCTTTCTAGCATTTCTCCTTTCTTTCTCATTGTTCATACTTCATTGCTCAATCTAGTCGCACGTACACTATACCAAGCGCTGAACGTTACCGAAAGAAGTACCAAACGTTTTTTTTTTTTTACTTCTTCAATCTCTAACTTCACATGAAATGTGAACGCACGTTTTCCACACTTTTCTAAATCAGCATTTCATTTTCATGATGTTTACCGTTACGCATGTTTCGAAGTCATTAGAAAACCATACCAACCACCTCATTTCTCCGAAATACTAAACACCACAAACTCATTCTGCGCATTTCGAAACGATTATCGAATTTTTTCATCACACATATTTCGTACAAAGCAAGTCATTCTACAACACCTTATTTACCTACTATCTCCACTCAAATTATAGTAACAAACCACCAGTTACCTTAAGTTCTTGAATTTCGAATTCATTTTCCAGATCCTTTCGTAACATGCATTTCATCACTGGATATAGTCATGATTAAAAGACCTCGGTCATACCAAGTACCTCGTTTCGCCTCATATTTAAGGTGTTCCATACCCATCCATTTTTGTAAAGCACCATTGCTTGTGGTTGCTACATTACACATATATTTACCACATACAAATTCATCTTACCAAATATGAAAATACACCTTAGAGATCTTTATACCTCGTTGCATCGGTTTTCACTCTTTTTTGTGGCACATATATCAGCGCTCAACTTAGTCGCAAGTACACCACCATAGCAACAACTTGATTTCCACACTCTACTCAAATAGGTAAGAAATTAAATTTTCATCTCCACTACTGCCAAGTTCCCTTTATAAATATTATATGAAACCTCACTTTCCATGCCTTTTTAAAGCAGCGCTTTATTTGTCTGACATTTCTGGCTACATGTCGTTTTCAAGCTAGCCATTATTAGAGAACCATATCAAGTAAGTCGCTCCCCCACTCAATCTAAAGTAACAACTGCTGCTGTTGGCATGCATTTGAAAATTATTCTCTTTCGTTACGCATGTTTTGAGCTCGATCTAGCCATTATTGGAAAACCATAAAAGGAACATTATTGCTCTACTCAAACCATACTCCCACAAGTCATCAATGCTTTTTTTCCATTCCATTGTACTGCATGTTCCAGCGCTTCATCTAGTGACGACCATCAGGACTAAACCGAATACCTCATCTCTCAAATTCACCGAAATAAGGAACACACAACCATCGGAGTTTGTTTAAGCATTGTTTTTGGTCACTATTCAAAACATCTCACTTCCAAGTTGACCTTGCCAAATACCAAACCTCACCTTCCACGTCTCTAACTCTTTCTAGCATTTCTCTGTTCTTTTTCATTGTTCATACTTCATTGCTCAATCTAGTCGCACGTACACCATACCAAGGACTGGACATCACCGAAAGTAGTACCAAACGTTTTTTTTTTGTTTACTTCTTCAATCTCTAACTTCACATGAAATGTGAACGCACGCTTTCCACACTTTTCTAAATCAGCATTTCATTTTCATGATGTTTATCGTTACGCATGTTTCGAAGAGTCATTAGAAAACCATACCAACCACTTCATTTCTCCGAAATACTAAACACCACAAACTCATTCCGCGCATTTCGAAACGATTATAGAATTTTTTCATCACACATATTTCGTACAAAGCAAGTCATTCTACAACACCTTATTTACCTACTATTTCCACTCAAATTAGAGTAACAAACCACCAGTTACCATAAGTTCTTGAATTTCGAATTCATTTTCCAGATCCTCTCGTAACATGCATTTCATCACTGGATATAGTCATGATTAGAAGACCTCGGTCATACCAAGTACCTTGTTTTGCCTTATATTTAGTGTGTTCCATACCCATCCATTTTTGTAAAGCACCATTGCTTGTGGTTGCTACATTACACATATATTTACCACATACAAATTCATCTTACCAAATATGAAAATACACCTTAGAGATCTTTATACCTCGTTGCATCGGTTTTCACTCTTTTTTGTGGCACATATATCAGCGCTCAACTTAGTCGCAAGTACACCACCATAGCAACAACTTGATTTCCACACTCTACTCAAATAGGTAAGAAATTAAATTTTATCTCCACTACTGCCAAGTTCCCTTTATAAATATTATATGAAACCTCACTTTCCATGCCTTTTTAAAGCAGCGCTTTATTTGTCTGACATTTCTGGCTACATGGCGTTTTCAAGCTAGCCATTATTAGAGAACCATATCAAGTAAGTCGCTCCCCCACTCAATCTAAAGTAACAACTGCTGCTGTTGGCATGCACTTGAAAATTATTCTCTTTCGTTACGCATGTTTTGAGCTCGATCTAGCCATTATTGGAAAACCATAAAAGGAACATTATTGCTCTACTCAAACCATACTCCCACAAGTCATCATTGCTTTTTTTCCATTCCATTGTACTGCATGTTCCAGCGCTTCATCTAGTGACGACCATCAGGACTAAACCGAATACCTCATCTCTTAAATTCACCGAAATAAGGGACACACAACCATCGGAGTTTGTTTAAGCATTGTTTTTGGTCACTATTCATGACATCTCACTTCCAAGTTGACCTTGCCAAATACCAACCTCACCTTCCACGTCTCTAACTCTTTCTAGCATTTCTCTGTTCTTTTTCATTGTTCATACTTCATTGCTCAATCTAGTCGCACGTACACCATACCAAGGTCGTAACATCACCGAAAGTAGTACCAAACGTTTTTTTTTTGTTTACTTCTTCAATCTCTAACTTCACATGAAATGTGAACGCACGTATTCCACACTTTTCTAAATCAGCATTTCATATTTATGATGTTTATCGTTACGCATGTTTCGAAGAGTCATTAGAAAACCATACCAACCACTTCATTTCTCCGAAATACTAAACACCACAAACTCATTCCGCGCATTTCGAAACGATTATAGAATTTTTTCATCACACATATTTCGTACAAAGCAAGTCATTCTACAACACCTTATTTACCTACTATTTCCACTCAAATTAGAGTAACAAACCACCAGTTACCATAAGTTCTTGAATTTCGAATTCATTTTCCAGATCCTCTCGTAACATGCATTTCATCACTGGATATAGTCATGATTAGAAGACCTCGGTCATACCAAGTACCTTGTTTTGCCTTATATTTAGTGTGTTCCATACCCATCCATTTTTGTAAAGCACCATTGCTTGTGGTTGCTACATTACACATATATTTACCACATACAAATTCATCTTACCAAATATGAAAATACACCTTAGAGATCTTTATACCTCGTTGCATCGGTTTTCACTCTTTTTTGTGGCACATATATCAGCGCTCAACTTAGTCGCAAGTACACCACCATAGCAACAACTTGATTTCCACACTCTACTCAAATAGGTAAGAAATTAAATTTTATCTCCACTACTGCCAAGTTCCCTTTATAAATATTATATGAAACCTCACTTTCCATGCCTTTTTAAAGCAGCGCTTTATTTGTCTGACATTTCTGGCTACATGGCGTTTTCAAGCTAGCCATTATTAGAGAACCATATCAAGTAAGTCGCTCCCCCACTCAATCTAAAGTAACAACTGCTGCTGTTGGCATGCACTTGAAAATTATTCTCTTTCGTTACGCATGTTTTGAGCTCGATCTAGCCATTATTGGAAAACCATAAAAGGAACATTATTGCTCTACTCAAACCATACTCCCACAAGTCATCATTGCTTTTTTTCCATTCCATTGTACTGCATGTTCCAGCGCTTCATCTAGTGACGACCATCAGGACTAAACCGAATACCTCATCTCTTAAATTCACCGAAATAAGGGACACACATCCATCGGAGTTTAAGCATTGTTTTTGGTCACTATTCATGACATCTCACTTCCAAGTTGACCTTGCCAAATACCAACCTCACCTTCCACGTCTCTAACTCTTTCTAGCATTTCTCTGTTCTTTTTCATTGTTCATACTTCATTGCTCAATCTAGTCGCACGTACACCATACCAAGGTCGTAACATCACCGAAAGTAGTACCAAACGTTTTTTTTTTGTTTACTTCTTCAATCTCTAACTTCACATGAAATGTGAACGCACGTATTCCACACTTTTCTAAATCAGCATTTCATATTTATGATGTTTATCGTTACGCATGTTTCGAAGAGTCATTAGAAAACCATACCACCCACCTCATTTCTCCGAAATACTAAACACCACGAACTCATTCTGCGCATTTCGAAACGATTATCGAATTTTTTCATCACACATATTTCGTACAAAGCAAGTCATTCTACAACACCTTATCTACCTATCTCCACTCAAATTATAGTAACAAACCACCAGTTACCATAAGTTCTTGAATTTCGAATTCATTTTCCAGATCCTTTCGTAACATGCATTTCATCACTGGATATAGTCATGACTAGAAGACCTCGGTCATACCAAGTACCTCGTTTCGCCTCATATTTAAAGTGTTCCATACCCATCCATTATTGTAAAGCACCATTGCTTGTGGTTGCTACATTACACATATATTTACCACATACAAATTCATCTTACCAAATATGAAAATACACCTTAGAGATCTTTATACCGCGTTGCATCGGTTTTCACTCTTTTTTGTGGCACATATATCAGCGCTTAACTTAGTCGCAAGTACACCACCATAGCAACAACTTGATTTCCACACTCTACTCAAATACGTAAGAAATTCATTTTCGAAATTCATTTTCATCTCCACTACTGCCAAGTTCCCTTTATAAATATTATATGAAACCTCACTTTCCATGCCTTTTCAAAGCAGCGCTTTATTTGTCTGACATTTCTGGCTACATGGCGTTTTCAAGCTAGCCATTATTAGAGAACCATATCAAGTAAGTCGCTCCCCCACTCAATCTAAAGTAACAACTGCTGCTGTTGGCATGCACTTGAAAATTATTCTCTTTCGTTACGCATGTTTTGAGCTCGATCTAGCCATTATTGGAAAACCATAAAAGGAACATTATTGCTCTACTCAAACCATACTCCCACAAGTCATCATTGCTTTTTTTCCATTCCATTGTACTGCATGTTCCAGCGCTTCATCTAGTGACGACCATCAGGACTAAACCGAATACCTCATCTCTTAAATTCACCGAAATAAGGGACACACAACCATCGGAGTTTAAGCATTGTTTTTGGTCACTATTCATGACATCTCACTTCCAAGTTGACCTTGCCAAATACCAACCTCACCTTCCACGTCTCTAACTCTTTCTAGCATTTCTCTGTTCTTTTTCATTGTTCATACTTCATTGCTCAATCTAGTCGCACGTACACCATACCAAGGTCGTAACATCACCGAAAGTAGTACCAAACGTTTTTTTTTGTTTACTTCTTCAATCTCTAACTTCACATGAAATGTGAACGCACGTATTCCACACTTTTCTAAATCAGCATTTCATATTTATGATGTTTATCGTTACGCATGTTTCGAAGAGTCATTAGAAAACCATACCACCCACCTCATTTCTCCGAAATACTAAACACCACGAACTCATTCTGCGCATTTCGAAACGATTATCGAATTTTTTCATCACACATATTTCGTACAAAGCAAGTCATTCTACAACACCTTATCTACCTATCTCCACTCAAATTATAGTAACAAACCACCAGTTACCATAAGTTCTTGAATTTCGAATTCATTTTCCAGATCCTTTCGTAACATGCATTTCATCACTGGATATAGTCATGACTAGAAGACCTCGGTCATACCAAGTACCTCGTTTCGCCTCATATTTAAAGTGTTCCATACCCATCCATTATTGTAAAGCACCATTGCTTGTGGTTGCTACATTACACATATATTTACCACATACAAATTCATCTTACCAAATATGAAAATACACCTTAGAGATCTTTATACCTCGTTGCATCGGTTTTCACTCTTTTTTGTGGCACATATATCAGCGCTCAACTTAGTCGCAAGTACACCACCATAGCAACAACTTGATTTCCACACTCTACTCAAATAGGTAAGAAATTAAATTTTATCTCCACTACTGCCAAGTTCCCTTTATAAATATTATATGAAACCTCACTTTCCATGCCTTTTTAAAGCAGCGCTTTATTTGTCTGACATTTCTGGCTACATGTCGTTTTCAAGCTAGCCATTATTAGAGAACCATATCAAGTAAGTCGCTCCCCCACTCAATCTAAAGTAACAACTGCTGCTGTTGGCATGCATTTGAAAATTATTCTCTTTCGTTATGCATGTTTTGAGCTCGATCTAGCCATTATTGGAAAACCATAAAAGGAACATTATTGCTCTACTCAAACCATACTCCCACAAGTCATCAATGCTTTTTTTCCATTCCACTGTACTGCATGTTCCAGCGCTTCATCTAGTGACGACCATCAGGACTAAACCGAATACCTCATCTCTTAAATTCACCGAAATAAGGAACACACAACCATCGGAGTTTGTTTAAGCATTGTTTTTGGTCACTATTCAAAACATATCTCACTTCCAAGTTGACCTTGCCAAATACCAAACCTCACCTTCCACGTCTCTAACTCTTTCTAGCATTTCTCCTTTCTTTCTCATTGTTCATACTTCATTGCTCAATCTAGTCGCACGTACACTATACCAAGCGCTGAACGTTACCGAAAGAAGTACCAAACGTTTTTTTTTTTTTTACTTCTTCAATCTCTAACTTCACATGAAATGTGAACGCACGTTTTCCACACTTTTCTAAATCAGCATTTCATTTTCATGATGTTTACCGTTACGCATGTTTCGAAGTCATTAGAAAACCATACCAACCACCTCATTTCTCCGAAATACTAAACACCACAAACTCATTCTGCGCATTTCGAAACGATTATCGAATTTTTTCATCACACATATTTCGTACAAAGCAAGTCATTCTACAACACCTTATTTACCTACTATCTCCACTCAAATTATAGTAACAAACCACCAGTTACCTTAAGTTCTTGAATTTCGAATTCATTTTCCAGATCCTTTCGTAACATGCATTTCATCACTGGATATAGTCATGATTAAAAGACCTCGGTCATACCAAGTACCTCGTTTCGCCTCATATTTAAGGTGTTCCATACCCATCCATTTTTGTAAAGCACCATTGCTTGTGGTTGCTACATTACACATATATTTACCACATACAAATTCATCTTACCAAATATGAAAATACACCTTAGAGATCTTTATACCTCGTTGCATCGGTTTTCACTCTTTTTTGTGGCACATATATCAGCGCTCAACTTAGTCGCAAGTACACCACCATAGCAACAACTTGATTTCCACACTCTACTCAAATAGGTAAGAAATTAAATTTTCATCTCCACTACTGCCAAGTTCCCTTTATAAATATTATATGAAACCTCACTTTCCATGCCTTTTTAAAGCAGCGCTTTATTTGTCTGACATTTCTGGCTACATGGCGTTTTCAAGCTAGCCATTATTAGAGAACCATATCAAGTAAGTCGCTCCCCCACTCAATCTAAAGTAACAACTGCTGCTGTTGGCATGCACTTGAAAATTATTCTCTTTCGTTACGCATGTTTTGAGCTCGATCTAGCCATTATTGGAAAACCATAAAAGGAACATTATTGCTCTACTCAAACCATACTCCCACAAGTCATCATTGCTTTTTTTCCATTCCATTGTACTGCATGTTCCAGCGCTTCATCTAGTGACGACCATCAGGACTAAACCGAATACCTCATCTCTTAAATTCACCGAAATAAGGGACACACAACCATCGGAGTTTGTTTAAGCATTGTTTTTGGTCACTATTCATGACATCTCACTTCCAAGTTGACCTTGCCAAATACCAACCTCACCTTCCACGTCTCTAACTCTTTCTAGCATTTCTCTGTTCTTTTTCATTGTTCATACTTCATTGCTCAATCTAGTCGCACGTACACCATACCAAGGTCGTAACATCACCGAAAGTAGTACCAAACGTTTTTTTTTTGTTTACTTCTTCAATCTCTAACTTCACATGAAATGTGAACGCACGTATTCCACACTTTTCTAAATCAGCATTTCATATTTATGATGTTTATCGTTACGCATGTTTCGAAGAGTCATTAGAAAACCATACCACCCACCTCATTTCTCCGAAATACTAAACACCACGAACTCATTCTGCGCATTTCGAAACGATTATCGAATTTTTTCATCACACATATTTCGTACAAAGCAAGTCATTCTACAACACCTTATCTACCTATCTCCACTCAAATTATAGTAACAAACCACCAGTTACCATAAGTTCTTGAATTTCGAATTCATTTTCCAGATCCTTTCGTAACATGCATTTCATCACTGGATATAGTCATGACTAGAAGACCTCGGTCATACCAAGTACCTCGTTTCGCCTCATATTTAAAGTGTTCCATACCCATCCATTATTGTAAAGCACCATTGCTTGTGGTTGCTACATTACACATATATTTACCACATACAAATTCATCTTACCAAATATGAAAATACACCTTAGAGATCTTTATACCTCGTTGCATCGGTTTTCACTCTTTTTTGTGGCACATATATCAGCGCTCAACTTAGTCGCAAGTACACCACCATAGCAACAACTTGATTTCCACACTCTACTCAAATAGGTAAGAAATTAAATTTTATCTCCACTACTGCCAAGTTCCCTTTATAAATATTATATGAAACCTCACTTTCCATGCCTTTTTAAAGCAGCGCTTTATTTGTCTGACATTTCTGGCTACATGTCGTTTTCAAGCTAGCCATTATTAGAGAACCATATCAAGTAAGTCGCTCCCCCACTCAATCTAAAGTAACAACTGCTGCTGTTGGCATGCATTTGAAAATTATTCTCTTTCGTTACGCATGTTTTGAGCTCGATCTAGCCATTATTGGAAAACCATAAAAGGAACATTATTGCTCTACTCAAACCATACTCCCACAAGTCATCATTGCTTTTTTTCCATTCCATTGTACTGCATGTTCCAGCGCTTCATCTAGTGACGACCATCAGGACTAAACCGAATACCTCATCTCTTAAATTCACCGAAATAAGGGACACACAACCATCGGAGTTTAAGCATTGTTTTTGGTCACTATTCATGACATCTCACTTCCAAGTTGACCTTGCCAAATACCAACCTCACCTTCCACGTCTCTAACTCTTTCTAGCATTTCTCTGTTCTTTTTCATTGTTCATACTTCATTGCTCAATCTAGTCGCACGTACACCATACCAAGGACTGGACATCACCGAAAGTAGTACCAAACGTTTTTTTTTTTTGTTTACTTCTTCAATCTCTAACTTCACATGAAATGTGAACGCACGCTTTCCACACTTTTCTAAATCAGCATTTCATTTTCATGATGTTTATCGTTACGCATGTTTCGAAGAGTCATTAGAAAACCATACCAACCACTTCATTTCTCCGAAATACTAAACACCACAAACTCATTCCGCGCATTTCGAAACGATTATAGAATTTTTTCATCACACATATTTCGTACAAAGCAAGTCATTCTACAACACCTTATTTACCTACTATTTCCACTCAAATTAGAGTAACAAACCACCAGTTACCATAAGTTCTTGAATTTCGAATTCATTTTCCAGATCCTCTCGTAACATGCATTTCATCACTGGATATAGTCATGATTAGAAGACCTCGGTCATACCAAGTACCTTGTTTTGCCTTATATTTAGTGTGTTCCATACCCATCCATTTTTGTAAAGCACCATTGCTTGTGGTTGCTACATTACACATATATTTACTACATACAAATTCATCTTACCAAATATGAAAATACACCTTAGAGATCTTTATACCTCGTTGCATCGGTTTTCACTCTTTTTTGTGGCACATATATCAGCGCTCAACTTAGTCGCAAGTATACCACCATAGCAACAACTTGATTTCCACACTCTACTCAAATAGGTAAGAAATTAAATTTTATCTCCACTACTGCCAAGTTCCCTTTATAAATATTATATGAAACCTCACTTTCCATGCCTTTTTAAAGCAGCGCTTTATTTGTCTGACATTTCTGGCTACATGGCGTTTTCAAGCTAGCCATTATTAGAGAACCATATCAAGTAAGTCGCTCCCCCACTCAATCTAAAGTAACAACTGCTGCTGTTGGCATGCACTTGAAAATTATTCTCTTTCGTTACGCATGTTTTGAGCTCGATCTAGCCATTATTGGAAAACCATAAAAGGAACATTATTGCTCTACTCAAACCATACTCCCACAAGTCATCAATGCTTTTTTCCCATTCCACTGTACTGCATGTTCCAGCGCTTCATCTAGTGACGACCATCAGGACTAAACCGAATACCTCATCTCTTAAATTCACCGAAATAAGGAACACACAACCATCGGAGTTTGTTTAAGCATTGTTTTTGGTCACTATTCAAAACAAATCTCACTTCCAAGTTGACCTTGCCAAATACCAAACCTCACCTTCCACGTCTCTAACTCTTTCTAGCATTTCTCCTTTCTTTCTCATTGTTCATACTTCATTGCTCAATCTAGTCGCACGTACACCATACCAAGCGCTGAACGTTACCGAAAGAAGTACCAAACGTTTTTTTTTTTGTTTACTTCTTCAATCTCTAACTTCACATGAAATGTGAACGCACGTATTCCACACTTTTCTAAATCAGCATTTCATTTTCATGATGTTTATCGTTACGCATGTTTCGAAGAGTCATTAGAAAACCATACCACCCACCTCATTTCTCCGAAATACTAAACACCACGAACTCATTCCGCGCATTTCGAAACGATTATCGAATTTTTTCATCACACATATTTCGTACAAAGCAAGTCATTCTACAACACCTTATTTACCTACTATCTCCACTCAAATTATAGTAACAAACCACCAGTTACCTTAAGTTCTTGAATTTCGAATTCATTTTCCAGATCCTTTCGTAACATGCATTTCATCACTGGATATAGTCATGATTAAAAGACCTCGGTCATACCAAGTACCTCGTTTCGCCTCATATTTAAGGTGTTCCATACCCATCCATTTTTGTAAAGCACCATTGCTTGTGGTTGCTACATTACACATATATTTACCACATACAAATTCATCTTACCAAATATGAAAATACACCTTAGAGATCTTTATACCTCGTTGCATCGGTTTTCACTCTTTTTTGTGGCACATATATCAGCGCTCAACTTAGTCGCAAGTACACCACCATAGCAACAACTTGATTTCCACACTCTACTCAAATAGGTAAGAAATTAAATTTTCATCTCCACTACTGCCAAGTTCCCTTTATAAATATTATATGAAACCTCACTTTCCATGCCTTTTTAAAGCAGCGCTTTATTTGTCTGACATTTCTGGCTACATGGCGTTTTCAAGCTAGCCATTATTAGAGAACCATATCAAGTAAGTCGCTCCCCCACTCAATCTAAAGTAACAACTGCTGCTGTTGGCATGCACTTGAAAATTATTCTCTTTCGTTACGCATGTTTTGAGCTCGATCTAGCCATTATTGGAAAACCATAAAAGGAACATTATTGCTCTACTCAAACCATACTCCCACAAGTCATCATTGCTTTTTTTCCATTCCATTGTACTGCATGTTCCAGCGCTTCATCTAGTGACGACCATCAGGACTAAACCGAATACCTCATCTCTTAAATTCACCGAAATAAGGGACACACAACCATCGGAGTTTAAGCATTGTTTTTGGTCACTATTCATGACATCTCACTTCCAAGTTGACCTTGCCAAATACCAACCTCACCTTCCACGTCTCTAACTCTTTCTAGCATTTCTCTGTTCTTTTTCATTGTTCATACTTCATTGCTCAATCTAGTCGCACGTACACCATACCAAGGTCGTAACATCACCGAAAGTAGTACCAAACGTTTTTTTTTTGTTTACTTCTTCAATCTCTAACTTCACATGAAATGTGAACGCACGTATTCCACACTTTTCTAAATCAGCATTTCATATTTATGATGTTTATCGTTACGCATGTTTCGAAGAGTCATTAGAAAACCATACCACCCACCTCATTTCTCCGAAATACTAAACACCACGAACTCATTCTGCGCATTTCGAAACGATTATCGAATTTTTTCATCACACATATTTCGTACAAAGCAAGTCATTCTACAACACCTTATCTACCTATCTCCACTCAAATTATAGTAACAAACCACCAGTTACCATAAGTTCTTGAATTTCGAATTCATTTTCCAGATCCTTTCGTAACATGCATTTCATCACTGGATATAGTCATGACTAGAAGACCTCGGTCATACCAAGTACCTCGTTTCGCCTCATATTTAAAGTGTTCCATACCCATCCATTATTGTAAAGCACCATTGCTTGTGGTTGCTACATTACACATATATTTACCACATACAAATTCATCTTACCAAATATGAAAATACACCTTAGAGATCTTTATACCTCGTTGCATCGGTTTTCACTCTTTTTTGTGGCACATATATCAGCGCTCAACTTAGTCGCAAGTACACCACCATAGCAACAACTTGATTTCCACACTCTACTCAAATAGGTAAGAAATTAAATTTTATCTCCACTACTGCCAAGTTCCCTTTATAAATATTATATGAAACCTCACTTTCCATGCCTTTTTAAAGCAGCGCTTTATTTGTCTGACATTTCTGGCTACATGTCGTTTTCAAGCTAGCCATTATTAGAGAACCATATCAAGTAAGTCGCTCCCCCACTCAATCTAAAGTAACAACTGCTGCTGTTGGCATGCATTTGAAAATTATTCTCTTTCGTTATGCATGTTTTGAGCTCGATCTAGCCATTATTGGAAAACCATAAAAGGAACATTATTGCTCTACTCAAACCATACTCCCACAAGTCATCAATGCTTTTTTTCCATTCCACTGTACTGCATGTTCCAGCGCTTCATCTAGTGACGACCATCAGGACTAAACCGAATACCTCATCTCTTAAATTCACCGAAATAAGGAACACACAACCATCGGAGTTTGTTTAAGCATTGTTTTTGGTCACTATTCAAAACATATCTCACTTCCAAGTTGACCTTGCCAAATACCAAACCTCACCTTCCACGTCTCTAACTCTTTCTAGCATTTCTCCTTTCTTTCTCATTGTTCATACTTCATTGCTCAATCTAGTCGCACGTACACTATACCAAGCGCTGAACGTTACCGAAAGAAGTACCAAATGTTTTTTTTTTTTTTACTTCTTCAATCTCTAACTTCACATGAAATGTGAACGCACGTTTTCCACACTTTTCTAAATCAGCATTTCATTTTCATGATGTTTACCGTTACGCATGTTTCGAAGTCATTAGAAAACCATACCAACCACCTCATTTCTCCGAAATACTAAACACCACAAACTCATTCTGCGCATTTCGAAACGATTATCGAATTTTTTCATCACACATATTTCGTACAAAGCAAGTCATTCTACAACACCTTATTTACCTACTATCTCCACTCAAATTATAGTAACAAACCACCAGTTACCTTAAGTTCTTGAATTTCGAATTCATTTTCCAGATCCTTTCGTAACATGCATTTCATCACTGGATATAGTCATGATTAAAAGACCTCGGTCATACCAAGTACCTCGTTTCGCCTCATATTTAAGGTGTTCCATACCCATCCATTTTTGTAAAGCACCATTGCTTGTGGTTGCTACATTACACATATATTTACCACATACAAATTCATCTTACCAAATATGAAAATACACCTTAGAGATCTTTATACCTCGTTGCATCGGTTTTCACTCTTTTTTGTGGCACATATATCAGCGCTCAACTTAGTCGCAAGTACACCACCATAGCAACAACTTGATTTCCACACTCTACTCAAATAGGTAAGAAATTAAATTTTCATCTCCACTACTGCCAAGTTCCCTTTATAAATATTATATGAAACCTCACTTTCCATGCCTTTTTAAAGCAGCGCTTTATTTGTCTGACATTTCTGGCTACATGGCGTTTTCAAGCTAGCCATTATTAGAGAACCATATCAAGTAAGTCGCTCCCCCACTCAATCTAAAGTAACAACTGCTGCTGTTGGCATGCACTTGAAAATTATTCTCTTTCGTTACGCATGTTTTGAGCTCGATCTAGCCATTATTGGAAAACCATAAAAGGAACATTATTGCTCTACTCAAACCATACTCCCACAAGTCATCATTGCTTTTTTTCCATTCCATTGTACTGCATGTTCCAGCGCTTCATCTAGTGACGACCATCAGGACTAAACCGAATACCTCATCTCTCAAATTCACCGAAATAAGGAACACACAACCATCGGAGTTTGTTTAAGCATTGTTTTTGGTCACTATTCAAAACATCTCACTTCCAAGTTGACCTTGCCAAATACCAAACCTCACCTTCCACGTCTCTAACTCTTTCTAGCATTTCTCTGTTCTTTTTCATTGTTCATACTTCATTGCTCAATCTAGTCGCACGTACACCATACCAAGGTCGTAACATCACCGAAAGTAGTACCAAACGTTTTTTTTTTGTTTACTTCTTCAATCTCTAACTTCACATGAAATGTGAACGCACGTATTCCACACTTTTCTAAATCAGCATTTCATATTTATGATGTTTATCGTTACGCATGTTTCGAAGAGTCATTAGAAAACCATACCACCCACCTCATTTCTCCGAAATACTAAACACCACGAACTCATTCTGCGCATTTCGAAACGATTATCGAATTTTTTCATCACACATATTTCGTACAAAGCAAGTCATTCTACAACACCTTATCTACCTATCTCCACTCAAATTATAGTAACAAACCACCAGTTACCATAAGTTCTTGAATTTCGAATTCATTTTCCAGATCCTTTCGTAACATGCATTTCATCACTGGATATAGTCATGACTAGAAGACCTCGGTCATACCAAGTACCTCGTTTCGCCTCATATTTAAAGTGTTCCATACCCATCCATTATTGTAAAGCACCATTGCTTGTGGTTGCTACATTACACATATATTTACCACATACAAATTCATCTTACCAAATATGAAAATACACCTTAGAGATCTTTATACCTCGTTGCATCGGTTTTCACTCTTTTTTGTGGCACATATATCAGCGCTCAACTTAGTCGCAAGTACACCACCATAGCAACAACTTGATTTCCACACTCTACTCAAATAGGTAAGAAATTAAATTTTATCTCCACTACTGCCAAGTTCCCTTTATAAATATTATATGAAACCTCACTTTCCATGCCTTTTTAAAGCAGCGCTTTATTTGTCTGACATTTCTGGCTACATGTCGTTTTCAAGCTAGCCATTATTAGAGAACCATATCAAGTAAGTCGCTCCCCCACTCAATCTAAAGTAACAACTGCTGCTGTTGGCATGCATTTGAAAATTATTCTCTTTCGTTACGCATGTTTTGAGCTCGATCTAGCCATTATTGGAAAACCATAAAAGGAACATTATTGCTCTACTCAAACCATACTCCCACAAGTCATCATTGCTTTTTTTCCATTCCATTGTACTGCATGTTCCAGCGCTTCATCTAGTGACGACCATCAGGACTAAACCGAATACCTCATCTCTTAAATTCACCGAAATAAGGGACACACAACCATCGGAGTTTAAGCATTGTTTTTGGTCACTATTCATGACATCTCACTTCCAAGTTGACCTTGCCAAATACCAACCTCACCTTCCACGTCTCTAACTCTTTCTAGCATTTCTCTGTTCTTTTTCATTGTTCATACTTCATTGCTCAATCTAGTCGCACGTACACCATACCAAGGACTGGACATCACCGAAAGTAGTACCAAACGTTTTTTTTTTTGTTTACTTCTTCAATCTCTAACTTCACATGAAATGTGAACGCACGCTTTCCACACTTTTCTAAATCAGCATTTCATTTTCATGATGTTTATCGTTACGCATGTTTCGAAGAGTCATTAGAAAACCATACCAACCACTTCATTTCTCCGAAATACTAAACACCACAAACTCATTCCGCGCATTTCGAAACGATTATAGAATTTTTTCATCACACATATTTCGTACAAAGCAAGTCATTCTACAACACCTTATTTACCTACTATTTCCACTCAAATTAGAGTAACAAACCACCAGTTACCATAAGTTCTTGAATTTCGAATTCATTTTCCAGATCCTCTCGTAACATGCATTTCATCACTGGATATAGTCATGATTAGAAGACCTCGGTCATACCAAGTACCTTGTTTTGCCTTATATTTAGTGTGTTCCATACCCATCCATTTTTGTAAAGCACCATTGCTTGTGGTTGCTACATTACACATATATTTACTACATACAAATTCATCTTACCAAATATGAAAATACACCTTAGAGATCTTTATACCTCGTTGCATCGGTTTTCACTCTTTTTTGTGGCACATATATCAGCGCTCAACTTAGTCGCAAGTACACCACCATAGCAACAACTTGATTTCCACACTCTACTCAAATAGGTAAGAAATTAAATTTTATCTCCACTACTGCCAAGTTCCCTTTATAAATATTATATGAAACCTCACTTTCCATGCCTTTTTAAAGCAGCGCTTTATTTGTCTGACATTTCTGGCTACATGGCGTTTTCAAGCTAGCCATTATTAGAGAACCATATCAAGTAAGTCGCTCCCCCACTCAATCTAAAGTAACAACTGCTGCTGTTGGCATGCACTTGAAAATTATTCTCTTTCGTTACGCATGTTTTGAGCTCGATCTAGCCATTATTGGAAAACCATAAAAGGAACATTATTGCTCTACTCAAACCATACTCCCACAAGTCATCAATGCTTTTTTCCCATTCCACTGTACTGCATGTTCCAGCGCTTCATCTAGTGACGACCATCAGGACTAAACCGAATACCTCATCTCTTAAATTCACCGAAATAAGGAACACACAACCATCGGAGTTTGTTTAAGCATTGTTTTTGGTCACTATTCAAAACAAATCTCACTTCCAAGTTGACCTTGCCAAATACCAAACCTCACCTTCCACGTCTCTAACTCTTTCTAGCATTTCTCCTTTCTTTCTCATTGTTCATACTTCATTGCTCAATCTAGTCGCACGTACACCATACCAAGCGCTGAACGTTACCGAAAGAAGTACCAAACGTTTTTTTTTTTGTTTACTTCTTCAATCTCTAACTTCACATGAAATGTGAACGCACGTATTCCACACTTTTCTAAATCAGCATTTCATTTTCATGATGTTTATCGTTACGCATGTTTCGAAGAGTCATTAGAAAACCATACCACCCACCTCATTTCTCCGAAATACTAAACACCACGAACTCATTCCGCGCATTTCGAAACGATTATCGAATTTTTTCATCACACATATTTCGTACAAAGCAAGTCATTCTACAACACCTTATTTACCTACTATCTCCACTCAAATTATAGTAACAAACCACCAGTTACCTTAAGTTCTTGAATTTCGAATTCATTTTCCAGATCCTTTCGTAACATGCATTTCATCACTGGATATAGTCATGATTAAAAGACCTCGGTCATACCAAGTACCTCGTTTCGCCTCATATTTAAGGTGTTCCATACCCATCCATTTTTGTAAAGCACCATTGCTTGTGGTTGCTACATTACACATATATTTACCACATACAAATTCATCTTACCAAATATGAAAATACACCTTAGAGATCTTTATACCTCGTTGCATCGGTTTTCACTCTTTTTTGTGGCACATATATCAGCGCTCAACTTAGTCGCAAGTACACCACCATAGCAACAACTTGATTTCCACACTCTACTCAAATAGGTAAGAAATTAAATTTTCATCTCCACTACTGCCAAGTTCCCTTTATAAATATTATATGAAACCTCACTTTCCATGCCTTTTTAAAGCAGCGCTTTATTTGTCTGACATTTCTGGCTACATGGCGTTTTCAAGCTAGCCATTATTAGAGAACCATATCAAGTAAGTCGCTCCCCCACTCAATCTAAAGTAACAACTGCTGCTGTTGGCATGCACTTGAAAATTATTCTCTTTCGTTACGCATGTTTTGAGCTCGATCTAGCCATTATTGGAAAACCATAAAAGGAACATTATTGCTCTACTCAAACCATACTCCCACAAGTCATCATTGCTTTTTTTCCATTCCATTGTACTGCATGTTCCAGCGCTTCATCTAGTGACGACCATCAGGACTAAACCGAATACCTCATCTCTTAAATTCACCGAAATAAGGGACACACAACCATCGGAGTTTAAGCATTGTTTTTGGTCACTATTCATGACATCTCACTTCCAAGTTGACCTTGCCAAATACCAACCTCACCTTCCACGTCTCTAACTCTTTCTAGCATTTCTCTGTTCTTTTTCATTGTTCATACTTCATTGCTCAATCTAGTCGCACGTACACCATACCAAGGTCGTAACATCACCGAAAGTAGTACCAAACGTTTTTTTTTTGTTTACTTCTTCAATCTCTAACTTCACATGAAATGTGAACGCCCGTATTCCACACTTTTCTAAATCAGCATTTCATATTTATGATGTTTATCGTTACGCATGTTTCGAAGAGTCATTAGAAAACCATACCACCCACCTCATTTCTCCGAAATACTAAACACCACGAACTCATTCTGCGCATTTCGAAACGATTATCGAATTTTTTCATCACACATATTTCGTACAAAGCAAGTCATTCTACAACACCTTATCTACCTATCTCCACTCAAATTATAGTAACAAACCACCAGTTACCATAAGTTCTTGAATTTCGAATTCATTTTCCAGATCCTTTCGTAACATGCATTTCATCACTGGATATAGTCATGACTAGAAGACCTCGGTCATACCAAGTACCTCGTTTCGCCTCATATTTAAAGTGTTCCATACCCATCCATTATTGTAAAGCACCATTGCTTGTGGTTGCTACATTACACATATATTTACCACATACAAATTCATCTTACCAAATATGAAAATACACCTTAGAGATCTTTATACCTCGTTGCATCGGTTTTCACTCTTTTTTGTGGCACATATATCAGCACTTAACTTAGTCGCAAGTACACCACCATAGCAACAACTTGATTTCCACACTCTACTCAAATAGGTAAGAAATTAAATTTTATCTCCACTACTGCCAAGTTCCCTTTATAAATATTATATGAAACCTCACTTTCCATGCCTTTTTAAAGCAGCGCTTTATTTGTCTGACATTTCTGGCTACATGTCGTTTTCAAGCTAGCCATTATTAGAGAACCATATCAAGTAAGTCGCTCCCCCACTCAATCTAAAGTAACAACTGCTGCTGTTGGCATGCATTTGAAAATTATTCTCTTTCGTTATGCATGTTTTGAGCTCGATCTAGCCATTATTGGAAAACCATAAAAGGAACATTATTGCTCTACTCAAACCATACTCCCACAAGTCATCAATGCTTTTTTTCCATTCCACTGTACTGCATGTTCCAGCGCTTCATCTAGTGACGACCATCAGGACTAAACCGAATACCTCATCTCTTAAATTCACCGAAATAAGGAACACACAACCATCGGAGTTTGTTTAAGCATTGTTTTTGGTCACTATTCAAAACATATCTCACTTCCAAGTTGACCTTGCCAAATACCAAACCTCACCTTCCACGTCTCTAACTCTTTCTAGCATTTCTCCTTTCTTTCTCATTGTTCATACTTCATTGCTCAATCTAGTCGCACGTACACTATACCAAGCGCTGAACGTTACCGAAAGAAGTACCAAACGTTTTTTTTTTTTTTACTTCTTCAATCTCTAACTTCACATGAAATGTGAACGCACGTTTTCCACACTTTTCTAAATCAGCATTTCATTTTCATGATGTTTACCGTTACGCATGTTTCGAAGTCATTAGAAAACCATACCAACCACCTCATTTCTCCGAAATACTAAACACCACAAACTCATTCTGCGCATTTCGAAACGATTATCGAATTTTTTCATCACACATATTTCGTACAAAGCAAGTCATTCTACAACACCTTATTTACCTACTATCTCCACTCAAATTATAGTAACAAACCACCAGTTACCTTAAGTTCTTGAATTTCGAATTCATTTTCCAGATCCTTTCGTAACATGCATTTCATCACTGGATATAGTCATGATTAAAAGACCTCGGTCATACCAAGTACCTCGTTTCGCCTCATATTTAAGGTGTTCCATACCCATCCATTTTTGTAAAGCACCATTGCTTGTGGTTGCTACATTACACATATATTTACCACATACAAATTCATCTTACCAAATATGAAAATACACCTTAGAGATCTTTATACCTCGTTGCATCGGTTTTCACTCTTTTTTGTGGCACATATATCAGCGCTCAACTTAGTCGCAAGTACACCACCATAGCAACAACTTGATTTCCACACTCTACTCAAATAGGTAAGAAATTAAATTTTCATCTCCACTACTGCCAAGTTCCCTTTATAAATATTATATGAAACCTCACTTTCCATGCCTTTTTAAAGCAGCGCTTTATTTGTCTGACATTTCTGGCTACATGGCGTTTTCAAGCTAGCCATTATTAGAGAACCATATCAAGTAAGTCGCTCCCCCACTCAATCTAAAGTAACAACTGCTGCTGTTGGCATGCACTTGAAAATTATTCTCTTTCGTTACGCATGTTTTGAGCTCGATCTAGCCATTATTGGAAAACCATAAAAGGAACATTATTGCTCTACTCAAACCATACTCCCACAAGTCATCATTGCTTTTTTTCCATTCCATTGTACTGCATGTTCCAGCGCTTCATCTAGTGACGACCATCAGGACTAAACCGAATACCTCATCTCTCAAATTCACCGAAATAAGGAACACACAACCATCGGAGTTTGTTTAAGCATTGTTTTTGGTCACTATTCAAAACATCTCACTTCCAAGTTGACCTTGCCAAATACCAAACCTCACCTTCCACGTCTCTAACTCTTTCTAGCATTTCTCTGTTCTTTTTCATTGTTCATACTTCATTGCTCAATCTAGTCGCACGTACACCATACCAAGGACTGGACATCACCGAAAGTAGTACCAAACGTTTTTTTTTTTGTTTACTTCTTCAATCTCTAACTTCACATGAAATGTGAACGCACGCTTTCCACACTTTTCTAAATCAGCATTTCATTTTCATGATGTTTATCGTTACGCATGTTTCGAAAAGTCATTAGAAAACCATACCACCCACCTCATTTCTCCGAAATACTAAACACCACAAACTCCTTCCGCGCATTTCGAAACGATTATCGAATTTTTTCATCACACATATTTCGTACAAAGCAAGTCATTCTACACCTTATTTACCTACTATCTCCACTCAAATTAGAGTAACAAACCACCAGTTACCATAAGTTCTTGAATTTCGAATTCATTTTCCAGATCCTTTCGTAACATGCATTTCATCACTGGATATAGTCATGAATAGAAGACCTCGGTCATACCAAGTACCTCGTTTCGCCTCATATTTAAGGTGTTCCATACCCATCCATTTTTGTAAAGCACCATTGCTTGTGGTTGCTACATTACACATATATTTACCACATACAAATTCATCTTACCAAATATGAAACTACACCTTAGAGACCTTTATACCTGGTTGCATCGGTTCTCACTCTTTTTTGTGGCACATATATCAGCGCTTAACCTAGTTGCAAGTACACCATAACAAGAACTTGATTTCCACACACTACTCAAATACGTAAGAAATTCATTTTTATTCTCCACTACTGCCAAGTTCCCTTTATAAATCAATTATGAAACCGCACTTTCCATGCATGTTTAAAGCAGCACTTCATTTATCAGACATTTCTGGCTACTCGTCGTTTTCAAGCTAGCCATTATTAGAGAACCATATCAAGTAAATCGTTAGTATTAAACGCTGCTGTTGGCAAGCATTTGAAAATTATTCCTGTTCGTTTAGCATGTTTTCAGCTTGATCTAGCCATTATTAGAAAACCATATCAGGAACCTCATTTCTCTACTCTAACGATATTCCCACATGTTCCGCATGTTGCAGCGTTTCCAGTCATGACTATCAGTACTACACCAAATACCATATCTCTCGAATTCTACGAAATACGGAACACACAACCACAAGCATTTCGTTAGGCATTGTTTTTGGTCACTATTCAAATCATATAGGACTTCCAAGTTGACCTTGACATATACCAAAGCTCACCTTCTACGGCTCTTTCTAGCATTTTTCGATTGTTTCATTGTTTTTGGTCACTATTCAAAAGATATAGCACTTGCCAAATACCAAACCTCACCTCCAACTCTTTCTAGCATTTTTCATTGTTTATACTTCATTGCTCCATCTAGTCGCACAACACCACCATCCCAAGGAATTAACTTCACCAAAAGTAGTATCCAACTTTCTTCGTCTTTCAAACCACCTTAACAAGAAATATGAACGTAGATTTCCCATAGCTTTCTAAACGAGCACTTGAGTTTTCAGATCCATTTCGTTGTGCATGTTTTACAGAGTAATGAGAAAACCTTACTAACAACCTCATTTCTTTATAAACCACAAACATGTTCCACACATTTCTAAACTTTCAGCTTATTTTTCAGAACCTTTTCATTACGCTCATTTCAACTGGAGTCATTACAAAGAAATATTAATTACTGCACTTCTCCACTCGAATAACACAAACCAGTTCCCATACGTTCCTCAATCATTTCATTTTTAAGTCCTTTCATAACATGCATTTCATCACGTTTAAATTGACTATAATGAAACCACACACATCTTTAAACATCTTTTTCGTGGCACATACATCAGCGCTTAACACCATGCGTAGAACTTTATTTCTCCACTTTACTGCAATAGGCAACATACAACAAAACCTCTCTTTCCATCCCTCTTTACAGCAGCACTTCCGTTCTGATAATTGTCGCTACGCACGTTTTTCAAGCTAGTCATTATTAGAGCACCACATAGAGTAAATCATTCCTCCACTCTATCCGAAAGAATGCCGCAGTTTGCATGCATTCGAAAATTGTTTCGTATCTTTCATTACGGATGCTTTAAGCTCAAGCTAGTTATTAGAAAACCACATCAACTTTTTTCTCTACTTAACTATAGTTCCCAGCATTCCCAAGTGGCTTTTTCCCCATTACTTCATAATGCATGATCCATCGCTTTATCTAGTTACGACTACAGGACTTTATCAAATGCATATCTCCATATACATATGCAACACACACTTATCTGTATTTTCTTGGGGATTGTTTTGTTTAACATTCGAAACACACTGGACAACTCATTCTAGCATTGTTCTATTTTTCGTTGATTATAGCACATTGCTCAGTCTAGCAACGCATATAACACCATACTAACACCTTAATTTCACCACAGAGTTAGCAAACTTGTCATATGAAAGCCCATTTTCCATACCTTTTTAAATCTGCATCAAGTTTTTCCATTTCATTACACACGTTTCAGCTTGTCATTAGAGAAGCTTATCTATTAAAAAAATTTCCACAAGCCAGCTGTCCCATACATTTAAATAGCTCCATTTTCGAAATCCTTTGTAACACTTGCTCCACCACTTGGAGATGATTACAAGACCATACAGATTACCTCTAAACAAAATGGAAATGGGCAAGATACTCATCTGCACTTCTTAAGCATTGCGTAGTTACTTTTCAAAACGCATACTACTTCCAAGTTCACCTTGGCAAATACAAAACCACATCTTGCACATCTCCATACCTCATCCCATTATTTCAGCATATATTGTTTACGCGTATTCAGTGCGTGTTTTTATAATGAACTCTCAAACCATTTTCAATGTTCCTAAATCGGTGCAGTTCAACACCCTACTGGCTCCCTAGACAGTTCTGCATATTCACAACAGCTTTATCATTTTACCAGCATATGCACTGTTAAGAAAATGCATTGTCTGCCACTTGGCGTCTACCCCAATGCTCGACCAAGCCAAGTACCAGTTTTAGCAGTACATACCTCTGAAAGATGGTGTGCACACCAAGACTAGTCTCTGGTACAATTCAGTCACACAAGAAAACCCAAGAAAGCTCATCACTTTTTTTATTGTAACTCTAGATAGACGCTGGTCATAGTGACCATCTGAATTCCATTTGCATGTAGTTTTGAACGAGAGCCTCCATAGTTTCACTTCATGGCAGATTCACATGAACTGGCACATCATTGGATGCACAAGATTTAGAATTATCCAAGCGTCATTCTTGAACCACATGCCAAGGCTGTTCAGAGCTCGCGCAGCAGGCATCGGAAGTCCACCACAAAAAGTCATTTTCTGAACACTCCAAGACAACTATTCATGGAAGTATGAATTGTTTGGAAATTGCCAAGCCATGGAAGCACAAAGGAGAACCACTCATTTTAGCAGTACATTCATCTATCAAAGCCTTTAAGATATGCGAAACAAAGCACACACTTGTCATTCGATGAGCAGTATAGATTCAGAGCATTTCTTAAGGAAATGAGGTGGTCATGTTGTGCACATGTAAGTAAGAAATCTCCATTGTCTAACAGCCATTGCTGCTATTCACATATTTAACACGAAAAACAGCAAAGCTAAAACTGCTCACCCAGAGTACAAAAGGTATACTATACCATTCATTGTACCACTGGAGTCTCCAGTGATAGAACACTTCTACGCAGAATCTTCAGGGCTCGCTATGAACAACACTAGCACCTACAAGAGCACAGGCTTTAATCCAACACCCCTTCATAATTGAACCACAAAACCCGAGCATGAGGAAACCAGTCTCAAGGTGGTCATGGATTCAAGCTGGCACTCCAAGAACGCCTTCGCACAGTCTACTGCAATGGGCAGTGGGTGAACGTCTAGGGCCAAAAGCCCAAATGCTGCCACCTTTTTGGCCTGCACCTGGTGAATAACACTCTGGCAACTTTGTGAATACATGGTTTAAAGGTTCTTTATTTCATTGAGGCAAGTATTAATTTGTTGCTCACAGGAATATGCGTGTTTATCACGTTGCTTACAGAACAGTCGGAACGTTGCTGTTAATAAAGTTTTTTTCTGGCAGGCTCCCTTCTCCCCTGGCACCTGCCCCGGATTCCACACCACTTTTTTCAGCTAGCCATGTTATTAGCATCGGATTGTATAAGTAGAAATTTTTTTTTCATGGGCATATGTTTGTGGAACCTATTGACCTTATTTACAGCAACGTTTTGTCAATGCAGGCTTTATGACCATACAGTCAAAGAAAAGTTGGGATGGAATAAATGGGAAAATTTTTCAGGGCGATGTTCAAAATGCTGCTAATCGCAGGCATTAAATATGAATGTTCAATGCATAAATGCAAAAACCTCGTGGATACCGCAGGCAGAGAGCGAAAGCTGCTATGACTTTGCAGCTGAATGCATCAATACCCTTGAAGCCTTTATAGAGTTGTACAATTGGAAACTTCAAATTGCAGAATAGCTTGTCTAGAAAGCTCAAGGAACATTAGGATACTGCAGCATATATGTATTAAGTAGTTGAAAAACGTGTACTCAGTTATGGAATTGTTTAAAATACATCAAGATCTATATACAAGTAGCGGGAAGACAGTTGTAGCATGTGGAAGTACTCCATTATGGAGTTGTTTGAAATACATCAAGATCTATATACATGTATTGGGAAGACAGTTGAATGTGGAAGTTGCTACACACTGACACCTCATACGATTCATTCATTGCCAGCAGTAAGATTCTACAAGAATTAAATCTCGTACCAACATCTTTCAGAAAAGAAATGTGCCAAACACAAAAGACCTTGCAAAGCAAGGATTGTACTGCAGGCAAATTGCATTTCTCAGGTTGCAGACAAGCACTTTGTTGAAGGAATAACTACCCTACCAATGGTGACTAGTTAAAGTGCTGCCAATTACTGCACACAGCCGTTTAACTTAGTATACTTTTACAGCCTACAAGTCGATAGAGTAATAATCAGGCTTATTAATAGGAAATGGCCATCACAAGTATGTTATGCACCGTCATGATGCCCAATTTGGCATGCAGTTCAGGGCAATAAATTTTAGGAAGCTTATACAGCCTGCCCAGCTATTATTATGAAGAATGTGCAGCTGTAAACTGCCTGTGCAAATGTATGGTGCCTAAATGTAGACAAGTAAATGGCATGTCTTGTGCACCCTGCACAAGTTAAAAGCCTCGCATTTCACAAATGTGCATGATATTCCCGAGGAACACTTGCAGGGCATGCTTGGTTTTCAATGACCATAGGACATAGCATTAGGAAGTGCTAGGTTAGGTTTACATGAGCTTTCTTGCTCATCAATTTCTCTTGCATGCGTGCAATAATCCAAGTGAATGCATATTGGTGGCAATTGAGAAGCTGAACTGGTACGGATCAATTTTATGAGGTGGAATATACGACGATACCTACAGCAATATTCAAAATGCATGAACAAATACATTTCTGCAGTTGTATGGGAAAAGTACCAATTGAAAGCATTTCACATCAAGGGATACATGAATACTATAGCTGCACTGCTGCATTTCTCCACGACAAATAAAAATTCCAACTTCAATGCAACTGCCTGGAGCATCTGGTAGACAAGGTGCCCATTTCACACATTATCCTGCTAACATTTTTCTTAATTGCAAGATAAAGTCATTAGTAATATCAGTTATGCAAATAAAAAGCTTTCGATTAGTTAGAAGGGCCTATTTGCAATTAAGTGCAATACAATGTTTTATAAATGTACTTAAGACTATCTTGCTTTTGCATCACATAAAACTAGGGGTACAATTTTACAGGTATTTGAAGACCTTCAAAGCATCAGTGGGAAAAAATTTCTGCATCTTCAGCTCCGAAAGCTTTTTCATATTCATAATGATGTACCATTTTGCAAGGTTTAGATAGGTTTGATTTTCTTGGATGCTCAGCCTCTTCACAACATCAGCAGAAAATAATGCAGGGCTTGAAATCTAAATTCCATTTGTACTAGTTGTCGGACTTGCTATCTCAGGGTAGCTGCGATGACATCTCGGCAATGCAATTGGAGCATGAAGGCATCTCGGTAGGCGGCAGGCTGGCGATGACGCGAATGAGGCCGCGTCGGGGGGGCACTCACGGCAGGGGAAAGAAACCATCTTGGAAATCCGGACCGAAGAGTTCCACCGTGGGAAGGCGGACAACGCTAGGACGACGATCCTCCAACGACGAAGGGGAGAACCTGGCACGCCTCAACCCGCACGAAGACGCGTCGCCGACAGTCCTCGCACACTACACCGGGAAAGCACGGGAACCACAGGAACCGGACACCGCGGAGACCGACGACCGCCCGGTCGAGGCGGACGCACACCCTCCGAAGAAGCCGGCGCGGCTACCCTCGCTCGAACCCCAGCCGTGGGCGGGACCCTCGCCGAAGCGCCTTGCCCTGCCTCGGTCGGAAGGCATCGCGGCACACAAATGCGACGGCGGACTTGACACAGCCACGCCCGGAACGAGACGCCTCTCACCCGCGCAACGGCACCGCATAGCACACACGTCACCACCACTCACGCCAGGAGCTGCAAGAAAACGCCCGCTTCCCACACCCACCGTAACGCAACGCTGCCTGTCTAACCTTACACGCCAAGGTGATCACCGTCAGATGCACTTCCCTGTTGATGTCGCATAAGCTAGCTAAATCTCGACAAGCTTCCCACAAACTCGACCACCCTTAACACTGAAACAGCCCAGAACACAGCCCCATGAACAGCAGGTTTAAAAGCAAAAGCCCCGTTGCAAACCTTCGGGGGAGGGCAACCACGTGCACACCACGACGTCCTCGTAACAGGGACAGCCGGGAAGCAGGAGGTAAGAAATTGCCTTTCGTGGCAGCCCGGTCGAGAAGCTTGGCACAGCCTTTAGTCTTCGCGGCGGGCAGGCTTTAGGGCCAGGGCGCTCCAGGGCCAGTAGTAGCGTTAAGGAACCAGGGCTCGGCCACCGGGAGGTACAGGGGGTTTTTGCTCGACTCCCCGCCTAGGTGCGGACGCATTCCAACGGTAAGATAAGCGGCGGGCCCAAAGCCACGCGTTGAGCAGAGAAAAAGGCATTAGCCAGAAACAAAGTTGTCAAGGTCTACAGCGGTACTCCCTGCACCAATCTCCGCGAAGACTCGAGACCCGAAAACTTGCACACCGGGAACCGCGTCCCGTTTTTGCCAGCCAGCCAGTGGAGATGGCACGCACCACACGAAGGAAGGAAGCTAGGGGGTCGGCACGGAACTGCAAGGACTCATGCACCCCCCCCCACACACACACAGCACCAACAGCTCGCAGAACATTAAATATTAGGCAACTACACAGTCTGGATAGCCCCTAATTCGGAGATACATGCTGCAAAAACACGATAGCACTAGTTAACCCCTCCCCCCTTTTTATTACCCCACTAACCCCCCCCCCTAACACCTCCCCCGTCAACCAATTTTGTTAATTCCTCTACCACAAGGAACACTTACAAAGTTTACAATGCTTACGTTTGGTCCTCCTGTGCAGGCAGGCACTGCCGCTTACACCACACTGTAGGGCGCATAGGACACAAAGCTTAAAGACGACCCCCTCCCCACCCAAAAGGAAAAGAAAGCTTACAACAGCGGCTCTTGTTCCAGATCCCGCCAATGACGGGGTTCTCGGCACTGCACACCAACTTCCACAAAATTCGATAACCCACCTCCCCTAACCCCTTACCCGCAAGAATCACGACTGGAGACAGCAGTAGGGTTTGCTTGCTCCTCCTTTACGCCAATGAACATCTAGCTCCTGCAAAAACACGCTCCATCAAGTCCCCCCCCCCTCCCCCCGTCAGCCCACATTGCTCCACAAGACAAGTGCCCAGAAATTACATGCAATGCTTAAAGCAGGTTGCGTCCATGTGCTCAAACGCGGGCGATACTGCAGACTTGCGATAACTCTAAATTAATCCTCTTCCCCTGTTCATTATTACTTAAAGCATTATAAAGCCTTGCAATACCCAATCCTTAAGACAAGCAAAGCACAATTTGCAGTTGGTCGTTATGTGCAACAATCCGTGCAATCTTACAGGAAGAACCAAAACCCATTCACAAATGGCTTACTAAAGGCTTTCCGTGCAGCTGAAGAAAATGAAAAGATCACGGCGCACCAGGCAGAATGGAAGAAAGCAAATGCAGGGGCTCCAGGCCACGGTGAACCACGAGAAAAGTCGCAGTAGTGTTGGTGTCACTAGGGAGGCCTATGTCATCCGGGTGAGGTATGCGAGTCATGTGGTACCTAGTAGGCTGCAATGGCTCAAAAGCAAGGCATACAACACGCCCCCTTCCCACCCCCGCTAAGAGCAAAACTTTACGATGCACGACATGCCACACAATGAGCAAAATTGGGCCGAAAAATGAGCTTTCCGGATATGCATTTCGAAAAACAAAGGGGGGGAAACGATTTGCGGGCAACAAGCATCGAGACGTGTACAAACAAAGTTATCAATAAAAACAAGCGCAGGATTGTTGCAAGGAAACTCACGAATACCTGTGAACCACCGGAGAACGAAATTGTCGGGACTTAAGCCCGAGTACCCACTGTTGGATGGCACCATCTCTGCCTTACTTTCCGATCTCTTCTCAGTCCCACTTAATTTCAATGCACGATTCCTTGATCCCATTAGCCACTAATCTTGTCTGGCCTCGACCTTGAATACCTGCAAAACAAACGTGCTTGAGCCTCCAACTCTTACGCCTCGTGCCTAGCCTTGCTAAAGTGCTGCTGCTACGGATGTAAATACCAAAGCACGACATGAAAATTCGCTCGCTCAATAGTCAAAAGCAGCACAATTTCACACATCTAGTTGAAAAGATAAAAAGGGCAAACCAATTCCGATGCAACGTGGCAAAACTTGCTAGCCGATTAATTTGTTTTCCTTCGAGGCCAATCTTGAGACTTGACGCAGGTTACAACCTATTATGCCTTGATATCAGACTTCTTGGGCTGTATGCATAAGTAAAGTTTGGTCAGTCACCCCTACCCCCCTCCCCCAAGCCACCCGTGGCGAAACTTGGTAGCTGGGAAGTGTTTTGCTTCAAGGTCAATCTTGGAACTTGATATAGGTACAACCTCTCTCAGATTTCTTCGTCTGAACACAACTTCGGTCACGTCCCCCCCACCCCTCCACTTCGAATGGCGAATCTTCGAACTGTACTACTTCATGCTTGTATGTGAAAAGACTTGAAAAAGTGTTAAGTCAGAGCTCTAAAAAAAATTTGAAACTTCGTATTCCTCCGGAGCTTGAGTACATCAACTTCAACTTGAAAATACCGCACTATACTTCACAGCTTGTACAAACTGGGCACTGTATGCTTTGCTAACTTGAACTGGCTACTGTACAGATATCTTGAGCATGCGAACTTCAATATACAACTTGAGAACTGGGCATGTATACTTCATAGCTTGAGCGCACTAGAAAATCGGACGCCGTATACTTCTAGCTTGAATGCAGGAACTGCAATGTGCCGCTGGAGAATTCGGTACTGTATACTTCAAGGCTTGTATATGAACTTGAACATGCAACTTCATGAACTTCAATGTGCAGCTCTTGTAAAGGAAAAACATACTTAACCCTCCCCGCGCGTGAAGACCCATTATGCAACTTGCTAGGGATTCCTTCAGATGGCCGGGAAATTTACGCTTCATAGCTGTCAGCTTCCAACCACCTGCTTCAGTGTTTCCTTTGAACCAGTGCAGTGGCTTCTTTAGGTTTCCCTTGACAACTTTCTTGTTTTTAATATACTGCTTGCGCTTTTTCCATACAGATCCTTTCCAGTACTTCAACTTTTAGTCTGGTCACTTTCTCTGAACATTGACCTTGGTGGAGCTAAAGAAATGGGAAAGAAAAATCGGAGGCAAAATGCAGGCATCAGGTTTTTTAAATGAACTTGCATCAACTGCCTATGAAGGGACTAAATCAACCATTAATGTGTGAAGTTATGCAAATTACGCCTGCCTAAGGCAAACTGTATCAAGGTTGATAACAGCAAGTCTCCAACTGCGAATTATAAATGCCTATAGCAAATTGTATTAAGGTTGATAACACTCAAGTTTCGAATATACAGCAATTGTAACAGGTAAACATTACAAGAATAGCTGTTAACCACGCTAGCTGCACAAAATCCGTGAACTGGACACAATATATGCCATGCCAAGAAAAAGGAACGGGCAAACCCATTGGAATGAGAAGTGAAATTGCGACTGTGGTGCAGCGAAGTCGACGAGGATTTCAAATGCGTTCATGCTCCGACGATTCCGCTGGGGTCTGTGCGTTCACTTGCTTATTACCGTATAGTGTTCCCTTGGTGGTCACTCAAGAAGGCCTCTATCCTGAAACGCAAGTCGCTTTAAAACGAAAAGCAGGTCGCTCGAAGTGTTCTCTTCGGCTTGGATAATCTATTACAAAACAAGAAAGTAATTCATTCTTCAAGTTAACTGCGGCGAAGACAACCGTTTACCCTGGAATCGATCATGTCACCTACAGACAAAAGAAATGCAAGTAAATGGCCGCGACAAGCAGATTTTTGGTAAATTGTGCGGAAGAGCGGAATAGAGTCTGCAGTGCAGGAAACCGCGAGAAAAATACGCAGCTTTGACCATTAAGCGAAACCGCAGTAATGAGGTGACGCAACCTTAGTCGTACGACGTGTACAATTAGCCCCGAGGAAGAACGACGCCATGTTTGACTGCGCTAAGCCTACCAAGATGGCGGCCGCTTCCAGACAAAATTATGGACTGCACAATTCGACAATAATTTATTAAGTTTAATCTCATGACTATGGCTATGTACAATCTGCGATGGACTATTTACAATAGTGATACAGCTATGTATACACAAATAAGCAATTACTGCGACCACCGAGAACTCACTCCCTTCCAGCGGACGTCGACATCCGGGCGGGTAGTCGCGCCGTGGGGGCGGGAGTTGGTGGTGGGAACTGCAAAAAAAAAAAAGGGAAACGACGCTACGCTCAGACTCTGTCCAGCACTGCCACCGGTCCACGCCGCAGCTTCTCAAAGAAACAGTTCAGGGAAAGCGGGTCATCGTGGCTTGTGCAGTCGCCATCTTGGCGGTGCGGTCGCTTCGACTGGGCGCTGCCGAGCTCGGACCACAGCTCCTGCCACCGGCGTTTGCGGGATAGACGCTTGCGCTCCAATTCCTCCTTCGCCCTTGCATACGTGGCTCGCACGAGGACATTCATTCTTAAGTCGCACTTCCGCCTCAACCATTTCTGCCAGGTGCTGTTCACGATCTTCTGAAGCTCTTGTGTGTTGATCATACAAGACGGACTGCCGGCGGTTTCAACAACGGCTACCATGATTGTCCATAGAGAACTGAACGTACTGCACTCAGGTAAGCAGGCAGGCAGGCAAAACCAAGTCGTAAGCTTACCTTATCGCAGACACGCGGCCGTGTGCTCCAACCCACGTCTCTGCGAGAAGTTCCACCGAGAACAACGTCACATGGCTTTTTATAGTCCCGCGCTCCAGTTTGTAGCTCTCCGCCAAGAAGAAATGTAGTTCTTAATATCATGCGAAACAAACTCTTGTTTTCTTCAAATTACCTTCGTAAAAAAAATATTTTCTTTTTCTTCTTATATTTTACTGTTTTCGTAAATAACATTTTCTTAATATAACTGCGAAATAGTAAAGGTGCGCACCAGGTCGCACCGCGGAGGATTTCTGTCTGCGGGCGCACTGTGGCTGTTGGGAAATTCCGAACTGTGACGTCACCTGCGCGTCGGGGTTGCAGGCCCACTTCGTGCGTTTATTATTTGTGTTTTTATTCTGCTCTGTGGCCTGGTTAGGCTTCAGAACAAAAGATTGCCGTTCCAAAACATTTTTTCGGACCGCTCTTCAAGCGTATGAGGCAGGAATTAACGCGTAGCAGAGGCTGAAGCGTCGATCCAGCGATATTTGTTTACTGAAAACTGTTGTGCATTGCGTCAGAATGTTCCAGGTGGTTCCAAGCGTTAGGCATTGCTTAACCCGGGTTGAAATTCGATTTTCTTTTTTTTTTAAACAATATATGCATTATCGACATACGCAGGCCCTTCGTGCTAGTTATTTTTTTTTTCTCGCTTCTCGCTAACTGCTCGCGCTTCCAGAGGGACCGACGTTAGACGTTTCTACCAAGCGTGGCTAAGGTAAACATTTCGTCAATGTTTAATGCCCCGAAACCGGCAAATCGCATTTTGAAACTGGAAAAAAGGCGCCGTGAGCTTCATACTTTATTCGCGCTTCAAAAGGTAAATGGAAATTAAGGGGTGCCGAAGGTGTGTGGATCCTGCGGAAAGGCAACGACCACGCAAGGAGCAGGGTGTGCCCGCAGAACCAACCCTCTGCATTCAATAAATGAGAAAATTTCGATTATTGCGTGCCGTAGCCCTGCGTTCAGTCTCATTTATCCACCTACGACCAACATATAGTCACTCCAAGGTTATCGTCCTCGCTAAATCGTGTTAAGTGTTCTCTTAGCGGAGCGAGTGGTAAATGTTTTCCGATTTGTTCCGAGGGTGGCTGACCCTAGCAAATAGCTCGTCGGTGATCGGAGCGATGCTCCGCCCGTGATGAGCGGCGGGTGAATCGAGTGGAAGCCATCCTACAAAAAACGCGGCCCTCCTGCAGCATTTCAGGAACTCGCCAACTCGGTAGATCAACTCGCCATACCAACTTTACTCGCCAACTTAGAGGTAGCGTTACAAAGGGCACTTCCAAATTGGGCACTGCTGCATGTTTGCGTCGGGACATGCACAAATGCAATCATTGCTAATGCTGAAAGATTTCACTGTTATCGTTCGGAGGCACGTTTATTGTTCACAATGAATACAACAGTGGGTGAAACGGCGTCCATAAATGACATTAATGAATGCTGGAAAAACGTTGCCCTATCGATGCAGACGTCGGTACAGTAGCCAATAGAAATTGCCTAGTTTTGTTACACAAGTAATAAAGCAGTTTCACAAACACTGGGTAAAAGTCATATGCTCTCCTTTCTGTCATTACCCTGCATGCCAATAAAAACTAGCACATCATTGGCATGTCTGTACCTGCAGTTAATTACATAGTTAATTACATAGCGCTAATTTAAACTTTTCTACTTGGTAAATAAAGTTTGCAATTCAGCATCATTTTTTACAAGTGCTTGCTAACACACACACTCAATATGTTTCTACTAGATCTGCAACTGATTTTTAAGGTTGAGTTTGGTGCTAGCAATGCAGTATTTATGTTTTCTCCCTGGTTGGGCCTTCTTGAAAGGTGTGGTTCCTTTTACCATTGTTTTTGCGTGTGCTGTAGGTCCTTATAAACGCTTCACAATTTATGAACTTGTGCATCCACAGTGTTTTGGATTTTCAGTATGGTGAACTACCAACAACATTTTGTTAATGCCCACGCATTGCCACCGATACCTCAACACAACACAAACCAGTGGCTGTGAAAAACATTTAGGGAGATGAAGAACCGTCCATAATATATGTTTCATCGCAGTCTCATTTACAAGTGCTGTTCTCTGCAAAAGCAGCCAGTATGAAAGTGCAACCAGCATGGCAATGATGAATAGTAGATGGAATTCTCCTTGCGAGTTTGCTCCAGGCTTCCTAGTAGTGCTTATGTTATACTATCCCAACACTCTCACTACAAATTTGTCAGATGGCAATGGCTTCAGCTCTGAACACTATGACGGCTGTATTTAGAACACTGTATAAGAGACATAATTTAAAATACCAAATATAAGCCCATAGTAAGTGTTACTGCAAGCAAATTGCCCACAGTAGCCGTAAAATTACCACCCAAGATGAACGACACTTTCACAAATTGTTTTACTTACTATATCGAGAATTTCATGACAAAAACAACTGCAATCGACACCATAACTTACTCATAGCCCCGAGGAGAAAGATCAATTAGACGTACTCTTACAGAAAGCACAGAGTCAACCTCTGAACACAGCTACAACCAAATTTGAAGCCCTGGGAGTCCACAACAAGGCTGAAGAAATAATAGGCGCCCACGTAACAAGTCCAGTAGATCGGTTAACCCCTGCATCAATGGGCAGGCACATGCTCAAACACCTAGGATACTCCCACATGGGAAAGCTGCCACAAACAAATGGCCATTATGAATTTCAATGGAAGGTCGCACTTGAAAGATTCCATGCACTTCCCAAAGCACCACACATGATGCAACAGGGCAAGAGCAGGACGTCTCCAGGAACGATATCGCATAATATACCAGAGATACAGCAGTATGATGACCAGCGTAGTGCAGGAGGTAACGGAGGGGATGGCCATCACCCTTGTCTCCAGTAAAGTTCAGCAATTCATACATCCTTATCAACTTGCAAGCAGCCTGCTGCAGTTACAGTAGAGGCAGAATATCCTCTATCACACGCTGCATCTTCGAAGACAATGATCAAACACCCAACGTCGTCACCTTGTGGACGCCAGGCAACGAGTCCCTCCAGGAAATCGTCATGCACACGCCGTAGCCCGAGCTCATGCCATCTGAGCGCCGCAGGAAGAGTGCTCCAGACCATCTTCCAAGCCAGTGCCCCTACAGTATAACACGGCCAACTCAATCCAACCTACCTGTCACCGCACCAGACCCAAGAAAGAGCAGTGGCATGGAGACAACTATATACAAACATAACACATATCCCCACACGCCATACACCCCACACTTTAATGCCCTTTATGCAACGAGTATGATTCCCTGTGTCATGGGCTTACCCCAACAGTAAAGCAGCACCCAGGCAGTGGGAGGGTGTGCCTTGGACCTGAACTGTAGAGGCCCAAAGCACAGAAAATACCACAACACTGAGGGCCTCTCTTCATCCAGGCTGAAAACATCCACTGAAGCTCTGGTTTAATGTTTTTTTATCTCAAATGAACCTTAACGCTCCTTTGTGGACACACACAATGCTTTCTTTTTGTTTTGTTTTTTTTTTTTGTTTTTTGAAGCTGCTTAATTTAGAGAAGGCTTACCTTTTGGCTTTAGAGTAATACAGCTAGGAGTGGCTCATGAAACATGGGCCATGAATGTTGAAAGTGTATCTATGTTTTATATTCACACCGCCATGCACCTTGACATGCACCACTACAAGGCAGCTTCATTGTGTCATTCATTCATGACAACCAGGTCTGCCTTATTTATTTATTTATTGATACTGTCAGCCCATGACGGGCTATTACAGGAGTGGATGTAACATACATAAACAGAGAAGTGCATTAGTGCGATTTAACAATGCACTAAAAAGAAAAAAAAAAGAAAATGAAGTAGCATTGCTGATATGAAACACATTAACAATATATAATTACAGAGCACATTCTGACTTATTATATCACAATATTACTACAGAACATCAGGGTGCATCAGGGTACATAAGGCAATGTATTGCTTTCAAGAATGCATTAACTGATTTTATTTGGATAATTGAGTCAGGCAAAGAGTGCCACTGCTAAATTGCCCTGGGAAAAAAACTATACCTGAAGCAGTCATTGTGCACTGTGGAAGGAGGTATATACATACTGTGTTTGTGTCGTGATGTTTCCTGTGTCTTGATTTGGAAGTACTTGTATCTTATTTTGACATGGTTATGAATTACTAAGAACAGGAATTTAAGCCTTTCATACTCCGTACGTTTTCGCAGAGGTGGAAGCTTTGCAAGCTCGTGTCGTTCCGCATCGTTCGTGTGTTCCGATACGTCGATGATTTTTTAATTCTTTTAAATTTAGACCACAACGATAACTTGACACAGGTGGCATCGGAGGTTTTAGCATCCTTCAAGTCGGCTTTTGCCAGTTTTAATTTTACTATTGAACTTCCTGAAAACTCTTGCTTGCAATTCTTAGACATAAAATTATTTTTTAACGATCCGGAGCACCTCTGCTGGGCGTACATGCCTAGGTCGAAAAAAGCACTTCTACCCTTCAACTCGAGCCATTCGAAGCTGGTCAAGAGGGGGATTGCGTCAACGTGCCTCAGGGCTTCGTTAGTGAAGTCCTGTCCACATAAGGTTCAGTCTAGTTTTGATGCCCAAGCTGATCGCCTTCGGTCGGCCGGTTTTCCGTTGGCCCTTCTTCAGGCTGTTGCTCGAGTCCCTGTTGATGTCCTTCCGACCAAGTTCAAAGCCTCGTGGGGCGGATCCACAGGAGAGGAGGAAGTATGAAGTTATGCCCTATGTCCACAGGGTCTCGCACGGCCTGAAGAGGGTTGCGGGTAAATTCGGCATACAGGTTCTCTTTTCGGCACCTTGTAAGCTGTCCAATCTGTGCAATTTAGCTAGACCTGATAGGAAAAAGAAAATCGAGTGCAGCACTAACCACAGGAACAAGTTTGTGCCTTGTAGAGCGAATGTCATCTATGAGATTCCGCTGAGTTGTGGCAACGTGTACGTTGGACAAACAGGCCGCTGCATTAATATTAGATTATTATAACATGCCAATTCCCTAGATGATTCTAGAGGACAGCATCTTCCTAAGCATTGCAAGACCTGCAGGCATGACGGCAAAGCTTGTACTCCACTTTTCGGCAGGACTAAGATTGTCGGACGCGCAAGTGATAAGAAAGAGCGTGAAGTAACCGAAGCTTTAGAAATCGCGAGATTAGGGCCGGATAAATGTGTTAGTGAGGCTTCCATACATTTGTACCGCAAGGAGTTGGCGTTTCTAGGCTTGACTACATGATAGCGGCATTGGTCTTTGTGGTTGGTGCGCATGCGTTCTGTTGTTGGTAGGAAAGAGGCGTTGGAGCATTAAACCAGTTGTTAGTCTGCGCCTGTGTCGTGTGGTTCTTTCTCTGTCTTGTTCTTTTTTCGCGCAGTTTTTCTTTGTTCTCGTAAATATAAGACCTAGGTATTTATGTTGTTAATTCGAGCAAGCTCATGACCGTTGATACTGTATGAGAAATTTAAAATATTCTTTTTTCTAGCGATAGACATAAAAACCGATTTAGTTGGGTTAAGCTGCATTTGCCACCGATCACACCTGTTCTTAATTTTCTGTAAGTTAAGATTAAGGTCGGCCTGATCACATGGTGACTCTATTCTCTTGTACAATATGCAGTTGTCGGCAAACATTCTTATTTGAGTAGTGATGTCATTTGGCAGATCATTTATGAAAAGTAGGAATAAAAGGGGCCCTAAGACACTACCCTGGGGTACCCCAGATACCACAGGAGATAAACTAGATTGCTGGTGTCCCAACTGAACATATTGTTCTCTATGTTCAAAGTAGGAAGTGAACCACCGTGTAAGGGAAGAATTTTTGAAAGTAACACTGATTTTAAGTAAAAGCTTTTTGAGGGACACCTTGTCAAAGGCCTTTGCAAAGTCTGAGAATATTATATCAGTTTGGCCGAGGGCATTAATTGTGCTAGAAAGGTCATGCACAAGTTTAGTAAGCTGAGTGACAGTGGACAAACCTTTGCGAAAGCCATGTTGACCTGGAAAAATTATTTTATGTTCATCTAAATAGGAGAGCAGATGCTTTGACACAATGTGTTCCAGCATTTTAGAGCAGGTGCTCGTGAGCAATATCGGTCGGTAGTTGCTAGTGCAAGAGGTTGGGCCACCTTTATGTATGGGCACCATTTTTGCGCGCTTCCAGGCAGTGGGAAACAAGCCACTTGAAATGGATGATTGAAATATTAGTGTTAAAAACTTGGATGTCCATTCGGCATATCTATAAAGGAATTCTTTGGGGATTTTGTCAGGACCGGGACTTTTCTTTATGTTAACTTGAAGTAACAGATTGAAAACGCCCTCTTCTGTAATCTTGATATTCTGAATAGGAAGTCCGTCCGCATAATCATTGATGGTAGGCAAAATACCATCATTGATGGTAAAAAGCGAGGAAAAGAAGGAGTTAAATGCCTCCACTTGATCCTGGCTACTTTTGTCTGTGTCTGTTTGAGCACATCTGCTCAAGCTTGACCAAGTGTGGATATCTACGACGCGCAGTCTTGCTCCGAAACATATTTTATTGAACATCAGATAAGTCAGACTTTTGACAGTCCAAAACAATAATTTGCACTTAGGATATATAATAGAAGGGTTTGCTGCATTTCTGAATGCTTAACATCTAGTATTAGCGTGTGATACAGGCACATTCTACGTCACTTTAGTACACTTCACTGCTAGTCTTGTTCGCAGGCTGTCGCACGGAGAGGTTTGGTGACATTTGCTGCAGAACGCACCTGCCTACAAGTGCGATGGTCGAACTCGCTTCACTGCGTCAAAGTGTGTAGCCTCAATGGCAGTGCTTCAAACATAAATAAAATAGTAATCAGCAGATTAAAATTTTAATCTTCTCGCTTATGAATTTAACCATTCTTTCTCTGCCAATGAAATCAGTGCCGTTTTTAGGCGCCCCTTCGCCACTGTCAAAACTTACATACACACAGCATATATACTCAAGAGTTCGATGAAAGCTCGTCTGGTCAGGTAATATGATAGTGAAGAAATTGCGGTCACTGACCAAGTCAAGGTGAAAATAACACAGACACAGATTGTCTCTACGCAGATTGTCTCTACGCAGATTGTCTCTACGTACCAAGCGGCGACAGGACCTTTTCTGTGACCGCAATTTCTTCATCATACACACAGCATGTTGCTTGTATATTCAATGTAACATTGTGTGGTCTTTGCTCGTCAAAATTGACCGTGTTAATGTTATTTTGCACATACTGGCTAAAATGAGTATGTAATGCACTGGATCATTTACCGACTGACACTGCCATCAATTTCTAATGGCACTTTTTTGTCTAGCAGCATGCCGTGAAAGTGATGTTCGTTCAGAGTGTCACCAAATTTGCCCGCCTGATTCCGGTATAGTGCCTCAAGGCAGGAGAGTACCCAACCTTGAGGAATGACAAATTGAGGCACAACTCGCTGGAAGATGACAGCCCAAGAAATGCCTGATCAAAGCTCACTCGTAGGCCTCCCATCTCCAGAGCTCTGTAGATGATACTTGTGCTTTCTTTGCAGAACTTTGGAGATGTAGCTAAGCAACATTAAGCCTAAAACATGACTAGCAGTCTGCGCTGACTGCACACCATTTGGGCTGTAAACTTAAAGTGCGAATAGTCAACCAAACCAATGGCCTAGTAAGAAAATAACATGTAGTACAACCAATAGCACAGGCTTAAAGGGACACTAAAGAGAAATACTCAACCGGTTTCGAAACTATTCTTTTAAAACTCGTTATTTTTTTCATAACAGGTCGATTATAAGAAATTGAAGGTCTAAATTTCGCACCGTAACCTTGGTGCCAGTACATCTGTGTTGACGTCACAGATTTCACACCATTTTTACCTGCAAGCACACATGGCTCACCAGTGAAATTGGCGATGCAATGTTTGAAGCAGTGAAGGAAGCGAGCACCGGAAGAGGAAGGCGCCTGGAGGTGAAGTGAATTGCGCACCAGATGCGCACTGAGATGATAATGATGATTTATTGGCATCCCCTTTGAAAAGGGACAGGAACAAATCGTCACCGCGACTGCTTGAGTTACTAAGGTATGGTATCAATGCCCTTCCTCCTAGCATTCTTGTATACATCTCTTTAATCTTCTCTATCTACCTTGTACCACTGCCTATGCCTGTAATGTATCTAGTCGTGTCAGCCCCTTCCCTGATTTCTTTTTTCCACGAATACTCTAAACATCATTTGCTTATCTCATCTGCTGACCGGTTGGTACTTCCACCTACTTTAAATCCATGCGCTTCTGGAAGTTGTACGTCACATACTGGTCTCGCTGGGTGAATCCCCTTGCATTTTAGTGGTCTCCAGATTTTTGCTGCAGCATACACATGCCTCATCTTATTACGAATGTTTGCTCCTGTATGTTTTTGTCTTTAGGCAACCAGCTCGAGCCTCAAAAGGCAAGGCACTACTTTTCATGTTATCGTGGATTTTCCCTCGTAATTTCTTTTTCCTCATTCTTGTAAATGTCTATGGTCTTTTTCGTTTCCATTCTTTGCATCCAATTCACTGTTTGTTTCTGTCAATTTATTTTTGATTACTCCTGGTTGTCTGTCTATACTTTCATTTACCCAGTACTTGGTTGCCAACTTTTTTTACTTCTTCCTCCATTCTGTGACCACGCTTTTTAGGTATAGGTACTTGTCCATTTTAGCCACCCATTTATTTTGATCCATGTTCCTGAGTCTTTCTTCAGAAGTAATCTTGCTCTGCGCTTCCCAGACTTCAAGTGAGGCCTCCCCTTGCACTGCCTCATCCGAGGCTTTCCCGTGGACTACAAAAGCCGACCAGCCCACCAATCTTCGGTTAACTTGCCACCCCAACAATGTATATAATTTTAGGCACAGAATGGCATTTGCAAATGTCAGTGCTGGCACCATGACTTCTTTCTAGATTCCCTGCACCATGTCATAGGTATTGTGGCCTCAAAGTGCCCTATGTTTCATTATTACTGCATTCTGCTTTCCTTTTATTTTGAGAATGACGACTGTGTCGTGTACACAGTCGTACACAACCAAGAAGACAAGATAGAACTTCATAAATTACTGCAAACAATTTACTCTTGGTGCAACATTTGGGGCATGAAACTGAACACATCAAAAACACATGACATGTCTTTCACAAATAAGAAACTCCCACTTAACTTTACATATTCGATCGGAAGGTCAACAATCAGCAAAAGCGACCAGGTAAAATACCTAGGCATTAAACTCACGCCTAACCTTAACTGGGAGCCTCATATTTTGACCATGTGTCAAAAAGCCATCGGCAAAAGTATCCTTTAAAAAAAAAAAAAAAACTGCGCGCAGCACAACCACACCTCAAACTAAATGCGTACAAAACACTAATAAGACCATGCCTAGAATACGCTGATCTAATCTGGAGCCCTCATCAAAAATGCCTTATAAATAAAATAGAACGCATACACAAATTAGCAATTAGGTTTGCATATTCAGACTACAAAAGGCAGTCCAGTATCTCAGGTCTGCTAGCAAAGGCAAACCTAAAATCCCTCTCGCAGAGAAGAGCAATTTCACGACTAAAATTCATCTATCAATTATACCATGGTAATTTCCAGATAGCACGTTCTCATTACCTGCAAGATCCTCCAATACGCTCAACCAGACTAAATCATTCGAAAGCAATCCATATTCCCCCAAGTCGTGTTAATGTTCACAAGCATTCCCGTTTTCTGTCGGCCATTTCCCAGTGGAAAAAGTTAACTAATGATATTGTGTGTTGCAATAACATCGACTCTTTTATTAACTGCATTCAGTGTATTGACTTGTCATCATGATTTTTTTTTCATTGCATTTCTGTACCACTCCTGCACGGGCCGTGAAGGGCCTGCAGTATATTAAAAAAGAAAGAGAGAATATCTTGGTGGGTGCTCTACTAAGTCTTTCCTGGGTCATTTCACGCCAACTGTACCAACCGTGGTGATCGAGAAAAATCATTTCTCTAAATAATTACGAGAAAATTACACGTATATAAGCATTACTTGGAACAGTATTTTCCCAAAATATTTTGAACGGAAAACAATTTTTGTCCCTGTGAGCGCCATTTGAATTTCACAAAATTATGGAAAACCAGGTACAAAAAGCAGTACAAAAAACAAATTCACCAAAAATCGACCGTTATGTGCATTACATCAAAATTTGAGGTTGTGCATGTCTGAACTTTGTTCTTTCATTATAAAATAGTTTCACAAAATAACCATGTTTTTTACTCCTAGCACTGAGGTGAAAATGTGCAAATTCTAGCATTCTTGCAAAATTTAAAAAAAATCAGAGGAGGAAGCCTGAAATTACGTTTATAGAACTGTCTCTAAAGCTTACTATCTTCTAAAATTTTATTTTCGCCTATGTGTTGCTCACAGGCTCCAAAATGAAAGCCTGAATTTGGCAAAATTGCTATTTTGGCCTATGTTTAGATGTTAGTAACACACTAAGGTGGTCCATAAAAAATAAGCAATAGAGCGGATGTCATTGAAAGAAGTAACACCTTTCGCCATGGAAATTTTAATAGAAGTCATTTGTGTTTTCATTGAGAAAAACATTTTTTAAATTTGAGTCCCACCACGTTGCTGCCGGCATACAACGCTGGGCCCCCTCCGCTCCCTGAGGAGCCTATCACATGACGAATGACAGAATGCTTCCTTCCCGCTTTCCTCCCTTGCACATGTCAGATTGGCCCGCCATCGTTGGCTCACCATCACGCACCTTCACTTGCACACACAGTGTGCAGGAACGATGTTATTGCCATTGCACTTTATACGGAACATCGCAGCAATGTGGATGGAAGAAATGTGCCTGGAGTGCCCATATACTTCTTTTTCATCAAGTTTAGACTTGATGTTATATGTATATGTACGTATGTATAAATATCATTTTTCTTTTTCCTTTTTGATTTACAATATACGCAAGTGCTATTTTCGCTTGCTTGTCATTACTATTTGTAGATTTTTTTCTGCTCAACCTACCGATCATGTGTGATGTCGTTCAGTATGTGATGCCATTATCAATATGCTCTGTACAGCTTTTGCGGTTCAGCGAATATCCGTATTCTAAAATATATTGAAATTTTGCAATGCTTTTTTTTTGTTGTTGTTTGAATGCTCTGTACGGCTTGTGCAGATGGGGGAATATGTCTGTTGCAATGCAATGAATTCTTGTAATGATTTTTGCTGTTAATTTTTTTGTCCATCTGTATATCGCACTGTCTACTCCTGCTCAAGGCCTAAGACTAAAGCTGGCAGTATCTTGTAAATAAATAAATAAATAATTGCTATAGAAATGGCACCCATACACTTGTGCATAACCTGCACTTGCGAAGTGAAACGTCACTTTACTTTTTTTCATATTTGGGCCATTGTGGCTTGGTAAAAGGTCTTAAACTTGTGTAGCCTGTGGCTCCTTCAGAATGCTATGCAGTTGGCCTTTATCAATTAAGTTAACTAATCCCAAGCAGACAACATCAAAACCTGTGACATCAAGGCGAGCTCGTTTCAAGACGCAACTCATCTTTCGTTTGTTTCTTTTCCAACTTCTTCTCATGGTGACGAAGGGGTCTTCTTTGGCACAGCAGAAGTTGCCAATACAGGTGAATTCATTTTTCTCTTTCATGTGCCTTTGAAACATGAGTTTCTGACCTTAAGTGCAATCTGTGCTGATCCATCTGAATTGATCATTAATGAGGAAAAGCAGTGCTAAACAAAAAGATGAAGGAAAGACAGGCACACATAGACATAAAAAAACAATTCGTCAGCAAAGGGTTATTAAGGAACTGGCATACATTTGCTGCGAGATCAAGCTACAGGTGGCAGCACCATCGCTGTGTTAGCGTGGATAGGCAGTTGGTGGCATGCATTGAAATGCACATGGCGGTGCTTTGCTGTGAATGGTATGGCCCGATTTTGAAATAACGAAGCACGCTCACTGCAATGAACTGATTGTAGACTGCCCTCCAATGCTGCATTTTTGCACGAAATGCACCGAATTGAAAGAAGTGGAAACTGCCATTCAACGGAGCACTGGCACTCAGCCAAGAAACCTGTGCATTTGGCACCTGCTTTGTGTGCGTTTTGCTGGCATTCCATCTACTCTGCTAAAATTGTTGGGCAACTTAATTATTACGGCATTCTCTGCTAATCTTGAACTGGTTATAAAAATTTGGTATCGCTGTACAATGAAGCTAATGTAGCAAACATGCTGCAAAAGACAATCGGTTAATGAGTTTAATTAAACAAACTAGGCCACTGTGAGTAACAGCACGTCAGCAGAACTGTCAGGTTGCTTCACACGAAAATTTTAGCGCATAGCACCGAAAATACACAACTTCAGAATAGAGCTGTCCTTGCACAGGTTATGTACAAAGGTTGTAATTATTTGAGAGGATAAATCATTAAGTTCTTGTTTTATTTCAGCTAATAAGTGCCAATTTTTCCTGTCCAGCTAACAACTTCACTGAAAAAAATAAAGAAAATTATATTAAGTGCGTTTCAACTCAGCATCTAGAAACTGCTCTCACACATGATCCTCATTATTAGCCAACTTTAGCCCTCTTCTAGCAGAGAGTCAAAAAACAAAGGCCCATGATTTATTTGCGAGACAAAATAAACTTGCCCTCATGGCATCAGAACCGCCCATTAAAAGAACACCTCAGGCCACCACGTAACAAGTGAAAATAATGCAATTATCCCAACTGTCATGATGCAGTTATATAAACTGTATGACGTGATAATGAGTGCTTGCTAACGAAATTTTTTTGTTGTTTACTGCAGAGTGATATCCACGCCACCTCGTTCATGCCAGAGCGATTAACACATCGTGACAAGTCGCTAAGGCCCGGCATTCATGTATCGCTGCAACCACTTGAGTTCTTTAAACGAAGTAAACTGCATTCTGTGGTTTATACGAAACACAAAGCAACAATAAAATTAGCACAAACGTTATGAAAGGAGGTTGTGACAGTCACACATTGAGCACCCAATATGGGCAGTCACTTATCTCACTACAGCGCAATGACGCAAGGCTAAATGCTTCCGTACATTGTAAAAAAATGAAGACTGGCTTTTATGGCCTGCTACAACGACGAAAGAAATGGTCTTGAAAATATGCATGCCCTGTGCATACATGTAAACACATAGAGTGTAGCAGACGGTGGTGTAATCCACACCATCCGTGGTTCAGCCAGTGCCCGCCTCGTGGCCACTTTGCTCTATCTCGCAGCCAATAGTATATGGACTACTTAGCACTTAGGTACAGTCCCAGTGGGAAAATATTAGCACAAGTGACTGGTGGCCGGAGCAGCAAAATCGTGATGCGCGGCGCTGTTGTTCCCGAGCGCGGCAATAGCGAGAGTGCCAAGCATATTCCATTTTCCAAAGCAGGTGTAGCCGGCAGAAACCGACTCATCTAATAGCCCGCATTTTGAGAGCCATCACATGCCTCATTTTAACGCCAAGCCATGCATCGACGATACTGCACAAGGCTGTGGTAAAGAAACTACCATCGCTGATAATGACCGTGCATGAAGAATAAATAAATGGGCTCACGTGCAGAGCCTTCTTGGTGCATGGCTTGGTGGAGGAAAAATGAGGCACGCAATAGCATGCCTCGTTTTTTAGCCTCGTGCAGTATCATCGGTGCATGGCTCGGCCGAAAAATGAGGCAACTGATAGCTTTCAAAATGTGGGCTATTAGATGAGTCGGCTCCTGTTGGCCAACCCTGCTTTGAAGAACGGAAGGTCCCTGGCACTCTCGTTACAGGTACGCTCGGGAGCAACAGCGCCGCGTGTTACAATTTTGTCACTTCGGCCACCAGTCACTTGTGCTAATCTTTTTCGGTTGGGACTGCACAACAATGAAGATTACAATATTGCAGAACAACCAAATACGAAATATGTCAAAGCACCACTGTGAAATTGCAAAATCAGTACTTACTACAATCGGTAATGTAATCAAATTATGTCTACCATAAATGAGACAGTCACTGTGCTTTTCCTCTTTGTAAGAATCTCTCTCCCTTCATCCAGAACAATGAATGCCTCACTGGCATGCTTCCAGATGGGTTCTTATGATGAAAAAAAAAACAACAAAAAAACAGATACACATGTATCTGGCAATACACATTTAGTGTGTTCATTAGACGGTGTGTTGACCAAACTCCCCTGCAGTTAAGCTGGTGCTTTCATAACACTTCACTGCTAGTATACATTTATTCTTTCCTGCTGTACCCAAATGATGATAGCCCAAGACATCTTCCATCCAAATAAAGATAAAGTAAACCTTCAATAGTGGTTTGATGCAAAGCGAGGCATTGAGATCACATGGAAGCTTTATCTTTAAGTGTGTGATCAGTGTTAGAGGCTGTATTGGATAATTTGTACAAGGACGTAATGCATGCTTAATACTTGTGAACTACAGTATATCACACAATCACTGAGGCAGTTGATAGAACACGCAACACAGTCATACACTCGTGCATCAAAGCACCCTGGCACATAGAGCATGCCAGCTGGAGCAGTCAACTCCACATCACTTTTGCATCATCAACACATTGCCACTGAATCAAGCAAATCTGAGTACAGAACAGTCACTCCAACATTTCATGTACATTCATAAAACCTTAACAATATTAACAGCGTGCTCACTTACGAAGCCATAAATTCACTCTAGTACTGGAAGCCTTGGTAGAACCACAAAGTACCACATAGCTTTGTAAAATACTATGCATACAGTGCAAGTGCAGATCCAAGAGCACAAATATTTGCACTGGCTACAGGAGAGAGGCTACTAAACTATAGCTTAACGTGGGATTGCCTCATGTGTTTCCTGGATGTAAGCTTTGGAAGCTAGTCTAACATAAAACCCTGTACACTGCACGCTGAAGTAAGTGCATGCTGAAGTAAGTAAAGCACCAGGATCGTACAATAGATGGTCGTGGGTGAAGTGTCACCAGGGATTGGCTCTAACAAGGAAATCCATCTAGTGGGTCCCATTTGTTGTCAGCACGATGCTCTCAAAGAGATGAACCAGCTTCACGTGGCCAAGAACTCGAGCGACTTCTTCAGGGGAGTGGTTGTAGATGTCCTTTGTCTCGGGGCGAATCTTGTGTTCCAGCAAGAACCTGACAACTGCTTCCTGCCCAGCTTCACAAGCCTTCAGAAGAAAAGAAAAAAAAAGAAGTCATTGCAAAAAAAATTGGGTGTCATGCATTACAGGGCAGACAGATCACATAGCTGTGCCTACCAACTTTTGTTGCTCAATGAGCAAAGTGCGATAGCCCTTCGGCTTGTTAAGCAAGATTGTATGATCTGAGAAAACCGTACAATACATACAGTTAAACCTCGATATAACAAACTTCAAAATATTCTCGATATGACCAAGTATTTAACTTCTTATCATTTCTTGTCCACAGAACCTCAATATAACGAAGTGTGTTTATGCACAATTTCAATGTAACGAATTTTCACTGCCGCTACGAAGTAAAACCGAGATACCAATGGAAAGTTCTGCGAACACAGATGATGAAGTGGTTGGATTACAAACAGCTGCTTCAGAACGCACCTCTCAAATCGTGTGCCACATGACCAAGCACAATCGCCAAAGCGGGGCAGCGTCATGTTCCGTATAAAGCCCAAGTACGATAAGATCCTATCAAGCCCCATACACTGTATGCTTTGAGTGCAAGCGAAAGCCTGTCGGGATTTTCCAAGAAGGATGATGGTTTGACAAGTGCTGTCTTCCCACACGAGCAAGGGAAAATGGAGAGAAGGAAACGAACTGCAGTGCACGCAAAGTGAGGAGGGGAGGAAGGGGCAGGTTGGCGTGCTTCTCCTTCTTTAGCATGGCTGTGGCTGCCCACAGCTGTCGGAGTGACTGAGCACATACACAGCCTTTGCGCCCTATTTTAGCAGTAATCTGCCACATGTGCAAAGAGTGGCCGTGCTGAGATGCTGTGACATCATGTACTCATCCTGTCTGCTTCTAGTCTCTGTCTGTGTCATTTCGCACTACAATCCAAGAATATGTACACTTCCCGTACGTTTAGTACTAGAGGTTGCATAATCTCAAGTTTCGGAGACATGTTGAAGTGAGAGGCAGATGAAGCATTCGCTCCCTATTGCCGACACTTTCTATGATAGCATTGTACCACTGCGGGCGACACTAAGCCTCGAAGGCAGAGCGAACGCAAAAGCAAGGCTGGCTTCGCTTTGCACTGTCAATGTGAAGATATTGTTACATGTAGAAAAACACACACAGAAGAGGCTATTTACAAGCTATTTACACTGGACCGGAGCCAGAGCGCCAGGCCGACATTTTCTCGCGCAAAGGGCACAGACCCACTTCGTCGTCGTTCTCGCGGTGGCTCGTCTCTCAGGTATCTACCAATAATATCGTAATACTACTCCCGGCAGCAAAAGCGCCGTCACGGTGCTGTTAAATATCCAAGGCACGTGGAGAGTTGTAGGGCTTGAGTCGGGTGACGTGGACAATGTCACTGGGTGTCACACCGTAGTGGGCATGGCTAGAACTATTTCATAGGTGACATCGGTCACTTGGCGGAGCACGCGATATGGGTCGGTATAACAGGAAAGCAGTACCTCACAAAGGCCAACTTTACACGATGGTGACCAAAGCAACACGAGGGTGCCGGGCGCAAAATGGACATCTTCAAAGTGTTGTTTTCACTGGCTTTACTTAACGAGCCAGTGAAAACAACACTTTGAAGCATGAGTTCCCCTGGCTTTTGGAACATTTTCTCAAAATGGACATCACGGTGACAGAGATCATAGCTTCGCTTCTGTTTGTCTTGAGAGACTTGTAGATGAACGCGCGCAAGTTGATGAGCATGGTCAGCACGGGCGACTGCATCATGGGCATAAGCGCTAGTTGAAGCTGTGGTGGACGGAAGCATGGTGTCTAGTAGTAGCGTCGGTTCGCGGCCATACAAGAGGTAAAACGAGGAAAAGCCGGCAGTTTCGAGACGAGAAGAGTTGTATGCAAAGGTAATGTAGGGCAGAGCCAGGTCCCAGTCACAGTGGTCATCTGAAACATATTTGGATAGCATGGCTGTAAGGGTGCGGTTCAAACGCTCAGTGAGGCCGTTCGTTTGAGGGTGGTAAGAGGTAGTAAATTTATGCTGAATGGAGCAGGCCCGCATGATGTTGTCAATGACTTTCGCCAAAAACGTACGGCCACGGTCTGTTAGCAAATGACGCGGAGCACCATGCATCAAAATGATATCATGTAGAAGGAAGTCCGCAACGTCAGTTGTGCAACTGGTCGGAAGAGCACGGGTTACGGCGTAACAGGTCGCGTAGTCAGCCACGCCTGCAACCCACTTGTTTCCTGATGTAGATTCCGGAGATGGGCCGAGAAGGTCTAAGCCAACGCGATGGAAGGGCTCAGCAGGGATGTCGAACGGCAGCAGGTAACCAGAGGGGAGCTGGGAAGGCTTCTTACGTCGTTGGAAAAGTTCACAAGCGGCGACGTAACGTCGTACGAAACGGGCAAGGCCCGCCCAGAAAAAACGGCGATGTACACAGTCATAGGTTCGAGATACGCCGAGGTGTCCTGCCGTTGGTGCTTCGTGAAGCTCTTCTAGAACGGTTGAGCGGATGTGTTTAGGTATGACAAGTAGGAACTCAGAGCCATCCGGATGAAGGTTACGATGGTACAGAGTACCGTCGCGGAGGATGAAGAGGCGTGAAGTGGCATCGGCCGGAGAGTGTTCAAAACGGTCGATGAGTGCTCTAATGTAGGCGTCACGACGTTGCTCGTCGGCAAAATGAAGCAGCTGTGATACAGAGAATACGCAAGCAGCACTGGCAATAGCCGTGGAGTCGGAGTCGTCAACAGGGTAACGCGGCAAGCTGTCAGCGTCTTGGTGCAGGCGGCTAGACTAGTAAACCACGGAATATGAAAATTCTTGTAGCCTCAAAGTCCATCGACCAAGCCGGCCTGTAGGATCCTTTAGCGATGAGAGCCAGCAGAGAGCGTGATGGTCAGTGACTATGGAAAAAGGTTGACCGTAAAGGTAAGGACGGAACTTTGCAACCGCCCAGACAACAGCAAGGCACTCTCGTTCCGTAATGAAATAGTTGCGCTCCGATGGTGCTAGGAGGCGGCTCGCATAAGCAATAACGTGATCCTGGCCACGCTGACGCTGGGCTAAGACAGCACCTACGCCATGACCGCTGGCGTCTGTACGCGATTCTGTAGGGGCATCAGGGTCGAAGTGGGCGAGAATGGGTGGTGAGGTTAGAAGAGTGACGAGATGAGAGAAGGCGGCAGCTTCTGAAGTGCCCCACATGAATTGTACGCCTTTCTTCAAAAGATTAGTGAGTGGTCTAGCAATTGTCGCAAAATCTGGAACAAAACGACGAAAGTGCGAGCATAGTTCTACAAAACTTCGGACGTCTGCAGCTGTCTTCGGAACCGGAAAATCTCGGACAGCGCGAGTTTTGTTGGGATCAGGCTGTACTCCGGAAGCGTCAACGAGATGGCCCAGAACAGTAAGTTGACTGTGGGAAAAACGACATTTGGATGAGTTAAGTTGCAGCGTCGCCTTGCGAAATACATCAAGTATAGTTGTTAGACGCTGTAATCAAGGTGAGTGTCGAACGTTGGCGAAGACGATGACGTCGTCGAGGTAGCAGAGGCATGTGGACCATTTGAAACCTTGGAGCAAGGAGTCCATCATGCGCTCAAAGGTGGCAGGGGTGTTGCATAATCCAAAAGGCATTACTTTAAATTGATATAGGCCATCAGGTGTGATGAACACGGTTTTTTCTCTGTCCATATCGTCAACAGCAAGCAGCCAGTATCCAGAACGCAGATCAATAGAAGAGAAATAGCTGGAACCGTGGAGGCAGTCAAGCGCATCGTCTATACATGGGAGCGGGTAGACATCCTTCTTAGTAATATTGTTCAGATGACGGTAGTCTACACAGAAGCGCCATGTTCCGTCCTTCTTCTTAACCAACACCACAGGTGACGCCCAGAGACTTGAAGAAGGCTCAATGATGTTTTTCTCTAGCATTTTGTTCACTTCACTTTGAATTACTCAGCATTCCAACGCAGAAACTCGATACGGTCGTCGGTGAATAGGCGTAGCATCACCAGTAAGAATCAGATGCTTGACCGCGAGCGTCCGGCCTAAAGGGCAATCATCGAAGTCGAAAATATCTCGGTAGGACGATAATACTTGGCAAAGGTCTTCAGCCTGTGCAGAGGACAGGTCCGTCGCAACCATTTTCTTTATGTTGGGATCGGTGCCCGAGGCTGGCGCGAGGGGCTTGCGAAGCTCGCAAGAACCATCGGTTGATAACGCTGCCACATGACAGTCGCCGAGACAATCAATGTTGGCAAGGCAAATACCTTGCGGTAGAATTTGCTTTGCCAATCCAAAGTTAAAGGTAGGTATGCGAATGCGGTTCGCAGTAATGGTAAGTATAGTGTGAGGCACGGTAACATCATAATGTAGTGGAATGTCAAGCAGAGGAGTGACGAGGTACTCGCCATTAGGAACTGGTGGGGAAGACGACAGTTCAATAAAGGCTATTGATTTTGGCGGCAGGCGAAGAAAGCTGGTGGGGCGTAAGCGGCACTGGGGTGCGTCAGAAGGTTCTGCGAGAATTGGCAACTCAAGGCGAAGGGTACTGGCGGAGCAGTCAATAAGGGCAGCATGCACGGAGAGAAAGTCGAGGCCGAGAATTAGGTCATGGGGGCAATGAGCAATCACGGTGAAGAGGACAGGGGTGTGGCGGCCGGCAATGCTGACTCATGCCGTACACATGCCGATGATAGGCACAGTACCGCCATCCGCAACGCGGACGACGCGTGCCGACGCTGGGGTGAGGAGCTTTTTGAGTTGTCGTTGAAAGGCAACACTCATAATATAAAGATGTGCGCCTGTATCGATCAGTGCAATGACAGGATAGCCGTCAACGTCAGGAAGGTTTTGGTTCGTTGGTAACGTGAGCAGAGAATTTGAGGGCAAGGTCGACAACGCAGCTTCACCTCCAGAAGCTGCAGTGCCTAGTTTTCTGGCTGGGTCCGGGAGGCGATAGGCGGCGAAGAGAAGCGGCACGGTTGGGGCGAACAAGACTGACGGCGTCGAAGTGAGGGCGAGCAGCTGTAGCAAAGGTTCGGAGCAGGGGCATCAGCAACAATGGGTTCATGGCGGGTGGCATAGGGAACAGAAGGTCCAAAAGTGCGGGAATAAGTGGCGGCATATGTTCGAGGAGGTGGTGGCCATCGGTTGCAGCAGTGACGAGCGACATGGCCGATGCGACAGCAGTGGAAGCAGATCGGCCTGTCTTCAGGGGTACGCCATCCGGACGGGTTGCGGCGAGATATGGCAGAAAAGGACTGCCGGGGACGAGGAGGGCCGGTTGAGAACTGGGGAACGTTGGGTTGAGATGTTGTACGCACGGAGTTCAGACCCATGTTTTTAAATTCCTGTCTGACTACGGCCTGAATCACCGCAATCGTGGTTGCTGGCAGATTGGGAGGCGTCGCGGCAAAAGCTGGCGAACAGGCGACCTCGAGCTCGCGGCGAACAATACGGGTGACGTCATTACAGGTGGTAGCCTGACGTGGTCGACCCTCACATGTCGACGTAGCAGCAGTGTTGGGTAGCCGGGTGATGTGGTGTGTGATACGGCGGCTCTTAGCCTGTTCGAGGCGACGGCATTCTTTAATGATGGCGTCGATTGTCGAGTCGTTGCCGAAAACAAGCAAATTGAAAGCGTCGTCGGTGATGCCTTTTAGAACATGTGACACTTTATCAGCTTCAGACATAGCGTCATCAGCTTTTCGGCATAGAGCCAAGACGTCGAGGATGTATGAAACGATCGGCTCTGTAGATGCCTGAACACGAGATGCAAGAGCCTTTCTCGAGGCAACCTTGCGGCCAATGGGGTCGCCGAACAGTTCCCTGAGCTTTTCTTTGAAATTGTCCCACCTGGTTATCTCGTCGTCATGCGTTTGGTGCCACAGGCGTGGGGTGCTGCCGAGATAAAAGATAACATTGGCGAGCATAATGGTTGGGTCCCACCTGTTATTAGCGCAGGCATGTTCACATAGCTTGATCCATTCGTCAACGTCCTGTCCCTCCAGGTCAGAGAACACACCTGGGTCGCGATGTTGGGCAACCGTGACGACGGGAGCAGTCGGACAAGCCGAAGCCGTTGCAGAGGTGGTCTTGTCACCGGGAGGCATGGTGACAAGCTCGACGTACCGACCACTCCGGAGTTCCGTGGTGAGAATGGGGTCGCTCACCTCCACCAGAATGTTACGTGTAGAAAGACACAGACGGAAGAGGCTATTTACAAGCTATTTACACTGGACTGGAGCCAGAGCGCCAGGCCGACATTTTCTCGGGCCAAGGGCACAGACCCACTTCGTCGTCGTCCTCGCGGTGGCTCGTCTCTCAGGTATCTACCGATAATATCGTAATAATATCATTGACACAGCGTGAATTTAAGGGGCTCATCGCACGATGGCCTTGAAGAAAGCATGATGTTTAGTCAAGTGGTAAAAAAAAATTACTTTGAAGGGATCGGCAGGTGGAGAAGGCAAAGAGGCAGAAAGGCAGGAGTTGCGTCACTGACTTTGTGCGCCGGTGGCGACAGTTGACTGCGAAGCAAGAGAGATGGTGATGGAGGATGCTCGCCTGGGGCCTAATGGATTGTGCAGTGAGCCACGGAAGTACACTACAGCCGAGCATGCTGCTCACCAAGCACGAAACGAGGCGCGACATGTGAAGCGGCGGGCACAAGGCGTTCGACCACGAGTGCTGCTTTCCCATGCTGAGAGGATGTAATGTAGTTCTGTACGGCTTGTGTTACACATTTGCACAGTAAAAGCTCGTTAAATTGAACTCCACGGGGATGCTACAAAAATTAAATTATAGAAAATTCAATCTAACAAAAGTCAGAAAAATGTAGCTACCTTAAGGCACTTATAGACCGATGAGGCGTGATGCGCGCACCGACGCTACATCACGTTGGCATGAACAACAACGTCTATACTTTGAAGCACTGGCGCAGCCAGCATAACTGGATGCGGCCAACGCGGCCCGACATCGAGATGGCTCTTGCGCCATCCGCACGTTCGTCGCGCCGACTGTTCCATCCGTGCCTTCAGTTTTTACGCGTTCGTCACGCCGACTGGCACGCAGAAAAAAAAATTTTTCAGTTTTGCCCGAAAAGCAAAGTATCGATTGCCATAGCGAGTTAGTAGACATCTATACAAAGCAAGGATAGTAGCTTTAGCGGCCTTATAGACTTGTAAACATGCACTTACTAACTAAATTAACAAGTACGATGCCATGCACGTACTAGTAAACATGAACACATCTTGCTCGATGACCGCGGAAACTTGTTGAAAAATGCTGGAGTGAAAAATCACGGTAGTAGCAGCGAGCGAATTGACCTTCGTACAGCTCTTGCTTAATGCAAACGAAACGTAGCAAGTACATCGCATACGAAGCTACCAGCAGTACGCACACTCTGCAAACGTCACAGATTGCTTTGAAAATGAGGCCCACGTGGGCGTGCACTCTGGCGACGTCACAGATCAATTTCAAGATATGGCACCCGCATGGCCGCACCGTAAGCAGCAGCCGCCGAAGAAAAACGACGCCCCCCCCCCCCCCCCTTCACATCCCCGTGCCTCGCGTGCGCGACAGGAGAGGGCGCGCATCTGCCCCGCCTTCATCACTCGAGCACGCGAGATTCGCGTTCGCCAACTGACCCTCGCACGCTTTCTCTCGCATATACAGCATACGGCACACGGCAATGATTCTATCACCAATGAGCTTTCTACGGAACCTCCCGGGAGAGAAGCGACCTGCAACAGAGGCATTGGCCATGCCATGGCCAGGCACACACGTCTCTCTCCAGTCAGGCCTCAACAAAGGGCAGGAGATGGAAAAAGCAAAGCTGCGCGACCCGCGCAGTGACACCAGCATCACCAACGTGCTCCTAGCACTCTCCCCATCCGTGATGGTGCGGAGTTCGAATTATCGGTGGCGGTGCGGATTTTAGTGTGAATTAGCAGCATGTGTTGCATATTGCTTTCAATACACTGTTGGATGGACCGCGGCAGCTACTTTGAATTATCTGAAATTGCGAATTAACGAGTTGTCAATTAATGAGCTTTTGTGTAACACTTACTGGCGACAAGCATGCAGCACCTTTGGGTAGTGGTTTAAGTGCTTGCATGTGTCATCGAGGGGGTCGATCTAAAGCACCACAAATGTACTTCACACTGCAGCTTGTTACGTCTTGAAGAAGTGTGACCCCTCCGATCGTACAACTTGATGCATTACCATGTGTGCAGCAGGCTTTCACCTTCATGTGTTACAGGAGTGCAACATGCTGCCAAACTTTTTTTTGTAGTACGAGTTTTTTTCGGAAAATTTTCCAACCCCTTCTTCTATGAAAAATCTATTGGCGAATGTACTTATAACAAAATTTTTTTTTTTAATCTGAGTTTTTCACAATTGTCCGAAAATTCGGAAATTTTTGCGGCTTTTCATGTGCAAGAAAAACCTATCAGCGCCTATACTTATTTGTAGAAAATGGCTAATATCAATATAACAATTCCTATATAACAAAGCAAACTACCAATTATTTTCGTTACACTATCGAGGTTTAACTGTACGTTGTTCTAGTCAAGGGCTTGATGGAGAACCATCTGGCCAGGTAAAGTGATAGTACAGCAACGATATATCTTGTCACTGACCAACACAACGACAAATTTGAAGTTTTGTTGGCCATACAGGAACCTTGCTTGTAGAACAAATGCGGAAAATGGTCATCGCTGGAACTTATGCACTCTTGAATATGTGACCAAGCGACTTCTTATAGATAGGGTGAAGAATGCCATCCATTCTGTTAAGTAGTTTGAATGATGAGCGATTCTAGATGAAGTCACGATGACACATTTCGGTCAGTCACCAAGGTGCTTGCTCCGTCCCAATCAATGGTGTGCCCAGACGCCTGCTTTGTAAACGAAGTTTCCGTACAGGCACAGAAAGATCGCATTCTTCATTGTGTTGGTAAGTGACAATACGTTGTCCACAGGCTAGAAATCCAAATGCCAGGCTTGTGAAATAGAGCCTTTTTTCACGTCTCATGGTCCACAATCTTTTGCAGCTGACTGTGCATTTAAGCAAGAGAATAAGGCAAGAGAAAGTGTCTTGGCTGAGCTTTTCACACCATGCTTCATAAGTGGGAACTTTGCCAGCAAACCAACAACATAGTGTGTAACTGAGTGTGCTAAAGGCCATGTGCACATGTTAAATCATTCCATTCGCTCAGCACCAGATGTGCATAGGCAAGTGAGAGAGCCGTTACATGATGCACACACTTGACTGGTGACATGAAGACTGCTATTTTTAAAGAAAGTGGACTACAGTCAAACCCACTTTTAATGATACTGGTTTTAACAATATTGTCACATGGTAGTGACGTATAAAGAAAACAGTAGCAATATTGTGAAAGACGAAACTAACTTTTATTGGGCGAACCTGTGCCCACAAAAACGGGCTACATTTAAAAAACAGCGACAATGGCAAACACAGTCGGCGATAGTCAAAATCTGATCAGTGGGACATGCGTATCGGCTTCTATACATCAGTCGTCGAATGTTCCAGACTAATCGCTCGGACCCATGTGTCTTCCACAAAGTTCTACACCATTCACATGACGCAATCAAATGAGATAGCACAAGGTTTGGTAAAAACAGACAGTGGATAGAACCATCGATAACTTTAGAGAGACTTCCGATACATGCAGGCACATCCTGCGCTGTGCGATAACATTTGTTAGGTGGTGAAACGTGGTCGCACGATAGAGATACATATACAAGTGCATGTGGTAATACCCCCTTCTTACAAAGCATCGACCCGATGCTGCAAACAAGCGAAAGTAATAAACAAAAACACGCGTAGCAAAGAAACAATAAACAGAGGATGTTCGGCAGCGTGCGTAAAAGGGCTTAATACGCACCACGTGGACCACTTCAGATCGTGCGCGGCGCCGCTGTGAATGCAAAATACCGTCCGGCATGACCTCATAGTCCAGTGCGACAATGCGTCGGATGACTTTGTAGGGTCCGAAATAACGTTGCAATAGTTTCTTACTGAACCCTCGTCGCCGTATCGAGGTCCAAACCCAAACACGCTCGCCGGGCTGGTACTCGATGTAGCGTCGTCGGAGGTCGTAGTGTCGGCTGTTGGTACGCTGCTGGTTTTTGATTCGTAGGCGGGCGAGCTGTCAGGCTTCTTCGGCATGCTGGAGATAGGTGGCGACGTCAAGATTCTCTTCGTCGGTGACGTGCGGCAGCATGGCGTCGAGAGTCGTCATTGGGTTCCTGCCGTAAACCAGCTTGAACGGCGTGATCTGTGTTGTTTCTTGCACCACCGTGTTGTAAGCAAAGATTACGTATGGCAGAGCCGCATCCCATGTCTTGTGCTCAATGTCGACGTACATTGATAGCATGTCGGCGAGGGTCTTATTCAGGCGCTCCGTAAGACCATTCGTCTGTGAGTGGTAGGCATTTGTCCTCCTGCGCCTTGTCTGACTGTACTGCAGAATGGCTTGGGTGAGCTCCGCTGTAAAGGCCGTTTCTCTGTCGGTGATGAGGACTTCTGGGGCGCCATGTCACAGCAGGATGTTCTTGACGAAGAATTTCGTCACTTCGGCTGCACTACCTTTTGGCAGAGCTCTCGTTTCCGCGAAGCGGGTAAGGTAGTTCGTCGCTACGACTATCCTCTTATTTTTGGTTGTTGACGTCGAAAAGGGTCCCAACAAATCCATCCCGATCTGCTGAAATGGTCGTCTAGAAGGCTCAATCGGGTTTAGTAATCTTGCTGGCCTTGTCGCTGGTGTCTTGCGTTGCCGATAGTCTTGGCATGTCTTGACGTAACGGGAAACATTGGTCGTCTTCTGGATTTTTCAAGCTGACAGGCTTCTGCGGCAACCTTCTTGCATTTTTAAAAGGTCTGTTTTGGTAAAAAAGCGATGCCTCGGCGATGCTCGCATATCGCTTACTACCCGTGACCCCTCTTTGAAGTTGTTATAGCAGTGCCATTCTTTAACGGGGACAGCCACAGCTTGTTACACGCGATCGGAGCGCCCAGGCAGTAGTTAAACGAGTGAACACAATCGGCAGGCGGATGGAGGAAGGCGGTGGGGAGGGACACTGGCATCCCCTCCATTATTGTTTTCTCACATCACCTCTGACATCCCCCTATTTTGATGTTTTCATGCAACCCAGTTATAACAATTATTGGTTATAACAATGTAATTTTCGTGGCACTTGAATATTGTTATAAGTGGGCTTGACCGAACATACTACAATACTTGACAAATGGGGCTCACAGTTTGGATTGCAATTCTATATTTTGCCCAACTCTGTGGTTTTAAACTTGCAAATGAAGTCTTAGTTAGCCATTTTTTCTTCTTCACACCTGTTACGACATTTAGTTGAGTTATTCCTACAACGCTATAAAGCATGTGCATGCAGATGAAAACACAATTTGTAAGAGAAAGTGCTTCTGCTACAATTAAATCACAAGTGATCCTCAGCCAACTGCAGCGTTTGATCACTCAAGCAAGACGAGTCACAAATGCCAAGGGATAAAGACATTCTTTATTTGTGTTGCCTGTTTATTACATTCAGACTAGGATACATAGCGCAAAAAATTACACAGGGACAAGCAGAACACAGGACGAGCGCTCGTCCTGTGTTCTGCTTGTCCCTGTGTAATTTTTTTCGCTATGTATCTCAGTCTGAATGCATCCCACCAACACGCCCAAACTTCTTCCCTGCTGTTTATTACAGAAACGTTAAGGAGAATTTTCACATCCGAACGCCCTGAACAAAGAAAAGGTCAGAATGTTGCATGCACGCATGAGCATACGCTCTTTTACACTGCACACTCACAGCATGAAGGCATGTGCGTCCCGTTGCATCGCTCTCATAGAAGCTGGCGCCAGCAAGTCTGTAGGACTCCAGCCGCTTCACATTTCCGTTCCTGGCGGCTCTGGAAGGACAACGAACATTTGATGTTCCAACTCTTCAGATTAACTGTTTACTAAGAGAACCTGTCAGTCACATCTTTACATTAAACTAGAAGAAAAGTCAAAGTATACTGGCTTTACTAATTATATCATAAGAAGCCAACAAACACTGACACCAAAGACAACATAGGGGAAATTACTTGTGCTTAATAAATGAAATAATGAAACGATAAATTAATGGAAATGAAAGTGGACGAGTAAGCAACTTGCTGCAGGTGGGGAACAATCCCACAACCTTCACATTTCGCATGTGATGCTCTACCAATTGAACTACCGTGGCGCTGCTTCCCCGTCCACTTTCCTGGGTATTTATATTTCCTTGTAGAACCCTGGGAGTGTTAGCCAGTGCCACCACTCGCAGACCTTGGCGGTGGACGTGGAACATCCTTTCTGCCGCAAGTGTCACGAGAACTTAGGTAATGGAACTGAAAGTGGATGAAAAAACAACTTGCTGCAGGTGGGGAAGGATCCCACGACCTTCATATCTCGCTATTACAAATAAAGATCGGGCCATTTGGTTAACCCCCTTTCTTCTGGCTTTACTAATAGTATGCTGTATCACCTAACAGTAGATCCACAGCTCAACAAACAAAGTCAGTATGTATAACTATGAATTACATGGCATCTCTGCTCAGACTACCCTTTGAGGGTAACTGCCATACATGTACATCTTGATCCGAGTTTTTCAGCACGAATAAGACTGGACACAAGAAGACACATGGCACTCACAGACACAGGACACGCTGTGTGTGTCCCATTTGTCCAAGCTAAAGAAACTTGGATCAAGACACTGTACCAACAAGCCCACATTGCTACTCTGGTACATATCCCAAATAGTCATGGCAGCACATGTGTGGCAACGACCAAAAGTCCAAAACCAATTGCTCGCTTCGCTACACAGTGGTGGCTGCCACTTTGTCGCTCAGTTTGCTGTCACGAGGGTGGCGATGTGGCTTTGTTGGTGGATCATCGTGGAACAGCATGAAGTGTAGTGCAGCATGAACAAAGACAAAGCTTGTGTCCTTGTTGTTGCTGCGCTACACTTAATGCCATTCCATCACAGTCACATGCTCACCAACATGCCTGCACACTTAATATTTGGCATTCTCACAGCTGTCATTTCGAGTTGTTAAGAGCAAAGAGTAAACTGCTTTCCATCTTGTTTTCTTAAAGCATTACTGCGAGGTGCTTGCCCACGTGGCTCTTCCGTAGGCATCACAAGTTCACTTTGTCACGGGCAGGGACTTGCAAACTGGTGATTGTGCACGTCTTGCTATGCGCATGAGAACTGATAACAATTTCTCACCCACTTCCTTTTTGGATGATTCCACACAAAGTGATCCAGCACTGTTCTTTTACTTCAAATTTAGCTGAAAAAGTTCTCTAATATTCATGACAGTGCAAAACACCATTAACTGCTTATTTTTGTAAAAACATTTTTTTGCTGAAGATCTGAAGATGTGGCTTATCTCTGTTACCACGTGAAAAAAGTCAATTTTTATTATGAAACTGAATAATATATAAGTAGTTGTGGTGTTATAAAGGTGTTTCTAGCATCTCAAGGAGTTGATATGACTACCAAAGTAAATTGTTTCAAATATTTAGATATCCCAGCATTAATTAACACAAAACGAATTTAAAAAATGAATTTTCCAAACTTACTTTCCAGGTGGCGGTAACACTATGGTAAAAAATTTGCTCATGCATTAGACACCCCCTAAAAATGTGCATTTAAGAAATCATTCTGGCCAAGCATTTTTAGTAAGGCTTCCAGAAACAAGCTCTAAACACCATATTTTATATAAAATACCTCTTTTTCAGAGTCAGAAGAATCACTGCAGTGAATCAACCTAAAAATCCAAAATAAACATTGGCGAGTAAGGCTGGTATTTCCGCTAAGTTATGGCAAATTTACAAATTAGTAGTATTTGTTAAATGCGAGAAATAGTTTTTTGGACAAATTTATCAGCACAAGTTACCTAGCTAACCACCACTTAGTATGGAAGATCAGAACGTTATTTAGCTGTATGGCATAACTTACATATGTTACTGCAGTGAAATTGACAGGTGTTTAATGGAATCACTACAAACAGCCCCTTCTGGTTTCTTGTGGACAAAACCAGTAAGCACAGCCAACGTCCGATTTTTCAAACACCTTAGGGGCCGCAAAAATGACCGAAAAGTCGGGAAGTCTAAGAAAGGCTCCAATCCACGCTGTGAAGATGGTTGGACAGCAAAGCTGTAATGACATCTGGAACGATTACCCATTGCGATGTGACTTGAAATTATTCACATGGAGATATTCATATGTGCTTTACATAATTATCATCCAAAGACATTTAAACCGCCTGCGTTTAAATGTCACCTACAAAGAATGGTGCAAAGACAACCGCAATAACCAAGAATCATAGTCGTTCACACATGTAGCGACTAAATCCAAATTCTGCGTCGCGAAATTTCTTCTTAATATTAGAATTTGCACTTTTGAAACGAAGGATTGCATTGTACCTTCGTCGCTCGGCTGAATTTTCGGCTTCACGTCATTCATCATGTTGCCACGCATGCGCTGAGCGTACTGGACACGATGTTCATCCACGGCACGAGCACAGCGCCGTTGTAAACACTGTCATCTCTGTTCTCTTCGCCGCTTCTCATATTCATGCTGCTTTTCAGGAGTCCTCACTATACGGGGCTCTCTCATAGCACTGTCACAACACAAATGCGATGCCTTGCTAGGCAGGCCCTTATTATACAGGGTGTTTAGCTAACACGACCAAATGCGTGCTGCTCACTTTTGTATGTACTTTGTCACGCTATATTTTGTATTTTGTTTAATTAGATGATTCATCAGCACATCATCACCAGCCTGGTTACGCCCACTGCAGGGCAAAGGCCTCTCCCACACTTCTCCAACTACCCCGGTCATGTACTAATTGTGGCCATGTTGTCCCTGCAAACTGCTTAATCTCATCCGCCCACCTAACTTTCTGCCACCCTCTGCTACACTTCCCTTCCCTTGGAATCCATTCTGTAACCATCGGTTATCTTCCCTGCTCATTACGTGTCCTGCCCATGCCCATTTCTTTTTCTTGATTTCAACTAAGATATCATTAACTCGCCTTTGTTCCCTCACCCAATCTGCCCTTTTCTTATCCCTTAACGTTACACCTACAATTCTTCTTTCCATAGCTCGTTGTGTCGTCCTCAATTTAAGTAGAACCCTTTTCGTAAGCCTCCAGGTTTCTGCCCCATACGTGAGTACTGGTAAGACACGGCTGTTATAAACTTTTCTCTTGAGAGATAATGGCAATCTGCTGTTCATGATCTGAGAATGCCTGCCAAACGCACCCTAGCCCATTCTCATCCTTCTGATTATTTCAGTCTCATGATCCGGATCCGCAGTCACTACCTGTCCTAAGTAGACGTATTCCCTTACCACTTCCAGTGTCTCACTACCTATCGTAAACTGCTGTTCTCTTCCGAGACTGTTAAACATTACTTTAGTTTTCTGCAGATTAATTTTTAGACCCACCCTTCGGCTTTACCTCTCCAGGTCAGTGAGCATGCATTGCAGTTGGTCCCCTGAGATACTAAGCAAGGCAATATCATCAGCGAATCGCAAGTTACTAAGGTATTCTTCATTAACTCTTATCCCCAATTCTTCCCGATCCAGGTCTCTGAATACCTCCTGTAAACACGCTGTGAATAGCATTGGAGAGATTGTATCTCCTTGCCTGACGCCTATCTTTATTGGGATTTTGTTGCTTTCTTTATGGAGGACTACAGTGACTGTGGAGCCGCTATAGATATCTTTCAGTATTTTTACATACGGCTCGTCTACACCCTGATTCCGTAATGCCTCCATGACTGCTGAGGTTTCGACTGAATCAAACGCTTTCTCGTAATCAATGAAAGCTATATATAAAGGTTGGTTATATTCCGCACATTTTTCCATCACCTGATTGATAGTGTGAATATGGTCTATTGTTGAGTAGCCTTTACGGAATCCTGCCTGGTCCTTTGGTTGACGGAAGTCTAAGGTGTTCCTGATTCTATTTGCAATTACCTTAGTAAATACTTTGTAGGCAACGGACAGTAAGCTGATCAGTCTATAATTTTTCAAGTCTTTGGCGTCCCCTTTCTTATGGATTAGGATTATGTTAGCGTTTTTTCAAGATTTCGGTGCGCTCGAAGTCATGAGGCATTGCGTATACAGGGTGGCCAGTTTCTCTAGAACAATCTGGCCACCACCCTGCTGCTACTGATCCTGCAGTCTGCTGTTACCTGATCCTCCCCAGCTGCCTTCCCGCTTTGTATAGCTCCCAAGGCTTTCTTTACTTCTTCCGGCGTTACCTGTGGGATTTCGAATTCCTCCAGACTATTCTCTCTTCCATTATCGTCGTGCGTGCAACTGGTACTGTATAAATCTCTATAGAACTTCTCAGCCACTTGAACTATCTCATCCATATTAGTAATGATATTGCCGGCTTTGTCTCTTAGGGCATACCTCTGATTATTGCCAATTCCTAGTTTCTTCTTCACTGCTTTTAGGCTTCCTTCGTTCCTGAGAGCATGTTCAATTCTATCCATATTATACTTCCTTATGTCAGCTGTCTTACGCTTGTTGATTAACTTCAAAAGTTCTGCCAGCCCTATCCTAGCTGTAGGGTTAGACGCTTTCATACATTGGCATTTCTTGATCAGATCTTTCGTCTCCTGCGATAGTTTACTGGTATCCTGTCTAACGGAGTTACCACCGACTTCTATTGCACACTCCTTAATGATGCCACAAAGATAGTAGTTCATTGCTTCAACACTAAGGTCTTCCTTCTAGAGTTAACGCCGAACACCTGTTCTGTAGCTTGATATGGAATTCCTCTATTTTCCCTCTTACTGCTAACTCATTTATCGGCTTCTTATGTACCAGTTTCTTCCACTCCCTCCTCAGGTTTAGGCTAATTCGAGTTCTTACCATCCTATGGTCACTGCAGCGCACCTTGCTGAGCACATCCACATCTTGTATGATGCCAGGGTTAGCGCAGAGTACGAAGTCTATTTCATTTCTAGTCTCGCCGTTCAGGCTTCTCCACGTCCACTTTCGGCTATCCCGCTTGCAGAAGAAGGTATTCATTATCCGCATATTATTCTGTTCCACAAACTCTACTAATAACTCTGCCCTGCTATTCCTAGTGCCTGTGCCATATTCCCGCACTGCCTTGTCTCTAGCCTGCTTCTTGCCTACCTTGGCATTGAAGTCGCCCATCAGTATAGTGTATCTTGTTTTCACTCTACCTATCGCCGATTCCACGTCTTCATAGAAGCTTTCGACTTCCTGGTCATCATGACTGGATGTAGGGGTGTAGACCTGTACAAGCTTCATTTTGTACCTCCTATTAAGTGTCACAACAAGACCTGCCACCCTCTCGTTAATGCTATAGCATTCCTGTATGTTACCAGCTATATTCTTATTAATCAGGAATCCGACTCCTACTTCTCGTCTCTTCGCTAAGACCCGGTAGCACAAGACGTGCCCGCTTTTTAGCACTGTATATGCTTCTTCTGGCCTCCTAGCTTCACTGAGCCCTATTATATCCCATTTACTGCCCTCTAATTCCTCCAATAGCACTGCTATACTCGCCTCACTAGATAACGTTCTAGCGTTAAACGTTGCCAGGTTCATATTCCTATGGCGGCCTGTCCGGAGCCAGGGATTCTTAGCACCCTCTGCTGCATCGCAGGTCTGACTGCCGCTGTGGTCAGTTGCTCCGCAACTGCTGGGGACTGAGGGCTGGGGTTTGATTGTTGTGTTCATACAGGAGGTTGTGGCCAAGTACTGCACCAGGGTGGCCAATCCTGCTCTGGTGAGGGAGTGTGTTACCGGTTCTGGTCACCAGGATCAGGCCACACTCCAGGCCTGTTTATGCAATTTTATCAGCACGTGGATTGTTTTTCTTTAAATCCAGTAGAAAATTGCACGGCACCGGGATTCGAACCATGGACCTCTTGCACGCGAGGCGGGTGTCCTACCTCTACGCCACCGCTGCACCAGATGATTAGTCAAGAATAATTAACCAACTTCTGAAGCAACGAAGTTAGGAAAAAAATTACAATTAGAAAGTTGTTGAGTGCTCTGCAAAACGTCCGACTAAACAGTTTCCAACTATCTATCTATTAGGTATTAGTGTTTTTTCGCTTACTGTAGATGCCTGCAAAACACAGAAAAATACCATGCAACGTGCCTGCTTGCGTGTCGCGATTGCAGCGCTCCCAAACGTTTCTCGCACAAACGAACACAGCACCTAGCAGGGTGTGCTCCCACTTAAAAGGCAACAGGGCAGTGACGCAGGTGTTGGCTGTGCAATTTACGCCACCAACATGCTTCCCTGGCGGCGGTTCACAATAGCGATAAGAAGGCACAGCGGCAGCACACCTGACTAAATGCTATGTTCGTTTGTACCCGGAGCGTTGGGGAGCGCTGCAATCATGGCGTGCAAGCGGGCACGTCACATGGTATTTTTGGGGCATTTCACCGGCATCTGTAGTAAGCAGACAAACACTAGTGCCTAATAGATAGAAAGTTAGAAACTGTTTAATCGGACATTTTCCTAAGCACTCTACAACTTCCTAATGGGAATTCTTTGCCTAACTCCGTTGCTTCCAAATTGGTTAATTAATCCTAATTATGCAATTAAGCAGAATACAAAAAATAGTATGACTTATTCCATATAATAGTCAGCAACATGCATTTGGTCGCGTCGTCTCAGAGTACACCGGCATATTTTTTAACTCTGGCTAAAGTTAGCTGGGGCACCCTGTACCGTACTTACTTGCATAATGATCGCACTTTCTTGTAAAAAACAATTGACGCAAATTCAGGGGTGCGATCATTACGCAAGTTAAATTTCCCACAAAAAAAAATTTTTTTTCATCCCGCATTTGCTGCGGGATGACAATAGGTCAACAAATAGGCGGCTGCCACTGTATGTAGTACGGGACACCAAAACAAAAATGGCGGCCAGCGAAGCATGCTCAACGCGATTTTTTTCTTCTTCTCGTGAGTACATTACGTGAATTGAAACAGTTTCTTCCGTATCAGTAATGAATAATACAGTAAAAGCTCGTTAATTCGAACCGCAAGGGGAAGCCACTTCAGTTCGAATTAACGAAAGTTCAAACTAACGAAAGTGAAGGAGAGCAACAGTACACTGCGATTTAGAAGCAGTAGGGCATGTCAGAAATTTGGCGTGTCAGAAAGTGATGGCGTGTGCCGCGGGCACACGCCATCTTGAAGTCGAAGCTCTGGGTCCGACTGTGCCACACTACCGATGTCCACCAAAACGAACGTTAGCCGAGGCTTAACACCATCACAATGAATCGCGATGGCCGATACCTCCTGAGCTGAAAACAGACGTGCACAACCGATGAAGACTGCCGAGGCAAAGACGCTGAACATGTGAAGGTGGCAAAGGCCCTGATTCGTTGGTTCTTGATTGCAAGCGCAGCTGCGACGTACTTGATTCGCTGTGTTACGATGGCGCTTGCCATGCCATCTCCTCACAACATTAGCAGCTGTAGCAGATTTGCAAAGCCTCCGAGATTCGCAACGGGCATGAAGTCTCGGAGGTTACGTAGAACGGAGAGGCGGCAGCCGCCGCTGCCTTCTGGCTGACCCCGCGTCGGTTAGATTTTTTTTCCGATTTTGCCTTCTCTCGCCGTTCTCTCCGTTTTGGAGGCAATACAGCCTTGTGTGTAGGCAGTAGGCGCGTTTCTCTGGCCGTGTGCCAGGCGAGCGTAGTTCGAATTATCCGTGAGGGAACCTTCTCGCGTTCGAATTAACGGACTTTTTTATACATACACTTCTGTGGAGCTTGGCCGGACCAAATCGTACAGTTCGAATTATCCATAAATTCGAATTATTGAAGTTCGAATTCACGAGCTTTCACTGTATCGTTAATATCGGCAAGTTTGCGGCAATAACGTAGCCATGTCCACTTTGAAGGGACAGAAACAGATGGGTGCGCTTGGCTGCCGCCAGTGACATAGGAACACATGGCGGGCATGCTGCAGAAACTGCAGCATTTGTCTTCACTACTATCCTAATACGGCATGTTTCCGCTAACGGTGGGCGAATATTTTAGCTGTGTTACAAGCATCGCCGTATGAATAGGGTACACTTCTTACGTATCAGTGTAAACATGGCTGCTATCATTGCCACTTGTGATTTGTTGCTTGCCCACGAGTGCAGACGAGAAGAATCGAAAGGCGCCTTTTTTGTTGTTGCTGTTGACCGCAACCATTATAAAGCCTACACATAATAAAGGCAAGTTTGGTTGTAGCTTTTTTTTTGTCATGGAAGTGTGGAAAGTGATGAAAAGGATGAAATGGGGCATCCGCTTAAGAATGTTTGGTGCGAGCAGACCGCTTGGTTTGTCTTGAAGAGTCGTTCGCGTAGCATTCGACAGATGGTAAGTGCAATCATTTAGCTGGACTTGCCACACGACATATCACTGCGGCAAGTTTGAGGTGCGATCATTACACGGGAAATTAAAAAAAAGCGAATTTTGATGACAAAATTAAGGGGTGCGATTATTACGTGAGTGCGATTATTATGCGAATAAATACAGTACATATATAATGCAGGGACGTCACATCTTGTGTTACAAAGTGTGCTGTCACAAACCTGCACTTTAGTTCATATTTTATATGGATATTGATGTCATGCCCCCGGTCTGTTACAAGCAGATGTCATTGTCAATCATTCTGAGCTTCCCATAGTTAAGGACCACCTTATCATTCATCATCTTGACATGAGACGTGTTTTGTGCTTTTCTTTATAGAAAGAACCTATCTGGTATCCACCGCATGTATGATTCCATAGGATATGCACACTTGTTGGTTCAATTTTAGCCTACAGTTGCACTACCTCAGTGATCGGCCCACCGAAGAGGTTATTTTTGCCTGTGGACATGTAAGTGCATTGGGGAGTAGAAATATCTAGCTTCGCAGTAAAAAATGAATGCATGTTGTCTTACTGTCCCCAAGGACTCAAATCACCACAGGCATGTCTGAAATAGCTCTGAAGGCGTGCCAGTACACTTAATTGGTGTATCAGTGCTCCTGATGTTACAGGAGACAGTGGGTGCGCGCATGTATAATTAAGGACCACATACTCTGTCTCGTGACAGTGGCCCCTTTCCATTCTTGCTATCCTTCACTACAATACATCGTGACTGTTTCACCAAGTAACACCACTACAGTGCGGCGAAACTGACTTTTGGGAAACGGCATTATGCAACACATAGCCGTGCTCACTGCACTTCGAAGCCATCTGCGAAGATGAGAAAGGCGAAGTTGGCACTATTGCTGATAGCAGCGAATTCTTTCAATTAAAAATATGGCATTGAATAGCAGGAAGCTTGGTAGCGAACATTGAAGCAGCTAGGCCTGGCATTGCAGTGGTGGTAACTACGGCTGCCAGTGCATTGTCGTGTGAGAGCACTGGTTCGAGGCTGCGAAATAAGAAAAATTGCGGCAGCGGTGGCTTCGATTAATGCCATTTCAGACCTACAGTCACGGCAAGAAGTCCGGAAAATCGGACGCTGAAGGGTTTCAGCATCCAAAATTTCAGACATTTTTGTTGGCTCTATGGGATACGTCGTGGTGCTGCGAAGACGTCCAAATTTTCAGCCATGTCTGAAAAATTGGCCATTGACTGCCCACAAACATGATATTAAACTAAGGTTACTCCAAAATGCTACCACAGTACAAACTTTAAGTGTAAGCAAACAAGCGGCTTAGCAGGGCAAGTCTTGTATAGCTGTGGCACTCCTATTTATGTAACAGTCAGTACACTGCCACCTGCCAACCTCCTTTATACAAGATCACTGTTCGAGTGTGATGCTGTGGAGGGTCAACAGTGGCATAAACATGGAGCTGTCACCTAAACAAATCAGGCAAACATTGCTAAGTTGTGCCATACAGTGAAAAAAAGTTCAACTGATCTTCCATGATAAGTGGCGATTAGCTAGGTCATCTGAGGTGATAAATTGTTTAGAGGAAATTTTAAAAAACATTCCTCCACATTATTGTGGCATAAAAATTATTTGCTCATTTTTCTTAACATAAGTCACTCCAAACAATTTCAATCTGCAATGAAAAAATGTCACTGTCAAAGGGTTAATTCAATGGCATCTTCTGCTATGACAGTTTCATGCATCACAAACAGATGAGCCTTTTCTTTTTTGGAAGAAGTGATTTGCCTTAACATGCAAAACTCAGCTATCTTACACAAGCAAGAAGAGAACTTCACATCTTTAACATCCCAAAGCAACACACAGACTGCGATGAAGACTGCATTGTTGTGTGTGTTCAAGCATTTCTCGCACTCTGCCCCCTCCCCCCTTCAGAATGTGGTGGCCGAGAATCACACCCGCAATCTTGTGCTTAGCAGCGGATTGCCAGTGCTGAGCCGCCACGGCATGCAGAGAAATCAGACATGGTCAAGCAACTGCCCCCGAACAAAGTGTCCACTAACGTGCACAGTTCGTCAGCCAGCTGCAAAGCCGGCATGCTGAGGTGGGCGCCTGCCTGCACCAGCAGCTCAATGATGGCATGCTGGTCACAGAGGACAGCACTCGTGAGTGGCGTGTGATGGTCGCGGTCGCGCATGTGCACGCTGGCGCCATGCTGCAGCAGATAGCGCACCATGCTTGTGTTGCCCTCGCACGATGCCACGTGTAGAGGAGTGCGGAAGTCATAGTCGCACGACGAAAGGTACGCACCCTGCAGCAGGAGATATGCACTTAATGCACAGTATCATTACAGGGAATGCCAAAGTAGTACTAGTATTTCAGGAGTTATTGAAGCTCAGTTTCAACATGAAGGCTTCGGCAGCAATATGTTACAATTTCAAGTTTATCTATAATGCACCACACATCAAGCACTTTCTGCCAACGTTTGCTAATTAGGTGTTCCCTTTAAAAATTGATTGTGCTGCACAGCCTGCCGCAAAAGCATAAAGTTGGAGCCAGCCACTTCTGAACAGATTACTGAGCACTCCTGGTAAAGCCACTATGTGTTTGTGTAGTGGGTTCACTCCTCTCGTTGTTTACAGCAATGACTTACATCAGGCAAATGACTAAAAATGGCTTACATCGCATTTGAAATAGCCAATTCTGTTCATGTATGTGAAACATTTTTCAGTGTTTAAGCAAGGCATCCAAATCTGAGAACAACACTTTGGGCTTGCTGGCACACAATGAAACAAAGTAGCTGAAGTGCTAAACAGACAAGGAAGAGGACGCCCGCACACACAAGTGCTTGTGCATGTCTAGCGTGTTTCATCACATCCATGGATGTCCTGTTCTGCCGGTGCCTGCTTTCAATGATGCCGAAGATACATAAATGATCTAAAACCTAAGTTTTTCAATGAACAGATTTACAGTTGAATGCGATGCTGGGCTAGTTGGTTAATGCTTGAAGTGTGCTTCTGATGCAAGGAAAACTAAGCGGAAATTCTGCTTAGTTTTCTTGTGCCAAAACCACATTTTAAGATTTACAGTTGCTGCCTGAGAAAGTGTTTGGTCATATAACATTTTGCCTTTCATCTCCAGCACCATGACAAACGTGTATTGTCAAACAAACAATAGGAAAAGAGCCAATTTAGGAGAACATGCCAAATGAGCTGCATTAAAACAATGATAGGCATTAAATGACAGAGTATCATAGTAGTAACAGAGTCCTTCCATGTTTTTCTGGTCACGAAACTCCGCCGTCACGCTATGGGAGAGGTTCATATACTGCCCAAAGGTGCCGCGACGCGGCGCCACTGTGCCACAGAGGGCATCGTTCGCGTACCGAAACGCGTGCGCAGTGCGAGGCGAGCCGAGTGATCGGGTGCGTTCTGTGCATGTGCTGCGCAATTTTTCGAGTGCTGGGCTGTTTAGTTGAAGCGGCAGGGTGGGGCAACGATGCTGAACACGTGTTGCAAGTAACAGCTGAAGAAGTAGAATGGTGGTATCTCTAACAAGCCATTTAATAAAAAATTGCTGTATTTGTGATGCGGCTACTTGTGTTCGTTTGAGAGTTGTTTTGCCATGTGTTATGAAATGCTTTAGACTTTCTTGTTGATAGAAACAATCGATTATGCATTTTGTATTTATTGCCATTCGTTTGCTCGTGTTTGTTTCCTGCCCCCCAATGCATATCTCTCACGTTTGACGTTATTTCTTTACGCTTATTTATATCAGTGTCATGCTTTTAACAAACTTCTTGCATTGTGAATGGTGGACCATTCGTGACCGGACACCTCTGTGCTGTCTGTATTTCTGTCTGCTTATTTTAATGATAAATGAATGATCATGCTTGTATGTTGTTTTTGCACCAACACGTTCTATTTCTTTTCTTAATCGAATTATAAAGTTTTTAACATATTGTAAATAGTTGCGCATTAAGAACCAAAATACCTAGTCTCGCCGTTTCTGCGTCGAAACCACGAGCAGCGTGAATAAGTGCTGGGATTACTGACACTTCTAAACGACTGTTTGCTAAGGCAATTGCCTAATTACAATACAGCTAGTTTCAACAGCGCAGGTCCTAACACTTTACGTTCGCCTCAATCCGTTGCTAAAAGCCGCATCGAAGACATTTAGTAGCGAAGTTTGTCTTGCATTAATCCTACCTAAATCTCATTCAGAGATGGCATCGCTTTGCAGAGAAATCTTAAGCACATGGAGCAGCTCAATTTCCTTTTCTTTGTCATTAGGTATTCTACGGTAGCAGCCCTTTGCAATAACAATTACATTCTTTTGATCTCCTTATAAGATACTGCCCACAGTCAGAGTCCTTCTCTGCCACAATTAAACAGAAAGTGAACAGCTGTGCTTGGCGAACAATCTCGCGCTATGCGCAACGGGGAGTTGGCGCTTACTTACGGGCAAGCGGCAGTGCAACAGCCCATACGTTTCCATCTGGTGAAAAGTGGGACCACTGGCGCTTTGTTGCGAATGCGCGGAGTTTAATCTCAGGCAAATATTAAAAAGCAGAGACCACCAAAGTGCTGAGGCGAACCCCGTTGATGTAGAAATGTGAACCCAGACCAGCCAGCCGTGTACAGCGGATGCATTTCGACGGGGGCAAAAGGCAAAACACCAGTTTATTTAAATTCAGGTGCATTTTAAAGACATTTAGTAGCGAAGTTTGTCTTGCATTAAACCCACCTAAATCTCATTCAGGCGTTTATTTACGTTAATTTAAATTCAGGTGCACTTTAAAGGATTCCAGGTGGTCAAACTTAATCCTGAGTCCCCCACTACGGCATGCCTCATAATCGTATAGTGGTTTTGGCTCTTAAAATCCCAGATTTCTTATTTATTTATTTTTTTTAAATCTGAGACCGCCGCAAGCTCCATGTTATGAGCGGCTTTTTTTTTTCGTCACAGGCGTTCATATCATGGCAGAAGACGCGCTCAGGCAGTAATTTAAGCATATTCAATGTTAAAAATAGTTACGTGAAACTAGAGCGACGGTTGAGCAAGTTGAGAAAGCTAGAATACCGAGACTGCCCCACACACAACCACAGCGGTAGCGGCGTTCGCATGCCCTCTCATGCACGGTTGCGCCTCTAGCGGCGGGTGCTGGCTCTATATGAAACTGAGGCGGCAGTTTCGTGACCAGAAAAAAAAATGGAAGGACTCTGGTAGTAATCTCCATATTCAAAAAGTTTTCTCAAGGACTTAACTATTGGTTGTTGGTCTGTGCTTGTGTCAATGTATCCCTCTTGTTATCTTTGTCAGTGAGCAGTGATGAATTTTCAACATAAACTCGTGCAGACTTTCCAACTCCTAAGATAGTACATAAAAGTTTCATAGCCATCTGTAAAGTCTAACTTAAAAAAAAATAATAATAAGTACAGAGGCAGTTTATCTGTAACTCACAAATTGCCTCATCACTTCCAGCCGGTCAACATCTCCCCGTGCTGTGACTGAACAGAGGATACTGGGATACAGCACCGTCTGCAGGGACTGAAGTTCCTGCAAAGAGAATGCACTAAACAAATCTGCTCACTAAGATGAGAACTGTATGACAGCGTCAACACTTTGTTTTTCCAGATGACAATGTGCGTAAAAGTCCTTGGCTGGATCTGTCGGGCGTTTCCGCCTCTTTGTTCGTGACTAACATTACCATGCTACAACTTCCACAGTCATGATCCCGGCCGCCTTTTCATGATTACTCTGCAGGATTGGTGCTAGAAGACAAGAACTGGGTGAGGCCCACAGAGATGCTTGCCTCACTCAGTAGTGCACATCATGAATTAGGTATCAACTCTCCAAAGGAACAGCACTCCTCCAGTTTAACAGCGTTAAAAATGATAAAGAACCAACCCTGGACGATGCTATGTGTTATCGGTGGCGTTCCCCTCACCGCTGTGTGTTACTCGTACATGGGAGCCAACACACACTTTGAGTGTCACTTCCTTAAGGACCAGTTCGAAACCATGTGCAGCTCTGGTCGCAGATATTGTGACCAAGAGGTGCAGCATCTCAGACGACAGCATCTGTATCTTCGACCAGAGGTGCAGCTTCTTAAAATGCTAGCTGTCATTAGGAAAGAATGTGAGAATTCTCCCTTTAGTATGTGCCACCTTGCAGCACTGCACAATACCACCGGTACCACCGTGCGGTTTTTACCCCTATGTTCAACTGCACAATCTTTGCGATCGGCCCACGAAAATGGTTAGATGTGAAAAATGGAATTTAATTCCCAAAGCTAAATAGTTAAAAATGTGACCTTGCATTGATTTAATGTCTGCCAACTGAAAGCCACTTCAAATGTCACAATATGAAAGAAGGCTCGCACGAAGTACCAGGTTCCTTCATTTGATGTAAAAACATGACAGCACGGCGCATTAGAATACCATTAAGAAATCATTAGTGCTAACTAAGCAGGGCATAACACCAGCAGTGAACCAGTCACTAGGTTACTATTAGGTTTTGAAGCATATCTGTGCAGTCAGCAAAACAATCTCACAGTGGCGTGGTAGCTACATGGGAATATGTGCACGTGGCCCTATAAGAGGTACAGGCAGGCAAGAATAAAGCAGTAACAGGCAAACACATACTATATTATGGTGATCAGGGGAGGGGAGGAGAAAAATAAAGAACGAAAAAGTAAAAGTAATAAATAAATAAATAAATACAAATCTGATAAATGTTTTTTCAGAGAAAGAATATTTGCTATTCAATAAAAATGAAATTCATCTGACAAAAGCTTTCTCAGAAAATATTAGCCATTGGATAAAAATTAAATTCATCCTTCCTGGTCCAAGGATGGAACTTGGGACCAACGCCTTTCCAGGCTCTACCTTCTAAGCTGACCAGTAGGCTAGCAGAGAGCAGGGCAAGGCTTCTGATAAAAGTTTTCGCTGAGAAAAAATAATTGGAATTGAATAAAAATGAAATTCATCTGACAAAAGCTTTCTCAGAAAATAAAGATATTATCAATTGGATAAAAATTAAATTCATCCTGGTCCAAGGATGGAACTTGGGACCAATGCCTTTCCAGGCTCTACCTTCCGAGCTGACCAGTAGGCTAGCAGATAGCAGAGCGAGGCTTCTGATAAAAGTTTTCTCAGAGAAAAAATATTTACAATTGAATAAAAATGAAATTCATCTGACAAATGCTTTCTCAGAAAATAAAGATATTAGCAATTGGAAATAAATTAAATTCATCCTGGTCCAAGGATGGAACTTGGGACCAACGCCTTTCAAGGCTCTACCTTCTGAGCTGACCAGTAGGTTAGCAGGTAGCAGAACAAGGCTGAATTAATCGACAAGTGCAGGGGCACTGCGTATGGCAGATCAGAAGTGTAGAATGAAATTGGGTGGATGACATTCCTACAGCTTCTGCAGGACTCATTCATCACATTTGCTTTTGTGTGTGACACTAAAAAAACTCGAGTGGATGCTGCATTTTGACAGCCAGATAGGGTATGTGGAAAACGGTCAGTTTACACTGTGAGAATTATGAAGGTTCGTATTTTCCTAAGCATGCCAAGGGAAGTTAGGAGAGCAGGCACCTTCTCTTCCCACACGGGGAGCCAGACGATTGTCTTACCGACGGCGAAATGCTCTCGCAAATGTCAGCCGACGAACACCGGAGACAAGAGATGACAAGTGTTAGCGCCTGACAAAGGAATTTCGCCATGACCTACTTTTGAGCAAACGTCTAGGTCTTTACTAGACTGCAGTGCAAGGAAATCCACTGGTTGAAATAAACCTTTCTGTCATTGCATTAATCGGTTATGTTGAGTGTTCTGCTTGTCCCTGTACCACCGAGTCTGGCCATGCGCAGTAAGCACTCGGGAGTTAGCCAGCAAGTCTAAGCTTTGGTGTTCAAAGGCAACTTGGTAAGAACTATGTTCACAAAGCCCAGATGCCGCATTATAATTTTAACTTTATCGTAGATATGTTCTACACTATTTCTTGCTGTCATGTTTCATTCCAGCCTGCCCACTTCGTCAGCTGATTTGCTGGCACAGTACTTTAATGACAAAATGGGTACCTCAGGCGATGAAATGTTCATCGTCCTTGCAATGGCGGTGATCAGATCCAAATCATCCAGCTTGCTTGGCTTGGCCACAGTCAGTTCACCCCTCAGACTGGCCTGAAGCATCTGCATTGGCAGTCATGATTAAAACGCTGCTGCTGCATGTGCCACTATCTACAAACATGATATTCTAACAGCAGCATCACTGTTGAAAGAATTCTATACACAAGAAATGCTAGGTCAGTTATGCCGGTACATGAGTACAGTCGAACCTCGATAAAACCAAGTCGCACCAGACATAAAAATACCTTCGTTATATCCATCATTTCTTATAAGCATACAGACAGATTATCGGTGAAAGAAAAAAAGGAATTGTGATCAGGTCTAGGAGAAATAGACACAAGCAAAGTGCCTCTAAAGGGCTCAGCAAAAGGGCCTCCTGTGGATTTTGCTGGAGGGTCGGCACCTTGCAATTCCAATACGAGGCACGGGAATGACAATAAATTACATACATGTGCTCTCCACTCGCATGGCACTGGTACGTTGGCTTGCAGTCCAACCAAGCCAAGCCGCTGGTCAAAACATCATGTATGTTCCATTTCACGTTGGTGTTGCTGAGCCAAGTTGCCAACAGATTTTTTCGACACAAAGAGGACCACTCAGGCTCAATCACTGATAAGCTCTACAGCACGAACATGCATCTTCTACCATGCATAGCACATTGGGCAAAGAACTTTTTAAAATGTGTAGCTGTTTCACTTTCTCGCAACTTGTACTGAATCCCATGCAGTGTTCAAATGTTTCAGATTTAATAATGACTAACATCCCTGAGGGGACATGTTCTGCACTTATACTGTCTGGCATCAGTAACCACAATGCTGTTAAATGTGAGAGTAGCATGAATTGCTTAAAAATCACTAAAAGCAAACAGCAGTATGTTTATAACTACCAAAAAGCAAGAAAGCGGGAAATAACAGGTGCACTAAGTACGTATTACGACATGTTTGAAATGCACGCAAAAAGTATGGATATTCGCAAGCTGTGGGATCTATTCAGAGATAACATGCTTGAACTGCACATTCTACACGTGCCGTCTTGGGTGATGACGCCACGAAACAGTAAATGTATACCTTGGTGCAATAAATAGACATGCAGGACTACAAGCAGAAGAGCTTCTCCTTATTCCACGTACAAAAACAAACTATCCGAAGAATGAAGAATTAAAAGTCAGAATTGCAGGAGGCAATCAAAAAGGCAAAAACCGCATAAAAAAATGCCAGAGATAAATACTCTGGGACTATTCATATACGGATGCAGAGGATGCTGCTGTGATATTAGTCCTTGTATAGCATGCGCCTTCAGGTCTTTGCACTGCAACGGCTCTGTTACGGCAGTAGTGCTTTGAGGAACTTTAGCTTATGAAAATTTTATCGCATTGAAATTCTTTCACAATGTATCTTTCGCGTCCTTGGCACGCTTCATAGTCATTGTCATAGTTTTATTACATGTATTCTACCGTCTTTTAGGCCCCTCTACAGCCCTGTCACATCCTTGTTCGTAATTTATAGCTTCACATTGAACACATTCACCTTGGCTTGGTGCTCTTTGGTCATACTTGGCCCTTGCGCCACAAAACACTATATTCATCATCATCATACGGATGCAAGCACAGCTGAAAGAGTTATGGGAAATTGGAAAAACGAAAAGCAAGGGTACTTCCCCACCTTTGAACCAGGACAGCACTGTCATTCACACTGATAAAACTGCTTGCCTTAACTTTTAGATTAGCTCAGTGTTTTCTAGTCGAGTACGTAACAGGAGTGCTGTTTGCTAGACTCCCTCAAGTGAGTGGACAACCAATGGACGATGACACATTGCATTTGATCGGTGGGGAATAAATAAAAGCACTACTAGAAAGACTGAACTCTTCTAAAGCAACGGGAGTTTGTCGTGCACTACTACTCTTATGCCCACAAATTGTGGTAAGATGCCTGCATATTATTTTAATGAAATCTTTGCAAGAAAGCACATTACCAGATGATTAGAAAACGGCAGATGTGGTGCCTGTGCAGAAACTTTGGCTGTGAGATTTGGTCTTAATTGTTGTCACATATCCCCAACAAGTGCTTTTTGAAAATTTTTTTAACATGTCATTTTTAGTAATGGTGTCATGCGCCATTTAAATCACTTTTCATTGCTCAGCCCTCAATAACATGGTTTCCGTAACAGTTTTTCTTGCATAACACAGCTGGCAGAGTTTGTGCATGATTTATCAAAGACCCAAGACAAAGGTTACTCAATCGACTGTTTACCGTATTTACTCGAATCTAACGTGCCCTTTTCTTCCGATAAAACGGGCCCCAAGATTGCCTGCGAGTTAGAATCGAGTACGACCCTAAATCTGCGTTACCATATTGCCATCGGCATTTCAAAATCGCCGCCTCGTAAGCGCTTCGAATCTAGCTGCTGTAGTTTTCTCTATGTGCTGCTGTGCGGGTGCTTGGGCAATGCTTCCTTTGGCTTAGGCTAGTGCACTGTCCGTCTTCCCGTTTTCTGCGTTTGCTCTATCAGCATGGAGGTGCAGATTGCAAAGACATGCCGAGTTCATCACGTTGCTGCAAATAAAAGGAAAGCGATCTTGTGTGCGAAGATGGACAAAAATCAGGCTGCATCATGGGCATTTGGAGTTCTTGAAACTTGCGTGCAGGACTGGCACAAACAGGAGAGGCATTCTACACCGGCGGCTGCTACATACAGCGCATCCGTGCGCCCCCTATCTTGAAAGTGATCTGCGACAGAGACAAGAGTCTACGCATCTAGGCGCATCGCGCTCTGTTTTCGTCACTTTGTTCGCACTGAAGCGAGAGGCCGCACAAAGGTCAATTCCCTCGCTCCTGCTACCACACTTCCTCACTCCAGCGTTTTGATAGAGAGTTTCTGTGGTCATTGAGTGAGACATGTTCATGTTTGTTTGTGCGTGCGTGACACCATGCTTGCTAATTTAGTTAGTAAGTGAATGTTTAAAAGTTTATAGGGCCAATAAAACTAGTACTATCCTTACTTTTCATATAGCTGTCTACTAGTTTGCTATCGTAGTCGATGCTTCGCCTTTTGGGTGAAACTGCGAATTTTTTTATTTATTACAACCTTAGGGCATTGGGAGTAAATCTTTGATTTTCCAAATGAGTGAAAATTGTATTTCTGTATGAAAGAATGAGGTGTGCGGTACTGTAAAGGAGTTTTCTTTCTTTTGGTCACGAAAAACGGGTGCACATTACAATTGAGGGCGCCTTAGAATCGAGTAAATACGGTACTCTTAGATTCCAAAACAGCTTTTCACATTCCTCATTCATTACAACTTCAGAAATTAAGAAGGTATAATACTGTGATGGTGTAGGAGATCTGCACCAGTGTTTAAATAAACGAAGCAGCGAGGGTTTCGAACCACAGTATCAGAAAACAGTCAACCCCGTCTTCTTCTATTCTCACTCTACTGGCACATACCATTCTGTAACATAAATCCCCGGGGGCAAAAGCGCCATCCTGGTGCTGGCTGAGGTATATAGTGCTATTCCGAGTTGTAGGGCTTGAGCCTTGATATATGAGCAAGTTCTGTAGCCAGGGCCACCAGCTACAGAACTGTCAAGTCAGTCACTTGGTTCAACACGCGATATGGTCCAACGTAATGGGGCAGCAGCTTTTTGCAGAGGCCCACGTGACGAGAAAGCTGCCAGAGGAGGACCAGTGATCCAGGATTGAAGCAGACATCTCGATGGTGGCGATCGTAAAGTGTTTTTTGAACAGTCTGAGATCCTATAAGACAGTCATGGGCAATGTGGCCGGCAGTTTTGGCGCGGGCAATGGCATCCAGGGAGTAGGAGCAAGTCGCAGATGAATCTGTGGAAAGCAAGGAATCAAATAGCAGGAATGCGTTGCAGCTTTAGAACAGATAGAAAGGTGAATAACCCACATTGTCATGGCGCAAAGAGTTATAAGCGAAGGTGACAAAAGGCAATGCACAATCCCAATCCCAATGATCTTCCGACACATACATAGCGAGCATGCTGGTAAGCCTGCGGTTGAGGTGCTCAGTCAGTCCATTTGTTCGAGGATGGTAAGCTGTCGTGAAATGATGATGAGTGGCGCAGGATTGTAGAAGACTGTCAACAACTTTGGTGAGGAAGCAACGGCCGCAATCAGTTAGGAGCTGATGAGGAGCATCATGTTGTACAATAACATCTCGAAGGAAAAAATCGGCGACATCAGTGGCACAGCTCGTGGGGAGAGCTCGTGTGATAGCGAAGCAAGTCATGTAATCTGTAGCAACTGCTATCCATCGGTTGCCAAGTGCTGATACAGGGAAAGGTTGAAGTACGTCCAAGCCAACACGAAGAAATGGCTCGCCAGGAATGTCATTCAGCTGGAGTAGGCCATCTAGACGCGAGAAGGGTCTCTTGCGGCATTGCGAGCTCTAGCAGGTTGCAACGTATCGTTGAACAGAATGGTGAAGGGCAGGCCAGAAGAAGCGCCAACAAACGAGGTCATAAGTGCAAGTGACGCCTATATGGCCAGTGGCGGGGACATCGTGAAACTGCGTGAGCACGTCCAGAAATAGGTGTTCCGGAACGACAACAAAGAGCTCGGCGCCATTGGGATCAAAGTTGGACCTGTACAACACACTCTCTTTTAAAATGAAGAGCCGGAGTGGGGGGTCCGAGGGTTATGCGGTGAGGCGATTGATGATAGATCATAAGGCGGGGTCATGACGCTGTTTGATGGCGATGTTGAGATAGTCCGTAATGGTAATCAGGTGGGCAAGCCAGATGTCGAGACAGGCAGTCGGCATCCTGGTGCAGTTGTCATTATTTATATGTCACAGAAAAGGAATACTCCTGTAATCGTAATGCCCAGTGGTCGAGGCGTCCCGTAGGGTCTTTCAGCAAAGATAGCCAACAGAAGGCATGGTGATCCGTAACAACAGAGAAGTGTCACCCGTAAAGGTGGGAACTAAACTTCGCGATGACCTACACGAGAGCGAGGCATTCACATTCGGTTATGGAGTAATTCTGCTCAGAACGAGAAAGGAGTCGGCTAGCACAGGCAATAATGCAAGACAAGCCATTCCGTCGCTTGGTAAGAATAGCGTTGATGCTATGACCACTCGCATCTGTACAAACTTCGGTTTCGGCAGCCAAGTCAAAATGAACCGAAATGGGCGGATTCATGAGTCTAGTAATAAGTTCAGAAAAGGCGGTGACCTGATCAGGTCCCAACGAAAAAAAAAAAAAACGCCCTTCTTGAGAAGACCAGACAAGGGGCGGGCGATGTCCGTGAAGTTCTTGACGAAGCATCAAAAGTAAGAACATATTCCTATAAAACTACAGACATCATTCGACGTGCGTGGAAGCGGAAATTCTTTTACACCATGGACCTTGTCAGGATAAGGCTGTATGCCGGCAGCATTGACGAGGTGGCCAACGACTTTGATGTGATGGCACCCGGAATGGCATTTAGCAGAGTTGAGCTATAAACCGGCTTTTTTTGGAAAACGGCAAAAACAGTGGAGAGGTGACGGAGATGGCTTTCAAAGTTGGGCAAATAAACAAGAACTAATCAAGGTAGCGGAGGCATATAGACCACTTAAGACCTTGAAGAAAAAAGTCCATCATGCACTCGAAGGTGGCAGAGGCATTGCAAAGTTGGTAGAGGCCATCGGGTGTAACGAAGCCTGTTTTCTCGCGATTGTGTTTGTCAATAGCAATTTGCCAGTACACAGAGTGGAGGTTAATGAAGAAATAACTAGCACTGTGCAAACAGTCTAACGCGCCATCGATCTGTGGAAGAGGGTCCTTGGTGACCTTGCTCAGATGGCGATAGTCCATGCAAAACCTCAAAGTGTTGTCTTTTTCTTCACCAATACGACTGGGAAAGCCCAAGGACTGGAAGAAGGCTCTACAATGTCCTTCTCAAGCATTTTGTTACATCATGTTGTATGATGGTGTGTTCGGGTGCTGACACACGGTAACGTCTGCACTAAATGAGAAGGGCATCACCTGTGTTTATGCGATGTGAAACGAGGGTGGTCTGACCCAGCGGACAACCACCAAGATCGAAGTTATCTTGGTACGAAGCTATGAGGGAGCAGAAAGCATCAGCATAATCAGGTCGCATGTCAAGTCGCATGTCAAGTGGCGAGACATATCGGAATAGGATAAACGATTCCGACATGCCTGTCTGCTGTTTTTAAAGAGAGCCAGCGTGTCCTGTATATAGGAAATCTATGACTCTGTGGACGTCCGAACCTGTGTCGCAAGCTCTTGCCTGTCTTGTCCAAATAAGTCATGCATCTTTTGTTTGCAGACTTCCCAGCTAGTCAGGTGTTCTTCGTGCATGTCATAACACATGCGAGCCGTACCTTTGAGGTAGAAGATTATGTTGGCAAGCATGACTGCCGCGTCCCATCTGTTATGGTTGCTGACGAATTCATACCAGGTGAACCAGTCTTCCACGTCCGCATCATTCGTGCCGGTAAAAATTGCTGATTCATGAGGGTGCGATAGCACTAGATGTGATGAAGCCTGGATGAATGCGGACAGGACGTAGTCGTTTGAAGACATTGTGACAGAACCAATATGGTGACCACTACGGAGATCCAGCGCAGTGTCGTAGTGAGTGTACCCCGTACCTCCCGCCAAATATGACGGTGTAGGAGATCTGCACCGGTGTTTAAATAAACGCAGAAGTGAGGGCTTCGAACTACAGTATCGGAAGAGTCAACCTCGATTCTTCTATTCTTGTGCTGCTGGCACATACCATTCTGTAACAAAATAAGCAATGATGTCACTATATTGGTGGGCAAATACTTGAACTTGAGTCATCAAAGGGTTGTTTGGAAGTGTTACATCAAGTGATATTGACGTATCGCCGGGTGTTTCCCACGGTTTGGCTTTAGGACCTTCTTTGCTTTTATTATACGTGAACGACATGTGTCATGGCATATTATTTCACACATGGTTATTTGCAGATGACTACGTTTTTTATTGTGTCAACAATTCTTCGAATGAGTGTGTTGCACTGCAAAATATGAGCAAGGTTTCCGATTGATGCAATAGTTCAGGAATGACCATTAATTTGATGAAAGCTGTTTACGTATACATCACAAGAAAGAGGCACCCCCACAGTTATGCTACGACATTATGGGATAATTTCGGAAAGGGTGCTTGTCCCCTACCCCATGGCGTCCCCATCCAATAGGTGCTTAATGATGCCACATGGGAAATTGCCCCATTCAGACTGCCCTTTTGGCCTCTACACCTACGAGTATCAGGTGGCAGTATGTTAAAGAGGTTGTTGTGCCATTACCACCAGCCCGGATTCCGAATCTACAAGATGCAGAATTTATCCTGCGAGCGCCCTTTGGACAAACCCGGGGCTGCGCCGAAAGGCACAGCGCCCTAATTCTCCCTTGACAAGTCAAGATGCTGAGCCGTCGGGCAGCGGTGTCCTGCGGAGAAGTATCGGCGAGCGACATGTCCAAACGTGCAACCAAGTGCCAGACAGCCCGGCGCCGTACCTCCCTTTGCCTGGAGGTCACCGCGCCCGCCAACTTTGAACGGGGGGGCCAGCGCGGTCGCTGGTTGGACCTCTCGGACGACCGTCGAGTGCTAGCTTTGTATTGGGCCGTTTTAGGGACAATGGTTTCTCAGGGCATTATAAGCTGCGACACTGCCGCCTGGAAAACCGGATCCGCCGACCCACCGGGAGCAGAGTTCCACTCTCAAGTGGAGTGAGATGTGTCACGCGTTTTCGCCGGACGTCGCCGTGCGGGAACAGTCGCGTTTGCTGTGAGCTGTCGGCCCCAGTGCCGATCCGATCTTGTCCTTTATAATGACCTGTATATAATGTATAACGTCCCTTTCGTTATTCTCACTGACGCCTGACTCGGAGTCTTCGCTACCAACGCTCTGTCACGAAACGGGTGACGAGCGCTACAGGACCACCTCAAAGTCGTAATAGTGGTGGCAGCGGTGCAAAGTCGTAACAAGGTGTTGATACGCAAGGGCCTTGGGGTTGCCCACCAGCAGGACGACCTGGGGCAGCTTGTTCAGGTGGTGCACCACCTCAAGCGGCTCGATAAGGCCGCCTGCTGCTCTATCCACCGTGGCATTTGCCATCATTTTGCCTTTGTCCTTTTTGCTGTTAAACCGTGTCATTGTTTTCATAGATGCACAACAAGGCAAAAACCTAGGTTTAAGAATAGGCTTGCCATGTACTATACTCACAAAATAAAATGCAAAGGGAAGACTTTAAAGGTAGTTGTAGCACTTCTTAGTTCTTACACATCATGACCCAAGAGCTTTATGTCATGCCACTTTGCATCCGGCCGCCAAAGGCGGTATGGACTCAGGTCTACACATGCAAGCAAAAATTACGCAGATTCTATAGGAAGTGGAGATGGCAAAAACAAAAGTATGCATATTATTTGGCCCTATACTTTTATTTTGTGGATATTTGTATGGTAGGAGAAAAACCCAACACACCTCCTTTTTGGTAGCGTATGACCATTCAGTCTTGCTCAGCACATAGCTCAACTTGGTGAGGGCAGCTTCAGGTGTCATGTCCGAACCGGGGATGACACCAGCTGCACAGAGAGCCTGTAGGGTTGGCAAGGAGAAAACTTTAATATCATGAAGAACAAGACACATAGTTACCATTATTACAAGTTGTCAGCTGTGAGTGATGATGATGACAAGCTTCCAGTGGGAACAAAAGGGTGTTTATTATAGAAAGCTAGAACTTTTGTGGTGCCATGAGCTTCAGATCTGTGCGTCGTATATGATCTCCCTTTACCCCCTCGTGACCACTATCATGAAGAAGTATTAAATGATCTCCCTTTACCTCCTCGTGGCCACTATCATGAACACGTATTAAATGACCTCCTTGACTCCAGGTGGCACTAGTTGTCCATAGTTGATGCTGTCCCTAATGCACCCAGCTTCCTAAATAATGTGCCCTCGCATTATGCTAATCTGTCATGAAATCTTTGAGCCAACGCGATGGCTTTCTTTGTCTGGGTCAGTCATAGGCAACCATTGGGGCTTGAGTAGCTTGGGTGGTGTCACCTTGCAGTTGAGCAGTTGTGTCTCGTGTTTTCTTATGAAAGCACTTTAACTGCGTTGTGGTGGCCAACCTTGTTTCTGTGCAATTATTCTTCGTTCTAGTAATAGTGAATGTTTTCTTGTTACGGCAAGTTATTGTGTATAGTCCATCATACGAAGGATCAAACTTCTCAGCTTTTGCAGAAGTCTCATAGCATACTTGATCGCCCACTTCATATGGTGCTCGCGAGTGCTTTTTGTAGTGCTTGGCCTTCATGCCACTTAGGTAGACCCTTATGTTGTCAAACACTTCTTCTCTGGCCGTGTCAATGTCTTCTTGGGGCTCTTCAATGTCTACTTCCAGTTGGTTGTAAATCATCCTTCGAGGTGTATAATTAAACAGTTCGAAAGGCGAAGTCTAGAGTCCAGCGTGGAGCTATGTGTTGACTTCGAACATTGTTTTGGCAAGGTGTTTACTCTAGTGCTCGATGTCTCCATTGACATTTCTTGCACAAATGTGGGAGAATTCACCCGCCATGGTTGCTCAGTGGCTATGGTGTTGGGCTGCTGAGCACGAGGTCGTGGGATCGAATCCCGGCCACGGCGGCCGCATTTCGATGGGGGTGAAATGCGAAAACACCCGTGTACTTAGATTTAGGTGCACGTTAAAGAACCCCAGGTGGTCGAAATTTCCGGAGTCCTCCACTACGGCGTGCCTCATAATCAGAAAGTGGTTTTGGCATGTAAAATCCCATAATTTAATTTTTTGGGGGGGAGAATTTAACCATCTGCTCTCTCAACAAGTCCATAGTTCATATGGCATGGTGAAGACGGACGTGTTCAATGTGACAGTGCTGGAGGTAGTCATTAGTTATCTTTGACATGAGCGCACTGTCATTGTTACTGATTATGGTTCTCGGAATGCCATATTTCATAATGATTTCTACCTCCATGAATTCGATCACGTGTGATGCCTACTTGCTCGGTACTGCCCATGCCAGAATTAATCTTTTTGCGGCATATACAGCCGTTATGAAGTACTTGTTCTCATTAGATGTGTTGATCGGCTCTGTCGTCGATGGCCGCTGTATGGAAGGGTGCTCAAGGCACTTCTCTCAGATTGAGTGTTCATGGTTGTACTCCAGTAGCATGGTTGTGCTGTTGACATGTGCAGCATTCTCTCACATACTGTGCCATGTCTTTGTCCATATTCTGCCAGCAATACTTTTTTGAACAGCTCAGACCTTGTGTGCAGGGTGTCTCTATGATCTGCATAATCGTGGTGACTTTCATTTACAGTGGACTCAAGTGAATTGGGCACCACGACACATATCGTCTTGCCATGCTGGGTTGTACTGAGCATTAGCATGCAGTTGACGATGTGGTAACTTTTCCCAGCTCTGCTTTGGTCTCCGTTTCACCAGCAGTCTTGATGTCTGCAATAATGGTGACCAATTCTGCATCTTTATGCTGGGCTTCGCGAAGGCAGGAATCGTTTGCCTTTACCGGAGGGTGATGATGATGATGACCTGCTCTCAGTTGGAACAAAAGGGTATTTATTACAGAAAACTAGAACTTTTACGGTGCCATGAGCTTTGGCTGATCGCAACCTTTCTGATCTCCTTTCGTCCCTTCGTGGCCGCTCTCACGAACCAGCATTAAATGACCTCCTTCACTCCAGGTGGCGCTACTCATCTGTAGTTGACGTGGTCCCTAACAAAGTGCATGAACGGTCTGTACATGATACATAATTCTGAATTATTACCATTGTCACATATAAGAGGGAAGCTAAAATCAAAATTGTAAACGAAGAAAGGTTTCAAGAAGATGACGAGGATGGCGTTAAGGATGACGTAGATTAACCGAAGACTAAAGAAGATAAAGTACTCAGTGAGGTGACAAGAGACGACTGGTGGAGAAGAGAAGAAGTATCCCTGCGAGTCGGCCTAGTTGGAACATGTTCATATTGATACTTGTTGTGCGCAAACAAACAGGGACGAAGAATAGGGGCAACACAAGGACAAGCGCTCGTCCTTGTGTTGCCCCTATTCTTCGTCCCTGTTTGTTTGCGCACAACAAGTATCAATAAGAAGTATCCGGTGAGATGGAAAGCGATGATTGGTGGAGAAGAGAAGAAGACAAAGAGAAGTATTACGTGGACTAACGTGAAGGCTATAAAAGAGCGAGGAAGGGCGAGACACGGGGGGGAAGAACAAAGCAGCGGAGGCTCGGCGGGTCAGGGATGGTTCGGCCGGAAAAGAGCGACGCCGGGTACTGCTCCGGTGAGCTTGCGATCTACGGCTTCGCACCGCAGACTTCCTGCTGTTCCTGAGCCCGTTCCGAGGAGTCCACGGAGGACGCTACCACCTGCTATGGCCAGGGTATCTCCAGCGCTGTTGCCACTCTTCTGGGTGGTGCCCCAACACCAACATCATCGGCAACACCTCCACGGGCATTTGGACCGGGAGCGTGTACGACGCAGCCAACAACGCTGCCAGCGACGCCAGCTCTAGAACGTCGAACGCCACTTCGACGCCGGCTACAGGACCCATACCACGCCACATCTGCACTGAACCAAACGTGCGCACGAACGCCAACCACTAACAGGAGAACGCTAGTAGCAGTGTTACCGGGCGGTGTGTACTGATAGGCTTTGTGTTTTGTGTTAGTTTTGTTTGGTTTGTGTGCTAGTGTTTGTGTCACGCAGGTTGTATTAAAGGTGCGTCTGTGTGGGTACACCTGTCGCCTAGTCCATTCTTTCTGTCAGAGTGTACTCTGGAGGAGATCTGTGACAACCATGTACTTGGGCTTGTTTCATGACTCTGGCACTCTATAACATAGAACAAAAAACAGTAAAATAATGTACGCACTAAAGAAGTGAAATGGCTTATAACTTAGCAGGAGACTGCATCATACCATGACATACCATGGCACCAGGATATGTGCGTGCTCAGCATGACACACTGCATTGTGACCTTGACCACGAGTCATGTCACAAGATGACACATTAGGACTAAGTAAATTCTATGACACACTTCCATGACGCGGCATTTCATGAATCAGCCCATGTGTCGTGGTGCATATAGGCCTTTTACAGTGAGCAGTCTGCACACTGCACCAGGGGTTGCCAAAAGTGTGCCATCATTGAACGCCTTCTAAATTGGGAGCAAGCAGGCATCAGCCACCGCTGGCCACTCCAGCCACATTCTGCTGAGAGACCAGAGACCAATTAAGTATATTTATTTAAAGTGTGAAAGAGCAGAGGGAAGATGTGCTCTGTCGTGAACTGCAAGAGCTCCAACAGACACTTGAAGGTGTGGGATGACACTGTATGTGAGCTTTATCTACCTCACCTGCACAGTGCAGATGTTTATGAACACACACACCTTTCCTCAAGGCAAGCACAACAAGCTCAACCACTAGCACTGGCTAGCCAATCTGTAGTGAAATGATATTGAGCCTGGAACGAGCCTGGAAAATAGCATAGCAGATGGTACAGCCTTTTCTATCAGCAAACTGCACATTCTTCCACAGATGCATACCTGTTTCCTCAACATATCGGTCACAATGTGGGACCCAAGCACCATTTGGTGTCAAAGGCAGGAATAAAATTTTCCCCATGATCAATAGTAATTAATACAATGTTGCTTGCGAAGCTGAAGTAATTAGAAAGATTGCACAAAGAACATTTAATCTATTCAGACATTGTGACAATAATCTGGATGCATATGCACTATAACTTTCTGTTTCCAGACAGGACTTTTTCTTTGCACACTTCGCACAGATTTGACAGGTCAGAAAAGAGAGAATGCATGGAAGTATACATATTTAGATAGGCATCAGAAATGTACCCAAGTGGTAGCCAGTTGTACAGAGGAAACGGCAAGTGTGCAAGTTGTGCTACACAGTAACAATTAATGTAATTTTACACAGAAACAATTATTTCGCCAAATCGACATCCCAAGAGCTTCTCGAACTTTCCTTTATGCAAGTTTGAACTGATGGACCACTGATCAGCTGCATGCAGGTGGACCAATCGCTGGCAAAAACTGCCAGGCTAATACCATCAGCAGCAACAACACAGCATTAGTGCCACCGCTAGCATAAACTATGGTCAAATCTCAATATGACGAATCATGCAAGACCGCCTAAAATCGTTAGTTATTCTGAAACGTCGTTATAGTGAAAGCCCCAAAATTAACCATACCGCCCATCAGTTCATAAGTTGTCACTTTTTGAGCTATTCGCAAGAATATTGCTGTTGACACTTGGCCCGCGATGTTGCTAGGTATTTTTCATAGATTCCGCTGCCATGTACCACCGAAGCACTGCATAATAAGAGTGGTGCGCGCAAAGCAGATGTTGAGAAAGTTACTGACAACGAAAAGGAAGCTCTATGTCTCGCCTCCAAAGCACAATGTTTCTTGCTGTTTGTTTGTTTTTCACATTCCTTGCCATGGATTCCCCAACTGTCTCACTAGAGGCAGACGCCTGATCTATTCCAAAGAGCTAGCGTGTGTAAATGACACCGTCTGGAAAGTGCTAAGTGCGGCCAGCCCTGTGGCATCCATCTCCGCCAGCACGGAGGTTAGTTATGTTTCTCCGCACATGCAGCTAGTGCAGCCGCAGAAAGAAGCGCGAAAAAGGCGTGCGCAGAAAGAAGAGTGAAAGAAGGAAGAGAAAAGCCTCCGTTGCTAGGCAACACTTGCCTGGGCGGAACATGTGCTAGAAAAACCCGATGCAGCGTCACTTCCGCAATAGATTAAAAAAGAAATTTATCCCGCATTTTTTATTGAGTGCCATCTCAGGTTTTTCAAACCCATGTGCCGCACAGTCCACTTTATATGCCTTGTCATCTGCTAGCCCATTTTTTCGGGTGCCGTGAAGGACACACGATAATCTAAGAATCGTCCAGATTTCTGAATATTAGTTCATAGTACTGAGGCATTGTTAACATAACATGGAAACTAAATAATGGTCGTTATTCTGAACACTTTGGTATTCTGAAATTCGTAGTACTGAAATATTTTTACGCTGAAACCATAAGTAGTCAGCAGGGGATACCTGAAAAGTTCATTAATCGGAAAGTTTGTTAATGTGGTTTGTAGTAACGAGGTTTCACTGTATCACGGAATGTTGAACTTCAATAAGCATGCAAGTCAGCACTAAGTTCCCTCCACCGCAATATCGGTGCCATGCACTTGCATGCTTCCTTTCACAATGCTTGGTTGGTTGGTTAGTTTGGGTTTAATGGGACAAAGGCAACTAAGGCCATGCTGCGCTAGTCACAAGACAAAGGGAAACGCAATGTTAGAGCACGTAAACCTGCCTTACATTATAGTTGGTATAAATAGCCAGTTTTCTCTAAAATGTCGAACAGGTTAATAAATGGCACTAGGGGCTCATCTGCCAGTAATAGGGCAAGGTGTAATGATATATGTAAATTATACAGGCTGTGTAAAAACCTCCGTCTCTGTGTGCCAATGTGTGGACATGTTATTAGGATGTGTATGACTGTAAGAGGTTCATGGCATTTTTCACAAGTTGGCGGGTTTTCTTTTCGGAGGAGGAAATTGTGCATCAGATTTCTGTGTCCAATCTGAAGTCGACACAAGGTCACCTCGAAGAACCGTTGCTGGTGACTGCATGGCTTCCACTCGCCAATTACAGGCTTAATAAGATGTAGCTTGTTGCTTTTAAACAATGGTCCCATTCGTGCTGCCATTTTGACATCAAGACCTTCCCAATCGCATTGATACTGTCTTTACATGGAAGTGTTGTATTTGTAATGTTTTTGTACGCTGCCATTGATGCACATCTGTCCGCTGCTTCGTTACTCGGTATCCCAACATGGCTTGGTACACAGCAAAACCTAATTGATCTGCCGTATTTGTTTGATAATAATGCATTTAAAATATCCCCTAACAGGGGTTCACATTCCGATTTCACGTGTAGAGCCTTAAGTACGCTTAATCAATCTGTGTATGTGACAGCGTTTTCAAGTTTTTCAGCGATGATCTTTCAACCTACCGTCCATATTGCATATACTTCGGCTGTGTAGACAGGCATGCTGTGGTAGTCGAATACTTGTTTCCCAATTTTCCGTTATGGCCCCCACACCCACATGTTATTTCGTTTTAGAGCCATCAGTACAAAATTCCATATAATTTTTATACTTGTCATGAAGAGCGCGGAATTCTTGTATAATGTGTTCATGTGGCATGTCTCTTTTCTTTAAATGTGTTAGAGCCCAGTCGCATAATGGTGTGAAATCACACCACGGGGGCAAACGTTCTGGCTTTCTGGCAACCCAGAGGACTTCCGAAGGGATGTCATAATCCCAACAATATTCTTCGTATCACAGGATAAGCAGCCTAATAATGTTTGGTTTATTTGTATAATGTAAGCGTGAGCTGCACTGTGCGACGATGTTGTAGCATATGTGTTGTGGTGAAGACTGGATTCTGAGTACGTAGGAAAAAGTTACAGCACTCTGCGCTGCTGTAAAGGAGGCTCATTACAGTTGACATATAAACTCTGGACAGGTGATGTTCTATAAGCGCCACTTGCCAGTCGTAGGCCAAGATTATGAACTGAGTCAAGTCGCCCGATCTAAGACTGTGTGGCTGAACCATATATGATGCCACCATAGTCTAATATGCTACGTACTAAAGTGCGGTAGATATGTAGCAGGCATTTACGATCAGAGCACCAGAGTTTCCAGGAAAGGACTTTGAAGATGTTAAGTGCATTGTTCCCTTTGATTTTAATACTATGGATGTGTGCGAGAAAGTTCAACTTTTTATCAAACAGAACACCCAGAAACTTGTGTTCTTGTTTCACGGGTAGTGTGGCATCCTGTAGTTTAAGGATGGGATCTGGTTGTAGGCCTCTTTTTTGTGTGAAGACAACACTAATCGTTTTTTCACTTGAGAAGCGAAAGCCGTTTTCAGATGCCCACTGCGTTAGTTTGTTTAGTGTAATTTGAATTTGTCGTTCGCAGGTTGCCATGTTCGATGCACGACATGCAATTTGAAGATCATCCACATATAGTGAATGCATTATGGAAGATGGAATTACATTATTGAGCGAGTTCATTTTTACCACAAACAGTGTTGTGCTCAATACGCATCCCTGAGGTACTCCGTTTTCCTGAATAAATACGCTGGACAGCACCGTTCCTAAATGCACCTGGAATGTTCGATCGGACATGAAATCAGCTAGACATTTAAGAATTCTGCCGCGGATCCCTAATTCCGCTAAATCCCTTAAAATACCGAACCTCCATGTTGTGTCGTACACTTTTTCAAGATCAAAGAAAACTGTGAGACAATATTGCTTTTGTAGAAAGGCCGCACGTATCTTGTGTTCTAACCGAACTAGATGATCTGTTGTGGAGCAGCCTTTCTTGTACCCACACTGATGATTATCGAGCAGGTTCTCAGTTTCGAGGACGTATGCCAATCTGGTGTTTATAATGGATTCATAGGACTTTGCAAGACAGCTTGTGAGTGCTATAGGTCGGTAGCTGGTAGCTGTTGTAGGATGCTTTCCAGCTTTCAAGAAAGGGATTATAATGGCTTTTTTCCATGCATTCGGCATTTTTGCTGTTTCCCAGATTATGTTAAAAAAGCGGAGCAATGTCTTAAGTGCTTTTGAAGATAGGTGTGCGAGCACTGTGTAATGTATTCTGTCCGGACCTGGCGCTGTTTTTTTGCCAGTAGTGAGTACTCTGTTAATTTCGGAAAGTGTTAGGGGGGCATTATATGGTTTCTCGGAACTTCCTGCTGTCGGAAGCTTTTGTTTTTCTGCTGATTGTTTGTACTTTTGAAATTCAGTGGAGTAGTTTAGTGAGCTTGATATGTTATAGAAATGCTGCCCTAATATGTCTGCTTGTTCTTTTAAATTCGTCTGTGTACCTGGAGGTGAGAGTATGGGGATTGTATAAGGAGCCTACTCGCTTCTAAATTTACGAAGCTGATCCCACATTCTTTTGGATGTTATTGAGCTATTGATGGAGGATACATATGCTCGCCATGACTGTCTTTCGGCTTGCCTGCGCGTGTACCTGGCTTTTGCCTTTGCTTTTTTGAAATACAGGAGGTTATCTTGTGTTGGGTATCGCCGAAAGATACCCCACGCTTTGTTTTGTGCTTTTTTAGTTTGTGTACATCCATTCGTCCACCAGGGTTTTAGTTTTTTCCTTAAGAAACCGGAGGATTGCGGGATCGTCTGTTCTGCTGCAGCAAATATGGAGGCAATAATCTTTTCATTCATTTCGTCTATTGTTTGATCATCTGATATGTCATCGAGACTGGCCTTCTCGCTGAAGAGAGGCCAGTCTGCTAGATGGAGTTTCCAATGGGGTGATCTTAATGGTACTGTAGGGAAAGGAGATGTTCTTTTAATAATGACGGGCATATGATCGCTACCATAAGGATTGTTAATAACACTCCATTTAAAATCAATCAACAGAGATGGAGTGCACAGCGCCAGATCTAGACAGCTCATGGCTCCTGTGCTTGGGAAGCAGTTGGTTGCCACACCAGTGTTTAAAAGGCATATGTCGTTTGTCAGGATAAAATCTTTAAGTGTTCGTCCCCTGGTGTCAGTTGTTTTGCTACCCCATAATGTGTTATGTACGTTGAAATCACCTGCTATTAAAAATGGTTCTGGTAACTGGTTTAAAATTAACTCCAGATCTCTTACAGTAAAATGTGAATGTGGTGGAATGTATATTGAACAAATAGTGATGGTTTTGTGTGCTAAAACAGTGACAGCAATGGCTTTTATGTGACTATTAATGGCAACTCCTCTAGCTGCAATGCCGCTCTGCAGAACAATGGCTACACCACCCGAAAGCCAGTTCGCCTGAGTGCGGTCGCGCCATACGACAGTGAAGCCTTTTAAAATGTTTCTGTGCTTTTCGTCTAAGTTTGTTTCCTGTAAGCACAAGGCCACAGGAGAGAAGTTACTTAACATGTCTTTGACATCACCTAAGTTGTGTAAAAGCCCTCTACAATTCCAATGGATAATAAAAGCTATTTTGAATATGAAAGGTAAAAAAATGGAATTAAAAGTGAATGAGAATAAGAAAGATGTTAAGTGACACAGATCTAAAGAATGCTAATACAAAGGAGCAATAACCAATAACCTTTAGGTTATCGCTTTCTTATTTGACACAGTTATTCGGACTTTGTCCCTCTTTCCACACTCGAGAGAGTGCTTGTTCTTCGGCGTCGACGACACCGGGGTTTTTGGGTCGACCTCCATTGCTCTCTCTGAGGTGCTGGAGGATCGAGAATCGGGCGCCGAGACATGCGTCTCGGGCCTTGGAGTTTGTTTAATTTTGAGCCCTGCGGGACTGTGTCTGTAGAGCCGATGAAGCAATGCTGGCTGCTTCCACCATGGAGGCGGGAGGGGTCACTGCGGGATCATTATGTGTGGGCTCGGAGGACTCCAGAGACCTCTGTGACACTGCCCCCACCTGCGTCACATTGGCATAACTTCTTCGCGAAAGATATGACAATCACTTTATTGCTTCGAAGAACAAGATTTTTTTTCTTTGACAGTTAATGCAACTCCTTTGTCTTTTTTCCAGCAAGGGCAAGACCACGAGTAAGCTGAATTATCTCCTTAGCAGTTAACGCAATGTGGGGAAGAGGTGCAATTGTCAGACTGGTGATTGTTGGAGCCGCATTTAGCACAAGTTGTTTACCCTCGGCATGCATGGGAAGCATTTCCAAACCTTTTGGCATTTGAAACCTTATCTGGGGTTCGGGATATATGGTCTGACATTTACATTTACATAGCCTGCATCCAGCGAGATAGGCATTACACTTGTTCCAAAGTAGATAGAACATGTTTTGTCTGGATTTCTTGGTCGTTTCTGTGGATGACAATTCTTTGTACTTTGGTAACATTTTGTTCCTGGAAACCTCCCAGCAATGTCTCATCGCTCAAGCCAATAAAGTCTTCCTCGGATATCCCACCCCTGCTTGTATTTAGTGGTCTGTGTGGTGAAATTGTCACTGTGGCGTCGCCAATATTGGTAAGTTCTGAAAGCTTTTGCGCTTGACTTTTGTCATTTAGTTCTAGGAGGAGGGCCCTGTTAGACATTTTTGAGGCTTTGTATGTAGGTCCGATTTTGTCTATTAGGCACTTGGCCAAGGAATGGGGAGAGCTTTCTTACTTGTATGGTGTTTTTCGCTGTGCACTTAGAAAATGATGGAGTGCTGCTCCAAAAAGAAAACTGGAACGGTGCTTCGGTGCAGCATCTTTTCAGACACCGATCATACACAACAGAGGTTTGCGCTGCCATGAGAAAAATGTGTACGTTCAGCAACAGCACCGCCCACCCACCAGGGAGCTCAACAAGGGGACGTGGCAGAGCTTGCGTACAAGTCTGCACGACCCCAGTCGTACGCCGTCACTATAACCAAATATGATGTACCCAAGGTAGGATAGCCACACAATGTTAACCCTAGCTGCCAAGGAGTAAGGAAGCGAATGGAAGAGAGAAGGTGACAGGAAAGGTGAAAACGTGAGAGAGAAAGACGAAGATTTGAGGAGAGAGACAGGAAAAGGAGACTGCCAATTTCACCCGGGTGGGCCAGTCCGGGGGTGCCGTCTATGTGAAGCAGAGGCCAAAGAGATGTGTTGCCTCCGCCGAGGGGCCTTAAAGGTCTGAACACCCAGCATCGGCTCAACCCCCAGGATCCCCGTTTCCCCAGAGAGGGGCTAAGCTGTGCACGGCTTCATGCGGCAGGGTCCAACCCTCATGTGCTCATGTACGCGGTGCCGCATCACACCCTTTCACAATGAACTGCTCCACGCACTGGATGGTAACTGCTATCTGGAGCAGCAGGTCTATCTCTGAGTGAACCATGACATTTCAAAATTGGGCGCAGGTAATGAAATACTCACATTGCCTGTCGCATAAGCAGCATCAATGGAACCCTGTGTACACTGAGAGCAGTTGATGATGAGAATGCCTCTCAAAGTTGCTCGACGAATCTCATCGAGCAGGTCTGCACGTGCGGTCGGGCCATTGCCAGCGCCATAGGTCTGCAAAACAACTCCCTGCACTGGTGGCGTCAGGAAAGCACGCACCTGGAGACCAAAATAATTTATTTGACATTCTCAGTAACCTCATAAGGTCATCACTGAAACAACAAACTCAGTCGCTGAGGAGAACTAAAATGTGTACCTACACAACAGCAAAAGCCTAGCATATCATTGTTACATGCAATTAGGCCACCATGGCCTAACTGTACTTAGAATGCGCCAGAAACCATATAAAACAACTTTCGAAGAAAGCAAAGCTCCTCATCGTTCAACTGTCTTGACTGCCTCTCACCACCGTCAAGCTGCTCGTCTTTCAGCTAGAGAAGCCTCACATGCTCCACCACTCACCCCTTATCGATGACTCTCTCCATTTGGAGCTATCTATGTAGTGCTACACAATGCACTAGCCCAGTGCTGATTCAACAAGCACAACTCAGGGCTTGACATCATTGCCGATGCTGATTGGTGTCATACCCTAAGCCTACCATCCTCCTCTCCCCATTTCCTCAACCTCTTACATTCCAAACATTACAGCATGGAGACCCACCCCACTCCACAATGAAAGCATTGCTTTAAAGACTCTTAGGGACCTCCAGCTGAAGTTCTTTCATGCAGTCACAGTAATGTCAAGCCCCCCATCACACACAACACCTCACTAAATCTCCCCAACATGTCACGGTCAACAGGCAAATGAAGCAGCAAATATGGCGGCTGTGAGGCGCACACGCACCACTTCAACAGTGATGCTGGGGAAGAGACGTAGGAGGCCAACATTGCGGTTGAGCTTGGAGTGCACACGAAACTTTTCCATGGTGTTCTGCTGGAACACAGCCCTCCAATTCACTGCATCAAGAAAAAGAAAAGGTACTGCAAGGTGGGCATGTGCTGCATACACTTCCAGCAGCGTGTCATGTCAGACAATGTGGAATGTCATGCCACAAAGGAGAGGCCCACCACATGCTCTGGAGAAACCAGCATCTCCTGTGGGCAGCCAAAGTTCAGGAGATGGGTAAACAAAGTTCTCTTATGGAGAGCACTTTGTTTACCCATCTTGTTTACCCATTGTTTACCCATTGTTTACTCATTGTTTACCCATTGTTTTTACCGGCAATGTGCGCACGAACTTTGTTTCGTCCACACATTGCCGGTACAAATGGCCAAGGTCGAGTTCAGCTCATCGATGATACTTTTCATTTTCCTGCAATGCCATGGACAGCCTGGTTTCATCTCAGTGGCTTGTCGCACTTCTGGTAGATGGCATCACATAATCCATGGAGCAGCGCAAGCATGAGCGAGTTCATTCTTGCAACTGGGGTCTTTAAAAATAATTTGGTCATTTTTGGCCAAATTCAGGATAATAGCGTGGCACAGAAGGAATTAAAGCAACAAGGACATATCAAAGAGCATCCACACTAAGAGTATTGTAAAAGCACACAGCAACACTTTTTGAATACAGTAAGGAAACGTGAATGCTCTCATGGGCATCTGACCCAAATTATTTATTTATTTATTTATTTAATTAACCATGCAGGGCAATTCTATGGCCTTAGCAGGAGGGGCATTTTCGGAATGATAAACAATAAGTAACAGCAATAAACTCTAAAATAAGCAAAAGAGGTAAAAGTAACATCGCTAACACAATTGAGAAGCAATTTTCAACAAAACAAAAGAAAGGAACCAAAACGGACAGAACAGAACTAAAACCAATAGAAAATATGTACATTTATACAATTGCAAGTACGTATCTATAGTTCACAAAAGAAACGTTCCAGTTCTGCTGAAAAGTCTTCAGCCTTGATAACACTTGGCGGCAACTCATTCCACTCTTTCACTGTTCTAGGGAAAAAACTGTATTTGTAGAAATTAGTTTTCGCAAAAATAGACCTCAGTGAATGTTCTGCTGTGCCTTGTTTTCCCTGTAGCAGCAGGTTGGGCATAACTTGGGTCAGACAGGGCAATTTTTCCGGACAGAAAATTGTACAGCAACAAAAGTCAGTTCATTTTTCTACGTATCTCCAATGTTGGAATCTTAAGTTTCGTCAATGATGATGGAGAATCCATCCTTCTATATTTTTCGAATATGAACCATACAGCCTTTCCTTGAACACCCTCAAGTTTTATTATATCTTTCTTAACATATGGGTTCCACAGTGCAGACGCGTATTCTAAATTCAACCTAACACATGCGTTATAAGCTAGAAGCCGAACACTTACAGGAGCATTTCTAAGTTTCCTCTTAAGAAAACACAGCTTTTGAAAAGGTGACACACAAATATCTGAAATATGCACACCCCATGAAAGATTACTGGTAAGAGTTACCCCTAGGTACTTATATTTATCAACCTCCTTTATAGTGCTGCTGTTAATGTGGTAAGTGAAGGTACTAGGACATTTTTTTCCTTGTTACACGTAGAACAGTTTTTTTTCTCTATTCAGTTCCATGCCCCAGTTCTCGCACCAGTCGTGAATTGCCAGAACAGTTGCTTGTAAAAAGACGTGGTCATTTGCATTTGAGATTGTTTTAAAAGCCACACAATCATCAGCAAATATTCTGAATAAGACATCCTTTGGTATTACATCCATTAAATAATTTATATAAATTAAATACAACAATTGCCCTAATACACTCCCCTGTGGAACCCCCGACGTAACTGGGAGCACACTGGAAGAAAAATTCTGCACTTGCACAAACTGTTGCCTATGATTAAGGTACGCAGAAATCCACCTAACAACGCAGAGTGGAAGACCAATGCTTTCTAACTTGTACAATAATTTAACATGTGGTACATTGTCAAATGCCTTGCAAAAGTCCATAAACAATACATCTACTTGGCAAGTCCCAGCTGTGCAACTGTAGACATACCTTTTCTAAACCCGTGTTGATGAACCGACAACACCTTATGTTTGGGGAGGAAGTCTTGTATGCTTTTAGCAATCACATGCTCTACCATCTTACAGCATTGACTGGTCATTGAAACAGGGCGGTACTTAGAAGGCAGAAGACAGCTGCCCTTTTTGTGTATTGGAACTACACGCGCCAGGAGCCAATCATCAGGTATTTCGCCCATCTCCAGTGACTACCGCAACCAACCGTGGTCAGTGTGCAGAACCCGTACTGCGGCCACTGCACTCGAAAGCAACACACCCGAGCCGCTCTGCACTCACACGGTGCGCTCTCCCGTGCAATGTGAAGCATTCGGCAGCGCGTGTTGGTAGTGCATGCTGACATCACGGGTAAGCAATCACTTGATTTATTGAACGTGACTATCGTGGCGGCGAAACTATAGTGGAAGGCAAGCGTTTCAGAATACAGCCCCTGGTTTCTGGCAGCGACGACGCTAGGCCTCCACTCAGGCACCTCGTTTAGCAGCAGCGGCAGATGAAAGACTTCCACCGGTTGCCTCGCTCATGGCTCAGAAAGAACTGGCTGAGAATAAACTACTTATATAGGCAGACAGATTATATTATAATATAAGCCGTCTGTGAACCTCGGACAATCCCTTTAGTGCGGAACATTTCGCACCAGCCGCTGTAAACAAAGCGTAGCTTGGCACAGCTGCATTGCTTATCGGAAGGTTGTGGGAGGCAGCGCATGGGCACATAGCAATGTTGTGCGGCGAAGAGATGGCAGTGACTGACTGACGCTCCTGACGCTGCTAGCGAGCCAACTGAAGGTGGCTTTACGTTTCAGCTTGGGAAGCGCACACCGTGATCCGCTAATACCGAGCCGGGGCTTTGGCAACCGGAGAACACCGCGCTCTCGCGCAGTCATTACCATGAAGGAGAGGAGGGGGGAAAGGGGTAGATACAGTGGCGAACGGCGGCGGCTATGCATTTCGGCTTGGGCAGCAGCACATCATTGAGATCAGCCGCTGCCGAGCTGGCGCTCTGATTGCCACCACACGTGGGTGGCATTGGAGGAGAAGCGCAGAGAGCAAGGCTCGCGCCGTGAGCGAGAGATGGCGCCAGGAGTTCGTGCAGCTAGAGCAGTGTGCTGGCCCCGGCTAAGGAGCTGGTTATGGCGAAGCACGACGGCACCGTGAAATGCCGGAATGGGTGCCAAAGAGCTGAGCTCTAAAAAAGGTTCATTATACCCATTGCGAGGAAATTTTACCTTTGTTAAAATGAGGTTTTCAATACATGGGCATCTATAAGAATTTCAAGGGGAACCACGATTGCTTCGTTATATCCATTAATTCGCCATATCCATGAAAAAATGTTCCAAAAGCCAGGGGATCTCGTACTTCAATGCGTTGTTATCACTGGTTTTACTCAACAATAAAATATAACAAAAACATAAACATTTCGCCGCCTATGCGGGTGGCATCGTACTGACAATCCCACCCGCATAGGTGGCGAAATGTCTATGTTTTTGTTATATCTTATTGTTGAGTAAAGCCAGTGATAACAACTTATATCCAGTTCGAGGTTTTACTGTACAAGCATTGGCATATAAACTGCGGATGCAGTAACACTGTAGATGTGACAAGAACAACAAAGCTGTTCACTATCACAAATTCCTCTGAGAACATACACCAACTGCACATCTATTTACTACAACGCCCACAGAGTTAAACAAAAATTTAAGAAAACTTTCAAGAGGACAAATTTGTCTAATCACAGGTGCCAATACCACACTCCTAAATAGTATCACATTTATTGCGTGCATGCACTTTGAGAATAAAATTACATGAAGCACAGCCTTTTTTTTGTCTTGTGCCAACAATAAACAATTATTTTTGCCAACTGAGGTCCACCAGCAGTGATAAGGCTGATTTGGGTGCGAGTCATAGAGCTGGTGATAGTTAAGGAAGAATAGCTAAAGACGAGCAAAAGAAGATAGAGCTTACATCTCAACTCATTGCAGCCCCTCTAGCAGACATAGTAATTTATCAGAAAAAAAATATGGGGGGAGGGGAGCAATTTTTCCTGTCCAGACAAAGGGTTTCAAGACTTAAACTCATTTATAACCATAGCTTGAATTATTACTTGACTTTAATCTGCTTTTAATAGTAGTAATTTTTCCAATGTTAATTCCACGACTTGAGCACAAAACTACAAAAAAGGAAGTATAGCCTTCATAAATTCCCTTTAGTGACTGTTCATCCTTTGCTGCCAAAAAAGAAAGACTAGAAGTTTAAGACGAAGTCAGCTATACAGTAAATGCTTGTTAATTCACAACTCGTTAATTCTAAATTTCAGATAATTTGAAGTAGCTGCCACAGTTCGTCCAGCAATATATTGAAAGCAATATGTAACACATCCCGCTAATTCACACTGAAATCTGCACCACCACCGATAATTTGAACTCTGCGCCATTGTGGATCGGAAGAGTGCTAGTGTGCGGGAGCACGTTGGCGACGCTGGTGTCGCCGGACGGGACGTGCAGCTTTGCTTTTTCCATCTGCTGCCTATTGTTTAGGCCTGACTGGAGAGAAACACGTTTGCACCTGGCCAGGTGTGGCCAACGCCTCTGTTGCAGTTCGCTTCTCTCCCAGGGGTTCCGTATAAAGCTCAATGGCGATAAAATCGTCGCCATGTGCCGTAGGCTGTATGTGTGAGAGAAAACGTGTGAGGGTGAGCTGGCAAACTTGGCTCAATCTCGCGTGCCCTCTCCTGCCATGCGCGCGAGGCACGGAGGTGAGGCGGAGGAATGGGGGAGACGTTTTTCTCCGGCAGCTGCTCGTTACGACGCGGCGATGCGGCGCCGTATCTTGAAAGCGATCTGTGACATGGCCAAAGTGCGCACCCACGTGGGCCTCATCTTCAAAATGATCTGCGATGCTTGCAGAGTGCGCATAGTGCCAGTATCATCATATGCAATGTACTTTCTATGTTTCGTTCGCATTAAGCGAGAGCTGCACGAAGATCAAATGGCTTGCTGCTACTATTGGGATTCCTCACTCCAGCATTTTTTAATGAGTTTCTGCAGTCATTGAGTGAGATGTGTTCATGTTTACCTGTGTGCACGTGACACCATACTTGTTATTTAGTTAGTAAGTGAATGTTTACAAGTTTATACGGCCGATAAAACTACTATTTTTACTTTGTATAGCTATCAACTAATTCGCTATCGCAATTGACGCTTCGCTTTTCGGGCAAAACTGCGACATTCTTTTTTTGTCTGCACCAGTTGGCGCAATGAACGCGCGGATGGAGCCAGAGCCATGTCGACATAGGGCACGTCAGGCCGCGTTGGCTGCGTCCTGTTACGCTGGCTGCAGCAGTGCTTTGAGGTATAAACGTTGTTGTTCACACCAACGTGACGTAGTCGCATATATAGTCCGATGCCTCGTCGGACTATATACATGCCTTAACCGAGCTATTCTTTTCTGACTTTCGCTAGTTCAGATTTTGTATAATTCGAATTTTCGTAGCATCCCTGCAGAATTCGAATTAACGAGCTTTTGCTATACCAATATAAGCTTGATTTGTTGCTCAGCTCCAGTTAATCATTGTAATTTAGGCAGGCAAATAGGATGCAGAGACAAAATAACTGCTTGACAAATAACAGCCCATTTACAACATGCACTAATTGTTAACATATTGTGCACCGCACTCATACCTTTGATCTTGACACCAATGGTGGCCAGGGGAGGCATGTTGGGGGAAGAGAAAGCATCTAGCTCATTGATGCTGGTCTTACTTGTCCGGTTGCCACGGAAGAGCTTGTTGTTGAACATCAACGCGACCTGGAACAATGTATACACGAAACGTGACATGACAGCTTCAAAGAAAGCTAAGGACCATGCAGTGAGAGACGGAAGAAAAATTACGTAAATCAAATAAATTACAAGGTTTATTGTCCAAAAGCAACTCACACCTATCAGAGATAGGGGTGTGCAAATATTCGAGATTCTCAAACAACAAAATATTCTTTTATTTGATTTGGTCTTCAAATCAAACACTTGGCTTTCGAGAATAAAAATCTTTTCCCAATACTTTTAGAGTATTTCAAGTAACCAACTAACATTTAATAAATTGCCAACTATTTGCTATTCAGCAGAATATTTGAGCAAAATGGAGATAAATTTCACCCCTGTGACGAGAGTACGGGCATAAAAGATTAGAACTTACGTAGTGAAGCACACCATGTCACCCAGACTAACATTCCAGCAAAGCCGCCTTGACTGGCACACACACCGCTTAGTATACATGGGAATAATGTGCTGCTAATGCTCGATTTGTCCTTTTAAAGGGACACTAAAGGTAAATATTAAGTCAGTTTAAAGTGATAGATTAATGCTAGAGGACACCTAAGGTGTTAATGTTATTAATGTTAATGGGTGCAGTGAAGACCGAGAATGAGTGCTTGAGTGACCTACTTTCCTAACTTGGCTCTACGATCAATGAACCAATCACTGTATCGGACATTGAAACGTGCTATCATGTACCTACACGCAGTAGTGATCAGACAAATATAATCGTCCAGTTCAAGAGTCACGCAAAGCAGGATAGCGTATTCCGCAAAGCCAGAAAAATAATGTCTCACAAACACAGATCTTGGGTTGGAAGGCTCTTCTTCGGTGTAAGTGAATGAACACCTTTGCCCTGCCCTGAAAAAGCTTCTTGCGATGGCCATGAAAAGAAAACATGCGCATCACTGGAAATCGGTGTGGTCGTTTAACGGCAAAATTTTTGCAAGACAAACTGACGACACGCCCATTTTCCAGATAAGAAATGAAAGTGACGCCGAGAAGATAACGTCGGGGCAGGCACAGATGTAAAGTGAGGGAGCAGCGCGAATTTGTGTGCCGTGCAACTTTGGCTGCTCACCATCGTCAAAATGGCTTATCAAGAGCTAGCTCTCCCGCATCTCATTGCTGAGCAGGATGCATCGGCCATGGCTGTTTTGCATCTTAATGCGCGCTCAGCATGCAACAAGAGTGATGATATCATCCATTTTTTGGCGCAATTTACTTTTAAATTTAATGTGATCATGATATCGGAAACATGGTACTACAGTAACTGTGCTATGCTGACTTTACAAAGTTACCACCGCTTTTTTATTAATCGACCCAACAAAAAAGGTGGTGGTGTTGCACTTTTTGTTGAAAGCTATGAAAAATATGAATTAGTACCAAACTATACGAGAGTAACAGATGACTACTAAATACTCACTGTAAAGAGTAAAAACAGGATAATATCTCTGGTGTATCGCCTACAGAGCGGCAATGTTGTCACTTTTCTAGATTTTTTTTAACCATTCCTAGATTATGTGAGCATGAACAATTTGAAGCTTGTGTGTGACGGCGATCTTAATATAAATGTACTTAAACAGAGTAACTCATCCTTCCAACTGAACACAAGCCTCCAGTCTGCAGGTTTTGTAAATACAATCACCCCAACAACATGCATTACAAGTCATACATCTTCTTTACTTGACTTACTTATTGTTGATATTTCTACTACTGAATGCAATACAGGCACATTGGTGTCTGACATAAGCGACCACTGCCCTATATTTTTAATCTACACTGATGACTCTAATAAAACAGCTGACGCCTGTCAAATTACTTATCAGCGTATAACACAAGCAAGTTTAGAGCAGTTCAAGAATGACGTTATAAATCACAAATGGTTACATGTTTTGCACAAAACAGACGCAAATGAGGCATATAACGAATTTATTCGAACTTTTACCCATATGTACGCCAGCAATTTTCCAATGAGGACAGCTAAACATTCCAAAGAAGTTGGAAAGCCTTGGGTTACCCAAGAGCTTGCAAAAATGATCGAAACAAAGAATATTCTTTATAATTCCGTCTTGCGCACGCAGTGTGAATTAACGTTACAAACACTAAAAAAATTTAGGAACAGGCCAAATGCTTTGTCGCGCGCCCATCGGCATGTTTTGTGAATAGCAACTCGGCTAGCAGGCATTGATCTATGAGAGGTGCAATAAATGCCCTTGTGATTGTTTGCACTACTGTGTTGTCGTTCCTTTGTCCCAAGAGTACGGTGTGAGAATGCCACATCTCCCACACCCTTTGTGAAATTCCTAATAGCCGTCTTGGAGTCGCTGATTATTGTTCTGTATTGTTGCCGACCGCTTATTATAGCCAATGCGATTGCCGTTTCTTCCGCTGCCTTCGACGATCTAGTCCTTATGGAGCCCGCAGTCACGGTCTTTCCTTTCGTTCATACGACCGCCACTGCGAAGAGGGAGTTACCTTTGTCAGCGCCGACACCACCATTGTCGTCCCTGTTTCGGGGGTTCCGCGCGGCGTCTACGAAGAGCACCCCCTCCCGCGCGCTGTGGTTTTTGAGAATCGTTTTTGTGCGGCATTTTCTTCTTTCGACATTGTGCACGGGGCGCATGTTCTTCGGGATATTTTCCGTATTAATTGCGGCTCGGGCGTCTGGGTGAATCTGCATCTTGGGGCCATTCATTCCGTGGTAGTTTATGCCGATCTTTTCCATGATTTCTCTGCCCGCCTTGGTTCCGGAGAGTCTTTCGAGTTGCGCTATTCTCTGTGCTTCTGCGATCTCCTCCAGCGTGTTATGCACCCCGAGTTGTAGTAACCTTTCGTTTCTTGTGTATTGGGGGAGACCCAGTGCTGTTCTGTATGCTTTTCTAATGAGCGCGTCGATCCTGTCTTTCTCGGCCTTGTTCCAGTGGACGAATGCCGCCACGTACGCGACGTGGCTGATCGCGAAGGCCTGAACGAGCCGTACGACGTTTCTTTCTTTAATGCCCCTCCTGTTGTTGGAGACTCTCTGTATTAGCCGAATGGCCGCCGTGACTTTCTTTTCCAGGCGTGTAAAAGTTTCCGGGTTTGTTCCCCTGGGGTGGCTTGCCATTGCGATGCTGTTCGTGAAAGCGCATTCTTTGTGCCTGCCGATGAATATGAAGTATACAGTGTGTACATGGGGCCGAAAAACCACAAAGCTTTAGATGCAAACAATTTGCAGAGTAAACCTAGAAAACATGTTTCACGATTTATAGTACTTCCGCTTGTGCACATTTACAACTTAATTTTAGAGACTGCAGTTTTTTCAGATGCAATGAAACACGCGAAAGTTTCAGTTATTTACAACGGTGGTGATCAAAATACTGCGTCTAACTATCAACCGGAATGGAATGGAAACGCTTATTTTTGCTTGAATGATGGAATTTTTCAATAAAAAGAGTGTGCTTACTGATTCACAATACGGATTTCGGAAAAACAGGTCCACAGAAATGGCTCTTCTTACGCTGAAAGAATACGTTTTGCAGAGCTTTGAAAATAACTACTACACAGTCGGCATTTTTATAGACTTTAGTAAAGCTTTTGACAGCCTCAATCACGAGATCCTTATTCGGAAGCTTTGTTTGTATGGAATTTGTGGGAAACCGCTAGAATTACTCAAATTTATCTCAAACATTGACCTCAGTACATTTCTATTAATAAACATAACTCGTCTCTCTTACCTATTGTATGTGGTGTGCCTCAAGGAAGTATTCTTGGGCCACTTTTGTTTAATGTTTTTATAAATGATATCATAACCATAAACAGTGAGGTTCAATTCATTTGTACGCGGATGATTGCACATTGTGTGTCTCAGGTCCTTCTGCGAATGAACTTTGCAAAAATGTAAAAAAATTATGGCAAGTTGTCCGATTGGACACAGACAAATAAGCTTAAAGTAAATTCAAAGAAAACGAAAGTTGTAATATTCGCGTAAAAAACAAACCACTTCACATTAATCATGCTATCTATTTTCAGAGCCAACGCATTGAACTGGTTGAAGACTTTAAAATTCTTGGAGTATATTTTTTTTCTAATATACGTTGGGGTGCCCATGTCAAACATATCTGCGGCAAACTCTCTGCGGTTACTGGTGCTATGGCACGTTGCCACACATTTCTACCTACGGGAGCAAAACTTTATACTATGGTTTCTTCTTATCGTGTATATATTACTCTTACCTTGTCTGGGCTACAACATCTAAATTCAACTTGCAAAAGCTGGTAATACTTCAAAAGAAAATTGTTCGGAATATAGAGAACGTTAATCGGCTTTCACCAACAGATAATATATTTCTCAAATACAGACTAAACCGCGTAGATAAATTATACGAACATAGATTACTAGAAAGAATTTACTTCTCATCCAAATATGTTAAGAATTATTTTACATCCCTTGCTCAGTAAGAACTCTGCACTCACACAAAACATACTACACGGAACACCGAGGTATGGAAGGTACCACGGTTTCAAAACAATTACAGCCTACAGTCCTTAGCCCATAATATACCGACTGTACTAAACAAATATTAGCACACAGCTTCGCTAAATAAAAGTGGTTTGTGTGATTACTTTGTTTCTTTATAGCGACACTTTATTATATAGCATTCAGGTGTGAAATGTTATTTTTTATGCATCCATGCGATGTGTAATGTTTGTTGTGTATAAAGCCTTCTGTGTATATATCATATGGGTGCTACTGCCATGTAAGAGACCCTGGGCCTCCGTCAAGCTGCTGCGACAGCTTTTTGCCCAGGTGTCACTCCTGTTCCTTTTGTTTCTGGTAAATAAAATTGATTGATTGATTGATTGCGAACAGTGTCTGAATAATCGAGAAATTGAAATGAATGCCGGACACAATTTGCCACTCGCCAGGGACATTCAAGTACAGTAATGCCTCATTATAACAAAATCGCTTTACTCGAAATATTCTCGCAGTCTCTCGACCATCTGCCTCCGAAAGGGTGTCCTCTACAAGAAAAATTAGAGTGCCAGCGACAGAGAGAATCTATTGGTCGTACGTGCCGCCCTCCGTGATGGCATTCTCCTAGCCTGCCATGATGAGCCCACGTCTAGACACTTGGGATTTTCATGTACTCTTGCAAGAGTACGCCAGACGTACTACTGGCCCAGACTTTCTACCATGATGAAAAGTTAGGTGCAAAGCCGCTGTGAGTGTCAACACAGGAAATCGCCGTCTTTGAAGACCGGGGGGTTACTCCAACCCATCGCACCGTCTAGCGCGCCGTTTGATCAAATCGGCATGGATCTTCTGGGAACCTTTCCCTTGTCAGACAGCGGAAACAAGTGGATTACAGTCGCTACAGACTATTTAACACACTACACCGAGACAAAAGCTGTGCAACGTGCCACGGCCTACGCAGTTGCCCAGTTCATTATTGATCACATAGTCCTCAGATATGGTGCCCCATCACATGTCATCACCGACAGAGGAACTGCCTTTACAGCCCAAGTGATAGAGGACATATTCGAGCTGAGCTGCACGCAGCATCACAAGGCTACTGACTATCATCCGCAGATTAACGGAATGACGGAACGGCTAAACAAAACCATTGCTGACACGCTGTCTATGTATGTAGACGTCCAGCATAAAACATGTGATGAAGTCCTGCCGTACGTTACATTCGCGTACAACACCGTCATTCAGGAAACCACACGATTCACACCGTCTTCTACGTATTCTTCTACGTCTTCACCGTATTCTGTCTTGTCTACGGACGCGAGGTCCAGACCCCACTAGACACTACGCTCCCGCACGACACTGACGAATCACTTACTTTCAACGCCAAGCAACTTAACACGCAGAGGAAGCTCGTCAACTCATGCACATACACATCACGAAGCAGCAGAGTACAGATGCGCGACGCTACAACCTTCGACATCGGCGAGTCGAGTACCAGCCAGGTGACTAAGTCTGGGTGTGGACTCCAATCTGTCGCCAGGGATTGTCTGAGAAGCTGCTTAGTAGATACTTTGGACCCTATAAAGTGACATGCCGCGTTAGTGAAGTGAACTATGAGGTCATTCCCAATGGTGCCGCATCGCCTCGGTGTCGACAGCACCACTCAGACATAGTGCATGTTATTCGCCTCAAGCCATATTTTGCACGTTAAGCCGGCGCCAACCCAATCTCATACGACGTCCACACTTCCACTTTCTAGTTTAGTAAGCATTGGGTCGATGCTTTTCTTTTGGCGGGGGAATAATGCCGCTAGGTGTCACGAGCCAGCACTGAGAAAGAAGTGACTGGAACGCGTGCTCGGCAAGAGGCGGGCGCTGAAGAAGTGTAGGCTGAGGACGCCGGCTTGAGTTTTTGCACGCCATCTTGTATAATTGTCTCTTGCCGACGCCAGGTACATCTTCAATAGTCTTTTCATGACAATATTGTTTTATTCAGAATTCCTTTCGGTCCTGACACAAACACATGCATATTAAGCTGCATTACTCGAAACGCACGGTGAGCTTGACCTGCTTAGAGTGAAGTGGCGAGCAGCGGCAACTCTTCTGCACATGCAGTGTCAAATTAATACCGCCGACAAATTAGTGTCATGCAGGCACAGAACAGGCCACAAAAGTACTAAGCCCATGACCGATGATAGCCTGGTAACGTTTACCAAGCGAGTGCCGAGTGCTCCCAGCTGTTTACTGCGGAGCAAACTAACGCTGTCAAATTCCATAGTGCAGGACGCTCGAACCGTTAATCTCGGTCGCAATTGCATCGCTGCGTCCCCCGTGATAGAATCCACACGAAACTAAAGTTTTCCTGATGCTTTGCGATTCCACAAAACCGCGGTCTCTCGGATGCCGAAAAGTGCCCAAAGGACCGTGGGCAGACTTTTGCCACAGCATTCCATGGGGTGTGCTCGATGGGCAAAGCTTTAACGCTCTAAAGATAATTTCTGGTGCCAAAACGAGTCAAAATGCGCAAAAGAAATGTCCCTCCGATTATAAGTGCCATGTTTGATGCGAGGAGCTACATTAACAAATCGGAAAGACAACTTTGGGGAAGCCAGTCTAGAAATTTGCTCGCCGCTCGCCATAATCAGCCTGCATCACAATAAAACACCGCCCCTGGCTTCGTTGCACTTTTGACAGTGCAAATCGACCGATAACTTATCGAAAACACATAAAATCCACGCGTCACCAGCAGTGAGTCACTCTGAACATGGCAGGTCAACGCAAGCTGATGTTTCTTGCCGATTTCTCGTGCCAGTCATGCTCGATTCGCACCATCCGACTTTAAGTAAACAGTCTAAATGTGTGGTATGGTCACTGAATATTGTTCCTAGACATTTGTCAATGGCGCAGACACGACAGTGTGTAAACACTGACGCTCAAGCTGTAGGATAAGCACAGTGTCATTGACAGCGGTGCACTGAAAAACTCTCGCTTTGCAAACTTCACGGCTGCACACCTCGGGAAAAAATTGCCCAGTGATCATGCAAAGCGCCTACTGCAAAACCGTTCAGTCTTGTTGCTCGCGCTGCGTACCCCCAATGAGTGGCTAATCGTTTTTGGAGCACAACAAAACCTCAGACTCAAGCCACGGCTTTTGCGGCGCGTTCCAGCACGATACTCTCGTAGTCTTCCATGACCTCCGCAAGGAGATTTTTTATGCAAAGAGGTGAAAGTCGGATAAAGTGCAGCTTAGTAACTGTCTCTCGGCAGAGGACACCTTAACCACGCTGCATAAGGGGGAGAGGGATGAAAAGGAGTAGTGAGAAAGTGACCGCAGCAACAGCAGCCAAAATGCCGCAGGCGTGAGGAGAGGAGCGGTCAGAGGCGATCAGCGAGGCCAACGGCTTCGGCGAAGGCCAAGAGCACAAGGAAAAGCAGCCTCTGTGAAGAGTTGCAGTCCGAAGGGTGCAGGAGGTTATCCACCGTTGCACAAGGGAGATTTTGCGCACGGAGACTTGCGCGAGGGCCGTGCACGCAGACAAGAAAGCGGGGCACTCACATAGCAAATGTTCCGTCTCAGGCCCACCGCAGTCCTGGCAGGGGAGGGGGGGGAGGTACTCCGCAGAGGTGGTGCTTGCGCACGGCGGGCCAGATGGACCCAGTTTGGAGCGCAAGAAGGAAAGCGTGCTCACGGCAGGTGAAGCCGACCCCCGGGAGATGGCGCACCTGGCAACCCCGTGCAACCCAGCTTTCAGTGCCATGGCACAGTGCGAGCTCGCTCCGGAATCGCAACCACGCTGTGTTGCACGAGCTGACCCGAGGCATGATGGCGGTGGACGCACCGCCCCTTATAAAAGCGGCCACTGCCTTCCCTTCCTCATTCGCTCTCCAGTCTGCAAGGCGTTTGGACGCCAGTCACTCCTCTCACTTGCCTTCATGTCAACTCCTAGCCTCCTAGCTGCCAGTTTTGACGTCGCTGCTCCTCCAAAGCTGCCCTCTTTCAGCCTACCCTCCTGAGCACAATGAACCATGGTTCCGGCTTCTTGGTCTCCACAACTCCGATTGTATTTCTTCCGCTACATCTGAAGCCAATGCCAAGCCCGCCATTGAAATCGTCGCCATCACCAGCGCCTACTGACGAGGAAAGCGAGATGCCTTGATGACATTTTGAAGCTTCTGCCTTCTGTGTCGCCCGCCACGTTCAGTCACTTTGGCACATACATTTGGATCCGTACTGCAGGCCATGTGATTGTGTGTTATTAGGGTGTCTACCAAGTTTAAATTTCCAAATTCCCTGAGTTTTCCCGGTTTTCCCTGGGTGCCTTTGCAATATTGCCTGAGTGACTTAAGAACTTTGTTTTATGTCAAGACGGGCTTCTTACATCATGTCGCCCAATGCTGTCACTCTCTATTAAGCATGTTAAAAAATAAAAAACAACGTAATTCAGTTTGAATAGTAAGAAGTAGTGTTTATTTTATTCAAAAAGAAAACAGAAGGGAGGGGTTAGTAAAATGCACAGCAAATAAAATATCTTCGAAAGAAATAGTAAAACTCATTGCAAATCGAGTTCAACATTCTCAAATACAAATAAAAAAAAAGATGCATACAGAATATTTTCAAATATAAGCTATTTCTATCAACTGATAGCAAGCTAATTGGTATGAGGCCCAAACTTTATCACAAGTGAGATTCTCTCGCAACAGCTGGTAAGTCAACCTCAACTGCCCTGACATACTCTCAGCCCGCGCACAACACCTCAGTGTTGCGTTTCACTGTTTTAAAGAGTTGTTTTGATTGGATGAGGGACACCTGCATTTCGGCGTCAGCCAACACTTTGCTTTTAGAGCGCAAGCTCCTTCAAAAAATTGGCGGCATGCTTCCTTTCCCGTTCATTTCTCAATGCATAGATCCTTTGTCTTCTTGTTCTCCTTCAGCTGCGCGTTCGCCACACGGACTATTAAGCATCCTCTTGGACAGTTGTACAGTCAGCGTACGATTTTTCAGACTCCCTAGGGGCCGCGCAAACGTCCGAAAAAATAAATGCATGTCTTTTACAGCCCTTAAGAGCTCAAATCGCTACAGGCACGCCTGAAAAAGCTCTGAAGGCCTGCCAGTACACTTATTAGGCATATCGGTGCTCGTACTGTGACAGGAGATGGCGGGTGCATGTGTGTACAGTTAGGGAATGCATACCGTGTACCATGACAGTTGCCCCTTCCCACACTTGTAACATTACTGTAATGAAGCGAAGCTGACTTTCGGGAACCGGCATTGTGCAACGCGCCGTGCTTTCCGAATTTCGAAGGCAATCGCGATGACCACAAAGGTGGTGTCGGTGCCATGGCTGACAGCGGCAAATTCTTTCAATGAAAAACACGGCACAGAACAGCAAGAACCTTAAAACCGAACCTCGAAGCAGCTAAGCCTAGCATTGCCGTGATGGTGGCTACGGCTGCAAGTGGGTCTGCGTACGAGTGTGCCGGTTTGAGGAGACGAGGTTATCAAAATGACAGTGGTTGTGGCTTTTATGAATGCCGTTTTGGACCTGCGGTCAAGGCAGAAAGTCCGGAAAATCTTACGGTCGAAGGGTTCTTGCCTCCGAAATTTCAGACGTCCTTAGAAATTGACCCCATGGGGTACGTAGTGGGGCCGCAAAGCCGTCCGAATTATCTGGCGTCTGGAAAGTAGCTCGTTAACTGTACTCTGGCAACTCCTCCAGCCGACGACGCGGCGTCAAAGACCATTTGTTACAATTCCTCTCTGTTACTCGAGCCAGCATTACCGCGACTTTCGTTCCCTTTCAATAAAATTACACCTAATTTTCCCTGATACAAGCACAAATTCCCTGACTTTTCCCTGAGTTTTTCCAGACTACTCAAAATCCCTGAGAATTTCCGATTTTCTCAGCTGGTAGACACCCTCATTATTCGGAATGCTTCGTTTGGCATGCCTTACGTGTACTTTTGTGGTCTACAGTGATAAATGGTTTCGTCGGTCTCCGGGTGAAAGTGTCCAACTTTGGAGCAGAAAGTTCTGCTGATAAAAGAACTGGAAAAAGGCAGCCAGCAGAAAACTGACATCGCGAAGGAATTTGGCATACTGCCGTCTACATTATGAACTGTATTGAAAAACGAGAAAGCTGTGCTGGATGGCTTTGAAAAGGGCTTCTCAGCAAAGAGAAAGAGGAATCGCGATTCCGTATACTCCGAAGTGGAACGTGCTCTTGCACAGTGGCTGAAGAACAGGAGTGCGAATCTCCCCATACAGGTGCTTGCACTTCCTGCAAAAGCCGAAGATCTTGCCCTCAATACGGGCCATAAAAATTTCAAGTGCAGCAATGGCTGGCTTGAGCAGTTCAAGAAAAGGGACGGCATGACCTCAAAGTCGATCGTTGGTGAAAGTGCATCCGTGAACTGTGACACTGTAGACGTATGGCGCCAACATTGGCTCCAAGCTCTACTTGAAAAGTATGAAGACAAAAACATCTACAACCTAGATGAGGCTGCATTATTATAAAAGGTGCTACCGAATCGCACGTTCCCTACCACTGGCGAATCCTCATCCGGAGGAAAACAGAGCAAAGAGCGTGTCGCGGTGCTGTTTGGTGCCAGTGCAACAGGCGATGACAAGCTTCCCTTGCTGATACTGGAGAAGGCGAAGAAGCCGCAGTGCTTCCGAAATGCAACTATTCCCAAGGAATGCATCTACAGAAGTAACAAGTGAGCATGGATGATTGCTGTTATTTTTGAAGACTATGTGCACCTTCTGGATAAACGGTTCGATGCAAAGAATCGGCAAGTGGTTTTCGTAATTGACAATTGCCCATGCCACGGGGAGATCGACAACCTCAAAGCGATCGCTGTGGAATTTTTGCCTGCAAACACAACCACAGTACTGCAACCGATGGATCAGGGCATCATTGAGACCACCCGGAAGTTGTACTACAAAGCTCTTTTGCAGCACATGCTCACTGCATATGACGCCAGCAAAAGGTACAACATTGATTTGCTTCATGCGATGCATATGCTGAACTTTTCGTGGAAAGAACTCGCGCCTTCAAAGACCACCAACTGCTTTGCGCATGGTGGTTTTTCCCACACCGTTGTCGGTGACCTTTACGATGACCAGCCTGGCGATGACCAACCTCGCAGCAACATCAATCAATCAATCATTTTATTTCCTTAAAGAAGGAGGAGTACAGGACTAAAAGCTTGGACAGCTTGACGAGGTCCCGACCCCTTGTAAGTTGGCATAACAGCAAGATGACAGCCAGTCATACACAAGAAATGAAAAAAAAAAAGCATCACAATGTAACGGGTAATACAGAGTGAAACAAGACGGCAAGAAATAATCAACACTCATAAATAACAGTGGGGGACAAAATTAGGAGAATAAGAAGGCATGGTCTAGTCTTGCAAATAAATAAGTTGACAAAAACGTTTAATGCGAGAGTTTCGGTTTCTGGAGGGATCAAAATTTTGTCGGTCTAATAGGTTTAAAAGCGAAGGTAATGTATGAGATAAAGATTGCTCATCATAGGAGGTTCTTGGGGTAGGTACGAGCCACATTTCTTTATGTCGGGTCTGTCGAATATTTGTATTTTCTCGAAGTTTTGCCAGATGAATTGTATCATCAATGCCAAATTTTATGAAATCTTTGTAGCACAACATCAACCTATAATTGTAAAAACAAAATACAGGAAGAATTTCATATTTAGAAAAAAGTGGTTTTGTGGAGTGCGTATAATGGACATCAGCTATGTAACGCACAACTCTTTTTTGTAGCAAATGTAGTTTGTGCGAGTTTGTTACACCAGTTGTACCCCACACCATGATGCAGTACTGCATGACAGATACCACCAGAGCATTGTATAGCATTATTTTTACCTTGGTCGGGAGTAAGCGACGCATACGAGCAATAACACCAATGGCAAATGACAATTTAGATTGGAGATGATCTACATGCTCATTCCAGGTAAGGTGCTTTGTAAAACGCACCCCAAGGATATTAATGGAACCCACTATCCCTAACTGCTCACTGCCCAGACACAAATTCATATTAGTTGTCAACAACTTTCCTCTAGGCGCGTACAAGATAACTTTTGTTTTTTTAGGGTTGATATTTAAGCAGTTTATCACGGACCACCATTCTAAGTCAGACAGCGTCTTATTAGCCTTTATTTCTATATCTGTTTCCACGTTGCCTGTAATAAAAACGGTTGTGTCGTCGGCATACGAAACGAATGTAGCGTTATCTGTTCAGGGTACAATGTCGTTTATATAAATCAAAAATAAAAGAGGGCCCAAAATGCTGCCTTGCGGCACACCAGTGATAACTGGCTTCCTTGAAGATATTGTGTTACTGGCATCTACGAACTGTGATCTGTGGGACAGATAAGATGTCGTAAGCGAGTGGGCGGTTCCACGTACACCATACATTTCTAATTTGTTAAGAAGGATGGAATGATTAATTAAATCAAAAGCCTTAGAGAAATCTATGTATATGCCTAGTGCCATATGCTTCCGGCTGAATGCATCTAAAATTATTTCTTTTTGGCTCAGGAGGGCTGTTTCCGTAGAGCGGTGCTTTCTAAAACCATGTTGAAAGTCTGTAATCAAATCGTGACGGTTAAAGAATGAGAGTAATCGCGCATGCATTATTTTCTCAATGCCCTTAGAAAATACTGGAATTATTGATATAGGCCGATAATTATTTAATGCTGTTTTATCACCACGCTTGAAGACGGGAACAATGCGGGTAATTTGCATTCTCTTAGGAAAGGCACCTGTTAATAATATTAAGTTATAAACATGGGCTAGAATAGGGCTTATAATATCGAGCACATACTTTATAGGGCGAATCCGGATACCGTCGGCGTCTAATGACTTGCTGTTGCTTGTAGCTCAAATAGACGAAAAGAACTTCAGGAGAAGTAGTTGGAGCAAGGAAAAGCGATGCTCCATTCCTGTTTACTGGTAGAAACTGAGCGTGGTTGGTTAGGCTATGTTTTAGGTCCTGTTGCGGTGCTAGAGTAAAGACTTCGTTAAATGCATTTGGTACTGCATCTCCAGAAATTTGTTGCCCATCATGTTCCAATATATCAGGAATAGCTGAGTAAGAGTTAGGCTGTAACAAGGCATTCAATTTGCGCCAAAGTACATCACTTCGTTGATTAGCAGGGTCACTAAATATTCCTAAAAAATAAGCATCTTTGGCAGTTCTAAGTTTATTTGTTAAACTGTTTCTGTATTTCTTAAACGCCTTAAGCAAGGCTCCATCCCTAGATTTCACAAATTTGGCATATAAAACATGTTTTTGTTTAATCATGTCAAGAAGCTCAGGAGTCAGCCAAGGTTTCCGCGCTTTAGGTGCCCTCGTAATTTTTTTGCATGGAAAACGCGTATCATACAATGGTTTAAAAATATTAATAAAAGCGGAATATGCAGAGTCGCTGTCTTGTGCACAATAAACGCTGTCCCAAGTTTGCTGAGCAATGGCATGGCGAAAAGCCTCCAGATTTGATGGCGTAATTGACTGAATATAAACTGGTTCCTTCGTTTTTTTAGTCACACGATTGATTTTACTCACTAGCAGAATAATGCCTAGATGGTCACTGATATCAGTGTACAGAACGTCGGCCTCTAATGAATGAATATTTATATTTGATATGAACACATCTAATAAGGAGGCGCTGTCAACAGTTATGCGTGTTACTGTAGGAATTGTATTTGAAAAACCACAAGTTGTAATTAGAGTCTGGAAATCATTTTGCAGCAGAGAAGATGACAGCATGTTTATATTGACGTCACCACCTAAAACAAGATTCATTTTTTCTTCTGTTGCATAACTGAAAAGCTTTTCAACGAAAGCAAGAAAGTGGGTCGCATCACCTGATGGTGGTCTGTACACAACAGAGAACAAGTTTGTATGGTTTTGTAGTGTCAGTACCTCATAATCGGAAGTTATACCAGTGAACTCGTCGACTGGTTCAGCAAAAATATTATCTTTGAGCAAAAGCGCTACACCGCCCCCTCGCTTATCCTGTTGACTACAGAAGAACGACTGATAACCAGATAGCTGGAACAATTGTGATGTGGGCGTTAACCACGTTTCGGTTAACATTATGACAGTAATTAGTATTCCGAAGCTGTGTATTAACACGGTAAGTTCATCAGTCTTATTTGCGAGCGATCGAACATTTTGATGAAAAAATGTCATTGCTGGTTGCTTATCTGATATAAGATCCTTTACCTCGGATGGTACATAACCCATATTTTAGATAAGAAGCTACCAGAAAAAAAATGGACCCAACTGTTGTTCCTACGTCATCTTCTGCAAGTCATCAAGATGGCAAATGGGGACAATGGGGCTGCCGTCTGATTTCCGGGCAAAAATCTTGCCATTACGATACCAGGCATATTTCCAGCCGAGTTCTTTCTTTTTGCTGTTCACCGCTCCAAACAAGCGTTTCGTGGGAGGAGATAAGTGTTCATTGATATAAATCGGAGTGCTGGGCTCCAGCTGAATATCTTCTGTTGTCAGCTGTTTTTTCCTTGCTTTCTCTAGGAAAGAATCGCGCTTGGCTCTGTGTCTGAACTGCACCACAATATTAGGCAATTAGCGTTACCGCTTGTCGTAACTCGGTGGCAAACTTCAACATCAGAATCCTCGAAAGGTACATCAAGTGCACCTGCAAGTTTTCTGGTTATATCCAGGGTGTTTTCTTTTGGCTTCGTTGGTACACCTTTGATTTCTATGTTGAAACACCTGGTATGCTGGTCATTTTGCATGAGCCTTACTTCATGATCCTTGAGTTTTGCGAGCAGGGCATCTCGGTCCTTTTCCAGGCCCTCCACTGTGTTCCTTAGATCAGAGTTTTCATTTTTCAGCTCACTCACAGATGTTTTCATTTCCTCATAGTTCTTGTTCGCAAATTCCAAGAATCCCTTCATTTCTCTCATTTCTTTCCTTAAGTCTCTTTCCAGGCATTCGCGCAGTTCTCTAAATTCATTCTTCAGCTCGCGTTTAAGTTCTTCGAAAAGTTTAGATAGCTCTTGCTTGCCTGTCATTGCTACCAGAGCGCGGGACAAAACGGAGATAAGCGAACAAGAACGCGAGATAAATAACGGAAATAACAGTAACAGGAATGTGGCAGCAATGTGGCATGAACAGGAATGTGGCAGCAGCAGCTACGGCCGAATGTGCATCCCACTATTTAGGAGGGGCATAAAAATCACCAACCTGTACAGGCGGAAAGAAGTGGTTCATTATGCGTGCACGTAGCCGTAACGGCTGCTGCCAACTGATGCGAACGTGCTTCTTGCAGGGCTTTTAAACCAAGGGGCTTGGGGTCCCGCGCAGGCGCGCTGCGGTAGACGGTAGGCGGCAGACACGGCCACTGTCAAGATGCTTTTTCTTGGGGTGATAAGCAGCGCAGCCTGGGTAGATGAAGTCTTCTTGCTGGCAGTTCCTTGCAGCTGTGATCTGTACAGGCGGAAAGAAGTGGTTCAGTATGCGTGCACGTAGCTGTAACCGCTGCTGCCAACTGATGCGAACGTGCTTCTTGCAGGGCTTTTAAACCAAGGGGCTTGGGGTCCCGCGCAGGCGCGCTGCGGTAGACGGTAGGCGGCAGACACGGCCATTGTCAAGATGCTTTTTCTTGGGGCGATAAGCGGCGCAGCCTGGGTAGATGAAGTCTTCTTGCCGGCAGTTCCTTGCAGCTGTGATCTGTACAGGCGGAAAGAAGTGGTTCAGTATGCGTGCACGTAGCCGTAACCGCTGCTGCCAACTGATGCGAACGTGCTTCTTGCAGGGCTTTTAAACCAAGGGGCTTGGGGTCCCGTGCAGGCGCGCTGCGGTAGACGGTAGGCGGCAGACACGGCCACTGTCAAGATGCTTTTTCTTGGGGCAATAAGCAGCGCAGCCTGGGTAGATGAAGTCTTCTTGCTGGCAGTTCCTTGCAGCTGTGATCTGTACAGGCGGAAAGAAGTGGTTCAGTATGCATGCACGTAGCCGTAACCGCTGCTGCCAACTCACAAGGCAATGCACAAGGCTTTTCATAAAATTGCTGGCCAAGAGGTAGAAGGTGACTTCGAGACATTCGCGTTGGCTGACACTGTCGCTCCTGTGGTCCCCCCAGCGACGGATGCGGAGATACTAATTGACACTGTTGATGGCCCGACGAGGATGAAGAGCTGGTGGACGAAGAACCACGTGAAGTGCCAACTATGGTGCAGACGCGGGAGTACCTACGTCTGCTGCGAAATAAGGCTGAATGCATGAGCGGCGACTACAGCCTCGTGCAATGCTTGGTGGTTTCTGAAGATGCTCTACAAATCTGCATATCATACTTGGAGTCCTCAGCCAATAATTACACAGCTGGGTAATCAAATCAAATTTTGCCGTTCGACCACACATACAGAAAATTAATTAACTGCTCGAATCCACTTATTTCAAGCACTGTGGTGGTATGGAGGCTAATTGTGAATGGTGACAAATGCACGAGATACATGAATGTCAGGAGAGGAATTCCCAAGTTTGCTCTTGCAGACGACGCAAATTTAGCCAGCTGGAAAAAGAAAGGTAAAAGCACAAAGTGACAGAATTGAAAACAATTCAACTCTTCCAGATGAAGAAGCAGGGCCAGTGATCTCATCAACTATATAGGTTATTTCAGAAAATACATTTGAATTTTTTTAAATATAGAGAACATGCAATAATTAGGCAATTTCCTTGGGATTGCTTTTAGCAACTGAGGTGTGCGTTTTAAAATGACTTGAGGTAGTAATTTTACAAGCAATTCTAAACTTCTAAACTTACACAGCCAGACAAATGATCCTATTGCATAAGGAGAGGTTTTCACTGGTTCCAGACATGCAAAAAGCTGATGCCACTGAATTCTGCGCTGCGATGACATCCGGGCAATTTCGCCCGGAAAACCCACAGTGCCAGTGCAACTGCCACACCCTTGGCCGTGAGTGATGTGGCTGTCTGCGCGCCTCACTGTCAAGCAAGCGTGAAGCGAGCAAGACATTGGCTTGATAAGCATGGAAAAACAGTTTTTACAGTTTCTTCAACAAAAAGCTGCATTCCAGTTTTATCAAAATTTAGGACAGGAGCTATGAAGGAGAGAAAATTTACAGGCACAAAAATTGTAACTGTGCATCCTAACTTGTGCACATTCAAGGTGCGTGTTCTACATGATCATTCATTCCTTCTTTAGCATCTTCCACTATATCTTGACCACTCAGATACACAATCAATCAATGAATTAATGATTCAACAGTTGCCAAGCTCACGAGAAATATACTAGCCACAATTTCTAGAGGCAACGCTACAGATTTACTGGTTTCTTATATCCAGGGAAATAAGGTCTAGAATAGTGTACATTGATGGCAACGAAACAAGACACCATGAGGCAATAAGAAAAGGTGTTTTGGAATAGAAGTTAGCCGTGTTAACGATTATGCTTCAAAGAGTTAAGGCGGCAGAGAACATGAAGCAAAAGGAAGGAGCCTCACCTCAGGAATGACATAGTTTCCGGCTATGATGAGTGAGTTGAGCAAGTTCTCCCGTCCATCACTCCTCGGCTCAAAGATGGGAATCTGGCGAAATCCAGGAGGAGCTGAATCTAAGCACACTGCTCAAACAATTTATGCTTGGATGCAAGCCACATGGTATCACCGCCCTATTGGTCTGCTCTGTTAAATAGCCACAAGTCCTCCCAGAACAACTTGACCTACCTTACCAAATTTGCAAGGTATTTTTGAAAGTACAAGGGAAACGCACTCTTTGCCAGGAGTACCAATACACACATATTTTCAAAATCGTAGAAACTCTGCTACACGCTGCTCGTACATGCAACTACTATTGCACTTTGCGAGGCGGGGAAACACTGACTGATTAGGGTGGCCGTTTGAGAGCGTTCTGGCCGTGCAAGAAGGTGGCAAAAGACAGCTTTACAGCTGAATTGTGAGAACAACCAGGTATGGAAGCCGTAATTCTGCTTCCTTATCATGAATTGAGCCTGCTTATGCTAGCAGTAAACAATAACACTTAGTGGATACTTTTACATGAACTTGTTGAATATACCACTCAAACCATGTTGTGATTAAAAAATGTAATCCATCAAAAATTTTTCCAATGACAAGTTTCTTCTCAATTATTTTGAACTAGCACTGGAGGACTTCTCTGGCGATGATATTAACTATCTCTGTTTGAAGTCTAAATCCATTTGCCACTTTTGCATTCATAATTTCATGCCAACAAAACAAAAACAGTTCATCAAGAAAACCTTGGATCAATCGGGACATAGTTCACCTTAATCGGAAAGTAAAAAGACACTGAAAACAAAAAATTTGATGCAACTTTGCAAGAGCTACAACAAGCACTCGCTGAAAAAATTAGAGTGGGAAGGCAGTTTTAATGTTCTCATACACAGTTTCTTAAGAATGACCCTCAAAATTTTTGGCACCATTAGAACACAAATAATTGCCAAACAATTGACCACTTAAAGTTTTATGAACAAATAATTCATAAACAACAATATACTTTCGAGTTTAATCACCATTTTTACTTGAGCTTCATTGAATCAAATCAGCGCTCTCCAAATGTTGCCAACAATGCAGAAAATGTTCGTACTAATTTTTTAAAGCAGAAGGGCGCATTTTCTGTGCTTTTAAATCTGGCATGAAAAAATGCAAATGGTCCTGACAATATTCCAATGTTTTCCTTCGTCGATATGCCAAGTGGCCGTCCCACCTTCTTGTGATTTTTTGCACATCCATTTCTTGTGGCACTGTTCCATCAAAATGGCGTGTCGCTCGTGTTAGACTGTCACGACTTACGTCTAAGTTGCGCAAGCTTCTACAGCATGCCATTTCAATGGAAGAATTTATTGAAAAACATAACATTCTGTCCTCATTTCAACACGGCTTTCACAAGGAATTGTCTACAACTACTCAGCGTCTCTGTACTGTTCATGCCTTTGCCTCAGTTCTTGATAAAGCCGGCCAGATTGATGATATATTCCTTGATTTTAGTAAACCTTTTAACAGGGTCCCTGATTCTGATTTATAACAAAACCAAACCTGGCAAAATGGATATCTTAAGCATGTGCACTCAAGTCGTCGATGTCGTCGAGGGCCCATGGTGCGCATCCCCGTAGGCTCAGAGGAGTGCCGCAAGGGAGCGTGCTCAGACCTTTAGTTTTTCTGGTGTATGTTAATGACTTGACAGCACACACCAACGACAGTGTTGATATGTTTGCGGATGACTGCTTACTCTACAGAGTGATTAACAATGCTGATGACCAAGTAACTATCAATAAAAATTTCAGTGTAATTTCTGACTGCTGCAATACATGGTAAATGAAACTTAATGAGGAAAAAACTGAGTTTATGCACATAGCAACAGCACTACACCATTAAGAAATGCACAATTACCAAAACAGTCATTTTAAAATATTTTTTTTTACCCGCAGTGGTTGCTCAGTGGCTATGGTGTTGGGCTGCTGAGCACGAGGTTGCGGGATCGAATCCCGGCCATGGCAGCCGCATTTCGATGGGGGCGAAATGCAAAAACACCCGTGTACTTAGATTTAGGTGCACGTTAAAGAACCCCAGGAGGTCAAAATTTCTGGAGTCCTCCACTACGGCGCGCTTTATAATCAGAAAGTGGTTTTGGCACGTAAAACCCCATAATAATGAAAAAAATATTTTGGTGACACACACAACTGCTAGAGCTGGTAACAACACCTCAACAATGTCTGTGGGTCTGCTCGGTGTAAACTAGGCCTGTTAAGGCACTAGCCTAAACACTTGTCTTCATCTGTGAAACTATTAGCATTTAAAATGTTGGTAAGGTCGAGACTGGAATATGCCTGTATCATCCGGGACCCATTCACAAAAAAGGGCATTGACAAAGCTGGAGCACATCAACAGACGTCACAATTCCTCATCTCACTGGATGAATCGAAATAATAATGCCACCTTTGAAGCTCGAAGAAAGCAAGCGTGCCTAAAATTTATTTTCTGCCTATGGAAACGTGACTCAGTTTAATCCTTTGCTCTATCTCCAGTCGCTATCAGTTAGACCAACTAGGCAACATCACCCCGACGAGATGACTGAATGGAACGCCCTGCTTGTCAATGCTTATCATTTCTGATAATGCACCATTTTCAATGGACTAATTGTGCTTGTAGCGAATATCTATGTTTGTGCATGTGGGCCTGTGTGTAAAACAATGAATAGGGCTCATGCTCTCACTGTGTTAAGTTGGGTATGGCTTGATTAGTTCATAGGTTCCTTATACTGTTCATATTTTCTTCTTTCTGCGAAAAAGTTATCTTTGCTTATATTGCAATGTTCAGTCTCCTGCATTGTACACTGTACTTCTTTACTGTACTGCACACTGTATATTTCTTTTTCTTTGAAAGTCATATATTGTGTATCACAACTGTATAAACAATAATCCACTCTTTCCTGTACCACGCATTGGGCTGCAGTATTTTGTAAATAAAAATTTAAGAAATTTAAAAACATTGCAGCGCTCTCAGAGCACTCTGAAATGACCACTTAAATATGCCATTAGAGGATATTTTGATCTGATGCTATAGTTGTCTCGAAAGACTAAATCTAACATCAATATTATCGCAACATCTTGAAACAGCAAAATTCACTGACGTTGTGTAGCTACAAGGCTAGGCATGACAGTGTTGCTTGTGAAAAAATAACCAGGGGCACTGTGCATTAACCCCAAGCTTTCTTGGCAGCTGCACCTTAATTATGTTTTGTTAATAATACTAGCCACAAATTGGGTACCTAAGGCATTACTTTTCAATAGCCCCTTTCTTTTTTTCTTTAGCTCTTCCTTTATAAAACTTTTGTTCATTCCAAACTAGAATATGCATCTGCTGTGTGAGATCAATTCATTTGAAGTCTCACTAGTCACACTGAAGCTGCCCGGAATTGTGGTGCACATTTCAGCTTCTCCAACTAGTACTGCTGTCTTTCCAGCGTCTCGTCAATGAAAGCAGCGTTATGCCTTCCATAGTTTTCTTTACGTCTCGCTTTATTTCACAACATTTATTACCACAATCCTCACCTTAACGAACAGTTACTTTCCCATCCTTCATTCATATCATCTCGTGCCAACTGTCGCCACAGGTGTCTGTTCCTCATTGTCACACACGCAAACACTTTTATCCCTCAAACACATAATGAGTGGAGCCACTTTTTCAATTCCACTGCTTCTATTACAGATCCAAGTGGCCTTAAATATGCGCTAGAAGAGCGGCCTGATATTTGTAAGCGTGTAAGCGCACACCTAAGGGACATAGAAAGGAACGATACGGCACACACAGTGCAAGCACTACGTGTGTCTCTTGCCTTGCCTTTCATGCCTTGGTCGCATTTGTACGCTTGCAATGCTAAACCAACTCACCCAACTGGCTGTGTTGACTAACTAATATTTGTATTCGTGTTTGCAGTATTTGATGTCCCCACTCCCTTCTACAACCCTCTACAGGCCCTGAAGGTATTAAAATAAATTAATTCATTCATTAATTTCTTCTGCCTGAGCTCGCAATTGCAGAAACAGTGTGCACTGTGGTGCACCGAAACTGGTTCAAGGAAACCAGTGCACTGTTCAGGAGATTTCTGAAACTTGGCTTCCCTGGAGGTTTAGATGGTGGTCACTTAGCATGCACAAAAAGGAATGACAGGTCAGAAAGGTCAGGCCAGTACGTATTTTTAAGAGAATTATCACTCTGAAAAACACCACAAACAATAATATTACAAACAAACCATTTTAATAGAATACATAGATAAATCAAGCAATCGATCAATAAAAATTAGCTTTACTTACACAACTGAAGAAACAGGTAAAAAATTGTTTGACCAATAGCCTATGTGCCCAGTGACCTCATTCAATACAAAATATAACATAATAAAATAGGATCAACCACACACATATTTGCTCAACGAGTTACAGCATCCTTAAAAAAACAAGCATTATTTGAGTGAGAAAGAGTCAACTAATTCATTCAGGCAAAGGGATCGCATGGCAATGAAAAAGTTTACCGAGGGACAAATTTCAGCTTAGAAACTTGCAAGCCACGACATCTAATTTTCAGCCTGCAATCTGTTTTTGAAGATGTGTGCCAAAGGAAAACAAGTTGCAGCAAACCAGTCATTTCAATGTTGGAGAAATTACGGTATCTTGCATTCTGCATTGTGCAACAGTGAATGACACAAAAACAAATAGGCTGTTTTAATGGGGCAGGGGCTTCGAATGTCACAACATCCAAGTCCTTGCTCCAAAGACTACTTTTAATCAAGCTCACCAGAGAGAAAAAATTTAAACTGTGGAATGTCAGACTATACTCAGGTGCTTTGAAATGACAAACAAGGTCAAAGAATGTGTTTCAGCTACAGCTGCGCCACAACTAGCACAGCCATCTCACACTCAGCTGTCAGTTTTATCGAAAAAATGCAGAGATCATGAACTGCTTCAAATAGCTATCATGTCATTGTGACCTTTTTTCTGTCTCAAATTATTCTGCAACTGCATATGAAACTAACACACAGTCCTTGTTGCAAATTACTTTGAAGCTGCATGCCAAACAGCACTGGAAAGCTCAGCCTAAAGGCAAAGTTGGAACGAACGAAAAAAAAGCAGCTAATGAATAGGACAATGGCAACAGATAGTTGCTCCAACAAAACACACATGGTGAGATTTGTGCAGAATACATAAAAAACTTGCACAGAAATAGATCGGCATGCAATTATTATCAACTGTGCTTGCACACAAGCCTAGTTGCCACTATTCTCAACAATTTTGGCTGCCATGAGGCCCTCACATGTGGCCATGATGAAAGCGTAGGTAACAAAGGTAAGCATAGACTGCAATTGTGCTACGAGAAGCCTTGGCACAGGTTTGAAACATGCATGATCGTTGGAGAGCTTGGCAAGAGATAACCACAATTACATCAACTTTTAAGCACAAGGAACCTTGTCTGTCAGTGGAACATAATTATGTAGAGCGCCATGTCTGTGCCATTAAAGTACAACAGGTTCTGTCAGTCAGAGAGAGAAAAGCTCAACGACAGGAGGAACATGCCTCCAGCCTGCTACTCTAGAGCTAAGGCAAACGGTTTGGGAAATATGGGGAAAGGAAGAGGGAAAAATGAAGCGGTAATTCAATACAACAGCGAGTGCTACTTAATTTCAATACTAACAATATTAAAGGCCAACTACAGCAAGATTTTGTATCACATAAAAAATATTTGCAGTATAATTGACTTTAAAAATATTTGTAAGAAAGGCTCAATACAAAATTTTGTATGCAAAATGTGAATAGGTGCATCAGAAACTGCTTGCAAAATCTATATTTTGTAAGAAGTCCCATCATTACTACAAAGGCAGTGTTGGACAGTATTACCACTTGTAAAAAGAAGTTTAATTATAAGAGTGTTCTTTATTTGTACTGTCACTGTGTTTATGTGATATTATTGCAGTGTGCATTGCTACTTGATTGTTTCTTTTTAATGGCACTGTGTTGCTTGATGCTGTTTTGGGAATTATTGTTCTGCAAGTTTCTTTCTAATGTTATGCTATCATTTTGACTTGTCTGTGATAATGTAGCTGAATGCTATATGTACTGCCTGTCCAAGAGCCAAGGAATAGTGCCAATTATAACAATGCCACCTTTTATCATGTCAAAAAAAAAAAGGACAGTTTCGCCAAATATGATGCAAATTCCAACTCAGCCTTATCCAAACTACTATGCCTGCTTGCTGCTTCAGACACATAGTATATATGCCATATGCAGTTGCACTTGAATGCAATGACATTGAAGAGAGCTCATGCTGCTTCTTTTTACTTTGGAGGCTCGCCACAGCCTGCAGCACCACAACATTTGGTACCCATCACGAAGAGGGCACATTCTACACGTCGCGGCTTGTTAAATAGAAAAATGCTCAGACCCCTTGGTGGGCTCTGAATTGCTCCAAGTTCCAGCGAGTCACACTGCATCTATCAGGTGCGCGTACCTGTGAACCCGTGATGATGACAGACTTGCCCAGGTTCTCAAGCATGAAGGACAGGGCCGAGGCTGTGTAAGCCATCGTGTCGGTTCCGTGCAGCACAACGAAGCCATCAAATTTCTCGTAATATGCCTGCAGAAACACAAGCAAGTGGAACACTTGACAAGAAATATGGCAAGCTGAACTTGCCCCTTGTTTTGCTGTACTGTGCTTCTAATTCTTTGATGCACACTTTGGCCTTTACTGGTTTATTCCACCAGTTAAGCATGCTTAAACGTTTCGTGGAGTAGAATCCATTTACTGCTTACCAACCTGAATAAAATTGGTTCTCGTGGGTCGTTTTGGATTGACTACCTCCATGGCTGACAGGTGGTGCTGCCCCCTGGTGTGAAACATACTCAGCCTTTTTCAGGCAATGGATACCTGATGTGCTTCTTCGTATTCAGCATTTTCAGCTAAACCCCTTTTCTCTCAACCTCCACCAAGAAAAAAAAATCTAAACCAAATTTTCTTTTTCCAGACTACGCTTTTAACCAAAAATTGTCAGTAAACTCAAATTTACAAAGAGCTAAACGGCAATCAGAGGGTTGCACAGCTGCTGCCTTGATGCAAGGAGGTTGGTGAGGTGAAGGTCAGCCTGCCTCCCAAGCAATGAAATAGTTCACTGAGGCATGGCTGAGTAACACAGAAGAAATTAGGGTTCAGTTATCCTTGATCCATTCTATGTTCAAAGCTTTGTTCCTTTTCTGCAATTGTTCATAAAACCCTATTGTACCTACCTAGCAATTTCCTTACCATATTATTTCTTGGAGCCCTGTACAAGCATTATGTTATGAATGAAATTTTGTTTTATTGGTGTCTGAATCCACAATGCACTCCCTTTCCATTTCTGCGTAGTCACATCACTGTATGGCGATGTGCCCATCTTCGACTGCTTCTCTAAAATTTTCTTATTCTTTCTGTAGAATACAATTGAAGTGTTGAACACCAAAATCTGCAATCATATAACATGTTTCATTGTGAACAACATTACTGAATCAGATAATCACTAGAAAAATTGTCATGCTCTATGCAAGAAGTTGTCCACTGAAAAAAGATAGTGAAACTTCATCTGAAAAAGTTATTTCCTGAAAATTTTAAGTAAGAAATGCACCTTGAGGTGGTAGTAAAAACTGAAAGAAGTACGTCAAATTTTGGAAAATAAAGACTGAAAATGCTGAACCACATTCATAAAATAGCCTACCTGCCAGGTTTACTGAAAGCTCTGGAAGGTATTTTACTAATGTTAGACAATGTATATCCAGTTGTATTCCCTCATAATGTGTCACCAGGCTAACCAAAAGCTCCTGATTATTTCCCAGAACTGTTTATTTACCTAAACCTGCTATTTATGAGCCACATGAACTGAGCATTTATCATGGGTTCATATATTCACAACTGTTTAGTGAATGTGCACCTTCATCAGTACACAAAACACAAGAACACCACCACCATCAAGTTTTCTGATAAGGGTGCTTTACTGCATTGCTTGCAGCCACTGCAGTAAAGGACACACCAAAAGGCAAAAAAAAAGGTACCGGTCCTTCACAATGGCTAGGATGGAGTGGTGCTTCAACAGTTCAACTAGGAGTAGTACATTTTCAACAAGGCCGGCCGCGGTTACAGGCCCAGTGACAGCACTAGAACAGCTACACAGGCTGAAATTACACGTGGAATCTACATGGAAAAGTATGCTTCAGCCAAATTCTCACCTAAGTTGGAATGTAGGAGAAATATTGAACAATTGAAACAAGTTGTTTTGTCCACCCATCAATTTATTTCCGCAATGAATCAATACAAAAATGGCTATTACAATAAGCACAAACAGTTAAGAATGCTGACATGGATTCTTTCACTTTTGTACGATGAAATGTCCGGCATGATGCCTTATTGGTATGATCACCATCCCATCAATGCACTTGAGAAGTATGCCTCGTGAAACTGATGTCTTGTGAACACTGATGGGATGCATGCCACTGTTTTAATCACAACTAGTTTCGTGCGCTTAGCCAATGGTATCGCACAAGGTCATCGACTGAGAATACTGCCCCCACAATTCAATCCCATTAGCTTCTAATAAACAAGAAATTAAATGCAGACAAGCAGCGGTGGACTTAGCCAGGCTGGCAATCACACCACCTGAGCAACAGAGTGCTTTTAAATGCCTCTAATAAGAATAAACTCCTCCTTCTGCTCACCTTTTAAAAGCAAACACATGTCCCTAGGTCCAAACAAGTAGAATATAATGGTGCCTTGGATTCACAAGCATTTTGGCACCTTTCATTAGTCTAAGTAAATTACAACACCTGCGATAGAATCTGTCATATGTAGGCATACAGGCAGTGGGCCATTGCCACCGCGACATGAGCTGCAGAGCAAAGCATGTGCTCTAGTGGTGTGAGACAGCATCCAGCTGATGATGGCAACAATAGCTCGCCATACCCTTTTAAAAATAAAGAATGCAGAAAAAGCTCACCCGAATATCGAGAGCAATACGGACCCAGTCGTCCATAGTGGCATTGGACGAGTCAAGCAGTGGGTCATATTCGTAAATGGTGTACACTACGCGATTGGGATCCCCCGTACAACTGTAAAAGCAAAACAGGCACAAGTGTTCCATGTAAACAGCATGGCAACTCAGTAAACGCAAGGAGAAAACTGCAGATTCTCAAGCCCTTGCAAAAACCTTACGAGTTTAAAAAACATTCCACCAAGAATTTTCCACCAACTATTTCAGCCTCCTGGCCCATTTCTTTATTTATTTATTTATTTATAAATACTGCAATCTTAAACAAGATCTTACCAGCATAGTACACGAGTAGGTTTACAAAACAAAATAAATACAAAAATGGGGAACTGCACTCAAAAAATTCTTCGCACAAGCGCTTCACACAAGCGAAAAAACAAGCACTTCAACATTATTTCAGCAATTTTTCCAATCATACAGTCAAACAGTGCTATAACTAACAATTTCAGTAAGCGCAAAAAATGTTTTTTATTAAAGATATGTCTCAAAAAAGATACTGAGTCCTGTGTTACAGTTTTATCAGCCAGCTTATGCCAATCTACTGTAGTTCTAGGAAAAAAGGAATACTTGAAGCAGTTGACACGTTTTGTAAATGGAGTTACAGCTAGTGAGTGTCATTGTCTGGTAGTGTAACCTGTTGTATAGGTGATAATGTGAGACATGTCGATGTTGTAGTGACCATTTATTAGTTGGAAAAAAAATTTTAAGCAACGTACACAATTTCTATAACTTATAGAAGGCAAGCCGCTCAAGAGATAAAAGGTTAGTAACAGAACTACACCCATATGTATTGTAGATGAATCGAACTGCTTTTTTCTGTAAGCTTTGTAGCTTTTCTATATTGCTTTTAGTGAACAGGTCCCATATACCTACAGAATATTCTAAAACGGGGCGGACGAGTGTTTTGTATGCAAATAGATGTACTGCTGGTGTGGAGGATTTTAATAAGCGTCTTAGAAAAAACAACTTGCAGCGACAGTTTGCTATTACTGTGTCAAGGTGCTTTGACTAGGAAAGATCCTTTGTTATGTGCAAGCCAAGGTACTTATATTGCGTTTCCTCTGACAAAAAAAAGTGTTTTCTGTGCCATAGCGATATAGCAGTGGCTTCTTTTTTAAAGTTATCCGCATATATACTGTCTTTTCGAAATTAATGCACATTTGCCATTATTTACACCACTCAACTACCTTATTAACATTCCTGTCTAACCTGAGTTGGTCCTCTTCCATTGTTATTTCCATTCCCATGACAAAGCTGGAGCAATTACCAGATAGTTCACACTGCTACTTCACAGTACAGGCATTTCAATGCAAACTCAACACATTTGAGCCTTCCCTGAACACATTTCTGCTCAATAAAACTTGTTATTAGGTGAGTGGGTTCATACTGCGAAGAAATAAGTGTACTCCATGAAATTCAACACAAGGATGTAGTAGCACACAAGGACGTTGTCTGTGTCCCTTACTATGTCCTTGTGTTGAATTTTGCACAATACATTTCCTCACAGCTCTGCTCCTACTGCTTCTTCTGTTTCAAGCTATATGGTTAGAATGAAACGATATGTTTACTCCTGTAACATGTCTACTAGGAAAAAACACTATTAGTCATGGTACACAGAGGGTGTCTGACAGCAAGCCACGGATAATCTGGCTCAAGTGATAGATTTTGCCATGGAGATACATGTATGCAGACGGTGACACACATACCCTAAAAGATGTTTGTGCCCTATGGAGCTTAACAATGTTCATCGTCTATCTTGCATGCACGAACAGCATGTGTCATTGGCATGACATAGCACTCAATCTTGACAGAAAACTAACGAGTGAAAAGTTTTCAAAAAAGTAAACGCATACAGTACATGAATACTTTGTAAAGCGCAAAACAACAGACACAAGAAAGACAACAGGACAAGACGCTACTCTCAACTTTCGCACAGTTGAGAGTAGCGCCTTGTCCTGTCGTCTTTCTTGTGTCTGTTGTTTTGCGCTAAACAAAGTATTCATGGATTCGCACCAACTAGCCCGCCAACGCATTGAGCATACAATACAGGTGACGTTTATTGTTTGAAACAAGATGTAAAAAAAGTGCAAACTCCTCTTTTTTTAGGAATGCACGTCTATAACAACAGAAGTGAGCTTCCATTCATATAAATCTTGCTCGCACATACAGAACCTGCAATGCAATCGTCAAACTGCTAAGTAATTATGACTGGCAACATGCAGACAAGCTTTATGAGAAGATTAAAAGATCCTGACAGATTTCTCTTTTTTTTTTGGTAATGCCAGCAGCTAGATACAGAATGTAGAACTTACAAACAGGTGAAGAAACACAGGTACTATCTCATCAAACAGACCCTTTTCTCCATGCTGCAGACATACCTGCCATTCTGGCCCAGAGAAAGTATCTTGAACTAAGAAACTCTGTTTCTTGTCCCTTTCTCCAAGTTGAGCACAGCAGTTTTGAGATAGGGTAGTAAGGACGTGTCAGCCTTACCTCTAAACATGTGTGCTATAAAATAGAAAACAAAAACTACAGACTGCAGCAGTACAGATCAGCTGTGCTCCATCTCTGCACTTATCTATAGCCGCACAGCACAGATGCGTTTCAAAACTACCAGCCACACTGCAATCAGCCCAAGCACGAAGCAACCATAAAGAAACTTTCCCTTGCGATGGCTGGACTTCCTTATCATTTGCTGAAGATATGCACCGCCCCGTGTCCTGGCACTTCCTCCTTGGCTTAATGGAAAAACAGCTTCAGGCCTGCTTGCTCACACAACTTGGTTTCCAGGGCAGAAGACCTTATCGCGTGATACGCGAGCTCCTGCAGAGTTCTGGCATGAGTGCCCCGAAGTCGTATAATGATGTGCCAGTTTGTTCGCACCCACTTGCATATCTTGTTTTTCCTCACTGCCCTCGTAACAACATATCTAATCGAGATAAGGTCGACGGAAAACTGCACACAAAATTTAGAGTGTCACGAGCGAGTCCTTTTTCTTAGGAAAGACCTCCTTATCAAGTGTACAGGAACTCTTGCTTAATGGGCAACATCATAATACCTAGCCTTTATTATTGCCACACGGGCATCAGCAGATGTAGCTCTGTGTCACTGTTATGATGTCATGGTAATGTTGATTATATGACAGTTCAAGACCAGCCTTAAATATCGAAATGGAATACAGCTTATATACCCAAACTTCATGTCTGCTAAGTGCCATCCTTTTATACGAGAGAAACATGTGCTAGAGTTCCTATAACTAAGAAAATACGTATCAGTTTTTGTTTTGTTGTGCTTAAGCAGTAGCTCAGGGTTAATATCCCTATGAAAAGCAGTCAGACCTTGGTATAATGAACATTTATACATAATTTTATTGGATATAACGAAGTAATAACACGTATATGCTTACAACAAATGTCGGATAAAACGAACATATTTCCATTTCAGATACGACTTTGTTGCAATGAGGTTCTATTGGACATGTAAAAAGCAGAAAAAACACTAATTCGGTAAACTGTTTCTGTTGTCTAAAGTGAACAAAGGTGATGTGCTAATTTAGTGCTGGCGTCAAATTGCCATTCAAGAATCCTGGCTACTACCAAACGGCTGGTATAGTTCAAAGTGGTGCATAATACATTATCCAAGCTTGTACACTTTAGATGTCTAATTAGGCTCAGTTTGCAGAAATTTTATACCATTACCATATGTGTTAACACATAAATTAATTAATAAATAACTGGGCATTTAAAATTATTAAATAATTGGACAGCTAAAGTGTATTTACACTTTATCTGTCCAATTATGTACAGTTTACGGCAATTTGATATGTTTATATTTAATCAATGTGTTACAAGGACAGATCAATTTCTTAAAATATGGTGATTTGTAAAAAGAAATGGGTGGCTTTATAAAAATCTGTCCCAACAGTCAGTAAATTTTACCATCTTCTGTTAAATGCAATAAGCCTTATCAAAATTATTTCTGTTGATGCCAAACAAGATAATTTCCTGCATTCTCGTGAACTTAGGAGCTCTGAAGATATAGCTTTGTTATAAAGCCCTCAGTAATTATTTACCCATACAAGGGACAAGAGTTGCCTACAGGCAAAAAAATAAAGGCTTTTTATTTCTTGCCGTGTTTCGTTTTTGAGCCCGAATTGCCTTTGAAATGCCTTTGGCTAACACATGCATGATAAGCATCATTTGTTGTATCGGAGCAGGAGAAAAAAGAAGCACGGTTCTTCTGGAAACGCAACCAGAGGAGAAAGACTGCAGTATTCTAACACAGCTGGTGCAGCCCATGTTCCCTGTGCACCTGTTTTTCACATCTGACGAGAACTCTCTGTACAAGTTTCACAAGACACCATAGCTTACTTGGGAGGAAGCTTGCTTTCAGTGGTCTGCTTGGTGTTGCATACAATCAACAAAAAGAGAGAACGAAAGAAAAAGCCTATTTCTGAGAAAGTTCCCTCAAAATAGGTTTTCCTTTTTTTTTATTCTCAGTGTATTTTGCACATTTTCATGAAAAATAAACATTTCATTCGGGTATTTTGATATCTCATCCTAAAGTGTCATTTTTCTTTAGTTTCATTGTAAGTTGAAATTTTTTATTTATTTCACTTTTTTTTTCGTACCATCCAACCGACCATTGTTTTGGGAACAGAATCTTGGCTTGACCCGACTATCGCAAACACTGAAGTATTTCCGGACACGTACGAGTGTTTTCGTCGAGATCGCTGTGCACGTGGCAGAGGGGTGTTTATTCTTGTCCACAATGGCATCCTGAGCGTGCAAATGGAATTTCTGGATCGATTTTTTGTAAAGCAAGGCTGCTGAATGAGAAGGCAATTGTTCTTGGGTCATTGTATAGGCCTCCTGGTGCTTCTGTAGAACCACTAGTTCATTTAGCCAATTTTCTTGAAACTATTAACTATGAATGCCTTGTTCTGGGGGGGGGGGGGGGGTCTTTAACCTTCCGGATGTTGAGTGGTCAGCTGGGGAACCAAGGGGTACTGCTCGAGGGAGCCTATATTCAACTTTCTTTGATATTTTAGATCAGAACTCAATCTATCAGTATGTGCACGAGCCATCGCACACTGACAGAACAGGTCACATACTCGACCTTTTGCTCTGTAATGTACCTGATGTTGTATACAATGTAAAGGTGTTGCCAGGTTTGAGCGATCACAACATTGTTCTAGCAGATTTATCAGTTCTGTATGTGAAGGTTGCAAAAACACCTAGTCGAAAAATTTATGCCTACAGCAAGGCCAACTATGAGGCGATTAGCACTGCTTTCGAGTCGTTCTTTCCAACTTTTGGTGCACTCGCAGATAAGCTAGATATAAACAACTGTGGAATACTTTCATGTTGAAATTGTTTGAACTATGTGAAGCTTTTGTCCCATCACGAGTTATATGAAGTAGGCGAGCTCGAGACAAACCCTGGTTTAACACCGAGTTACGTGCCCTTGTTCGACGACAGCGACAAAATTATCAAAGATACAAGGTGTCTAATTCGCCAGAGCATTTGGCCTTGCTGAAAGCAATAAAAACTGAATTTAGACAAAAGTCCGACATTGCTAAGGACTTGTATTTTTTTTAATCTAGGAGAAAGATTTGTCAGGGATTGCCAGAGTGTCAGCGACTTGTCAGCGTGGATTGCCGAATATTTGTCATTGAGGAAACAGGCTGTGGTTTTGAGCAGTATATCTTCGCAGTATGCATCAGTTACGTCGGGAGTTCTCCAAGGCTCAGTGTTGGGGACACTATTGTTTTTGTTGTACATTAATGATATTTCAACTGGTATAAACTCTTCATTCAGGATGTTTGCCGATGATTATGTTGTTTATAGAGTCGTAGATGCCATTTCCGATTCACAAATCCTGCAAGTTGACCTAAATACTATAGCAGACTGGTGTGCGCGTTGGGATATGTCATCAAATATAAATAAGACTGCTCACGTCACCTTCACAAGGAAACGAGGTAATCATCTGTATAGGTATAGAATTCATGATTCAACTCTAAACATAAGCAAGGAATTCAAATATCTAGGTGTGCTTTTACTTCTCATTTACGATGAAACAAGCATGTTAACTATATTGGAAATAAGGCAGCATCAGTTTTGGGATTCTTGCAGTGCAATTTTAATCATTTACCGAGTAACTTAAAGACGCAGTTGTATTTCAGTCATGTACATTCAATACTTGAATGTGGATGTGTTTATTGGGACACACACACATCTGAGCTTATAAATAAATTAGAAAAAATCCAGAATAGGGCAGTTAGATTTGTTCTTGGTAACTATAGCCGGCAGCTTAGCATGACAGAAAGCAAACTTAAACTTAAATGGCAAGAGCTGAAGGATCGTAGAAGGCATATCAGATTAAAATTTTTCCATGATATTTGTTATTCTAAAACAGGTATAAACCGCGAACAATATATCCAGGCACCACACTACATATCTAAGTGACTTGACCACTGTTTGAAGGCCAGGGAATTTTCTTTTAGGGGTGACGTCTTCCGTTATTCCTCTTATGTTAGAACTGTTCGAGATTGGAACAGTTTGCCATAGAGCATTGTATACATCACAGAAAATGATGCTTTTTTCCACGCATTGAAATAATTTGTTCATGTATTCATTCAAGTCTGTAACCTACCTGCTGTAATGCCCTACGGGGTGATGCAGGTAACCAATAAATAAAAACATAAAATGAAGGCATTTGATTACTGATTGGTAAGGTTTTGTTTCAATATGTGTAGCTTGAAAAACCTTGGCTTGGTAGATAGCACACAAATTCCTGTGTTTGTGCTCAACACACTTGAGGACTGTTTTCCTACTGTACCAGTTCTTGTAACAAGAAATTTAATGAAGATAATTTTAAGAGTATAAAACTATTTTGATAGAGGGGAGAAACCTCAATGGTACAGCTGACTGCACAAATGTTTTGAAAGCCGTCGCACAACTTCTTTCGACAGTGCACTTCCTTATCCTTTGATACAAGGACTCTCTTCAAACCCTTGTAGGTGTTGCATAATGAATTGGCTGTCCCAATTGCAATACTGTCCCACCTGTTCATCTTTCTCCACTTTGTCCCAGCTACACTCTGACATCAGCCTTGTGGGAGAGTACTGCAATTGCTATGGAGCAGCTACAATTACTGTGCAAAAACAGAAACACTCATTAACTGCACATAAAAGCCTTAGGAGTAACCTCTAACTTTCAATGTAAACCTACTGATCTCTTCCACGTCTAAGTTTGATAAACTATGAGCCATATACATTCATTTATACAAGCATCACATATGCATAACATACAATTTGACGTAGTAGTTCTGCGGAAACCCGCAAGGTGGAGAGAAGTAATTGCATAAAGGGAAAATCAGACATCCACCCGTTTGTAGCAATTGCTACAAACACCCGCCGCGGTTGCTCAGTGGCTATGGTGTTGGGCTGCTGAGCACGAGGTCGCGGGATCGAATCCCGGCCACGGTGGCCGCATTTCGATGGGGGCGAAATGCGAAAACACCCGTGTGCTTAGATTTAGGTGCACGTTAAAGAACCCCAGGTGGTCAAAATTTCCGGAGACCTCCACTACGGCGTGCCTCATAATCAGAAAGTGGTTTTGGCACGTAAAACTCCAAATATTATTATTAATTGCTACAAAGGAAACCCATACGGGTTCCTCGAAAGAAAAGCCTCATAGTTGAAGAAAAATTTGTCCTGGTCCGAAATTCGTCCCTGACCAGGACGAATTTTTCTTCAACTATGAGGCTTTTCTTTCGAGGAACCCGTATGGGTTTCCTTTGTAGCAATTGCTACGGGTGGATGTCTGATTGTCCCTGTATCCATGACATACAATATGATTATCCCCTATGTCAACTCCATAGGCACAGTTAAATACACTATTAACCCAGACATTTTAGTAAAGAGCAATCTGTTTTGTTTTTTTTTCATCCCCTTTCATGTTGCTTTAGCTTATTATTCCTACACCTCAATTAAAACTACAAAAAAATTACCTTACGCTTTCCCTGGCATCATTATCTGTTGGCTTCATGCGGTTGTGCTTAACAAAAAAGTCGGGCCCCTCAGTTTCTTCTCTTCTCATTCGTGGCTTCTCTTTCTTTCTTTAATGCCTTTTTCTAGAGATAGTTTTATTTGCTACAAGTAGTTCAGTTAGCTTTTCTGCTTTCAAAATGGAAAGGTCCTCCCAATGCAAGTCGATATCACAGGAACAGTTTCTTTTCTATATACATATAGTTTTCAGTGCTGCGCTTTTCAAATGAACTGTAAAGGGCTATAGCAGACACATCTGCGACCTAAACATTCGTCCCAGTACTGTTTTATGCGCCAGTAAATTGCGTTATATTTTTTCTAACCGCGAAGCTATCGCACATACAAGCGACTGTTCAAGTCGTCAACTTACGGAAGCACCAACGGTGGTTTATTCGGGTCCGTAAAGTGCGTGCTCGAATACTCAGCGTCGTGCAACTGAGGAAAGGTGCGCAGCCGATTCTCCAATACTTGAGGCATCGGCCGCAGCACTGCAGGAACAGATAGAGAAGTAAGCGTAAAAAATAATATGAAATGAGCGCTGACGCTAATGATTAGCGTGTAGATATGCGATAGCCGCAGCAGATACACGCAAGTTTATCTATCCTAGAGTGCCCTAGCTAGCTCGGAGGCGCACGCATAGCTTGCGCACGTCCTATAAAAAAGCGGCGCGCGTATGCAAATGACATTGCAAAGCAGTTACAGCTGTGCAAATTATGCTGCACGGAAACTAGAAAGAAAAAGGAAGCATGAAGTATCAACCCTCAAAATCAACTGGATTGCGCGATGGGTGCCCGCGCGGCAGCCTACAGTAAATGACTGGAATTCTGGGCTTTAATGATATCACTTTATATCACCGACAGCTCCTCCGGTCGAGCGTGTACATTGCGAACAAATTCATATTTCCTTTTTTGGCCTGTTCCGCGTTCGCGAGCTTGACGGCATGCGTATTGATCGTCTCTGCACACCGCCACTTACCGCCTCCTTCGCAGTCCCGAACCATTCCGATGGTACCGCCGCTGTAGAGCACCAGAACTTTGGACTCATTGCAGTGCGTCGGCGGCTCCTGGCTAACAAGGCAGTCGCTCGTCTTGCGCAGCACTTTGGGCGCGTACGACGTGTCCAGCAGGAGGTTCCGAGACGAGTGCGCCGAGCGATTTTGCCGCGGCGGGCTAGCCTCGCCTCCGCTGTAGCCGTTCTTGCGAGGTTCGAGCGGCGGGCTTGACGATGGAGATCGGGAGCCTCGAGAGTCGACGTCGACAGAGCGCAGTTCTGGCTCCAGATCCGACATCTTCCCGTACGACGCTGCCGCCGAAGCTCAAGTACAGTACAGATCGAGCGGCGACGGGCGCGCTCTCACCACGCGATCCACTTTCGCTTTCGCGCCGGCACTCTGCGCGCGAGGACGTATGCTGGAGGTGAACGAACCCGTGCCACTCCGCGCAGCGTAAAGAGCGGCTGATAGCCCGTTCTAACCAAGCTCGCGGACCACGCTACGACCTTGTCACCGACCGACTTCGTCCGTGAATCCGCAGGCCCGTAATTGCGCACGAGCGGCCCATGCTTCCGCAACGAAGCCCGCGAAGCTAACCGTGAAGCCTCCTCCGGTCCTCTAGCGGCATCGTAGCAAATTGCCACCAAATTTGCGTGGCCTCTGAGATCCGCAAAACTCAAGCCATCTCGTGTCGCGTGTTTCTCCTCTTAAAAACATCGTGCGTCTAATTTTGTTGTACAAAAATCCCTAACGTGACCTGATCCTAGGTGCCTAAGGACCGCATCGTTTAGGGATTTTTGAGAAGGCGGGATGCTGGCGCTATGGTGGCTTCTAGCCACCGGATGGATGGATGGAAGGTAGGAGCGTCCCCTTTGAAACTGGGCGATGGCAGTTGCCACCATGCCCAGATTTTTATTTTGCCTTTTATTTTTATCTGTGTTATGTGTTATTGAATTTTTCGATTTTCTTTAAATACGTCTTCCTACCCTTTTAACCTTATGTCACCTCTCTACTTTTGAGTCACCAATCCTCCAATCGCCTTTTGCTAATTTCCACCGCACATTTATTTACATGACTATCATTATCTCTGAACCCTAGGGCCTCAGGAAGGGTGACTGTGGCCGCATCGACATCGGGATTGATACCATCACATTTTAGTATGAGGTGTTCCATTGTTTCTACATATTTACCGCACACAGTACATGTGTCTTCATCTTCGTTAAATTTCTTTTATGCCAAGCATATTACGAGAGCTCCTCAGGCGCGGCGGTGTCGCCTTCAATACCACGTGACACCGTGACGTCACGACAGAGGAGAAGGGGGGCTCCAACTCGCGCCGTCGCTCGCGGCGTCGCGGCGGTATATAAGCAGCTGCGCTTGCCTCTGCTAGACACTCACGAGGTGAGATGCCTCCTGGAGACAGAGCTGCTCGTTGGAATGAAAAGCGAAGGTTGCGGCGTGCTACAGAGACTGACTTTCTAGGTAGCTTTGGCTCAACTCTTGCAAGATGGGCTGGGTGGGAATCGAACCAGGGTCTCCGGAGTGCGAGACGGAGACGCTACCACTGAGCCACGAGTACGATGCTTCAAAGTGGTACAAAAGCGCCTCTAGTGAATGCGGTGTTGCCTTAGAAACGAGCTGTTTCTAAGGCTCAGGCGCGCGTCGCTTGCTCAGGCGCACATTTCGTTGCCGCGTCCAATGCGGGGCGCGTAGTCGCTGCGCCGTTGCCCATTGTCTCACACCCCTTGGCGGGTCGACGGGAACGCTGTCGCGTTCCACTCTTGAAGGCGAAGCAGAGTAACGCATGATTTGTTTCTTCGTCTAGCCGAACCAAATATAGCCAAGCAACAGCAGTTCACCAGGGTAAACAGTGGTTCAACAACTAAAATAAAGGCTAGTATGCTTCGCATCCTGGGCTTAACCTTAGCTAAGCCACAGCCATTTTTTATAGCTCTGCGTTCTAAGACATCCTGATCTAGCTTCAAAGAGTAGGGCACTGCCTCTTGAGTTATCATGAAACGCTTCCTTCCTAATCTGCTGTTTCCAGTATCGATATAGTTCTACGCTATGCTTCTTTTCCATTGAATTTATCCAATTTTTACCTTCCGCATTTTTAACCTGTCGTTTAATGCTCTGTCCTTTTTCGTCCTCGTGTCTGGCGTACTTACTGGTTAGCTTCCTAGTTCTTTTCCGCCATTGTGAGTCAACGCTCATTCTGCATAGGCATTTAAACACCTTAGCTGCCCACCTGTTATCATCCAATTACCTCAGACGTTTTTTCGTATAGGATTTTACTCTGAGCTTGCTTCGAATGATGCCCAGCCCATATCTCCCTGTACTGCTTCGTTTGTGGTTTTCCCATGGGCACCTAGTGCTAACCTTCCCACAGCTCTCTGATTTACTTCTAGTCTCGACTGAACCTCTGCCCCTAAACACAGGACCGCATTCCCGAAAGTAAGCCCCGGCACCATTACTCCCTTCCAAATGTCTCTCAGCACTTCATACATGTTGTAACCCCACAATGCCTTATGTTTCATTATCCCGGCATCTCTTCGCCCTTTTGCTATTATAGAGACTGTTCGTGCTTTTCCGTGTACATCTGCCCTTTGTTTATCCATACCCCGAGATACTTGTATTCGGCCACTCGGGGTATTTCGTGGCCACCATAGACGACCGCACGCCAAGTTTCATCCTAGACGCCAGCGCTCGTTACTCCCCTGGCGGAGCGATTTCATCTCCAACGGGCGTAGGTTTCCGTCGCCGCTTCCCTTCGCGGTCGCGCCCGCGTTCAGTTCGCGCTGCGCGCGAAACGTCTCTTGTTTGCGACGGCGCCTTTCGAATAACCGGAAATTATTATTGGGTTGTTAACTGTCACGACAGCAATGTAAACATGATATGGTTGATGCCACCAGTGAAATTCTGCCGATTCACAAGAAAATGGTACGAAAGAAGCAGACGACAGACATGGATTACTGCGGTGCGCCGAGCGAAGTAAACAACTGGCAAACGAAGCGAGCTCGTTCATTGATCACTCCTGAGTGTATGACGGTTTCTATATGTAACCCACGTGAATTTAATAATTACTCGGTACATAATCATTTTATTCATATAAAAACTTTAAGTTCAACGAGCGATTGTCCTGTCTTCTTTCTCGTGTTTCGTTTGTGTGTGCGCTGCCCAAAAATGGAAATCACGTCTGTTGTATGCGCTAGCAGTGGCCGAAGTTCACGCGTGCCGAGAAATTGAATACGTGCATGATGCATTGAACATGACCGGAGTTCATTCCCGCTTCACCACTGCACCGATCGATCGGGTTACTGGACGATACACACCCGCGTCTTGGTCGCGCCGGCATTGCTGAAGCAGGAATGATTAATAATACTGTCAACTTCCGTCTCTTGAGTACTGTTAAAAAATGGCCAAGATGTCTACATTGCTGCCTCTATTCCATATTGTAGGAGACGTACTAGTTAAAGTTGTGTGCGCATGTCGTGCTTGTGCTATGCAGCGATATATCTTGTTTATTTCCGCACAGTGTCGATAGAAGTCTGTTGTCGCCATCAGATACAACACGGATTTGTAGCAAACATAATGTGAGAAACTGCAAAAATGACTTTAGCTCGTAGGTGCCGTATGTATGTGCCGCATCGTATGTGCTGACGATTTTTCTGGCGGCACATACGATGTCGTTTCCAATTACCTGCTCAGCGTCACTTACATGGTTAAGCAGACGCTGCCCTTTCGCCGCATTGCAGCCATAAAAATAATCGTCAAGCGTACCGACCTTAATTCTTAAAAGCAAATATAGCTTGTGCAGTTTGTTTCACACTAAGGGGAAAACTCAGAACGTATTGCATCGCGATGCGGCAAGCAATGGAGTCGTGCGGCGGCAGCAGCTCGAGCAGGCGCACACGCTTGGGGGGCGGTGTCGTGATCTGCGTCGTTTGCTACGGCGGCGCGCGCTGGCCGCATTTTCGGGAAGCGTGGTACTGTCAGGGGCAGTGCACCGATTTCATCGGTACTGCGAGAACTGAGCTGATATTCTTTACTAAACGTTGTGCGTCGCCAAACTCTGATCCTTCATTGGCGATAATGGAGTTCCACAAACTTCTTTTGACAGCATGGTTCATTTGTTCTTTCGAAAGGCCGGAGTACTGAGCGCGTGCACGTATATTTCTTCACTGTGTGTGCTACCGTAATGAGCAGCGACAAAACGCACCAAGATGTGCGCGCAACGTGCTCAGTCTTTGTTTGGCTCGAAAGGAAAACGGCACTCAACAATGGCAGTCGAACACGATGAAACAAACGGATACGATTAAATGAAAGTTTTAGGTTCAGACAATGAGCTGGAAGTGATTTTTCTCGACAATCATTCGCTACACCAGACAGACCCTGCCCGCCGGTGGGGAATTGGACACGTCACGCTCGGAACTTCAGTTAGTATCTCGTCATGTCCCCAGCGGCAGCGATGACAGCGCTCATCCTGGAAGGCAGTGAAGTGTAGAATGAATTGATCAGGGATGTGTTCATTCGCAGCACGTCTCAGTCGCTGACGATCCAAAGCCACCTAGAAAAAAATGTAAGGCCTCCGCACGCCGGTGTGACGTCACGCTAGTCGGATGGGCCGGACAGTCGACGCCGTCGGCGTCTCCGCGCCTAGGTTCGTTGCGCTTGCAGTGTGTCTCTTTGCGCGTCGCGGATACTATGGCATGAGAAAATTAGTGCTGTCCTAAAAGTGACAGCAACCTATAAATTCAGATGCTTCGTTTCCAAAGCAAGACACGTATAGCTTGCGCAAAAAATAAGGGGGAGCCGCTGGTTCACCGCAGCCAACACCGCCATAGAAAGCAGCATTCTTTCATACCTTCCTTAGATTACTTGATTGGCAACATTTTTGTTTTTTGCGTGTATCGCAACACGACCTGCCTTATTGTGCTTGTGATGTTTGGTCGGGACTAAGACAAGCAAACTGCATGCTGCTTAGTCACTCAACTTTAGACGGAACGAAAGAAAGAGGAAAACTGCATATTGAAGACACAGAATATACTTTATTCACAAATTATAAGAACTGCATTCAGAAACAAACATGTTAAATCTTCCATATACAATTATCATTCTCACTCTTGCATTGCGTAAAACAGTCCTCGCTAGGCACACAAATATCGAGGTTAATTTTATTGTGAAAATTTTATCATTATAGGGTCACGCACAACTAATTCTCAAATAGAATAAGCTTCCGTCTTTGTTGTACCATTTCTTGTGGTTATTTTATTTCCACCCGCCTTGTTTGCAGGCCTTATTGGTCTTCATAAAATACTGAGATAATGGTGAAAAGTAAGTAAAAAACGAGAGGCCTACTCTCAGTCCTAAAGGAAAATATGCAATTAATGGATTGCGATAGCATGGAGTAAACAGGCAGCACAATGCACTCAAATAACATTTGAATTGGCCAAAATGCAGGGTTTAAATGTTGATAATGTAGGCAAATAAGTCCTAGCTACGCCACAGGTTTCTTTTTACAAGGGTTCGGTCAACACAAACATACGTAGATGTTCAACAAAACAGAGCTTCATGAATAAAAAATAAATAATGAGAAACATCTCAGGCCTTCAAGGTCTGCAATTTTCGGTCGTTCTTGGCGTTGCGTAATTTGTCGTTTTCTGTGCGGCACAAGTTGTTCAGCAGTGTATTCGCTGCAGCACTTACAACATGCCCCATTACCTCCTGTGCAGGATGACCGAAATCACACACATCGACATCCTCAAAGTCATGAAGGGTAGCGAACACAAGGCCGACAAGAGTATCTTTCTGCCTAGGAAGGCTGAAAAATCGTACGGCATATTCTGGTGTCCTGAGCTTGTCCAATATAATTTCAGTAAAGAGTACAGCATTAACTACAACTGCTCGTGGGAACTTCAGGCCACCCCTTGTCATCTTCGTGATTAATGCATTCTCAGGGTCATCTAGATCGACGTCTTGCATCACAAGGCTTTCACTGCAAGATGCGCATGTCAGCTTTTTTAGAGCTGCATGGGCACAATAGCCGGCAACATAGGTTAGTGCCGGTAGCCTTGACGTTTTTTTCTCAATGTCGGAGTCGGTCACAGTGACTTGAAACTGGCCGTTTCCTGAATGTACACTTGTCTCCAACGTGTTCGCGCTCGGTGGCAGTAAAATGTCCAAATCTGGCAGGTCCAGAACCTTCTGCAAACGCAATTTGTTTTCAGATTCATATATCTGCCTTATAGACACGTGGTAATTGGCACCACACAATTGCCGGTACTTTCCAAAGCGATCCTCTAAGCTATCAGTTTGAAATTTGCCCAAAAGAACATACTCGAAATGAAGCTCTTTGAGACAGTATATGGCAAGTTCGTGCAAGGCATGGGTAGTGTGGCTGAAAGCTATGTGCGTTTCACGTGTCAAGCGGCCATTGTCATGTTCGAGGCTTCTCCAGTAATCAAGCCATTGAACTATTCTGTCTAAGAATTCTAGTTGAGGACATGACGATGAAACTATTGGACCTTGCAATTGATCTCGCAACCGCTGTCCTTTTCTTGGCGTCTTGACGTTAACAATGTTCCACCAAGTCAAAATGGTGTCGACATATTGAGAGGTTTCCTTTGCATGCTGGAACGTTGCAACACTGAGAGCAGCAAGAGTAGATGAGTTAAAAATCTTTAGGGCCAGTTTAACATTCTGCCGTTCCATGTTTGAGGGGTTCAGTGCCTTCAAAGTGAGCGTTGGTGCTAGCTTCAAGAGCTCATGCTTTTCAGCTTCGTGCAGCTGGCATAATACCTTGAAAGATGCTGTAAGTATCTTTGGTTCAGCCTCATCACTCTTCGGTTCAGGAAAGTACATGCATTTGCCAATGTTTCTTTGATTCAGCCAGTTATTTCTTATACACTTTAGTATGTGAACTGGGTCCACCACAAAAAACAGGGGTCGTGATGGGTCAGCAGGATGCTGGTAAACAATGCTGACACTTGCCGGCTTAGCGAAGTAGGACATGGCTTTTCTGTTTATGGAGTTATTGTCCGAGATCACCGCGATTATTCTAAAACCAGATGCCTCTAGATCAAGAACAATCTTCCGAAGGAAGTCGTGCAGCGCCTTAGCATCGATTTGTGCCACAGGAAGGATGTGTACAACATCCTTGTTTGAAGAAAGCAGGCTCTGTATCATAAATACGTGGGCAGTTCTTACTGCAGTCGATGAATTTACCGCAGCACCAGTAACCAACCCAGCCTTGTAATCAAAAAATGATTGAAGGTGAATCTCATCAATCATTAACGTTACAGTCTTTTCATGCTCTTTATATGTGCTTACAATATGCTTTGCATAGGAAAGAAAGCTACATTCTTGCTGCTCCGTTTCAGGGCGTACATCGTACGATGAACACAGTCTTCTGATCGTATCAGGATGCGGCATCTTAAGCTTCATCGAACTTCTCAGGAATCTATATGCATGAGGTGAAATTGTGAACAAAAGGCTAACAAAAACCAATAAATCGGGGGGATATCGGCCAGCATCATTCAAAACAAGATCAACTTGACTCTTCAAGAATTTAAGCACTTCAAAATGCCATTCTTGCAACTCGCATGCGAAATGTTTTCCACTTACTTCCTCTAGCAATGTCGAAACCAATGTCAGTAGATTACGGGCCTTTTCAGAACGCTCAGTGCTGATATCCGTACGTGTCTGTTCGATCATGTGTAACACACTTTTCAAATCTCTCAAGTCGCACAGCTTTTCAGGAACTAAAACATCACCACACTTCCTCACACCCGTTTCACCAAAAAATACTTCGACGCGCAGGTCTGTGGACACGATCACCGAAGTACGGACTGCAGGAGCAGATTGAAGTGACAAGTCCAAAAAGAAAACCTTGGAGCCCTTGTTGAAAACTGTACAGAAGTCCGAACACTGAAAGCTTGGCAAGGCCTTCAGCAAGTCCGCAAAGCTACCAACCAGATTTTTGGCGTCCTCTTCTGCTTGGGTTTGCTGAGAAATCATTATTGCTTTTTGCAAATATGTGGCTTCCAAGCGCGCTCTTTTGGCAGCCGGCGCTTCTCGAACGCACACTTGCGGACGCGATAAATAGGCAGGGCAATTGGGAAACAAGCTCGGAACTGCAGTTTTCTTCAGACGAATGTTTTTCATGGCAACTTCGACCACTTTTCCTGTCTTGACGTCCGTGTAAGATGGAGTCTTCAAGTAATCCGATGGCAAGAAATGCTTTTCACAGAGCTGAAATAAAAAAAAAAACAAGCCGTTACAGGTATGAAGCTCGACGAAAATGTTGAATTTACAAGCGCGTCGACAGGTGCAGAGACCCATCTATTGTGCACGCGTGCACGAATGCATTGCGCACTATGCTGACGAAACCTATTCGTCTGGAAATCCAGAATAACAATAGAGAGAAGAAATACTTACCACTGTGTACTTCGTTGGCGAGAAGTCCTTCCGAGGAACTGCTCTCGTCCATGCTTCCCGAGTGGCTCGGTCAGATGGGAACTTGTGCACTCGGACACTTTGTCCTCCGTCATAATTGGACTTGCAGTTTGGTGCGCAACAACAGCCAGGCATCGTTGCGCTTCTGTGTACGACGAACCACGCACAATCGAAGAAAAGCAATCGCGTTTACGGTGCAGCATGCCCCACCAAAGCCGACAAGCAAATGCTCCACGCGTTGCCACTCTAGCGTTGCAGCCACGGAGAAAATTTGTTTTCAGAACGCGCGCCGCGTTCTAGAAACGCAGCGCTCCCCCATCCACCGCTACCATCCGACTCTCGTGACGTATTGACAGGGGAGAGGAGGTCATGCGGAGGCCTTACATTTTTTTCTAGGTGGCTTTGGCCGATCACGACGTTTGGCTGGCGTGCATCATTTCCCCCTCCGAGATACCGAGTTCTTCGGTTCGTTCCGCTTGCTCAGGCGCACGTTTCGTTGCTGCGCCGAACGCCGCGTTGCTCGACCATATGGCTCGACGCTCACCGCGTCCGATGCGGGGCGCCTCGTAAGTGATGGCTGCCCTGTAGCCCATTGTCTTACACCCCTTGGCGGATCGACGGCAACGCTGTCGCGTCCCCCTCTTGAAGGCGAAGCTTAAGCGTCCTCCAATTTTTCCTCCTGGGCTGCAGGATTCTATGGAGGCGCGTTATTTTGGGCCATTTGCGCGCCCCAGTGGGGTTGAAAATTTTGAAAAATGCTAATTAACAGCACCGATAATGCTGGAGGCAACGTTTATGAGGAGGTTGGTTTTTTCTTAAAGCCGTATGGACGGGGTATACCGATGTAAAGGGAGCTTTGAGGCGAGTTCTATATGCCAGACAATTCTGCCACATGATCAGATGCTTTACTTCATGCGTCTGATCTGGTATTGCTTGTGACACATCCCTTTGTGTGTGGCTTATTAAGCGAAAGCCTTAGACCTCTGTTTCAAGGTCCCGTTGCGAGCTACAGAAAATATCACGTTACCGAAGGAAGGCGGGAAGCGAACCGAAGCATGTGCAGCCGCGTATAAGAGATGATTAATGATTAGCAAAGTAATGATTGATAAGTGATTGGATTAAGATTAATTCGGGTGTATTAAGGAGGATTAAGGTGGATTAAAGTCGTTGAATGTGCATTAGGGTGAATGAAGGTGGATTAAGGCGCATAAAGGAGAAGTAGGTAGGATTAAAGTTGATGAAGGTGCGTTGAGGTGCATTAAGGACGATAATAATGCATTGGGGTAGATTAAAGTGCATGAAGAAGGATAAGGTTGAATTAAGGAGGATTAAGGTGCATTAGGGAGGATTATGGGGTGGGCTCGGGTGAATTAAAGTGAATGAAGGGGGTTTAGGGTGGACTAAGGTAGATGAATGTGGATTCGGGTGGATTAAGGTGAATTAAGGACGATTATGGTGGATTAGAGTGGATTAAAGTGAATGAGGAAGCATTAGGGTTGATTAACGAGGATGAAAGTGCATTAAGGTCGATGAAGGTGGTTTAGGGTGCATTAAGGAGGACTTTCGTGAATTATGGTGGATGAAAGTGAATGAAGGTCGATGAATGTGGATTAATGTGCATTAGGAGGATTATAGTAGACTAATCGGTCTTAATACTCAATAAACCCCAATTCAGCTTAATCCACCTTAATACTCCCAATCCACCTTAATACAACCTACATCGCCCCTAATGCACTTTAGCCTACCCTATATGGGCTTACTCCTTCTTTATCAACCATAATATTTCATAATCCGTCTTAATGCTACTTCATCCACCTTAATCCTTATTCATGCACCTTAATCCAACTTAATAGTCCCAATGTACCTTAATACACCCTAATACACATCTATCAAACCTAATCCAGCTCCATAGTCCCTAATCCACCTTATTCGACCCTAATTAATCAAGCCTAATTCACCTTAATCCACATTAATCGACCTTAATCTGCCGTTATCCACCCTAATCCTTGTTCATGCACCCCAATCCACCCTGATCGGTCTTAATACCTTTTCATCAGCCCTTCACCTCTATCCACCATAACCCGCCTTAATCCTCCTCCACCCACCTTAATCTTTATTCATACATCTTAATCCTTCTTAATGCACTCTAATCCCCCTGAATCTTCTTTAATACACTCTAATCAACCTCAATCCTCCCTAATCCACCTTATGTGAATCACTAATGATTCATTATTTAACTTGGGTAATCATTCTCTTATACAGGGGTGGACATGCTTTGGATCACCTCTGGCATTCCTTGGGTCACGTGATATTTCCAGTTTACAACGCGTCCTTGAAACATACAGATCTAAAGGCTTTCGCCTTAAAACTTAAAAAAAAACTCCATGTTGACTAGCTAACGCTCATCACCTGCAATACCATGGGTATACTTGCCACTAATTTTTGCAGGGCGCAAAGCAGAATCTATAATGCTGCACTTCCGTCTGAATAACAACAGTTAGCGACGTGCGAGTTGATAGAGCCGCTCCAGAATCATACATGAGGACAACCGCAACAAAAACGCTGGTGAGCAGGCCGTAAGAATGAAAAAAAGAAAAAATGCAGCATTACGGGATGCTTTGCTATGAGCTATAAGAAAGACGCCTCAGCTCGCACACAATGTTGTTCTTTCGGCCAATGTCATGCTGGGCTTCTTCGATTTTCCACTTCTGGCTACCCGCGGGCTGCCAGAGCCAGCCAGAGCGTCGTCGTTTTTCTCGCGTTGCTCCGCCCACCGCGCTACGCACTTCCGCCGGGCGCTTGCAACGCGGACGCTTGAGGACTTAAATTACCTCGTTCAGCCAACTGTCTACGGTCATCTCCGGATTTCCTTACTTCTAGCGTTATCTTTTTAGGTGCTAACGCTCCGTTCCGCATCGCGAAGCGGTGTGATATGAGCCATGGTGAACCGTTTGAAGCTTTTGTGTGTGTGTCCCCTGATTGCTTCTTCGCGGCGGTGAACAGCGCGCCGCGCTCTCATGCGTGCATGTTATCTGCATCGTGTTCCACGCAAGCTGTAGACGCTCATTCACACATTGTGGTACATTTTGGGTTCGTCTTTCTCTGATGGCGTTCCTTTTCACATATTTCGCGTATGTATGTATATAGCTCTCCTTTCTCTGCAGTTAGCGAAGGCTTTGCAGTTAGCCCGTGTTCGCTCCGTCTCGCCGTCGTATACTTAGGTGGCAGCTCGAAACCGATATGTGTTCGAACTGCAGGCCGTTGATCTAAGAACACACTGATTGCACTCGGTACATTTAGACACACGTACATTGCATGGCTTATTTCTCTCGTGATTGCGACCAATGTTGTTTTTCGTGTGGAACGTTTCGCTGGTCACAGGCGACGTGCATTTTCACGCGCCAGCCGCGTCCCCAGCTCATTAAATAAGAAGCACCATCAGCCGCAACAAACTTTCTGAAATCGAAGCCCAAGCAGGTCGGCGCGAAATTTGATGCGTATGAGACGTACCCGATAACCTGCTTTTTCATGTCTTGTGATGATACAACGCCAACTCATCAATGTCACCGGTGGTCGACGTGTTCGCTGCGAGCAGGGATCCTCCAGCCATCGCTTTCGAGTCGATTTCGCGCGTCTTGACATCCGCCGCGTCGGAGGCCATCTGTTGCGCTGCGCAAGGCGAGGTTGGCCGACTACGCGTCCTGCGCGCCAAGTCGCGCGAGAGTTATCGTATCCCTGAATGCAATTATATATTTTCAAGCTGGCAACGCATAAATGGGCCGACTACACCGAGCGCGCGCCGGCGTCGCCGGGCGCTGCCATGCTGGTAGCATGTTTACATTTGGCCAGCTGTACCGGCGTTCGATTTTGCAAACTTCGGGCAGGTTTGGGTTGTCTTGAGATCCCAGCCCACGTGACTTCCTGTCAGAACCGGAACTACCTGGCTGCCCGCGGGCGGCCAGAATTCCGAAAATCGAAGAGGCCCACTGCATCCTGCGCAAGCCGTCACGCTTTCCTTGTGGTATAAAAAAGGCATCACCATCTTCAGGCTTCTTGCTGCAGTTATATGCGCAACAGCCCGGCATAGCGCTAGCGCATAGAGCAGGAAACACAGCGTGCAACGTTCGCTACTCCGAGCTAAAGCACCGAGCCAGCCTAAAGCCCCTCAATTTTCCAAAAGTAGCGCCATTCTTAGATCTTTCCGCCACCCCGCTCACCCAGGCGCTTTCTCCTCCACCCCTCCTGTCGCCCCAGCCTCCTCCGCTCCCCAATTGGCCAATCTGTGTCACGTGAAAGCATGCCCCGCGCTTTTGTATATTTTTTTCTTTCCGGCGCAGAGCAGGCGCCGCGCTTTTGTGTATCTTTTCTTTCCAGCGCGCTGCGACCCCCATTCTTGGGCCTACGCGACGAAAGTACGGCAGGCGGTTTGAAGGAGCGCGGTAGTTTTATACAATGTGTTAGGGCCGAGTGCTTAATTGCGATGCCGTGCTGCTGCGCCTACGGTTGCCACAACAGACCCAGTGACGGCAAAAAGCTTTTTGCTTTACCATCCATCGGGCACAACGCAAAACGAAGAAAAATGTGTATTCACAAGATCGGGCGGGCTGACTTCGAGCAAGTGGCAAAGAACGCGCGGCTTTGTGAAGTAAGTGCCGCGGCTCCGCCAACCTCTTCTTTTGACGCCCGTGTCAAAACGGGCCCGTGTCCAGTGCATTGGGGGCGCGTTAGTTTGCATAATGAATCCTTACCAACTAGCTCAGCTTTCTGTCGTTCTCGGAGTCCCCATTATGGCGTGCCTTATGAGATCGTGGTGTTGGGATGTAAAACCCAAGAATCAACTTTTTTTCTGTCTTGTGTGCCTTGGCTGTTTCAGTTAACACAACACTGCTTCCTTGTGAAAACTTACAACGCAAAAGAATACAGACGCACGTAGTATTAGCCCCGAGAACGAACACGGGCGGCGCTGCGAGCGCCGCTCGCGTGACGTCAGGGCACGGACTCGCGCCTGTCGTCTGCTACAGTTCGGGCGTTGTCCGGGCGCTTTCTTCGGTGTTTTCGTTTGTTCGCCCTCGTTCTCTCTGCTTGTATACTTATGGTGGTCGTCTCAAATATATTTTTACGACGTCTTCCTTTGCGAACATTTATTCAAAGAGCTAATTTCTTAGACAACAATGCAGCTCTCGAAGGCAACGCTACAGTGCCAGCCGAAGCGACGCAGACCAGCCCATTGCGGGTTTTTCATGCGCGGATAGACAATCGCAAAAGCATAGCCTATAGGAATCCAGTTATGATACCATACCTGCCGCGGTGCAACAAGTATGTCACAAAGCTGGCTATATATGACTTCTACAGCAGTTACGTTGATTTTATTCCGCTAAAATAGGTTTGCTCACGACGGGTAGTTCATGGTATAATATCGAATTTTTGCATTTCCTCACAGAAACGCTCGGCAGTAGCACGGGGACTTAACTAATACTGGAGCTTAGATTCTACACGCCTCACTTGCTTCTTTAACTGCCTGTCAACATTAGGCGGTTCTTCACGTGTTTACTTTTTTTAAGCGGCGGAAATTTGAAGTTAATGAAGGCTTACAGCTATTTGCGGAGTACAAATAGGAATGTACCAATATATATTTCCTTTTCCGTGTTACACGTTCAACTCACCTCTTTAGGGCGCGTTAGTTAATGATTAATAATGTAAGTTATGTTCCTCTTTTTTTGTCTATATTACCAAGTGTATATCATTTATTTATTTCAGTGCCGCAGTGTGTTTTGCATTGTTATTGTGGAAATATTTCACTGTTCTTTCATATATTGTATAACTGCAATGTTTTATGGCCACTATATAAATGTAATTTATATGGCGCTTGATGTGTTACCCCATGCAGCCATATTGTACCTAAGGGGGTGAGGTTACCTCAAGCCGCGTCTGTGCGACTTTTTTCCCTCATCCACCTCCACTTACCACTCCTCTGTACATGTGTGTGTGTAAATGGAAATTAATAAATCAAATCAAACTCACTTGAGAAATTTACTGGTGCTTGCTGCTTGAGGAATATACATGACCAATCTGTTTGGCCAACTGACACAGGCTGCTCGGCCCAATTTTTTTAGTGAAGTATGCCTGCTGGACCGCATAGCTGCAGCCAGAAAGAAGTCGAAGCGTCAATGATTAGTAGTATGGGACATATTGAAGATATCGAAATTCCCCCGGTGGAGGGTCAGAAATCAAGTGAAAGTATATGCAAGGCTTGTGGTGCTTTCTTTATGAATGTTTGCGATTGGATTGGAGCAAACTTAATTTGCCTGCAAGGTTCTCTTTTATGTACCGACGAAGCGAATAGTTTGTATAATTGAATAACGCTGGATCGAGACATGGTGAGACAGAAGGTGCTTGAATTTTCCTTTTGTATACAGTAAATCTAAGCTGCGGTGTAGTAGCTCGAGAATACTTTAGCCATTCCAGTTGGCGCTGTAAAAAACATGCTTTATGGTTTTAATTCGAAGTTGTAGTGAACTGATGGGTTTCGCGAACATAGCGTGCCTCGCCATACGGACAGTCGATTGCTACCATTACGTGATCAGGGGTGTGCCATATTGTCGATAAAGGCTACTGAGCGCCACTATGAAACATTTCATCACTTTCAATTGAGTGGCTCTCGATCTTAACAACGAAACTTTTCTCTCAGGTGGTTGCTACTATGGTGTTTGTGAATTAACTATGTAAATACTCTACATGACGCGCCGTCGTGTTAGCAGCCATGAGCAATTCGTTTTTTGGAGGCCTGTTTCAGAGGGGCATGAAAGTAGCAGCAAACTTTTTCATACGAAATGCGCGCCTAACTATTTTTTTGCGCATTAATGAATGGCCATATTTGAATAGAACAACACACCAGAGTAATAGGAATCATGATGAGAGCTTCGCTGGGCAGTGCCTTTCTAAAATCAGATAACATGTTGACGCCAATTACCAAATTTTTCTTCCACGTAAAATGCAATGCCTCTCATAGCTAAATACTAAAGGAATGTTAAATGTTTAGCGAAGCATCATACACAACTTCGCGCGTTGAATTTGCAGATATTCTTTTTTTTTAGCCAAAATTTACCGATAGACACGGCGCATATATGCATTGCAAAACCTAGTAGACCCCTTTAACGCTACTTAGCTTGCGATATCCAAGCCGCAAAGTTTCTAGACTCACACGCTTTTGAAGAAGAAACTTTGGTTAAGGTATGGCAGCTGAAAGAAGCCGACGTATTCTTCAATACGTACGGCTCGAGCCACCCATACCCCAAGCATACACGAAGGGAACGAGCGCGCGCGGCAGCCGAGCGAGCCGGAGCGAGCGGCGTCCTGGCCGTGACGTCACTCGCGAGAGGGCGCCACTCCTAATTCTCGGGGCTAATACAGAGATAAAATTAGCACTTCAACAAGAGTGTTGCTGGTGCCAATGAGGGGAGGGGGATAATTATTTTCTGAACCTCTTTCCAGTTGTCCCATCAAGTTCCTTCTTTTTTTTCTATCAAATTCTAACCATTTGCACTGTAATAAATAAATAACGATTTCATATGCTGGTACGTTGTTCAAATGGTCTATACCGCCTATGTGTGAAAACGTTGCTCATGGCCACCACAACCTGTGCATGAGCTACTTACATCTGTAAAAGGCGCGGAACAGAAACGGCCCTGCTGCCAGGCATTGCTGACCGCAGACAGTCGGAATCTCTCACGCGCCGGCCGAACAAAACCATCCTGCAGGTACGTAAATTAACCTACGAAACCACGTGCACATACTTTCACGCTGTCAAAACCTGAAACTATGGTAATTACTCGCGTGTCTGAGCACACCGCGTGCTTGTGTCGTGTTTCAGCAACACGAACTTTCAACGTGCGCGTACTTTACGCCTTAAATACGCCTTGAATAAAGGTGCTTTTCTCTATTTCTTCCGCAAATCCGACACGACATTCTTAAGGCCAGTTACCAACTGGCAAAGCAAGATCTAGATTGAAAAAACTGCTCCGCAGGACTCGAACGAACTTTTCCGCGGATTTCCTCCCGTAGCGTGAGCCGTCGTCTGCTACGGCAGGCCCACCACCGGCGGCGCCACCGTCGAGGCCGCGCCGAGCGGAGGAGGAGGGAAGTGAATGGCGCTACTTTGGGAGATTGAGGGGCTTTAAGCCAGCCGTGTTCAGGAGGTAAATGGCGTGAACTAAAAAGAAAACACAAGCAAAACTCAAGATCCGCGCGTTTCCAAGGGCAACGACAGGGAGACCAATCGTCGTGCAGACAAACGGGGGCAAAACTGGTTGCCGCGGGGGAAGGCGCAAGGGGCGAGGAGGTCGCGCGGCGGCGGCAGAGTTCAGTGTCGCTACTTTCAAATTATCGAGGGATTTTATGCAAAACTTCAGTCTGACGTTTATGGCGGATGCCGCGGCTGGTTCGTGGATATGGTAGAAACGCTGGAAAAGGGGTTTCTTTGAGTTTTTCTCGTAAATTCCAATCCGAGGGCTATCATTTCTGTAGGTTGTGCGTAAGTCGCAGTTCACGATTGTCCCATGTATTTTAGCTTGAGAAATTCAATTAGTTCAGTAAATTCTTTGAGTCACATTGCCGAAACGACGTCTGACACCGACGCGGGACGCCGGATATTCTCGACACGGGCTCTTTAGCGCCATCGCGTTCGAACAACATAGCATCTCACATGGAGAACGGATTAAAAAAAAAGTGTCGACTGCAACGTCCAGCATGAAGCACTGCGGGAAAGCTGCCTTTTCGTTTATGAGAATGGATTATATTTACCACAAACATGCACCCTGACATTATTGAAACGAAATAAGATCAAATTATGGGGTTTTCAAGGCAATTCAAAAGCTAAGATAGTGCTTCGGATTATGTTCGACCAACTGCATAAATCCCGAGGGTCCCTTTGAAGTCGCCGACTTTGGGACCCTCATCTGTATATATTATACCTGTAACCCATGTACTGCATGTTAATAATAAACTTCAAATGAAAGCACACAGCAGGGGCCTTCTGAATTACCACCCCACGACCGAAACGCAGCCAATAATGAAACCCACGACATTCTGCTCGGCAGTGTTGTGCCACACTGCGCGCCTACATCGAAGCAACGGGCGCTCCCCCCTCACTACCTCGTTCTTCTGAAGTGGTTGCCCTTGGTGACAACCAGCTAAGTTCCAGGAAACTGCCGAACTCTTTCCGTGGGTCTAAGTTGTCCGGGGGCACGCAGCACCACGACGAATCCACTGGCAGCCTTCAAAATTCTACAGAACTTCTGACCCTTGCCGTGGAGACCGGTTTTATGCAGCTTAGGACTTCTTCGACGAGAGGAAAGCGACGCGGTTGATCTCAGCATCAGTCCTTCCTCGTCCTGCCGACGACGGGACGACAAAAATAAGGGACTTTAGGCAGAGCCGGCCCATTGTTAGAAAGAGTTGTCGCCAGCCGCTTCGTCGGTTTGGTGCGCTCTTCGGCTTCGCTACTTGTATGCTATTGTATGAAGCTTTTCGTCTTCTCCTCGTCAACCTCATGAGTCAGTCTCTCGCTTATGAGCCCGAGGCGCAATAGCAGTAGAGAATGCCACAGCTGGCAGAGAACTTCGACAAGAATTGACACTGCCATCATTTTGCCTTCAATACATTTATTTGTCAAGTGATAGAAAGACTGCTATCGTTTCAGAAGAGACTACACACAATGTGAAGACCACAGGAAAATGAGAGTCAACGTGTGTCTGGGTTAAATGCGATTACAAGAGAAAAAAAGAACAGAAAGCAGCAGCAAACCAGGAAGTGTCTAACACATGATTGATGCATTTATCTGTAAATAGCAGCAGTGAATAAATTCATTAAAATAGAAAGAACAACTGCATCTGCAAAACGCGAGGCTATAGTAGTAGTAGTAGTACAAGTAAAAGCTGCATGTCCCTTGTCGACACTGCATTTAGAACAACTTCCTATCATTCAGTACAGAATAAACTTTATTAAAAAGAATGGTCCGGCAGTTTTGGTTGTGGTGGCCTCAGGTGGCGACCGGAAGTCTTGGACCGGGGCGGCATCTTCAGCTTGCCGGACGGCCCACAGCTAGTGGTCTTTTAGAGCGCAGCTCTTTGGCGTCCGTTCCTGGGTTTCGCGTCGTCGTCGGCGTTGTCGTCGGCCTCGTAACCAACTCCGCCCCCCTTTCATCCCCCCAGCGCTAGCAGCGACCGACTGATACCGCTGGATGCCGCTGACGCCGCTAGAGAGTCAAGATAACGTGACTGCATAGAACACCGTCGCCGCCATGCAGAAAGAGGAGGAAAGGGTCCCCCCCCCCCCTGTTCTTGTGTGGCGGATAGGGTGCTCTTCAGTTGCCGACGCGCCGGTTATTTCACGTAGGCCCCGGCACGTCGACGAATACGTGACCACCTTCCCACGGCTAGACCTGGTTCTTAGCGCTGCGGAAGCGAGGGTATCATATTGTTTGTGTCGGCATCGGCGGCGTTGTCCCTGAAACCAACTCCGCAGCTGGGGTTGACTCACTATCGGCGTCAGCGGCATCAGTCAGTCGCTGCTATCTCTTCCCTCCTCCCTTTATCGTGTTGTCCGCTTGCTGCGCGCGCTTCTGCCCCCATCGTTTGCCGCTGGGTGTACACGCCGCCCCCCTCCCCCCTCTTCCTGCGAGTCTCCGGTTGTCAAAGCGCCGGCTCGAACTTAATTCCTTTCTTCGCTCCTCCTCCAATGCAACCCCTGTGCGGTGGCAATCAGAGAGCCAGATCGGTGGCGGCGGATCTGTATATGTGCACCGCCCGAGCCGAAATTGCCGCTGCCGTTCGCCCTGTGCGGTGGCAATCAGAGAGCCAGATCGGTGGCGGCGGATCTGTATATGTGCACCGCCCGAGCCGAAATTGCCGCTGCCGTTCGCCACTGCGAAATTATCTGCCAGTTCTTTCTGAGCCCTGAGCGAGACGACCGATGGAAGTCCTCCGTCTGCTGCTGCTGCTGCTGCTAAACGAGCTGCCAGAGCAGAGGCCCTGCGCCGTCGCCGTCAGAATCCAGAGGTGCGTGCCGCCGAAGCAGAAGCTTACCGTCGCCGCCGTCGAGATGATCCAGGAGTACGCGTCGCCGAAGCAGAGGCTAAGCGCCGCCGCCGAGAAGACCCTGCCGTTCGCGCCGCCGAAGCGGAGGCTCATCGCCGCCGTCGAGAGCAACCAGCAGTAGAGGCTGAAGCAGAAGCTCATCGCCGCCGCCGAGAAGACCCTGCAGTTCGCGCCGCCGAAGCGGAGGCCAAACGCAAACAAAGGCTCGCATTTGCTGCGCTCAAATTTCGCATTAGGAAGTAACGTAATCGTCGGTAATTTTTTAGCTCCAAACTTTTGAGAGCCGCCTCCCAGAGGCGCCGACGGCGAAAGTCCCCGACGGTCCCTGCAGCCGGGGCGTCGTCGGGAAGGAGCGAGCTCGAGGCTTCCTGTGTACTGTTAATGGCCACGGTTATGAACGCGTCGCGAACAGAGGCGGTTTCAGTACCGTTGTTGCCGGCACATTCCCAGTGCATGTGTCACAGTGTTACACTCTCTGTCCGCAAGCTTTACATGCATCAGTCGGGTATAATCCTGGGTAACAGTGGTGCGAGAGAGAGAGAGAGAAACAACTTTATGGAGCCGAGCTCGACATCTTCTTAGACGCCATCGATGGAAGTGGTTCCCTCTTCACGGGACCCATATGCTTCCCTAGCCGCCTGGCCCCTGGGGATCAGGGCGAGCTGGTCTTCCAGGGCAGTGCTGGGTGCATGAGGGATGGGGTAGGGTAGCGCGGGGCAGTTAAGAGGTGGGGGGATCGCCCTGATGAAATCGCATACTCCAATGACGTGTTGGAGCGTGCCTAACTGAGTTTTGCAGAAGTTACAATCCTCCTCGTACCTTTCCGGGTACATCTTGTTTTGAAGGTAAGGGTGCGGGAAGGATCCTGCCTGTATTTGCCTGTAGATCGCTTGCTGTTCTCTGCTAAGCGATTTGCGAGGATCGGGGTAACGGCGCCTCTCCGTCTTATAATAGTTCGTAATGTCTCTGTAACTAAGTATGGACTGTGGCTCACCTTCCTCAACCCGGTGTTCCATCTCTTGGGCGAACTGGTGGGCAAGTTCGTTGCCCTCCAGCCCAGCGTGAGCCGTGTCCATATTAACTCAGCTTTCCTTTCAGGTACGTCGCGTTTACTTTTGAGAATATCTACAGCCGCAAGGGACACCCACCCGTTTCTGTAGTATACGCCTCTTGCGAGTCGGTGACAATTCTTCCCACCTTGGGCTGCGCGAGTGCTAGCGCTATCGCGGCCTCTTCTGCCACCTCCGGAAAAGACGTCTTGATCATGAAGGCGCAGGTTACGAGCACATCCCGCGTCGTAACTGCCAGCGTTGCTTTCGATGAAAACTTTGGTAACGAAGCGTCTGTGAAGAGAGTGACCCCCTCTTCCTCTTCTACTACTTGACCCAAAGTCTCTGTCAAGGCCGCTATACGAGCCGCTCTGCGGCCGTCGTTACGACCCGACCTCGTGTTTCTAGGCAGTGGCTTACTGTGGATTTTATGCGCCCACAACCTGGGTAACGGCCCCGTTTCCTTCCGCTCTGCCTCTTGCCAGCCCAACTTAGCAAGAACGCGACGTCCCGCCGACGTCTGACTGTGTCAAACTCTTTGATTAGACAGATGAGCTTCTATTAACTCTTCGACGACGTTGTGCTTGGCCATGCCGAGAAGATGGCCAGGCTAGGGTAGATGTGTCTTTGCAGTAAGCGTAAGGTTACGGCCTTGTCCCCGTTTTATTTATCGTGCAGTGGCGGGAATGTGCGTCTTTCAAGTCTGTTGTATTGGGTGAGGTCTCTGAACATGGTCAGGCGATCGCCCCACGCCTATAGTGATTCTTTTTATTGCTGGATTTTTGTCATAGTGTCCCAATCCAGCAGATCTGACAACCTGCTCTCGGGAGTGGAGGTGGCGGCCACACCATCTGCTGCGGCGCTCCGCGTGCGAGACCTCGAGGTGCGGCGTGTGCCGCCTTGTTGCCCGTCAGCGGGACGTCGGTGTGTGCCAGGGTCAAGAGCAGGAAGACTGCAGAATTTCGGGGTTGCAAGGGCGATGACGCTGTCATCACAAATTTGGAGTATCATTCAGTACAGCTTTTCTTTTCAGTACAGCTGAGTGCAATAACGCATTGAGATTATGCAGAGCAGGCAACATCCACAAATAGTTTTGCAATACAAATGGCTGAGCATGACCAAAATGAACAAGCTCACACATGAAACCAAAATACAGCAACTGTCCTATTTCATCTCACAGTGAAAGTCACATACAAAATGCATTCTCAAGCATAACATACTTCGACGGCACTTAAGTAGCCCTTTCAGTGTCACTGATGTACCAGTACATTCTCATGTTTTTGATGCCAGATAGGTATGCCAGGGCCATACTAAGAGAGAATTTGCCATTATCCATGTCATTTTTGCACTTTTGCATTAAAAAAATGATGTGTTAGGGTTTAGACTATCCAAGAAAAAAATATGGACCATGGAGGTGCGTCGCCACCAAGAAAACCTGACACTGAAAGGTTTAAAAACTCGCACGTCATTCAAAACCGTTAGAGGAACACTAGTGGCCCAGCCCTGTTTCAAGCACCTTAAAGCACTCTTGTGGTTTGCTTTATATTTGGCTGGACAAGTGCTTGGAACACAATTGCCTGGCTCCCTTTGGAGCACCACACTACAGCTCACAGTGCTAAATAGTTGTTGACCGATAATTTGGACAACTCTGTGGCACAGCCATATGCCTCATAAGCTTAAGGATTCAGACCCTTTACAGTGCGCTATCCGATAACTTGGACTCCAACTGCACAACTGCGTGCTAAATTGGTCACCCAGTAGAGCAGAAATAGCAATATATTCAATTTGATATGTCGCCAGTGCCTTCTCGAAACTAAAACTAGTGAAGCCCAGTTGATCAAGTAGTCGCCGATGATAATCCAGTATGTGCACTGACTGCATTTTGTCTATCTGTAGCGACAGCATGACAATATACGGGCTGCGATTTTGTAGTGATGCCTTCTGCTTGATTGTATGCCACTTTTATCATCCATCATTCAAGGTCGGTTGATCCTGTTGGTGAGCGTCACTCTGGTCATTGACGAAATGCAAAAGCGTGAAATGGCATGGCTAGAAAATCACAAATACGGAATGTCTAGGGTAAAGGCAAGTATATATACGTGCAGCAACGTGTTGACAAACTTGGGCCATATTCTTGGATGATAACTTTCTAGGATAGTTTTTACTTCCACAACATTTCGCGCGACTAGCACCAAACACATTGAGGGGGTAGCAGCATTTCCACGCTGTGATGAGACGGCGTGATTGGTACTGTGCCAAGGATTCCGTTGCTCGTTGCCGTGCGCTTTAGTGCCGCGAAATCGAAGGTATCCACAAAAGTGATGATCCGAGAATATAGCACACATTTATTGGCCACATTTAAAATAAGATCACTTATTGTTGGGTGAAACCAGCATTTCGGACTCCTGTTCGTTCGGACTTTCTAGGCGGTCCCCGTTGAGTCTGAATTATTGGTCAGCAACTGTACTCCATTTCGTACACAGCAGGCTCTCTCACTGCTTGCATTCACAACTGACATACAGTGAGTCACATATGAAAGAAAGGCATCAAGTGCTAAGTTGCCATCATGTAGACTCACACTTTCATGTTGCAAGATCCGACTTTATTGGCACGTGGAAGGTGTCGCAGATCTGAACCTATTTGCCAACGAACAAGTGGTAGACGTTTCTTCTATCTGTGCCCATAGAGCAATGCTTGCACTCACAACCAAAACCTAATACGTTGCATACTGGAAGCAGCACTCTATGGTGCCCAAAAGAAAGTGTTTTACATAACCTTACATCCACCACTTGCAGCTGAGATGCAGGAAGTAGTTATTCTGTAGTGCCACAGGTCAAAAACTGCACTGCGACTTGTACGGATGAGCGAGACGAACTCGTGCAGCTTCCACAGCATTGCCTACTAAGTGTGAAACGAGTGGCTGACCTTTGAGCTCCGCCAGAGTGCCGCTCTGCAAGCCGCTGAACATTCGGCTCAGGCAGGCTTCATCTAGCTCCATGCTTGGGAAGGGCTAGCACCAGTGGAATGCTCCGTAAGGAATAACACAGAATCAATATTACAGACTGTCCCTGTAAAACTTTGCTTATGAGGTCTGTCCTCCTTGATTAAGGTCATGGTCTAAATTAGTTGCAGAGATGACTGACCCAAAGGCTCGCACTTATATTTATGCAGTTCAAAAACCTGCAATGTCCTTTACGTAGCACAGTGCCAGACAGCGCTTTGTGCCTGTTTTGAGCCAAAGGCCTGTGCAGAGAGGGTGCCACACTTTAACAATAAACAGTGCCCACAGAGCAGTTGTACGCCGTGCCAGCTTAATTTAGGCAAGGCTATTTGGTATTCCATAATTGGTAAACTTGAAGTGCTTGTCTATCCTGTCACCATCATTTTTCCTTTGTGCTTCAAGTTTACAAGCGTAATTAAATTTGAAAATAAATCAACCAGCTCCCACCAAGATGATGTGGCGCCAGTCAATTTTCAAGTAGAAACATTCAATAAAACTGGCCTAGCTTAATTTTCTTTCATGCTGAAATGAAGCACTCTCAGCTCCATGTATTATCAGCAGTCAACTACAATTTACCATTGTAACCAGGACTTCTTGCACATGGGATCCAGCAATGCATGTTCACAATGACGGGCAGTTTTCTGACCTCAATTTTTCTGCAATTTCAAACTGCACAAAGTGAGCAACATAAAGTAGGCAGGCCAGCACTGCTGCAAATTGCCCAATAGAACTTTAAAAGAAAAAGAGCCCTGACGAGACACACCTCTTCCAAGCTATAACAACTCGTGAGCAATGCCACTGAGAGGGTTACAAAACAAAATTGAGGAACACACAAAGATCAACATTAACCTGCACAATAGCATGACTAGCAAACATTTAGTACACCATAAGAAATAAGAGAATGCAAACTATCTGAGCAACGTTATTGCACAAGAGCTACACAGCTTCAAAGTCAAACTCACATTCTTAAAAAGGAAGAAAGAAACACATACATCCAAGCTGTCCAATGGGGTGTACAAATCTCCCCTGGTAACAAGCTTGCAAACAACCGTGCTGCTGCGATTTCATCAAAAGCTGCTGACAGTGCCTGTCAGCAGCTGTCAGCAGCACACAAGCATCCAACATTTTTTTAAGGCTCGCAGAAGCCTGGTGCAAGTATATCACGGCTCTAGAAAGGAGATCATGAGACATCTTGAAACTCGGGCACAGTTGAAGAAGCCAAAGTCGCTGGCAGTTTCCCAGTGTAAACAAACATCTTAATACTGAGTAAAAAAGGATGAGCGAACTACCTGCGGCAAGATTAAGACTAGAGAAATCCAAGATGGGAGGTTAAAACGCATAAAAGATTAACAAATTTCAATGATGCACTTCACCATGAACCAAGCACCACAAGTAATGAAAGTAAGCCTCTTGAAAGTCGGTTATGACGTTAAGACTTACAATTAGTGGGTAACTTGAGAAAAAGTCATGGCCCATGTATGAGGATTTCTATACAGAAGACTACACTGGTGAACACAGGAGAAGGCTTCGTTGGAAGTACAGAACTGTATTATAGTGGCACGATCAAGAAAAAAAAAATCACTTCTTGCACAGCCATAGAAGCTACATAAACTTGGCATTAGTCAATCGGAAGCATGATCATGCAACGTGTCCCCCAACGCTGTGTGTCCCTGCTTGACAACATGCCTACTCAGTGTTGAGCATGGTTTCAAGAATATCAAGAATATTAGGAATAGTAATTCAGTTGCCTTGTAGCTTCAAGTACAGATGCAGTATCAGTTCAGGAACAATTAAGGCTGCAGCGAAGTTTTTTTTCCTCTCTCTCAGAATACAATCTTTTGCACAGTTACACAGCAAAGATTTATCAATAACAAAGTATCAGAGCAAAAAAGTTATTTTCTTGAAAGCTAACGCATAACACACTGTAAACCACACTCATCAAACCTGTAAGAAGCAAATGGATCATAAATTTACCGATAGAAGCCACAAAGTAAAACAACACGAACACAAAAACACAAGACAGGCATCTTACACTTTAAAACATCCTGGTTGTGAAGCAGACCACACAGGTTGCTACTGGATGCTGTCGAAGCAGAGCAACGCACTTTGACGTCTGCTGGTAGCACAGCCTTGTCTACACCCCATAACACATCAGCTGCCAGTTTTAGGTCACAACAAAGATTGCTACTGAAACCATGGAGCACAAAAAGGAATTGCAGGTTATCTTTGCAGGCAAAAAAAAATGAGATTCATTGAAGCAAAGCTAAAGAACATCACTGGTCACTGTATGACAGTAATGACATAATGCAGTGACATACCCTGACATCTCGTCAATGTTACCAGTGCCAGCCAGCATCAGCCCACAGAATTTTCATCTCAATGCCCTCCATATATAACCCCACCACCTCAATAAGATTTGATTTTAGAATGATCTTTGCAAGTCAACATTGAAAATTGACGAGTGCCAGACCTCCCTGAAACATTTAAAGAACTGACACAAAATTCTTGTCTCGCTTTCTTTTTCTAGGTTAGCCGCAAGACTCAACTACAGTATGACACCTCAATTCCTCGAATGTGCAACAAATCATCAACTACAACATCCTCCAATGAGACAAACTCAAAAGGTGTGCCTAAGTTCTTGGCGTAGGGTTTGTTTGCAAGTCATCTATCTCAGAGTGTCACGGAAATTTGAGCATGGGCTCATGCGGTATCACAGGCGCATCGGCCGGTGCAGTGGTCAAAGCCGCATTGTGATCGCCTTGCTTTAGATAACAGGGGGCAGAGGAATGAAGAAAGAACAAAAGTGACAGTAGCAAACCAAGTTCTTTAATTGCACAGAAATGAAAGAGCGGGGAATGACTTATGTGAGACACAGTCACTAAGTGCATCAGCCGTTTGTGACCATCACCTCCATTTTTCGTGGCATGCAGAAACAACTTGTAAAAAAACCCTACACCAAAAAGCCATACTCTATTTGTTGCACATATTGAAATGGTCGCCATAAAATAGGATATAATTGGCGATCTTTTGCGGGCTCAAGGAATTCTGGCACGACAGTGTCGTGACAGGGTCGATAGCTGTCTGATAAAACAAAAAAGCGGGATAGAAAATTTTTGTGTCAGTACCCTTTTAGGTGCTCAGCATTTGACTAGGGAACAAGGAACTCGGTGCGTAATAAATATTCCGGCCAACATCGGCTGATTACGCAAACCTTAGAAGCATCACTTTTGGTGAAAATAGAAAGGAGTCTATCGCAATTAGCCTTCCCGGGAAAACTGTCCCATCAGCAAACTACACTTGAAGTTTTTCCTGATACACTTAAATGCCAAAAGCTAAAACAAGCTTCAGATGGTAGGGAATTCTTTAAAATACTAGTGAATTTTCATTTTAGAACGACAGAAAGCTGAGCTAGTTGGTAAGGATTCATTATACAAAATAGAAGTGAGGCGTGCAGACAGGACACAAGAGTAGAGAAGTGGACAACACGAACGCCGACTATCAACTGAAGGGAGCACTGAGGCAAAAAAAGAAAGAAGACACAAAACTCATCTGCGCATGCTCAAGAATGGTAACACCACGTGTCAATCGGGTACACGTAGCGGTCTACGTGAGAGATAACTGTTAAGGCACTTAATCTCTTCCTTATGTAAAGTAATCGAAGGCTGACTCACGCACGCACTTCCACCATTATAGATATGCCATGCCTCTGCCATAAGACGCGTATCTTCATTCTTATACCTGTACAATATTGCGCATTCATCTAACTCTGGCGTGCAGTTACAATCTCAGCAATGTAGCGAAAGATTAGAAGGCGATCCACTGGTTAACGACCTTTTATGTTCCATTAGCCTCTGATTGATACACCGTCCCGTTTGCCCTACGTAGAACTGGCCACAGCTAAGGGGAATGTTATGAACCACACCCATACGACAGTCAGTAAAACTGTTGTTCTTATTGTGCTTCACTGGACAAATATCTGTTCGTTTTTTTGCCTTTTACCCGCTCCTTTCTATTCTGTACGGCAGCGCATATCTTACCTAGCGCTTATTGGGAACAGTGAAAGCAACATTAACATCATATCTACTAGCAACTTTTTTAAGCCTGTGCGACACTGAATGAATATACGGAATAGCCACTACTCTTTTTTTGCTATTACTGCTTTCTGTAATCACGTCCGTCCCTCTCGAAACTGACTTCTTTAGGCGCTCAGCCACAGTGGCCACCTCTACACTAGGATAACCTGCTTCTAATAGGCGCCGGACCTGCGCATTAAAACTGGCGCTCATTTTGAGCATGCAGGATCTGGTGAGGGAAGACTTAAGGCACGACATGGCATTTCTGTTTTTTACTAATTTAGAATGCTTGGATTGAAAGTTTAGCAACGGCTTCGAAGATCTTGGGGCGTACTGCCAACAAACATGATTTTGTTCGAAGATCAAGGAAATGTCAAGAAACTGAATTACGCGTTGCTGAGGAAATTCCTTGGTAAACTTTAATCCTCCCCCATAAAGTTTAAATTGCTCACTTACTAAGGTAGCAGCGGAATCTAATTATTCCCTATTGCAGAAAATCAGGTAATCATCAACGTAACTAAATATCTTGATAACGCTATCACCTAAGGCTTTCTCTAAGCAGTTGTCAACCTTACTCAGGTAAATGTTGCTAAGAATAGGGGCAACCTTTGAACCAATACAAATGCCTGATTTCTGCAGAAAAATGCCATCTCTCCACCCAATCAGCGTCGACTTCAAGTACATTGAAAGAATTTCTAGAAAAGCTCCCGTGGAAACACCGCACCTGTCAATAAAAGCCGACTCTTGCACTTGTTCTGTAATGCACTCATTTACGGAATTTAGCAACCCGTTATGCGGCAAGGAATAATACAGGTCTTCGATATCTATACTAAAAGCTGCACAATCACCAGGATTTTCCTCTCTCAAATACTGAACTGAACATGCGGACTGAACAAAAACTGAACAAATACTGAACATGCGGACTTCCTATGGAGGATGAAACTTCCGGAGCTTCAACAAAGTAAGAGGAAACACCTTTCTAATAATTCACCGTCAAACAATGTACTGGTTCTTGGAGACGCCATCGTAAGTGATAACCATAGAAGAACCCTTGCTTTAGGTCCTAAGCACTGTTTTAAGCCTAACATAAAACCCGTTGACGTTTTAAGCATACCGCGCTGCATAACCAGGTTCGTCCCAAAAAAAGAACGCTCGCGCTATATTTCGGATTGCATTGCTAGCATTAAGCAATCAAATTCTCAATTTAAGACGTCTGACTGTCCGACCGTTATTTGATTACCTTGTGGAGCATAAACTTAGACCAGTAATATCTGACAAGGAAGGTCATTTCGTAATTATGCCAGATGACATGTTTTCGGAAAAAGCTATTTCAGCCATAGAAAAGAATTTGCAGCCAGTAAAACTCAAGCCTTCGGTAGTTAAGCAACGTGCGGTTGACCTCTTGTCAAGGCATAATCTTGATAGGCTTGTCTGTAATGTCAAGAAAGCTAAATACCTCACCTTAGAACTGTTTTTCGCGGCCAAGACCCATAAACAAGAAATTCCTTTTCGTGCAATAGTGTCAGAGAAAGGGACGTGGCAGGTTTGTGTCGCTAGTTACCTACAGAACTGCCTAGCTTCACTAGTTTTTTCAGACCCCTTTTGCTTACGTAATTCTCAGGCACTAGTTAAGTATTTGAGAGAGGAAAATCCTGGTGATTGTACAGCTTTTAGTATGGATATCGAAGACCTGTATTATTCCTTGCCGCATGACGGGTTGCTAAATTCCGTAAATGAGTGCATTACAGAACAAGTGCAAGAGTCGGCTTTTATTGACAGGTGCGGTGTTTCCACGGGAGCTTTTCTAGAAATTCTTTCAATGAACTTGTAGTCGACGCTGATTGGGTGGAGAGATGGCGTTTTTCTGCAGAAATCAGGCATTTGTATTGGTTCAAAGGTTGCCCCTATTCTTAGCAACATTTACCTGGGTAAGGTTGACAACTGCTTAGAGAAAGCCTTAGGTGATAGCGTTATCAAGATATTTAGTTACGTTGATGATTACCTGATTTTCTGCAATAGGGAATAATTAGATTCCGCTGCTACCTTAGTAAGTGAGCAATTTAAACTTTATGGGGGAGGATTAAAGTTTACCACGGAATTTCCTCAGCAACGCGTAATTCAGTTTCTTGACATTTCCTTGATCTTGGAACAAAATCATGTTTGTTGGCAGTACTCCCCAAGATCTTCGAAGCCATTGCTAAACTTTCAATCCAAGCATTCTAAATTAGTAAAAAACAGAATTGCCATGTCGTGCCTTAAGTCTTCCCTCACCAGATCCTGCATGCTCAAAATGAGCGCCAGTTTTAATGCGCAGGTCCGGCGCCTATTAGAAGCAGGTTATCCTAGTGTAGAGGTGGCCACTGTGGCTGAGCGCCTAAAGAAGTCAGTTTCGAGAGGGACGGACGTGATTACAGAAAGCAGTAATAGCAAAAAAAGAGTAGTGGCTATTCCGTATATTCATTCAGTGTCACACAGGCTTAAAAAAGTTGCTAGTAGATATGATGTTAATGTTGCTTTCACTGCTCCCAATAAGCGCTAGGTAAGATATGCGCTGCCGTACAGAATAGAAAGGAGCGGGTAAAAGGCAAAAAACGAACAGATATTTGTCCAGTGAAGCACAATAAGAACAACAGTTTTACTGACTGTCGTATGGGTGTGGTTTATAAGATTCCCCTTAGCTGTGGCCAGTTCTACGTAGGGCAAACGGGACGGTGAATCAATCAGAGGCTAATGGAACATAAAAGGTCGTTAACCAGTGGATCGCCTTCTAATCTTTCGCTACATTGCCGAGATTGTAACTGCACGCCAGAGTTAGATGAATGCGCGATATTGTACAGGCATAAGAATAAAGATACGCGTCTTATGGTAGAGGCATGGCATATCTATAATGGTGGAAGTGCGTGCGTGAGTCAGCCTTCGATTACTTTACATAAAGAAGAGATTAAGTGCCTTAACAGTTATCTCTCACGTAGACCGGCACGTGTACCCGATTGACACGTGGTGTTATCATTCCTGAGCATCCGCAGATGAGTTTTGTGTCTTCTTTCTTTTTTCGCCTCAGTGCTCCCTTCAGTTGATAGTCGGCGTTCGTGTTGTCCAATTCTCTACCCTTATGTCCTGTCTGCACGCCTCGCTTCTATTTTGTACAATAAACTTTCAAATGTGCCAGTTTCTCGCAAACGATTTTGACATGCAACACGCTAGCCAATCCCTGCCCAAAGGTGATACAGCCAGTCAAGCGGAATTAAGTAAATACTTTTAGGCACCACACGTTGCAATTACAGAAAGTTTAACTTGTCCAAATGTGGCCTGAATAATTACGGGCTATCATACACACTTAGTAGCATTCTAACAGATACGTGGTCAGAACGCGTAGTGAATAAATATACAATCCAGCCATGCTCTCGCTGATTAAAACAGTGCTGCCCCCTCACAGCGGCACCTGTCAATACCTACAGAAGCACAAAGATCAAACTTTCTTTTAATTGACGTTTAGGACGTAAACTACAAAGGAACCTTTTTTCTGTGCCTGACAATTTTTTCGCCATTGTAGTTTGCGCCCTAAACATCAATAAAAGCTTAAACCAACTACCCCAGCAACAGGTAGCGATAATATAAAACATGAGTAGGTTTTAAGTATCTTCGTCTCGTGAAAGCCTTTTTACCAGCCATTTCTGGAGTGCATTGTTCTTCTCTGGGAAGCCAGAAAGCATGATTAGTTGAAAGTCTCCTTAAATTTTAGGCCCAGAATGCTTTGAAGATGTTGTGGGCGAAGCAAAATTTTGGACATTTACCCAATTTAATGGGGATTCCGATTTATGTAAGCTTGAATTGCCCGAGCCAACAGTGCCATTTTTCCTGCTGAGTACACCAAAGTTTGGATATTTACCCGATTTAACAGGGATTCTGATTTACGTGAGCTTGAATTGTCCAGAGCCAACAGTGACATTTTTCTTAGTGAGTACACCACTTAGGAGATGTGCTGCAATGTCTTCAAAAGGCGAAGACTACAGAAAAAGGCTGATGAACTCTAAGGCCTTGCTTGTGATTGGTTATCTGTACCATTCATGTTTCTCTGGCGAATGATGTAGACAACCAATCCATCCATTGAACCTGACAAATCAAACTGATGTGCCATGTACCTGGACTACCAGCGCATGTGAGGCTATCGGCTTCTCTGGCAACAGGCAGAAAGTATTCCTAATTTCTAAAGCAGACTTCACGCATAGTGGACCCATTTCAGTCAGCTAGATACAAGCACAAACCGCTCTGAAAGCAGCCAGAAGACCGTCAGTATACAAGGTCTTCTCTGAATAGGCGAAAATGTGAATATGATGTAACAAGAAAGATTGAACAGTAGACATACTGCCGCCAATGAGACTTGAAAGCCAACTGCAATGAAAAGTGTATAAAAAGCCTAGTTGAATATATAGAGCAGACTCCGTGTAAAATTTAACGTTTGAATTAGGAGTGAATGCATTACAAAAAGTCTGCAAAATTTAAAAAGCCACCACTATCGCTTGGCAGAAGTGATGCACAACCCAGAACATTGGGTAGCAGCACAGCTCTTCACCACGACCTTGGAGATTAGGTGGTGCCTGCAACACACCGAAAATCTAAAAAATGATGTGCATGAATTTGCGTCACAACCACGAGATGTGCACACAATCTGCTTAGGTGCTACAGAAAAGCTGTTAACCCTTTGAGGGCTTTTGCCTTACATGTATGGCGCCACTGATTTGTCCTACATGATTTATCCTGCATGGCACTCACATGTACGGCACCAATCTTATGCTTGACATTTCACGCACATATGGCATTCCTGGTTGCTGCGAGGTGCTCTATGAAGTTGTTAAAGTAATTTGAAATTGCGTTCCTGCTCGCTGGGGCGTACAACTCAGCTTGTTTATTGATCATTCCCTGCTACTGGAAACTAAACTGCAATTAAGAACATTTACAATGGAGGAACGGTTCTTTTGAAAAAAATTATACCTTTAAAGGTTTAATGACACAATCACCAGCCCTAGAGTTCTGCCAAGATTGCAGCAATATAGCATGCACTATTCATTCAAAATGGCACATTGTATGCTAGCACCCTAACCTGAATGCACAAGCACACAGCCTCGTGTAGTCGCAAGCGGCCACTTCTCTGCAGTGTGGGGAGCTGTGTGTGCCACTTTCAGACTCACAAAGCACACTCTTGCATTAGAAACCACCGGATGTTACTCAGTCAGGAGTGGCTAAATGTTACGTTGGCCATACAAGAGCGTTTCCGAAATTTTTTCGATTATGGGGTTTTACATGCCAAAACAACGATCTGATTATGAGGATTGCCATAGTGGGAAACTCCGGAAATTTGGATTAGCTGGAATTATGTAATGTGTACCTAAATCTAAGTACACAGGTGTTTTTCACATTTCGCCCCTATCGAAATGCGGCCACCGTGGCAAGGATATAAGAGCACTTTTGTCCTCTTGATCAATGCTCAGTGGTGCCCAACAATGGAGGCTATTCCACAATACCGAGGTGCTGTTCTTTGAAATCGCAATGTAAAATGAGAATTGAAGATCTTGCGCTGGATCTCTGCAAGGCGACACTAAACAGGAAGCAAATGCTGGTGTAGTTACAAGTTACGTGCCTTTCCACATTGCCCTCATTTATGCTCTGATTTAGGTAAATCCAAGAGCACAATTTCCTCAGAAGTGGCTGATTACGGAAACACCAGAATGCTGTGAACAAGTGTGTGGTATTATGAGTCCACCAACACCCATTCACTGAGGCGGCCCATGGTGGTGAGGTAGCTGCCGGTAGCCTCCGAGAGATGGCGGTTGCAGCTGGCGTAGCAGAGACGCGCGTGGTGGGCCGTCACCCGTGACGGCAACGTTTTCCGCGAAAGCCGAGTTGTCGTAGGCTCCTGCAGCCGGCAGGGAGGCCCCCACCAGGATGCCCTTGGAAGGCAGGAGAGCTGCAGGCAAGCCGGCACGATGGCCTGTGTGTACAACAAGGGAGCAGTCCAAACATTACTAAGAGAAGGTGATTAAGAGGAAGCTTTAGCTTGGCTATCTAAATACATAGAAACAGAGAACTTCATGAGGCTTGTTGCATTTAAACGAAAAACTTAGAATATAGCCAAAAAAAAAAAATACTCAACAGGAAAACGCGCGATCCTAAATAACTAAAAAGTTTGGCAGGTTCAACTGTAGCTGACATGCACATAATGGGAAGCTTTGTGCAAATCGTTAGAGCACGACATGCACAGCGAGTGTGGCATGAGCGGCACGAGACGCATGTCGTCATTTCTGTGGCTTCCACAACCTTACGTTTGGGCTTTTTAAATTCAGCCCGGGTCAGCAGTTTCTCCGGGCGAAGCATTCTGGCAGGAAGTTTTGACTTGGGTGAGAATCGTTGCGGCACGAGATGCCGATGCATGTCAAGATGACGTGACAGCCCGAGCAGCCAAGACCCGCTTTTTTGTTTGCCTATTGTGTAGACAGTGATGACAGGAAACAGAAATGAAATTGAGTTGGTGGGAAACCCTGGAACACGATGTCACCAGAGTGAAACGTGACACACACTTTGCACCGTCTGCAGCCAAGAACAGCGATGCATTAGGGTTATTAAAAGCGTACAGTATGTTTCCAACGGCACTTCACCGCACGCACTGTGGAACAGATAGGTGAAGATGCTTATCGCGATAGGGTGGGCAGTGACAGCTGTGTACGAGACGTGCGATAACCTGTGAGGGTACATGCTCGTGGCGGAAGAGGAAACTGATCGCATACCAGCATACGCATGTGACACGGGCGGCTACTGCCGAGAAGCTCCCGAGAAGCACGTGCCTTGCACCTTTTCCTGTTTACGCATTATCTAGTGGCCATAAAACATATCATACAATCGCACTTTGACTAAGTATTGAACGTTGGTGCCAAAAGATTGCATTTTTCAGGAACTTGCGGACACTTTGAGGGTCAATATCACTCGCAAAATGCGACCCCCCCCCCTACCAGAATCGATTTCATTTATTGCAGATTTAAAATTTTCAGAGTGATCTATTTTGCAAAATATCAAAATATTTTTTGAGTGACCGTAAAGTGACACATTTTTTTTCTTCCATATGTAAACATGCATTGTTTATTCATGAATACACATGGGCTAGCATAAATACTTATAGTCAGAATAAAAAGGTAGACACACTGGAATAGACATACTTGAGTCTGCATTGAAGAAATAGCTGCTTGACTCGGGCGCAGAAGAACTGGCACACATGTCCATAGCGTAATTGAGCTGTCTATGTGAGCGCAAACGAAAAAGCTCGATGGCAGTGCGCCCACCAGAAAAACCAAACAATTCAGAAACTTGTAATCCTTTGTCTCACTGCCAACAAGGCGCGATCAGTTTTTGCGAGTCCCAAGAAAAGAAATGTAGCCATGGCAGCGTCATTCGTGTATGGCGGCTTCCATTTATATGCACTAGCGCACGCATGTGAACAGATGTGATTGCACCCCTGTGAGCAATAAACGAGCGGGCATTTAGCGCTGAATTTTTCACATTATAAACCAGATAAACACCAATATCTGCAAGCACAACCAATGGAAAGAGCCCGCAAGATGAAACCAAAACTGACTACTGTGCGCCTGCACACGCGCGAGTGCTTGAGCGGTTGTCAGCATAAAGATGTGCCAAGAAAAACCAAGAGGCTAAGGAGTGAAAAAGAGAATTCCTTGTATCCACACAGGATGGCAGCATTTGCTGATCAACAGACAGTTGAAAAATTGGCATGGTTTTCAAACATACAGACGGCGTCGTAAACATAAGGCATCAACCATTTGGAACTTGTTCACGGCACCATATTTAAAGGGTCCTGAAATGGAATGGACACATTTTGTAGATACGTATGGTACAGCTACATAAAAAGTCATTCAGGGCACTAAGTTGGACTAGTTGGTTATGAGCATTATGAGACATGGCATATGTAGGAGATTAGCAGACGACGAAGAAAAAGAATGGAATGTTGGCTGCTGCCTCCGTGCCTGGCACCAAGAAGTGTGCGCACCTTTATTACCATCATGATACCTTTTGTGTTCATCTCTCGCCATTAAGAGGCTTTGTTGGGAGTCTCGCAGTTCCGTTTTTACTGGCGACACGACCTGTAAGTGGCCGGCGTTCTACAACATATGGTGCCGAAACTCGGGACAACGAGCGGATGCCAACGACGTGGACAACGAGCTATGGCACCAACGAGTTTCTTCTAGAAACTGTAGCTGGAGCATCCTGATCCTAATTGGAACCAGCTACCTTACGAGCAAGTAAGCCGCAATCATCATGAAACATGGACCGCCTGAAAGCGGAATGCTCTGCTAGACGAACCCAATGAACGAAAATCATGAATGAGGCGATGACGCTGTTGGAGAGCGGCTGCAACGACCGCACGGCGTTCACCAAGGTTATAGGCAAGCTTGTCGCCAGCCGTGACGAGCGTCGGAAGATGAATGCCGAGCTTGAGGACGCGATTCCCGTCAAGGGTCTTGAAAGAGAGTACAAGTCTGCAGCACATTATGATGACCAGATGCTTGAGACCCTGATACGCCTCCGGGGCCAGCTAGCAGATCTCAGCGATGGAGGCACGGTGCAGACTCTTGCCTTGATGACGCTCAATATGCCACCTGCCCCAATGACAGTTGCATCACACAGCTTTGGACCTCGTCTCCCAATGCTGACCAGCAAGCCTTTCCATGGGGACGTGTGTCAATGGACGTTGTTTTGGGAGCAATTCAATAGCGCGGTCCACGTGAATACAACTCTGCGCACGACTGATAAATTCCATTACCTCCGCAACTACCTGGTATGGGAAACAGCAGTGGCCATTGCCAGAATGCCAACGACTGAAGTGTGTTATGAGTGCCATCCAGCTGCTAAAGCAAAGGTTCTGGGACAGGAGCCGGATTGTACAGCATCATTTCAGAGCACTCCGCAAACTGCAGCCCGTGACGTCTCCATCGGATACGAGGGAGTTGTGCAGGCTGTACAACGGAGTCCAGCTGAATGTGCGCGGCCTCAATGTCCTAGAAGTTCCAACTAGCAGCGTCGCGGTGTTCCATCGCCTTAGCTTTCTCTAGAATGACGCACAAGGCACGGCATCTTCTGCTTCAGGGGAGGCAACCACAACGTCTTGCAAGAAAACTCGAGCAGCTCTTGCGATATACACAGGTAGAGCTCGAAACAAGAGAGCAGTGTGCTCCATCGGCATCCTCCTTCAAAGGCGGCGGGTCCCACAGTAAGAATGTGCCATCGTCATCAGACCTCTATGCATCGGAAGAATCGAAACAAATGTGCAACGAATGTTTCTTTTGCAAATCTACAAGACGTGCACCCAAGGCATGCAGCGCTACCTTGACCATATCAGAGAAAAAGAACTGGCTGGCTCAAACTATGCGGTGCTACCAATGTACTATAAAGGGTCACTGCGCAAACGAGTGCCAGCGGAAGTTCGTGTGCGCGGCATGCAAAGCCAGGCATGCTTCAACAATGTGCGCCCAGTTTATTGAGCGACAAGGGGCTAGAAGTGACATAACGTCATATCTGATTCTACCAAGCCAATGAAGGCAGAGAGTCCGCGGTCGATTGCCGTTACAAGCTTCAATTTGACGAGGCCATTAATCTACAGACTTTTCGTTCTTGGATCATCAGTTTCAACGAGATGTCTTATATCAGAGGCATCTTCGACGGAGGCAGTCAATGCATGTCCATTAAGGAGGACCTGGTGGCGCGGTTGGGACTAAAAATAATTAGAGAGACATGCCTAGAGGTGAACACGCTTGCGTCAGACGCTCCCTCTCGTGTGAGAAATTGCAATGTCGTCAAAGTTCGTCTACATAGTCAATTTGATGACAGCGAGCGCATCATTGAAGCGATAGCCTTGCCAGTAATTTACCACGACATCCCTGCCACGGCTATGGAATGTTCCTTCGCAGCAAAATTACGCGAGCAAAGTTACCGGCTGGTAGACGATCAAACTGTACCTCGAGGATGTGGCGAGAAAGGCATTAGCCTGCTCATAGGATCTGATCAACTGTGGAACATCTTGAGCGGTGACATCATACTCAGCACGGAAGTACGAGGATTAGTTGTGGTCAAAACTACTCTTGGCTGGACGCTACAAGGTCCCATCATGAAAACGAGCTTCATCAACGAAACATCCGAAGTGATGATCTGCGTCCTTTAAGTGCAAGCTGGAGAAACTAAAGAATTAGACCAAAGCACACTGAAGTCCTTTTGGACGTTGGATGCTATGAGAATTGCACCAAAGGAAGCAACTCATAAGCACGCAGACATGTTGGATGTTTTCCAACGCAAAATTGCAAAGATTGGAAAGCAGTACCAAGTAGCTGTGCCGTGTAAAGAACCGAATATTGAGCTGCTACAAGACAACTACAGCATCGCACTTAATCGTTTACGAAATCTGGTTAAGCGCATCTCGAAGCCCGAACGATTGCTTGAGAGACAGAATACGGCGATTCTTCAGTACATTGTTTCCAGCCATGCTGAAGATGTACTTGACAAGGAATCGATAGATGGCCCAGCGTACTACATGCCACACAGGGAGGTTATTCGTGAGGACTCACTCACAACCAAGCTCCGTGTTGTTTTTGATGCGTCATCTCACGCCAAAAAAGAGAGACGTCTGAACAGTTGCCTTGAAATTGGCCCGAACCTAAACCCGGACTTACTGCAGGTTCTCCTCCAGTTCAGATGGTACCTAGTGCCCAAGACAGCAGACATCGAGAAGGCGTTCCTGCAAGTGGAGATACGAAAAGAGGACTGTGACCTGTTCAGATTTTTGTGGTTTGACAAAAGGCCTGCTGTTCCTTTCAAGGAAGAAGCGGTAGAGGTTTGGCATACGATCAGAGTACCCTTTGGATCTACAGCAAGTTCATTCATGCTTACGGCTACTATACAGCATCACTTGAAGACACAAGTTCATCCCGAAAAAAGGGCCGTAGCACAGCTACTTCTGAAACCCATCTACGTCGATGACCTCATATTCGGAGCAAATGACTTAGAAGCAGCGGCAACTCTTTACAAGTGCACGAAAGAGCTGATGGATGATGCTGGCATGCCTTTAAGAAACTAAAGCTCAAGCCTATGAGAACGCCGGACATCAAGAGAGAGTGTTAGGGATGGGTTGGTCGAAAGCAACTGACGCCTTCATCTACAACCCAGAGACCACCTTTACTTTCTTGGAGAAGGCGAAGGACACTAAGCATTTTGTTCTCCAGACAGTGTTGAGGATCTACGACCCATTAGGATTTCTCGCACCATACGTAGTGTGAGAAAAAATTCTGTTTCAGCGGTAATGGGTTTCGAAAGTCGACTGGAATGAAGATCTTCCTAATCACATTGTGGAAAAATGGCACGACTGGAGGAACGAGTTCATCCATTTATCGAAAGTCAACGTTCCCCGTCACCTCATGAGCAGAGTTGCAGAACCGCGTGACCTCCAGCTACACATTTTCATCGACGCAAGCACAAAAGCTTACGGAGCTTGGGCATACCTTCGTGTAGAAGATGTGAATGGGAGCGTGGCTAGCCATCTGATTGTAGCCAAGTCAAGGATAGCCCCACTGAAAGCTCTATCCTTGCCGACATTAGAGCTAATGGTTGCATTAACAGGAAGCAGGCTGTTAAAATATATAGTGGAAACCTGCGGAGATGTAATGCCAAGACCGCAATGTTTTCTTTGGACTGATGCAAGCATAATGCTTGGCTGGTTACAGCAAGCGCCTTTGACTTTAGACGTCTTTGTGAAGAACCGAATCATAGAAATGCTGTCTATTACTTCGGAGTGTAGCTGGCGGCATTGTCCAGGAGAAACCGATTCTGCTGATATGCTGACCCGAGGTGTTTCCTTAGACGCACTGGCTACCGAGGTAGACTGCTGGCAAGGACCAGCTTGGCTGAGTAAGGACTTGGAAAAATGCTAGACACTGCTAGACACCACGAAGTTCAGTTCACTGCACAAGCTTCTCCGTGTCACAGCATGGGTGCAGCGCTTTGTCTCCAACGTTAAGTGCAAGATTAAAAAAGCGGGAGTTATCTCTGCTGAAGAAATATTGGCAGCTGAGAGATATTGGATCCGGCAAGTTCAAACTGAATCGTTTCCTGAAGAGAGGAGTTGGCTGCTGGAAAGGCAAGGTCTGCCCAGTAATTCATGGGTAGCACAACTACACCCATTTCTCTACAAGAACGGGCTTCTACATGTCGGGGGAAGATTACAGAACCTCACACACAGCTGAGACGTCAAGCATCCATTGCTACTTCCAAGTCGACAACGTTTCACCGAGCTGGTATTTGCGGATGCCCATCGTCAAGTCATGCATGGAGGAGTAACGACGACGATACACAATGTACGTGAACTATTCTGGTTCCCAAAAGCATGACAAGCGGCAAAGAAAGCAATTAATCGATGCCTGCTATGCGTCCGTTTTCGTACGAAACCCACTGTGACGCCATACCCGCCGCTTCCAGTCTACCAGGTCGAAAGTACAAAATCTTACAACACTATAGGACTTGATTTTGTCGGGCCATTGTACGTGAAGTCATCCGAGAGCTCCGACAGGAAAATGTACATTGTACTTTTCACACGTGCAGTAACAAGAGCATCGTATTTGGAACTGGCCTCGGAGATGTCTTCACTAGCGTTCCTGTTGGCATTCCGGCGTTTCATTGCAAGAAGGGGACTCCGAAGTACCATTTATTCCAACAATACCTTAACCTTTAAGAGAATGTCGCGGGACCTACAAAAAATATGTGAAGTACTACGACTACTTCCAGGCTTACACTGCGAACCAAATAATTCAGTGGAAGTTCATTGTCGAAGCAGCCCCATGGTGGGGAGGCTGTTGGGAACGGTTGGTTGGAACCTTCGCAAGGTTTTAGGTCAAGTTGTCTGTGCGTAGAACTATTATTACTGAAGTTGAAGCGGCGCTCAATTCACGGCCTCTAACGTATTTTGATAATCAGGCAGGTGAGCCTGTAGCCCTCAGGCCAGCCTATTTCCTAGTGGGCCAGCAACTTAAGACATTATTAGAAGGAAAGATATTGTGAGACCTAGTAATCAGCCATGATCGCAATGACTATCAGCAACGCTTTCAACATCGACAAAAAATGATGAATGACTTCTTGAAGCAATGGAAACGTAAATATTTGCTGCGACTACCATCAACTCATCGCTCACCCACGCATCAATCAAGAAATTTAAAGGTCAGTGACATCGTAATAGTCAACATTCCTAACACGCCCAAAGTTATTCTGGCCACTAGCCCCGGTTCAAACCACCTCAAGCAACGTCCATTGCAAGCGTTCTATTGCAGAGCCAAGCGTGTCCGGCATTACGGTAAATGTAGGCGAGCTGGACATTTTGACGGATGGTCGGAGGCGTTAACTAAAGCCCCTCTGTGCTACTATTGCTGTGATGAAGGGGCTTTGGTGGCGCAAAGCTTCACCAGCCAAACTCAGAACAAATATTGCTGTAAGCAAGTGTAAAACATTTTAAACGTATAGAAAGGCAGTGTTCACAATGATGCTGCTGCCAAAAATTTACACGAGCAGCGAAGTAGAATACGCTTGCCTACTGCTATATTCTGGTTGGGCTCTGTGCAGCCAGGTAGCTGCATCCTACAAGCCTCTTTTGCATTTTTTGCCCATCTGGCAGAATGACCAGTTTCGCCCCGCATTTACTGAAATATCTGACATGCTACAACTGTGGTGGTAATCCATCGGCGTGAAGTGACTGCTGCAAACGCGTAATGCTGCCTCCGATTGGAAACCGACAGCCTGATGCGCTGCAGCCACTCCACTTGCCTGTGACCCTGCACAGGGAAAAGATGTTGCAGCTTGACATGTCGCCAATTGCTAGGTATGCAGCCCACAGCGCCACAAAGGCGATTCATGGTCTTCATGAAAAGAAACCCCAAAACCAACACTGACCGTGCAGGTCACGTCAAAACGAAGCGTGTTGTGACAAAAGCAGACGACACTTGCTGTGTGCCAAAAGTGCTTGAGTGTAGTGATAAAGTGTCACTGTGTATTCTCTTTCTGTTACTTTTCTTTATAGAAACAAATTCTAACATTCCAGCAATTACGAACATTTGTTCACCATAAAGTAGGAAAAAATTATCGATGGTGCTTCCTGGATAACTAATCAAATAGCTTGCCCAATTGACACCGATTGCACCAACTATGTAAATTGTAAGGGAGCGGCTGAAAACTCAGGGGAGTGGCACCGCAGTGACTGGTAACAACATACATTTTTAAAACCTTACAATAAATTAGACGCTTTAAGCACAGCACTTGAAGGGACACTAAAAGCAAATACTAAGTCGATGTGGACTGTTTAAATACCCCTCCAGGAACTTTGCAATGTTTGTTTCATGCCAAGAAGAGGTTTAGTTTATGAGAAAATTGCATCTGAAGGGTCCGAATACCTTTATCGCAATTCAGATCTCCCGCCACTCAGATGAAGAGTGGCAATGTTGCATACGCCATCCCCGCCCTTTGCTGCCGTCGGCAAGTAAGACAACGCAAGACAGATGGCGGTACGGTTCCTTGCGCAAAATGCAAGTGCGGGGCGCCATAAAGAAACCACGCTAAGACAGAGTGGTGGGTCAACTGGCGTAGACTGTTCGGGCATCCCGTGACATCATATGGAAGTGGAATTCTCTGCTAATTGCAGTTTGTGTTTTGCGAGCCAGCAAAACCAGTGCAGCACTATGTGATAATGAAACTGCTGAAACGAGAAAGCGTGGGCGGCGTAGAGTTGAGCAAAAACAAAACCTTTCGACTGCCCGCGTCGCTGTCAAGGGTAATATCAAATAGTTCTTCTTTTCTAAAAATAAAATAGAACTGGACAAGTAGTATTTTCTTTCGTCTTATAATGCAATACAATGATGTTATTATAATGAGTGGTTGAAAACTAGTGACAGAACTTATGTGAAGAGTGCTTTCATCATCATCAGTACTTGAATGTACCGGGGAGGTCTAATTGTGTCCTGCATTTACCTCAATTTCTGAGTTACTAAGGCTCTGTTAGCGATAATATTGATGCCCTAGATATTCTCGAGCACTAATCTATTACTTTAGCTTGACTTTACATTTGCCTTTAGTGTCCCTTTAAATGTGTCACTTAAGGTGGCGGTCCCATTCCGGCAGCATGCGCTCCGCATTTTAGTGATTGTTTGCGGACGCACCGTGCTTTCTGCGCTCATTGAACGGATGTGAATTATACTGCGTTAGAAAGTTTCCTTTCTGCACTTTACAATGACACCAAGTATCATCACTTGGCCTGAAGCGTTACCTGATGGCACTCAAAACAGTGCGATCAGAAAACGGTGTTTTTGTTGTACTAGCCTCTGTTGCACCGTATTTCCGGCAAAACTGTGCAACATAACAAAATTAAGTTTGCTGTTCCTTTAAATGAAAGGTTATACAAGGTTTCTATTAAGAGATATTGTGTGTAAAGCAATTAGAAATTTATATAGGCCCTAATAAAAATTGGCAAAACAATAGAAGCTTATGAATGAATATCTTTTTTCCTTTTCAATGCAGAACAACAAAATTTAGTGATTTTCTTAGGTTACAGTGCATTTATCTATGTGAAGTTGTTTTGTGTTCTGATGAGCAGTTCATGAGTTATTACTTCAAATTGGCAATTTGTGGCTATACTTGGTCATGCATTACAGAAGAAGAGGCAAAACTATTCAAGCTTAAAATCCACAATTCTATAAAGAGAAAGTTGTCTTATGTTGATTAAGGAATCTACTACAAGACAGCAAGCAGTGATTTAACTAATTTTTCTGCTAGCCAGGTATGTGCAAACTGACATTCTTTTTCATGTACATGCTAATTCACAAGTGCTGCACATTAGTAGAGCCATACAATGTCTTGTAATTAGTAGCACTTACTACTTTTACTGAGCAGACCTCGAAATAAAAGATTTTCAATAAATAATAAATCTCATGGGCATTTCTTGCTGGTGGCGCCATCTGTGCAAAAAAAAATATCAAGCTCTTTCACATCAGTTCCAACATTTGTCAAATGTGGCGCCCCTAAACATTACAAAGCGGGCAAAATGCGGGTGGATTTTTTCTCCAGATTTGAGTGTTTGGTTCAGTCTAGTTGCTATGCCTACCCCACATTCCTTCAAGCACACGTGTCCGCAACCAGGCCTTCAACATGGTCCTAAGGCAGCTCACTCAATCGTGGCTGTTGGGAGAAAAAGAAACAAAGAAAGTGCCGTACACGTATGACGCGTCATGACAGCTGCCAGCTAGCCAGTAGGTTAGGCTATTGTGCCATTGAATCCAGGAGAATTGCAGATAAAGAAAGATTCCAGAAATTTCATGGGAGCTTAATTTTGTCCACAATTGACTGTGGAAAGGTTTTTGAAGTGCACACAGAACTTGCAATCGCCTCCTCTTAGTTCCCAGGCTCATACGGTGATACCTGGAAACTTGTTTTCCCCACGGGGTGAAGTGCGATGTGTTTGGTAGAGTATCTGTTTACCTTGTTCTAAGCGATGCTGGTTGAACGATAGAATTAACACCAAACAATGAGCGAGCCTTTATTTCCCCAACTGCAGCGAAAAGTGCAGATGGCTGTGTGACTTGTAGCCTTACAAGCTGCGTACAACAAACCGAATGTCACTCGTTCCAAAGCTGTCGCGGCGCCAGTTGCCACGACAACTGGTGCACCGATGCTGTAATCAGAACACTCACCTGTTCGGCCTGTCATTTATTTCAGGTTTAAAAGCAGAAAAGTGACTAAGGCCATACTGCGCCAGCCACAATATATTAAAAGATCAAATTTTAAAGCAGCGAAAGCTACGTTACTTCAAAGTCTGTGCAAAAAGCCAGCTTCATCTAAAAAGTTCAACAAGTCAGTGAAAGACACTAGCGGATCATCTCCCAATATTGAGGCAAGGTGTAAAGGTATGTGTACGTTATAGAGATTCTGTAAACGCTTCCGTCTCTGCATTTCAATATGTGGACATGTCATAATAGTGCGCATTACTGTAGGTTCATGGCACTTCTCGCAGGTTGGCAGGTTTTCGTTTCGACGTACAAAATTGTGCGTCAGGTGTGAATGCCCAATTCAAAGATGACATAGGATCACCTCATAGTAGCGTTGCTGGTGACTGCATGACTTCCATTTGCCAAGCAGAGGTTTCGTTGCGTGTAACTTGTTATTTGTACAAGAATCCCAATCTAGTTACCACTTTGATACCAGGGCCTTACGAATCGCTTGAATACTTTTATGGAAGTGTTGTGTGCGTTATGCCTTTGTGCGCTGCCACGGACGCACACATACCTGTTACTTCGTTCCCTGGTATCCCAATATGGCTGGGACCCAGCAGAATCATATGGTTCTTCCGTATTTATTATAGGCCACCATGTTTAGGATATTGCTAAGCAGAGGTTCATAGGCGGAGTTTAAGTTTAGAGGTCTAAGTGCACTTAATGAGTCAGTATAAATGATAGCATTCTTCTATTTGTCGGTGGTAATTTATTTAACTGCCGTCCATATCGCATAAACTTTGACAGTAAAGACTGAAGCAAAATCATTTATTCGAATGCTATTTTCTCAATTTTTTGTTACAGTTTCGATACCCACGTATTCTTGTGTTTTAGAACCATCTGTATAAAATTATGCCCGATTTTCACATTTGTCTTGAATGGCACAGAACTCGCATGATATTGTTACGTACGAAGACGCAGACGAAAAGCTATATATGAGCATATTTACAAGGGAATACGCCGCATTTGGCCAAGAGGCAACAGCCCGCGCTAGCCTCTAATCGTCGTCGTCGTCTTCTCACTGCTCGGCTCTTCGTCATTGTAAACACTAATCCGTAGCACTACCCCCGGCGGCAAAAGCGCCGTCCCGGAGCGACTACAGGCCGGACTCGGAAGCAGTGTAGTAGGCCTTGAGCCTACTGACGTGCAAGACATCACTAGATGCCAGAGTAGAGGACGAGGTTGAACACACAGGAGCAATTTCGTACGTCACAGGTGTCACCTGGCGCAGCACGCGGTAGGGCCCTTTGTATTGCGAAAGGAGCTTTTCTGAAAGTCCGACGTGACGAGAGGGTGACCGCAAGAGCACGAGCGCACCAGGCAAACACTGTACGTCACGGTGGCGGGCGTTGTACTGACGCTGCTGAGTGGTTTGCAAGGCCGTCAGTTGAGCACGGGCAAGCTGGCGTGCATGGTCAGCGAGGGCGATGGCGTCGCGCGCATACTCGCTTGTTGAGATCGCAGCAGGAAGTGCCGTGTCAAGGGGCAAGGTCAGTTCGCGACCGTACGGTAGGTAAAATGGAGAAAATCCGGTGGTGTCGTACTGGGAAGAACTGTGCACAAATGTGACGTAATGAAGGGCAATGTTCCAGTCGTGGTGGTCCTTGGAAACGTACTTGGACAGCGTATCGGTAAGAGTACGGTTTAACCGCTCTGTCAGGCCACTGATTTGAGGATGGTATGAGGTAGTCAGCTTGTGTTGAGCTGACAATGTCGGTGATAACTTTCGAGAGGAAGTTATGACCACGGTCAGTAAGCAGCTGTCGCGGGGCGCCATGAAGTAAGATAATGTCACGCAAGAGAAAGTCCGCGACGTCAGTGGCACAACTGGTAGGGAGAGCCTGCGTGAGAGAACATCGGGTGGCGTAATCAGTTGCGACGGAGAGTGATGTAGGTCGTCGAAGTGGCAGCAGGTGTCGGAGCCGGCGGAGTCGAGTTGTCGTCGCCGGAAGCCATGAAGGAAGGCTCGACGTACCGTCCACTGCGAAGCTCCGTGACGAGGTACAGGAATCGTCCACCTCCACCAGATATGTTACGTAGGAAGATGCAGACAAAAAGCTATATATGAGTATATTTACAAGGGAATATGCTGCACTTGGCCAAGAGGCAACAGCCCGCGCTAGCCTCTAATCGTCGTCGTCGTCTTCTCACTGCTCGCCTCTTCGTCATTATAAACACTGTTCCTTAGCAATATGTTCTTGTGGGCTCTTTTTTTCTTTAGATGAGTTAGTGTCCAGTCAAATAATGTGTAGAATCGCACCATGGGGCCATTGTTCGTGGCCTCTCAGCAACCTGCAGGACCTCATGAGGAATTTCATAGGTCTGAAAATATTCCTTGTGCCTAGGATAAGTGGCCGAATCATGTTCGGTTTGTTCGTGTAGTGTACGCATAATTTACACTGTGTTACGATGTTGTAGCATATATGTTGTGGTGATTAATGAATTCTCAGTACATCGGAAAGTGTAAGTAGTGCCCTACGGTCCTGTAAGGAAGGCTCATTGCAGTCGACGTATACTTTGACAGGCAATGTTCTGTAAGCACCGCTTGCCCATCGTAGACCGATTATGAACTGGATCAAGTCGCTTAATGTAGGACTGCCTAGCTGCACCATAAGCTACATTACCGTAGTCGAGGATGCTACGTACAAGGGACCGGTATATATATAGTAGACATGTTCGGTAAGATCCCCAGTGCAAGTGCTATAACACCTTAATTAAAGATACTTAGTGCTTTATTTGCTTTAATTTTGGTTGTGTTAATGTGGTCCAGGAAGTTCAGTTTTGTGTCAAAAGTTACGCCTAAAGATAGTGCTACGGGGTAGTATTCCCAATGACGAAGAGCCGAGAAGGAAGAAGACGAAGACGACGTTTGGAAGCTAGCGCGGGCTGTTGCCTCTTGGTCAACTGCGGCGTATTGCCTTGTAAATATACTTGTAAATAGCTTTTTGTCGGTGTCTTCCTACGTAACATATTTGGTGGAGGTGCGGGGTAAGAAGGTGCGGGACGGGGTGGAATCGAAGATGCCGGGTGGGGATCAGGGCGATGGGTGGTTTGTGTAACCAAATGGCACATAACAGAACGAAGCCTCAATGCATGCAGCAATCGCACAGATTCGCAGTGACCAACTGCGCGTCTGCATGCATGTTCACGCATAATGTTTCACTTTCACTGGGAGCATTTTCGTAGTGTGCTGTGAGCTTTAGGCCGCAGAATATGAGCATTTGACAGTCCACAAGCAACCATTGTTGCGTGGACGTTATCAGAGCTGTTCAAAAACAATTTCGTTTTAACAAGGGACTTCAACGCCTACGCAGCGACTGTGATATGCTGTCGCGGTGATTCAATAATTAATTTTTTTTTTTTCTGCTAAACTCTTGGATGTTTCAATATTATTTCTAAAGTTGCATCGCACTGTATGCACTCAGCAGGCGATTTCGCGCTGCTGTTTTTTCGTAATCCAGTGCATTAATTCATAACACAAACATGACCATATGCCATGTCTTTGTTTAATGTGTTTCTTACCACTCCATTTCGATTCCAGTAAACTCGCCAGTGCCTAGCATCAACAGGTTCATAGACCAAACCATCGTGACATTAGCCAGGCAGGGAGCGCGGGAGAATGTCTCAGTGCGTGTTTTCTGCTACTCGCCAAACATCGCGCACTCCCGGCGCCGTAGCAGAAATATTCATGGTAGGCGTTGTAACAGCGCACCCAAGACAAGGACAACAGAAGGAATAAAACGACGACACAGTGCTGACTCTCAACTGATTTTTATTGAAGATATGTCTAACATATATATATAGGAGCTATTTGATAACCATGACATGCACAAGATACAGATATGCGTCTAGGCAACTGTGACAAACTGACACATAATCAAAATTGACATAGGTAATGCAGTTCCTTGCCATAAAAAGTTATAGACGGTTCACTGATACACACTTTGTCCCTTATCTTTATGTTGTGAGCTTCGGCGATTTCCCTTGTCAATTGGCTTGCGTGTTTAAAAATGACACTAGTTTCTTTTTAAATTAAGGGCGACAACCACACGACTTGCAATGCTCTGGGAGATGAATTGGCGCAACCCCTGCTTTTTCCGATCAGGTAACTTGTTTACTGGATGCTGGTTACTTCGAAGCGATCATTTCATCTTTGAGTGAAAGTATGGTTTGCGGCGTCAACAGCATAAATGACCAAGATATTCAAACTAAATTATAAGAAAAAAGAATAAACGCAGTTGTATCGTATGAACACAAGCTAGCGCACGGGCTTAAGAATGTTGGTTCAAGGTACAAAATTGATGTTCGTTTTTCTGTGAAACATAAGATAGGTCGCATATGCCCATTACTTGATAATTTGCTGAAGGAAAAGCAAGTGAAGGGAAAATGCACTGTCAAACATGTGAACAGATACATCAATTGTGCTAAGCAGGTTGCCTATGACATTCCATTATCTTGTGGTTGAGAGTACGTGGGAAAACGAAGCGATGTGTGAATGTTCGACTTCGGGAGCATGAGCTACCTCTTCAAGGGGTTGCGCCAATTTATCTCCCGGAGCATTGCTAGTCGCGCGGTTGTCGCCTTGAATTTTAAAAAACTAGTGTCATTTTTAAACACGCAAGCCAATTGACAAGGGAAATCGCCGAAGCTCACAATATAAAGATTAGGGAGAAAGCGTGTATCAGTGAACCGTCTATCACTCTTTATGACAAGGAACTGCATTACCTATGTCAATTTTGATTATGTGTCAGTTTGTCACAGTTGCCTCGATGCATATCTGTAACTTGTGCATGTCATGGTTATCAAATGGCTCCTATATATATATGTTAGACATATCTTCAATAAAAATCAGTTGGGAGTCAGCGCTGCGCCGTCGTTTTATCCCTTCTGTAGCCCTTGTCTTGGGTGCGCTGTTACAACCCTTACCGTGAATCCCAACCAACTGGCCCAACTTGCTGTTGTGATGCAGAAATATTCCTTGCGTATGCGCCTGCTGCATACCCGAGTTGTAGCCGATGGCTGTTTGCCGGTTCTAGGTTTCACGAGCCAAGCTTCATGCAGCTTCTTGTCCTGGGACTACGTGTGAATAAGGCTGACACCAGGCTCCGTTGTGTACGTCGAGCACTGCGGCACCGAGCAGTAGCCTACCATGCTGCACGCCTCCAAAGGCAGCCACTACCTATTATAGTACTTTCACATGTTGTCAAGCAGACACCTCAGGGTGTCTACCAAGTTGACATTTTCAAATTCCCTGAGTTTTCCAGGTTTTCCCTGAGTGCCTTTGCAAAATTCCTTGAGTGACGTAGAACTATGTTTTATGTCAAGACGGGCTGAAACCATATCGCCCAATGCTGTCGCTTTCTAGTAAGCATATAAAAAAATTAAAAAAAGAACGACTTAGTCGAATTTGAATACTAAGCAGTAGTGTTTATGTTATTCAAAAAGAGAATAGAAGGGAGGTGTTAGCAAAATGCACAGCAAATAACGTCTTCGAATAAAAATGCAAATCGACTTGGAGATTCTCAAGTACGAATAAAAAGGAGAGGCATAAGGAAGCAAATATTTTCGAATATGAGCTATTTCTATCAACTGATAGCAATCTCACTGGTATGAGGTCGAACGTTGTCACAATTGAGATTCCCTCTCAACAGCTTGTAAGTCAACCTCAACTGTCCTGACATACTCTCAGCCCGCGCACGACGCCTCAGTGTTTTGTTTCACTGCGTTAAAGAGTTTATATTGGTTTGGATGAGGGACACCTGCATCTCGGCAGCAGCCAACACTTTGTTTTGTTGAGCTCAAGCTCCTTCAAAACAGCAGCAGCGCGCTTCCTTTCCCGTTCATTCCTCAATGTGTAGGTCCTTTTTGTTCTTATCCTCCTTCCACCATTCGTTCGCCCCACGGACCATTCGAAGCACCTTCTTGGTCAGGTGCACAGTCCACGTCCAATTTTTCGAACTCCCTAGGGCGGCGAAAACGTCCGAAAAATCGGCCAGTTGGAAAAAATAAATGCGTGTCATTTACTGCTGTTAAGGTCTCAAACCGCAACATGCACATTTGAAAATGCTCTGAAGGCCTGTCGGTAAACGTACTAGGTATATCGGTGCTTGTACTGTGACAGGAAATACCGGGTGCACGCGTGTATAATTACGGAATACATACTGTTTCCCATGGCAATAGCCCCTTCCCTCGCTTGTTATGCTTCACTGCAATACTTTTTCGTATGCTTCACCAAGTAATATTTCTGTAGAGAGGCGAAGCTGACTTTCGGGAACCAGCATTATAATACGCCCCGTGCTTACGAAGCTTCTAAGCCAATCGTGAGGACCACAAAGGCAGAGTCCGTGCCACTGCTGACAGCAGCGAATAATTTCAATAAAAAACACGACACCCAACGGCAAGAAGCTTTATAGCGAACATCGAAGCAGCTAGGCGTCGCGTTGCCGCAGTGATGGCTACGGCTGCCAGTGGATCTGCATGCGAGAGCGCCGGTTCGAGGCGGGGAGGTAATCAAAATGGCAGAAGTGGTGGCTTTGACTAATGCCGTTTCGGACATGCAGTCACGGTAAAACGACCGGAAAATCGGACGGCGAAGAGTTCTTGCGTCCGAAATTTCAGACGTTCTGATACATTGACTCTATGGGGTACGTGGTGGCGCCGTGAAGCCATCCAAATTATTGGGACTCTGGGAAATCGGACTTTGACTGTACACTGGTAACTCCTCCAGCCGACAACAGGGCGTCAAGGACGATAAATTACAATTCCTGTCTGTTACACGAGCCAGCATTATCGCAAATTTTGACCCTTTCAATAAAATTGCAGCTAATTTTCCCTTAGAGAAGCACAAATTCCCTGAGTTTTCCCTGAGTTTTTCCAGACTACTCAAAGTCCCTGAGAATTCCCGGTTTTCCCGGTTGGTAGACACCCTGCACCTAAGGCGGGAGAGCCTCGCCACTTAATCAGAACCGCAGCGCAGGTGGAACTTTAAAATTTTGTTTTCAGATCACTTCGGCGCTTCCGAAGCAGCCGACGCGGCCGCTGTGTCCACATGATCTCTCGTGCCACGTCATGCCGATCGTGGCACCAGCTTTTCCAGTGGTGGAGCTCGGCCCCACTGATGCTTGAGATAGGTGTGCCAGCATTGTGTAGTGGATACGGTCAAGACCTGTTCCTGTTTTTTTACTGGCAGAAAGAACTCTGTTCAATTCCTGTATTGTGAGGAGGTTGTAATACAATTCATTTGAAGCCCCAGTGGTAGGCAGGCCCTGTTTCTCCGCTGACTCTTTATAATTGAACAATATATTTGAGTAGTTTGCTGAGCTGGAGATGTTGTAGAAGTGTTCGCCTAATAGGTTGGCCTAGTCTTGTAGTATTGTTTGTATGCCTGGACATATAAGTAGTTGTATCGTGTACGATGAGTACGCTCCTTTAAATTTCTTCGCCTGGTCCCACATTTGTTTTGATGCGACTGTACTATTAACTGAAGATATGTGTTTTTGCCATGATGATTTCTTCGCCTGTCTTCAAATAAATCATGCTTTGTTCTTGGCCTGTCTAAAGTTTAAAAGGTTGCTATAGGTGGGGTACCGCCCTAGGATTCCCCAGGACTTATTTTGTTTGTTTTTAGCTTCAGTACGCTCGTATGTTCACCAGGGATTTAGCTTTTTGTGCACAATACCGGATGACAGGGGTATTGCCTTTTCTGCAGCTGAGATTATGACCTCAGTGAATTTCAGTTTCGCATTCTCCATAAAAACCGACCAGTCAGCGAGCCGTAATTTCCACCAGCATGGCCTAGTGACTAAGGTTGATGGTGATTTTATTTACTTTATTTGAAATACTGCCAGTCTCTGGTTGAGACCTGAGCAGTGGTGATGATAAGAGTTTAATGGCTGTGGGTAAATGATCACTGTCATATGACGTGTCGAGGTCTTCCCATTTAACATCATTAAAAGAGATGGCAAGCAAAAAGCTAAATCTAAACAACTAAAAGTGCGGGAAATTGGTGAAAAGTAGGTCGGTGCACCTGAATTTAAAGAGCACATATCATTTGACAGAATAAAATCTTCAACAAGTTGCTCTCTTTGGTCAGGTTTGACGCTGCTCCAAAGAGTACAATGAGCATTAAAATCCCCTACTAAAACAAATGGCTCTTACAATTGACATGTTAAATTTTCTAAGTGTTTAGTAGTAAAATGGGTGTGAGGTGGAATATACAGTGAGCAAATGGTGGTGGTATTGTGAGACAGAATGGTGACGGCTAAGGCCTCGAAAGATGTATTCAATTAGACATTTCAGGTGGGAATGTTGCCCTGCACGACTATAGCAGCTCCTCCTGACAAATGGCTCGAACATTCGCGGTCCCTTTGGACAACAGTGAAACTTTTGAGAATGGGACTATATTTTTAAACCGAGATTCGTTTCCTGAAGACATACTACAACTGGCGAAAATATGTTGATGATGTCTTTGATGTCACCTATATTGTTTATGAGACCTCTGCTATTCCAGTGTACAATGAAAGCCATGATTATGAAATTACAAATGTACTGATGCGTGTGAACTTAAAAATTAAAGGTGACATGCGATAGGGAAAAATACAAGTTTGATGGACAATAACCATTCAGGTTACCTGCCCCCTTTTCGGCACAGTTACAAGGAGCTCGTCCTTCTTAGTGCACTCAGAAGAATGCTGTTCCTTTGGTGTCAATGACGCCGGGATTTTGGGATCGACCTCCATCGCCTTCTCTAAGGCGCTGTATGGTCGAGAGCCAGGCGCCGAGACATGTGTCTCGGGCCTTGGCGTTTGGTTTAGTCTTGGAACTTGTGGAATAGCTGCCTGCAGGGCCGTCTTGGATGATGGTGGAGCAGCACTAGCTGCTGCCACCAAGGGTGTGGATGGAATTGCTATGGGACCACTGACTGTGACTCCCGTAGACTCCCAAGATGAATGTGGTACTGCCCCCTGCCGTGCCACATTGGCATAACTTGTTTGAGGCAAGAATGAAAGCTTCTTCCTCATTTCGAAAAATGAGGTCTTCTTTTTTACTGGGAGGGCAATCTTCACAGTAAATCCTCCTTCTTCCTAGAGGGACATGATTGTGAATATGCTGGATGATCCCTTTTGCAGATTACACAGCGTGGGGGAGCGTTACAGTTTTCAGACGGGTGGTCGTTGGCACTGCACTTTGCGCATGTTTCTTTGCCTCTACATGACTGTGATGCATGGCCGAACCTCTGGCACTTGAAGCATCGCCTTGGGTTTGGTATGTATGGTGTCACGTTGATTTTCAAATATCCTACGTCAAGTGAACTGGGCACAGTACTCGTACCAAAAGTGAGTATTGCATGTTTTGTGGGGATCTGTTGGTCATTTTGCTGGAGTGTTATTCTGTGTATCTTAATGATGTTTTGCTCTTGGAAACCTTCAAGAAGCTTTTCGTCACTAAGGTTCAGGAAATCTTCAGATATTACTCCCCTGCTTGTGTTGAGTGAGCAATGTGCAGAGATCGTCACATTAATGTCACTGATACTGGTGCGTTCAGCGAGCTTTTCAAACTGATCTTTCTTTGTCAGTTCGAGGAGGAGGTCTCTGCTTGCCATCTTTGAGGCTTTGTACTTAGGTCCAATCGTGTCTACTAGGCGTTTGGATACTAGGAAAGGTGACAACCTTTTAACAATCCACCTTTTGCGATGCCAAACTGCGCATGTGCAGCGCCATAGCGGCTGAGGGCCGAAGCAATTTGGCAGGCGCACGGGCACGCGGCCGGACTCGGCTCTCCTCCAAGTGAGTGGAGTACGGCCGTGGCAGGCGCTGCACTTGCCAGTAAAATAGGGCGCCAGCCGTTTCTCTTAGACTCTTACAGACTGGCACATATCTGTGTCTTACTGTTCTACATGGTTTACCACGACGTATATCGTGACGACGCCTGCCCGTCCAGCGGGCAGGCCTCCGCTCTAGCACATATGCTCCGGGAGTGCGGGTCAAAATACCCCAAGTTCAGCAAAGAGGAGCGGTAACATGATCTTGGCTTCTAGCGCGAAGTAAAAGACAGACACAGGAAGGAGCAGACAGGGCCGTGTTTACCGTGTCCGTGACCGTGTCCGTGTTTTACTTCGCGCTAGAAGCCAAGATCATGTTACCATACCAATTCGCCCAACTGTCTATCCTTTTGCAAGGAGGAGCGGGACTCGCTTCTGCGTCCCCCGCTTGCCTTTACGTAGCCCCGCTCTAGACAAGCAAATCCTGGCTGTCCGTGACCAGGCTGGTGGGCTAGACCTGCCAGTCCCGACGTGGGAATAGCCGGGTGCGCGTCAAGTTTGTGTCCTCGCCAGAATTCCAATAAAGTTCTTTCACTCACTTGTCAGCGTTGCCATTCTCGCTGCCGCATGCATGGAATGCCTTTTGAACATTATTGCTATCGAAATTGGGCACGATGCCACTGTCGTGTCTTGTTTACGGTTGCACCTCCCGTGACCATTCCAGCAGGGCAATGTGGATTTTCTGATTTCCGCCGGTAAAACGCGATCGACAGCGCCGTGAAGCCTGGATTAGAGCTGCACTTTGTGACAGGTATGTATTGGCATGTGCAGTTTACCTCTCTGCTTTTGTCATTGTTGACTCATACGAATAATCTCCACAAAGACGCAAATGTATGTTTGAGCTAGCAAGGCAAACGATCTCTAAGCTCGCGCGACCTTGCTGAGTGAAAAGTGAAGTGTTCTTCTTTTTCTTATGGTCTCTGTGCGTCTGTCGCTATAATGCCATCATTTCGCAACTTCACACCGTGCACACTTGCAGCTTTATAAATGCTCCGCGAATGCTCGTGATGTCGGCGTAGTTATCTGTCGGAGCCAAGCTCACCTGCACTTCCGGGCTGACGTGGGAAACAGTGTGCATTGTGGAAGTAGCTCATAGTGCTAGTTGGCAATTGTTGCTAATTATTGTTTCATCATTCTTGTCAGCAGCAAGTAATATTTACTTGCAGAAGGCTTTTATGTTCGTTTAGCGAATCGGGATGTAGTACGGTACGCACTAAGGCTCATTTTCCTGTGCGGCATTGTCTGGAGTCGAGTGGTGCGTCTTACTGTGTAACTGACACATTTCAGGGGCGCCTTCGCTGTTACCCAGACATCAGGACTTGATACTAACACGTGTACTTGTTTATCTTTTTCGGGTGACCGCTTTTCACCGTCAAACAAATGTTATTGCTCAGCGTGGGACGCCCCCGCATGTAATGGAAGTTTCTCGAATGTTATAGATCGTTCTATCCACTGTCTGTCGTCGCCGAACCTTGTGCAATCTGATTTCATATATGCGCGCCGTAAATGGTGTAGAAGTTTCTGGAAGGCATGCAGGCACCAGCGATTACTCTCGAACGTTCGATGGCTCGTGTATAAAAGCCGACATGCTTGACCATGCTTGACCGGCAGACCAGAATTTCGGTGATTGCGAACTGTGTATGCTGCTATCATTGTGCTTTAAATGTTGCCTGTTTTTGTGGGCACAGGTTTGGCCAATAAAAGTTAGTTTCGTCATTCACAGTATTGCTACTGTGTTCTTTGCCGTCCCTACTACATGAGAATACTGACGCTGTTTGTGTACACGCACCAGTAAAAAAAACAAACAAACAAACAAACAAAAAAACCGACATGGTCGGCCGCTATGTTCATACCGTGGCGTGGTCTAAGAGGAAGACAGGCACCCCAGAAACAGGGGGTATCACTGATTTTGGTCATTCTGACCATTTTTTTTTAAATTTTTTTAGATGTACACACACTTTATGTGGGTAAATAACACGCAACTTAGCATTCTGTTGGCCTCCCCACTGCCTGTGTATGTATGGATGCCTAGCACATGGCACACCACAAAGCAAGACATGCAGTGGTGAAACGTGATATTCGCCCTAAGAACTACACCTCACGCCCCATTCGAGTCATGCTTTTTTGTGCGTGCTCATACTGTTTTATTAGTTATTCACTTTACGCTACAGGTGCAGCGGTTTCGGGCATAGGATGACCTTGTAAAGCGCTGCCGAAGCTCTTCTTCCAGCCATTCGTCATGCTGAAGAAACCTCTGGGTTAAAGCATTCACCAGCGGGCTCGATCACTAGCTGTTGGTCACAAAATATGATGGCACGCACACATTGTTTCGGTCTTGTCTCACACGTTGCTTGTTGGGTCGCGAGTCTCGCATGGGGTGGCTGTCGCGGCGCCTGCCAAATTGTTTCGCTAGCCACTGCACGATGGCGCCACAATGCATTGCAGAAGGCAGATTGTGTGGCCTCCACTGTGAAGGACGTCATACTTTGGGAAGGTCTGATTGTTTTGCTTCAAAAAGAATTGGAATGTTGCTTCGGTGCACCCTCTTTTCAGAGGGTGATCTTGAAGGGGGGAAAAGCGTTTGCCATGTAATCCTTGGGAAATTCAGCAGCAATGGAGGCCACCCACTACTGAGCCTAACAAGGGGACACTACAAGGTTGAAATAATACCTGCAGATGCAGCTAAGGAGAATACCGCAGCTAAAAATTAATATATATATACATACCCAAGACTGGATATATTACACACGGTTAACTCTTGCCACCAGGAAATTCGGAATTAATAAGTGAAAAGAAGACAGGAAAGATGGAAAGCGAGAGAAAGATGAACGTTGGAGGGAGACAGAGACGAGAAAGGCAATTACCGATTTCCCCCAGGTGGGTCAATCCGAGGGTGCCATCTACATGAAGCCGAGGCCAAAGGGGCATTTTGGTTCTGCCGAGGGGCCTTAAAGGCCCAAGCACTCAGCATCGACTCAACTGCCGGCATCCCCTTTTCTCCAGGCACGGCTAAGTCGCACACAGCTAAATGTGGGAGCGTCCAACCCTTGTGTACTTGAGTATGTGGTGTTGCAACACACTAAACACCTGCCTGTGCAGACACCACTGCGAGGTTGGCCTGTCAGCGGACCTGCTTAGAGAACTTTGTTGACCCACTATTTCATTGCTCAACCAATGCGTTCTCTAGAAAGATGCCTGCAACGTCACTCGCTTACCCATAGTAGCCGTCGTGCCTTGAGTTGCGGTCAGTTGTCAAGAGATGGCGCCACCTACTCCCCTATCTCCGCCAAGGGGGGTGGTGTGGTCTGGTAGCGCGGCGGTAGTGGCGGCCGCGCTGCCATGCAATGATGTGCGCATGTGTTGCAACCGACCAACGCAAAGATCGCTAGCTACCACCTCAAGTGTAAAGGAGGAAAAGGGGAAAGGTAAGGGCAGCAGGTTTTCGGCGCACGCGGCAGGCATCTTTTTAAAGGAGGCATTGGTTCAACACACCGCGATCATAAGCGGTGAATCGACCCCCAGTAATATGAAAAAAGTTTTAAGCCAGACACGCCTATGGAAAGTGAAGCGGAAACCTACTGTTGACATCTACCTTGATTGAAATTTCTACTCTCGAAATCTACCTCGATATAACAAACTTCAATGCGTCGTGTCGGCATTCATCTGCTCCTGGCCCTGACGGGATCTCATACTCGTCTCTGTCTCACCTTGGCAGGGCTGGTCGCACTGCACTGCTCAATTATTACAACGACATATGGGTCTCCGGTATTGTTCCGCAGCAGTGGAAGATCAGCCGCCTGGTTGTTCTCTTGAAGCCCAGAAAGACTCCTTATGAGCTTACCTCATACCGCCCAGTTGCATTAGCCAGCTGTGTTGGCAAAGTTATGGAACGAATGGTCCTGGCGAGGCTCGAATGGTTTCTGGAAAGAAATGATCTTTATCCGAACATGATGACCGGTTTTCGGCGGGGTCATTCTTCAATTGACAGCGTCATTGACCTCGTTACGACAGTGGAACATGAAAAACGTCAATGCCGACTCGTCGCCGCTGTTTTCTTAGATATCAAAGGGGCCTATGACAACATCCTTCATGAAGCCATTCTCGATGCCCTAGATGACTTGGGTATTGGCGGCCGGCTCTACCTGTGGATTGTGAGCTACCTCAGCGGCCGTTTCCATGTTTACATGTCCACGCCTGACGGAGACACTAACCGTCATCAGGTATGCCGTGGAGTTCCTCAGGGAGGAGTTCACAGCCCAACATTATTTAATGTGGCACTGATTGGCCTGGTGGGTGAGCTTCCACCTCACATCCACATCGGTGCATATGCAGATGACATCTGCATCTGGGCTTCTGGTACAACACGCCCACAACTACGTGCGAAATTACAATGGGCTGTGTCATCTACTTCACGATACATATGGCGTCAGGGTTTGCGCTTAGCTGCCGAAAAATGTGCTGTGGTTGCATTCACGCGCAAATCCGTCTGCCGCTACCCAATCTCCATTAACGGTATCATAATGCCTTATGTCTCCCACCACAGATTCTTGGGCATTATCATTGACCGCGATTTGTCATGAACGAGGCATGTTAATATGTTGAAGCAAAAACTTAATCTGTTTTGCCATGTTCTTCGCTTCGCAACAGGCATGAAATGGGGCCCCACGGAAGGCTCATTACTAAGACTTTATCAGTCTCTTTTCGTGGGCTACATTCGATACAGCCTTCCGATACTCTCAAACTTGAGCATTTCCTGCTTACGGACATTAGAGAGCGTCCAAGCGCAGGCACTCAAAATATGCCTCGGGTTGCCATGGTGTGCCTCCAACAAAGGCACAATTGAGGAAGCCCACGTATGTCCATTACCGATATACCTGTCCCACGAACCACTTCGTGTGTATTTACGCTTACTGACACGACACCATTGCCATCCATTGACGTCGGTTCTACATGAGCGACCGGACAGCAGTTTCACAAGTGCACTCCACTGCCATCTACCCCACATAACAACAGGCTATGCCCTTCCATATCACCCCGTCAAACCACCATGGGTGATGGTTCAACCTTCCGTATGCGTACATGTCCCCAGCATACTAAAGAAATCATTGGTTCCCGTCAGTGGACTACAACAACTTGCTCTCGCGTACATCTGGTCAGAATACCAGACATATGTTCATGTGTACACAGACGGCTCCGTGTCACCTAAGGCATCGACAGCAGCTGTGGTGATACCAGCCCAACAGATGACTCGAGGTTTCATACTAGACCATAATTCAACATCAACCGCTGCAGAGCTTGTGGCTATTCGGGAAGTGATTCGCCACATCTGCGGGGAAAGACCTCAAGAGTGGTGCATTTTCACGGACTCAAAACCCGCGCTGCAAATTTTGGGATGCTTCCTGCGCCACACCGCATATCAGGTTCTGGCCCTGCAGATCACCGAGCTGCTTTCATACGCTCAAGAAAAACACCACCGCATATTGTTCCAATGGATCCCGGGACACTGTGGGCTCAACGGTAATGAGATGGCCGATGCTGCAGCAAGGCGCGCCCTCAGCAATGGCCTGCGAACTGTAGTGCCATTCTCCAGACCGGACATCACATGCCTCCTGTCGGAATTAATGAGGAGTGCAACGAGGAGATACTGGGCCCAGCCAGACGCTCGTCACGTCCGCCTTAAAAGCCTGGATCCCGATATGAAATTTCCTATTCTGCGTGGAATTCCACGCCCTCATACATGCCTGATACACAGACTGCGATTAGGCGTCGCCTTCACGCGCAAATATTTGCACATTATTGGACGGACAGACTCCCCGGACTGTTCAGTGTGTGGCACTGTAGAGACTATAGAACATGTGCTCGTGGTGTGCCCTGAGTATGCGCGAGAAAGACTGACATTGGCAGGTTAATTGAGACATTTACACAATGGACCACTGTCGGAGGACCTCTTGCTAGGCGCGTGGCCACAGAGTTGGCAGACGACAGAGACAATGCGTGCACTTTCACGTTTCCTAGGTGACACGGGCCTGGACTCACGCCTGTGATACCAGTTGTGTAATGTGTCATTCACCTCGTTCCTCCTATTATCATCCCCCATTGTGACCCTTTTTCTTCCCCTCTTCCCCTTCCCTTACGTAGAGTAGCAGGCCAGATGCTCCATTATCCGGCCGACCTCTCTACATTTTCCATTCATTAAACTACTTCTTCAATAGAAAATAATTCTCGATAAGATTTTTGTCCATAGAGCATGATCTATTTAGAACCACAATATAACAAAGTGTGTTTACACACAATTTCAATATAGTGAAATTTTAGTGTCGCCATGAAGGAGCACCAAGACAATGAATAGAAATTTTGGTGGACGCTGATGGTCAAACAGTTTAATTACGTGTGACTGCTTGCAAACACACCTCTCAAATCGTGCCACAACCACCAAAGCAGAGCAGCATCATACTTCGTATAAAGTCCATGTGCAATAATATCTTATCGTGCTCTGTGTGCTGTATGCTTAAAGGCCAGAATACATAGAGCGAATATGCGACGAATAGTCGGCGTTCGTCGCCCGGCGGCGCACGCGCGACGCGCGGCGGCGGAAAAATTGTCGTTCGCCGCCGATCTAGCTGGCGCAGAAAAGTTCGTCGGGCGTCGACGATACCGGAAGTGGCAAACGAGCGGCGCCCCAAAGCGAGCCAATCGGGCCTCACTGTCCGCCGCGACTTCCGACTAGGCTTCTCACCCAGTGTTGCCACATCGCGTAGCATCGCCGCTTTCTTTACACTACATCGGCACAGGAATGCCTCAAACACATAAAAAATACTAGAAATAATTTCTAAACAAAATTTTACGCGTTTTAGAGTGTTGCGCAATTCAAAAGCGATAATAGTTGTCGTTAAAGTTTTTTTTTGTGTGTCATGTGTTTCACTACAGCGCATTTGCCTCGTCTAGCCACACTGATAACAACGCCGCGAATCGCCGGCGGCGGCCGCCGTGTCTTCGCTCCATGTAGCGCAGCCCGACGAACATACGGCGTTACGCGGCGGCAGATTTTTTGCCGACCGAACTTCGTCGTGAAAGTTCGCTCCATGTATTCTGGCCTTTAGATGGGAGTGCAAGTGTGTGAGGCGGAGCCTAGAAGGATGGTGGCTTTATGAGCACCGTCTTGTAGCACAAGCAAGGGGAAAGGGGAGAAATGTGAGGGGGGGGAGCAGGTTGACATGTGACTGCACACACAGCCTGCACGCCCTGTTTTAGAGGTAAGCTGCTGCGTGTGAGAAGTGCTGAGAAGGCGTGGCATCGTGTGAGCTGTGTTCCCACGCGCTCAGTACTGGAGGTTGCATAATCTTGAAGCATTCACTCCCCGCTGCCGGCACTTTTCATGATAGAGTCATACCACTGTGGCCAACACTATCATTCAAGGGGGCTGAGTTGACGCAAAAGCGTGGCTGGCTTCGCGTCATACCACCCATGCAAAAATACCTTCGACACGGCATGAAACTGCCTTTCGACACCAAATCTCAAATTCAACCATATTGAATTTCTTTCTCATTCAAATTTCTTTTTCCATACTGCTCGTTCATTTGAAATTTTTGCAGCCCCTTTCATGTAAGCAAAATCCATCGGCGACTGTATTTATTTGTATAAAAGGTTCAATTTCAATGTATCAAGTCTTAACTGTACTCATGTCTATGACCCTAAGGGTTAACTGGTTAAAAAGAAGCATAACTGTAGCATAACTGTATTGCGCCATTTTTTTTGTTCTAAACTGCAAACGATGCTGGGAAATTGTACGAAATGAGGTTGTATCAATGAGGTTCCACTGTATTATAAGCCGCTCTGAATACCACTACTTTATGAGCAGCACATTTACAAAACCCTTGCAAACAATGTAAAAATATTCCATACACTGTAAACTCAGATTTAAATTTGTTCACTTGTGATGCTGTAACAGATGCAGTTTACCAAACTGCAATATCTGTTTTTGTTGAAGAGTATTCAATTTGTAAACTTTTTGATTCAATTTTATTGAAACATATTAATTTTGGGATATATTTGTAAACGATTACAGGCCCTAAATCAAAATTCTGCTTCCTAGGGTTACTACAATTTAACTTTTTCTCTCAAGTGCAAGAAATTTCATTCAAATTGGCCCAGCAGTTGTTTCACAAAAGCATTGCTGTTTTTCATGTTGTACATATCTGAATAGGCAAATGGGAGCTGGCCCAGAGTTGAACCTTCCTTCTAAAGAAAGACACTTGTAGCACTGCGAGGATGTGTAGGTGACACCGTGATGATTGCATCTGCACTCATGTAAGCGAAGAGAAGGGCGTAAATTTTAATGAAAGCCTGGGTGGCCTTTTTCTCCTTGGAGTATAAAGTCTCCCTGCCGTAGGGTTGAGAGTACATGCATGGTACTTGCACATTACGCGTGTAGCACCTGCAGCTTACAAATAGACAGCAATCGCATCGCTGCTGTATCTTGACCAGTCACAGCTGTGTTATGACACGACTTGCAGAAAGCAGCTCCTGGGGCAGAGCTATTCATTGCACCTTCCCTCTGCCCAGATGCCGCCATTATTGATGAGAATGTTAGAAAATATGGGCTCCGAGTCACCACCAGCCCCAGGCATCTGCAACTCATGCTTGGGTAGGCATGCGAGACTTCTTCGATCAGACCACTAATAAACTTCCCTTGAGGCCCTATGTATAGGAATCTAGACAAGGTGGGAGGTTGCCAACCAGATGGATACACTGGGCATCGGAGCTCGCTCATTTCGAGCACAAGCCATTGCTGGTCCTGATGTTCTGTGCCACAGTCAAGCTGGGTTCGTACATGCATGTTTGTTAAACACAGCCAAGGACAAGCTCAACTAATTATTTTTCCTCCAATGCTATGAACGAGCTGGCTTCTTACGAGTGGTTTCGTAGATGACAGCACACAATCCATGGAGCAATGCAAGCAAAAGTGAGTTTATTCTGCGTAGGAAGTAAAACATGTTGACAAATGGGTCCTTAAAAATAATTATGGCATTTTTAGTCAGAATTGGGGATACTAGAGCGGCATAAAGGGATTAAGCCCCACAGTCTGATATCCAGAGTTTGAAACCGGCCTTTGAAAATGGATATAATTGAACTCTGCTCGCGTGCATTTATTCACTTTTAAAACTGTACGTACTTCCCTGCACAGCTCACCTGGAGAGGAGCGGCCTGGCTGCCACCGCTTTTTCTTGGACAGAACCAGCAGCACGACAGAACCGAGCACTGTGGCCGAGCCAGCCACCAAAACTACAGCCAGGGGCCAGGCCTTGTCTCCTTCGCCACCTGCATGATCGGTACAATGCCCAGAACCAAGAGAGCAATCTGTTCATATCTTTTGACTGCCACTGCCATTACTCAGCAGTCTGCATTTTTATGCATGTAGAGTAAAGGCTCAATAAAACATCATAGATACAACAAATTATCAGGTATAAAAAAAAAGTGAATCTAAAATTTAGTTTTTTAGCCTTTATTTTGATTGGTATTCTACTGCCATGGTGCAAATTTTGCGACAGTATCAGTTAAAGCAAAGAAAACACAAAGAAATCCTGGTAATTCAAAATCTCTCATTTCGAATTGACAGATAATTCAAACTGATCGGTTGGCCATCATTATCATCATCATTTATTGTTCAGGCCCCATGCATAATGGGGGGGAGCATGTACACCCGCAATCACAGCAGTTATGAAAACAACAAAAAAGGAGACAATATATATAAACATGTCAGGGGCGCAAACTGTATGGTCGTTGAAGGCATAGCGAACGTAAGGCATGGCAGAGGTGTGAGTAATTATTTCTGGAAATAGGCTTTCAGTAGGGGATTAAAATTTTGTGGATCAGACTCATTAACTCCCGATTCTGCCAGCTATGTCCACTGATGGGCAAGAACAATTTATTAAATGTGATGGTAGTACCATGTAGGCCGATGTACACTAGTGGGATGTTGCGCCAACTGAGAAATGAATCCTGTCCGGCTAGCAAGTGTCTTCGCAAGTGGTTGGCAAGCCACGCAGCCTGCTCTTTGTATCTTCCCTGTCACCGGTGGTGATGCTGTGGTGGACGATGACGAGGTGGAGGCTGCGCAAAAATGTTGCAACGAGCATATTGCCACATCACCCCCAACATGGAGTGGAAAAACCTCAGGGCTTGTGAAAATTCGTGAAGCGTACTCAATGTGCATGACGTGTAGTAACTGGAGTGGGCTACAATGTTGGGTATTGCGGCTGGACACCTGAGGGTGCACTGGGGTTCCTGGTTCGTCAGATGTATGCTGGCTTCAGCTGGTCAATAGAAACGTGGATGTCCGTCCCGTTCATGTGCATGGTGGAATTTTTGTCATCGCTATGGACAAACCAGTAGGGTCCGCTATAAGGTGGCTGGAAAGGCCTGCGGGCTGTGTCGACGTGGAGGAAAGCATGTGTGCATGTTGCCCAGTCCTTAAAAACGAAAGGCATAGGCTTGCAGTGATGTGCTGAAAGTGACGGGTCGAAGCCGGTGATGGTGCATCAGAGCCGGGCAATGAAATCAGTGGGATCTGGTGTGGCAGTGTTGAATGGTAGCATGGCAAGAAATTCGCCAGGGAGAGGAAGTGGTTCCCTGTAAACAAGCTCTGCGGGCTTGAAGGTAGTGCAAAGATCGAGTGCGACAGCTGGAATAGCCTCGACCCAGGCTGAGTTCAGGTGACATATGACGGTTGCTTTGAATTGTCGGTGGAAGTGCCCGGTCAACCCACTGGTACAGAGGCGGTAAGTGGTGGTCCTCAAGTGCTCAAACCCGATGGTGAGCCCAAGAAGTCTGAAAAGTTGCGATTCAAACTGTCGTCCTTGATCAGTTGTGACGCCGCGAGGGGAGATCCAGCCGGTGAAGAAGGCCGAGGCGATGTCTTCCGCGGTGATTCTCTTGAGGGGCCATGCTTCAGGCCAGTGAGTATATTGATCTACGGCTGTGAGGCAGCAGCGATAAGGTCCGGCTGGGGGGGGAGGGGAACAGTCCTATGACATCAACGTGGTGTTGAAACCGACCAGCAGAAGGCTGAGGGAATGCTCCAAGCAGTGAAATAACATGCCTGGTAACCTTGGCGGGTTGGCATTGAAGGCAGGAGTGTGCCCAGGTGCGGTAGTCATGCTGCATAGAAGGACAGACGTAGCGGTAAGCCACAAGATGTGCAGTGATGCGGATGCCGGGATGGCTCAGGTTGTGCCGCTGGTTGAAGAGGCCACGGCGATGAGATGGGGGCACGTATGGTCTAGTTTGGCCCGTGGACATGTCACAGCGGATAGCGGTTGTCGACCCAGGTACGGGGACTTGTTGCAGCTGTAGCAAGGACCTGCCCTTAAGGAGTTCCTGCAGTTCGGTGTCTGTTATTTGAGCACCAGCGAGGACGTCAGCTGTTATCGGCAGAGAGCTGATACCTGACACACATGAAAGTCCGCCAGCAACCACGTTACCTTTCCCGCTGACATGCTGGATGTCAGTGGTAAACTTGGCAATGAACAACAGCTGGTTCTGGCTGGACCGGCAAAAGTTTGTCACGGCATTGAGAAAAGGCACCGGGGGCACGACATCGTTTTAGACATGGAGCATTCACCGATGCTTCTGTTCCAGGTGCACCTACTTCTGCTGGCCCTGCCGTTGTCTACCGCATCATGTACTACTCAGGAAGCAGTCAGCACGCCAGCAACTAACCGCTCCGTGGAATGCCCGACATCGCCAAAGTTGGGATTCTTTCCGGCCTGCTGCTGGCAACCAGGAATATCAAGACGACATGCCGGCACTATCAGCACGGGATACGCAGCTTATAAGCAATCATTCGGCGCCGCCCGGCTGGTGCACGACATCGTTTTAGACATGGAGCATTCACCGATGCTTCTGTTCCAGGTGCACCTACTTCTGCTGGCCCTGCCGTTGTCTACCGCATCATGTACTACTCAGGAAGCAGTCAGCACGCCAGCAACTAACCGCTCCGTGGAATGCCCGACATCGCCAAAGTTGGGATTCTTTCCGGCCTGCTGCTGGCAACCAGGAATATCAAGACGACATGCCGGCACTATCAGCACGGGATACGCAGCTTATAAGCAATCATTCGGCGCCGCCCGGCTGGTGCACGACATCGTTTTAGACATGGAGCATTCACCGATGCTTCTGTTCCAGGTTAGTTACCTGAATGGTTGTTCTTGCCTGAAGAGCAGCAATCGCTGTCTTTTTGTGGTGTCGTGCCCCAGCGAGCTGCCACTTGCTATCAAACGCTGTAAAAACTTGTTGTGCTTGTTCTTATGTCGGGTACGCTTACTTCTTTCTGGAGACGTCGAATCAAATCCTGGTCCTGTTGACCTAGCTACCATTTTGGAAGCGTTGCGACGTATCGAAACTGGTCAAGATGAAATTCGAAATGACCTGCGAGCCCTTAAAAGTTGGCAGGCATCTGTCGATGGTCAACTGAAACAGTTATCCGTTAGGCTTCAGACTGTTGAAGGTGATCTCGAATCGATTAAAAGTTTTGGCAATAGGTCATCATCCGAGTCTCCTGAAGAATGCCATGCTATCTCGAGGCAGCTTAAAACAATAGAGATGCGTTGCGAGGATGCCGAAAACAGACTTCGGCGGTGTAATTTACTCTTCTTTGGCATCCCTGATGATCGAAACGAATCATGGCCATCATCCGAATCTAAAGTTATAAACTTGTGCAGTGAACACCTTGGCATCACCATAGAACCCACCAAAATAGAACGCGCACACCGCCTTGGCCAGTTCAACAGAGAGAAGAACAGGCCAATAATTGCTAAATTTACGTTTTTTAAAGATAAACAAAGCATAATAGAAAATGGCTACAAATTCAAAGGCACGGAATTCGCTGTTCGCGAAGATTTTTCGCTCCAAACACGCATCGCCCGACGCAAGCTCATTGCCTTCGCGAAAACCAAGGGCGTACCGTTGAAGTTAACCTTCGACAAACTGCGAGTAGATAACACTACTTACAGGTATGACTCGCTGTCCGATACCGTGGTACCAATTTCGAGATAGCTAGAACTTAACCCGATAACATGCGCGTCTGACAACCCCTCTGCTGCGCAACATACACACACCAAGCCTTCGTACCTAGCTTTATCATTTACTAACATTCGTAGTATAATTTCTAAACGCACCGAAATCGTATCGTACTTGGAAAATAGTAACTGTGATATTTTGGCCCTAACGGAAACTTGGCTCTGTGACGGCGTGAATGACAGCGAAGTTTTTCCTGATACGGAGGACTATGTCATTTATCGCCGAGACAGACATAATCGAAGGGGAGGTGGTGTCTTACTGGCAATAAAGAAGCACATCACTTCGTTTATAGTACCGATACCCTCCGCTATTGAGATAGTGTGGGTTTGTGTAACATCGACACTATCAAAGTCACTTTACGGAGTGTGTTACAGGCCTCCTGACAGCACTGATAACTTTGTTTCTAACTTGCGTGAGAGCCTTACTGCTGTTCATTCTAAATTCCCTAAAGCTGATATATTCATTCTTGGCGATTTTAATTTCCCGGACATAGATTGGCCTAACTTGAGAGGCAATTCGCGTGCATCTAATGACTTTGTCCAACTCATCCTTGATTTTTCTTTTGAGCAACTAGTCCTCCAACCAACGCGCATTACTAACGTCTTAGACCTTGTTCTAACAACAGCACCTAATCGAGTTAGCACCATTTCCATCACTGATGGGTTCAGTGACCACTCGTTATTAGAATTTACAGTTCGCACACCTTCATGTACACGTAATCTAACAGCAAAACGAATATTTGACTATAAAAGAGCAGACTATAATGCCATTAACCGAGATTTACAAAGCTTTTCATCTAGATTTATCGCAACATTTTCTCAACGATCAGTCAACAAAAATTGGTGCCTGTTTAAAGAACAACTACTAGGTTTAGCAAATAAATACATACCTCAGATCTCATTTCGCACCAACAGCTCCAAACCATGGTTTAATAAAACTTTGAATGCATTAAAAAACAAAAAGAAACGTTTATACAGGGCAGCCAAAAGCGTCAACACGTTAGGTTCGTGGAATAAACATAAAGCCTGCGAAAAAGCCTACTGCAGTTCCCTTCGTCGTGCAAAACATAAATTCTTTTCCGATGACCTTCAGTCAATGATAAAAAATAATCCTAAAAAATTTTGGAAAACGATATCTCCTTCAAACAGCACTGACACTCCCACTCTCGTGGATAGCACTGGTCTTCCCATACCGCGAGAGCGCTGCGCATCTGTATTTAACAACTACTTTCTTTCCACGTTCACAAAGGAAGACCTTTCCAATATGCCAAAGATGGCAGACTCTGATTACCAATATATGACTCCTATTACCATAACAGCCGCTGGAATCGCTACTTTGATTAATAATCTCAAATTATCGAGTAGTTCCGGATTTGATGGCATCAACACGAAAATCCTAAAGAATACAGTAGTCCCTTCCAGTACAATCCTTAGTCATATATTTCAGCAGTCACTGTCAACAGGGGAGCTGCCGAATGATTGGAAAGTTGGCAAAATCATACCCATTTTCAAGTCAGGTGACAAGAGCGATGTGAGTAATTACCGTCCAATATCACTAACCAGCGTTCCCTGCAAGTTACTCGAACACATCATTTTTACTAATGTCGTTCATCACTTAGAACGTAATAACTTCTTTTTTAAACATCAGCATGGATTCAGAAAAGGCCTTTCATGTGAGACACAACTAATTGAATTCACTACGGATCTTTTTCAAAATATGGACGACAATGCTCAGACTGACTCAATATTCATCGACTTCTCTAAAGCATTTGATCGCGTGGCTCACTGTCGCCTCATTTCTAAACTCTCATGCTTAAACCTTGACGACCTAACAATTTCTTGGATAAGAAACTTTTTGTCTTTTCGAAAGCAGTCCACTGTCATTGACCAGTACTCTTCCCCTTTCAGTAACGTAACATCAGGCGTACCTCAGGGAAGTGTCCTTGGACCCTTACTCTTCCTGATTTTCATCAATGACTTGCCATTAAACATTACATCCAGTGTTCGACTATTCGCAGATGACTGCGTTATCTACCGTCAAATCCGCTCCCCCGCTGATCATATTGCTCTTCAACGTGACCTTCAATGTGTCACTAACTGGTGTATGGATTGGCAAATGACCCTAAACACTAACAAATGCAAACTGATGACATTTACTCGCAAAAAGTCCTACTCCATTTTCAGTTACTCACTCGACAATAGTATTGTCGCTCGCACGTCTTCATACAAGTACCTTGGAATTATTCTAACACCTAGCCTTTCATGGTCATCCCACATTGAGAAAATAACGGCTAAAGCATCGCGCACTCTCGGATATTTAAAACGTAACCTTCGCAGCGCTCCTTCCCCCACAAGAAAGATAGCCTACCAAACATTAGTGCAACCGCAGCTCGAATTCGCAGCTTCTATATGGTCACCTCATCAGGCATATCTAATCCATCTTCTCGAGTCGATCCAAAACCGTGCTGCACGTTTCATTGCCAGAGATTATAGCCCATTTTCGAGCGTAACTAACATCAAGCTGTCGTTGTCGCTTTCATCTTTGGAATCGCGCAGGAATATAGCATTACTTTGTCTTCTGCACAAAATCATGCATAATGTACGCCCATCTACTTTACCACTCGTTCGTCCCTCCCGCACATCTAGACGCCTGCATAATCATCTCAGTTTCCAACGCATCTTCGGTCACACCAACGCATTCAACTGCTCAGCTTTGCCACGTGCGATTGCACTGTGGAATGGTCTTCCTGATAACCTCGCTGACATTAATGACCCATTAACCTTCAGACAAAAAATCACTGCATATTTGGCTAGTACTTAGCTAAAAACTAGTATCTGTTCAATTTTGTTACTTTTAACTTCATTGTTATTTATTTATGTAAGCATTTGTTCTAAGGTTGTTTGCTTTACTGTATAATGAAGAGCTAACACCTGTTCGTTTACCTTTCCTGCTTTTTATCTTTGTTTACTTTGTGTTCTTTGTTTATTATTTGATTCTCTTTTTTTTGTTCATACTTATGTAACAAAAGCTATGTTTTTGCTCCGCATTTGTTATCTGTACCGCCCCCCTCACGCAATACTCCTTCTGGAGCCTGTGAGGTATATGAAATAAATAAATAAAATAAATAAATAGGTCAGGTTAGAGGTTTGTGGTCGGTATAAATGGTGCAGTGCTGTGCTTCAAGAATCTGGTGGAAGTGCTGAAGTGCTTTGTATATGGTGAGAAGCGCTCTGAAGTAAGCTGGCCAGTTCCTTTGGGCGGAAGTCGTAGTTGGTGGAGCTGGTTGTCGAAAGGGACGCCTTCCGAGTGGAGAGTTTCTTGGAGAAGAAAGCCAAGGGATGCCAGGTGGTGTCTACGCATTGTATAAGGGAGGCGCCAACAACGAAGCTGGAGGAGCCTGTGAAGAGTCCCAAGGGAGCATCTGGCACGGGATGAAAGAGAAGCGTGGTGTTGCACAGAGCCACTTTGCATTCTTCAAGAAGTTTCCCTAAAGCTGATGTCCTGGTGACGGGTTGGTTTCCTCGTAGACCAGCCAAGGCATCATGGAGAGAAGCCTGGTAGTCAGCTGCGTGCAGCACGAAGCGCCTGTAGAAGTTAAGCATGCCGAGCAAACGGTGGAGGTCTTTAGCAGTGGAGCATTGAGGATAATTTTGCAGGTCTAAGATGCAGTGAGACAACAGTCGAATTCCTCTGATGAAATTTCATGGTCGAGGAAGGTGACAATGGGGGCGTCGAGAGTGCTCTTTTGGGTATTGACTAGTAGGTCTTGTTAATCAAGGCACTGGAAAACTAGATGAAGGTGTCCATGGTGTCCTTCGGCGTTTCAGGAGAAGACCAATATATCATTAGATAGACAAAGAAGCCAAGACTGCGGACGACTTCGTCGATGAAACGTTGAAAGGTTTGTCCAGCGTTCCTCAGGGCAAAGCTTATGAAGGGAAACCTTAACAAGGCAAAGGAGGTAATGATCGCGGTTTTTGGGATGTCTTCCGGATTGACGGTTATCTGCATGTAGGCCTTCACCAAGCCTAGCATAGAGAAGATGTGGCGGCGACGTATGCGATGGGCAAAGTCCTGCATGTGGTGGATGGGATGTATGCGGCTGTCGGGGATGGTATGGGCATTAAGAGCGCAGTAGTCCCCACAGGGTCGCCCGCCTTTGGTCTTCTTCAGGACAAGGTGAAGTGGCCAGGCCCCTAGGCCATTGGAGCAGTGGGCAATCCCTTCCAGAGCATGGCTTACAGGCGCGGCAGAAAACCAGAGGGCCCGGAGTGTTCCTGATGTAGTGTACAGTTGTGTGTTGCACATCCCATGGCAGCTCGCTGAGACGTGTCAAACCGGAAAATTCTGCAAGGATGACGTGGCACAGTGAAGGATTCTCCACACTAAGTATGTCTATGCTAGGCTGGTGGACGGTCTTGTGCTGGCATGGGGAAGTAAGTCCTATTGTCATGATGATGAGTTGGTCATGGTGACAGTCCTGGAGGAGGTTGTGGTGTGCCAAGAAGTCTGAGCTAGCTCGATGATTGGCTCGATGACATCGGCGAGAATGAAATTCCAATGGAGGTCTTGGCATAGGGTTTTTAGTTGGACGTGCAGATGGAGCGAGCCGTAGGTCTTGATGGTGGACTAATTCACAGCGGTGAGCTCAAAAGACGTAGATAGACAGGGACCTTGAAGATGAGCTCATAGATAGCAGCAAATGTCGGAGCCGCAGTTGACAAGGAACCACTGCCTTGTGATTTGATCGGTCACGAAGATGGTGGCCTCCAGGTTGGCAGCTCACAGCCACATCTACGAGCTGCCGTTGGCGTTTCCCTTATGTCCAGTGGAGCAGGGTGGTCAACATTGTTGGGCTCTGTCCCCGAAGTGTTAATGCTAGTAGCATCGGCCAGTGTCACCAGGCTGCTGCGATCAGCCAGCGTTAGGGTCACGGCTCTGTGAGCAGTAGCGGGGGCACGTCGTTGGGCGTTGATCAAGGCGCTGTTGAATGGAGCTGAGCTGTTGGGTGATACTTTCGATTGGGTGTGCAAGTTCTCTGGTATCTAATGGAGCAGCGACAGCCTGGATGGTGGGAGACAGCGGCAGCAAAGAGGCCTCAATGACGCGATCAGCGGTCTCGGCAAGCTGGTCTAGAGGAGCATAAGCTGAGCCTGCAGAATGACCTGGATGTCTGGTGGCAGTCGTTGAAGCCATAGTGTTCGCAGCAGAGAATCGTGGAATTGCGTGTTGCTCATGAGAGCACGCACGTGGTGGAGGAACTGCGAACATTTGCGCTCGACGAGTTGTGCGGACAGAATAAGTTGCCGCGGTCTTCCGAGAGCAACAGGCAGCAGGCGAGTTCAGTCTTGAGGTGCTAATATAGGTTGGCCGCTGGTAGGTTGGCAAGGATATCCCGGACCTCGTTGGCATAACGGCTGCCTAGGTGGGTGACGAAGTAATTTTAGCGCATTCATCTTTGGTGATGCGCACTAGGGAGAACTGGGCCTCGACTTGTGCGAACCATACCTCAGGCGAGGCCACCCAAAATGGCGGGACCTTGATGGCAACATGGCAGATACTAAGCGGAGCAGCGTCTGGGATGCTGACTGCAAGGGTTCTGACGTCTTCAGCCGAGCCGGTAGGCACGGCCGGTGTTGTATTGGTGTCGCCAGGATGCTGTTGCATGGGATCATTGAGTCGGTGCTGCTGCTCCTGAAGCTGCTGCTGTTGCTTTTGGGTCATCTCCTATTGGATCTGAAGCTACCTCTGGAGTAGTTTTATCTGTTGTTGAAGGGCCTCCTGGTCATCCATGGCAATGCATAATGTCTGTCGTCTGGGTCACCATTGTGGGATGTTGCGTCAACTGAGGAACGCAACCCAACATAGAAAAAGTGCAGCAGTAGCAGGTGATCATACCAGCACTTTGAGTGTCTGGTTAGCAAGTGTCTTTTTCAAGCCACGCAGCCTGCTTTTTGTATCTTCCCTGTCACAGGCGGTGACGCTGCGGTGGCGGCGTTTGTTATCGGTGATGCACTGCAGCTTGCAGCTGGACATGCTGGACACGTTCAACATGGAGTCATTTCTCGTGCACCTAGCCCCACCCAGTGGTTAGTCCAGGCACTGCCACTTTTAGAAAAGGTACAAACTTTCCTGCTCTGGTGATGTGATTTTTAACAAACCTTTTTGCAAACTAATGTGCGTGTGTTGTAGCGAAAAAGTTCATGGCTGCCGCGATCGAGATTTAAAAAAATGCTGCTCGTGATTACGCTGCACTAACATCAAATTTCTGCTATCAAAAGAACCGAAGCAAATCAAATGTCAAATCATGTTGTCGGCTTTGTTATCTGACAGTGCTGAGCAGTGATAATTACACGAAAATGACACCAGCTGTTCACTAGCAAGCTTTGGTTTGGAGTCCGGTATTTTTCTTCCACCAAAGCAAATTTCTGAAAATTCACCACATGCCAAACATGTGAACCTGGCATTTCCAGCCAATTTCCAAGAGCGTCGGTTTCGCTTCTCTGTCCCGGTGAAGGGCGCATTCAGGGCTCCCATGGTGGTAGCGTCCCGCTTGCAACTATGCTGCACCCGCACCTGAATTAAGAGATGAGGGCTCGAGCGCAAGTTCGGAAATGACAGCACCTCAGAGTCAAGCTCTGAAGGCGACAATGTTTTGAGTCAGCCTGCAACATCTGCAGCTGTTCACCGGTGAGTTTCGTTTACAGCCTTGAGCGGCCTCCTTCATCATACGCACTTATCTGTCTATCTCTGTGCATGAGCTGAGAGCTATACTGGTTATCTGCAAGGTCCGTACTTCAGTTGGTCAGGATGTGCAGGCACCGGCTGCAAAGAAAATTCAGTTTACACCAAGAAGGCCACCCAGAGCATATCTCGGCCCAGCATTACGGAGCAGTGCAAGACAGTTTACGACGGTGTAGGATTTTTTTTCGCTCTTCTTTAGAGCGGACTTGATAAAGGCGCTCTGTTAAAGTACAAACAAATATGTTTGGATAGATACCCTGGAGTTGCACTGCTATGCTGAGAGAGATGGGTCCTGGAAAGAGGTGACTCCAGACAAGTTACTGAAGTTCACTGGACTTGTAATTTATATGGGCAATGCATACATGCCGCACATCCATATAATATACTGGAATGGTAGTAAGCTTCTTTCAGGGCTTCTTCCATTAAATATTATACCAAGACGGTTTTCAGCACTGCTGCGCTTCCCAAGTGTGACTGATCCGGAGGCAACCACTGTAGCTTCGTGCAGCAAGCTGCACCAGATATTATAGCTTCTGCCACATGTGAATACATAAGCAGAACATTTTCAGCCTGCCCGGAGCCTCTATTTGAACGAAGGATTATTGAAAGCAAAAGGCAGATCAGGTATTAGGCAATACGTGCTGAATAAAAGTGTAGAGTGAGGTTATAAATTGTTATTGGTACTTGTTGTTGGTACTTGTTGATTCACAAAGTGGCTATTTTGTTCAATTTTATCTGTATGCAGGCAAACTTCAACCAGCTATTGGCAGTGGATCAGCATTTGATGTGGTTATGCAGCTGTGGAACAAATACCTTGATCAAAAATATGTCCTCTACATGGATAAAATTTACACATCTGCGTCCCTTGTCATTCACCTGCTAGAGCACAAAACCCTCACCTGTGGCCCAACACACAAAGATCTTCAGGAATTCCCATTTGAAGTGAATGATGCCATGTAGGAAAAAAGGCAAAGAGAGTTGATGGGCAGTGGAAGGACAAGAGAATTGTCCACATGATGCCTACAGTGCACACTGCCGACAACATGCTGCAACCACAAGAGAAGACAAAAGAGGTGGCGTGTGGAGTATAATTTCAATTGACTATTACACTGGGAAGCTTGGTGTGGATAAATTCGATCAGCTCATTGCATCCTGCAACATTTTGATGAAATGCCTAAGGCGGTGGAAAACACTCTTCTTTCATTGCAGTGACATTGCAGTGGTGAACTGTTTCATAATATTGTTATCTAGATATTGTGAGTATAGAAAGAGTGTATTTACAATATATATACAAAACGAGTAAGAGTAGTTAAGATGGCTGACCAGCAACAACACGCAGCAGCCAGTGTCCCACGATTTTCTTCCTCTCTCTTCTTTCATCTTTCCATAACAGGACCCCCGGGTGGTGAAGCGCCGTCTCGGCGCATTGTAGGCAAAGAATTGCGAGCGAAGTATGGCTTCAGCCGCGAAATGTGTACGACATCAACAGGCGTCGGACTTTAGATACATCCCAACTGTAGCGGCGAAATCTCGTAATTTACATCGATAACTTGAAAGAGGACTTCACAAGGCCCTATGTAGCGAGAGAGAAGCTTCTGGGAGAGGCCAACCCGACTACATGGTGACCAAAGGAGCATCCAAGCACCAGGTGCGAACTTAACATCACAATGGCGCCGGTCATAACGCTCTTTCTGCATATGCTGCAAGGCTAATAAATGAGACTGGGCGACTTGATGTGCCCTGTGAGCACGATCGATGACTTCACAGGCATACTGAGTTGCAACACGTGGCACAGAAGGGAGGATGGAACTAACAGCATCATCTTCCCTCGGATTGCGGACATAAAACCTAGACAAACCATTTCCACACTTAGTGGGCTTGGCGGCACGTCAGTGATGGGCCATCCTAACCGACTTCACTTCTTCACTATGCAGGTAACAAATTACTACTGCCTTTACGCTAAATCAACTGGTTACCGAACATTACTCATGCTGCCGAGCCCACAGCGCTCTCTTTGTATAGTATTTGACTGTGCTCGCATGCTACTGAAATTACTTTTGTTAGCAAGAAATATTGAGACTAATACTGGACCTGGAAATGATGCAACTGTACTTGCCGCTGACGTGCTTGATGTTCTGAAGGCGTTGCAAATCGAGCAGTCAGCCATGCTAGAGCAGTTAATTCAATGAGGTCAATCCTTGCTTATCGTGAAAAGAACGTTCAGCAACCTTAGCACTTTCAAATGTAAAGTCACCAATAAGTAACATAGAAAGTGTTGCTAATAACAGCACTGCTCAAGTAACGGCTGACTGACCGCAATAACGAGACGGAAAACAGATCCCGAAGGTGTAACCCGATTTTTTATGGGCTTAGCGATGCACGAAATGAGTTCTGGCGTGTTTCTGAGGAATTGAGCACTGCCACAAAAGCCTGGGCATAATTATCCACAGTTGTGATGCAGAACATGCCCACAGCCTTGGAACTTTATGGAGGGGGAATGCAGACCAATAACAGTAAAATTTGGCCACATTAAGGATAAGGAAAGTATCCTTTTCTCAAGCCGTAAGCTGAAGGGCACCGAATACGGCATTAGTGAAGATTTCTTCCCGGAAATTCGCCTGGCCCGAGGACATCTAATCGAATTTGGAAAAGCACAATAATCTTTGTTTAAGATGGCACTCATCTCTGGCCAAAAAACCGTCGTTTATGATCACACTAAACAGTCGGTTGTCAAACGCCAATCCTAGCAGCAAGTGCAAAAGCCACTGAGGCCGACTCAGCATATTAAGCACAATCTATCACTGCTCTACATTAACATCCACAGCCTGATACCTAAATGGGATTCATTATGCAGCCTCATTTCCTCGTCATACAGTAACATTTTATTACTAATGGAAACATCGTTAAATTCCACAACACTTGATTGCAAAATCCTTCCCGATCTATCAGAGTTTGACATTTCGCGCAAATAGCGGTTGCGGTGGAACCCATGGTGGCAGTGTGGCTATTGCTACCCCTCGCCAGTTTAAGTGTTTTTCTGTAAACGTAAGAATGCCTTCATATACGATTTGGACGTGCTGCCACACCACTTCACCGCATACACTTATCAGCTGTTGTTATCGTTCACTTAGCACTGATAACTTCTTTCTTTCATTTTTTTCATGACTCCTGTTAGAACTAACAACTGCTTGTCCTAGCAGCCCCAGCTTGTTACTTGGGGGCTTCAACTTTCGAACTATAGATTGGAGTATGGTTGCGTGGCCGTGTGGTGTAACACAAAAAAACACGACTAACAAATTTATAAACACTTGCTTGCTCCTCAGTCCCTCGCAGTAGGTAACTAAACCTACGAAAATAACTCAACACTCGTCAAATATCCTAGACAAGACCTCACATCCCGGTAATATGTTTCCTCTTATGTACGTCAGTGGTCTTAGCGATCCCACCGTCATCCATGCCACGTTTCCTTGCAACATACTCAAAAATACAATATCAAAGAAAGTACTAACACTATATGATAAAGCCATTATTCCAGAATTAATCTTGAACTTTTTGTCTTTTACAAATAACTTGCCCTTATGTATCAGCAGCGGTCGACCGAGAATAAATGGGCACTTTTCAAAACAGAAATACTGCATTTTAATAAGTCTTTACATTTCGACTATAACAATAAATTAAAGAGCATGTTCCCACTGGTTCAACACTACTTTAAAGCGCTTGAACAATAAGAAAAAAAGACTATTTTGCGTAGCCAAATCTTCAGGTTCTCTTTTGGCCTGGGAAAAATATAATGAAGCCACTAAACAATACAATTCATTAAAAGCACACACAAAACGTGATTTCTTTTCTACTACTGTCCCAAACATGCACTCTAATCCGCGGTGTTTTTGGAAAGCGATAAAACCTGACAATAATAGCTCTATCATCTGCTCTATCATTTGACATCTGCTCTATGTGATAACTCTGGCTCACTCATCTCTGGCCAGGCTGTGGAACCGAAACCAAACCGAAAACTAGAACTGAACCCGTATCTTTCCACTACTTTATAACTGAACCCAAACCAGAACAAATTGAAGGAACTGTTCCAAACTGGTTCCGCGAACGGAGATTTCGAGCAGAGCAGTCTGGTAAAGAGAGAACTTTATTTGCTTGAAGCATTGTTGAGAAAAACAGGAGACGCTGCTGAGAGATAATGTGACAGCATATCAGGATGTGCAGATCCACGCTCTGCACATCCTGATAGAACCATCATAAGTTGTTATAAACAAGTTGATTTTTATCAGGTTATCAGTCTCTTATGGTCACTGTTTGTCACAAAAAATCAGCACGCATATTGAGAAGCCTACGTGGCTCGAAAAAGCACATTGGCGCGCAACGTGGATCAGAGAAATCGACTCGCAGCCCGGGGAGAGCTTGTAGCCTTTTAAACAGTGTTAAGTGGATCCATCCCTGCTTTTTCTCGCAGGCGGTGGCACCACATAGGAGTGAATAGACTCAAACGTTCTGGAACTTGTTTATGCGCCTGAACAATAGCGATGTGCATCCTGGCGGGAGAACGCTGTGGTACAGTGGATGCTACGTGTATGTGCGCCACTGCTTTCTCATGAAGTGATGAAAAGACATGGCGCGTTGTATAAAATAAGGACGATTAGGGCTGTCAACCAGCTTGTGCTTAAGTCCTAACTTTTAATTAGCACTGAGGAAATGCTTCCACTTGACTCCTTGATCAAGGCCACTGTTGGTAGCCACGGACCTGCAGGGAGCGCGCCTGTTCTAAGCACGGCCACATCGTGAACCTCCACACATTGGACTGACACAGTGTGTGGTGTCATGCTTGCCTCTCTCGTGTAGCAGTGCACTATTGTTGCGAGATCTCTGTGTATTGTAGCCTCTGTGTGTTGTATTGCATGCATTGCATTGTATTGGAGAACATTGTGTGTATGTTGTTACGAGTGAAGTGAAATTGCTCTGTATCATCTCTCTGCTGCAAGTAGCTAGTTTTTGTTTGTGAACATTTGACTCCGATCCATTCTCTGGCTTGCAATCAGCGAATGATGGGCACCAAACCAGCAGCCCTCTTTGTCACTTGGTAAATTGATTTCAGCTGAGCTTGTCACGCTAAGTCGAGGTCATCTCCTGAGAGACCGGAATCGCTACTCCCACACGCTCTAAGGGTGTCTGGGAGTGCTCCACTAGAGCACAAACTGTGACACCGTTGGAAACGTTACCCCTCGCCATTTATAAGTGAAGGAGTACTTGCCATGTACTTTAGTTTTGTTTTGTTTTCCCGGGCACAAGGTTGCCCCCAACTTAGGTTGAAGTCTCAAAACTGTTTTGTGTATTTGTAAACTTTTCTCATTCCCTATATGACCCCTTATAGCATAGAAGTGTGGGTATAGATGTCACTTCTTTTGGCTGTGTCTCACTTCTCTGCTGCGAAGTCACCCTAACCAGAGCAGAAGCTCAAAAGTGGTTGGCTGCTGATTTTTTTCAGCTGCATCATGGCAGTCATACAGTGCAGAAGTGTAAGGTGTACATGCCCGCTGTTTTGTGTGCGAATTGAACCGCTACTTTTTCCAGTGTGCACGAATGCCCTCTCTGTTGGCATTTTATAGCATTAAAAGAAGGCCAAATCACCACCTGAGCCAGTCCACTCGTCAGGCAGGCTGCCAAACGTTCGATTGAATCTGAGCCGTCATTGCCGCATCTGCTCTTCATACCTCATCTGGGAGAGTGAACTATTGATGCAATTGTGCCACTGTACATTACATTCTCACCTTTCGCATTCTTTTGGACGTTTGGGCTATGCTGGGGCGATTGAACTGATTTTTGTAATTGTAATCACTTGTTTTAATCGCATTTTTATGTGCGTCTTGCGGAGCTTTTAATGACTAATTATTACTGTAAATGAAACGGTTTCCTCGGTAATTATTTCCTTTATACATTTTAATTTTAATATTTATGTTGTTAATCTAACGTCATTGTTGTCCCATTACTCTCACTGAAGATGAACCTCTTAATACTTGCAGACCCCACCCCCCTTCCCGCGCTCCCCATCTAATATTTTCTAAGGGAAGCTGCATTTGCCTCCATGCTTACAGCGAGAAATTTGAAGTGCATTGTTCAAGTAGGCTTTTTTGCATATAACAGAATGAACCGGTTTCTTCAATTCTCAATGGAAGCAGCGATGACTCTTTGTCAAAGCATGTTTTCGAGTGAAGAGCGAGGGAGGGATGTCTAGCAAGATACCTCTGCATTTTAATTGCTGCTTTTCGCGCACTCTTCGCTTCAAGTAGCGGTTTTTTTCGGGTCCTAGGCATTTGTACTCTCCTTTTCATAGTACACTATTGCACTATGTCACAATTTTTAAGTGAGCTAATAGACCTTGTTGCAGTCCATACTTTAACCATAACGACAAGAAAAGAAATCAAACTACGGACATTACAAAAGCACCTGCTTAAATATCTTTGTTTTTGTGAGGTAAACAAAAAGAACAGACCGAACACATTGTTTTAATACTGCCTGTAGGGCTCCATAATCAGAACCCATAACTCATGCCTTGCACCTATTTTAGACCCTGCAAAACCTTTTTTTCTTTTTGCTCGCACACATAATATTTGAGGTCTTACGCACAAGTGTTTCTACAAAGGTAGCCACACAATGACTAAGTATTCCAGTATTTTATTCTTGTGTGCAGCCGATGCTGCTTTTTCCGAATCTGGGTCGCTTCAGTCGTCAACCAGTCCACAAGCATTTCCAGTTTGATGTCAAGAAAGGACAGTCTATATGTCAGATTGGAGAATGTCAGACTAGGTTATCCGGACAGCATGCTGCTAACCTTGAATGTCACGTGCAGTGGCACCACAGCGCAGCATACCAAGCGCACTAGTCCTGGAGATGACGTTGTGTAGCAGCATCTGGCAGTGAGCAGGTTCTTGGACCATGGGAGAGCAAGGAAATGAAGCAGACACAACTCCCGCATGCATTGCAGGTGAGCGCAGGTGTGAGCGCAAACATAACCGGAGAAGCCATAATGAATGTTTGCGTCGAATCGGTCACTACGAACGGTCGACCATTTCACATGGTTAACGGCTCTGGGTTTAAAAAAATCATTGACCCTATATTGCAGGGCCTTAAGAAAAGAATGACTGTGAGCACCGAGAGTGTTTGCTTACGAGTGGCTCAAGAAGCAAAAAAAAGCAAGAAAGTTGATTTCACACTCACTTCAAGATCATGTTGTTTTGCTAAAAATTGTCAGTGCTACACACCTTGGTCAAGCAATCCTTGGCATCAACATACAATTTATTGAAGATGGCAGGATCCACCTGCAGACACTGGCTATGAAAGAACTTTTTGAGTGGCACACCGCGAAAAACTTAAGGCGGAGTTCTTGGTGTACTCTGAATATGGAGTAGCTCTGGGCCAAGTGTACAGTGTAAGAACGGACAATGGAGCGAATATGGTTAGAACGGTTGCTCTTTTAGCAGAGCCAGTGCCTGAAGAAGAAGACGTGCGGCACGTGTCACAGTCCGAGGATGAAGAATGGGGAAACGCCAGATGGGAATTTAAGCAACTGGCCCTGTCTAAGTGAACTGGAAAGAGACCTCACGTTTTTGGATGATGGACCACTCCTTCGAGGGATGAGGTGCGCTGTTCACACATTGCAACTTGCAGTGCACGATGTGCTGAAACGTTCAGCAGCAAAGGACCTTGTTATCAAAAAGCACGGAGTGAAAGAAATGCGGGCACCAGCGGTGATGGCCCTCCTCCGCAAGCTAAAATTGAAGAAACCAATTTTGGACTGTCTGACACGGTAGATGTTGACAAGCGCCATGCTTAAACGGCAGCTGGAATTCCGAGGATTCCGCAACGACTTTTTTTAGTTATGGTGAGCTCTCTCCTACAGAAGAATAATGACAGGGCATAGATAACGTGGTGGCTGCACTGGATCCTGCTGAGAAAGCCACTGTTGAACTACAAAGGGAGTAGCTCATGATAAGCGATTTTTACGGCACCTGGCTTAAATGACGCCTAGAGCTTTCTAAAATGGCTCCCTCAATAGCCAGCAACATGGCAATTGCCATGAAAAGTCGTGAGGAGTTGATGCTAGGCTGCGACCTTTCCTGTGCAGCTATTTGGCTAGATCCTCACTACCACGTAACGTTGACTAGCGAGGAAAGGTGCCGAGCAAAACAGCATCTGGTGACCCCATGGAGGTAGCTTCGTGGGATTGTCGATCAAGTACAATTAATAGCGGCAGCAGAATTTCCCTTTAGGAGCTTATGAGCCGAGGATAAGCCTGAGGCCTTCCTTATGGGTAGAGGACTGCCTGCAACTGGCTAGCAACAGTTCACTCAAAGTCGAAGAAGTAGACAGCCTACTCGATGCCTTCGAGGAGGTGCCTAGAATGAGCAAGGATTATAATGCAGCGGACTATTGGGAGAAGGAAAAGTTGCAGCGCCCAGACCTGTATTCACTTGCCTGCACTCACTTGTGTCCAGACCTGTATTCACTTGTGTCGACGCCGTCCAGGTGGACGGCGTCGACACCTTGCCCCTGGTTGCCTCTGGCGACGAGGATGGGATCCTCGTGACACTGGCGACGAAGATGGCGACGAGTACTCGCGGATTGTCCCTCGCCACCGCGAGCGGCGAAACACCGCCTACCGTTGCTGTCGCCATGCCGCTGTATGGAAGGCTCGAGCCGTTCGAGGGAGAGGGGTCCGCCTGGCAAATTTACGAGGAGCAAGTCCACGTGTTCTTCCGGGCAAACGACACACCCGAGGCCAAACAGCGGGACATTTTCCTGGCCAGCTGCGGGACCCACGTCTTCAGCCTCCTGCTCGACCTTCTCAAGCCAGCCACGCCGCACGTTAAGACGCTGGATGAGCTGCTTGCCATACTGCGCTCTCATTTTAATCCAGCACCGTCCACACTACTGGAGCGTTTCCTCTTCAATAACCGGAGTCGCCGGGAAGGAGAGACCCTCGGACAATTCGTTGCTGCGCTACGAGGGTTAGCAAGTGCCTGCGCCTTTGGGGACCAACTGGACTCGCTGCTCCGGGACCGTTTCGTCTGCGGAATCAACAACCCAGCCATGCAGACGCGACTCCTGGAGCTTTCCAACCCGTCGCTGGACGACGCCATGAAGGCAGCGCTGGCAATGGAAGCTGCCGCCAAGGATGCCGGCGAGATTTCCTGTGCGACAGGCTCACCGTCGGCGGAAGCGGCAGTCAACAACTTCGCGACAAAGGGCAGTACCTGCGGTCGCTGTGGTGGTGCCCACTCCCCTTTACAGTGCCAGTTCTCTCAAGCAAAATGCTTTACGTGCGGGAAAACTGGGCACCTGGAACGTGTATGCCGAAGGGGGAGGACGAACAGCAAGCAGCAGCCTGATTCAAGCCCAGGTACAACACAAGCCCGCGGCCAGGGTAGCCGTCGCAAGGGTACGCGGCGGAGGCATGCGGCAGCAAGCTCAAGTTCTTCCTCGGCCAGGCTCCACGTCGTGGCCGAGGACCCGCCGATTTTCGACATGTGGCACACAGGCTTTGTACCATCGTCTGTGCCGCCATACATGCTGACCGTTGAAATCTGCGGGCACCCCATTTCCATGGAGCTGGACACAGGGGCGAGCGTGTCTGTAATGGCCGGGATGCTCTTCAAGCGTACTTTCCCCGGCGTGTCCGTCGAGGCTTCGGGCGTGATGCTGCGCAGCTCCTCCACGGCAACTCTTTCAGGGTCAGGCACAGGTCAGCGTTCGCTTTGGGGACAGGGAGGCAACCCTTCCTCTTTACTTAACGAAGGGGTCGTCGCCGACGCTGCTGGGCCGAAACTGCATTCATGCATTGGGCATTCGTCTGCCAGAGTACCCGGAAGCCAGCCTGCATGTGGTGCAGAGCTGCCAAATCTGCCAGGAGCATCAGCGAGCCTCGGGACCTGGCCAGCACCCCCGACTGCCACTTCTCAGTTCCAGCCCGCAGGAAGACTAGCGGCAGCACCAGTCGCTTCCAGTGGAGTACCACTCACCTCGGAGGCGGCAATCGTAGCCAGTGGTGCGGCACCCGTTGGACCGGTGTCGAGCCAGCACCACTTGCAAGGCCGACCACTACGGACCCTCCGGATGGAGCAAGGCTGGCTCAGGCAGCACCTGGCGTTGCCACACCCCGACACATCAACACCGGTGCCCAGGCGGAGTACTCGACGACGGAGGCCACCAGACCGTTACTCGCCTGGATAGCAGGCACCGTCGACCCAGCTAGGGTGGAGGCAGAGCGTCATATTGTGAACATTGACGCTTGTTTTTCATTTAACAAACAAACTAGGGGTAAGGGGGTGTAGCAAGTATGTGACGCCCCCGCGGGCATAATCTTGGTTCGCCCGCCAAGATTGGTGGCCTGGTAAAGCTCGGCAGGCAACATTGGTCACCGCACCACAATAAACACCAACGAGCACGGCTGCTCGCCAGTCAGACATCGTTCAGCACCACCACGCTGCGGAGCGTCCGTCTATCGGAGGGTGTCACAAGCACTCCCTTGTTCACGACCCGGGGTGGATCGTGACAGTAGCATTTGCAGTACTGCCCACACCAGTTGGCATTAAGAGCGCATTTTCAGGGCTAAAGCACATCCGGTCTAGTCATCGAACGAGGTTGAATCCAACAACACTTGACGACGTTCTTTTCCTTCGCTCTTCCTATTCTGCCAAATAAAAATTTGTAGCATTGACCGATCACAGAATAAAATGTTTGGAAGTATAAAAGGTGTGGCATTATGCTTATTGGTAATTGTACAAGCCAACATTGCACTCTAACCTAAGAGTGGTTGCGGAAGAAAATGCATTGGAAGGTTGTTCTTAGAGCTTGAAAAAATCAGCACAGCATAAAATTGAAAAAGGTAATACCCACAAGATAATTATGCCGTACATCCTACAAAATTCTGCAGGAAATTTTTACTGCAAGAAATGCCCATTAATATATGTGCAAGATATGCAATGTGCCCACTCGAAGTAGAGGGAATGCACACAACTGATAAAGGTAAAGCACTCGGTGACTATGCGAATAAGTTTTGTTAAAGCCCTTGTATTTGGCTAAATGGGGTTGTTTATTTTCCTTAAGAGAGCTTTAAAAATGCTGAATATGGATAGAATGCAGCATGAGTGTCAATACTGAATTATTGCGCTGGTTGCTTTTATATCTTAGGTTTCCTAGCTGCTTTATTCCCGAGCATAAGTAAACCATTAGCAGCTCTTCAAAATTGTAATTTCTAGTTTTTATTATGGTGCTGTACCTTGCGTCTGAAGATATTTTTACCCCTGACTCGACAGCACAACCACATATTATGCATAGTCTGTAGTTCCACAATGCATCAGGTGCTCTTCTTATTTAGCCTGAATTTAAAGTAAAGTTGTCCGTATATACCATCAGTTTGCATTAGATAATGCCCATCTTCCCCAATTTTCCTTTGCATTTAGAATAAATTAAGTTAGAACGTCTATTCCAAGGCAACATATCATGCATTATTTTTCATGGTTTCTAAGTGCATGGTGTTTAACATTATGTAACACTTTAAAAAAATTAAATTATGGGGTTTTACGTGCCAAAACCACTTTCTGATTATGAGGCATGCCGTAGTGGAGGACTCCGCAAATTTTGACCACCTGGGGTTCTTTAACGTGCACCTAAATCTAAGTACACGAGTGTTTTCACATTTCGCCCCCATCGAAATGCAGCCGCCGTGGCCGGGATTCGATCCCGCGACCTGCCCCTGCCCCCTTGTGAAGGACTTCAAGGACATCATCAACAATAAATCCATATATCTTTTACTTATGCTGCTTGAATAAGCCATTATGTACAAACAGCAGTGAGACACAAGCACTCGCAGTCCTCTATGTCACCGGCACTTCTTGTGCAGCGACACTGTGTCCTTTGTTTACTGCTCTAAAAGAGCATGATAATAAATAAAAACAACTTTGGGGCCTTCTTAACTCCACTTTTGAAGCGCATGCAACAGTACTTGCATATCATCTTAAATCTGCTCAACCTTAAAATTAAGGGGCACCTGGATTAAAGTAGATTAATGTGGATCAGTGGGTAGGCTGGGGTGGATTAGCGAGATGAGTGGGTGAGCTAAAGTGAATTAGCAGGATGGGTGTGTTGATTAATTTGGATTAGAGGAATTAGCAGCCCAGTTAAGATGGATTAGTGTATTGGACCAACCTCGATATTTTGGGGGTCTTTGGCATTTGCAAATATTGAAGCGCTATCCCTCTCGACCAGTCAGAAAATTTAGTTGTGCACAAGAAAGACGGAAAGTTTTTAGGTGACGACAACCTACATGCTATAAAACGTCCTTCTTTATGCACGTATTGCACTGTTGTGTTGTTTCTAGAATAAGATTGACATCTCGCACTGAAGTTAATAAATATTTGCCTAATGCATATTTTCTAACCATCCAAGCGTTTCCGAAACAAGTATTTATATGAGGAGGAAGCAACTAAACTGGAAAAAAAAGAAAAAGAGGGGCGATCAACTGGATTGATGCGAAGGAAATCTGATAGCATTCTTCAATAACTTCTCTTCCTTTGTGCTACTGTTCTGCAGCATTGGAGTACTAGCAACCACTACCACTGCTTGTGACTTCACTAAGCTACTATCTCTACTAGAACCCAGTCATTGCCACTAAAGTGTCATTAGAATGTTGCGGTGTTTCCCTACACTGACTCACCACAGCTGTTCCTTCCTTCTAGCCGGACTGTTAGCAGCTGGAAAGTGCGTAGAATGAAATCCTTCTAAATGTCACCTGCCACACTTGACAGGTGGAGGCTGACGCTGACAGTTTGACTTCTAGAACTGCTAATGCTCTCGTGTTAAAGCTAAAACGCCGTTGACAAATAGGTCACATCTTTAGAAGACGGCTTGCAGTCGCATTCATTGCAATGCAGTGACAATAGACTGTCTCTGGCTTGTTCTTGAACCTTGTTTGAGTGTTTGCGCATGTAGCCAGTGATGCATCGCCCTGCTTGACCGATGTAGGAAAGCTTGCACGAAATAGGAATCTTATAAACCACACATTCACAACAGTCAACAACAAACCTCCGCCTGCGCTGCTTTTTGCTACTTCTTTTTTTGTTCTCGGTCACCCAACTGACTTGGCGGCACAGGCTACCAACTTGTTTCTGGCAGTGAACAACAACCTAAAGCCTGCCCTGCTGACAACCTTTCCGAGATTACACACAACCTGGTGCACATATGGGATAAACGCAACCATTTGCTGTGAGTGATTTTTCAGACTGAGCGGCTGCCGATTGCCTTTTTGTAAGGCTTGTTGACCATAGGTCACATTTAAAGATGTGACCTATTTGTCAAAATACTGCGATGACTGTGCACATCTTATTTCTGAAGCCTTTCAGATTCACAATAGCGGCAAAGCATGTGTAAGCCTCCCCTCCCATTTCTCTCCTTCTGAAGGAGATAGCCTTCCTATCTCATTGATTGCAATTTATTGCCCCTGCACATTTAGAATTTTCTGTTGCTTTTGTGCTTTGAGATAACGGTAGAGTACCGTATTTACTCACATAATGATTGCACTTGCGTAATGATTGCACCCCTGAATTTTGACGTCAAAATTAGATTTTTTTTCTTTCCTGTGTAATGATTGCACCTTGAACTTGTCGCAGCAATATGTCGTGTGCCAAGTCTAGGTAATGATGATTGCGCTGACCATCTGTCGAATGCTACGCGAACGACTCTTGAAGGCATACCAAGCGGTCTGCACGCACCCAACGTTTTTAAGCAGATGCCCCATTTCATTCCTTTCATCACTTTCCGCACTTTCATGATAATAAAAAAAAAGCTACAACCAAACTTGCCTCAGCTTTATTATTTGTAGGCTTCATAATGGTTTTGGTCAACAACAATAATGACACGTGTATTTATATTTATCAGGCGACCAGGTTTCGCCGCCTAACAAATCTTATCGCACAATGAGGATAGCAATAGGGGCTTGTTGGTACGGCATATCTTATTTTGTTATAGCGCAAGCTTGACAAGGACAAAAGAAGACACATCAGACACACACAGCGCTACTTTCAACAACAGGTTTATTTCTCGTTCTCGTCGCTATATATACACCCTCGACCCGTCATACACCACGTGTAACATTTTTGGAAAAATAAACAAAAGATATAAACTGGGAACCACACGTAGGCAGTTTCTTGATTCACATATTCAAAGACATGTACACGTTCAACGCGAACAAAGATAATTCAGCTCTTTTGATGATAATGAAATGGAAGTTTTACTGACGCATGCATCGCCGAATGTTGCTATGTGTCTGGCTTCTATTATCAAGCGCGTCATTTCACACCTGCTTCTACTCATGATCACTGTTTCTTTAAATCTTGGTCTGCACTTGCATCTCTGGCAATGGATGGCAAGAAAGCCGTCAGCGGCCACGTTGTTAACTTTGTTACTATGTTCTCGTAGCCTGTCATTTATGCATCTACCTGTTGTTGAAAGTAGCGCTGTGTGTGTCTGATGTGTCTTCTTTTGTCCTTGTCAAGCTTGCGCTATAACAAAATAACTTATCGCACAGCGCGGGACGCGCTTGCATGTATCCGAAGTTTCTGGAAAGTTATCGATGCTTCTACCCACAGTGTGTTATCGCCGAACCTTGTGTTATCTGATTTATTCGCCTGACGCGAATGATGTAGAATTTTATGGAAGGCACGCGGGTTCCAAAGATAAGTCTGGAAAATTCGACGACTCTGTATAAAAGCCGACGCGCTTGACCCGCTGATCAGATTTTCGACGATCGCCGACTGTGTTCGCCGCTATCGTTGTGCTTTAAGTGTAGCCTGTTTTGTGGGCACAGGTTCACCCAATAAAAGCTAGTTTTTGTCTTTCACAGTACTGCTACTGTGTTCTTTAACGTCACTACCACGTGACATCTGGTGGACATGCTAGCAATGTACGTCGACGTCGAACACAAGACCTGGGATGCCGTCCTGCCGTACGTAACCTTCGCTTACAACACGGCGGTGCAAGAAACAACACAGATCACGCCGTTTAAGCTGGTTTACGGCAGGAATCCGACGACGACGCTCGACGCCATGCTGCCGCACGTCACTGACGAGGAAAATGTTGACGTTGCTAGCTATCTCCAGCGCGCCGAAGAAGCCCGACAGCTCGCCCGCCTACGGATCAAGAACCAACAGAGGACCGACAGCCGATACTACAACCTCCGACGACGCTTTGTTGAGTACCAGCCCCGCGACCGTGTTTGGGTTTGGACACCGATACGCCGACGAGGACTCAGTGAGAAACTACTCCGACGCTATTTCGGACCCTACAAGGTCATCCGACGTATTGGCGCTATGGACTATGAGGTCGTGCCAGACGGCATTTCGCATTCACAGCGGCGCCGCGCACGATCTGAAGTGGTCCACGTGGTGCGCCTTAAACCCTTTCACGGACGCTGACGAAATTCCTTATTTTTTGTTGTTGTTTTCTTTGCTACGGGTGTTTTTATTTCGCTTGTATGTAGCATCGGGTCGATGCTTTTTAAGAAGGGGGTATTGACACGTGTATTTATATTTATCGGGCGACCAGGTTTCGCCGCCTAACAAATCTTATCGCACAGCGCGGGACGCGCTTGCATGTATCCGAAGTTTCTGGAAAGTTATCGATGCTTCTATCTACAGTCTGTTATCGCTGAACCTTGTGTTATCTGATTTATTCGCCTGACGCGAATGATGTAGAATTTTATGGAAGGCACGCGGGTTCCAAAGATAAGTCTGGAAAATTCGACGACTCTGTATAAAAGCCGACGCGCTTGACCCGCTGATCAGATTTTCGACGATCGCCGACTGTGTTCGCCGCTATCGTTGTGCTTTAAGTGTAGCCTGTTTTGTGGGCACAGGTTCGCCCAATAAAAGCTAGTTTTGTCTTTCACAGTACTGCTACTGTGTTCTTTAACGTCACTACCACGTGACAATAACATAAAGGGCGCCTTCCAAGTCTTCTCCTCTGCACCTGTGGGCACGCAACAAATCGCGAGCGGCAACGATAGTGGCCAAGTTTACACTGATACGTTAGAAGTGTACCCTATTCATACGCCGACGCTTGCAACACAGCTAAGATATTCGCCCACCCTTAGCGGAAACGTGCCGTGTTAGAATAGCAGTGAAGACAAATACCACAGTTTCCGCACCATGCCATCCATATGTTTCTATGTCACTGAAGTACTAAAACGCCAAACAGACGACACAAGAAGAGACACGGACAAGCGCTTCTTGTGTCTTTTTGGCGCTTTAGTACTTCAGTAACATGCACCAACTAGCCCAACAAAAAGTTCTGCTTGAGTTTCTATGTCACTGGCAGCTAGGCGCGCCCACCTCTGTTTTTGTCCCCTCAAAGTGGACATGGCTATGTTATTGTCGCAAGCTTGCTGATATCAACAATATTATTCATTACTGATACGGAAGAAACTGTTTCAATGTGCGTAATGTACTCATGAGAAGAAAAATAATTGCATTCGGCGTTTGGTTTGCTCCGCCGGCCACCATTTTTGTTTTGGCATCCCGCACTGACAGCAGCAGCTGGGCAGCCGCCTGCTTTGCCATCCTGCAGCAAATGCGGGATGAAAAAAGAAAATGTTTCTTTTCGTGGGAAACTTAACCCGCGTAATGATTGCACCCCTGAATTTGCATCATTTCTTTTTAAAAAAAAGTGCAATCATTATGCGAGTAAATATGGTATATATGTGCTGACTGAAAGAATAAAGACACTTGGTTGTTAGTCAGCACTGTGGTCTGTGCCACTCTCTTCGTCTTGTTGTTTGGCGCTGTTTTCAGCCCGTTTGAACCCATTTGAACCGGTTCGAACTGAAACGGAATGGTGCTTGGGTACCGAACCTGGAAATGAATCTGAAAAGCTTGAACCCGAACCCAAATTGAACCTGAAAACATTCCGGTTCGACACCCTGCTTCCGACTCAGATGTTCCTGATGCCTTGAACCTTGCATTTTATTCAATGGTTACAAAAGGATCTGCCAATGAACTTGCAGATTTACCATTTCCCGATTTTCCACCATCGAAAGGTATTGATTTTAGGCAAGAAGGCATCGTTAAGGTTATAGATAGCCTGAAGCGCTCACCATTCTATGGGACCGACAGAATCAATGCCGAAGTGTTAAAAATGCGAAGTATGTGTGTAGTTCAATCCTCTGTATCATTTTTCAGCACAGCAATCACTTGACAGAGGCACTGTTGAAAGAGACTGGAAAACAGGGCAGGTCATTCTAGTCTTCCAAGAAAGCTGATCAGCCTCCCCCAGATAACTACCGTCCCATTTCACTCACCAGCGTATGCTCCAAAATCATGGAATACGTCATCTACTCTCATGTTGCTAACTTCCTAACTTCAGCGAAGTTCTTTCAAACTAATCAACATGGCTTCCAGAGAGATCACTCATGCGAAATGCAGTTAACTTTATTTATTCATGATATTCATTTAAACCTCGACTGTAACATTCCAACTGACACCCCAGATTTCAAAGAAACTTCTAATAAGGTTCTACATGCTCGTTGTTTGCTAAAATTATCACGCCTAAACATCCAGCCACTTGTCCTTAACTGGATCCAGTGTTTTTTAACTAACCAAAAACAGTTTGTATATGCTAATCTTACATCTTCTGTTTGCTCCATTCTGTCTGGTGCACCTCAGGGCACTGTTCTTGGGCCGCTCCTATTTTTAATCTACATGAATGACTTGCCACTCACTGTAACCTCTGTAATAAGTCTTTTTGCTGATGGTTATGTCCTGTACCACCCTGTAAATAACCTCGCTGACGTCTCTTTCTTTGGGGCGGATCTCTTTCACATTCAAGACTGGTGTGCTACATGGCTCAAGTCCCCGAACATTAGTAAGACTGTACACAGTTCATTCCATCGTCGACCTTACTACATCCCCCCTGCCTGCAAGATTACAAGCTTGGATTACAACTGGATTAATAACTGTACCATATCTACCACCAACTCTTACAAGTACTTAGGAATTCACCTCTCCGACGATTTGTCTTGGACAAATCACATAAGCCATATAATCAATTCAGCTAACAAAATTCTTGGTTATCTTCGCCATAATCTTTTCATCAACTTGTCAAACCAGTTGCTTATAAAACGCTTGTGTGACCACAACTTGAATATGCATGTGCTATCTTTGACCCTTACCAAACTAATCTCACTAAAGCCCTTGAACCTGTTCACAACTGCGCTGCTCGATTAATTTATTCAGATTACTCATATCACACTAGCCTTTCATCACTAAAATCTAAACTAGACCTATCGCCTCTTGCCTCTCATCATCGCATCTCTCGCCTATGCCTCTATTACAGGTTTTTTTTACTCCATACCTTGCGACGGGCAGCTGATCCAGCTGGCTCATCATGTTCGTCGAACAGGCCGTCCAAACTTGGTAATCCCGCCACGAGCCCGCACCACTACGTTCCTGCAGTCATTCTTTGTCCAAACTGCCCGAGACTGAAATGGCCTTCCAAGACAAACTGCACGCATCTTTTGACTCATCTTTGCAATGCAATCATCATCATTCCCATTTTTTATGTGCCGATCCCTCATGTAATGTCCTACTGCATACCTGCCAACCTGGCGAGATCAAAAGCCGGGATACTTTTTATTCGCGCCAAAGTAGGGAGGGTTGCATTCACTGTTTCAACTTCCGGTGGAACCGAGGGGGGAGGGGGGGGGGGAGGTGTTTTGTTCAAACTTTCAGGCAGTGTTCGATGAGTCCTTTTCCAAGGATCTTGTAGTAGCAGACTTTGCTCATTTCAAAAATTTGTCGGAGTAGCCTTGCTCAAAACATGGTCCAGACTGACGGCCCTTCACTAGCAGCAGTTGTTAGAGGGTTGTGTTGCACATTAATGAGAGGAATTCAGTCCTAGTTTTTCACGCTGTGCTAAAAATCCTCTCCCACTCTGCCTTGCTATGCTGTATCATGAATAAATCGAGCAACACCCTAGCAACTCGGTGAAACATGTTTTCCATTAGTGTTTTTCATTTTTCCAACCATTGACCACTGCACATCCCACCTTTCTTCATTCAGAATGTCCTCTTGAAGATTGTAAGCCAGTAGTGTAGCAAACTCAGCTTCAAGAGCATCTAAAGCGTCTTCAGCAGATTCATTGGAATCTCTGGGCAGCAGCTAAGAGAAACTCTGAATAAAGAAACGAAGACTCGAGAGCGATGCATGTGAAATAAATTTCAGGTTGGCCACCTCCACATTCGTCAGAGTTGCGTTTCAGAGTTTCGTCCACATCCATAACGCTTCGCCTAGTCACATTTCAGAAACATTTTCCATAGGAGAGGCCCCAACGTGGTCGCTGACACTAAGGGGTAGGTTGTGTTCGACAAGGAATCCCGTGAACAGGCACTCCATACGTACAACACTGTCGTTGCAGTTGCTCCAGAGAAAGTTCCCTATGTTGTCTTGCTGCTTAGCGGTGCAAACATAGCTTTGATGCTTTGCCATGGAAACGTGCAGTTTCAAGTTGTCTTTGCCACTGTGAGACACGCTGACGTCGCATCCACACGTGCAAAATGCAAAATGTTCTCCTTTTCTTGATGTGAAAAAGCACGGAAATTCAGAAGTATAAGATCGCAAAAACTTCTGCAAATACCTTTTCTTGGGCTTTTATAGCGTCATGGCATCAAGCACATGAGGGTTGTAACTATACACTGTGCACCGCACACACACGGCCTAGCCAACATTAATCATACACACAAGCAGCAGCAACAAGATGTACCATGGAGGAAGGCATGCATGAAATGCAAGAGCTACATTGGCTCTCGCTCTGGTCGGCTTACTAGGCACTGTAGTTGGCTGCTTAGTCGATGATACCAATGGTGCTAGTGCAGCCGTTGTTGGTGACGCTGACGATTTCGATGTGGCTGTAGATTCCGCGGTGCCGGTTTCGCAAAAACCATTATTGCGCAAACAGAGATAACTTTTCGGGAGATATAAGACAGTGATCGTACAATCGGAAAGTTCAGTAAAAAATCGGGAGTCTCCTGGGTGAATTGGGGGGATGGCAGGTATGCTATTGAGACCCTTGAGGTATCAATAAAACAAACAAGCCCTCAGTGCCAAATGGCTGACAAGAGTGGGTGGTCCTGCATCACGACCGGCCATCGGAATACCATCGGGCAGTCATGGCACTGGCGTCACAGTGCTAGCGTTTCTCCGTGTCCACGCCCCCCCATCACTATGTTTTGAGCTCCTTGGCCCACAAACCATCGCAGCCTTACTTGGCCACCCAAAGCAGGCCGCAGATGGGCGGGAAATGATGGCCACACCATGAGTGCTGTAGAAGTGCCCGCATAATTGCTATCCCAGTAATAAGTAGTTCTACCCGGAACAGCTACAGAGGTCCAGTAGAAAAAATCATGAGCCATTCCACTCTGTGAAGGTGGATGACCAGGGAAGGTGTTTAGCACACGGCACAGAGGTGACAGAATTTTGAACAAAGGTACAAACATATTTATTTTCCTGATCGGTATGCACACACACTTTCGTATCACCTCTGTAATTAAATGCATCCGTCACGTATGACAATGTCATGAATGGCTACTACAGTACCTGCTTAAGCAAAGGTTCATACCACTGTAAATAAAAAAAAATTATGTGGCCTTCCCATTATGATGACAGAAGAGAAATGGAATTCTGTGCTGGAATGATGAGCGCCAACGGAGCCAGCTGTGGAAGAAGACGTCGATGCTCGAGCCAATGCTGATGATGATCGCTATTAGTGATGATGATGACAATAGTTTCCTCTTGCCAACAAATGGCTCATACCCCCTTAAGCAAGGAGCAGCAACGGAACCAACTGTGGAAGGTGACGACAACGACCAACATGTGAGCAGTGGCAAGAGTGCGTTCACACAGTTGTGCCAAGGGGGCCAACGAGCTAGTTCGCGGGTTGTTCACGGATGACAGAAATGCCCTAGCCATATACAGCTTCACTGTCAAAAGCAGTCAGGCTTGCCTCACCTGAGCTAGGCCCCATGAGCCACCAGCCGGAGGACTCCGCAGAGCCGTTGAATGTGCTCGTATGATGGTGGGTAGGGTGGTGGCAGTGGCGGCTGTGGTTGCCACCACAGATGGGGCCGGCCCAGCTGGGGAATGATGGAAGGCGTGGCGGGGGTGGCATCTCCAGAATGGCTGATGGCGGAGGGCCCAGGGAGTGCCCTGTGGCACAGTGCAGGCAGCTGGCACGCATGCCATGCCCACCCAGCACTACCAGCCACACCACCATCTGGAAACCATTCCAGCAAACACTGATTGGCAAAGACACCGATGAGGAATACAAGGCTGAGATGTATTATGGCACGCCTCACTTGCCCATACCTGTGAAACTTTAAGTTTGAAAAACACTACAGTAAAAGCTTCCCCAAGAAATCAGGACCCATTCCACCGTGTGAAGGTAGTTGGACTGCGAAGCTGTGGGGGGACCACCACCTACAATATGACGACGAGACAAACAGTAAAATTTTGGCAAACATTTGCTTTCATAACAATCGCCAACAATACTTTGTGGTCACTATGATATATGGATAAATTTTCAGTTTTAACCACTCAAACGCTCTTTGAGTGGACACGCTCCATGTGATGATGATGAAAAACTTTATCCCTCTTTAAAGGGAAGGAGGCAATGGAATAGAGGGTGGGGGGAGGAACTACTTGAAGTAGGCCTCCTTTATCCTCTCAGCCCACTCCAGAATGGCCTCCTGAAGATCGGGCCTGGAGCTGCGCAAGGCAGCCTCCCACTGCTCCTCACTAGATATTAATTGCTTGAGGAAAGGGGGAAGGAGGTGCTTAGGGCACCCCCACATGATGTGGTTTAAGTCTGCTTTGGGAGAGACACAGAATTTACAAGAGGGAGAAAGGTAAATGGCGGGATGAATGCTGTGGAGGAGGTAAGGGGACAAAAAGGTGAAAGTCTGCAGCTGTCGCCACAGAACTTCACACCTACGCGGGGATTTGCTATGTATGGTTGTTGGCTGAGTGGCATCGGTGAAGCACATCAAGGCAAACTCGTCGGCGACGAACTGGAGAAACCATCTGTTTTGTGGCTTGACAATGTCCACATTAAGATCATCGACAACAATCACCGGTGTGGTGTGGTCGCTTGCCAGTGCCGAAACGTGCATTCACATGAAGCACTCAATGTTCGATCTGGGCGCTGCATACACGGGCTCGCTTATAGGGGTGGTGTGAGCCATTGATGATCGCAGTTTTCGACATGTTGTTCTCTATGATGCATTTTTTGCTTGCTTAGAGGGGGCATGAGCCATTCCCGATTTCGGTAGCTTTTGCTCGTACTTTTCTGTCTGTGGACATGATTGTGCTGTTGGGGGGTAGCGGTAAACAGCTTCGCTCAAATACAAAATATTGGTTAGAAATGCTAAAATTTTAGTAAAAAATGTGCTGAAATTGTTGTTTAACTCAAGGTGTTGATTACTTGATCTGTAGGGACACTGTGAACAGGCACTCCCCTCTGTAACCACAGCTATGATGAGATGCCCCAAACAAAGGAATTATCTATGAAGTTCATTTATGAAGTGGGTTTGCTGCAGGTATGCATCCGAATAATGTAGCTCTACATATCAGAGCAACTGTATATTTTAAAATCAATTCTGCCCTAAACTGGGTGCAAACAAAACATAGTAAGATCATTGGCATCTGTACAACAATCATATGCTTATAATGAGTGCAGAACTAGTATATGTGTAATGGGACTAGGTTATAATGATGTTTAACATATTTTGTTGTATGTGGGCCATTTCACTGCAGGAAAAATTCTGGAAACTTGTTAGGTTGAGCCTTGCTTGGTTCTTTTCAAATGCAATGTAGTCCTCCTTCATTGACATGCAATTAACTAGACCCGAGTAAATGCTGTCAAAGTTTGCAACATTGCTGACATTGCAGTGAAGTGCTGCAGGAGGTACAGGATGGCATCACCACTGATCACCACTGCAGGCATCACTGTTAAACACATCTTTTGTTCCTGCTTTTTCATCTCTGGCTTACCCAGCCTAAGCAGAAAGGAACAAGTTCATTATTTTGTATGTTTCATCATCATCATTATAAGTAGAGGTGGGCTAATGTCAACTTTTTTCAAATACAAATAGTATGTATCTAATATAGAATAGTCAAATGCAGATGCACAAATGTAAAGCAGGAGACCATATTTCGGTATAGTCAAGTACCATGCTTGTGAAAAAAAGAGGCATCTCTCTATCAGAGACAATGAGGATCAGTTGTTTCAAACATAATGTTACTAATTGTCATAAAAAGCTGCAGAAATAGCCTCTGACCATCTTTAGAATCAGATTGCAAGCAAGTCTTCCAAGAATATATAGCTGCTGATTAAATGGTTGCCACTAACTAAATAGTTACTGAAAAAAGATCAGAAGTTGTGAAAAAAAGAAGAAAAAGCTGCTGTAAGACTTGTGTGCTGGCATTACATGTACAAGGGCTCATTGTATGGAAAATATCACTGATTATAGCATAAAAGATGGAACTACACGACTAGACTGGCAAATACACTAAGTGAAAGACTACAAGCGTAAATCACAGATTATCATGTACACAGGCTTGCACTGCGAAACAAAAACAGAAAACGCTTAATTAACCTTTTTGTTGCTGCTCTGCTTCGAAAACATTTGCCGTCTTATCACTTCTGATAACTTCCAATACATTGTTTAGCAGATCGAGAACAGGAACCAGACTTAAACAAGCAATTGTTGCAAAATATCTAAGTCAGTTTTGATATTCAAAAATACCAAATAGTTCACTTTCAAATATAAATAGTTAGCACATATTTTATTCGTATCTCAAAGTTGGGATATGCACCCACCCTTAACTATTAACTAATGCTCATGCTGATACATGAGCAAAAATATAAAGTGCAAATTTTAGATTTGCTTCGGTATATCCATGTCAAGGTTTGAATGTACTTTTAAATCTGTGACAACACTAACATATTGGTGCACAGGCTTCGGCACAAACCTTCGCTCACCACAACAGAGGATCAAAATAGTAGTTGCTCAACACGTACACAAAGACATTTTGAGCTACCTTAAGATGTGTCAACTTAAAATATCATGTCACACACGAAAAGCATAATCTATAACTGCTTTGCACGATGCAGGAAAAATAATTGTTGGGCTGAGTGCGTGCAGCACATTCCTCGAACATAATGTGATGAACTAACTGCCTATAATAGGAGCAACACATAAATCTTATCTGTAAAGGTTGTGTGCTATCATTAGACTAGAAATATCATGATTGCAAGCACAGCTAGTCTGCAATTATTCTCGGTAGAACACATTCACTACTAAATCTCAAAAAAAAAAAACAAGGAAGGAAGAAAGAAAGAAGGAAAGAAGGACAGTCTTACACTGCACAGTTCCCTACAGTACCACCGCTGTTGACGATGACAAATTTTGGTATGAGAAAGTGGAAGGCGTTCTTTCTTGTAGTGTGTGTCCTTTTGTGCTCCGAAGTAAGTGATCAACAGGGATTGCCAACTAGCCTAGTTAGGTAACGAAATTCTGGTCGCAGGTTCGACTCTCGGCCGTGCAGGGCCAAAATGCCAAATCGCCCGTGTGCATGGATAAAGGGGGTGACCCCAGTGGTGAACATTAACCCTGTATTATACTGCGCATCAGTTGCGACCAGTCAAGTTGAGTGTGCAAAACTGAGCACGCAAAGTGTTCCTTGCGTTCAAATACTTGGCGGTTATCATTCGTACCAAGTGATTCGTTTTATGACGCTGCAGCTGTTGGACACAGACTCCCAAAACTTTCATACAGGCGGAAGTAGGTGGTGTCGGACTCTGATCCCCCCGCCTGCCTAACCCGAGTAACCGAGTACTGCGGAGAAAGGTATCGAAAAGGTTGGATGTTTAGAGCGCGCTATGCCAGCGCAAGCTAAAATAATCCGCCGCAAGTGTTGGCCCACAAGACGCGTCGTCAAGCAATTCTGGGCTGCAGAGAAACAAGACGCTGAACAACATCCGAATTTGAAAGATGTGTGAGAACGTTGTTTGCTCTCAAGAAAATGTTATGGCCACGGGCCTGCTACATGATATCGAAGAGAGCATTGACGGCACCAACCAAACACAGGTCAGCCGAATCGGTTGGCTATAAATCTGGCGGCACAATGAAGAAACTGGCTTACGCGCAATCGTTAAGGTGTTCGAAACCGGAAAGCCACTAATGACCTCACCTTCAACAACATCCACTGAAGCCAAAACATCATGGCCATGGTTTCAAGGAGTCGTCGACATCACGCCGAAGAAGCGAATCACCGTCAACCTTGTCGTCTGCTACTTTTCCTTGAATGCAAGGGCTACATCGCCGCAGATGGTATCACAAACTGTGCACGAGTAAACGAAAGCAATGGATTAAATGTGAAGTAATGAAGTGCTTATACTTGGAAGCATGCGAGATCCACCAAGGGCTGGAGCGGGCGGAGGAACAGTTGTGATTGGTTGCTTCTGTCACGTGATGCAAACGTGCGTCCAGTCAACGCCTCCTTTAAAAAGATGCCTGCCGCGTGCGCCGAAAACCTGCTGCCCTTACCTTTCCCTCCTTCCTCCGTTCCGCGTGAGGCGGTAGCGAGCGATCCTTGCGGTGGTCGCTTGCAACACATGCGCGCATGCGCACATCACCCCATGGAAGCGCGGCCGGCGCGGCCGCCGCTACCGCCGCGACACCACACCGCCCCAGCCCCCTTGGCGGAGATAGGGCTGTAGGTAGCGCCATCTCTTGACAACCGACCGCAACTCAAAGCGCGACGGCTACAATGGGTAAGCGAGCGACGCCGCAGGCATCTTTCTAGAGGAGGCGTTGGTCCAGTGGGTACACCAAGAGCGGGCGCGAGAGAGAAAATCTGGGGGCTTTTGGTCCTTGCTTACCAAAATTAGCTATGAGGCCTGGTGATGGATGGATGGATGGATGAAAAACTTTATTAGGGTACTTTAGGGCGCGCACTAGCGCGCAGCGGGCCGCTCCCACGTCGGGACAGGCCGAGACTCTCCGCCGCGTCGCGGGCCCGTTGGACAGCCCATAACTGTTCATCGAAGTTGGGGCTGTGTAGGACCGCATCCCAACGTGAAGAAGTGTTGTTTTATCGCTGTGTAACGCGGGACATCGCCAGAGCATGTGAGGTACATTCGCTAAATCATTGCATAGTGCACATGCATTTGTTGTCTGAATTTCGGGGTACACTTTGTGAAGAAGTAGGGGGTTTGGGTAAGCCCCCGTCTGTAGAAGCCTTAGTGTCAAAGCTTGAGGTCTATTGAGTTTGCAATGTGGGAGGGGGTAGATCCTCCGAGCCAAATAAAAGTGCTTAGTAATTTCGGTGTAGGAGGAAGGAGAGTCCCGATTTTCAGTACCCCCAGCGTACGTCACGCTGCCCGGTAGCTACGCGGTTGATGATCCCTCGCGCAGCTCCGTGTGCCGACTCGTTGAGGTTGGGCGGGGCACCCTCGATCTGTCCCATGTGGGCTGGAAACCAGATCAATGTGTGTGGCTTGATCTCCTTGCTTCCTAGTATCCTTAGGGCCAGCTCGGATACATGGTTCCTTTGGCAAATGCCCTAACAGCTGATATGGAGTCACTGTAGATTGATGTCCTCTTGTCGTCCAATAAGGCCATCGCTATTGCAGCCTGCTCTGCGATCTCAGAGGACGTCGTCCGAATCGAGATTGCGTTTGTTATTTGCCTTTCATGGTCTACGCTAACTACAGCGAAGGCCTGTCCGTCGGCGTAGCGCGCTGCGTCTACGAAACTGTTCTCCGAAGCCGGTTCACGAGCCTTTTCCAGGAGAGCCTTCGCGCGCGCCCGACGTCTTCCCACGTTGTGCTCTGGATGGACGTTTCGTGGGATCGGGGCGACAATGATGCGGTCCCGCTGCTCTCGAGGGATGCTACAGAACTTTGTTTTGATTACTGTGGGGGGAACGCCCAGCGCCTGTAACATGTGTCTTCCAGCTTGTGTGGTAGATAGCCTGACGAACTGGGCCCTCTCCTGTGCTTCCGCTATTTCCTCTAGCGTGTTATGCATGCCAAGTTGAAGTAAGCGTTCCGTGTGAGTGTATATGGGGAGGCCGAGAGCTCTCTTGATTGCCTTCCTGATTAATGCGTTGAGCTTATCCCGCTCCGATCTTTGCCAGTTGTGCATAGCCGCGACGTAAGTGAAATGACACATTACGAACGCATGTACCAATCTCGCGAGGTTATCTTCTCCAAGGCCTTGCTGCCGGTTGGCCACTCTTCTGATCAGTCTGATGGCATTGTCCGTCTTCTTAGTGAGTCGCAGCACTGTCTGGTTGTTTGAACCATTCGACTCTACCATCATGCCGAGAATCCGGATAGCATCCACCCTCGGAATATATCCTCCGTCGTTTGTGCGCAGTTTTATGTCGCATTCGGCGAGTGGTTTCCACCCCTTTGGTTTCGGGCCTCTGCGCTTGGGTCGATAAAGTAGCAGTTCCGACTTGTGCGTTGAGCACCGAAGGCCCGTGGACTCAAGGTATCTCTCGATACCATCAATCGCCTCTTGCAGGGCCGTCTCTACCTGTCCGTCACTACCTCCCGTACACCAGATGGTAACGTCGTCTGCGTATATGGTATGACTGATACCGTCGATAACAGAGGGTGTCCTGGATAGCCCAATCATGACGAGGTTAAAGAGGGTTGGGGATATGACTGCCCCTTGTGGCGTCCCCTTAGACCCCAGCTTGATCATGTCTGAAGTCAGGTCCCCGATCTTAAGGGTGGCTTCTCTGTTTGACAGGAAAGATCTTGTGTAGGAATGAAAGTGCTTCCCCAGGTTAAGACTCGAGATTGTGTTCAAAACGAACGAGTGAAGAACGTTATCGAAGGCCTTTTCCAGATCTAGACCTAGTATGGCTCTCGTGTCCCGCGTATTACAGTCAATAATGTGATGCTTGATGAGCTTCATCGCGTCCTGCGTCGACAGTCCGACCCTGAAGCCGATCATGTTGTGTGGGTAAATGTCGTGGTCCTCCAGGTAGCGTGAAAGCCTGTTTAGGATTGCGTGCTCAGCAACCTTCCCCACGCACCATGTGAGCTAAATTGGGCGGAGGTTATCGAGGCTGGGCGGCTTGCCTGGCTTGGGGATGAGAATGGTGTTGGCCGATTTCCACATTTCCGGGACTTTACCGCTGCTCCATGTTTGGTTAATGATGGCCGTTAGGTATTCGATGGACTTTTCGTCCAGGTTCCGTAGAGCTTTGTTTGTGATCTTGTCCGGACCCGGAGCCGATCTGCCGTTGAGGGCATGGAGCGCCTGCCTGATCTCCTCAATCCCGAATTCTGCGTCGAGCTCAGGGTTGTCGGAGCCTTCGTAGTCAGGGGAAGGTGGTGTAGGGCCCGATGCGACTGATAGGTACTTCTTCACTAGTTTAGATAAAATTTCATTGCTCGAATATTCTCGCTTTGCTGTGTGTAGGGTGCGCGCCAGTGTGTTGCGTTGGTTGGTTTTAGTGTTTGTCTCGTCGAGGAGATGCTTCAGGAGGTTCCAGGTGCCCCCGTTGCGCAGCTGCCCGTCGATCGAGTTACACACCTCATACCATTGTTGTTTAGAGAGGGCTCTGCAGTGTTCCCCTCAGGCCTGGTGAGGGGCCCTTTAATAGCAATTGCACTTATTTATTTTATTTTTATTTATTTATTTGATACCTTCTTCGCCTTTGCAGGCATTACAGCAGGGGGATACATAAAAGTAAGTATCATATTTTAGACCAATAACAAAAAAACTAATTACACAAAGCGCGGTAAAGATCATCATTAGAGACAATGGATACAATCATAGGCGATAGATCATCCCACTCTCATACAGATCTAACAAAACATGAATAGCGCAAGACGTCACATTTAAAGAAAAATTAATTTACTTTGAGGCTGTGGTCCCTTCTGTGGGATATGTAGGACGGCGCTTGGATGTACTTCTCCTTATCGATTCCAGTTTTGGAATGGTAGATATTATGAAAAAATTTCAACCTGAGGTTTCGTCGCATCTCACGCCTTAATATCTCACCAAATCCCTTACTCGGCACGACGGTGAGAGTTTCGTCGACGCCGCCGAATATCCCCACGGTACCCGCTTTGCAGCCGTCACCACGCGTGAAGGCTCTCTCCACCATGCTATCAGCCTAGTAACCCCACACGCTGAGGAAGCTGAAGAAGTGGCCATCGCGCTAGCCATACTAGACCCAACATATGCCATACCATCGTCTCTGACTCCCGCTCCGCCGTTATAAACTATATCAACGGTCGTATTTCACACCAAGCCTTGCGCATCTTGCAACAAGCGCCCCGCTCAACCGACCATCAGGTTACACTCGTCTGGTTCCCGGCTCATGTAGGCACCGTCCACCCGCACCTCCCAAACCTCAACGAGGTTACCCACTCCCTAGCGCGAGGCTATAGTTAACCGCGCGGGAGAAGGGGAGGCTGCCCCTACCGGTAGGGATCGCCTGACACGCTACAATGATCTTCTGATGTCCTTCTACTTAGGGCGTAGAACCTTCCCCGGCCCACACAACAAACTATCCCGAGCGCAGGCTACAACTTTCCGCCTGCTACAAACCAATACTTACCCCTCGTTACAACTTTGCAACAAGATCTACCCAGACATTTACCCCAATCCCACGTGCCATATCTGCAAGACACAGGCAGCCACACTTCCACACATGCTTTGGGACTGTACACACCAATACCCCGACACTAACCCCACGACCCTCTCGTCGAGATGGCACGCTGCCCTGCGTAGCCCCAACCTTGACGACCAACCCTGGGCGACCCAGCAGGCCTGCGAGGCGGCGAAGAGGCAACACCTCGACGTCCCCACGTGGGAGGCCTAGGCCCAGCCACCATCTCTTGCTGGTTTCAATAAAGTTTATTCAGTCAGTCAGTCAGGTTTCGTCTACGATATTTCAAGTCCTCCCATAATGCTTTCTCTCATACTAAGTTGACGATCCCAATTGCCAAAAACGAATCGCACTGCCCTATTCTGTATTTTTTTTTCAGGCGTATCGGCCAGCTCTTTGGTATACGGATCCCAGCAAACACATGTGTACTCTAACAATAAGTGCATATGAATGAAATACAGTTGTTCTTTTAAATTGGATGGAAGTTCGCTGAAATTTCGTCTTAAACTCAAAACACGTGCAGCCTTTTATTTGGTGAACGTGCCTATAGTCCACCTCAAATCACTCGATCGTTAAATAAGCTCCTAGATATTTATGTTCCCTGGCCGTGCTTAAAGTAGCGTTATGTACGGTATACGTATTCAACTGGTATGAACGTTTCCTTGTAAAGGTGAAGTGAACACACTTTTTAGCATTCAACGACATTTCTGAATGCATGGCACGCCAGGATGCTATTACATTCAAATCATGCTGCAGGTATTCGGAATATCACGTTCATTCTCTATAGTCCTGTAAACTACACAGTCATTCGCGAACATTTATATTGTGTGACCTCGAAGAATTGTTCACTGAAAAAGTGACGGCCTTATATGAGTTTATCCAAGACCTCATATAGTACGTGGCAGTTCCATTTCACAGCCTGAGTCCTCTTGCACGACCAAGAATCTGGCGTCTCTCGTTGGTGTAATATCTTTCTTCATAAAATTGCTTTGTACGCACTTCGCTATGACTAATACTGCTTCGCCTTTCCGGAGAAACTGCAACACCCCTCTCTCTCTCTCTCTCTCTCTTTGAGCTGCGCATGACTGCTGTTGATTCTCACCGGAGGTACAGGTGATTCTCACTTCGAGGGAATCTGGCTTGGCCTCATTTCGGTTACGGAGTCGATTATACAGGGTGTCCCAACTATCATGCACCAAGAATTAAAGAAAGAGCAATTGCGTTACTCGAACAAAACGTAGTGCGCATATTGTGTCCAGTACAGTGGAGCAGCCGCCAGTAACTTTTTCGTTACTGAGATTTAATTAGGTAATTATAATTAATTATCTAACTGGAAGTATTCAAAATTATCAAAGTGTCAATGAGGCATTTGTAGGTTCCTCCAAATGACATCTAACTGTAGTGTCATAGATTTCAAAATAAATACTATATATACTAATATGAAACTCTAGCTATGTGTAGTGTCTTCAGCGAGGTAATAATCGACGTACTAAGCATTTCGTAGTACTGACATGGCGTTCCTGCAGGGACTACCGCGATAGAACCGTGAAACGGAGAAGCGCGGTTGCAACACCGAACTGTTAAGTGAGACCTGCACGATCGAGTCGACGTAGAAGAGGCGAGTAGAAGCAATGTTCACTGCATGGTGTTATAGATAGCCCGCAGCGGATGTGGATAAGTGGGATGAAAAGACCAGGGAGGTGTACCAAATGAAGAAAATATATGCAGCATTTATTAGCTACACTGAACCATTAGGTCCAATGCCCGGCCTTTCAAAACAGCGGCTGGTTTTGGATTTATTGTTCAAATACCTGTCAGAAATTGGTTTAATAGGGAAGCTTTTTTTTTTTAAGACGGTACATTACCCTAACTTTACCCGCCATGTCACCTGTAAATATTACTGTCAGGTGCACTTGGGCATTTCATATTTATTTTTATTCTCTTTTTTTTCTCATTTTAATCCCATTCCCCATACAGAGTGGCATGCCAGCGATTGTACACGCGCCGGCAAAAACCTCTGTTGTTTTTCTAATAAAGAGTCTCGCTGAACCGCGGTCATCCGGCGACGGAGGTCCTGGCGCCACCCGAAAGGCATGTGCGACGAGAGCTCCGTGCCTCTCGTTGCTGCCTCTCGCTGCAACGCCGCTTCGCTGGCGTTGCAGCAAGAGGCAGCGCGCAGGTGAATTCGCTCGCTGCTGTAACCACTACTTTGTCAGCGATTGTCTACGGGAGGAACGAAGGGACGGTTTTTCCGTTGTTACCCGGTAAGGATATAAATGCTTACGCATTTAAAACCATCAGATTTCAGTGTGCACAATTATGATCTATGAATTCGTAGGCGCCGTTGAACATCAGGTGCTGCCTAGAGGATCGATGTGTTTGAATAGGTCTCCTTCCGCAGCTACGCAGTACTGAGCTCACTTTATCACATCTTCTGTGGCTTTCTTGATGACTGACGCTGGAATTTACGTCATACATCCGTTATCCTTGCCCTGAGCTCATCTGACGTTCGTCTCGATCATGTAAACAGTATCTTTCACATAACCCCCCAAAAAGAAATCGAGTGGAGAGAGGCCAGGTGACGTAGCCGGCCAATTTCCAGGCCCGGGCCTTCAAATATACTGCGCGTTACAAGTCGCATCCATCCAGTTTCTTGCTCGGCTGTTGCTGTTAAGAACGGCCAGCTGCAGTGCAAGTTTGCCACCCCGTTACAACTATGGCGGAAACATTCCGGGAGCGTCGCCGCCAACTTCTAGCCACAGCGTGACTAAATCGACTTTGTGTCGGGGAAGAATATAGGCATCCCCCACTCTCCGTCGCTTCAGCTAGGATGCGTTCGATGAAGCAGGCTTTGTGCTGAAACTGCCACCAACCTCTAGCCTCATCGCCGTTGTGACGGAATGAGTTCGGCGGGCCAACTATTGTTCCCAAACTCCCCAACGCGCTACCCGGAACGGCTCCGAGTTATACGGGGCCCCTCTGACGTCGGCTCCGGACATTCGAACGTGTGTGCATTTGTGTGTGTTGGCCGTCCTGCGGGGAGGCGGCTAGTTTGCGATGACGAAACGAACGTTCGCATCACCTTGTATCGGGAGAGGACCGAGTGTTTAAAAACCGCTGTTGTGCGGCTGCTCAGGACACTCTCTCTCAAGCAGTCATGCTAGACTGATGTACTCTCTCAAACAGTCATGTTAGACTGATATAAATACTGTAAATAAACCCATATTCCTCGTTCTCGATGAGAAGCAGTCCTTCCCTTCATCAACGTCCTCAGCGTGGATAAGTTGGACGACGACATATGGGCCAGCTACTTTCTAATTCATTCCGGACTCCAATCTTGACAACGGATCACGAGCGATGGGATTGATCCCCCAATCCTGACATTGTGTGCTGGAGCCCCGTCTTGTTGATAACACAGAAGTGCAAGACGTGGCAGCGGGACTTTACTAGCTGAGAAACTCATCCGCCACTTCTTCAAGGATTTTGGCCACGTAACGCTGTCCAGTCAGTGTGTGATTGAGGAAGATGGGACCCACTCTAGAGTAGGTGAAGGAGTACGTTTATACCTAGGTCAATTATTTACAGGAAACCCTGATCATGAGAAGGAAATTATAAAAATTGGTTGGATCGCATACGGCAGACGTCAGCTCCTGACTGGAAGCTTACCATTACCATTGAAAAGGAAGGTATGCAATCAGTGCATTTTACCAGTGCTGGCATATGGGGCAAAGACTTGGAGACTGACAGAGAAGTTTGAGAACAAGTTAAGGACCGCGCAAAGAGCGATGGAACGACGAATGCTAGGCACAGCGTTAAGAGACAGAAAGAGAGCGGCTTGGACCAGGGAGCAAACGGGTATATCTGATATTCTAATTGACATTAAGAGAAAAAAAATGTAGCTGGGCAGGTCGTTTAATGCGCAGGTTAGACAACCATTGGGCCATTAGGGCTACAGAATGAATACCAAGAAAAGGGAAACGCAGTCGAGGACGGCAGAAGACTAGGTGGAGCGATGAAGTTAGGAAATTCGCGGGCGCTTGTTCGAGTCGGTTGGCGCAAGTCAGGGCTAATTGGAGATCGCAGGGAGGGGCCTTCGTCCTGCAGTGGACATAAAATAGGCTGCTGCTGCTTATGATGATGACCTGGCCATTTCTGCAAAAATTGGCTTCATTTGCGCACATAACGTTGCTCAAGAAGTCCAGTGACTCATCGGCTTTTGTGAGGACCTAATTCGAGAAATCTAGGCGTTTCTACAGGTACCTATCATCCGAGCATTGGTGCAGGTGGCACGGATGAAAGGCCGCGGAGTCATTTAGAATCCTCCAAACTGATGACTTGGAACTTGCCACCTGGCAGTCACGTACCGCACCCTAGCATGAGGATTTGAAGCCATAAATGTTTCATGCGTAGGCCAGGACTCAAAGATGGAGTACTCCGCCGCTGTCTCTGGAAGCTGCTCTGAGGTTTTCATGATTTCTAATGATAGTCGATGCGTTTGGTCTGCCGCCACACTTCCATGACTGATATACAGGGTGTCCCCACTAACTTTAGCCAGAGCAGAGTCCTTCCATTGCCATCTGAGTTTAAAATATGCCGATGCACTAGCTCTAAAACGACGAGACCATATGCAGGTTGATCACTATTGTATGTAATAAGTCACTATTTTTATGCGAAGCATATTACGAGAGCTCAACCCAGCTCCTCAGGCGCGGCGGTGTCGCCTTGAAACCACGTGACACCGTGACGTCACGACAGAGGAGAAGTGGCTTTGGCTCAACTCTTGCAAGATGGGCTGGGTGGGAATCGAACCAGGGTCTCCGGAGTGTGAGACGGAGACGCTACCACTGAGCCACGAGTACGATGCTTCAAAGCGGTACAAAAGCGCCTCTAGTGAATGCGGTGTTGCCTTAGAAACGAGCTGTTTCTAAGGCTCAGGCGTGCGTCGCTTGCTCAGGCACACATTTCGTTGCCGCGCCGAACGCTGCGTTGCTCGACGCTCACCGCGTCCAATGCGGGGCGTCCAAGGCGAAGCAGAGTAACGCATGAGTTGTTTCTTCGTCTAGCCGAACCAAATATAGCCAAGCAACAGCAGTTCACCAAGCTAAACAGTGGTTCAACAACTAAAATAAAGGCTAGTATGCTTCGCATCCTGGGCTTAACCTTACCTAAGCCACAGCCATTTTTTTGCATTCTGCTTATTTGCATAATTAGTAGTCAAGATTAATGAACCAACTTTTGAAGCAACAATGCTAGGCAAAAGATTCCAATGAGAAAGTTGTGGAGCGCTTTGCAACATATCCGATTAAACAATTTGTAACTTTCTATCTACTATGCATTAGTGTTTTTCTGCTTATTGCGATGCACGCGAAATACAGAAAAATACCACGTGACATGCCCGCTTGCATGTTGTGATTGTAGCGCTCTCAAACGTTTCTCGTACAAACGAACATAGCATCTAGCAGGGTATCGTTTTAGCCTTGTTTCATGTCTCAAATTTATTGTCATTGCTTTCTCTCTGCAGCCAAATTAACTGTACATTACTTCAAGCTCACATTCCATGACTGCTATAAATCGCTTCATCCAAGCCTTGTTCCTCTTGCAGTGAGAAAGGTAGAATGTCATACGAACAGTGATAGCTTGCACAGAACTTAAAATGCAACCTCAGAGTGAAGACAGGTGCTCCAAAAGAAAAAAATCCATATACTCGGAACAACAAAAATGGAAAAAAAGATGCAGACTGTATTTAATACACACTACTTTGTGGCAACACTGCAAGTGTCTTGACAGTCACATGGGATAGTGCAGCGCAGATACCAGTCAATAAAAACATAATAAAGGCGAACTGACAGTCAAGGTACCTTAAATATTTTTTAAAAATAAATTATACTAATTCAGCCAATAGACGCAAAAGTAATTTAAGGTTCACCAGATTGGTGGGTAGGCTTCTTACATTTCACACAGGAACATTGAAAAGGGTCCCTCAGTACTAAATTCCTTAACTTTGAAATTGCACGTTTCGTTTAGCTAATGTGTGAAGGTCATATATTTTTTGCGCTTGAAATAGCATGCAGTGCCCATCAGATTTTTGAACCACATTACAAGTTCAATTTTTATGAAATGTTGCACATGTATGCTTATGAGCTGCTGATGGTTTTAACTTCCTTGTGGCTTCCCTTGAGGCAGCATCATAAGCTTCTGCCCTTTACAATTATCATTGTACAAAAGAGGCCTCAGCTTCACTGCACAGCTATGTTTTTGAGCAGCATATATTTTATGTCTTTATTACTTGCTGTTTACGTACGTTTTAAATAGCGCGCCCCCTTTGCGTGCGGCAAGACGCAGCATGCTACCAATATGTGGCCTCACATTTGAACTGGCGAAGCTGCGCAACGCGCATAGGAAATGAATATCAGTTTCCTCTATTTGATTACGCTACGAGGGTTTCGTATGCCCTATCAACATCCCCTGTCAACGCCGCTATCCCCTCACCTTTTCCGAAGCCTGCCGGCAACTTCGGCGCTCACAAAATTGGCCGCGTCACCCCCCCCCCCCTCCCCCAATTTGTTGAAGCTTCCCTGGATCCTCCGTGGGAATGCCTATGAACTTTCGACCCATTTTTCTAAATAATTGGCATCACAATGGCTAGGAGCGTATAGCTTGGCAACATCAAGTGCTAGCCATATTTAAGATGTCTAAGCTGCAGCTTGACATATAGCTCCAGCTGCTTCTACCTTGTTCAAGCTGTATCAAGCTCGCTAGCAGCCAACTTGTGCTTCCTGGAATCGTGACAGAGGTGCTAAACTTTAATTGAATTATAGGGCTGTGCGTAATTCAATTCATGAATGCAGCTTTATGCGCACCAGACGAGGACAGAGACAAAGACACACAAGCGCAGGCTTACATCTGTTGTAAATCTGCGCTCGAGTGTATTTGCCTCTTCTTTGCCCTCGTCTTATGCACATAAAGCTGTATTCATGTATTACCAACACGCCCTAATAGTCACCGTAGTAATTTCAGCTATTTATCTCAATATCGTGTGCATACATTCGCGGCCCCGTTTCGCTGCGAAGACGCTCTTTCGGGCCGCACGCTCCGTCCTCTCCGCGAGTCCGATCGAAGAGCAGCCTAAACCCTGCGCGGCAGCAGATGCCCTCCCACCACCACGTGTTAATGTTTTCGTCCGCTTTTCCGCACGCCCGACACCGCACATCACTCACGTGCACTGTTTATGCTTCGAAGGCGCACAAGTGTACGGAGCGCACCAGCTCTTGTTTCAAAGAGCAACCTACTCCCGAGGGAATTGTCATATAGGTGCACCAAGCCAATAGAGTTCTTATGACATCGGTACACAGCCACCGTCGACTTTGCTGCCATATTTCGTATATCCAACGTGTTTCTTCTTCATCTTGTACTCGTTGCCGCGCAATCCGCCGGGGCGCATACACGGCGCTGACAAGTGATCGAATACACGCCGCGCCCACCGCTCTCGAACCATGTCGAGCAGGCGGCCACGGTATGCGATTTTGCTGACCGCCTTCCGAGCCTCAAAGCGTTGGCCACCGCACCATGGCAGCCGAGAGCTATCCGGCGTCGCTGGCGTCGCTCCACGCCACTCCCGCGTGGGCGCCGAGAGGCAAAGCACAGCATTTGCAAACGTTAGCGCCGGTACATGGACGATTTTCCATAGGTCGCGGACCATCACAAACCGGTTGCAAGACATCGGCGGCGAAGGATGCACTGCGCCCGGAGTGCTTTCTGGCGGAGGATGTCCTCTGGGTGGCCCCAGAGCTCCAGTTCACTTGATGTCAGGACTCCCAAGTATCTGTATACGTCGAGCACACCATCAGAACCTCGTCTCCCAGCCTTATATCGCCCTCATCCATGCCTGGGTCCGCGAGGGGGACTATTGCAGATTTTTTTTGCAGTTAAAGCAGGAGCCCAAGGCGATTTATCTCTGCCTGACAGATGTTAATGCGCGTCTGTAGGTCCTGCGGGCACTCTGCCATCAATACAAGATCGTCAGCAAAGGCGGGATCAGGTAGTCTACACCTCTCATCCATGCCCATTGTACTAAGTTTTAGCTGGAAACCGAGACCACAGCTTAGAAGTTTGCGTTCTAGCAGAGTCCTTCCAAAAAAAAAAAAAAAAACTGGCTGTGGATTAGCTAAGGTTAAGCCCAGGATGCGAAGCATACTAGCCTTTATTTTAACGCGACAGCGTTAAAAAGCTCGTGTCGCAGAAAAGCCGGTGTCGTCGGCGTCGGCTCAGGCGTGCGGCGCTTGCTCAGGCGCACATTTCATTGTCGCGCCGAACGCTGCGTTGCTCGACGCTCACCGCGTCCGATGCGGGGCGCGTAGTCGCTGCGCCGTAGCAAAGCCACATAGAAACAGTCTCTGTAGCACGCCGCAACCTTCGCTTCTCGTTCCAACGAGCAGCTCTGTCTCCAGGAGGCATCTCACCTCGTGAGTGTCAAGCAAAGGCAAGCGCAGCTAATTATATACCGCCGCGACGCCGCGAGCGACGGCGCGAGTTGGAGCCCCGTTTCTCCTCTGTCGTGACGTCACGGAGTCACGTGGTATTGAAGGCGACACCGCCGCGCCTGAGGAGCTGGGTTGAGCTCTAGTAATATGCTTCGCATAAAAAAGAAAGAATGGAAGGACACTGGTTCTAGGTTGGCCACATACAGGATATATAGCAGTGGGGATAGAGGACATCCCTGGTGTAGTTCCAGTGTGCTAGATAGGGGCAGTGTGTTCAGACGGCGGAGCGCGCCACGCACCGGTTTGAAGCCGGGAGCGTAGACAGGTCCCAGATGTATGCGGCGGCGCTGCAGTCGCACGGGCTGTACGGACGCGTTCTCCGTGTGTTGAGGCAAGGTTGAGGCCAGTTGCAGCGTGCTTTGCCATGTGCTTGCTCTGAAGGGCTCTGACGGAATTCCTCAGTTTCTGTCTCGTTGGGAGTCACATGCAAAAGGGTTGCCATTTGTTGGGCGTGTTGGTAGACTGACTTGGAAAGGATATTTAGCGCCAGCGAACAGGACAGAAAAGAAACGACAATGCGCTAACTTCAACTTGATTTTCAGTAAACACCCGCCTATTTAACTGTGCATGGGTTAAATAGGTGGGTAGTTCCTGAAAATCAAGTTGTTGAAGTTAGCGCATTGTGGTGTCGTCTCCCTTATGTCCTTGTTTGCTGGCGCTAAACATGCTTTCCACTGCAAAAGGACTTTGTGGCTTGAGCCAGCCGACGGCAGATAGGCTCCGTGTGACATTGTGCAGCACTTTGGCTCTGTTAGAATACTTGGAAGGAGAGGGTTTTAAATACTTATTGACATCTAGGCTAATCCAATAAAAGTTGGAGAACTTCTTGTGAAGTAGTCGTGCGGATCCAACGATCACCCAACGCCGTCTCAATTTTTGATTGTTGTGAATTGCCTTTCTATATATTGGCGAAGGCAATGCAAACAGGGAACACAGAAGTCAGTAAATATTTGGTATCGTTACTTCACTCACCTGATAATTCTGACAAGGAAGGGGACGTTGCGTAACAATTGACGAGTTAGTTTAAGCTGGAAATCTGACGCTGGTAGAGCAAAGGCTAAACAATACTCCGGCAGAGCACCGGGCTTATGTGGAGGAAAGGAGCGATGACCGCCTCATCCATTATATATGGCAGGGTATGTCGCGCAAAATTTTTTTTATTCGCAAGAAATGTGAGGACTGCCACTCTCTTCTTTTGCAGAACTCTAGTCTCAGTAGAAGTCTCAAAATTCACGAAATTTGTGACAGGGGAGGGTTGCTGTATCCCTCCAAGCTGCTTTTCGAAGCACTAAAGGAACTTGAGGGAATATATTTACAACCTTCTTCAGCAAAAAGGAGCATTGCAGCGACAGCATAGCTTATGTCATGATTCTAGTGAAAGCTTTAAATTTAGCTATAGGCTGAAAATTACATGCTGATAATTTCACATCAACAGTTTTGCGTTTTTATGTCCTAACAAGGCTGCACTTTTACGTTAAAGGTGTTAATCAGTGAAGAGAAGCACGACGAAAAAAGAAATTGCCCTTTAAAGTTAGCTATACTGTTCTTAGCAGGCTGGTGCAACATATGTGTGGTGACCCTTCTTTGTGTTTTTCGTCTGAATGCACAACTTTTTCTGGTGCATTCAAAAAGCTAATTTTGTGAATATAATTAAAAATGAATTAAGTAATTTATTTGCGCATGTAATAAGATCATGTATAATGAGGCACTATAGGCACAGTCTAGTAGCACTGGCAGTAGATGAACGCTGATCACGCGCACAGCCGAGCGCCTTCTTCGTCTTCACCACAATGGCCCCCGGGAGAGAAGAGGAGCCATCCTGGCAAGTTACGGCGTAGGTAGGATGAGGGGGTCATAGTACGGCTTAAGTCGGTTGACATGAACCGTGTCACGCCCGCGATGCCTATGGTCGGGTGAAGGTGTCACAGGTTCTACAACATAGGTGACAGCGGAGGTACGGTCTATGACGCGGTATGGGCCATCATAGCGTGCAAGGAGTTTGGTCGAAAGGCCAGGGCTGTGAGGCGGGACCCACAACCAAACAAGGGAACCAGTCGGGAAAACTGGTGTAAGCGCGTCACTGTTACGCCGCAGCTTTTGACGACCTTGAGCAGCGGTCGTAAGGGTTCGCGCGAGCTGCCTACAGTCCTCGGCGTATTTGGCGGCTTCAGACACAGGCGTGCATTCGGAAGCGTCGGGTCGGTATGGGAGCATTGTGTCCATAGTACACGAGGGCTCTCGTCCATACAGCAGAAAAAAGGGCGAAAAACCAGTGGTAGCTTGTGTGGCCGTATTATAGGCATACGTGACGAACGGCAAAACAGTGTCCCAGTTACTGTGATCCGAGGCGAAGTGCAGCGGTGGCGTAGAGGTAGAACACCCGCCTCGCGTGCAAGAGGTCCGTGGTTCGAATCCCGGTGCCGGCAATTTTCCACCGGATATAAAAAAAAGATCCGCGTGTTGATAAAATTGCATAAAACAGGCCTGGAGTGTGGCCTGATCCCGGTGACCAGAACCGGTAACGCACTCCCTCACCAGAGCAGGATTCGCCACCCTGGTGCAGTACTTGGCCAAAACCTCCTATATGAACAACACAATCAAACCTCGGCCCTCAGTCCCCAGCAGCTGTGAAGCAACTGACCACGGCGGCGGTCAGACCTGCGACGCAGGAGAGGGTGCTAAGAATCCCTGGCTCCGGACAGGCCGCCATTGGAATATGAACCTGGCAACGTTTAACGCTAGAACGTTATCTAGTGAGGCGAGTATAGCAGTGCTATTGGAGGAATTAGAGGGCAGTAAATGGGATATAATAGGGCTCAGTGAAGTTAGGAGGCCAAAAGAAGCATATACAGTGCTAAAAAGCGGGCACGTCATGTGCTACCGGGGCTTAGCGGAGAGAAGAGAACTAGGCGTCGGATTCCTGATTAATAAGAATATAGCTGGTAACATAGAGGAATTCTATAGCAATAACCAGAGAGTGGCAGGTATTGTTGTGAAACTTAATAAGAGGTACAAAATGAAAATTGTACAGGTCTACGCCCCTACATCCAGTCATGATGACCAGGAAGTCGAAAGCTTCTATGAAGACGTGGAATCGGCGATGGGTAGAGTGAAAACTAAATACACTATACTAATGGGCGACTTTAATGCCAAGGTAGGCAAGAAGCAGGCTGGAGACAAGGCAGTGGGGGAATATGGCATAGGCACTAGGAATAGCAGGGGAGAGTTATTAGTAGAGTTTGCGGAACAGAATAATATGAGGATAATGAATACCTTCTTCCGCAAGCGCGATAGCCGAAAGTGGACGTGGAGGAGCCCGAACGGCGAGACCAGAAATCAAATAGACCTCATACTCTGCGCTAACCCTGGCATCATACAAGATGTGGACGTGCTCGGCAAGGTGCGCTAAAGTGACCATAGGATGGTAAGAACTCGCATTAGCCTAGACATGAGGAGGCTTGTGCGGAAATGTGCGGAATATAACCAACCCTTGTATATAGCTCTCCAATGCTATTCACAGCCCGTTTACAGGAGGTATTCAGAGACCTGGATTGGGAAGAATTGGGGATAAAAGTGAGTGGAGAATACCTTAGTAACTTGAGATTCGCTGATGATATTGCCTTGCTTAGTAACTCAGGGGACCAACTGCAATGCATGCTCACTGACCTGGAAAGGCAAAGCAGAAGAGTGGGTCAAAAAATTGATCTGCAGAAAACTAAAGTAATGGTTAACAGTCTCGGAAGAGAACAGCAATTTACAATAGGCAGCGAGGCACTGGAAGTCGTAAGAGAATACATCTACTTAGGGCAGGTGACTGCGGATCCGGATCATGAGACGGAAATAATCAGAAGAATAAGAATGGGCTGGGGTGCGTTTGGCAGGCATTCTCAGATCATGAGGGGCACGAGGGGATCATGAGGGGCACGCCACCGCATCGCAACTCGTCATGCAGACGCCCTTTTTTCATCTGCTGCAGGCAATCTGGATATGGGGCCCCGCCACTTCATGCTCCAACACCGAAAGCTCAGGCTTTTTTGGGCCACTCGACGTCAACGAAATTGCTTGGCTGCCAGCTGGCGACGACTACATCGACAACGACCATATCGACCTGCATCCGCTGCTTCCAGCGGTGGACCAGTCTGCCATCTGGCAACCCGGCACAAGCGCGGGAATCCGGCACCTACATAAGCCGCTGTACCACTGGAGTCATTTGGGGCACGCCACCGCATCGCAACTCGTCATGCAGACGCCCTTTTTTCATCTGCTGCAGGCAATCTGGATATGGGGCCCCGCCACTTCATGCTCCAACACCGAAAGCTCAGGCTTTTTTGGGCCACTCGACGTCAACGAAATTGCTTGGCTGCCAGTTGGCGACGACTACATCGACAACGACCACATCGACCTGCATCCGCTGCTTCCAGCGGTGGACCAGTCTGCCATCTGGCAACCCGGCACAAGCGCGGGAATCCGGCACCTACATAAGCCGCTGTACCACTGGAGTCATTTGGGGCACGCCACCGCATCGCAACTCGTCATGCAGACGCCTTTTTTTCATCTGCTGCAGGCAATCTGGATATGGGGCCCCACCACTTCATGCTCCAACACCGAAAGCTCAGGCTTTTTTGGGCCACTCGACGTCAACGAAATTGCTTGGCTGCCAGCTGGCGACGACTACATCGACAACGACCACATCGACCTGCATCCGCTGCTTCCAGCGGTGGACCAGTCTGCCATCTGGCAACCCGGCACAAGCGCGGGAATCCGGCACCTACATAAGCCGCTGTACCACTGGAGTCATTTGGGGCACGCCACCGCATCGCAACTCGTCATGCAGACGCCCTTTCTTCATCTGCTGCAGGTTAGTTATCTTCCCTGTGCCACGTACTGTCGCTCTAGCAACCCATTTCTGCTAGCGGTGTCGTGCCCCAAAGACGCCATCGAGTGTTGTCAAAGGATGCTGTGTATCGCTTGCTTCCACTTGCTCAACGCCCACCTTATTTCTCTTCTTGTTTTATCTGGTGATGTCGAACTAAACCCCGGCCCTAACGGAAACGATGCTCCGCCGTCTTTGGAGACAATTTACCAAGCCATATCTCGTATTGAATCCGCTCAGAGCACCGTACTTGCCGAGCTTGCCTTGATCCGGTCCGCACAAACGAACATTGAAGACTCGGTGCATCGTCTTTCAGCGCGCGTCGAAATACTCGAAAAAACTATCGAAACACACCCAGAAAAAGCAGCTGCGTCCGTAACAAACACCGACTTGGCCCAGCTTGCTTCAGACGTTAAAGCACTGACAAACAAGTGCGACGACGCTGAAAACCGCTTGCGACTCACAAACATATTGTTCCTAGGACTTCAGGACGAACTCGGCGAAAGCTGGGACCAGTCTGAGGCCCACATTACTTCCTTCTGTTCCGAACACCTGGGTATTTCAATTGGTAGCCAAGATATTGAACGTGCACACCGCCTAGGTCGTTTCCAGTTAGGTAAAAACCGCCCAATAATAGTTAAGCTTGCACACTTCAAAGATAAATCAAGAATTCTAATTGCAGGACAGAAACTTAAAGAAACCCCATTTTCAGTTCGTGAGGATTACTCGGCTAAAGTTCGGCTAGCCCGGAAAAAGCTTTTTTCTTATGCCCAACAAACTAACGCTTCATTTAAGATCCGCTTTGATAAGTTGGTTATCGGCAGAAAACTTTTCACTTACAACGCCGAAACAGATGCCGTTGTAGAACTTCATTCATAGCGGTTAACGCGGGTGCCGTGCGACACTTCCCTGCCACAGGTCCAGCTGTCAGAATGCCTGCGCACAGCTAAAACTAACAAAATTTCTGTCCTACTGACAAATATAAGAAGCTACCTGCCAAAAAAAGAAACAGTTGAGGCCATCCTCGAAGACCATAGAACTGACATCGCTCTATTTACTGAATCTTGGCTAACACCTGATATTAACGATTCAGAATTGCTCCACAGCAAACAGTCCTTTCATATCTACAGGCGAGATCGAGTAGATCGCCGGGGAGGCGGCATTCTTGCTCTCGTGAATTCAACTTATTCATCCACTTTACTCGAGATAAGCAGCCATAGCGAAATAATGTGTCTGGAAATTTGCCTTCCCTCTTGTACCAATATACTAATTGTATGTTATCGAGCACCTGACACGGATCATTCCTTTATTACGGACCTTCACTCTGTAGTTCAAGACTTGCAATCCCGTTTTCCTCATGCCAATCTGATACTTTGCGGTGATTTTAACTACCCGGACATCGACTGGGAGGCTCTTACTGCGTCATCTCGCCAATCTAAAGATTTCCTTGAAATGGTCCTGACTTCAAACCTTTCCCAAGCAGTAAACAAGCCAACACGAGGCTCAAATATTCTTGACCTCATTCTTGTATCCAGTCCTGAGCTAATCCAATCATTTTCATGTTGCAGTGGGCTGAGTGACCACAATCTCTTGTTCTTTAATCTGACGATTGAAGTCTCCCCCCGTCAAGCGTCCATCAAATACATCCGTGATTACAGTAAGGCTGACTTCGCGAGCATAAACTCCGACCTGGAACACTTTTTCACCACCTTTCAAGCGTCCATGGCCAGGGGCGTAGCCAGGGGGGGGGGGGGGGGGGGCTTATGGGGCTTCAGCCCCCCCAGAAATTTTTACGTGCTGTCCATGCACCGCCGACCAAAGCGACTCCCGGCGCCGGAAATCACTCTGGATTTTGTCTAGAATGTCTTTTTGACGCTCGAAAAGACATTTAACAGCGAAGATTGCGAACTCGGGCTGGATTTCGTGGCAAGCCCGTACACCGGCAGTCATATAACGCCAAGCAGTCCCATCCGAGGACAAAGTTTCAAGGGCGCTTTGTTGGTGAGCGGGCTCGCCGCGGCATCTCGCTGAGGCCACGGAATCTATGGAGCGCATGGATATCAATTGCGATACTTTATGGGTATAAATCTCATAAGCTCTTGATGTGAAACGTGCATTGACATTTCCAAAGTTGTGCTTTAAATTTTCAATTGCGGAACTTTGTGGGTTTAATGTTGTTATAAACATTTGACGCCAAAAGTCCATTGACTTTTCTAAAGTCTTACATCGGAACATACAACGAGACAAGCCAAATCAACACACTAGCAGACCAGTTGACAAAGCACACAGCGAGGTCCGATGAGACGATGCGTTGGGTTGGTTCATTTGTGCCGTCATGTCACATAAAAAATATCAACATTTTTTTTAACCTACGTCAGAACATCCATGTCAAGACACTAAAGCCAGCCAAAGTAACTACGTTCTTATTTATTTTTTCTACTTTGACTTTTATTCGCCGAGGACACATTGAGCCTCTTCAATTTTTTTGTTCTCGCTACCCTACCCGCGGCTGCCAGAGCGAGCCATAGGGCATATGTTTTTCTCGTATGGCCCCGACCACCGTGCGTTGCACTTCGGTGGGCGTTCGGTTTGCTCTGGCCGAGTGGATTTTCACCTGACAGAGTTTTGGAAGCTTTCTGGCTAGCAGACGAGAAAAAAAGAAACAAAGGTCGCTCACCGCCATCACTGCGGGGACTCGAAGGATTGCACCGCGTTCCTTGAGCGGAACCTTCCCGGAAAGTCTTGTTTCGCCGGTGTAGGATACTGAGCAGTATGCGTATGGTTCTCAGTGGGTCAATCATCCCATGTTTTCTTCGGTATTAATTCCGTAGCCCCATTAGGTGCCCGGTGTAGGCAACATACTTTCCTATGCGTTCTTTTTTCTATTTCGGTGCCTCCGCCCCACAGAAAAAAAATACATTGTTGTGGCGCAGCGAATTGTCGCATGGTGAAAGTTCGATTTTGATACTTCTTTTGCGTTAAGTAATGGGCGACGGGACGCTTCAGTTTCCGGATACGTTTATTATATTATTGCAAAAGCTATTATATGGACACGCCAGGCGCATTCCTGCCATCGCCGTCGCCCTCATGTTTCGTATAAAGTCCAAGGGTGACAAAATCGTGACCACGCGCTGCATGCTGTATGTGCGAGTGAAAGCGTAGGAGGGGAGGTGGAATGGGTGAGCCGACGATGGTGGCTCAGTCTTGTGTGCGCAAAGGAGAAAAGCGGGGAGCAAGCGCGCCGCCTTCCGTCGCTCGCAATACATCGGGGGGAGTGGATGGAATGGGGGCGGAATCTAGGATTCTGTGAATCTATGATTGTGCAACATGGTTATTTGCCTTGTTTTACGCATTACATACAGTTAATTTTTCTTACATACATAGACTCATTGGAGACTTATACTTATACTTAAATATCTTGTTGCCAGGTTTTGTGTATACATGAAGTAAACTTTGTTTCCAGTGACACTTTTTTGTCCTTTATCAAGCCGTATTTTCGCATTTGTATATCCCATTGTATCTTTGCATTTCTAATGTACGAGGGTGAGCCAAATGAAAATGCGCCTACCCTAACCGCGCAATAATGGTTCGGTTCATTATCTGCGAGGCATGCGCGTAGGAGAACGGCATGTCCCATTTACAAAAGTGACACGCAGGTGTGAAGATAACTGTTCTTTAATGCTCTCATACACTGGGTTGAATATGGTTGCGTCGCATAATGGACACTTCAAAAGTTGAACAGCTCGGTGTCGCGAAGTTTTTGATAGCAAAAGGTGTTTCCAAAACAGAAATTAATCGCCGTATGGCTGCCGTTTACGCTGAACACGGCATTTCATTGAGCACTGTGAAGCGTTGGAGCAAACGGTTTAAAGGACGTTGTAAAGACATTCCAAGACCGGGCCAAAACCATCGTGCAATCACCCCCCACACAATTTCAAAGGTTCATGAGCTGATGAAACAAGAAGGGAGCATAAGCATCGATGAACTGGCAGACCGTCTGAACATCAGTCACGGTTCGGTTCACGCCATAATTTATGAGCTTCTCGGTTATCGGCTCTTTGGTGCGCAATGGATCCCCAAGATTTTGATCCATCGCGAGAAGACGGAGAAGTTTCGCGCTGCCTTGACTCATCTGATCGGGTATCATAATGAGGATGACGACTTCTTGTTTGCATTTATGATCGGGGACGAACCTTGATGCCACTACTACGAGCCTGAAACACGACGGCAAAGCTTACAGTGGAAACATTCGAATTTACCACGCCCAAAGAACGCAAAGGCCATCATCTCCGCTGGAAAGGTGCTGTTGACTTTTTTTTCGGTCGTCAGGGTCCATTACTGATAGAATTTGCTAAATCTTGAGAGGCTATCTATTGTTTCCAATATTGTGAAACGCCAGAGCGGCAGTGTGTCGCAATCAAGAACGAACAACGTGGAAAATTGACGAATGGGGTCATCTTGTTCCACGACAATGCCTGTCCCCCCGTCGCTTATGTGGTTAATACAAAACTGGCAAAATTCAAGTGGGAAACGCTTCAGCATCTGACAGCTCAGACCTATCACCTTGCGACTTCTACATTTTGGGGCAGCCGAAAAAACAGCTCAAGGGAACCAGATACAGACTTTTTGAAGCAGCAACCCAAGGAGTTTTATAAGACGGGAATCACGCGACTCTTTAGTCAATGGGACAAATGTCTAAATTCTCATGAAGGCTACTTTTAAATAAAGTACCCCGTTGTTGGCTCACATTCATTTGACTTGCCCTCGTATATCTTGCAGAATTCCTGCTTTTTATACGTGCCCTCTGTTGCGACTATGATTTCGGTGCAATTACTCACGATACACGACCGGTGACAGTTGCTCTTGCGTAATACAATAAAACAAATTACAGCGTCATTGAGATTTTTTCACTGGCCACTGCATATATACTAGAATGTAAGCACGGTTCTTGAATGACAAAGTTTCGTTAACATATTTGTCCTCAACTTGCTCAGTTCATTGCCTTTTAATTTTTCATATCAGTGGCATGCACTGCTTTTGTGGTTTCGAACTGATGTAGTTCTAAAGTTCGTGTGATATTTTCTTTACTTAGATAGGCAAAAATATGGAAGCATTGATACCAGTTATTTTGGGCAAAATTTTTGGCACATACGAGTATATTCTTTTATGAAAAAATACATATTTTGTTGTTTTGACTATGTGTAGCGTTCAAGAATTCGTTTGCAGCATCTTTGGCAATGACAATGCAGTTATTATTCATGGATTTGATCCCTTGACAAATTGTTTAAGAGGAAGCTTTAGCTCGGGCCCAATCCGACGCGGCCTATTCAAATAATTGTAAAATGCAGAAACGCTTTTCTTAGATAATCCTGCTAATCGCTTTTGTTGAAATCCGTTGCATTTGAGAGAGAAAGTTAAATCCTAGTTCTGTTGGAAACACAACTTCGATTTAGGGCCTGAATTTTGTTTAAAATATTTTGAAAAATTCGAAAGTTTGAAAAAATAGAAGCACGACGTTTACAAACTAATAGCTATGCATGAAGAACAGACATTGTGGTTCTGTAAACGGCATCTATTATAACAGTCAAAGCGGACAAGTTTGCTATGTCAATTTGTATCTTACGTGAATTGGTTACGTTGTGTACAAGGGTTCGGCACAAGCAGTAATTCCACAATACTAAATTTTTTTTAGATTCATGTGTAACATATCCATTTTGTCCGCTGTAGATGTACTATTAGATGCAATTCACAGAATTGTGATATCATTTTTCATTGTTGAGTCACGGAGTTTTAAACTTGATAGTTTCGTTTTCTGAAAATTTTTGATTTGGCCAATTTTTAATAAATAATTGACCACCTAAATGCAAAATTTGAAACCAGTAGTCACTAGAATTAAACTTTTTCGTTTAAATGCAACAAACCTCCTCAAATTTGGCGAAGTGGTTGCAGGGAAAAACGAATTCCCCTTATACATGTATTTAAATAGGAGCACCCGAGCTAAAGCTTCCTGGGACAAACTTTCTGGCTACGCCAGTGGCCCCATATATATATATATATATATATATATATATATATATATATATATATATATATATATATATATATGTATATGTATATGTATATATGTATATGTATATGTATATATGTATATATGTATATATGTATATATGTATATGTATATATGTATATGTATATATGTATATATGTATATGTATATATATATGTATATATATATGTATATATATATGTATATATATATGTATATATATATATATATATATATATATATATATATATATATATATATATATATATATATATATATATATATATATATATATATATATATATATATATATATATATATAATGTATGCATGGGGCCAGTGGCGTAGCCCCCCCCGAACAAAATTTCTGGCTACGCCACTGGCGGCTGGAGCAGGTGTTAAAGTTCGGCTGCGAAGTTCCAGGGTGAGGTCGGGGAGTGCAGCACCTTCCACCAAATGTAATAGGATGATTCATTACAAGGCACTAGGCACAGCCTAGTAGCACTGGCAGTAGGCGAACGCTGATCACGCGCACAGCCGACACAAGAGCGCCTTCTTCGTCTTCCTCTTCACCACAGCGCACATTAATTCCGCTGTATGTCTCCGTTGTTTGGGTAGCAATGTACTTGCGCTGTTTTTCTGTGTTTCGGCATGCAGTGTGTAGTTTTGCAGAGATCCCTTTTACTTGGCGTCATTCTTACCTGTTTTATTCGTTCCATAGAAATGTAGGATGTCGGTGTGTCTCATACTCGCACATGAGCCTGACGTTCGGGAACACAATTAATGATGTAAATAAAGGAAATTCGCGAATAAAGTGTGCAAATGTAGTTGCAGGGCGCTCGCAAAACCGAATGAAAGAACGAGGGACAAATGTTTGTCGCGAAAGAAGGTAAATGACAAGCAGGGACGCTCTTTGGCTTTGGGCTATGTACGTACATATTGTTTTGCCTTCTCTCCTACAACAGCGGCTGAGGAACTAAGCGCTTGACGTTGGGTCGCGGATGCCGCGGCCGCTTTTTTATGAATGCGAACCGAAAAAGAAAATGTGCGCACCTGGAATCCGAGTTAGTTTAAATCAATTCGATGTCCTTTACTACGGCGTTATTTGCAGCCGACTTTTCCGTTCGAAAAATTTCTAGTTACGTGACAGCGTGGCTCCAAACAAATTTAACGGATTTACGCCGCTACTTCGGTGTCTGCAAAACTTTGCTGTCATGCAGGTTAACAAATGCGTCTAATGGGCGTTGAGATGCGCTCGGAGTGCGCATACAGTTCATCTCTTATATGAAGTGAGTTTCGGGGATGCATCTTAACACCCGCCGATAGGCAGGTTGCGAACGTAGTTCCCGCGCCTACTAGGGCGCCCCTCGCGGCGGCGAGCGCGGAACCGGCAGGATACGACCTGCCCGCTTGGGTTCGGAAAGCCTGCATGTGCACTGTTTCGCGCGTAGCTGTTGCCTTTTCTGAGCAATGCCGAAGTGCAACCCGAGCTGTTGAGTAGTGGGCTACAACAGCACGTACACCAACTCACGAGGAACAAAGTTTTACAGGTTTCCAAGCCGACCGTATGAAGCATGACGGCGTCAACACTGGATAGCGCTCGTCCGACGGCATAAGCTGTTTTATGTTCTGGCGTTATGCCAACTGCGTTATAACGCTGAATTCTTTGCTTTTACAGCAATGATGGCAGCAACGCGACACCTGCAGTCAGTGGCGTAGCTAGGTCTAGCTTCTGTCCCCCCCCCCTTCCCCGGGTTTATTCTAGGAAGGCGAGGATATCAACAATTTCCGTGTGTCTCCAGACGTATATGACACCCCCCCCCCCCTCTGGCCCCTTGCTGCCCCCCCACTGCCCCCCCCCCGTTGCTACACCACTGCCTGCAGTGCGTACCAGGATATGCAGCAAACAAAGTAGTTTGTTCCCACACTGTACCGCAGTAAAGCTGTGGAACTCTTTCCCAATCCTGTTCCATTCAAACAGCGGTAGGGCTTGCCGAGAAATTTGAGGAGGGGTTGCAGCCGGCTGAGCTGGCATACACCCTTCTGCGCCCAGCATATCAACGAAGGGGCAGTTGAGATCGCCAAAATTTTTGACAACGTGGTTTATTGGAACCTCCTTTGCACGCACTGAAAAATCGCAAGATAAAAGTATCGCACTTCCAGTAACTTGGGCGAAAATATTTTCCCAGCGTAGTCTAACACACCTGGTAAGTTCATCCCCTTTTTTGTGTTTTGGGAGAGCAACGTTAGAATACCTCTGGTAGGTCGTACGAGTCGTTCGTACGCCCCACGTTCTTGGATGAGATGTTTTGAATTCGTATTTGCCGTCCTGTATATACAGGGAAACTACCGCGGCGTCCTTGCACTTCCCTGCGATGCCAGCACGGCAATCGCAGCTCCCCGCTAGGATTTGTCTGCGGTCGCCGACCTTCAAGAATCAATGTCGCCTGTAATTTCACGCGTCCACACCGTAGATAACGAAGTAACTTACGCTGAGCTTCACGCATCTCGCTAGTGCATTATTTTTCGTTTGCGGAATAAACCTAGCAGTCACTTCCGATCAGAGCGAGTTCAACACTTCCCTCACGTCGTAGACGTGCCCCACTTCAAATAGACGACTTCCTTTCTCTAAATTCTTTTCACGAAAATAGCTATGAAGATATTGTAATTACCGTAATTGTAATTACTATTGTACTATTGTAATTGTAATTAATATTGTAATTACCGAAACCCGGTTCAAATTAATATCGGCACGCTGTTTCGCGCCATCACTACCGTTTGACAGGACGCCAAACACGCAGCGCGGGCTGCTGACGCCGCGAGTAATCCTACCACATTCGCGCAACTATTCGTCAGATGGCGCTAGGGGTTGGAAAGACAGGGCGCCGCCTAGCACTTGCAACGTGCCCATGATTTGCACGTCTATTTGATTGCGACAGCGTTGGCGCTGCGTCGTACGTTCCGTAGCCCATGTTCTTACAGCGCCATCTCGTGCTATCTACATGAAGCGCCTCAGCGGCGAGGGCTTCCTGAACACACTGCCCCTATTCTAGTACACTGTAGCGTAGTCCCTTCGTCACCTTGACAGGTGCAGATAGTGCATCCCCAAAGTTAGCAATGGCAATGTTGTTTCTGTACAGGCGCTGCACTATAGATAGTAATGTAGCCGGGATTTCCATTGCAGACAGGCAGTCAAAAAGTGCAGCGTGTGGTACATTGTAGCGGACGGATGGTTGGATAAATGTTATGAGGGTCCCCTTTGGGACGGGGCGGTGCGTTGCGCCACCAAGCTCTTGCTACTATGCTGCCTAATATCCTACCTAGGTTAACCAATGGAAAAAAAAAAACACTACGTACTACCACGTCCAAATTTTCTGATCCCCTATTGCGAACTGTGCTTTTGTACGTCTCCGTCTTTTGTCGTTTCCCTACTTTTCTTCCACCAATCCTCCAATCGCCTTTTACTAATGTCCATTGCGGACCTGTTTGCTTTACCAGCGATGGATGGATGGATGGAAGGGAGGAGCGTCCCCTTTGAAACGGGGCGATGGCAGTTGCCACCATGCTCAGATTTTTATTTTGCCTTTTATTTTTATCTGTGTTGTGTGTTATTGAATTTCTCGATTTTCTTTAAATACGTCTTCCTACCCTTTTAACCTTAAATGTCACCTCTCTGCTTTTGAGCCACCAATCCTCCAATCGCCTTTTGCTAATTTCCACCGCACATTTATTTACATGACTATCATTATCTCTGAACCCTAGGGCCTCAGGAAGGGTGACTGTGGCCGCATCGACATCGGTATTGATACCATCACATTTTAGTATGAGGTGTTCCATTGTTTCTACGTATTTACCACACACAGTACATGTGTCTTCTTCTTCGTTAAATTTCTTTTTATAGCTCCGCGTTCTAAGACATCCTGATCTAGCTTCAAAGAGTAGGGCACTGCCTCTTGAGTTATCATGAAACGCTTCCTTCCTAATCTGTTGTTTCCAGTATCGATATAGTTCTACACTATGCTTCTTTTTCATTGAATTTATCCAATTTTTACCTTCCGCATTTTTAACCTGTCGTTTAATGCTCTGTCCTTTTTCGTCCTCGTGTCTGGCGTACTTCCTGGTTAGCTTCCTAGTTCTTTTCCGCCATTGTGAGTCAACGCTCTTTCTGAATAGGTATTTAAACACCTTAGCTGCCCACCTGTTATCATCCAATTTCCTCAGACGTTTTTCGTATAGGATTTTACTCTGAGCTTCCCTTGCTTCGAATGATGCCCAGCCCATATCTCCCTCTACTGCTTCGTTTGTGGTTTTCCCGTGGGCACCTAGTGCTAACCTTCCCACAGCTCTCTGATTTACTTCTAGTCTCGACTGAACCTCTGCCGTTAAACAAAGGACCGCATTCCCGAAAGTAAGCCCCGGCACCATTACTCCCTTCCAAATGCCTCTCAGTACCTCATACCTGTTGTAACCCCACAATGCCTTATGTTTCATTACCCCGGCATCTATTCGCCCTTTTGCTATTAGAGACTGTTCGTGCTTTTCCGTGTACATCTGCCCTTTGTTTATCCATACCCCGAGATACTTGTATTCGGCCACTCGGGGTATTTCGTGGCCTTGTATTGTAAGCTCCTGATCAGTTGTATCGTTGATAAACATCCCACGGGACTTAGCTACACTAAAACTGAAAACTAAACTGTCTCCTTCGTCCCCACAGTAATTAACCAGAGTTTGCAAATCTTCCTGCCTATCTGCTAACAGTACAATATCGTCCGCATACATTAAACCCGGTAGTCGTTGCTCAACAACCTTTTCGCCTAATCTGTATGACAGATTATACCCTAGATTGCTTCGTTGTAACCTTCTTTCCATGCTTATCATATAAAGCATGAACAGCAGCGGCGATAGAGGACAACCTTCCTTAATCCTTTGTGAACCTCGACAGTTGTCGTACTCTTGATTCCTTCCCATGTTATTTCTACATTATTTTCTCGATATAGTTCCTGTAGAAAATCAATTACCTCATTACCGATACCTTCAGCTTTTAATATGTTCCACAGGAGTTCCCTGTTCACATTGTCGTATGCACCACTTATGTCCAGGAAGGCTAAATACAGAGGTCTATTTTCCGCCTTAGCTATTTCTATGCACTGGGTAAGCACGAACATGCTATCATCTAAGCGCCTACCACTTCTGAACCCGTTCTGAAGTTCTCCAAGTATTCTATTACTTTCTACCCATGACTGCATTTTTAATTTCACCGCCTGCATCGCCAGCCTATATATAACTGATGTTATCATAATTGATCGGAAAGATTTTATGTTCTTCTTATCACCTTTCCCTTTATAAATCAAATTCATTTTACTCCGTTTCCAGCTGTGCGGAATTTGCTTATTTGTTATGACTGCCTCCAATGCTTTTATCAGCGTTTCCTTGCTCCTTGGGCCAAGTTCATTAATTAACTTGATTGGCATTTCGTCTATCCCCGCGGACGTGCATTTGTCAATTCTAAGCTGTTTTCTATTATACTATTCTGTATTGCTCCCTCACTTGGGGCGATTACCCTATCGTCTTTCCTAAATGACTCTGCTATAACTGAACCAATGTAGTTCACAGCGTCATCTCCCTCTAAACAATTTCCTTCGGCATCGGGAATCTGTTCCTCTTTTCTGTGATTAGCTTTACCCAGCCAGCTTATATGGTTCCAGAATTTTCTTGACCCCCCTTTAGTTGCATCGCGAACTTCAGCCAGCCAGCGATCAGAGGACTGCTTTATTTTAGTCTGGACGAGGACCTGCATTTGTTGTTTCTTTTGTCGATAATATTCCCATTTTTGGCCTATTTCCTCTTCAGATGACTGCACCCTCTTTGCTTCTCTGTGTTCCCGAGATGCCCACCGTCGTTGTTCGATGGCCTCTCTAATTTCCTTATTCCACCAACTTCGTGGCTTCCCCTTTCCTCTCCAGCGGTTTACTCCTTTTACCTCTTTTATGTTTGTACTAATGAGTAGTTCTAACTGATTATAATCCCACCTTTCCATGGGATGTTTCTTTATTGCTTCCTCTATGCCAGCCGCTATTTGCGCGTCATTTACTTTTGCGTACTCTTTTTGGCTTCCCTGTATTTCTCTTTTGAGTAGGGCTCCCAACTGTAGACTAATACGCTTATGATCACTTCCGAGGCTGTACTTCCCCTCTTCGTCTATTTCCATTATTGCTAGCTTGCTATACAATCCCTGCGACATTAAGCAGTAGTCAATGGTCGTTTGTCTGTTACGGGACTCCCACGCAATTTGTCCCTCACACTTAGTTTCTCTATTTACTATAACTAGGTTGTGTCGTTCACAGAAGTCTAGCATCAACTTCCCATTACAATCTGTGTATCCATCCAGATCCTCGATGTGGCCATTCATGTCACCCAGCAGACAAATATCGGCACCTTCTCCAAACTGCTTTATATCGTCATCGAGACACTTCACTAGATCTTTGTTCTGTTGCCTGTATTTGTCCCCTGTCCCCAAATAAACTACTCCTAGCCATGCCTTTTTACCGGCAATTGTACCTGATACCCAGACATGTTCTTTGCAAGTTAACTTTATTCTTTGCCAATTTGTTCCTTGGTGTATGAGTATACCTACTCCTCCTCCCTTCCTCTCCGTTGTTGTACTATTGCTCCCTTCCCAGACGTAGCCTTCAATAAGCGGTGGGTCTTCTAGATCCCTGAGGTGTGTTTCGCATAGCGCGTATACACCTACTTCTTCGTCCTTTAACTGCTGCTCTATTTCTAACCACCTCGCTCTCTTTCTACCGCTTTGCATGTTTATGTACCTGATCGTGGTGTTCAATTTATTTGTAGTTTTCTTCCTGGACCTCCTAGTGGCCATTTTATTGGCGTCAGCCTCTATTGTTGCACTTTCTACACTGTTTCTACCTACCCCTACGCCCTGAGGCGCAGTGGACCCCCTAAAAAAGCTACTGCCCGACCTGCCAGGCGCCAGCCGATCTCGGCTCCTAGCCTTCCATTAAAGTGGATGCCATCTCGTGTAAAGCCTCCGCCAAAGCCTGCTCTATGCACTTCTCTGTTTATGTCTGCCACTTCAAATCCTTTCTCCTGGCCTAGCTTTCTTATTTCACAATTTACAGCCACAACGTCCTTGGCAATAAATAATTGCTCCGTTCCTTCCTTGCACCTCCGGCACTGTGCATACCACGATCTGGACTTGCTGTGCTATCGCCCTTAAATCGTCAACTCCCTCCGCTAATCTTTCCACTACTTTTGCAGCTTCACCATTCAACACATTATTTAGCCCCGCCACTACCACTACCAAATTGCGCTCTGCAACATTCTCAGAAAGCTCGTTTTTTGTTTCTCTCAGTACTGCGTCCATTGTCCTGCCTGACAACGTCCCGACTGCTACCCGCTTATCACCCTTTGCACGCTCCATTATAGCTCTTTTGCACCTCCTCATATTTGAATCACCACCGATAAGTACTAGGGCATTCTTTTCCTCCCTCCTAACTTCCAGGTTGTGTTTATCATTGGCTATGAGCTCATTCCTTGGGGTTAGCTTGTTCCCCTCCTCTCCTCGCGCTCGCTGGCGCCCCTGTGGCTGCAGCGTCGCCTCCCGCGGGGCGTGTTGCGCTGCTTCGCTGTAACTACGCCGATTCACCGGCGGCGAGCTGACTACCGCTTGCTCTGCCACCTTGCCCCCGACTTCGCATGCAGGGTCTACCCTACTTTCTGTGCTTTTGCCCCCGGCTTGGTGTCCCGACCCATCATTCTCCGCTGCGCACGTCTCAAGCGCATCGAGACGCCTATGCAGTTCTGCTCTCCTTTCCTTCTCTTCTCCAAGCTCGGCCACGGTTCTTACTAATTGCGCGGCCTGCACCGCTTCCACCTTGACCAACTCGGCGACTTTCGCCTGCAAAGCTAACCGCCTCTCCCGCTCCTCCCTCAGGTCTGCTTTCAGCTCCTCGAACTTGGCTGCCCAATTTCCTTCCAGTTTTTGGACTGCTTCCCTGACCCCTTCGCACAGCCTGCACGTAAAGCTAGACTCCTCCGCGTCTGCTAAGCTCTGGAAACTGGTCTCGTCGAGGGAGCAACAGCGCAGGCACTCGTCGCACTGCACTTGCTCCGCGTCCCCAGCGGCCTTCCCTTTCTTTGGTTTCATCGCTAGGCCTACGTCCTTAGGCTCAACGAGCACGTCCGCCAAATCACTTCGAAGAGCTAGCTGAGATAGTTAAATAGGCCTATCAAATAGGTCCCGCCTAGCACCTAGGCCTATCGAGGGAAACCGCCAGACCTAGACAAAGCCGGTGCGTTTACCACGCTTACCACGAATTCAAAATTCGCGCTCCTGCTCCATGCAAAATAAAACACTTCAAAAACATCAGCTAATAAGAAGAAAAAAGAGTGCTTAGCTACGAACGAAGTCGCTGAAGCCTCGACACAGGAGCGTCCGCACGCCCAATTACTATTTAAATGCAAAAAACAGCAAATAAAAACAGAAGCAAGCTCAAAGCATGCACAAAAACTTATGATTTCATCGTCGCCACGGACCCCGAAAAGCACGTCCATCCGCCACAAAATCCAAATCCGCAATCAGCCCCAATGCGCGCATGGCGCGCCACCTGTCGGGGCAGCGCCGTACATTGAGAGGAGGGGATCTTCTGTGTTTGCCGCAAGATGGCTCTGCGTGTGCGGTAAGCGCAGAACAAATGTAGCGGAAACGTACTTCGCTACTCGTGTAAATGCGACTTCTGTAAGTTACATGCTCATAATTACCGATATACACCGCAGTATAACTTTCTACGGCACGTTTTTATGGCAACACCGCGTTCACTAGAAGCGCGTTTGTACCGCTTTCAAGCCTCGAACTCGTGGCTGAGTGGTAAAATAAAGAAAAAAAAACTCGTGGCTGAGTGGCAGCGTCTCCGTCTCACACTCCGGAGACCCTGGTTCGATTCCCACCCAGCCCATCTTGGAAGTTGCTTTTTATTTATGAAGTGCCTGCCGTGATTTATCGCTCACGGCCAACGCCGCGGACGCCGACACCAACGCCGACGACACCGGCTTTTCTGCGACACGACCTCCTTAACGCTATCGCGTTAAAAGAAGCGGACCGCGCGGCGCGTTCGCGGGCATCCAAGCACTGTCACCGACGGATACGCAACACGAAGCCCTTCCAGTATACATCAGATTTCCCTGCATTGCCACCGGGGACACACCGTCCCCGTCAACAGGACACAAGAGTCACTATAAGTGACAAGACCCCAGACACCCCCATCGCTACTTCCAACCGGTTTTCCGTGCTTGGCCAGACGAGTCGCAGCCGGAGTCGCAGTCGCAGCCACAGCCGCGGCCGCAACCGCAGCCGAAGTCGCAGTGCCAAACAAACCATCACAAAAAAATCTCCAAATGGAAGCCCGCCGTCTAAGGCCGCCAAGCGATCTACTACTCCGGAGCCGAAACGTCCCAGAAATGACAAGAGCCAGCCAGCCTCTGATAACGGTGAGCCAGTCCGTCCAAACCTACGTATACTAATTCCTCACAATCCTCACCTAACACTTCACAGTCAACCCGTTCTATTTTACGGACTCAGTCCTTCATTACTCGTACTCTCAAGCTCTTCAGCGCCCTATGACACCATCTACAACACCATCGCACATGCCGGACCAAAGAAGCATGCGCCTTGAACGAGCGGTCCAGGTTTTAACGGCTAAACTAGACAGCCTCGCGAATGAAGTTGCAGTGATTCGCACGGTACAGGCTGAAATGCAATATCTAAAACAACAAATTGCACGCACTGATGTCGTCGTTCAACAGCTAGTAGCCAACGCGCAAATATTCGCGCGTGCACAGACATCCACGCAGTCCAAGGTCGATGAGCCCTCCGGCTCGGCAAATCCGTAATATGGCAGGCCCTAATCGACTTTTAGTAATATGGCAATGGAATTGCAGGAGCCTTCGAAGGAAGAAGACTCTCTTACAACAATTCATCTGCCGAGAAGCGCAGAAACCAGATATCATTTTAATTCAAGAAGCTTGCGGGACTTATATCATTACTGGGATATGAACACTTTACCCAAGGAAGTATTACTAAACGAGACAAAAGGGCTCCACAGGGTGTGACCGTTCCCATTACCACTGTAACATACGTGGCCAAACATATTCCAGCTATACAAATCGATACTGATTCCATAAACAATTCGACTCAGGAGCACGTTACTGTCCAATGCCGCTTCGGCAGCCGTGACGTTCTAATTATCAATGCATAGTGGGTCCCAAGGCTCGACTGTCCTTCTCTGAAATGGTTGGACACGTACACAAAGCTGCATAAGGACAAAGACATCATTATAGCTGGGGATTTCAATACACATAACATATCATGGGGCTACCAGCGCACAACTAAAGCAGGGCACCGCCTCGAAAGAAAAATGCAAGATAACAAGTATACGTTTCTTAATGACACAACCGAGCCCACGCGCCAAGGAAACAGTGTCGAACGTGACTCTAACCCCGACATAAGCTGGTACCGCGGAATCGGGAATGTAACCATGGGCGAATCTCCACGAAAGTCTTGGAAGTGACCATTACATCATTGAAGTTACTCTAAGCGTTCCTCGCTCTAAGGCTCGCCTTGCTAACGCAGCTTCTAGAACACAACTTACTGACTGGCACCGATTCCGATCAGACCTAGACAGGGCCGACGAACAGCCGGACCTACATTCATGGGTGAAGTATATTAGCGAGACGAGGAAAAAATACACCAAAACGATTGCGCGTACTGCTGAAAACCCACACATAGACTCTCATCTGCTTAACTTATGGGATAAAAGACACAGGATAGTGCAGAATTGAAAGAAACATAAACAGAATCATAGCCTTTGCAAACTTATTGAGCAAATTACAGTATAGAAGCACAAGAATACGCGCAAAAACTTTGCACCGAGAACTGGCTAGAAACATGTGACAAGCTCAACGGCCGCCTACATACTGCGAGAGTGTGGAATATCTTAAGATCACTTTTGGGCCAAGGAAAACCACGACACACCATGGACAAGATAATGATGAGCTCTGGCCAGACACGCGAAGAAATAACTGATGAAATTCGTCAGACGTTCTATCCCTTGGACCAAAATGCAGAACAACTTCCGGATTACCCAACTGAGTCATTCGAAGAGAGTACAACAGGCATAAACAGCCTGTTTACTTTAGCTGAGCTACATACGGCTCTATCTTCGCTGAAACGAAACACAACGCGTGGCAAAGATGGGATTACTTACAGTACACTTCGTAACTTACCCTCTTCTCAGTTAGAACAACTTTTAGAATACATCAACAATATTTGGGAATCCGGAATCCTTCCAGAGGAATGGAAAACGGCAATAATAATACCAATCCCGAAACCCGGCAAACCGGCCAACTGTATCACAAACCTACGTCCTATATCTTTAACGTCGTGTGTAAGCAAACTGATGGAACGCATGGCCCTTAACCGGCTCAACTGGCACTTAGAAAACAGCAGTGCTTTTCTTTACACAATGACAGGCTTTAGATCACATGTTAGCACTCAGGATACCATGCTTCGTATCTCGGAAGATGTGTATCAATATCACAGTCTCGTACAAACCAGAGTAATCGCAGGTGTAGATATACACAAGGCGTTCGACCACGTGAAACACTCCGCTATCCTCAAGAACCTCTTGACCTTACGAACCGGCGCCCGCCTCTACAATTATATTAAAGATTTTCTTACCGGTCGCTCTATACAAATTCAAATCAATGGAGAGCTGTCAGCGCCATACCCTCTGAGTATAGGAGTCCATCAAGGCTCAATCCTATCACCCACCCTCTTCAATTTTGCTTTGCTCGATCTGCCTGCCCGGCTCTCTTCCATCGCACTGCTCGAACACAACATTTATGCAGACGATATTACTATATGGTGTTGCAAGGGGTCCCTAGGTGAACAGGAGCACACCATCCAGTCAGGCTTAGATACCATTCACGAATACGTTAACGGTATTGGGCTTAAGTGTTCTCCAACAAAATCTGAGTACATAGTAGTAACTAATCAAATAGGCCGCCGCGCCGAAGAGCAGCACCAAAGCATCAGTCTCCATATCGAACACAATGAAATACCGCGCCGATCTAACATCAAAATACTGGGCTTCATCCTTCAGGATGACGGTAGAGCTGAAGTATGGTTGGAAAAAACGATCCGGCAACTAAACCAGATATACCACATGTTATCTAGAGTAACACGTAAACACAGAGGACTAAAGGAGCAAGAACTTCGAAGGATTATTGAAGCGCTTATCTACTCCAGTGTGCTCTACCAACTTCCATATCAATCTCTCACTAAGACCCAGCACTCCAAATTAGAAACGGCGCTCCGCAAATATACGAGATTAGCATTAAGAGTACCCCGATTCGCCGCAAACGACCTTGTGGCCGCCACTGGGCTTTTCAACACACTTGATGAACGCATTACAATTTGCAGACTAGCGCAAATTCAAAGGCTTCAAACATACCCACAAGGGCGCAAACTGCTCGAACATCAAGGATACCAGACACGTGCCCTACCGCCTTTTCCACCGTTGTATTCACCACCATGGGACTCACTACCCAGATTCACGGTCCTACCCATACCACAACATATGCAGCCGCACAAACACGAAGCTCGCCGCTCCCAGTTAGTCCAACGAATAAATAGGGAAAACCCACTACCAGGCACTACGTATTATTATACGGACGCTAGTCACTCGGAGGATAGATGTCTAACTGCAGTAGTCGGACCTGACTACGAGCATGTTAACGCACACATAGGAGTCCCCTACCCATCTGACGCAGAGGCTCTTGTTATTCTCAAAGCAGTCACCCGGCCTCATCATCCTACCCAACGCATCTTAATTCGCACCGATAGCCAAGATGCATGCCGCATGTTTCGCGACAACTTGCTACCTGAGCATATATACACAGCCTACTTCAATGTCACTTGGATGCACACCCTTCGCTCTGTGTTACCTTGCAGTGGATACCTGGGCACCAAGGCATGGGGGGGAACTCCAGAGCTCATGAGCTCACCCGCGTAGTTAGTTTTCCGGGTCCCCCGTGCCTATGGCCATCCGAATTTAACCCAAGGGAACACAGAAAGACTTTGCACAAGGAGCGCACATCACTTTTAAAGCAACTTCGCACCAATGCCGTCGCCTTTATTACTCCCCCTGCTAACCTCTCGCGAGAAGACAGCGCTATTCTCCGAAGACTTCAAACAAACTCAATAGTGACTCCTCTTTTCCGTCACTATATTCAAGGCCTACCTGGGCCACCGAAATGCCCGAACTGCATGGAATATCCGTCCCTAGAGCATTGTCTATGGCATTGCCCTCACACTCAACCCAAACTGCAGTCAGCCCTCTCTAACATTCCCACTAACATCAAGCCACGGTCATGGACGGACTGGCTCACTCCACCACCCCATGCAACTAACATTCTCCTGCCGGTGCTTATCCAGCACGTCAGAGACGTGTTGGATGAGGACTGGTAGCTGACCGACCAGGGTTGAGCGCCGGACGCTGGCGTAAAAATAAAAGTTTTCTCTCTCTCTCGAAAAATAATATTGAAAGGTCAAAGAATTTAAAAGAAAAAAAAAGAATATTGAATCGTCGCCACGGCACATCACAGTCCCCGTAGGCGTCGAAGTCTCTACAATGAAATTATTTTTGAACAGCTCTGATAGCGCCCACGCAACAATGGTTGCTTCTATACTGTCAAATGCTCATATTCTGCGGCCTAAAGCTCATGGCACGGTGCGAAAACGCGCGCGCGGAGAAAGCGAAACAGTGCGCGGACAAGCATGCAGACGCGCAGTCGGTCGCTGCGAATCTGCGCGATCGCTGCATTGAGGCTTCGTTCTATTACGCTCCATTTAGTTATAGAAACACTATAAGAACATATTTCACATAGTTTGCTCTCAGCGTTTACCTACCTTTCACGCAAGAAGCCGGTTCGGGAGACTCCATCGCGGCGACCGCGTGCAGTGGCGTTCACTGTACGTATTCGGTAAAGAGATAGCGTCTGTAAACGATTGTGTGCTTTCAGTTTGCCCAAGATTATTATTTAGACAGTAAGAAACTTCTCTAGTTTCGAAAGTATTTACAGAAATGTCCGGGAGAGCTCGCGCGTGGTGTTTTCAGTGAGCGCTGACAGCATTGTTCTTGTGCATTCTCTTTATGTTACTTTCTTTTTATAAAAACAAATGATCTAACATTCCAACTATTACGAGGATTATTTGTTCACCACGAAGTTGAAAAAATTATCAATCACGCGGCCTGGTCAGCCAATCGGATAGCTCACCCCACTGACGTCATATGGGTGATTTCCGTCATATAGGGAGGGGCGGCTTAAGATTCCGCCGAGCAGCGTGCTGCGATCGGCAGCGATGTGCAGTTTTAAAACCTTATAATAAATTACACGCTTTATGCATAGCACTTAGATGTGTCAATTAATGACCAGAAGGACCTACTCTAACGACTCAGTACGTTTGTAGAAAATCGTCAAAATCGTTTCAGGGTCCCTTTAAGTGCTCGCGCATGCGGTCATTGATGCAACGCCCCGTTTGGCCGATATAAAAACGCTTGCATGAAAGGGCGATCTTGTACACCACACAGTCACAACATGTCACCAACAAACCTCTGTCTGTGCTGTTTTTTACAACTTTTTTTGTTGTTATTGCTTACCCTATTGACTTGGTGGCACAGGCTACCTAACTCATTTTTGGCAGTAAACAGCAACCTGACGCCTGCCCTACTGACAACCTTTTTGAGATTGTGCGCAACCTGGTGAACATATGGTATGACCGCAACCATTTGCCTTGAGCGATTCTCGGACAGAGCAGCTGCCGACTGCTTTCCTTTAAGGTTCGCTGCGAGGCTTTCAGCGATGCTGGTCAAAAGTGGTACCGAGAAACCTGCTAGCTTCAGTCTGGCTACTTGCTTTTCGAAGCTTACATCCACTTGGTGGTCACAGACCGGATGAGGGCCGCCTTCATGCAGGATCTTGCTATACCGCGCTTGACTATCTTTGAGTGCGCGGACGAAAATGGAAGAAGGTTCTTATGAGACCGAGGAGCGTAACCCCTACATACATCATTGCTTAAGAAAGTTAGCTCCAAGTCTAAGAAACGAAGCTTGTTGTCTGACGGATGCTCCGTGGTCAATTCGAAAGGATCTAGAACTGTGCGGAACAAGTCAAATATTATAGCAGCAGCAGGCTGCGCGTCAGTGGCGTTAGTATTGTAAAAAATTAGAAAGTCATCGACGTATCGCATCACTTTTACAGTGCTTGTCTGGTTGAGCTTAGTTACAAGATTGCGGTCATAGCTGGCTAATCACTAAGAAGAGGGGTTATACATGAACCATAGAGTTTCATATTAGTATACCTAGAGGCAAATCTGGCGCTGCGATCGTTCAACCATCATGGGAATGATGGGAAGTACAGGCTTCGGATTGGCATTCTATTGACTGGCGAACTAGTCTACAAGTATTTTTTTTTGGCAGTTTTGGTTTCGCTCCAAGCGCAATTGCTATAACCTGCAGTGTGACAGTGCAACGCAAAGCTCTCTCCCTTTGTTATGTTGCTCGGAGTGGCGATAGAGCGCTGGGCCAGCGACTGGGACCATGCTTGTGTCGCGGTGTGGCGTTGAAGCCGTGACGAGAAAGCGGCGGCATCATAAACGTTGAAAGGACATGTTTTGAGCGTTTGGACCTTGGTTGGTTAAGTGTGTTAGGTTGACACTATAGCGTTGCGTGCTTTATGAAACTTCAGAATAGGACAAAGAAGGCACTACTAATACAAGACATATACAGTTGTACTTCTAGTGGCTTGAAAATCAAATTTTATTGAGGGCTTCATTATGTGCTCGTTCATGTGCTCATTGACATGCGTGTTTTAGGACTTTGAGAACACAAACTTACTTGTGGTAGGAAAGATAGCTGCTTCCGAGCTGTAGTCTAGTGTCGCACAATGGGTACCCGCAAAGCCACGCTGTAACGCTTCGGAAGCGGTACGCCAATATAAAATATGATGAAGCATACTCGTAGGAAGCCACTAGCGTCCTAGCTAGCACTGCAGTAGATGTGCTTAAAAGTACTTGAAGACGTTCTGCAATCGTGACAGCCGACGCAACCTTTTCGAAAGAGCAAGAGAGTTCGCAAGTGCCTGTCGTCTGCGAGAAAAGTCTCGCGTTTGCAGCGAGCAGGCGTCGTAGCAGACGACACTTTTAGCATTCCGCTCAAGGGCGCAACGCTTTGTCACAATACAACATTTTTATTTCCAGAAATACTTGGTGAGTATTTTTATGTAAGTATATGCACGGTTGTTTTGCTGTTACAAAAATGAATAAATAATTATTCTTTGGCGTTAAATTGAGAACAGAATCGCACAAGTATGCATACCCTGGTGTGTCCTGGTGACAAACCATAGTAAACCATACCTTCATCTCAAATTCATACAAAGTTTACGTAGCGTGTAGTACATTACATAACATACTGCAGGAATAGAATTAGATTTTACGCGATAATATTTGAGTATAGCTTTGTTTACTGCGCCAGAAGCAAACGCCACTAGTCTAAAGATCGAAGTCAATCCGAAGCCTGTACTTCCCATCATTCTTGCATCATTCCCATGTAGGGGCTCTATTCTAGGTTGAGGCAACGCTCATGAGAACCCCCATAGACACTAGCGCCACATTTCCCTCTAGGTTATTTATTTAGAAACTCTATGACATGAACTGATGCACACACGTTTCTTCCGTATAAAAAGCTTATCCTCCATTGAAACGAAAGTGGAAAGCATATAAAACCTTAAAAGCTCTAAAAACTTGCATGCTTGTATACCACATGCATTCTGAAACCTAAGAACACCATATTTGTCAAGGCAATGGCCGACTTCAATGCATACATCTTCTTGAGGCAAGGAGTAATACAAGTCCTTGATGTCCACGGAAAAGGCTCGGAAGTTAGTTCAGCATAAATTCTGTGAGGCGGCGGCGCTCGTTGCCTTTTCAACTTCTGGCGGATGTGGCAGCGGCGGCTGAATGCATCCGCCGGCGCATTATATGCGCGGGCGTCTAGCGGGCTTTATCGCAGGCCTCGGAGACGGTTACGGATACCTTTTCAATCTCAGAGGCCGCAACACTTGATTGCAAGTTACAGGCGTTCGCCATGAGAGGCGATCGTTGCCTTTTCGCGGAGAAGAGAAAAGGGAGAGGGCCCGAAACCGAGCTACCGGACAACGCGGCAGGCATCTAGTAAAGGAGGCATTGGCTTTTCTAATGCACATACGCCAAGCCCGCGACGATAGCACCCGCTTCCCCGTGTCATCTGTCAGAGACTGCGTAACATTAGCGAGTCTTCTCTCGCGCTTGCAAGCCGGTTAATGCACCTTTCATATTCTTTCACAGTGGGGCAGGCAGTCGGACCCAGTCGGAACTGGTCGGAAGTCATTGAAATAAAGCGCGCGTCTTAGTAATCGTTGGCGATTACAGCGCTTTTTGACGAGTCGGAGAAGCTGCGAACATCCGGTTCGAGGTTATCAGAAAAAAAGAAAGAAAAAAATAAAGGAAGGAAGAAACATGTCGTCTGCACTGTGCATCGTTGGCACGATGGTTGGCACTCAGCAATGTTCACGAAGACGTTAGCCCGTCACCAACCGCCTTAACATTGCCGTATGAGGCTCGCTTTGTGGAAGACATGTGATGGCGAAGTAACTGTTGGGCGAAACACCGTGTGGGAAACGTAGCTTAACCCAAAGAGCCTTTAAGGGCTATGCCCATTGGAATGTCGATATGTCTTGGTTGGGCGGCACACTGTCGTCACTCACCAGCCAGATATCAAATCTGACGAGCGAAGTTCTGCTCGAAGGACGAGAAGAATTGGACGGTACGTTGAGTCAATGCATGTGCGTTAGCATTTCGGCGTCCTGTGAAACGTGGAGCAGTTACGTGCCGTGTTCTCGTCTTCATGCAAAGAAATACTCGCAGCTGTTGCTGTTTCGTTCCTACGAAAATAATATCTCTGTGAGCGTTCCCTTGACCTTTTACGGTTTGATTACGCGTAAAAGCACAATTCACCTGCAATCGTCGTATAGGTTAATGCACTGTGACAGGTGTTCGCAAATGTGTGCACCGGGTGCAGCTAAGTAATTACGTCCATACTCGTTGATCGCGGTAAGTTCATTGTTAGAGAAAGCTCGGCAGTTAATGAGAGCCACATCAGTTTAATTGCGTTTCGACACCAATTGTTCCCGGCCACGATAGTGACAACTGTCTTGCAAATTCGCGCGCGGTTGTATGTTATTATACCGGTGTCACGCGTACACTTCTGATCGCGATCGGCACCGATCCGGATCGAAATTCTCGACTGCGATTCGCTTTCTTGCCCACTTAGTGCTAAGGAGCCAATCACGTCCGAGAAATTCGATCCGGATCGGGCTTGATCGCGATCAAAAGTGGGTCGTGTGACATCCATATTATTCCAGAAACACCAGGAAGCGACCTGATACGTTGCAGCCGCATCGATGTGACGTGAAAAAGAAATTTTTTTATTTTAGATTACGGTAACCTTTTCTGGAGGCTTTTACATGAATTGCCTACTGGGTTGTCTTGCAAAACTTGACAATGTATTCTGCAGCACGGACGTAGAAAAAAGTATTTGAGGCTTGCACAATTACATTGAGAACAAAGTGCTCAGCTAATAAGAAACATCATTAGGGGCAGTACTTCTCATATTTAATAGTCTGCACTGCAAGCCATGTCCTTTTTTACGAAAGGCTGTGTGGCATGTTTTGCAGACCAAGGAGCCCAACTGCAGCTGTTTAAAGGCCGTCTCGAGCAGCTCGAGGGTTGCAGCGCCACTCTTCGTAAAGAGGTATGTGACCAAACTTGTAAATAGCGCATGCAGAGCATGGCGGTACTGCGCAAACAAATTGCGCATGTCTTTAGCAGCCAGGATTGTGTCGATGTTTTCATGATGCTTGTTTCTGGCTTTTCCGACAGCCATGCTTGTCAGAAAGAGCGCTGACCATGAGGTCACCTGTTGTGTATGGTCATTCTTAAAAATTGTAGAAGATGGAATAGAAATTCAAGGCCTTGAGCTAGCTAATGCATTTAACGACCTCTTGCTATCAGTTAGTGACGCTACCACCAGCAGCGCTGACCTAAGATATATGAATCATCGAACTAACCAAACCATATTTCTAGAGCCAGTTTCAGATGGTGAACTTGTAGCTACATTTCTAACTCTCAGCAATAGCAAAGCCACTGATGCGGACAATATTAAAATGAAACCAGTAAAATATGTCATTGATATACTAGCACCCTGCCTTACCTGCATCTTTAATATGTGTTTATCTATGGGATTTTCCCCTCGAAATATGCAGACAGCAAAAGTAACAGTTGTATATAAAAAGGGCAATAGAAATTACATGTCCAACTACCGTCCTATATCAGCTCTGCCTGTATTTTCCGAAGGTTTGGAAAAATAATTTTGAAACGCCTGACCTCTTTCACTGACCGCTTCAACTTGGTAAGTTCTGCACAGTATGGTTTTCGCAGAAACAAGTCTACAGAGCTCGCACTAGTGGCCCAAAAGGAATTCTTTCTAGAAAATTTCGAGTGCAGAAATATGATACTTGGGCTTTTTTTAGACTTTTCAAAAGCCTTCGATCTCATTATTCATGATATTCTGCTTCAACAACTGGATCACAATTGCATAAGACGTATTGCACCCGAACTAATCAAGTTGTACTTACTATACTGTACTAAATTTGTTGTCATTGAAGGAAAACATTCTTCAGTAAAATCTATTGAAACAGGTGTCCCTCAGGGAAGCATCCTGGGCCCGTTTCTCTTCATACTTTATATTAATAAGATTGTCCAAATTGATGAAACAGCCCATAATATAATCTATGCTGATAACACGAGTCTATTTTTTTCAGGCAAATCGTGTGCCAATTTGGGTAGTCGAGTGAATAGTGCACTGTCTGAAATTGATGCATGGGCTCAAATGAACCCGCTAAAACTAAACATCAATAAAACAAAGGCTGTTTTATTTCACCCCCACCGCACATGTGTCCTGTTACCCACTATTTCGTTAAATAACTCAAAAATTGATGTGGTAAAAAGCTTCAAATCAGTGGGCATGTATCTTTCACAAAACGTGACATAGGATCAAACGACAGAATCAAACGCTTTCTCGTAATCAATGAAAGCTATATATAAGGGTTGGTTATATTCCGCACATTTCTCTATCACTAGATTGATAGTGTGAATATGGTCTATTGTTGAGTAGCCTTTACAGAATCCTGCCTGGTCCTTTGGTTGACAGAAGTCTAAGGTGTTCCTGATTCTACTTGTGATTACCTTAGTAAATAGTTTGTAGGCAACTGACAGTAAGCTGATCGGTCTATAATTTTTCAAGTCTTTGGCGTCCCCTTTCTTATGGATTAGGATTATGTTAGCATTCTTCCAAGATTCCGGTACGCTTGAGGTCATGAGGCATTGCGTATACAGGGTGGCCAGTTTCTCTAGAACAATCTGCCCACCATCCTTCAACAAATCTGCTGTTACCTGATCCTCCCCAGCTGCCTTCCCCCTTTGCATGGCTCCTAAGGCTTTCTTTACTTCTTCTGGCGTTACCTGCGGGATTTCGAATTCCTCTAGGCTATTCTCTCTTCCACGATCGTTGTGGGTGCCACTGGTACTATATAAATCTCTGTAGAACTCCTCAGCCACTTGAACTATCTCATCCATATTAGTAACGATATTGCCGGCTTTGTCTCTTAACGCATACATCTGATTCTTGCCAATTCCTAGTTTCTTCTTCACTGCTTTTAGGCTTCCTCAGTTCCTGAGAGCATGTTCAATTCTATCCATATTATACTTCCTTATGTCAGCTGTCTTACGCTTGTTGATTAACTTTGAAAGTTCTGCCAGTTCTATTCTAGATGTAGGGTTAGAGGCTTTCATACATTGGCGTTTCTTGATCAGATCTTTCGTCTCCTGCGATAGTTTACTGGTATCCTGTCTAACGGAGTTACCACCGACTTCTATTGCACACTCCTTAATGATGCCACAAAGATTGTCGTTCATTGCTTCAACACTAAGGTCCTCTTCCTGATTTAAAAATGTCTTTAATACCTGTTCTGTAGCTTGATCCGGAATTCCTCTAGTTTCCCTCTTACCGCTAACTCATTGATCGGCTTCTTACGTACCAGTTTCTTCCATTCCCTCCTCAAGTCTAGGCTAATTCGAGATCTTACCATCCTATGGTCGCTGCAGCGCACCTTGCCGAGCACGTCTGCATCCTGTATGATGCCAGGGTTAGCGCAGAGTATGAAGTCTATTTCATTTCTAGTCTCGCCGTTCAGGCTTCTCCACGTCCACTTTCGGCTATCCCGCTTGCGGATGAAGGTATTCATTATCTGCATATTATTCTGTTCCACAAACTCTACTAATAACTCTGCCCTGCTATTCCTAGTGCCGTGCCATATTCCCGCACTGCCTTGTCTCTAGCCTGCTTCTTGCCTACCTTGGCATTGAAGTCGCCCATCAGTATAGCGTATCTTGTTTTCACTCTACCTATCGCCGATTCCACGTCTTCATAGAAGCTTTCGACTTCCTGGTCATCATGACTGGATGTAGGGGCGTAGACCTGTACAAGCTTCATTTTGTACCTCCTATTAAGTGTTACAACAAGACCTGCCACCCTCTCGTTAATGCTATGGAATTCCTGTATGTTACCAGCTATATTCTTATTAATCAGGAATCCGACTCCTAGTTCTCGTCTCTCCGCTAAGCCCCGGTAGCACCGGACGTTCCCGCTTTTTAGCACTGTCTATGCTTCTTTTGGCCTCCTAACTTCACTGAGCCCTATTATATCCCATTTACTGCCCTCTAAATCCTCCAGTAGCACTGCTAGACTTGCCTCACTAGATAACATTCTAGCATCAAACATTGCCAGGTTCATATTCCAATGGCGGCCTGTTATATATATATATATATATATATATATATATATATATATATATATATATATATATATTGTGTCAAAGATGTCCGACACGGCTGTGGACGGCACGATGGATGCGGACAAGAAGACGCAACAGCGTAGGCTTAGCCAGTCACGCCAGGAAAAGCGTCTAGCCCGAGCCCCACTTCAGTAGCATTGGTGATCCGGCTGCGGAGCTCTGCATGGCGCACTTCTTCCTTACAACTTCCCCCCTCGCTGAAGACGAAGCCGCACAGGAGGCCTAAGGCGTCGTGAGGACGAAGGGCTCGTGATACGGCTTGAGCCGATCTACATGCACAGTTTCATGTCCTTGGCGACGCAGGTTCGTAGGGGGTGTCAGAGGTTCGATGACGTAGTTCACCGGAGAAGTTTGCTCTAGAACCCGGTAGGGCCCATGGTATCGGGATACAAACTTGGAGGAGACACCTGGTGTCGAAGTAGGAGGCACTCACAACCAAACGAGAGCGTCAGGCGACAACTGGTGGTGGGGGCGCCCGTCGTGATGACGAAATTTCTGTAGGGCTTGTTCTTGTGTTGTAAGCTAGTTGCCGACAATCTTCTGCATATCGGGCAGCTTCGGAAACAGGTGTACCCTCTGATAAGTCGGGATGGTAAGGAAGAATAGTGTCAATGGGAAATGATGGTTCGTGGCCATGTAGAAGAAAGAAGGGAGAAAAGCCACTTGTTGACTGGGGTGCCATATTGTAGGCGTACGTGACATAGGGAAGGATGAGGTCCCAGTTGGTGTGGTTGGAGGCGACATACATCGAAAGCATGTCACCAAGAGTTTGGTTAAAGCATTCTGTCAATCCGTTTGTTTCCGGGTGATATACCATGGTACAGCAATGAATAATGTGGCATTCAGCGAGAAGTTCTTGAATGACATCGGTGAGAAAGACGCGGCCACGGTCGCTCAGGAGTTCGCGGGGAGTGCTGTGACGTAGAACGAAGTGTTGAAGGAGGGAGGAGGCAACGTCACGAGCTGTCGTGGCTGGCAGAGCGGCCGTTTCTGCATACCTCGTGAGATGGTCTACAGCTACAATGACCCAGCAATTGCCAGCAGCTGTGTATGGCAGAGGCCCGTTGAGGTCTATACCAACCCGGTCAAAGGGCCGCGAAGGGCACGGCAAAGGTTGCATTGGTCCAGAAGGGCGGCAAGGACCAGGCTTCCGGCGTTGACATTCTGTGCAAGAGCGAATGTACTTTTGCACAAATGTGTACATACCACGCCAATAAAACCTGTGACGTAGTCTGGTGTAGGTCTTGAAGAGACTAGCGTGTGCGCACTGAGGGTCGGCGTGGAAAGCGGCGCATACATCAGTGCGGAGCTGCCGAGGTATTACAAGCACCCATTTGCAGCCGTCGGAACTGTAGTTACGGTGATAGACAATTCCGTCGCGGATGGCGAAGTGCGAAGCTTGTCGGCATAACGCTCGGGATGGTGGGCGTGTAGGTGAATTAGAGATGTAATCTTTCAAAAATGAAATCCAGGAGTCCTTGCGCTGCTCCAAAGCCATGTCGACAAAAGCGAATGGAAGTGGGTCGTCTAGGACGGACACACTGACAATGTTGGCGTGGACAGGCGAGCGCGAAAGAGCATCGGCATCGGCATGCTTCTTGTCTGAGAGGTAGACAACCCGGATATCGTACTCTTGGAGCCTCAGTGCCCACCTGGCTAGGCGGCCGCAGGGATCTTTGAGAGACGACAACCAGCAAAGTGCGTGGTGATCGGTAACGACATCGAAGGACCGGCCGTACAGGTATGGGCGAAATTTTGTGATGGCCCAGATGATCGCGAGACATTCTTTTTCCGTGACGGAATAGTTCGCTTCAGCTTTCGTCAGAGTGCGGCTCGTGTAAGCAACAACATATTCTTGGCAGCCGGGCTTTCGCTGGGCGAGCACAGCGCCAAGACCAACACCGCTTGCATCCGTATGGATTTCCGTGGGAGCAGTTGGATCGAAATGGCGCAGTATCGGTGGTGTTGTGAGCAGGCGACGTAGCGTCGCAAAGGCATCATCGCAAGTCGGGGACCACGCGGAAAGATTGGGGTCTCCCTGGAGAAGCTCTGTCAGAGGTGCCTTAGTCGAAGCGAAATTTTGAATAAAGCGGTGGAAGTACGAGCAGAGGCCAATGAAACTGTGCAAGTCTTTTAGAGACGTTGGCCTCGGGAATTCTTTAACAGCACGGAGCTTAGCAGCATCAGGGAGAACGCCGTCCTTCGACACGACATGTCTGAGAATTGTCAGCTTGCGTGCCCCAAAGTGCCATTTTTTCAGATTTAGTTGGAGGCCAGCGTCACTGAGACAGCATAAAACCTGCTCCAAGCGATGAAGGTGAGTAGGAAAATTTGATGCGAACACTACTACATCATCCAAATAACACAAGCACGTGTTCCATTTGAGGCCTCGAAGAATAGTGTCCATCATCCGCTCGAAAGTCGCGGGCGTGTTGCAAAGTTCGAATGGCATCACACGAAATTCGTATAAGCCATCTGGTGTGATGAAAGCAGTTTTAGGCTTATCTTCTGCAGCCACAGGCACCTGCCAATAACCAGAGCGTAGATCGAGGGAGGAAAAGAACTCTGCACCTTGTAAGCTGTCGAGGGCGTCGTCGGTCCGCGGCAATGGATAAACATCCCTTCGGGTTATTTTGTTTAAGCAGCGGTAATCCACGCAAAAGCGGATTGAGCCATCCTTCTTTTTAACTAAAACAACTGGCGATACCCATGGGCTGTCGAACGGTTCAATGACACCAAGCTTTAGCATGTCACCTACTTGCTCGTCAATGACGCGTCGTTTTCTGTCAATGAGACGCGGTAGGGTCGCTGCCGTAGCGGTGAGTGCGAACCGGTGTCAATACGGTGACATACAGTCGTCGTTTGGCCTAGAGAAGTGCTATGACTGTCGAAAGCAGGGCGAAATTTCTCGAGGAGACGGAGAAGTTCATGGCGTTGCGTGGGGCTGGAAGCGTTGTCGATGACATGGCTGAAGACGTCTTCAGGCGATGTGGCAGGTACGGGACTACAGTAGAGGGTGTTGACCTCTGACGATCTAACAGGAAGTTCCGACGTGGTAATGGTGTCGTAAGGCTCCGCAGTGTCGAGAGATTCACCGCGAAACAACGCAATCGAGTATGGGAAGTGGTTGTGTGTAGGAATGTGAGTAGCACCAGCTTGAAGGCTAAGCAATGCAGTTGGGAGTGGTGAGAGGTGGCGGTGAACGAAAGCAGTGGAAGGCGTGAAGAGTACAGCAGAGTCGGAGGCAACGGAACAGGATACAGGTGCCAGAATGGATGCGTGTGGAGGTATATGGATGTTGTCAGTGAGGGACAACTTGGTGCAGGAAAGCGAAACGTCATCCGATATGGCATTGCCAAGCGAAGAGAAGGCGACTTCTGCACGGGAGCAATCAATAACAGCTTGGTGACGGAAGAGAAAGTCCCAACCTAAAATAATATTGTGGGAACAGTGGGGAAGAACGACGAACTCGACTGTGTAGAGCACTCCTTGAATTTCAAGTCTGGCGGTGCACACAGCCACCGGCTGGACGTGCTGTGCTGTGGCCGTGCGGAGTAAAGGACTGAAGAAAGGCGTCGTGACTTTTCGTATTAAGCGTCATAGTTTTTCGGCAATTACAGATATCGCGGCACCTGTGTCAATGAAAGCAAGCACAGAGACACCTTCAACAGCGACATCAATAACGTAGGGCGGCGAAAGAAGAGGGCTTGAGCGTTGTGACGATGATGCAGTTCTTCCCTCGGGAACTACGCCACTTAGTTTTCCGTGTCAGTGGTAGAGGGACGTTGATGCATCGGGGAGAGCGACGAGGAGGAGAAGGAGAACGGCAGTCGGAAACTGGGTGAAGGCTTGGGTGGGGAAGAGGTAAATCGCGGTCTGGAGCGTAAGATAAAGGATGGTCGTACGCGGCTGTGCATAGGTCGTCACGTGGATGAAGTGGACGGCGGTGGCACAGGCGTGAGACGTGTCCGGGAATACAGCACGAATAGCAGATGGGCCGATTGTCCGGTGTGCGCCAGGGATTAATTACTCGATGGGCTGGAGGTCGTGGCGGCGTGGGGGTAAAAACAGAGCTAGGCATCGGAGGTGGAGCCCGGAAGGTTGGCGGTCGTGGTTGTGCAACGGCCTCGGCGTAAGTCAATGGGGCAGTGAGCTGAGGTGCCCGTTCCAGAGGAAGGACATCGGACACTTGCTCTTCTATAACATGTCGTAGGGTCGGACTAAGGGACGAACTTGACTCCGGCAGGTTGGAGATGAGGGAGAGCTGGCGAGCTACTTCTTCCCGAACGAAAGCCTTGATCTGCGAGAGGAGGGTGGAATCTTGAATAGGGGAGCTCAAGCCGGACAACGATTCGCGATGGGGAACAGGACGGCGAGTGAGGATGCATTGATGGCAGAGCTCGTCATAGCTTTGGCACAATTCAATAACTTGTGCAACAGTAGAGGGGCTCTTTGAAATGAGCATCTGAAATGCGTCCTCGTCGATACCCTTCATTATATGCTTGATTTTATTGCCCTCAGTCATGGATGCATCGACGCGTTTACAGAGATCGATGACATCTTCGAGGTCTCACCAGGCTGCTGAGAGCGCGACTGCAGACGCTGTTCCGCACGAAGCGAAGACCTCGCTGAACTTTGTCTTGAACACCGTCCAGCTTGGGACTTCGCTTTCGTGGTTCCGAAACCACAAGTGGGCAATTCCGGTGCGGTAAAAAGGGACGGAGGTCAGTTTCGTGATATCATCCCATTTGTTGTTCAGACTGATGCGTTTGTATGATGAGAGCCAGTCATCAACGTCGTGGTTGTCAGTGCCGCTGAAGATGGGAGGGTCCCGCTGACGGAGTGTGCTGGGGCATACGGAGGACTGGGGAGCAGGTGGTGGTAAGATCGTGGCGCTTGCGGTGGTCATGATGGCACGGAGAGTCCGGCTGCGCAATTCCAGGATGACAGGATACCCAGCACCTCCACCAATTATGGCAAAGAAGTCCGACACGGCTGTGGACGGCACGATGGACGCGGACAAGAAGACGCAACAGCGTAGGCTTAGCCAGTCACACCAGGAACAGCGTCTAGCCCGAGCCCCACTTCAGTAGCATTGGCGATCCGGCTGCGGAGCTCTGCACAGCGCACTTCTTCTTCCTTACAATATATATATATATAATTTCCTGCACAAGTAACTCCTGTTTGTTGAATTTACCCGTTTTGCTTGTAACCACTCCCCTCTATAATTCCGTAATGGCCCTGAGGGTATGATAAATAAATAAATTGACCTAGGTAAACATAATCCTTCATAGACTCTAGAGGCTGAGTGGCGATCTTGAACTCTTGTTCCCTTGCCCGGCTCTTTATCATTATGTTTGTCTTCTGCATATTAATCTTCAGCCCCACTCTCACACTCTCTCTGTTAAGGTCCTCAATCATTTGTTGTAACTCGTCTGCAGTGTTGCTGAATAGAACAATATCATCGGCAAACTGAAGGTTGCTGCGATATTCGCCGTTGATCCTTATCCCTAAGCCTTCCCAGTTTAATAGCTTGAATACTTCCAAGCACGCAGTGAATAGCATTGGAAAGATTGTGTCCCCCTGTCTGACCCCTTTCTTTATAGGTATCTTCCTGCTTTCCTTGTGTAGAATTAAGGTAGCTGTAGAACCTCTGTAGATATTTTCCAAGGTACTTACGTAAACATTCTGTACTCCTTGATTATGTAATGCCTCTATGACTGCTGGTATCTCTACTGAATCAAATGCCTTTTCGTAGTCTATGAAAGCCATATAGAAAGGCTTATTGTACTCTGCGGATTTCTCGATAACCTGATTGATGACATGGATGTGATCCATTGTAGAGTATCCCTTCCTGAAGCCAGCCTGTTCCCTTGGCTGACTAAAGTCCAGTGTTGCCCTTATTCTATTGGAGGTTATTTTGGTAAATACTTTATATAATACTGGGAGTAAGCTAATTGGCCTATAATTTTTCAATTCTTTACTGTCTCCCTTTTTGTGGATTAGTATAATGTTTGCATTCTTCCAGTCTTCTGGGACCCTTGCAGGTGATAGACACTTCATTTAAAGCGCCACCAGTTTTCCAAGCATTATGTCTCCTCCATCTTTGATCAAATCGACTGTTATTCCATTTTCTCATGCTGCTTTTTCTCGTTTCATGTCTTACAGGGCCCTTCTGACCTCATCGCTAGTTGTAGTAGGAGTTTCTGTATCCTGTTCAGTAATGTTTGTAATTGAGGTATCCTGACTCCTCCGGGTACTGTACAGGTCAGTATAGAATTCATCTGCTCCTTTTACTATATCTTCGAGGTTTCTGATGATATTACCCTGCTTATCTTTTAGTGCATACATCTTGGTTTGTCCTATACCAAGTTTCTTTCTCACTGATTTCACGCTGCGTCCATTTTTTATGGCTTCTTGAGTCTTTTTCATGTTATAGTTTTGAATATAACTTATTTTCGCCTTGTTGATCAGTTGTGACAGTTCCGCGAATTCTATCTTATCTCTTGAGTTGGACACTCATTTTTTGTCGTTTCTTTATTAGGTCCTTTGTTACTTGGGAGAGCTTGCCTACTGGTTGCCTTGGTGCCTTGCCTCCCACTTCAGTTGCTGCTTCTGAAGCCAACCTACAGTTTCATTCATTAGCTCTATGTCATCATCATCTCTCTGTTCTAAGGCTGCATATTTGTTTGCAAATACTAGCCTGAATTTGTCTGCTTTTACCCTTACTGCCTTAAGGTTGACCTGTTTCTTCTTGACCAATTTCGCTCATTCTCTCTTCAAATTGAAGTGAATCCTAGCCCTCACTAAACTGTGATCAGCGCACCTTACCTTGCCTATCACTTCTACATCCTGCACTATGCTGGGATAGGCGGAAAGTATGAAGTCAATTTCATTTCTTGTTTCACCATTAGGACTTTTCGAGGTCCACTTTCTGTTGCTACGCTTCTTGAAAAAGGTGTTCATTATTCGAAGCTTATTCCTTTCTGCAAATTGGACCAGCATCTTGCCTCTAGCGTTCCTAGAATCGACGTCGTAGTTGCCAATTGCTTGGTCCCCAGCCTACCTTTTCCCCACTTTTACATTGAAGTTGCCCATTAGTATAGTATACTTGTTTGCACTTTTCTCATCGCTAATTCAACATCTTCATAAAACTGATCTGCTTCCTCATCGTCGTGACTGGATGTTGGAGCGTAGGCTTGTACTACCTTTAATCTTTACCTCTTATCAAGCTTGATTACGACTACACATACCCTCTCATTAATGCTGTAGAATTCATCAACGTTGCCCGCTATGTCCTTATGGATTAGGGATCCTACCTCATATTGCTTCCTATCTAGGAGACCTCTATAGCCGAAGACATGTCCATTATTCAGCATTGTATAAGCCTCACCAGTTCTAATCTCACTAAGGCCGATGATATCCCAAACAATGTCTGATAATTCCTCAAAGAGTCCTACTAAGCTAACCTCACTCGAGAGGGTTCAGGTGTTAAACGTTGCAAGGGTCAGTTTCCATTGGCGGCCTGTCCTAATCCAGAGATTCTTAGCACCCGCTGCTGCGTTACAGGTCTGACCGCCGCCTTGGTCAGATGCTCCGCAGCTGCTGGGGACTGAGGGCCATTTGGTAATACAGTTAGCAATTTTAATCGAGTTTATCAAACAAGCAACTTGAGTGATATTTAATGTACAAGAACGAAAACATGATTTTTGCTACTTGATTTGCTGAACACACTGAGGAGACTTTAACATATCTTGTATTTTTCATGCTGTCTTCCTACAGTCTAAAGATGCCGAACGTTGCTTAAAAAATTTTAAGACTGCTCTTGGTGAAGCTCTTTACAAGGTTTTGGAACTATAGCTTTATGTCTTTTTGTGGAGTAGTGCAACTTTATCAACGAGAACACCCTTTGGATGACTGCTGATATAATCAAGATAAAGTAGCTGTAGTACTAGTAAACATATATACGTATTATAGTTACAACGACGGCACTGAGTAAAACAACACATGAAGAAGGGAGACATGAGACAAGCACGTAGGTGCACTAACAACTGAGTGTTTTATTTCTTGACATAGTAATATATAGCTGCTGTCAAGGATCAAAACAACAAGGATAAACGGGGCAGTCATCTGCATCGCACAAGGATATCAAGATACAGAATAACTTTTAAGTGTTGCTCTCAAGATACGCCAGTTCCTTTGTCGAAAGAGAAACTGATGCTTCATTGATACAATCAACACCACGCTTTTTAATCTCAAGCGCTTCCAATATCTCCCTTGAGCGCTTGAGATCAAAAAACTCCTGAAACGCGTAATTCTTGGCATAAATAAAGAATTTTGTATTTTGATGACTGGTTGAGTAGAGCTCTCATGTACTACAGCACATGCCGGATAGCGACATAAAAATAACCCCGTGTCTTCTACAACTCTGCCCGTCGTCTGCTCTTTAGCTACATTGCAAGTGACAAAAATAGAAAGAGCAGCTCTGTATGGGTTTGCGCTTGTTTACTTGTACACGGCGTATCTACTACTTGTTTTCCAAGCTTAAAATGAATCAGTTGCTATTGAAAAAGTACTTATATAAAACAATGCATTTATCGCAACCATTACAAACCTGGGGCGAGAATACGGTCGAGGCAGGAAGGTACAAAAATGACTCATTCATCGTTTCAAATAAATACTCTGTGTTTTAAATAGCATAAAATTTATATTTTTTGGTGTGTGTTTTCACAATTTCACAGCACGCATTCTACAGCTTGCGCGTGCAGTGAGCACTGGTGGACAGCAATCAATCGACGGTGCAACACAACGCTCGAACACCGTCGCTAGACGCTCGGCTATCTCACTGCTGACAATGATCGTTCACGCTAAGTTGACGGCGCCAAATCTTTGCGTTGAAGGCTTCTGCTGCAAATATTTTCTGTTGAGACACTCATAAGTTTGTTTCATGCGCGCACACTTTTCTGATTTCTCCTGAGAACGGTTTTGCTCCATCACTTCACCCCGTCCGACGAAAAACGCAGCGACCCAGTACACGAACACACCCGCCGCTAACAGTGGGCACCAGACTTTGGAAAACTTTTCTCGTCGTAACTTCACTGGGTAGAAAATAATACAACATGGAACAAACACGCAGGATGTGTGTTCGTAGCGGTCGCCGCGGGATCCTGTTTTCAGGTAAAGCGCAGCGCCAGCGATGCTCGCTGCAATGTTCCTTCGCCGGATCACGGCTCAGGATAAACGCACGCGGCACAAATGCCGCATCGTAAGCTCGTAGTAATATTTTCGGCATGATAGACAATCACAAGCAGTTCTGGCATTCACTCTGACGAGGGGCTGAAGCACACAGCTGACGCGACCTCGCCCAGTTCAAAGCGCGGGCGGCCATCTTCTCTGTCAGTGGGCTCACCGGCCATCCGGCTGATGACGTTAGTCCAGAGCGCGCGCACATCGGTGGGTGCTCGTGTGCCTCCGCCTCGGAGGAGTGAACGCCCCTTTTTTCTAAAGTTGTATCCGACTAGAGACGTACCGCAGCTACTTTGAATCTAAATTTACCAAGTTTGCCTGCAAGTGCTGCTGTGTCTACTTATTACGTCGTCTTTTTCCTCTCGCGCTGCCTGGAGCGAAGAGTGGCAACTCGTTTCCTGACTGCGTCAGTTCTACGCGTCGTCTCTACTTAACTGCTCTCTACCGTTCTTCTATGTATTTCCCCTCTGGACTGCTGCGCGCTAGTACAGCCGTGGCTGCTGTATACGGTGGCATTGCAGCAGTCAAGAGGGCGACGCGAAGGATGGGTCCAGACGTCGCGCTCTGAACCCGCGGCGGCGTGCTAGACAGCAGCAGTGTTTTTTCGGTGTTCGTGCTCGCGAGGAGACCGAGTGCCGCCTTATACGCCTTGCGTATGGTGGCTTCTATCTTGCTACGTTAGCTCGGCATCCGGTTGTGGAAGGCGGCCACGTACGTTATGTGGCTAACTGCGAAGGATTGAACGAGTAAGATAGTCGCAAATCCAGTCAATTATGGGGCCTGTACCTAATGTAATCTCAAGTTTTCTTATGAGCTTTTTGTGTGATAGCTGATCAAATGCCTTCGAGAAATCGAGTAGGATGAGGTCTGTTCGTCTGTGTTGGTCGATATTAAATGATATGTCGTGGGTTAGTTCCAGTAGTTGAGTGATCGGCCTCTGCGAAAGCCATGTTGATATGGTGATATGATACTCCCATTTTCTAAGAAAACGGTTATATGTTTTAGTATTATGTGTTCTAGAAGTTTGCACACCGTACCCGTAAGCGATATCGGCCGAAAGTTGGACGGGTCGTCTTTGCAGCCTGATTTATGTATTGGGACAATTTTTGCAGATTTCCAATCCTGTGAAAGAACAGATGATGATAATGATTTGTTAAATATTATACAAAGGTACTTCGTCATCCATTCTGCGTATCGTTTCAAGAAAGCGTTGTGTATTTTGTCCGGGCCTGGCCCTTTTTTTGTGTCCAGGTTAGGAGAAGGTTCAGTACTTCGGCCTTCGTGACGGTGAGGGGGCTTAGTGTGCTGTTAACGGTGATGCCAATTTAAGGTAGTTTCCCATCGTCAGTTGTGAAGATAGAAGAAAAATAGTTATTTAGTGAATCAGCGCTTTGTTTGCTAGTTTCGGGCGACACTTGGGGATCACTTGATGCCATAGGTGCCCCTCTTTAATGCCTCTGGCCCTGAGGGTACACGAAATAAATAAATAAATAGGTTTAAGGTAGTTTCAAAATTTGCTCGGTGAATTTCTTAGGAAGCCTTGAAGTGTGTTTGAGTAAAAGTTTGACTTCGCTGTCTTTGTTTTAGATTTCTTGTCTTGGATAGCTAGAGTAAGATTACTTCGAGATGAAGGATTAGGTGCTATTATCATTGATTTTTTCAGACGCTTGACTTTACGTTTGGCATGAATGATGTCGCGTGAGATCCAGGGATTGTGCTTCCTCGTTTTTTTAAAGGAGTACTGACACAAAAATTTGAAGCCGAGATAACTTGTGAGATCGATTTAGTTGGTCACACACACATCGTCTATAACATATTAGCGGCGAATATCGCTTAGAACATATTTAAAATCAATTTTAAAGTACGTGCGCGCAGCCAACGGCAAAACGGAGCACCTCGCGGCATTGACATCAAGCGAGATTGTAAATAGCCAAGAAAACGTTACATCATGTGGCTACGTCACGAATTTTCGTTGGCTGCCATGCGGCTTACATGTGCTCTTCTCTGTTGTTGCTTGTTCTAGCTGTTGTACTCGTAGTGGGACGCTCTCGGTATCGCTGCAACTGCAGTCTTTGTCGTGTCCATCGGGATATTTCCCACACTATCAGCTTGACTGCGCTGCCACAACGTTCAACGCCGATTTGTTGCGTCTTACCATTGATCGTGGCCGATGCGAGGGTTTTGTTGAGGTTCGTCCTCGCCATCGCCGGCCGCAATATCTGAGTCGCTAAGTGATTGGCGACGTCTAAAGCGCCAGACACATGGTGCGATTTTTCGTGTGCGACTTGCCGCATGCGGCAATTCAGGACACATGGTACGAATGAGCGAGCGGCGGGTAGCTCCGCCCACAAACGGCGCCCCCGCGTGGAAGTTCGGAATGCTGCGTAACTTCGAACAGAAAGGGAAAGCAACCGTATTTGCGCCGTAGTTTGAGCCTACTTCACGCCTTCCACTTCGAAAAGGTGTGTGTTCATGCTCTGCGTGGTTTTTACCCCGTTGTTTGACTTTCTTTTTTCGAATGTGCTCTCTTTGTTTCATGTAGTGTCGTCTTGCGGTGAAATGCACGCATCTGCAACTGGCCTGTGACATAAAAGTTACTTTATTCAGGGTGTGTTTTGAGCTCCACCAGAAGTTAGCATATTCTCGACGCTTTTGCAAGGCTCAATATGACTTACGATGCACTCTTTTAGCTTCGAATGTACGCCTGCATGTATTGATTTGGTTTGTGGTGATCAACGTTTTTAATGTTCCGAAGCGACTAAAGCTAGGATGCAGGTCGTAGTGGATGGCTCCGGATAACGTTATCTAGCTCGCCTGGGGATGTTTAACGTGCAATTTGATCGTAGAGTCGTACGTGGGCCGGTAAATTTCTCGTTGGCGTTTCATAATACTCGCGCGGGCGCGCTAGCGCTGCTTTAGAAGTTGGCGCCTCGTCGCGATTGTATTTCTTAAATAAATTTTATTTACTAGTTGTAACACCTTGTCATTATTTCGTATTATTGACGGCGCCTCCAGGGCACCAAAGCGGCAACGGGAACGCCAAAGCTAGAACCAAGGCTGGATGGGGCTCGCCGAAGCCTGTGCATGCCAAGGGGGTATAAGATCGCGGACAGCCAATTTTGTATGCGAACACCCCCTGCGACGCTTGCATTATTGTAATGTCACGTGCTCTTTAGAGGCATCTGTTAGCCATTGCATGTGCCCTCCTGGAGCAGTACTCGTAAAAAAAAAAAACAATATATCGTCACCATTACCAAAGCACCCCGCAGTGGAAAAAACGGCCCTGTTGCCAGGTCAGCAATCTCTCACGCGCCGGCCGAACAAAAGTATTCTGCAGGTACGTGAATGAACGTACGAAACCACGTACACATACGTTCACGCTGTCAACACCTGAAACTTTGGTAATTACGCGCGTGTTTGAGTACACCGCGTGCATGCGTCGTGTTTCAGCAACACGAACTCCCAACGTCACGCACTTTACGCCTTAAATACGCCTTGAATAATGGTCCTTTTCTCTATTTCTTCCGCAATTCCAACACGAAATTCTAAAGGCCAGTTACCGACTGACAAAGAAAGATCTCGATTGAAAAAACTGCTCCGCTGGGCTCGAACGAACTTTTCTGAGGATTTCTTCCCATAGCGTGTTAGCCGTCGTCTGCTACGGCGGGCCCACCACTGGTGGCGCCACCGTCGAGGCCGCGCCGAGTGGAGGAGGAAGGAAGTGAATGGCGCTACTTTGGGAGATTGAGGGGTTTTAGCCCGGCTTCACTTCCTCAATAGCCGGCTACGCGGGCGGGCTGGACTATGCATGCGGTGCAGCGGTGGTGTATTCTTGACGGCGCATTTCAGCAAGCATGTCATCCGCGAAATTAGCCTTCGTCGAGTTTGTTAAGAATATCAGCAGGCGATGCCGACGTGCTGCGTACCTGGCTGCATAGGCGGCTATAGGAACGATGTCGACAGTTCGGCGCGCAAGTTTTTAAGTGCTCCCAGCAATGCGACGCTTCGCTAGGCGTGGAACAGAGTGATTCCTCGTGCCGACCGGGAACTCTGAGAGATACGGCACGCGCTTGTGCCACTGCTCCCGCGTTCGTCGTCGTCGTTCCACAGATGACTGCGTTGCCGTTCATCATTCCAGCGTAGAATTTCAATTCTGTCGTCGTAATGGGCAGGCCGCGTTTAAAGGGGTATGAGCCATTGATTAAGGGAGTATGAAGGAAGGAAATCAAATTTATTCAAGGTCCTGCAGACCACGAGAGCTTTGCAATTGGCTCTCACGGAGTGGGCGTCTTCCACGACGGAACTGGGAGGTTGAGTTTCCTGGCGGCCTCGCGTACCTGCTGGACGGCCCAGAGTCGGGGAGCAGTGAGTTCTTCGATCGCTCCGCATTGCTTCTTCAAACTTGCGCTTGTCCGGTTCGGAGTTTATGTGAGCTTGCGAGTACAGCAAGAATAAATGGTAGACGTTAAGGGATGTATTGCGATTGGTGCAATAAGACTTGTCGTACGGCTCATGCATGTAATGGTGCAGTCTGTTTTGCGTGGGGTATGTGTCTGTCTGTAGCATTCCGAGTGTAACCACTTGAGCTCGAATGAGCGTGCGATGTGGCGTGCTATACTCTCTACGTTGTCGGCAGTAGTGTTTAGTGATTCTATTGTATGTAGTGGGGGCGTCCTTGTTCTCCGAGTGGTCGGGTGAAGCCGTGCGGTCTGTAAGCTCGCGCGCAGCCTCGTGTGCCGCCTCGTTAAGGTTGCGGACGTCGCCGATCTTTGGTCCTAAGTGTGCCGGGAACCAGTATATGACCGGTTCTTAATCTATTTTTTTGCGGAGAGCCTTTGCGCAGACCGTGCCCGTTTGGAAAGCTCTGATAGCGGCTGAGTCGCTGTAGATGTGAGAAAGATTGTCGTCGGTGAGCGCAACAGCGATCGCATCCTGTTCGGCCTTTTCAGGCTTCCTTGCAATCAGCGTGGCTGCATGCCTTGTGGATCCGCGGCCGTCCACAACCGCCACTGCGAATGCTTCGTTTCCCGCGTCTGCCGCCGCGTCCACAAGCCTTCGCGGTTCGCCAAGGGTTGGCTAACGAGGAATTGTCCTCTCCCTTGCCGTCTGCCCCTGTTGTTTTCGGGGTGTAAGTTTTTGGGTATAGGTCGGACCGTTATTTTGGCGCGGATGTCCCGTGGGAGGACCATGAGCTACTCATTGTCTTACGTAACGGACAGATTTAATTTTGAAGAAATTTAATTTCGAATAATCGCAAGCGGCAAATGGCGGGCGAAGGCTGCTAACCACGCCGCCGAGCAAGCATGAAACATCGAACGCAAGCGCCAACGGCAGACTGCGGGCATACCGTCAGTGACGTCGTTCTTTTTGTCGCAGCCGATTGTGTGTGTAACCTCATAATTGAGAAATAATTTAATGAACCCTCGGGATTAACCCAGTGATAAACACAGGGGCCGCACGTTTCAGCTACTCCGGTTAACCATCTTCACGGAGTGGAATAGCCTACGATCTTTTTTTTTTTTTTTTTGGCGTGCGTGTTCAAAGACTGACCTCATCTTTCTTTTTGTAGCTCTTCTTTGGCGTGGTGAGAAACTTCGGTGGGGATGATGTCATCCTACAATCACGCCTTTTGGCCAGATCTTCAGGATCCTGAGCTAAACTGCGCGAAACATTAAGAAACTGGGAGAAACGTTAAGACGACAGGATGAAACAAACGACATTTAGAAACGCAGCTTCTGCGCTTCGCTGTAAGGGTTTCTTCCTTTCGTGCAGTTTACCCTTCTTTCAGTATGAACCAACTGGCCCGATAAATCTTATTGCTATAGGTGGATACCGCTTTTACATGGTATCACCAATTCGGGCAAAGTGAGAGTGCCAGCGAGCGTGAAACAAGCGCAAACTGCCCGTCCACACGAGCTCATGGCTGCGGCGAGGCGTCTGCGGTGGAGCTCGATGGAACAGCGCTGCCATCTGGCGGCTGTCACAGAAGTGGTGACAGCCGCCTGTAAGCGCGCAGGCGGAGAGTTTTACAACTGAAGCTTTCTAGTAGCGTTGGATTGGCCAATGGGGGAGCGGAGGAGGCTGGGGCGACAGGTGGCGTGTAGGAGGACGCGCCAGGGTGAGCGGGGTGTCGGAAAAGTTCAAGCTGGAACCGCATGGCGCGTTTTTCGCGAGCGAAAAACGCGACGGGCGGCAAACGCCCGCGTTGCCGCCGACGCGCGAGCACCTGTACGAAAAAAAGGAGAGGCGCTTTCGCGCCGCGTTTTCCGGGTTGCCAGACAACATAACTCTCAACGACATGTATTGTCTCTGTTACCGCATATATAATATGCCCTTAAACTTACAGAACACCACAATAAAAATAATCTGAGTGTAATTAGACAGCGACGTTTCTTTCGGAAGTGTATTTATCAAGCGTAATTTCAAGCAGCAATATTGTGTGCGAAACTGCGACTATATACCTTCCGCATGCTGAGAAGCCGCTGCTTGCTTACAACTTCACATATAAAAAGGAGGGTCCGCCGCTTACTACCGAGCAGAAGAGGTGACTGCTACTATTAAGGGGGATGCTGATACTGAAGCAAGAAAAAATGCGGGTCAGGAGGTACATGTGGGTGCGGGCTGCCTGGTTGAGAAGAGAGCAAGCACCATACAGTGGTATTATTAGCAAATTGTCTTGCCAGTATTAGCGATGAGACGCGACGCTTCTCCACTTTAGTTATTAGGGCCTCGTTGAAGGTTGCTTTGTTCATTTTAGGTGAACACGATGCGCGAACGAAATCACGGTCGCACATGTTTTCCTTGACGCGCGCGCCAGTTCTGCCGAGAGAGAAAAAAAAAGTTACGCCAAGGAGGTTCCGTCGAGATGCGTAAAGCCCCTCAATTTTGCAAAAGTAGCGCCATTCTTAGATCTTTCCGCCACCCCGCTCACCCAGGCGCTTCCTCCTCCAACCCTCCTGTCGCCCCAGCCTCCTCCGCTCCCCCATTGGCCAATTTGTGTCACGTGAAAGCATGCCCCGCGCTTTTGTATATTTTTTTCTTTCCGGCGCAGAGCAGGCGCCGCGCTTTTGTATATCGTTTCTTTCCAGCGCGCTGCGACCCCCATTCTTGGGCCTACGCGACGGAAGTACGGCAGGCGGTTTGAAGGAGCGCGGTAGTTTTATACAATGTGTTAGGGCCGAGTGCTTAATTGCGATGCCGTGCTGCTGCGCCTACGGTTGCCACAACAGACCCAGTGACGGCAAAAAGCTTTTTGCTTTACCATCCGCCGGGCGCAACGCAAAACGAAGAAAAGTGTGGATTCACAAGATCGGGCGGGCTGACTTCGAGCAAGTGGTAAAGAACGCGCGGCTTTGTGAAGTAAGTGCCACGGCTCCTCCAACCTCTTCTTTTGACGCCCGTGTCAAAACGGGCCCGTGTCCAGTGCATTGGGGGCGCGTTAAAGAACCCCAGCTGGAAAAAAATTAATCCGGAGCCCCCATTATGGCGTGCCTTATGAGATCGTGGTGTTGGGATGTAAAACCCAAGAATAAACTTTTTTTCTGTCTTGTGTGCCTTGACTATTCCAGTTAACGCAACACTGCTTCCTTGTGAAAACTTACAACGCAAAAGAATACAGACGCACGTAGTATACAGAGATAAAATTAGCACTTCAACAAGAGTGTTGCTGGTGCCAATGAGGGTAGGGGGATAATTATTTTCTGAACCTCTTTCCAGTTGTCCCATCAAGTTCCTTCTTTTTTTTCTACCAAATTCTAACCATTTGCACTGTAATAAATAAATAACGATTTCATATGCTGGTACGTTGTTCAAATTATCTATACCGCCTATGTGTGAAAACGTTGCTCATGGCCACCACAACCTGTGCATGAGCTACGTACATCTGTAAAAGGCGCGGAACAGAAACGGCCCTGCTGCCAGGCATTGCTAACCGCAGACAGTCGGAATCTCTCACGCGCCGGCCGAACAAAAGCATCCTGCAGGTACGTAAATTAACCTACGAAACCACGTGCACATACCTTCACGCTGTCAAAACCTGAAACTCTGGTAATTACTCGCGTGTCTGAGCATACCGCGTGCTTTTGTCGTGTTTCAGCAACACGAACTTTCAACGTGCGTGCGCTTTGCGCCTTAAATGCGCCTTGAATAATAGTGCTTTTCTCTATTTCTTCCGCAAATCCGACACGACATTCTTAAGGCCAGTTACCGACTGACAAAGTAAGATCTAGATTGAAAAAACTGCTCCGCAGGACTCGAACGAACTTTTCCGCGGATTTCCTCCCGTAGCGTGTTAGCCGTCGTCTGCTACGGCAGGCCCACCACCGTCGGCGCCACCGTCGAGGCCGCGCCGAGCGGAGGAGGAGGGAAGTGAATGGCGCTACTTTGGGAGATTGAGGGGCTTTAGAGATGCGCAGAGACCAGGGCCATCTGGTGGCGAAAAAATAACCAAAATGTCATGTGACCAAATGCCACGTGACTTACCTAAACTCCGATTGGTGGACGCGCCCGCGCGACGCGTTTTTTTCTACTCCGAGCAGCAGCACGCGGCGGCGCGATTTCGTGATGGATCCTGCTGGGCACGCGTCAAAATGACGCGCGCGTCCCACCATCCGCGCGTCAATGGCGCCTGAAATCGCGCATGCGGTTCCGCCTTAAGAATGGCGCTACTTTTGAAAAATTGAGGGGCTCTGGGTGTTTCACATAACATGGACCAAAGATGAAAAAGAAAGTCGTCAACCGCAACTGAATAAAACCAACGACATATGGTTCGCCGTCATGTGGCGCTGGGTATTTTTTTATATTGCGCTTAATTAATCAACTAAGATCAATTATGCAAAATTATAATATTGACTTTAGGGCCAAGTGCGTTTCTTTACGTTGTATAGGGCATTCCAAAACGACCGATCCAATTTTTTGTGGCAACGTACCTGCTGGGTGGTGATTGTTTCCAGCGTTTAAAGGGCCTCTGAAACGGTTCGGACAAATTTTGTAGACGCGTAGGGTACAGCTTAAGTAGAACATTCGCACCACATATTAAGTGAAGCGTTACGTATTAATGGAGCTGCAAGCGATTACAAGTTACCCTCCTCCCTAGCCATGCTTTTCCTCCTCAACTCGTTCGCCGAGCCAGCGGGGCTAAGCTCCGCTTCACTGGTTCTGCGTCACGATGCGACGTCACATCGTCCACTTCCGGTTGTTTTGGAGCCCGCCCGCGCGAAACGTCTCCGCTAGACGATTGGCCGTCGACCGCAAGCGAGAGCTATCGAAGCAGCAGGCGTTGCGAGCATTTGGTCGCAGCGCCGAACGTGTCTGGTATTCCGTTGACCACACACTAGCGGAACGTTTCGACTGAACGGTGGAAGCATAAACTCAAGCTGATGAAGGAACTTTAGCGTAGACGTACGTGAGCTGCCTGATCGGTGTCCACGGTCCAGCCACCCGTTGGCGCAGAGCTTAACCAGTCAAAGAAAGAGCTAATATTGCTCTAACCAAGTGCAAAACATTTTAAACATTTACAAAAACAACGTGTTAAAGATTACACTCCTGCGAAAAATTTACACCAGCAGCAAAGAAGAATACATTTTGTTACTGCTACTGTGTCTGGTTGAGCTCTATGCCACCGGGTGGCTGCACCGTGCAGACCATTCACATTTGCGCTTCTGTTCATCCCATGAAACGACACGCAAGGGGATACGGCCAGGCCCTGTCCCCTTGCGCTTGCGTTTACCCGAATACCGGACTCGCGAAACGCTATTGCGTTAGTAATCTTCTGGTGTAAAGTGACGGCCGCAATCGCGCAAACCCTGGCGCCGATCGGATAGCGGCAATCCGCTGCGCTGCAGCCAGTCCGCTCGTCTACCGACTTGCTAAGGGGCACGATGTCGCAGCTTGACATATTGCCAGTCGCTACGTTTGCAGTCCACAACGCAACAAAGTCGAATCATAGCGCTCGCGAAAGGACAGACCGACACTTACGGCGGAGCTCTCGTCAAAGACAGAGCACGTTGTAACACAAGCAGGCGACACCTGCTGTGTGCCGGAAGTGCTTAAGTGTACTGAAAAATTGTTCTTGTGCATTCCCTTTATGTTACTTTCTTTTTATGAAAACAAATTAACTGACATTTCAACTATTACGAACATCATCTGTTTACCATAAAGTCAGAAAAATCGATCACGCGTCCTGGTCAGCCAATCGGATAGCTCGCACCGCTGACGTCATATGGGTGATTTGCGTCATATGGGTAGGGGCGGCTTAAAATTCCGCCGCGCAGCGTGCTGCGATCGGTAGAGATGTGCATTTTTAAAACCTTATAATAGATTACAGGCTTTACGCAGAGCACTTAGATGCGTCAAATAAGGATCAGAATGACTTACTCTAACGACTCAGTACGTTTGTAGAAAATCGTCAAAATCGTTTCAGGATCCCTTTAAAAAAAGCCTGCAAAATATGAAATAAAGCCACGTGACTGTGCTCATGCGCTACGGTATTGCAGCGCTTTCAACCGCGTGCGAAAGAACCGTGCCCGCGGACCAAGAGAGCTGCCGCGGCGGCGCCGGCTTCGCAGTGCGCGAGCATCTGTGGCGGCGCGCGGAGAGGAAGCGCCGTCGGTATCAGCTCGTTCGGAGCGCTGCGATACGACAGCGCAGTCACGTGGTTTTATTTCATATTTCGCGGTATTTCTTTAAACGCCGACAAAAATCGCCACGCAGCGTGTACATTGCCACAAAAAATTGGATCCGTCGTTTTGGAATGCCCTACACAACGCAGCGAAACGCACTTGGCATTAAAGTGAATATTTAAAAAAAATTGTATGATTCAACTTAGTTAATTAACTAGTTATGCGGAATATAGAAGAAATACTCTAAGGAGTACCACATGACGGTAAAACATATGTCGCTGGTTTCATTCAGTTGCAGTTAACCACTTTTTTTTTAAACCTCGGTTCACGTTACGTGAAACACCCGGTATACGTCACCTCAGGCAGTGCTCACTCTCTCTCAAGGTGAAAACCTGATTCGGTCGGGGTTCGTAGACGAACTTGTCGCTCTTGAACGTTTTAGGAAAGAAAAGGTCGACGGGCTGAAGGATATTGTATCCCGCTCGATCTCTTGTTTATTGTGTTTATTTGAGGCAAAGTCTACGTGGCTTGTGGTTCTTATCCAGGACCCTGCATTTTCAAAGCTACGTCTAATCGTTGGTGGCTCCTCGCTTAATTCAGACCATGTCGTCATTTTTCCAAGGTTGCAATAAATAAATTAACAAATACTGGTACCGGAATCGTCACCTTTATATCGGACGAGATTTCAAGGCCATATAGTAAGACAAAACAGAAACGTTTCTTCTCACAAGAGCACCTCACAGTGCGGTTATGTAATCTAGATAGTGTTGACGCCCTAAAGGAAGTGCAGACGCTTTTCGCTAAGTGACCTCCGACAAGCGTTGCGGTGCTTATGAAGTCCACGGCTTGTTACGCATAGCGTCGTGGTGCAGCTTTTCTCCGCAGGAATGTTTTGCGGGGCGTGCGTGGGCCGAAGGAGCGGCAGCAATGGCTGACGGTGCGTGCTGCGGCATACGTGTGTGCGCTCGCTGCCCTCGGAGTCGTGGTCTGTTCGCGTTCCTAGGCACGGATTGCGCGAAGCTGACGCGTGCCCTGCTGCGCGACGCCCGGTTCACGCGCTACTGGGTGTCACCTTCGAAGACGCTGGGCGTTGTTGGGAGCTGTGGCCGCAGACGAGAGGCACTGTGTCGTGACAGCAGGAGACCACCTTGTTAGAATGACGCTGTGCCATGGCGCACTTCATTTATAGCTTAAGGGGCGCTGTTTGAGATGCACATTTTCTTTGGTCATTTGGTTTCCTTTTGCGGCACGCATGAATCGCATACCCTGCGTACATGTATCATTGGGTGCGGTGTTCTGCCGCTAAGCGCCAGATCGCGGGCGTAAAGCAGTAAGCTCTGGTGTGCCGAGCTTTAGGCGCACGTTAAAGGGACCCTGACACGATCTTGACGATTTTGTGCAAACGTACTGAGTCGTTAGGGTAGGTCATTTTGATCATGAAGTGACGCTGGTAAACGCTTCGCATCAAGTGTGTAATTTATTATAAGGTTTTAAAAATGTGCGTTGCTACCGATCGCAGCGGCGCCGCTCCCCTGAATTTTATCGGGGACGCGTGACGTCATTCGGGCGAGCCATCCGATTTTCATTGCATACATATGCATAGCGATTTCTGTACACTTAATAATTGCACAAATGTAACAAATCTAGATGTTTATTCCAGCCCCACTTCCGCCTGGGAACGCGGATCGTCTGCTATAGCTCTGGCTCTCGGGCAGCCGATGGAACGCGTAGGGGTTCTCACATAAAAATAGGAGCAGCCATCTTTGGTGGCAGGAGGAACACGAATGGTAGTGGCGCTATTACACTCGTCTTGCACTGCACGCGTGTGCACGCGACTGCAAGCTGTGGAAGACGCGAGCGGTGCACGCCAACCTCCTTGGTCAACACAGCGGTCCCCCGTAGTTTTGAAACGACGCCGCTAACCGCAGATCCCGCATTTGTCAGAGAGCCAGCTCTTGTATACAGTTTGCCCGGAATGGATGGAAAAACTTTATTGTGAGTCCTGAGATGCGACTATCGCGCAGCGGGCCGCTCCCACGTTGGGACGAGCAGGCCGAACACGGCCGACGCATCGAGGGCTCTCTGGACGGCCCAGATTTGGTCCCCGTAGTCGGAGCTTCGCCGTGACGTAGTCCATCTTGACTGGTACGCCTGCTTGATCTGTGCCTCGTAACGAGGGACGTCGCCAGAGCATACGTTCTAAGTTAGCTGAATCGCCGCACTGAGGGCAGGTATTGCTAGTATACGTGTCTGGATAGATCGAGTGTAATAAAAATGTGTTGGGGTATATCCCCGTCTGCAAAAGTCTCAGGGTCTGCGCTTTGGTCAGCTCTTTATGTGGGAGCGGCTAGACCCTCCTACTAAGGCAAAAATGCGGATATTTTTTTGCTACCATTTGGCCGGAATAGTAGCAGAAAAATATCCTCACAAGCCGAGACCCTGAAACGAGGTGTTGCGAAGAAAATCGAACATGCTTTACGACGTGTCGTAAGTCGGTCAGAAAGCCGTCATCGTCAGCAGGGAAGAGATTTACTACGACCGGATCCGTTACAGGCCGTCTAGCAGTACAACATAGATAGAGAAGTTTTAAGGAAGAAAAAAAAATGTTGAGACGTATACAAAAATGTTTTAATGAAACGCATGTATAGCATACCTGAGTAATTCGAGCAGCTAGGTTAGGTGACTATTTGTCGCCGCCCCGTTTCAAGGGGTATGCCAATGAATCATCATCACGAGACTTTCTTTTGCCAATCTTGAATAGTAATTCGCACTGTTGTGATCGGCCGTTCGCCCTGCGGCACGCGTCGGTCACGGCTCGCACGGTGATGGGGAAGGGGCCGACGGCCTCGTCACAGTGATTTCACGGGTGATTTTCGGATGATTTCACAAACATCGTCACGGATGATTTATGACCAACGCGGGAGTACCTCGTTCAGGAGAGGTTCGAGCAATTATCATGATACAGCCATCAATTTTCAGTCGCACAAATTGGCATGGCCAAGCCGTAGACGCGGTCCGTGCGATGACACGGCCATCACCTGTCAAAACACGATCGTAGTCAGCGTACGTTCCCCTCCTTTCCCTGTTTGTGCCCAGATGTGCGTGCGTTTCCGACCAAGTTTCTTTTTATGGAAAAAGGCAACCTACCTCCAGATTGGTGGGGCCTGATGTCATCGGTCTCCTGACAACGGATTGGGGGAAATGACTGAACAATGATCACGCAAGGCATAAAAGGAGCAACTAACGGCGGGAGCGATCGGTGACTGCCACTTCATCATCAACTTTTCTGTTTTACTTTGAATTTTCTTGTACATATGTAAATATATACGCGTTCGTCAAACGTCCTGAACTCGCACCCACCCGCACGTTCACTTACCCCTCCATAAGGAAAGAGGATCCCGCGTCTTCGAAACCCCTGGTGGCAGCGGTGCGATATAGTCTGCACAGCGCTTCGACTTCGGCATAATGAGTACACGAGCTTTTCTCCTTGAGAGTTGCCAGGCTTAACGTGGTTCTTCCTGGTAACAAGCGTCTTGGAAGCCTTGTTGAAAGATACCTTGCTTCAACACTTAATTTCTTGAGAAACTTGTCGTCAAGAGAGGTAGCCATGGATTGAAGAAAGTTGAGCAGAATGGACCCAAACGCGATATGCGGGGAATTCGGGATTGATTGTGGGAAGCAGCTAAAGAAGGCGGAGGTCATCGATGCGATAGAGGCAAGCGGCAGAGATAACGAGGAGATCGTGGAAGCTTGGGAGGATATTCAGGAGCAGAGAAAGCGAGAGCAGGGGATGAGCGAAAGCGGCAGCACAGAATACGGATGGAGGAAATGGAAAGGGAAATCCAGGGGCGCTGCAGGCATGGCTGCACGCTTTCGAGGACGGCGAAAAGCACAGAAAGTTGGCTTGAAATTTTCGAGAATGTTTTGCGCAGATGTGCACCGGGACCGTGACTGACGGTTGTTGGGAGTACTTCCCTGTGACGTGTCCTGTTGTTTAGCTCGCCTTTCTGATGCCTACTTCAAGAGGTATGATCTGGCTAAACAGGCATTGTTGCGCCATTCCGGTATTTCTGTGGAGAGCGAGAGACAAGATCAAAGTGACCAGTGCAGAATTTGTACTTTTGGAAGACACTGAGGTTGCGCCACCAGACGAAGAGCATGAAGAGTGCGAGGTGGCGAAACCCTCAGAGGCTGAGCGCGTCGGGAGCGAGGCCGTTGCCGGTCCACTGAGAGGGGCCATTCCGGAGGGCGTCCCTTGCCAGGACGAGGCTTCTTCCAGTGGCCACGAGAACGTTAAAGATGCGCTGGAGACCTTCCTCGTATCCGAGCACTTGGGCGACTTTCCGGAATCATAGACCCAGATACGGTGGCGGCCGAGCTAAGAAAAGACGCGGCAGAACGGAGCGGAGATCGCTCAGGACTCCAACGTCGGTGATTGTGCAATGCAGTCGTACGCCGAAAACAAGCCAGCGGCCATCCCGGAGAGCGCCCCTTGCGGGGTTGTTTCAGCAACCCAATGAGGGTCAGTGTAGGGCTGTATACCTTCCTTCGTGCCTCAGCACTTGACTGACTCTCTGGCATTGCTGAGGTTACAGAGCGAAGAAGAGACGGCGGCGATTCCGAGAGGCTTTCCTTGCGGGGACGAGGCTTAACCCAAACAGTGTAAAGGAGGCGCTGAAAACGTTCCTCGTACCATCGCACTTGAGCGACGTTCCGGAATCGTTAAGCGCAGAGAATGCCATGGGGGCGAGGCAGGGCAGGAACCCGACGCTCGAGGGTTCTGGTGACACATTCGGTGACCACCTGGCAGCGAAAAATTGGTTCAGGTGGTGGAGGATTAAAGTAGCGAAGTATTCGGCGCATCGAAAACTCGCGAAAGACGCCACATCGCCGCGCGTGAGACTAAGGGACAGGCCATCACCGAAAAGGGTTCGTTGTGGCGATTCAGAAAACTTCGTGATTAGGGAGAGCGAAAGTGCGCTTAATATCTGCAGCCCATATGGGAGCACGGCGCAGCGTATTCGGGATGGAGGCGGAGGATGAAAGATGAAGGGATAGATGGGGAAAGGGAGAGTGTCGGGCAGCATACGTCAGCATCATCCATGGGGCGATGGTCGGCGAGCCAATGGGAGGCCGAAGTCTAGTGGCGGTCTATAGGAGCCCGTTTTGTACACATATTCCAAGCAGGCTTGCCAGTGCTCGAAGGTGGTAGCGAGCCGGGAAGAGCAGGTGTGTTTCTCAGGTAGCCGGGAGTCCTTACCGTCGGTAGGTGGCAGAGACTTGAGCGCGCTCCTGGGCTAATGCAGGACAGGTGCAGAGTGGGCGCTGGAGGGTCTCGCCGTCGCCGCACCTTCTGCAGGCCGGCGAGGCGATGCGTCCCTTGGCATGAAGTCCGGCCGCCGTCCACACGGAGCCCGTGCGCAGACGCAGGTGTGTGGAACGGTCCCGTCGCGAAAGACCGCTCTCAGGAAGGAGTTTTGGGGCTCGGTTGGTAGCTACGATGTTATCCGGATGGCTGGAAGTGAGCAGCTGCTGTCTGGAGAAGTCCGATGCTGCGACTGCTCTGGTGAGTGAAACGGTTGGGAGGCGGGCGGCCTTCTCAAGGACATCTGCCTCCTCGTTTCCGGCGATCCCTACTTGGGAAGGCAGCCAGTGGAAGGAGATGGCTACGCCCTGTTAAGAATGGCCACCTGCAGTGCAGGATTGCCACCCGCTTACGACTATGAGGGCAAGATACCGGGAGCTTCGCCGCCAACTTCTAGCCACAGCGTGACTAAATCGACTTTGTGACGGAATGAGTTCGGCGGGCCAACTATTGTTCCCAAACTCCCCAACGCGCTACCCGGAACGGCTCCGAGTGTTACGGGGCCCCTCTGACGTTGATTCCGGACATTGGAACGTGTGTGCCTTTGTGTGCGTAGGCCGTCCTGCGGGAGGCGGCTAGGTTGCGTTGACGAAACGAACATTCGCCGCCTTGTATCGCCGGAGGACCGAGTGTTTAAAAACTGCTGTTGTGCGGATGCTCGACACACTTCTCTTGAGCAGTCATGTTGGACTGACACTCTCTCTCAAGCAGTCATGTTAGACTGATGTACTTTCTCAAACAGTCATGTTAGACTGATATAAATATTGTAAATAAACCCATATTCCTCGTTCTCGATGAGAAGCAGTCCTTCCATTCATCAACGTCCTCAGCGTGGATAAGTTGGACGACGGCATGGGCCAGCTACCTTCTAATTCATGCCGGACTCCAATCTTGACAACGGATCACGAGCGACGGGATTGAGCCCCCAACCCTGACAGCCCACTGCAGAGAGGACCGATATTTTTGTTCTCAGGAACGTCTCAGTGACTCCGTGCCGATGGTGATCGGTGAGTGCCTGGAGTGCCGGCCGCGAGTCACTTAGCGCCGTTTTGTCGGGGGGTCCTCAGCCAGGAGGTCTGCAGCCAGGTTGGAGTCCCGCCAGCTCAGCTGCTGTGGAGCTCGCGCGAAAAGGTAGTCGGCACTGCCTGCTCCTGCCCTCAGATGGGATGGTACAGGCCGCCGCTGCGGGGCCGTTGGAGAGCACGGAGCCATCCGTGAACACAAGCAGCCTGTTGTAGTGCTGCTGCTGGCATCCGGCGCTTTGATGGTCCATTCAGGAGTAGGTGCACCTCTGGAGGTTGCTCGTGTGGCGGAGATGTGACCATGGGCACTAGTCGCTGCACAATCAGCTCATCGTAGAGCTGACAGAGTCCCCCCATCCGAGATAGCGGCTGGCTCCGCACTCGGCATAGCAGAGCCCCCCCCCATCTGGAGCATGGTGCAGACGGTCAATGTGCCCGAGGACACGCTGGAGCAACGACAGTGGCCATTGGCCAGCCTCAGCCAGTGTGGCAGCAATTCGGGAGTGCTTGGGGAGCTGACGCTGCAGCCCCGGCCACGCTGCTGCATCTTGCTCACTGCCCCCTGGACTCTTCGCACTTTGGTGGTGACAGCCTTGGCAGCAGGAATCCAGGGGAGCCGATGACCAGGAAACGGAGGCGTCGCGAGATGTTGACAACGACAGGAGTGGGCGCGTCTCTGCGAGCAAGGGTGCGGCGGGAAGGTTCAGCTGGGCTGAGACGCGCGTCGGAACCGGGTCGGTCGAGGGGTCACTGAGGTGGAATGTGTCGCGAGAGCGAGAACGAAGCGAGAGACAGCTTTAGTTTAGCGTACGTAACTATAGCGTACGCTATACGCTATGATATAGCGTACGCTAAGCAGCACACGTTTTCTACAGTTTTAGTTGGCCGGTGATATCTTCGGATCTCAGAGGCCATATGCCGTCGTTGTGGCTATTTCGCGCCTGTAGCGATAGGTGGCGGTGACATCTCGAACGTTTCTTTCGTTAGGCTTCGATTCGTTCGAAACGATAAGCGATCTGGAAAACACGAGGTTATCCATAATACTCTGCCGTCGAAGCGGCCTGAGACTAAGCGAAAGCCGTTTACACAGTCATTTGCTACGAAGTGCATTTTACAAAAGCAACGCCAAATTCAATTCGAAGCGGGCAGCCGGGACCGCCGGCATGTTTCCCGCAAACTCCGCAAACCCCGCAAAAACGCTAACGCTAACTCGTTTGCGTTGCGTACGCCCGCTATACCCGCTATTTCGTGTAGCGTTCAGCGCATGCGCAGTGACGACCCGCTATTTTTTAGGGTACGCAATGGTATAGCGTACGCTATACTAAAACTGTCCAATGGCAATTCCTGCGTTTACGGCCTCCCCCTCAGGGACGAGACAGCAATCCGCGAGCACGTGGCGTGACGGGTGACGGCAGAGAATCTCTTGTGCTCAGCGTGACCCAAAGGCTGTCGATCGGCGACCCAATCGAGCGCGCATTAAGAGTAATTGTACTTTGAGCGCTTGTATAAGTTTTTTCTTGTTTCTCTTTGTAATAGTACGCCAGGCATTTTTCTTTTGTTAGTTATTTGGAACGGATTACTTTTCATTTTAATAGTTCGCGTGAGGAAAGCGATTTTTTAAAAGGCTTTTGCTCGCAGATAGAGTGTAACTTTTGTTTTTTTTTAGGTCTTACATGCTTCTCTACGAATTAATGTTCAGTGGGTAACCCCGTCGATTTTTTGACCATGTCAAGGTAATGGAATATTTAGGTTGCCGAGACTCCCCTGTCATGCGTGTGATAGTAGAGTTGTTTCACAAATTCGCAAACAATTTGAAATACGCAAGGAAGCGTAAAAAATTGGAGGACGCTTAAGCTTCGCCTTCAAGAGTGGGACGCGACAGCGTTCCCGTCGACCCGCCAAGGGGTATAAGACAATGCGCTACGGCACAGCAATCACTTACGATGCGCCCCGCATCGGACTTAGCGCCCACCTATCACGCGGTGAGCGTCAAGCAACGCAGCGTTCGGTGCGGCGACGAAACGTGCGCCTGAGCGAACGAAACGAACCAAAGAACTCGGTGTCTCGGAGGGGAAACGATCTACGCCACGTCGTGATCGGCACGGGCAGAGAGATAGATAGTAATCTAAACCGGAAGCACGGCGAAGCGTCGTCAGGGGAGAGGGAGTCCCGCGACGCGCCTGGCAGCGGTCCCAATGCGCGCGCGGCGCTCCTCCTGTCGGGGCAGCGCCGTACATTGAGAGGAGGGGGTCTTCTGTGTTTGCCGCAAGATGGCTCTGCGTGTGCGGAAAGCGCAGAAGAAATGCAGCGGAAACGCACTTCGCAACTCGTGTAATTGTGACTTCTGTACGTTACATGTTCATAATTACCGATATACACCGCAGTGTAACTTTCCACGGCTCGTTTCGAAGGCAACACCGCATTCACTAGAGGCGCGTTTGCACCGCTTGGAAGCATCGAACTCGTGGCTGAGTGGTAGCGTCTCCGTCTCACACTCCGGAGACCTGGGTTCGATTCCCACCGGGCCAATCTTGGAAGTTGCTTTTTATTTATGAAGCGCCTGCCGTGATTTATCGCTCACGGTCAACGCCGCCGACGCCGACACCCGACGCCGACGACACCGGCTTTTCTGCGACACGAGCTCCTTAACGCTATCGCGTTAAAACGAGACCGAGACCTGACCGAGCAGCCGAGCGAACCGCTTCGTGTGACGTCATGAGAGGTACCCCATAGCGGGGAAGACGCGCAAGACATGCCGGTCTCGCCCGCGGTGCGAACGAAACTGGCGAAGAGCAGACGCTCAGCTGATTCGTGACCGCGCCGGATCTTCGGGTGACAATGTCAGCTGCACTAGCTCGTCGGATCTGTGATACAGTGACAGCTGTGAAATTCGGTAGCCACCAATCGCCGTTCGACCCGCCATCACGAGAGCTAGCGCCCATGCGCATCATATCGCGCTGCAACATGAACACCAAAGGTTGCCCTGACTGCTGATTTTAGGCGTGCTGCTGGTTATTTTAGGTGTTTTACCCCTTCTCAGAGAAGCGCTTCACATGCTCACTGTAAGATGTGGAGCACGACCATTTGAATCCCGCAAGAACGCCGCTGACAGTCCAAAGCACCGGCCAGTGCACTTGTTTGAATAGGCAGATACAGCAAGCGCTCGTCGTTCGCCTAAGATATAATGCTATCCGCTCATCGGTGACGTCAGTTCATGTCAGAACATATCACAATAGGCAGATTTTGTCCATGTAAGCACCATTGCATCACCCTGAGTCGTGCCGATATGAGCGACCACACACCTTCGAAAACAGCGAGCGAGTGTCCGTAGTACGGCAGCGTTGTTGTGCTGCTTACTTATCATTCCTCGTATTCTCTTCGTGCACACAATTAGCGTGTTCCGTAAAGCAGGCATAGGTTAGGACTTTGCGCGCATGATCGTTCATTTACAGAACGCCGATGCCGGTATTGACACCGTTGGCTGCCGTGAACGGTTGCTTGCGCTGCTGTATCGGAGGGGCCTCCGCTTGCTGCCCATTTGGGATGCAAACAGTGCACTTCGGAAACTAAATAATGAGTCAGCATAACGATACGTGAAAATACACCCATGTACGCAGTCACATTTAATTTAGGGAAGTGCCGGCGAGTGCAACGGCGCGCCTTCGAGAACGGCAACGTGCCGATGTCGATACTGCGCCGTGTCCTAGCTTTTTGTGTGTGCACTGCACGAAATGAGGAATGGCTTATTTCAAGTCCATATGGTCAAAACTGAACTCTTCATCCTGATGGCTTAGTTAGCTTCAGATCAGTCGCCCAAGTCCGCACGAACTCCGAGACTGTGACATATATAGGCTTATCCTCGGCTGAACACGATCGGCATCGGCTCAAACTTCGTGTGCGGATGGCGAGGGCTGAAGCTGGCGCAGCCAAACAAGGCGGCACCACTTGCTTCTCATCTGTTGCCCGTCCGAAGGTAGCTTTTCGCCACAGCAACTCTCACGCCTATTGGCGGCGAGGAGTTACGGAGTCGCCCTCTATCGGAAGCGCCTCGATGCCGTAGTATGAGGGATCACGTGACGCGCTCCTCGTAGGTTTTGCTGTCAGCGCTCACTGAAAACACCACGCGCGAGCTCTCCCGGACATTTCTGTAAGTACTTTCGAAACGAGAGAAGTTTCTTACTGTCTAAATAATAATCTTGGGCAAGCTGAAAGCACACAATCGTTTACAGCCGCTATCTCTTTACCGAATACGTACAGTGAACGCCACTGCGCGCGGTCGCCGCGATGGAGTCTCCCGAACCGGCTTCTTGCGTGAAAGGTAGGTAAACGCCGAGAGCAAACTATGTGAAATATGTTCTTATAGTGTTTGTATAACTAAATGGAGCGTAATAGAATGAAGCCTCAATGCAGCGATCGCGCAGATTCGCAGCGACCGACTGCGCGTCTGCATGCTTGTCCGCGCACTGTTTCGCTTTCTCCGCGCGCGCGTTTTCGCACCGTGCCATGAGCTTTAGGCCGCAGAATATGAGCATTTGACAGTATACAGGCAACCATTGTTGCGTGGGCGCTATCAGAGCTGTTCAAAAATAATTTCATTGTAGAGACTTCGACGCCTACGGGGACTGTGATGTGCCGTCGCGACGATGCAATCTTTTTTTTCTTCTAAATTCTTTGACCTTTCAATACTATTTTCGAGTTGCGTCGCACTGTATGTTTATCGGCGTTCTCAGCGTGCAATTTCCCGCTGCTCCTTTTTTGTAATCCAGTGCATTAATTCATAACACAAACATGACTATATGCTATGCATTCTTTAAATGTGCTTCTCACCGCTGCCTTTCCACTCCACTGAACTTGGCAGTCTCTATAGTATCGACAAGTTCATAGACCAAACCGTCATGACATTAGTCGGGCAGCGGACTCAGGCGAGCGTCTCAGTGCGCGTTTTGAGAACATCGCAGACCGGGCGCCGTAGCAGAAATCTTCCTCGCGTCTGTGCTTGCTGCATACCCGAGTTGTAGCCGATGACTGCCGGTTTTATGTTTCGCGAGCCAAGCTTCACACAGCTTCTTGTCCTGCGGCTACGTGTGAATAAGGCCGACACCGGACTCCGTCACGTGCGTCCGGCCCTGCGGCACCGAGCAGTAGCCTACCATGTTGCGCGCCTTCAAAGGCAGCCACTACCTATTGTAGTGCTTTCAAGCGTTGTAAAGGAGACACTCGAAGCGGGAAAATTTCGCCACTAAATGAAAACCGCAGCGTACGAGGGAATTTAAACTCGTTTTCAGCTCGCTTCGGCGCGCCCGAAGCAGCCGACGCGGCCGCTATGTCCACGTGATCCCTCCTAGCACGTCACGCCGACGGTGGCGCCAGCTTTTCCAGTGGTGGAGCTCGAGGCCAATAGTGTACTAGAATAATGTCCTAGTGGCGCGAGCAAGAGGGAGGGACAATGCGCCGGCTGAAGCAAATGCCAGTAGCCGCCGTCGGTGGCGCTGCTGTGCTTTTTTCTAGCTGCTGGCGCGCGGTCGAGCCGGCTCAGACACGCTCTGCGGCTGTTTGCTCCGTGTGTTTTCCGAGCCGTGTTACGTTCAAAGTGGCCATGCTTGTGAAAAACAGTGGATGATTTGAAAAAAAGAAGGCGTATCCCTGCATCTACTGCAGCACAGGAGGTTCGATGCCAAAAAGAAAGACGGACACCCATTTATACGCTCCGGGCTGCCACAGCGATTATCAGGGCGCTCCGAAAGCGTCATTGTTCGCCGCACCAATGGAAAATGAACTTGGGAAGAAATGGGAGAGCGCAATCTGCGAACAGCAGACAAGCATCTCACTGAATCTTCAGCGGTATTTCATTAAAACTTCTTTCTGGGCGAGTTGGTGCATACTTGACATAAGAATTCCGTGCTTGTGTCTCGTCCTTGTTACTTTGTTGTTGCATGTGTTTGTGTTGTTACAATTTTTATGTTCAGTGGTATGTGAGCGCCACTTTGAGCGTCGATACATTTGGAGGGATTACGTCCGCATCATCAATAGCACCGAAATGCGACTACCACGTGGGAAGCTGTCGCTGGCGCCTGGCGCGGTGCCTACCCTTCTGCCCGACTGTATGTACGTCCTACCTTTCTGTCGCACCTGTTCAAGAGAGGCCAGAAAGGAAGAGGCCAGCCGTAGAAAGTGCACTGATGGTAAGCACGAATTAAGCCACGTAAGAGCGCACGGACCGCACAAAATGAAGAAAGAGCGGGAGATTGTCAGCTCCGCCAACCACTTCGCGAGATCCTGGTCGAGACTGCGTAAGATGAAAACGGACAGTTTGCGGAGAATGAACCATTCGCAATTAGCTCGCGCCAAGTAGTGAATGTTCCCTCAAGCTCTGGTGCCACTTTAACTGTGGCAACGACTCAACCGCAGTTTTCGCGACAACGTAGGTGCAAAAGCAAGAAAGGCTCGAGATATTGCATGAGAAAGTTCTGCATTTCAGTGGGCATGAAGACGAAGTGTCTGCTCAACTGTACTTTAGAGGTGGGCTGTGGCAAGACATAGATTTGCTACAAGACTCTCAGAGCCGCATCATCTGCCAAGGAATAATGCCTGAAAGTCACTTTAATTCATGACCTTTCACGTGTTTTAACTCGAGGCTGCAGCCTGCTGCTGTGGTATTTGGGACTCCAGCATCCAGTGACAGCCGCTTAATTTTCTATATCGCTGGTTGTGGCGAGAAAGTGCATTTTAAAGACAGGCTGTGAAGCCTGCCTGAACTTACTACTGATCACAAAATGGGCAGCAGGAAATTTGAGGTTTGCAGAGTTTGCCATATGAAAGACAACGGTGGTTTGTCATATCCTGCCTCCCCTATGTACAAGTTTATGATCAACTTGGACGAAGACTTCATAGTTTGTTTTAGTCTTCTTGAGTTGCACGCAGACAGTGTTTTAGATGTTTTAGCTAGGTGCTGTTAAAGCCAGGCTGCAGCATCAACGTGGCTGCCCTGATCACTTCGAATCCATCACAGCAGAACTCACTGCTTTCTACATCACAACCAAGCTACATTTCTTCACAAAAAGCGTGAAGAAGTGTAATGAAAGAAGGCGCCCTGCAGGCATCAAAATATATTAAGCCCAGTTGATGTTCCTAGAACGCCCGGTGCTACAAGGTGTTTTTTGGTCATGTGTTTTAACAGTAATAGTTACTTATAATGGGATTTGATGCTCGGTGTCTAGGGAAGGTACACTTAAGGGTTCCATTATAGCTGTGCTATTTTCATTGTGAATAATTAAAAAAAATACTAACCTGGATTTCTTTCGAGCGTCACTCTGATAGTATGTGCTGAAGATGCGGCGGATTTCTTAGGAGCTAAAATTTCGGGAAAAATTGTGAGTTTGTATGTGCGCAATTGCATAGTCAAAAATGAATTCATTACGGGATTTAATGTGTACAACACACTAAGATCTAATTATTAGGCACGCAGTAACGAGGGGGGGGGGGAGGGACACATGAATAATTTTGACCAACTGGGGTTTTATAACCGGCAACACGGACATGTTTGCATTTTCCCGCTATGAAAGTGCAGCCAACGAGTCCATTATTTAATTCTACGCCCTCGGGGTTAGCAGCACAACGCCGAAATCGCTACGCACTTTCCTGTCATTTGCGATAAGCACGCGATTTAAATGGAGTGGTAAATATTGACACGTGTACTTATCTTTATCGGGCAACCACGTTTCGCCGCTTAACAACTGTAATCGCAGAGCGAGGGACGCGCCTGCATGTATCCGACGTTTCTGGAATGTTATCGACGCTTCTATCCGCGTGTCTGTTGTCGCCGAACCTTGTGTTATCAGATTTCATCGCGTGACACGAATGGTGTAGAACTTTGTGGAAGACACGCGGGTCCCATCAGTTAATCTGGAACATTCGACGACTGATCTATAAAAGCCGACACGCTTGACCCGCTAATCAGATTTTCGACGATCGCCGACTGTGTTCCATAGCTCCATAGAAGCAAGCTCCATAGAAGCAAGGCAGGCCCATATATATTGGCTTTCGAGCAGTAGATGAGCAACAAGAAGCTCAGTGAATTGCCAGCTGGCACAGGCGATACGACGAGCGCAATGAAAGCGCCGGACTGTGCGAGAATACACTAGCAGACGACATTGTCGATACTATGGTCTCGGTGTGGCCTTCAAAATCTTCCTTTACACAATACTTTGTTAAATACAATCCTGTTCTGTTATAATGAAAGAACCATGTCCGTACAAAACCCTTAATAACACGGACCGCCTCAAAAGCGACGAATATGAGAGCAGCCGGTCTGCTAGAAAAGGTCGCAGTGGCGACACCTGGTGGCGTCAACGGAAAGAGGCACGCGCGCCCCTTTCCGGTCGTGTCACTAGGACATTATTCTAGTACACTATACTCACGCCAATCACTCCTAGGCCCTGTCGTCTGCCATTCATTCCCAGCATGCTCTGCGCATACCATCTCCTATTACGTCATAACGCAATGTTGCCATTAGCTGAGGAGTAGGCAGCGCAGGTGTTTCGAAGAAATGAACGAAATCCATTTGTAAATAATCTGCGCAACTGTCAAGCCTGATGTTTTCAGGAAATCACGGAAGCGTGCAGAAGAACGCACTCGGCAAATTTCATTGAATTCCGTTGACCCGCAAAAAATAATAGCCGGAGTTTTAAGGCATCGAGCTTCCTAAAATAATCACTAGAGGGAACTCTGGCGCTGCAGTCGTTCAGCCACTACGGGAATGATGGGCAGTGCGTGTCTCATCTTCCAGATTCAGGCGTTTTTTTTACGCTTTATCTGCATTCACTGTCCTAAATTTCACCTACCTTTTCTTTTTATCACAACAAACGTTTCTCTAGAATCGCCGTTATGGGACATCCTAAAAGGACTTGTCGACAGTGTTCCAGTCTTAAAAGCCAGATTCACTCTATAATATTTGTTTGTAGTTGTATATAATATTTATGTAGTATTTAACGAGAAGAAAGGGGGTTAACCGAGGGCCCCGATTTTTATTAGTCATATCATGAGAAGCCAACAAACACTGACTCCAAGGACAACATTGGGGAAATTACTTGTGCTTAATAAATGAAATAAAGAAACGATAAATTAATGGAAATTAAAGTCGATGAAAAAACAGCTTGCCGCAGGTGAGAACTGAACCCAAAACCTTCGCATTTCGCGTGCGATGCTCTACCAATTGAGCTACCGCGGCGCGGTTTCCCCATCCACTTTTTTGGGTATTTATATGTACTAGTAGAACCCTGGGAGTGTTAGCCAGTGCCACCACTCACAGACCTTGGCGGCGGACGTGGAACGTCCTTTTTGCCGCAGGCGTCACGAGAACGCGATCTTTTTGGGTGAAGTATTTAGTAACATATATATATATATTTAATGTAGTTATATTGTGACGCGCTATCGCAAATGTGCCATACAACTCGCACCCTGAGAGTCTTTTCCCCAAGTAACATAACAAAAAGTCGTCATCTCTACATACGAGCCCTTCTACGCACCTACTTTATAACAAATATAGCAAACTTAAAAGAATACACCCACGAATAAGACGCGCAGCCATGAAAAATGGCTCATACGCTTTTCGAGGACAAATTACGGCCATCAAATGGTCGCAAATACCTTGCCACGGCTATAAATTCTTATCTAGAAGCCGGCATTGGCATCCATGCCTTCACACCATCGGAGCTCATCTGTCTGGCGAAAACTACGATTGAAATCGCCATGGTTCCGTAAAACCACATGTATTCAATGAAAGAAACGTAATTTATTTGATGTAACCCACTGTTCTTTATTTTTCATTTCTGAAAGTGTTTCTTGCCACCAGTCTGCCAATATGTAAAGGGGGCCAGGGACCGCTCAAGCTGCCAATAAGCTGCTTTTACCTTGGCCCCCTCCATTTGCTTGTAAATGGGCACAAATGAAATGAAATGAAATGTTTAGCGTTGATTGAACGTCGCTAAACATAGCTGTTGTACGTAACCTTTTCCCTGAACCATCGGAAGCCGTATTTGTCTCTGTTTGGATGTTTTTCGCCGTGTCCGTAAAGGGATCATGATGTGAGCAGCGAAAAAAAGTTTTTCTTTGAGCTTCCACCTTGCCTGTTAAACCAGGGCTTCATGAGAAAGGAAGGTATACGTACCCTGGAATGCAAATTGTACACTTTGCAACCAACGTGTTACAATGGAACACTGTTGCATTCTTTGCCGTGACACGTTTTATTTTTGGCACATTTTACACACGCACACACACACACACACACACACACACACACACACACACACACACACACACACACACACACACACGCACATACACACACACGCACGCACACACGCACAAGAAAAGACTATCATAAACAACTTCCTCGCGCGGTTACTTCCTTTCGAAACGACAATCAGTAATACACTATATGATTTGTTTATGTTGTTAGGACTCTATTCGTTGTGGAGATCCTGCATGATCGAGACCTAACCAGCTTGTTCGGCAACGTCTCTCTTTCTCGAGAAAAGGCTGCCCCGTTGCGTTGTGTCGTTGAAACCTTTGGTGCCGAGTGGACTTCGCATCTGGACGCTTGTCCTTGCTTGCCCTATTTTTCGAACTTTCATTGGACTGCGTAACAATTTAATTTTGCGTTTGTTCTTCATGCGTGTGTCTAAATGTAACGTAACTTTCGAATGGCATTTTTCATATTTACTGCGAACAGTGATTTTTGAGATCGAATCGAATATGAAATACTTTTGGAATAGTTTTCGAATAACGAACGACCGTTATCACGCTTAATATAAAACGATGTTCACGTTTAGTGTTCTTGAAGTTAGCAAGTTTCTTTTTTTACATAGTACGCCCAGTTGAAAAACACAACAGGAAATTTTGACAGTCTGTCGTATTTTGGGACGTTGTTTCTGTAGTTCTGTTGCCTGTAGTTCTGTTGCCTGTAGTGTGACGTCCTGTAGTAGAAAGTTCTGTAGTTCTTGATAAATATTTAATTAAAAATTGACAGAGACGTCCGTAAGGTTATGTAAATTTGTTAGTACAAAAAAGAAAAACATAAAAGTAAAAAAAAAAACAATTGTTTTCTCCTAGGATTCGGACATGCGACCTTACGATTCCGAGCCCGGCATCTTACCACTGCACCACCCCTGATATGCTTTTCGAGCGTACCTTTTGGCCATGTGAACAGTACGACGTGCTGATGCGCTGATGTTTACATTTTCATTTTGAGAGCCAAGATCCGCTATCACTCCACCGCGTCAAGTGCCGCATCTCTAGAAGAGCAAAAGTGTTCGTACCATCGACAGGTACATCGTGCAGTGCTAGAACATCGATTTTGATGTACGATATCCATATTAAATAAGAAATTCAGAAATAGACAACGTTGACTTTTAGGGTTATTACTGCTAGTTTCGACAGTTGTCTCTCGTTCTTTACACTTTTGAGCGCGCATATAATTCGTGTGTTCAATGCAAAATAGCTACATAAACATTCGTGGATGAGAGTTCTTTCTGACAGCATACTGGCTTCTCACGGCAGCACTGTACCAGATTAATGAGACCCGAGCGAGACAGCTTTTCACGCAACTTTGTGGAACAACCCAAATCTTCTTTTCCGCTTCGCATAAGCTTGTGAAATATTCCTGGGAAATTAACTAATGTGTCAGTGTAACAGCACATGTAAGTCCACAGGCCTGTGTGCCACATCTTACCAAAAGAAAAACGGATACGCAGCTATTTCCGCAGATGGTATGATTTTGATCAGCGGCCGATTTTGAGGAGGCCGGTAGGGCGATGCTGGTGCCGCGTCGTCACGGCACAATTATAACTATTCGCCACGTCGACTTTAATACCGGTGTCGGTGCCATCAGCATTGCCGGCTTCAGAGAAGCGCGATTGCATACCGCGCAAGAGAAAAGTACAGTGTACACTACCGGTGCGAAAACATACAATTTTAAAGGACCGCGACGGAAAGCGCTTCTGTTGCGACTTCGGAACTCTTGGCTGTCGCGACCGAATGTTTCTGCTGCGACGTCAGAATTGGTGTCGTAACGTCGGAGTCGCTGTCAGGATATAAAGCTGTTGTTCCGACTTCAGGACTCTTGTTGTCGCGACAGAATGCTTCTGTTGCGAAATCAGAATTTCTGTCGTAACGTCAGAAACGTCTCCCAATTAAGAAATGTCAACAACTTCTGTCGTACAACAGAATTTCTGTAGTTGCGACAGGAATTCCTTTTGTCTTTTTCAACCGGGCACTACAGAAGCTTGTCGCATCACACAATTTCAGTGCACTTCTGTTGTCATCATTGGGTACATGTTGCGGTGATAGGTTTCCGTTGTGGAACAGTTCTCTGTAGTACAACAGAAGTTTGTCCATTACTTCAGGAACACTTCTGTTATGACAACTGGGGGCCTGTTGCAATGATAGGTTTCTGTTGTACAACAACATTTTTCTGTAGTACAACAGAAGTTGGTCGCATTACATCAGGAACACTTCTGTTGTGAGAATTGGGGGCCTGTTGGCACAATAGGTTTCTGTAGTATTTCAACAGCTCTCTGTAGCACTACAGAAGTTTTTCGGGTTACTTCAGGAGCATTTCTGTTGGGACAACAGGGTGCCTGTAGTGATGACAAATTTTTCTGTAGTACTACAAAAATCTGTTGTAGAGCTTCAGCTTTCTGTTGTAACAACAGACATACGACAGACTGTACTTCTGTAGTAGCAACAACAAATGTCTGTTGTACATCAGAAAAGTCTGTCGCTCCATCAGGAATCTGTAGTTACTACAGAAAAATCCTGTTGTACAACAGAAATTTCTGTAGTACTGAACACAACCTCTGTTGTCATTTTCAACTGGGACGTTATGAAGCGTTGTTTATTAAAATTACAAATGAAGATCGAATCCCGGCCACGGTGGCCGCATTTCGATGGGGCCGAAATGCGAAAACACCCATGTACTTAGATTTAGGTGCACGTTACAGAGCCCCAGGTGGTCCAAATTTCCGGAGTCCTCCACTACGGCGTGCCTCATAATCAGGAAGTGAATTTGGCACGTAAAACCCCATAATTTAAAACAAATGAAGCATCGGCTGCGGCCACATTGCGAGGGCCCGCGACGGCCCGAGCCAAACGAACGTGTGTTCCCCTTATGCACAATAATTATGCGCGCTAAGTCACTGCACCGGCTAAAATTATCATTTTTACACGTGTCGCAAACATGTGCTGCAAGTCTGGATGATAAGTATAACGTGTTTCAATAAAACGAGTTGGAAAGCGGACGGCTGGATATTTTGTCACAAGTTCGGTTTGTCTTCATTGAGCGGGTTCGCTTCTTTGGTTATTCCAACAATGCTTTACGCCAGGCATATCTCTCAATGTGTAGACGTGCAATATAGTTGTTATCCTCAAATCTCACGCTCCTGCGAACAGCTCTTGCGTGTAGTCCACATTTTGTAAACTTGGTAAGACTCACCAAGCAATTGAAAATTCTAAATTCGCTCTGAAGCTGTGCTAATCCGTGATCCCGAAAGTACAATAAATGTGATCAAACTCAATTCTCAATGGACAAATAATTGGCGCCTGAATGGGGATATGCAAGCCACTTCGTATCGCATGACATTTGGGAGCGTAGTGTTCAGCGTTTGTAGCATAAGTATATAGCACGAATATAGTCCATGTGCTATGCTCTGAAGCATATGGCTTAGTAATAAATTAGCATACTGAGGAAGACCTCGGTAGGTCGAAGCCAGGATTGAAGGCACGCTCGGCCGTTGTGCATACCGACCATGGGCTCAGCATCCGGACTCGCTGTGATGGTGTGTCACAATGCCAACTAAGTCGATCGGCGCCGCTGTGCACGCGTGTATCATGGCGCGCAGTGTACCGGATCGAAGCTCGCGTCACTGAACGTGTACATCGCACGAGTACCCGACGATCTGTTCTCCATCATCAGCGTGTACTGCGCAGATGTCCAAGAAGCGTTCCCATGCGACGCCCTTCCTCGCACAATGCGCATCAACGTGCTTTGAAAGCGGACGAGTGGGCACGTCGTTTGTCTGAGCTCCGCGCGATATGCATAGGGCCGCATGCTAAACACATGCATGGTCGGTGTGTGTGTTTCTTTATCTATGCGCACGTGCATGCCCCCGTGGCCACAGAACTCACGGCCGGCTGCGTTTGTGTCGCAATCGGCACGGCGGCACACGAGGGTGAAAAAGCCAGCACGTCAAGCCGGAGCGCTATTCCGCGTTCGGCGCCATGGTAGCGCGACAGGAACTGCGGCACCTGCGAGTGTAGCAACGACCGTGCTGCGCAAGAAAAAAAAAAAGCAAGCAGCAAAGGCATGGCTGCGCGCCACGTATTGAGGATGTGATCCAGGCTCTCTGCACCCGGTCATCACCGCCTGTGCGCTGCATGTCGAGGTGTGCAAGCGTGTTTCGTAGAGCATGGCGGCGTGTTTCGTTTCCACCGCGGTTCCGGGAGGACGGCAGCGGTTTCCCTGATTTGTACAGCAGGGTTGTCATGTGGTGCGGGCGCAATGCAGCTAATGTTGCCAAAACAGTCCACACTTTTGAGTCCCGAATTAACCCAGTCGGCACGGCCAAATCTTTTTTTTTTCTTCTGCTAAATAACAATCCGTAAATCGGATTTATTCTTCAGATTCTTGTCGTCTTTTATTGCATCGTCATGAACGTTAATGCGCTTTCGTTATTGTCGTGGTTTTACTGCTGTTGTAGCCCTGACCGTTCACAGTATACTCCATATATGTAGCCGCGGTAGTGCAAAAACATCTTGTGAAACTTTGTGTCAGGTACGGACTAGTGGCACTGACTAGGTCGAAACCTGTTGTGGTTTTTTGCACTCCTTCGGTTGAACGAAATGAAAACAATTTTGGTACAAGTCTTTTCTGGACTCAAGTTAGTGCACTTTTGTGGCCTTGAAAGGTCCGCACGGGCCCGACACTGCAGAATGATCAACTATTAAGCTGTATCCAGACGATGGACCACGGACCACCACGGACCGGGCCGTTCACGTGCGGTCTACCAAGCTTGGCCCTGCCCGCAACAGCGTCCACACGGTGGGCCCGAAGGGCAGACGACAGCGCGGCCCGGGAGGGATACTCTCGACCCCGCAGCTCCGCGTACTCGTTGTAGGGCACTGCCCCGGAGATTAACGTGACGGATGATGCGATGACATTTTCGTGCAAATGTTCATCCACAGAAGCTCTTTTTTTTTTTCGGACACGTGAAGAAGTCATCACGGCCGCTGTCCCACAAAGACCACGATACCATGGTCGCAGCAGCACGTGAAAAACCAAGTTGTCACCCGCGCTGCGGTACTGCGGATTCGGCTGCCGAAAACGACCAGTGTTGTGTTGTTGTCACACCTGGTGATTGCAGATGCTCTAAAAAGTCCGGGGGCCGCCGCCAGAAAAAAATGCGCTCGCATTTCTCGCCGGCCCGCAGACCAGGCGCGGGCCTGACAGACCGGAAGTAAACGTGACGTGTCCCCAGATACGCGGGCCAAAGCAGGTCCCTGGTCCGTCGTCTGGATACACCTTTAGTAGGTTTCAGCCCGCAGGGGCGTCTGCGTCAGCAGAAGTTTGGCGTATAGGCTACCCAAGCACCGCGAGCGGCGCCACTGCTCCTGACGGGTAGCGCCATCTGTGGCAGAAAAAGTCGAAACTGGGAATATCCACTGCGCATTTCTGCTGCGCCGCGCTGCAGCTGCTCGCTTTTTGTGCACGTGCAGGGCCCTCACTTTGCACGTGCGGCGCGTCACAATGTATCGCCTTCAGTGCGGCTTCAGAAAGATCGGCCAGCTATTTTAGGAAAGCCAACTTGTTAAAAGGAGAAAAGCTCGTCAGTCACGTAAACTCTGTGGAGCACACAATCAACGGCAACGATGCACAGCTCAATGCAAAATGTATTTCCCAAGTGAGCGACAACATCGTGTACGATGTGTACCTCGAGGTGAGGGTCATTCTGTCATATGTTAAAAATACTGATTGTCTATACACACTGCGAAATGAAGCCGCGCACTCCCGATGTTTTTCGTTGTCGAATATGAAGCGTATGCTTTAGTTGTTTTGATATGGCAGCCTTACAGTTGTTGTCGTCTACTGTCGGGGTCGAACGTTTGCGGCGTGCGAAAAGAAAAATAATTGTACGGCCATGGCATCCCACTGAAAAGCCTGGGAAGATACAACACTTGTGCTTCACCCGTTGGAGGATGACCCACTGACTTGGTGGCGAGGCAGCTGAAATCTAAGCACTGCGAAGCTAGTTGAACTGGTCACCTCGTTGATTTCGGCGGTCGCGTCATGCCTGCACTCGATTTTTGTGAAAGTATCGGCTTTACAGGCGCGTAAAACCTACTGCGCGAACGCAGTTCAGTGTGAGTGATGCAGAATTAAAGGCGCGATATGGTATCGTGCGCGTGATGCGCTCGCGTAATTAGCGCGCTAGTGAACGCACACTCGAAACACTGTGCTGAAGGTTTATATTAGTAAACGTAAGCATATTATGTTGCCTTTATTTTCGCTTTATAGGGCAGCCTGGAGTATTGTGGCAGAGGTGCAAACTTGGAGTTAGCTTTGGAAATGCGCACCATGCCATGTTGCTGAATATTTGTAGAGGCAAGTTTGGAAGGCAGCTGCATTTGAAAAGTAGTGGCAAATGGCTTCACTGTCTCGCCCTTATTTTTATTCTTTCATAGCTGCAGTGGTCGTGCCATGAAAAGAGGAATTCTTCCTTTCGAGAAGGAGATGCACCTGCAAAGCTGGCATTACGGCTCAGTGCGAGCACGCAGCGGCGCTGTGCATTTACGTCAACAATAAAGAAGTAACTTAATGCATCAGCCAGCCACAGACATGGGGCAAGCCAAGCGGAAAGCCAAAGAGACGCCTAGAACAAGATGTCTCGGACCTTTTCCCAAATGAGTTAGAAAAACATTCATGCTGTAGAATGCACTGCTTCAGTGAAGTAACTGTGCCAGTACTCAAGGTACGACAATTAGGGGCTCGTGACGACACAGCAGCCCACGACACAGCAGTACTTCGGACCGCGCCTTCGCTTCGGAGGAGCCGCTTTTGCCATTGTGGAAACTCAACTTCGCGCAAGAAGCCTTTTGACAACGTTCCCAGCTGGCGGCACGACGCGCCAGTGCCCCGGCTAGGGTGCGCACGTGCAGTGGCCGCCTGCAAACTGGTTGCGCCTGGCGCCATCTATCCCCAGTTTTGCACTGCGGTATCCTGGGGTTGAGCCGTTTCTGAGACCCTTATGGCCCATCGGCGGAGGCAGCACGCCACTTTGGCCTCGGCTTCACGTAGGAGGCACCCTTGGAGGAAATCGTTAGTTGCCCTTTCCTATCCTCCTTTCCATCTTTCGCTCTTGCTTCCTATCTTTCCTGTCTTCTTCTCACTTCTGAATTTATGATCTTCCAGGCAGCCTGGGTTAACCTTGTGTGAGATAACCAACCTTTGGTCATACCATATTTGGTTATATTGATTGTGCACAGCTGGCAATGGCAGGTCTTGTTACAAATCCTGTCGCGTCCGTGGTGGACGGCTGGCACCGCTGCCGAAATCGCTCCACTTTATGTGGCTTCCTCACTACCCAAACTTCCTGATCGCTCTCTCACAAGAAGAGGGCTCATGCCTGAATCTTTCACGAAAATTTGCCACGTTTCCACATGATTCGCAGCGAACCCCCGACAAGACCGTAAGAACAGCATCACCCTTTGTTGTTGCAAAATGTCTGATTGACACTCTTTGCCCGAAAATGGCCAGTGGTGACATTCTTCTCGAAGCACGATATAAAGCTCAGCATGAAAAAAAAATGGCTGTGGCTTAGGTAAGGTTAAGCCCAGGATGCGAAGCATACTAGCCTTTATTTTAGTTGTTGAACCACTGTTTAGCCTGGTGAACTGCTGTTGCTTGGCTATATTTGGTTCGGCTAGACGAAGAAACAACTCATGCATTACTGCTTCGCCTTCAAGAGTGGAACGCGACAGCGTTCCCGTCGACCCGCCAAGGGCTGTAAGACAACGGGCTACAGGGCAGCGACTACGCGCCCGGCATTGGACGCGGTGAGCGTCGAGCAAAGCAGCGTTCGGCGCGGCAGCGAAATGTGCGCCTGAGCAAGAGACGCACGCCTTAGAAACAGCTCGTTTCTAAGGCAACACCGCATTCACTAGAGGCGCTTTTGTACCGCTTTGAAGCATCGTACTCGTTGCTCAGTGGTAGCGTCTCCGTCCCACACTCCGGAGACCCTGGTTCGATTCCCACCCAGCCCGTCTTGCAAGAGTTGAGCCAAAGCCACTTCTCCTCTGTCGTGACGTCACGGTGTCACGTGGTTTCATGGCGACACCGCCGCGCCTGAGGAGCTGGGTTGAGCCCTCGTAATATGCTTCGCATAAAACTCTTCAAGACTCGTCTCGTTTGGTGACACCCAAATTTCTGTAAGCACTCGTCGTTCTCTGAATAGTATACGAGAGGTATTGTCGGATCAGAGCTTGCTTGAATAGGCTGAGCTCCTAGAGCGCTGGAAAGAGCAACACGTCACGATTGTGCAGTGAGTTAAGAACCGACGCGACGACAAGGTAATTCCAACAAAACACCCCGTACTGACCTTTTGTACAAGCACGCTCCCCGAACACATCGAAACATCAAGATCAGTGCCAGAACCGCGACACTGTTTAATGTGCCAAAGATTCGGTCACGGCTCTCAGCGCTGATGGGGCCGTACCCACCTGCGCACACTACGGGGGGGGGGGGAACTGTGAGGGTGAACACCCGGCGTATCCTCGATCCTGTCCTTCATGGAAGCTGGAAAAATCATCCCGCTCGCGCGCAAACGCTTGTGGTGCATGGATTCTCCGAAGTGGCACGGCACAATGGTTCTCGGTGGCCGTTCGGACCACGCAGAGCGGACCGGCTGTAGCGCGCCACTGGCTTCCACTGCGGCATCAGCCAGTCCTATTCCGCCAGCCAGCACGAGGAGCCAGCTGTCCTCCAGGCGTGCGGGCTCTGGGAGGGCCTCGGCGGAGGCGACGGATGCATGACCGAGTGTATCTCAGACGCCGAAAGATCGGCGCAGCTCTGAGGAGTGCGTCAATAACCCCGCATCACGGAGCCGAGAAAGGGCCCGCTGGGTTGACATAGCTTTCCTCTCATAAACGCACAGCACAATACACCTTCGCTATTGACACACAATTATTATATTGGAATGTCAGGGGTCCTCTCCACAATCTCGATGGCGTTAAAGAACAGAATCCAAAGAAGCTGTCTGTTCAAGAGAAACATCTGAAACACACGCCAGCTTTCCTCGTCAGCACGCCATCTCCCGAAAAGAGCGTGACGAATGTAGCAATCGTTGCAGACAAGTCTGTAGCTTGTCATCACGCAGCCTTATGGACACCCCTTGAGGCAGTGTCAGTTCGTGGAGTTTGTGATACGTACATAATTACTTTTTTGGCGCTAAACAAAGTAATTATGGATTGGCGCCAGCTAGCCCGCCAACGCATTGTGCTGAGCTTTGTAGTACATTGGTTACCGTTTGTTCCATGTATATGCCCCCAAACTATGATCTCGTAGAACATGATTTCTATAAGCTCATACATCAGCTTCCGGAACCCTACGTACTCGTGAGGGATTTTTTTTAACGCTCACAGCACCCTCCGGGGAGACTCCCGTTGTGACGTGGGAGGTCGCCTGATAGAACATTTTCTTCTGACATCTGGTACATGCCTATTAGAAGGAGCCGACCTATTACAATCTACATTTCATCGATAGGCTTAGCAATTGACACTGCTCCTCTTGTGCCTGACCTGAAATGGAATTCAAGAGACCTCTTCCCAGTTACCCTAAATTTAGCAGCACAACATATGGTACTCCACCGCACGTCCCTCGCTGGAAACTAGCCTCAGCTGACTGAAAACGTTTTAGAGAATGTACATGTTTATCACGTGACTTAATATCGATGATGGCGCGGCATATTTTACTGATGTTATTTTTGATGCAGAGGAAACGTGCATCCCACAAACAAAGGGCCCTTCATGCAGAAGACGTGTCCCATGATGGAACGAAGATTGCAAAGATGGGCGAGAGACGGCATAAAGCAGGGGGCACACTTCGTCGATCACCAACTGTGGTGAATATAATTCAATTTAAACGAATAAAATCGCAGGGGAGGCGCACACGAAAACAAGCAAAAAGGGAAAGCTGGGTCAAGTTTGCATCGTTTATCACTTCTCGCACACAAGAGAAAAATGTGGCAGTTTGGCCCTAAAGACGAAGCATCGATTGCGATAGCAAATTTTAGAGTCATAAGAGGTGAGAATATTAGATTTATCGTGAGGCTGATAGCGCGTGAAAAGACAAGGACGAAAGGAAGACGTGACACACAGAGGCGCTAACTTGCAACAATCTTTATTTCGAGCTAAGGAGCCACATATATATATATATATATACAACTTTTTCGCATACATCATCATACATGCACTGTTTGCAAAAATACTTGACACACCATTACGCAGGTAAGCTAACTCTTTGCGAGAAAAGGGCAATTGATGGTTTTGAAACGCAGTTATCCCCGAGCCTATCAATCATTTCTGCTTCGATAATTTCGCGAGTTAATGTTCCTCGGGCTCTTCCCACGATGGAGCAGTCTCTGTATACGTCGGCCTTGCGGCACAGTGCCAGCACGTCTTGTATGCAGGCGACGTAACCCTCGTGGACGTTTGAACTCGTGAACTCTTTCTTGGCGATGACCTTCCGACCCAACGCTTTTCCGAAGAGACCTCGCAGCTTCTGCTTGCAGGTCTCCCGTTCGCGGAGTCCTGCTTCGTGAACCACACTCGCGCTGTTCTCGCCGAGCGAGAACGCCAGCATCACTGTGAGATCCCGTTTGTTGTGGCTGCTCACGCGCTCGTGCATCTCCGGCCTCGCCGCGGGTGCCGCAGATGGCAAACGGGAGGACGAGAGTCGACGCAGGCGTTGCCGAACCAGGCACCGTCTCCGGCGACGTCGGGGAAGAAGCGAAGCCACCGCGGAGCTCCGTGCTGTGTCGTTACCCCGCACTTCCACCAAATATTAGACACCTTTAGCTTGTACGCTATTCCGGTAAACGGGAGAGGTTTGGGCGGATTACCGGATGGTCGGGGCGTAAACGTGAGCGGTGAAGCCGCCTGGTATTGTAGAGCTCAACCAGACAAACGCATAGCTAAAACTGCCGTAACTCACCATACCCTGCTTCGCCACTCGTGCAAATTTTTGGTAGCGGCGTAATTGTGAACACGATTACGCCACTGTCGAAACTTTACCCCAGCAGCTAAGCAGAATACAGTAATTAGCTCTGTGTTTGTGTGGTTCAGCTTTGCGCCACCAGCTGGCGCCACCGATCGGAAACCGCCCGCTAAACCCCGCTAAACGGAAAAACGCCCCCGCTAAACCGGAAAACCGCCCGCGCTTGCCCGAATACCGGACACGCTAAACGTCCCTATTTAGCGTGTCCGGTATTCCGGCAAGCGTGGGCGGTTTGCCGGTTTAGCGGGGGCGTAAACGTGAGCGGCCAGATTAGTGGCGCCAACTGGTGGTGCAAAGCTCAACCACACAAACACAATGCTAATTACGATGTTCTGCTTAGCTGCTGGTGTACATTTTCAACAGTGGCGTAACTGCCAAAAGTTTGCATGAGTAGCGAAGCAGTATATAATGGGTTACTGCAGTTTTAGCTCTGTATTTGTCTGGTTGAGCTCTTCGTTACCAGGTGGCTGCACCGCTCTGGCCACTCACGTTTACGCCCCAGCAAATCCGGCAATCCGCCCAAATCGCTCCCGTTTACCGGAATAGCGGACGAGCTAAAAGTCTTTATTACGACGAGGAAGCCTGACGCACACAAGTATGTATAACCGTTTACATAGGAAAAAAGCTTGTGGTAAACGCGCAGGCTGGTACACAGCTCCAGTAGACAGTCTACCAATTTCTCTTAGTCTCCCTCCTGCGCACACGGTCCTGTCCAAATGCGCCGTGACCATATTTTACCATATAATCTCGTAGCACATGTTTTGTATTTATAGCACCTCTCACTAATCATCGCCACGATTTGATTAGATATGTATTTTTATGCAATTTACAGTGACTAGATTTTAGGCCTCTTTACAGCCGTGATACGTCTACCATTAGGAATACATTTACCCATTCAACATTGACACTCATGGCAACTTGCTTGGCGCTGTTTGGCCATACTTGGGCCAAGCTTGCTCCAATACAAACCACACCTCATCATTTTCATCATCGTCAGTGGGTTTCAGACTAGATGACTCAAGCCGTTAGCGTTCCATTTGCGTTCCCGAGTCTCGGGTCCCAGCAAGAAGCCAAGCCGTGTTTTTGTATACGAGATACGTTTATGTCCCCGAACATTGTGACGTCTACATTCGTTTCGATGTGCCCGTAGCTCACCATTCACTGCCGCACGAGAGTCGCTGGCAGATCGTTAAGAATGGTGACGTCATTAACGTTGGGAAGGAATTATCGTGGTCCAAGCTAAGCTGCCTTTCTCCAGGTACACTGGTGGTGTCGGCCCGGCCCGCAGTAGCAGGCCCATTTTCGGCCAGCCCTCAAAAAAAAAAAAAAGGGGGTGGGAGGTTTGTCGCGCTATGCAAATCTATCTGCGCCCCTCGTTGCCGGTCGCGCACCGTCCCCGGCTGCGTCTGTCGCAGTGAGGTTTCACCGATTTGCGATGCGGCTGGTTGTCGATCAGCCGGCTGTCGCGTCGGATTATTCGAAAGCTGGAATCGATTTGCTTTTCACAGTGCGCCGAGCTCGCATCGTGCACGAAGCCACGCGGTAGCGCGCAGGAAGCCGCACGCGCTCACACGTGCTGGCGGCGACCTCGAGCGTGCCGATGCAGGGAGCCATGGCTGGCTGATTAGCGCATATTAATTAATTGGCCTCTTTGGCGGCGGCGGCGCGCCCGAGGCGTGTGCCGCGCAACGTGCCTTCGCGGGCCGTCCTGTTTTGGCGCCCATTGTGGCTGCCTGGCCATGTGTGAAAAGGGGCCGTTTCCCGACCGCGTCCATCCGTCACGCATCGCTGGAGGCGCGTCACCGCTACGCGTTGCGCAGCTTTGTCTGCCGGCGCTCTTCGGTCGGGGGCCACGACGAGCGCGCGCGGAGGTTCGATGACGGGGCGGAGCTCGCAAAGGTGGCCGCTTTCGAGGCGTCGTGTCCGCTAGCCACCCAAGGGTTCCATTTAAAGACTGTTAATAAGAAAATCGGGCGTTTAACAGCCCCGGCGGCTGTGCAGCTGTAATGCTTCAGTAGTACTCATTCATTACAAGTGTCTTGTACGTTGGGTAGCGCGATACGTCTTCTCGTTCAGCGTATTATACGTCGCGGGACGGCCACGCTGCAACCCTCCCTGCTCAAATCGGTTTTCTGTTGCGTTCGGTCAAAGTCTCGGCCTCTTAGATCGTCAGCGCGTTACACACGTCGGAGACCGTGCCCCGTGGTTGACGCGCATAGTCAACCGTAAGTGCCGACGCCGGATCGTTCCACATGGGGTTACTGGTTTGTCCGGCGTCGTAACTCGAAACTTGACGCTCTCCTGCTGCAGCACGGTCTGATTGCAGGCTAGCGCGTTTAGGGGCGTCGTACAATTGCAAAAAAAAAAAAAGCGCGCATGGGACCGACAGGCATTCTTTCTTCTCTCTTTTAAAGTGATTCATCCTTTGCCGACCCTCCAGATTTGGCATGGCTGCTGGGTCGGTCGGTACGTCGGCGATAATGCTTGTGGATATGCAGATGCCGAAATACCCAGCGGGAGAACTTGCGTCCATGACCCGAAGTTCAGAACGCGTATTTCAACTGTGGTTTTGGGCAGCGTGACGTGGTAGTGAAAGGAACGTCAAGAACCGAATGTAGTCGCCGTCAAGGAAAGACGCCACGGGCACGCCAGTCGCAGCTGAGGGCGAATGGATCGGGCTCGGCGGGCATCATGTGCGGCATCTTCAGCAATGAATTGGGGCGGTTCCAAGCGCAGGACAACTTGCGAACAGTCGTTGTAAGCTCAGCGTTAATTCCGAGAATAACGGCACGCGGGCAGTGGTCGATGACAGCGGCCATGGTGATGCGGGCAGCGCACACTCAGAGAGTTGTGCTGCCGTTGGCTACTCGGACGGCGAGTGACTGGGCAGATGTGAGCACCTTTGTGGGGCGGAGATCGTGCCTGGTCACCCGTGTCTTTTAGAGTTCGCAATCCATCAATGAGGAGAACATCGATTCGGTTGCGTCCAGTGGTGTGGGTCGGGAGCCGCGTTGTTCCAGAGGCGACTCGTGGCTGCGGTAAGCGGGACTGTCGGGCTTGAGGCGAGGGCGAACGGCGGGAGTCCGAACAGCGAGGTCAGTACTGCGTGGATTGGGACGAGCGTAAAACCGCCGCGTCTTGGTCAGCGGAAGCGTTTGGTCGGGAAGACCAGCGGATGGGGCAGTTTAGAGCGATGTGACCGACGCGACAGCACGTTAAGCGAATGGGTTGGTCGTCTGGCGTTCCAGCTGGGCTCCGCGGCAACACGTGAGCTCTGACCAGGTGCCGTCGAAGCGACGACTGGAGAACGGTCCGATGCCGCCAGAGGTGTTCGTATTCGCCACCTCTTGTTGGAACTGAATGTAGCCGGTCGGTCGTCGAGCGGCCGAGAATAACGGATGGCTGGGGCCGTGGACTCTACCTCACGGCGGACCATCTGTGTCATGTTTTGTGCATTTGGCGGCTGACGAAACCTCGGGACATCGTCGCAGGACGAAGTAGGAGAGGCGATCGGAGCGTTGAGCAAAGCGTCGGCACTCCTAAAGGACGGACTCAATTGTTGTGCAACTCTTGCGTAACAGCAAATGACATGCATCGCCGGCAATTCCCTTTAGTACATGGTAGACTTGATGCGCTTCCGACATGCCCTTCTACAAGCACGTCCTGGATGAGACACAAGGAGGCGTCTGGGCCCGCGCTCTTTCTTCGCTTGTCGTCCGGTAGACCGCGTTCCGGGCAACCGGTCAAGTCGTGCGCCGCCCTCGAGCAACACGTCGCGTTGGCCAACACCGACGCCATCCGTGCCGGTCCCGAGCGTGCGGGCGGAGATGCCCGAGCACCGCCGAACGTGCGCTCGAGCTTGTTTTTAGACAACGTAACGCGCGCACCCTCTGTCTTCTTCGTCCCTGTATACAGTGGTGCAGCGTCGTTAGATAACCCTCGTATGCTAAACGACAAAGTAGTGTGAGCAAGCGCACCCCTAAATATGCCGTACATAAAACCTGAAAGATAATATATTCAACGGATTGTTTTACTTTATTTTCTTTTATTTAGCCGTTCGGCCACTGGGCGCGTGCCCCTGCCTGGTCAATAATCATCCGACTGGGTGTGCGGCACGAAAGGTGTTAATGCTGTGTACGCACTGAACTCGCTCGCAAACACACACCGGAGCGTGCATATCCCGCTTCGAAACTTGTATTCTTGGAAGTCTTGAATTACGTTTGCGTTTTTAAAGCCTCCAAATTTATTTATTTATTTATTTATTTATTTATTTATTTTTTGCTGGAAACACAGCGCAAACAGCCGAACGCAATTGAGTTGCGTCCGGCTGTTTGGAGTGGAGCCCCGCCCTCATAACCGCCAGTCACTGGCCCTCCGCGATGCTGCAAATAGTTCGTACTTAAAGCTTTCCCTGTTGCCTAAATAAGGCGGTAACCACGAAAACAAAATTATAAGCGCGTAATTTTGTACGTGTTTATTCTTCTATTATACTGGAACGGTGAAAGCCTAATCCTTTATTGAACTGAAATAAAACACTTGCTTCGCTGCAACTATTTATTCTCAAGTTTCAGTCCAGTTGGCAGTGAAGTTTCACAAGTGAAACCGGGCCAGTAGTGAAATGAATCGCGGACTTTTGAGGAGTTGAACGCTCAGTTTCCATACACTTCGTCCCTGTCTGTTGCACACCTCGTCGCTTCCGCCGATGAAAACACACTGGAAGAACAGTAGATGCTCCGGAGGTGTCAAGTACGACGGCATTCTGAAATGGTCGCGTGAGGACGACTTCGTTTGCTTTCGCGATTGGCTGGCGGAGTGACGACTCCGCGCTGCCCGCGTGCCTTGGTTACCAACTGCTGTTTTTTTTAAAAAGTTATATCCTATACTACAGAACACAAATTTGAGAACTGCAGATTGAATATTTAAGTCACTACGGTCCAATCTTCGTAATTAAAAGAAATAAGTGATTACGGATACTCTCCTGTTAAAGGTAATGCACTATATCATGAAAAGAGCTGAAATATTTGTTACAAGTAGGGGCCCTGGTTATTATTCATAGTTGACGGCCTTCTGGTGCAAGAAAGAATACTAGTTAACCGCGCTCATACCGAGTGTAGCTCTCGAACTTCCTCAAACCTGGCGTCTTTTGCATTATTCTCTGCGCTAAAGTGACTTACGACATTGTTCATGGCCAGCAGAGGGTTACGCTTACAATCAAGGGCGGCATTTCCGCCGCCGTCATCGTCGTGATGTTTTGCATTATGTGCCACAACGCCGTGGCCGCGCGCCGTATGTGTACTGTATACGTGCGAGTAGGGTGAGCCAGGAATGGTGGCTCGGCACTGCGCGCTCCGGGGAGGAAGCGCGGCGGGCCCGGAAGCGATCTGCGATGGGGGCCGACTCTCTGCGGGCCGAGGGCTGATAGCTTCGTGCGTGCTGTGTTCTCGCCGCATAGTTAGCTTTGGAGCGAGCACGAGGGTCGATTCGCTCGCTCACGCCAGCGTTTTGGCAGCGAGCGTCCGCTCTCATCGATTGCGATGTCTTTGCTTGCCTGTGCGCGCGTTGCGTCGCGCCTGTTAATTTAGTTAGTAAGCGAAATTTTATGCGGCCGATAAAAGGGCTATCCTTACTTCGTATAGCTGTCTGACAATTTGTTATCACAATCGATCCTTTGTCTGTCCGGGAAAACTGCGACTTCCTTTTTTTTTCATCATTATTTGTAACATGCAAAACTATATTGCCTCTCCTTGCGAAGGCACCGTGACTCGGTGTTACCGTGATACACAGGCGTAGCGCTTCTTATTGGCGGGACAGCAAGAGTACAAAAAAGGTGTATAGAAAGAACGCTCCGGCCGCGCATTGCAGGATTTCTAGCTGCGCATCCAAGTTAAACGAAGCCTCGAAATATTTGGCCACGAACACTTCAGTTTTGTATATACGCGTCTTTGCGTGTCACGGTAGTGCGGTGAACACGTACGCGATGGTGCAAAGCTCCACCACCTTGTGACGGAGGTTTGTTTACGGAGCTTCTGTGGCATCCCATCGAACCTTGCCCTGGTTGGTGCGGAACCATCACCGTTGTCGTGAACGTATTGCATTACCACTGCAAGGACGACGGCCACTTCCATACGCCTGCAAATCTCATCCGCCGTCCTCGACTGCGTTTACCTTCGCTTGGCTCCCGTTCTGTAACGGTGCTTCCTCCTTCGCCCTGATCATAGAGCTGCTCGAAGTGACGAGGCGGTCGCCGAAGTTGCGGCGCCGTATGCCGTCCCCGCTACGTCTCCCGCCCCGTGCGGACGCGCGTGAGCAGCGGCGGTGACGCGGCACCTGGCGATGCTAATGCGCCCACTTAGTCGTGCGCTGTGGACCATGCGCGGTCTGGGGAGAAGTGGGCGTCCTCGTTGCTGCGTCACGCAGTCTGTGTGACCGCGTCGGCGACCCGCAGTCGGGGAACGTGCGTGGGGGCGACCCAAGACGGTGTGTACAAAGCGCTCGGAAGGCTCTCTGGCCAGCGTCTGTCTATCCAGCCGTCATTTATCGCCGGTTCACAAACTGCAACGAATTCGCGTACCACACGCACCGCTTCCGCACAGTGAAGAGTTCGTACATGAAAGCGCGCGCGTCCTTTACTAATGCGACTGGCATTGCCGGGCCACTCGATGCACCTTCCGAGGTCTGTCGGTTAGCCGCTTTCTTGCCAACTTGGGTCCTGGGAGTAGCGAGTCCGTGGGCTGCTCTGCTGATGGGTTTGAAGCCAACCGTTGGGACCAACTTGCATCACCGAGTACGTTGCGCGGGGTAGCTAGGTGCTGCGGTTCGACACCTGCCAACTTGGAGGTGCCGCTCTTCGATGAATCTATTTGACGCCACTTGGCTAACTGGGCATGTGGCGCACTTCAGTGACAAAAACCCATCTCACGGTGACTGTCGAAGGTAATGCGTTTACCATTGACTCAGTGTGTGGGTACACAACGTATTGCCACCGCCGAAACGAGTCGTGTGCTGCAGCGCATATGGCATGTTCGGCTGCAGCGAAATCTGTGGCTCGTAATTGCGGATGAGTGGTGCCTACTCCTGTAGCCGTAATCTTGCTCCAAACAGCAAGCGCCAACACGAAAGCTCCCGTCTGCCCCCGAAGGAAGCTGCAAATGTGCACAGCTGCAGTCGTCTCTGAATACTTCGAAAGCCGGCACACCGCAATGCCATCGCGAAAGGCATTGTTAAATAACCGCTTGATCGTCCACTTTCACTGCCTGTGTCTGTGCAGCGTATAAATGCTGCAGTGTGTACGCGGTGCAGCCCCTCGGCGCAATGCGCAGGTTTGTTTGGTGACGAAATCGAGCGCCGGAATTTTATGTTCGTAGTGGCAAGCGTGAAATAGGAAGCTACATGAACTATCCGCCAATCTCACTGACATGCGTGTGCTTGTACCTGCTTGAGCACGTTAGCTTAACGTTGGCCTGAAAATCCCAGATTACCACGAACCTATGCAACTAGAGCGGATGTTATGGTTGCTTCAATGTAAATTAAAGCAAATATCCCAACCTGTTAAGCTAGTCATGTATTTACCTGTATTGCATCAATGTTAGAGCATGCCGATAGGAGCCACTTCAAACTATATTTTTCGACCAAAATAAGAAAGGGAAAGGAAAGCTTCAAGGTAGAATCTAATGTATTCCCAAATGTATTGTACTATCAACATTCGATGCCTGCGGGATCGAATTGCCTGCACTTATTCAGTGCTCTAAACAACGGATACTGATTCATTATCTTGCTGCTGAAAAGCTGCTTGAATGTCAATAGCTTACTGCATATTGTCCTGTCGGAAAGCGTTAAGCATTGAAAATATCCCTAAGCTGTTATATGAGCTTTCTTCGTGGACTGGAATTGAATAAAACTGTTTACCTTTGCAAGTTTCGTCATCCGAAAGGTCTGAGGCGACCACATTAAAAAACTAAGATACAGACAAAAAGTCGCAGTCGGAAGGCGAAACATCAATTGCGACGGCAAATTAGTAGACAGCTGTACTAAGTAAGGATAGTAGTTTTATCAACCGTATATATATTTGTAAACATTCGCTTACCAACTGAATTAACAAGCATGGTGTTACGCGCGCATATCTCGATCGATGACCGCGCTGTCAGAACGCTGGAGCGAGGTGGCGCGGCAGCAGCGTTTGCCTGCCTCTGGCTTTACGAAGCGGCGCAGAGGCCGTCGGCGCACCGGGACTTGTCGCCGGTGGCAGGAGCCCCTCCCCTCCGACGGGTGCCATTTTTGCTGGTGGGTACAGTGGGGCGTGGCGTTTCTGCGCAGGCGTGAGTAAGAGCGGGTGCGAGAGAGCAATTTAACACACACAAAAGGAAGACACATAAAGACAGCCGCCCGTGTTGTCTTTATGTGTCTTCCGTTTGTGTGTGTTAAATTGCGGCAAAAAACATGTCCTTTAGCACCTTCAATATGTGACTCTCCCTAGGCACTATGGAGGAGGTTTCTTAGCGCGTGTTGTATGCGTTTGTCCCCTAGACATGCCGCCATTGCGGACTGCGGTGGAGTTTGTTTAAGCTCCGCCGCTGGCTGCCAGCGCGGTGACTCAGTGGGCACGGACGCCCCGTTTGGCTGTGTCTGAAGGGGCGAGGTTCCGACTGGTGGTGTATAAGTCGCGGGTCGCTTTTTTCGTCGCGACGATAGAGTTCGCATTTTTTACAAGCACTGCTCCAGGAGGCCGCATGTAATCGGCAAACGGAGGCCTCGGGAGAGCACCTGATATTATTATAATAAAGCAGGCGGCGCAGGATCTCCGGGTCACCCAAAAGGTAGCGGGGAGATGAAAGCTGGAAGCAGGACGGCCCGTGGGTTGGGGCCTCGGTGAGCCCCAACCCACGGACCAGTCCGGGTTCTAGCTTTGGTGTCCTGGAGGCGCCGCCAGTAATCCGAAATAATGACACGTTGTTTCAGTTAGTTAAAATTATGCAGATCCCACGCACTCTTGGGAGTCGATATAAGCGAAGCTTTCCGTGGTGGATGCTTTGATTGACGATAATTAGCGGTGATGTTGACGGCCAAACCTTGCACTTTTGTCAACCAAAGAACCAGGCAGGATTCTGTAAAGGCTACTCAACAATAGACCATATTCACAATACCAATCAGGTGATCGACAATGTGCGGAATGTAGCCAACCCTTATATATAGCTTTCATTGATTACGAGAAAGCGTTTGATTCAGTCGAAACCTCAGCAGTCATGCAGGAATTACAGAATCAGGGTGTAGACGAGCCGTATGTAAAAATACTTAAATATATATATAGCAGCACCACAGCCACCGTCGTCCTCCATAAAGAAAGCAACAAAATCCCAAAAAAGATGGGCGTCAGACAAGGAGATGCGATCTCTCCAATGCTATTCACAGCGTGTTTACAGGAGGTATTCAGAGACCTGGAGTGGGAAGAATTGGGGATAAAAGTTGATGGAGAATACCTTAGCAACTTGCGATTCGCTGATGATATTGCCTTGCTTGGTAACTCAGGAGACCAATTGCAATGCATACTCACTGACCTGGAGGTAAAGCAGAAGGGTGGGTCTAAAAATTAATCTGCAGAAAACTTAAGTAATGTTTAACAGTCTCGGAAGAGAACAACAGTTTACGATAGGTAGCGAGGCACTGGAAGTGGTAAGGGAATACATCTACTTAGGGCAGGTAGTGACCACGGATCCGGATCATGAGACTGAAATAACCCGAAGAATAAGAATGGGCTCGGGTGCGTTTGGCAGGCATTCTTATATCATGAACAGCAGGTTGCCATTATCCCTCAAGAGAAAGGTGTATAACAGCTGTGTCTTACCAGTACTCATGTATGGGGCAAAAACCTGGAGGCTTACGAAAAGGGTTCTACTTAAATTGAGGAAAACGCAACAAGCTATGGAAACAATAATGATGGGTGTAACGTTAAGGGATAAAAAGAAAGCAGATTGGGTGAGGGAACAAACGCGAGTTAATAACAACTCAGTTGAAATCAAGAAAAAGAAATGGGCATGGGCAGGGCATGTAATGAGGAGGGAAGATAACCGGTGGTCATTAACGGTTAATCCATGTGAACCCCATTCTCTCTCGCTTTCTGGTAGGTGGCCTCATCGGGACACGTCGAGTGAACCCACATACAGGAATACGGAGAGATACCACTCCCTGGAGTGGAGGGGTTGAACGTAGGTCACGTCATGTCAACCCACACCGAGGAATACGGAGAGATACCACTCTCTGGCGTAAAGGGGTTGAACGTAGGTCACGTCATGTCAACCCACACAGAGGAATATGGAGAGAAACCATTCCCTGGCATAGAGGGGTTGAACGTACGTCACGTCATGTCAACCCACACAGAAGAATACGGAGAAACTGCTCCCTGGCGTAGAGGGGTTGAACGAAGGTCACGTCATCTCAACCCACACAGAGAAATACGGAGAGATACCACTCCCTGGCGTAGAGGGGTTGAACGTAGGCCACGTCATGTCAACCCACACAGAGGAATACGGAGAGAAACCACTCCCTCGCATAGAGTGGTTTAACCCAAGTCACATCATGTCAACCCACGCAGAGGAATATCGAGAGATACCACTCCCTGGCGTAGAGGGGTTGAAGGTAGGTAACGTCATATCAATTCACACAGAGGAATACTGAGAGAAGCCACTCCCTGGCGCAGAGGGGTTGAACATAGGGCAGAGGAGAGTATGATTCGCGCATTCCGCGCATAGTCTCGTCGCACACACCTGACGGACAAGTCTTTTCATGTTGAGCGTTATGATTAGGCACTTCGTGTCTCAGGCGTTTGGCACCCGTTCCGCTCATTACGGCACAAAGTGAACCGTAACAATGTCCAGAGCATTTTGGTCCAGAGGGAGAGCATCCTGGCTGCGTACACGTGGTTGCATTACGTTGTGTCGACGCATTGCCTCAAGGCGGTAACGTTTACGTTCGTCTTGAGATAGGTTCGACAAGATCTTTTTCTCCCACAATGCTGGACTGTACCGACGATCAGAACGTGCTCATTCTAGAAACTCGTATTTGGGACTCCTGCTTCATTGTACAAAAACTTTTGCTGCTTGTCATTTGGCGGCCGGTAACTGTACGATTTGATTTTTCTCGGTCTTGTATTACTTATGTGTAGATATTTTGTTCTGCTGTGTTCTATTGCATTTTGTTGTTTTTGTCGTCGGCCCGGATTTTCTCGCATGTGCAATTTTTGTATAATTCATCATTGGTGTATTGATTGTATGTATCCGTTCCAACCAGTGTGCTGTCTGTAGCGCCGTGCTGTCCTTTAAGGTGTGTCAGTTGATATGTAAGAGATATTTGGCTACCCGAAAGCCGATTCATTCCCTCCAGTGACACTCGCACCCCGACGCGCTCCGCACGCAGGCGTGAGACAGCGAGCGACGAAGGGTGACGCTGAGTGGACGTTGAACGTTGAGCGGCTGAGTGTCTTCTCCCGGTTGCAGGTCGAGCGCCTTCGGTCGGCCAACGCCGAGCTCGAGGACCGTTGCCACGCCACCGAGCTGCAGCTGTGCGCCGAGCGGCGCTCCAGGGCGGAGGAAGGGCGCCGGCGCAGCTGCGGTGACTACGACCACGTGAGTGCTGCGGGGCCTGACTGGCGCTGCCGCCGCGGGGAGTTTTTCTCATCGTTACTTTTGCGCGATATCGTCTGCATCGCCGTGAGGTTCCGCATAAAGTGCGATGACATCTCGCACCGTACGCTATGCACTAGAACACAGAAAAAAATTGAGTGGCGCCATATTTCAACGCGCGGTGGCGCCACCTGCTGCTCCCACGGCTCCGAGCTCCCAAGCGGGGCCACCGCAGGTAGACCCAGTGCTTGCGCCTTGACATTTCTTTGAAGTTCTCACGAAGGACGGGAAGGTGAATTTTAGCTAACGAATTTAATTAGTGAACTTCGGCATCTCGGCAAGATTGTGCTGCAAATCGGAATGGCTGTGGCAAGCCCAACGTCCGCAGACGGAGCGGATCGTTCGGGCGCGTTACCTTTGCATGCGGAAACATTGGGTCTGCGGCTATTCGACTTTGATTTGCACGTCTCACAATACGTCATGAACTAGTAAAAGCCTTGCAGTATGCGATATACCTTACATCCGCGTTGTAGTGCCTGGAAGAATCTCGCGGATCGCACCTTGAAAACAGGCGGCATGGTTCGAGTAAGCGTAGCGCGGATGCCCAGATTTGTCCGTTTTTTTGTCTCTGTACGGTGGAAGAATGAATTAACATTATTATAGTTCAACCGTGCCGTATCTAATGTGCAATGTACGCATAATTGTTTAACCAACAGCCAGTGGCGCAGCTAAGTCGTCTGGTACCCGGAGCCGATAGCTCTTCTGTCACCCCCCCCCCCCCCGGGTGTAGTCGAGTAAGGCGAGGATATCGACAGTTGTCGGGTGTTTTCAGACGTATATGACACCCCCCCCCCCCTACTGGCCCCGTGCACCCCCCCCCCCCCCCCCGTTGCTACGCCACTGCAAACATCGCCGCTCTTGCCCTCTGGCCAGTAGTTACGATAAGCAAAACAAACCAGCTTTCACACGTAAAGATTTCGAATAGTTGTTGAAAGGTATTGCGAATTATTGTGGCCACTAACGCCAGTGCACGGAATTCAGTCTGTTACGCATGAGTGCGATTGTCATGAGCGTCAGAACATTGTAGCGGTGCGAACACTTTCGCGGCATTTACTTGTGAATCAGGCGCGGAGTTCTATGGCGAGAGCCGCTGTACGAAGCCCACTGCAGGCCTTTGTGTAATCCAAGCCCGTAGACAGACACATACACATACAGGGACACGCACAGATACACACATAGAGAGACAAAAGGACATGCACGGCTGAATACGCCACAGCGACACAGCTCTAGCTCGACGTACATCGTGTTCGTCGCAAACGGTGCTCTGCAATCTGCTTCGTCTTCGTTGGTTATTTGCACATCCATATATGACGCAGTGACTCCCCGAGCATGTTCTGTACTTGGATGTTGCGGGCACAGACATATTTACACATTGCACACCCCGTAACACACACGCGCTACATGCACGCGAACGCTTCTTGGCAGCTCAGGGAACATGGCGGCCGGTCGCTGGGTTCCGCAGTATGCGCTCAGCCCGTCCTGTTCGAGACTATCGTGTTCTAGTCTAATACCGCTTCCCCATGGGCGCCACCATATTGCTATGCAGTGGCGCCATCTATGGGCAGTCGGCATGCTGGCTTGGGCAAGCGCGCTCCGTTTTGTATGGCAGGTATACGCTCGGCGGTAGTTTCTGGCGTTTGTATTCGCGCTCGCGCGGTCTATTTAGTATGACGTGGTGTCTTCTGCGTTCTGTGAGACGTACTGAAGTGGTTTAAGTTGGTATGGCCGGACTTTCTGCTGGCGTTGAGGCGGACGGAGCGCGCAGCGCGATGTGCACGTGTGCCCGCATGTTTGAGTCTAAAATCAGCCTCGGAGATCAATTGTGCATTTCTGAAAGTTTCATTCACTAATGTGAGCTTATTGCAGTATTATCCTCTAGTTCTAAGCTGCAGTTTAGGAGCAATGAAACATAGGCGACGATCGTAACAGCGTGGGTATCGTTCTGCTACGATAGCCTTGAGCTCAGCTGTTATACTTTGCCAAGCGTTAAAACTGTTAGCTGCAGATTACATTTACATTGCGTGACTATTTGGTTTTGTGGATGAGGTTTCCTCCCACGAATAAAATAGTTTTGGTTAGTAATAACAGCATGTACCTTACAGTGTGAACTATAGTTGTCCAGCAAAGCGACCGTTTACGAACTGTACGAGCAACCAAGCAGTGGTAGGTGCTGGATTGCAGATATCTTTGTTCTATATAGCGCATGGTTCAAGCAGGCGGCATCAACGTTTATAGATCTATAGAGGTTGTGCGGCGTGACACTGGGACGTCGTACTGTGGCGTTAGCCCGTTTTTCTTTCTTTTTCGAGAAAGAGGATGATAACCGAATTTTTTTTCTCGGTTGTCTTCGTTCCGTTCTCTACGACGCACTCACGCGTATTACGGAAATTGTGTCGCCGAAAATAGCCATCACTTAATTTTATGCGATCCATCTGAGATATTATGGCTTTTCAGGGCAGAAAGCGAATGCCGAAGCACATAGCTTATATATGTATCATGCCGGTTCACCAACCACAGTGATCGCTGTGTTGAGCAGTGCCATCAGAAATATAGTGATTTCAAGCCTACTAGACTTGAAATGCGTCAGAAGGATGCCGGTGTGTCACAAATATTTGATAGCGCCTGCCGCTTAGATGTTTCGTGGTTGCTTTAGGTTGGCCGTACACGAGCATGAGCTCTTATATTTTAGTCCCTACGCCAAGCGATCAGATAGTAAGCAGAATTGCCACTTCAGGCTGGTAATACAGATGTGCCGGTTCTCTTCGTTAAATTAAAACCGATATACGCAAAAACGTTCGCAACACGTATCCACACGCCGTAGTTGACAATGCGCGCCACATGTTGCGCCCCCAAGAGATATTTCCGCGTACTGTAGTCACCGCTGCACCGAAAGGCTTCCCTGACGACCTTACAACAACGGTCATTACGTAAATTTCACAAAGTACGATCTAAAATACACGAAATCGTTCTGCAGCACGCGACAGCAATGCTTTCAAGCAGCGCCGCGCCGGATCGCACAAACCAGAAAGGAGGAAAGGCTCGCCGCCACCACTATGGGGAACCAGCGCTGGAGTTTTCACGTGAAGTCCCTTGATGATTTGAAAGTAGCGACACTCTTTGAACTCTGCCGCCGCCGCGCGACCTCCTCGCCTCCTTCTCGCCCCTTGTGCGTTCCCCCCGCGGTAACCAATTTCGCCCCCGTTTTTCTGCACGACGATTGGTCTCCCTGCCGTTGCCCTTGGAAACGCGCGGATCTTGAGTTTTGCTTGTGTTTTTCTTTTTCGTTCGCGCCATTTTCCTCCTCAGCACGGCTGGCTCGGCGCTTTAGCTCGGCGTAGCGAACGTTGTACGCCGTGTTTCCTGCTATATGTGCTAGCGCTATGCCGGGCTGTTGCGCATATAACTGCAGCAAGAAGCCTGAAGATGGTTATGCCGTTTTTATGATACCACAAGGAAAGCGTGACGGCTTGCGCAGGAAGCAGTGGCTGCATGACAATGGCCGAAAGAACTTTGTTCCGACAAAGAACAGCATTGTTTGCGAGCTGAGGCGTCTTTCTTATAGCTCGTAGCAAAGCATCCCGTAATGCTGCATTTTTTTTTCATTCTTCCGCTCACCACGCTCATAAACGCTCACCAGTGTTTATGTTGCGGTTGCGCTCAGTATGCTTAATATTCCCCTCACACGTCGCGAACTGTTGTTATTCACTCGGAAGTGCAGCCTTATAGATTGTGCTTTGCGCCCTGAAAAAATTAGTGGCAAGTATACCCGTGTTATTGCAGGTGATGAGCGTTAGCTAGTCAACATTTAGTTTTTTTGAAGTTTTAAGGCGAAAGCCTTGAGATCTCTGTTTCAAGGTCGCCTTGTAAACTGGAGGTATCACGTGACCCAAGGAAGGTCAGAGGTGACCCAAATCATGTCCGCGCCTGCATAAGAGAATGATTGCCCAAGTTAATTAATGAATCATTAGTGATTAACATAAAATGGATTAGGGAGGATTAATGATTAGCGTGCATTAAAGAAGATTAAGGTGTATTAGAGTGCCTTAAGAAGGATTAAGATGCATGAATAAGGATTAAGGTGGGTGGATGAGGATTAAGGCCGATTAATGTGGATTAAGGTGAATTATGGTTGCTAAAGGAGAATTAAGACCGATTAAAGTGGATTAGGGACCATAGAGGTGGATTAGGTTTGATAGAGGTGGATTAGGGTGTATTAAGGTAGATTGGGACTATTAAGCAGGATTAAGGTGGGTGATGGAGGATTAAGACGGATTATAATGGATCGCGGTTGATAAAAGAGGATTAAGAACGTATATGGTAGGTAAGGTGCATTAGGGGCGATGTAGATTGATTAGGTTGTATTAAGGTGGATTGGGAGTATTAAGCTGGATTAAGGTGGATGAAGGAGCATTAAGGTTGATTAGGGTGGACTAAGGTGACTAAGGGTTCATTGAGTATTAAGCCAGATTAGTCTACCATAACCCCCCTAATGCACATTAATCCACCGAATCCACCTTCATCGACCTTAATCCTCCTTCATTCACTTTAATCCACCATAATCCACGAGAGTCCGCCTTAATGAACCCTAATCCAACGTCATCGACCTTAATCTGCTCTAACTCTCCTTAAAGCATTTTAATCCTCCTTAACCAACGCTACTACTTCCTAATCCACTTTATACACCCTAATCCGCTACAATCGTCCTTAATTCACCTTAATCCACATTGATCTACTTTAGTCCACCCTTATCCTCCTTCACTCACTTTAATTCACTTTAGCCCACCATAATCCTCCTTAATGCTCCTTAATCCTTCCTAATCCATCCTCATCCTTCTTCATGCACTTTAATCCACCCTAATCCACTATAATCGTCCTTAATACACCTCAACACATCTTCATCCACCCTAACCCACCTTCATCGAACTTAATCCAACCTTGTCCTCCTTTATGCACCGTAATCCACTTTCATGAACTTTAATCCACCTTAACCCTCCTTAATACACCCGAATTCATCTTAATCCAACCCTAATCAATCATTACTTTGCTAATCAATAATCATCTCCTATGCGCGGCTGCACATGCTTTGGTTCGCTTCCCGCCTTCCTTCGGTCACGTGATATTTTCTGTAGCCCACAACGGGACCTTGATACAGAGGTCTAAGGCTTTCGCTTAATAAGCCACACACAAAGGGATGTGTCACAAGCAATACTATATCAGACGCACGAAATAAAGCATCTCATCATGCGGCAGAAAAATTGTCTGGAGTATAGAACTCGCCTCAAAAGCTCCTTTTACATCGGTATACCCCGTTCATACGGCTTTAGAAAAAAACCAACCTCGTCATAAATGTTGCCTCAAGCATTATCGATGCTGCTGTTAGCATTTCTCAAAATTTTCAACCCCACTGGGGCGCGCAACTGGCCCAAAATAACACGCCTCCATAGAATCCTGCGGCCCGTCCGCGGTAGCCAAGGAGGAATAGCGTGCCGTGCGCAGCCGGCGGGCGAGGAGAATCGAGGAGGAAAGCGCCGTGAGGAGGAGAGTGTCGCTACTTTCAAACATCAAGGGGCTTTATTTTCACGGCGCCTGCAGCGCCGCCCTGGCGGTCAGAACGTGCACAATGCAGCCTCCCCCGCGGACGAAAATTGCGTTGCGTGCCCTTAAAGTCGAAGGAAAACAAAAGGGCGCCGACGATACTGTTGCGTATACAAGTGCCACAACTAAGTCGGGATGAGGGAGGATGTATCCTTCTGCGTCTTTCCATCTAAACCCTACGAACAAGAACGGAGGCGGCGTTGGATCCAAGCAGTCAGGCGAGCGGAGTAAGCTCGCGTCTTGTCGTCCTGTCAAGCGGTGTCGGGCTGGTTCCTAAATCAAATTTCGCGTGTATCCTTGGTTTATTCGATAGTGAAGATGGTCAGCCATGGCAGACAGTACCAAACAGCAGAATCTGCAGTCGGTATTTCGTCGGGATCAAAATGAGCAATAGCATGCACCATCCGGCATATGTACCATTTTTCCTTCGCAATGCCACCGCCAAACCCCTTCCAACGCCACCGCACCAAGTGAACGATACGAAAGGTAAAAATTATCCATTCATTGCCAAGAATTATGTGGGAGGGAAGCTGCCTTGTAATACGAGTTGTATGCGCATAGTGCCGGCGCACGCGCGACCAAGCCACCTATGTGTTTATAAAAATGCGCATGCGGATGAGGACACGGCGCTGAGATGCATCCGGCAAATTTATGTAATTAGTGCTAAATGTAGCCAGGATTGTTACGGATCAAGCAGCGGAGCACTCAAACCTTTGCTTGCGCGAGTCAGCTGATGCGATAAAGCTTTCTTCTCCATTGACTGCTGTGGCGAAGTAACATCAGAATTTTTTATGTCTAGCCAGAGAAATATGGAATATCTTCGAGCCAACTAATACTTACGAAACCATAGCGCAGCACGACCGGAGCCATAACTGCTAGATTTGCGAGGCAGGCAGCCACGCAAGCATCCAGGCAGCCACGCTGCGTGAAGCTTGGCTCGCGAAACATAAAACCGGCAAACAGTCATCGGCTGCAACTCGGGTATGCAGCAAGCACAGACGCGAGGAGAGAGAGATAAACTTTTATTTATAAACGATTTACGTGCAGTGGTCGGAGACCCTTTAGTCCAAGGCCCCGCTGGCCTCGGCCGCCCGCTTGACCTGTGTTATGAAGGACTGTTGTCCCGCCAGGTCTGAGCTGGTTAGCTGTGCCTCCCATTGCTCCATTGTGTGGTGTCAGACGCGAGGAAGATTTCTGCTACGGCGCTCGGTCGGCGATGTTCTGAAAACGCGCACTGAGACGCTCGCCCGAGTACGCTGCCCGAATAATGTCATTACGGTTTGGTCTATGAACTTCTCGATGCTACAGATACTGGCAAGTTCAGTGGAGTGGAAAGGCAGCGGTAAGAAGCACATTTAAAAAAAAACGCATGGCATATGGTCATGTTTGTTTTATGAATTAATTAATTAACAAAAAAAGGAGCAGCGGGAAATTGCACGCTGAGAACACCGATAAACATTCAGTGCGACGCAACTCGAGATATAATATTGAAAGGTCAAAGAATTTAGAAGAAAAAATGGCTGTGGATTAGCTAAGGTTAAGCCCAGGATGCGAAGCATACTAGCCTTTATTTTAACGCGACAGCGTTAAGGAGCTCGTGTCGCAGAACAGCCGGTGTCGTCGGCGTCGGCTCAGGCGTGCGTCGCTTGCTCAGGCGCACATTGCGGTGTCGCGCCGAACAACTCGTTGCTCGACGCTCACCGCGTCCGATGCGGGGCGCGTAGTCGCTGCGCCGTAGCCCATTGTCTTACACCCCTTGGCGGGTCGACGGGAACGCTATCGCGTTCCACTCTTGAAGGCGAAGCTTAAGCGTCCGCTTTGCAGCTGTTATGACGTCATATGGTAGCTACGCGGCCGCGCGCGGCGCAGCAAGGAAGAGCGTGGTTGTGCGGCTAGTATGCTTCGCATAAAAAAATATTGAATCGTCGCGACGGCACATCACAGCCCTGTAGGCGTCGAAGTCTCTACAATGAAATTATTTTTGAAAAGCTCTGATAGCGCCCACGCAACAATGTTTGCTTGTATGCTGTCAAATGCTCACATTTTGCGGCCTAAAGCTCATGGCACGGTGCGAATACGCGCACGCGGCGAAAGCGAAACAGTGCGCGGACAAGCATGCAGACGCGCAGCCGGTCGCTGCGAATCTGCGCGATCGCTGCATTGAGGATTCGTTCTATTACGCTTCATTTAGTTATACAAACACTATAAGAACATATTTCACATAGTTTGCTCTCAGCGTTTACCTAACTTTCACCCAAGAAGCCGATTCGGGAGGCTTCATCGCGGCGACCGCGCACAGTGGCGTTCACTGTACATATTCGCTAAAGCGATAGCGTCTGTAAACGATTGTGTGCTTTCAGTTTGCCCAAGATTATTATATAGACAGTAAAAAAAAAAAATGGAGGACGCTTAAGCTTCGCCTTCAAGAGTGGAACGCGACAGCGTTCCCGTCGAACCGCCAAGGGGTGTAAGACAGTGGGCTACGACGCTCACCGCGTATCGGACGCGGTGAGCGTCGAGCAGCGCCGCGTTCGGCGCGGCAACGAAATGTGCGCCTGAGCAAGCGACGCACGCCTGAGCCTTAAAAACAGCTAGTTTCTAAGGCAACACCGCATTCACTAGAGACGCTTTAGTACCGCTTTGAAGCACCGAACTCGTGGCTGAGTGGTAGAGTCTCCGTCTCACACTCCGGAGACCCTGGTTCGATTCCCACCCAGCCCATGTTGCTAGCTGTTTTTATGCGAAGCATATTACGAGAGCTCAACCCAGCTCCTCAGGCGCGGCGGTGTCGCCTTCAATACCACGTGACACCGTGACGTCACGACAGAGGAGAAACGGGGCTCCAACTCGCGCCGTCGCTCGCGGCGTCGCCCCCTGCATCGGACGCGGTGAGCGTCGAGCAACGCAGCGTTCGGCGCGACAACGAAATGTGCGCCTGAGCAAGCGCCGCACGCCTGAGCCGACGCCGACGACACCGGCTTTTCTGCGACACGAGCTCCTTAACGCTGTTGCGTTAAAATAAAGGCTAGTATGCTTCGCATCCTGGGCTTAACCTTAGCTAAGCCACAGCCATTTTTATTCATGAAGTGCCTGCTGGGATTTATCGCTCACGGCCAACGCCGACGACGCCGACACCGACGCCGACGACACCGGCTTTTCTGCGACACGAGCTCCTTAACGCTGTGCGTTAAAACGTCTCTCGTTTCGAAAGTACTTACAGAAATGTCCGGGAGAGCTCGCGCGTGCTGTTTTCAGTGAGCGCTGACAGCAAAACCTATGAGCAGCGCGCCGCGTGATCCCTCATACTACGCCAGCGAGGCGCTTCCGATAGATGGCGACTCCGTAACTCCTCGCCGCCATGTTGGCACCCTTTCCTCCTCGCCCGATGAAAAGGTCGCGAGGGTGCGCCGAGAAAAGGACGGTCGCTTGCTCTCGCGCGCCAAAGGCGCCGTGTGGTTGTTGCCAGAGGTTAGCGTGCTTCCGCTCCGGCCGCGGTTGTGTGCGCGCCCCGCCTTGGTCGTACTGTGCGGTGGGTGCAAAGGCCCTGGGGCTCTATTCTGGACACGCATGGCGTCTGCACGGCCGCCATTATCCGCCATGTTTACTCTCTGATTGGCTGTGGAGAGCTCACGTGCCTTGAAATTTGTGCCTGAAAACGGAAGTTTTGCGAAACGTCATTTTGCGTTTTCATCAAGATGACGAAACGTGACGTGGAGCTGCAAATTTTATGGACTAATACATTTTTTTGGTCCTTGGCAGATATATTGCGATGTTAGTGCTTCAAAAAGAATGTGAGCGGTAGCGTGCAGAAGCCAGTGCAATGCATCTGCGATTGCGCGAATATGTGGTGGCGATTCAAGATATGCGCCATGCCAGCTTGCTGATTGGCTGAAGGAATATCTCGTAGGGAGCGTCACAGGAAGGGCTGTTTCGTAAACGTCATTTTGACGATGCGTGACGTTGCGCAGGGCCGCCATTGCTGAGATTTTCCGCCATAATTTTTGCTGCGACGAGCCGCGCGAATTATGCTAATGGGCAGCCATATGCAATGGCAGCCAAGAGGAATGCGTATCGCCACATTTTCCCCGTCGTTTGGCACCACGAAAATCTTTTGTTCATAACGCGTGCTCATAGTATTTGCATCGCTCTCGGGTGGTGCTGGCATTTGTGTTTTGGGCCATCGTTTTTAAAAGAACGCGTTTATACGAAATAATATTGGTTGAATATAGCAAACTTTCAGCAATGTTGTCCACTTTTCACTGCTGCATTTGTATTGTAATCGAGATTAATGCCTTTTCGCACAATCAAAAGTTATGACAACGGCCTCTTTCTAACTTATAAAAAGAAATGTACGCAAGGCGGCGCCTTGAAGTTTCCTCCCGTGGTGCGAGTGACCAGCGAAATGAACAAGAGATGGCAGCGCCGGCGCTAGCGTCGCTCTAGTAGATATCTCTGGCGCGCGCAACGCTATCGGTGATATTCGGCCGTTTCTCAGCCAGCCGAGTCGGGCTGAGTCACTTGCATTTCACGAAATAGCGATAACGTGGCCTAGAACGTGCGCGCATCACCACTGGTAGGTCGCGTATGTTGTCTCAAGAAAGAAAACAAGCGCGTTGGCTCCAACATGCGATGACTCATTCCATTTTCCAGGGACACGCATCCGAGCTACTGAAGCAGACGACGGCTTGTACGCAGCAGACGACGGAAGCGAGAAGCGTTTTCGACAGAATAATCATACGCTTTGAGATAGCTGCTTTATTTTTACTGCGGAGGAAAACTGTTTTGCTTTACCGATAACGCTGCATTGAGTGCCTTCATTTCAGTTTCTTAGGCGAAACGTCAAGTTGGCGTCACGTTACGTAAGCAAAACCGGACCACCAGCGCCATTTTGTTTTCGTCGCGCCTACGTCACGCATCAAAGAAAATGGCGGAATGTCCAGAATAGCGCCCCTGATTGCTTTGCGCAACGTTACTAGACTAGGTTCAGTTGTCAAACTCTCCGTAGGCGCCGTACATCGCGGGTGCCCCCTTGTCTTGGTTTGCCGCCAGAGGGCGGGAGCTCTACGCGGGCGCAGCTCTGTGTTGGCGAAGGGGCTTGAGTCCTCAGACTTCGCAACTTACGTACTCAGCAAGTGCTGGGGGGACGCCGAGGTGGAGCCGAGCGGAGTGGTTGGCTCTGCATGGAGCTCCGTGATTTTCTATCTTTTGACCAGTTTTTCCTACGATGTGCTGAATTTCGTGTGCAATACGTGATTCGGGAACATCTAAGGACTCTGTACACACCAGCGTTAGCGGTGAGCCCTTCGTATTTTCGTAAACAAGGGCCAGGACGTGCCCGCCACACGTGTGCAGATTGCTAACACTAACGCCGACTACGGCGGCGGTGGCTGCTGCGCGGGAGACGCCGCGCGCGCTGCCGCAACAGATGGAGACGCCGGCTGCGACGCCCACGGGCGCGACGAACGCTACGACGAGCACGCCTAAACCAAACTACATTGAAGCTTCAAGCTCGCACGAACCACTAAAAGTACGAGCGACGCTCTCGGACCAGGACCGGGAACAAATGGAGTACCAAGACACCGACGAAGGGGATAGTATCATCCTACAAGACACCGATATGCCCGTCACACGCGTCGGGCAGGAGGAGGACAAAGGAGACTGGAAAACGGTGTTAACTGTTCGCCAGAAGAAGGCTCTCGCTAGAGTTGGAAGAAAAACCATGGGAGCAGGGGCTGCCCACGACTCGTCGAGCCAGCACCTCGGACCAGCCAAGAAGCCGCCGATGAAGAAAAAGCCACGAGTCAACAGACTACCTCCGTTACCAAAGGAAGACTTCAAAATAATAGTCCGACCACATCAAGGGCTACCAATTAAAGACTTGACGGCTCCGCAGATTTCCGAAGCGGTCATCATGGCCACACAAAGGAAGGTGAGAGGGGAACACTTCCTTTTACGGCTAAAGCCAGGATCAAACATCTTTATCATATCTACCCCCAAACAAGAGGTAGCAGATATAGTCAGGAAGATAACGACGCTCGTTATCAACGGCAAACAACACGCAGTGAACGCTTACGTGACGGCCGGAGAAGACACAAAGAAAGGTGTAGTGCACGGATTTGCACCGCACACGAGTCCGGAAACACTCCAAGCCAACCTGCGCATCAGAACCCAAGGAGTGGAGATACTACGAGCGCGCATGCTTGGGGAAACAAAGACAGCGGTCATTACTTTCTATGGCCCCATGATACCACGCTTTGTCTACTACATGGGAGGAGAAATACCCTGTTACCCATTCAAGAACACCGTACAATTCTGCAACGCCTGCATGCAAACAGGCCACAGAACGGACGTGTGCCCTCAGCCCCACACCTCAGTATGCAGCAAATGTGGCACTAAGGAGCCACAGCCAGAGCACGAATGTAAACCCACCTGCTCCACTTGTGGAGAGGAGCATCTTGCCGGTTCGAAGGACTGCAAGAAACGGTACAAACAGCCACGGCAGAACAACAAAACGCATAGGAAGTCTTCCTCCAGACTACTCAAAACTCCGATCAAGGAGTCTGTACCAAGGCCACGGTGGTACGACACAGATGAAACGGACGACGATGGATGGCCACCATTAAAGCGACAAGAAGACCTACCAGCGGCGTCGCCACGACGACAGCGATCCCGATCAAGAGAGCGACGAAGGCGACATAAGGACTCTGACTCTTCAGACCACCCCACTTCCCACCGCCAGCCCATTCTTACAGGGTCCAGGCAAAGATCTCCCACTCCAACAAGGAAGAAGGAACCCACCGACAACAAGGTGAGCTGGGCGGGGATGGTTCGTACCACGGCTCCCATAACATCAAACCCAGAATACCAAAAAATTGTATTAGAAAATAGGCAACTCAAGCGAAGCTCAGAAGAACTGAGGCTGGAGATCGCCGCACTTAAAAGCCAGCTCACAGCTAAGGCGGAACAAGCAAAACCCACACATGTGGCACAACAAGAACACACGAAAGTGACACCCACTAAGGACAAAACACTACAACTCCTAGTGCAACAGATGCAAAGCATCCAAAACTTCCAAGAACAACTATACGCTGATTTACAGGGACTTAAAGGATACGTGGAAGAAACGCTAGCCCGACAAAGACCACTGCGTAAAAGAGCGAATAGCAACCCCAGCGCACCGTCGGCTAGAAAAGCCAAGAATGGCATAATCTCGGACTCGACGGACGTCGAAAGCGTGATCAACAATGGCCAGTAAAACACCCAGAATCGAAGACACCGCTGAGATATGGCATTGGAACTGCCGCTCTTTCCAAAGAAGAGCGGCAGCGCTACAGACTTTCATCGATTCGGCCATCAGCAAACCTGATATTATATGCCTCCAAGAAGTAGGAAAGGGTACAGTCAAGCTAAGGGATTACTACACAGTTACGAATCAGCAGTACCCGCGGGTTGCTACATTAGTGCATAAAGGAATAGCGGTGAGCTCACACTATGTCGCTCAATGCGCAACCGAGCACCAAATCATTGAAATACACACATCGAAGAAAGGGAGAGCAAAGACCTTTATTTGTAACGTATACAGTCCTCCCAAAGAACGTCGACCGGACTTTGCGGCAATTATAGAATACGCATTAGGCCACCTGAAAGGAAAAGACAAATTTGTACTCCTAGGCGACTTCAACGCTCCCCACACCCATTGGGGATACCGACGAGATACCCCCAAAGGCAGAAGCCTAGTAGAAATTACAGAGAAATATGATCTAGAACTAGTAACTCTCCCACTAACACCCACTAGATTAGGAAATAGCGTGTGCGGGGACACCTACCCCGACCTAACCTTCACGCTAAACATAGCGGATGGGCAATGGAGAAATTTAGACGAAAATCTGGGAAGTGACCACTATATTATTAGTTATTCAATGACCACACCCCGGCTCAAACTTCCACCAAAGCAGGCTAGAATCACAAACTGGACGGCATACAGAAAATATCCAATGTCCACAACACCCCCCAACACAGCTGAGGACTGGGCAAAGGAACTCAAAGTCGCGCACGAAGCCACAACACGAAACATATCCATTAACGCGAAAACACCTGCAGTAGACCCACATCTGCTGCACCTGTGGGAGGGCCGGCGTAGCTTAACCAAGCGCTGGAAAACTCAAAGACTGAACAGAAAACTTAGGGCAAGAATAGCAACGCTAACAGAACAAGCAAATGAGTATGCCAGAGAGCTGCAAGCGGAAAATTGGCTCCAATTTTGTGATTCACTGAGAGGGACGCTATCCACCGCTAAGACATGGGCTATCTTACGTAGCATGATAGACCCGGACTCTACAAAGACGGCAACAGCGAGAACGATACGCACCCTAGTAGGTGAATACAAAGGTGACACCGATAAACTGATCCAAGCGCTCAGGGAGAAATACATTAACACAGGGGGCGATAGTGTCGAATCTCTCAGCTACAAAGGGCTGGCAAACAAACCTCTAGATGAGCCCGTTACGGTTGCCGAATTGTATGCAGCGGCGCAGGACATCAGACGAAACACAGCACCCGGAGCGGACGGCATCACCAATGCAATGCTGCGCAACCTCAGCAATGAGCAACTCGGACGACTAGTCGACTACTTCAACAAGGGCATATGGGAAACTGGTACCATTCCACAGCAGTGGAAGGAAGCCACCATAGTCCTAATCCCTAAACCGGGAAAACAGAAAACTATTCAGAACTTGAGACCAATATCACTAACGTCATGTCTCGGGAAGCTGTTTGAAAAAGTGATACTCACCAGGTTAACTGATTATATCGAAAGTCACAACCTCCTATCGGTGTACATGTATGGTTTCCGCAAACATCTGTCAACACAGGATGTTTTCCTTAGGCTAAGAGACGAAGTAATAAACAACGTGGCGACTGGTGAAGAAAACATAGTGGTGGCGTTGGACCTAAAGAGCGCATTCGACACTATGTCGCATAAGCTCATCATGGAGGAACTAGAAAAAATGGGATGCGGCAAGAGAATTTTTGACTACGTGAAATCCTTCTTAACTGGTAGGACTGCCACGATAGGTTTAGAAGATATGCGATCACCCAAGCTCAATCTCCCCAACAAAGGAACTCCACAGGGAGCTATACTCTCACCATTATTGTTTAACATTGGCATGAACAATTTGGCAAGAAGGTTGCATCAAATCCAAGATCTCAAATTCGCGCTCTATGCGGATGATATCACCTTATGGATGCACAAGGGATCGTTAGGCCACAAAGAAAGCACCCTACAAGAAGCCATCAACACCGTTCAAAACTTCGTGGCAGAACACGGCATGGCCTGTGCACCAGAAAAGTCGGAATGGGTCAGAGTCCATGGACGAAATTACCGTAACAGGCCAAACCTACACCTCCAACTAGAGAACCGAATGCTTCCAGAAAAGACCAAGGTTCGTGTGTTGGGCCTCTGGATCCAAAGCAACAGGCGAGCGGATCACACTATCGCGACCCTGAAAGCGACAACGAAGCAAATAGCAAGACTAATAGGACGAATCACAAAGAAAGGGAGAGGCCTATACGAAAACGAAACGATACGACTCGTTCAAGCTTTTGTCATCAGCCGGATAACATATGCTCTTCCCTATCAGAACTTAAATCGCACAGAAATCAAGATGGTGGACCAGATCATACGGTGCGCGTACAAGGTGGCGCTAGGATTACCGGTGAACACCGCAAATGAAAGACTGCACGACACAGGAGTTTACAACACCTTTGAAGAGCTCAAGGCAGCGGTTATGATAAATCAGACAGAGCGCCTGTGTCTCACACAAGCCGGACAACAACTACTGACTGAACTAAGATATTCGGTGAAACCGCAATATTGCAGTGACCAAATCCATCAGATACCAGGCCCCATCAGGAAGCAAATACAAGCCACACCGATACCAAAGAACATGAATCCCGAATACCACAAAGGCCGAAGACAAGCCAGAGCCAAGCAACTCATCAAAAGCTTTGGAAATAATCAAGAAGTGCAATACACGGACGCCGCTCGGACTGCTAGAGGACACGTCATTGTAGCAGTTCGCAACACCCAGCGGAAAAGAGCCGAAATAACGGCCTCAATAAATACAACATGCACAGCCACTGCGGAAGCTTCAGCAATCGCGATGGCAATCAAACACAGCGACAGCACCGGGCACTCGGCACTGGTTATCTCCGACTCTCAAGCAGCATGCAGAATGTACGTGCAAGGCAGATTGCCACGAATCGCGCTGAGAATTTTAGGCGACGCGCTCCACGAAGAGCATTCAATCATATGGTGTCCAGGACACGAGGGCATCCCAGGCAATGAGAGGGCACACTCCCTAGCTCGAGAACTCACAAACCGAGCGGGGAACCACAGCCCTTTCCAAGACTGTCCACTTACAGCCCGAGACATCCTCGAACACCAACGTCGCACGAGAGAGCGCCTTGCCCCCCCCCCCCCCCCGCATCGGCAACTGGGGGTACAAGAAGCCCGCGCATACAGACGAATACAGACGCACACCTATCCCCACTTGGGAAGAGCACACCACATAAATCCCACACTACATGCCAGCGCTTGTCCATGGTGCGGTGCATGGCCGTCGCTGCCACATGTGACGTGGGAATGTACAGAAAGACCACGAGAAGCGAACTCGCCTGAGATGCTTGCCTACAATAGGGAGCCGTGGGAGATCCTCCTCGCCCGGCCGGGGCTGGGGGCCCAAAGGGGCCTCTTGGACCAGGCGGAGAGAGTAGCCAGGATCACTGGTGTCCTGGAATAGAGACCCACCCAACCGCTTCCCTCCCACCATACCCTTTTCCTTACTCCCCTCTTCCCTCTCAATAATTAATAAAGTTTTTCCACCACCACCACCACCAAGTGCTTTCACCGATGCGTCTTTAAATGTTTGCATAGTCTCGCGTTTAGGAGATTGATTAAAAAACTTTACGTAGCTGTGAAAATGCTGCTGCGCTGCCCCGGCGTGCGCTGTGGAGTCCTTAGTCCAGGGCCGCAGCAGCCCCGGCCGTCCACTGCGCTCTATAATAATCAGTTGTTGCTGATGAGTAGCTGTAAGTAGCTGATTAGTAGTTGTAATCAGCCATTGCTGCTTAGTACTAATTGTTAATGCGAACGCATGGTATGACTCATGAGGTGATGTTAGCGCGACCACACGATGGTCCAAAAAAGTCACGGGAGCCCAAGCGAACCAATCGAGGCAGTTCACGACGCCAGTCAAGGCAGGGTGACTTAGGCGAAGTTAATTAAGGCACAGTTAATTAAAATATAGTTAAGGCACTCGAACCCACGGTCGTTGGTGAGAGTTGAAGCATCGACCTATGGTGGTGGCAACGAATTACATAACTAGATGAACTAATTTACTAATGAGTGAATTAAGAAGTACTCTAACAATTATTGGATAATTATTAATTAATACGCATTACCTAACTAGGGGGATTTATAATAATTTGAATGTCTCAAAGCTACGGCAAACAACATTACCTTGGTTGTGCCCAGCTACGCGGCATTCGCATATTTTAAAACTCTGGCTGAAGTTAGCTGGGACACACGGTATATACACACTCTCAGCACTTCATTTCGCAACAGAAAAAAAAAAAAATTAAGCTAGCAGTATTTCTTTCATCAGAGCACCGCATTCACAAGTGCAATGTTGAAACCTACGTGAGCTTTGCTCCCTTGCGAGCAGACTTGCACATTCAAAGTAAGTTATCGCAGCAGGAACGGAGCATAAATATGCATTCGCGTCACTAAATAAAATTGGATGATACGGCCCGTAAACTCTTCAAAACGCACGCGGCATTTAAAACGCATAAGAGTGTCGCAAAAATGCACCGAGACTGCAGCAAAACACGCATATATACAACGCGCCAAAACACAAAAAACAGCGGACAGTGCTTCGTCGCCCTGTCCGCGCCGTGCTGACCGAGCAAAGTGCGACAGCAGCGCCACGAGATGCGACGATCGGTGGTGGGTCCACGCAGTCACGGGAGTTTGAAAACAGAACCTAGTCTAGTAACGTTGGCTTCGCGTGCGCTTTGCTCTCGCGCGCATTGTTCGCGTTGGAGCGAGAGGCAGTGCGAAGGTCAATTCGCTCGCTGCTGCTGCTGCCGTTCTTCATCACGTAGGCGTTCTGATAGTGAGTATCCGCGGTCTTCGAGTGACATGCACCCAGGGCCGCTATCTTGTACACGTTCGAAAAGCCGACGTTCGATTTCGCCTCACGCGATTGGATTAGATTGGCCTAGGCCGCGATATCGGCGCAGCCTGGACCATCGCGCGAGGCGAAATCGAACGTCGGCTTTTCGAACGTGTACAAGATAGCGGCCCTGGTTTGCATTGCGCGTGACACCGTGCTTGCTCATTTAGTTACCGTAAGATACCGAGTGATAGCCCACCTAAAGATCGAGTGAAAATATGAGGTGGGATAACTTGCGGTGTGCAGTAAAAAAAAAAAAAAGTTGAAAAATGTATAGCAGCCAAAGAATGAACACGCGTTTAATAGCACTGAATTCATTCGTCGTGAAAACCGTCGAACGGACAGTCATCGTCACTTTCAAACAGAAGGTCGACGACCTTCTGATCACGCATGGTGTCCGGCGTGGTTGACAGGGCAGCGGAAGGGGGCGAAGCAAGCCGCTCACGAAGCTCTCCCGTATTCTGATCGGTATAGCATAAGCAATCGTAGAGCCGATAACATGCGAGCGTTCGAGCGCAGAAGTGACACTATCGGGCCAAGCATGCTGCTAGGCCTAACTTATACGCCTTCAAGCACAGTACCCGTAAAACACGGAACGGAAACAAGAAAAATAAAGAGCGAGAATACTGCAAAAAACAAGGATCGTAATAGTGAGCGAGCTAAACATTTTCTCATTTTGCAAATTACAAAAATAAAGTGTTTGCATGAATGGTATTGCAATTTAAAACATCACACCTGGAACGCTGAGGGCAAACCCCTTCGGAGTGATTCGGACGGTCGGCTCTTTGAGGATCATGAATGCCGGGAGTGGTATTGTCAGGAATGGGTTATCTATCGGTGTTTCTGAAAAAAAAAAAGCTAGAAAATTGGCCCAGTTATTTAGATTGCTTTATCTTCGGGATCCGCCCACGAAAACAGCTATAAATCCAGGTACCCGATACGAAAAAGTGGTTTTAATTCGTTAAGATGTCTTTGAAATGGGAATGCCCTTTCGTCTGCGTCCCTCTGCCAATGTGTACTTCGTGGCATGCCTTCGAACGTAGTCGCCGTAGCTCAGAACGCCGGAAGGCAACGTCGTGGCGCCGCTGCAGGGATATGCGGACGAAGACAATTCCTCTTCGCGACAGGCAGTGTCAAGTATTATGTCGACACCACAAATTGCGAATTTGAGCAAGAAGCAAGACAACAGTTAGCAGGAAGTATTTTTTACAATTTTTGGGGAGAAAACGCACTTGAGTGTATTCAGGCCGTGTGCCCATTTCGTACACATTTAGCTGGGACATTGCCGAAACGGTTCGAAAACAGGCGGCGCGTGGAGTTGTGCGCCGTAGCAAACGGCGCCACAGCAGCGACTTGTGCAGCCGGGCCGCACGAGAAGACTCCCGCCATCTGCGCGCAACCCAGCGCGTCCAGGTGGCACACGCGTTATCAGCGTGTGGCATAACATTCTCGACGGGAAAGTAGCGAGCGCAGCATTTAAAAAAAAAAAAAACGGAAAATCAAGCGATGGCGATCACTGTTGTGGGAACGCGTGAAAGGGCGTAAACTATTTTCCTCTCGCAAGAACCAGCGTCTTCCAGTGCCTTCCGGTGTGAGACCAGCGCGTTATTCGACACTGCTTCGCACCTGGGGCGCTCGCTGGCAGTCGCTGGGACACCAGTGATGGATACGCGCTGGTTCCACTGCCGTGACGCCGCTGGTTCTTCTCGCTGCAGTTCGCCGGTTCGCACTGGGGACGGTTGCGTTTGTGCCGCACTGGTTCCAGTGTGCAAGGAGGATAGGCGCTGCTGAATAATAAATGCTTTGTACAATTTCATCGCTTGATACTACTCTCTTGTCCTGAATAACGCTATATCTTGGGGTCCGTTTCGTGTCGCAGCTTGGAATAAAGGCGCGTGAGCTGCCCTGTTATGCATGCATATATTGGACAATGAAGATCACTTTCGTGTTTTGCATTTTCCCTTTTGACTGAGCGGACAGCTGCATTTTTGAACGAAATCACGAAACACAGAGGGCGACTCGCTTTTTAGCTGTTCGTACGCAACCGATCACTGCGCGCTGTTCTCACAGTGTTGCGGAGCCGACACGAAACCGAGTAGTCGTTCAGACGCGTTCGAACGGACCCCGAAGCCTACCGCTGATTGGTATTATCGAACCGATGAGAAAGCTGAGGCGATTCGTGCTCTTCCACTTTGCTAAAGAATAACGCACAAAGGCTTCTGAGGCTCAAATCCGCACACTTTGTAGCATTCGCCAGCTCTTCCACCGAAGCGCGTCCGCCGGGCCCGCCTGCACGCTATCGGCCCGTCTTCTGGGCTCGGGAATCAACGCGGATAAATCACTCCGTGTTTCAGCTTTCGCATCGGTGTTCTTAAACAATTTTTTTCGTGTCTACAGTGTCAGCACGAGAAGTGATGAGCGCCGATGTGACGCCTTATAAACGTACGTATACGTGCCGTTGTTGAAGGCTGCCAGCGCTAGCCTACGCTTCTCTGACGAATATGTTGCCATAGCAGCAGTCTCCCAGTGGTGCAAAGACCGGCAGATGGATATCAATCTAAAGAAATCCTTTCTATTATCTGTAACCAGAAAAAACAAAACATACATCAGCCTTCCAGTACACCCTTAACAACATTCCTCTTGCATCTGTTCATGAGCATAAGTACCTTGGTGTGACACTAACATCTGACTTCAGCTGGTATTCTCACGTTAACAATATCAAATCAACCGCAATAAGACAGCTATTCTTCATTAACAGACGCCTTAAACTAGCACCATCTTAAAGAAAGTTACTCGCATATAAAACACTTATAAGACCGGTTCTAGAGTACGCCAACACCGTTTGGTTCCCGTTTACTAACAAGCTGATTAAAAAACTTGAAGGGGTTCAACGAAAAGCGCTGACGTACGTATATAATAAACATTCCATCACAAACTCACCAACAGCATTGCTGAAACGGGCAGAATTCTAACCATGGATAACAGAGCCAAGCTTGCTGGACTAAAAATCATGTATCAGTTAATACACAATCAACTCAAACTGCCTATTATGAAATACATATCAACGTCCTCGAATAGATTAACTCGTCATAAACTCACACACACATTAAGCGAATTTTCATTCCGCGCTGATATTTTCAAATACTAATTTTTTCCAAGGGCGACATGCGAATGGAATAATCTTAACACAGGTTTCATTGACAGCTCATCCTTAGGTATGTTTGGTACCCTGATTTCGGGTCAACTATACGTATTGCAGCAATAATTCTTCTAATTATTTACGTAGTTTTTGTTGCCTTGTTATTTTAACGGTGTTGTGCTTGAATAAAATTACGGCAATGACGCAATATATTTCCTTTCTTGTTGGCATTATTGTAACCTTGATTGTTGCGTGACTGTTATTACCTCAATACTGACCCTGCAACTGGTTTCTGCAACTGTAATTATTGTTGTCATATCCTCTTCGTTCTTGTTATTCTCTTGCATAATCACGTAATCAAATTGTTATATGCCCAAATTCTTTATTGTATAAGATTTAGTACGTAACACCTTATACCATGTTCCTATGTATCCCATACAGCATTTCCTGTTACAATCCCTGATGGGATTCACAGTATCAATAAATGAAATGAAAATATGCAGACGTGTCGATTTAAATGCTTCGACTACTCGGGACAAGAAGGTGCGGCCGCGATCAGGGAGGAGCTGCTGCGGTGCGCCGTGGCTGACGTCATGTAAAAGGAAATCTGCCACCTCAGTCGCACAGCTTGTGCGCAAAGCTCGCGTCGTCGCGTACCGGGTCGCGCAATCAGTGGCGACAACGACCCACTCATTGCCAGATTTCGACATCGGCCGAGAAGATCGACGCGAAGGAGGGGTTCACATCGGTGGGGCCAGCTGCGCCGTGTACGCGGTCGTAATTACGCGAAACGCCGAGGTGGCAGGGGCGCCATGCTGCCACTGCTCAAGAACTGGTGTCCGGAGATGGCGTAGCACAACGAGCGAAAATTCTGGCCCTTCGGGGTGTATGTCGTCGCGGAGCACAAACATGGGCAGCGTGGGCTGTCCAGAATTGAGACGATCGGTAAGAACACGTAGGATGCAGTCATCACGCTGTTGTTCAGTGCGGATGTCGTGCAGATCGGAAATGGTCAGGCCGCAAGAGTCTGTGTCATGGGCATCATATTCAGGGCGGTCGACAGGATGACGGGAGAGGTTGTCGGCGTCCTTTTGCAAACGGTCGTATTTGTGTAAAACAGCCAGTGAATATTCTTGGGCCGTAGCGCCCATCTACCCAATCGTCCATTGGGGTCTTTAAGTGAGGAGAGCCAGCACAAGGCGTGGTGATCGGTAACCACGGAAAATGTGCGGCCGTACAAGTAGAGGCGGAATTTGACTACAGCCCAAACTGACGCCAAGTACTCTCGATCGCTGATTGAAAAATTCCTCTCAGCGCGTGACAGGAGGCGGCTGGCGTATGCAATTACGCGCTCTGCGTTACGATGCCATTGAACAAGTACAGCCCCTATTCCAGGGCCACTGGCAGCCGTGTGAAGTTCAGTGGCGGCAGTTGGATCATAATGAGGCAGCAATTCAGGTGCCGTGAGCAAGCGTACGAGGGCGGAGAAGGCTTTGGTTTGAAGAAGGCGCAATGTGAGAGGAACATCCGTCTTAAGTAAGCCTATGCGTACGCGAGCAGTTTCGGCGAAATTCTTTATAAAATGACGGAAATACGAGCATAGCCCAACAGCTTCTGCGGCGGGAGACGGAACAGGAAAGTTCTGGACAGCGCGAATCTTGTCAGGGCCGGGATGAACGCCAGCGGCACTGACGAGATGGCCAAAGACGGTAATTTGACGACGTCCAAAATGGCAGTTAGGTGAGTTCAGTTGCAGGCCGGCGCGTCGGTAAACAGCAAGAATAGCCTATAGCCGCGTTAGATGACTCGTGAAAGTTGGTGAAAAGGCTACGACGTCGTCTAGGTAACACAGACATGTGGACCATTTATAGCCGCGAATTAAGGAGTCCATCATTCTTACGAAGCTTGCCTGGCACTACAAAGGACGAGCGGCATAATCTTAATTTGGTAGAGGCCGTCAGGTGTTACGAAGGCAGTTTTCTCACGGTCCATGTCATCTACCAATATTTGCCAATAGCCCTGATCGGAGGTCTATCGATGAAAAGTACTTGGCTTCGTACAAGCAGTCCAATGCGTCATCAATACGCGGAAAGGGGTAGACACCCTTGCGTGTGATTTTGTTGAGGTGTCTGCAATCCACACAAAAGCGCCAGCCGCCGTCCTTCTTGACAAGGACAACAGGGGACGCCTAGGGACTGCAAGATGGCTCGATAACGCCTTTTGTCAACATCTTATTGACTTGTCGTTGTATCACTTGTCGTTCAGCATATGAAACACTGTATGGCCGGTGGTGTATCGGATTGGTGTCTCCGGTGTAAATACGATAGGTGACCGCCGATGTCTGGACTAAAGGGCGGCCGTCAAGGTAAAAGATGTCGCGATAAGTTTACAAGAGACGGCGGAGTCGGCAGCTTTTTTGTGCCTGAAGAAGATCAGGTGCAATCATCTTGTTAAGTTCGTCTGTGAGAGTCGGTGAGTCGGAGGCTCCTGTAGAGGGCGACGGAATTTCGGCATCAAGAGTAGACATCTTGCAAGCGTTCACAGGGTGAGATGTCGCCCAGTGACATGCCTGTGGGAACAATTTGAGTCGAGCAGTTAAAATGAACGACAGAGAGGGAAGTCTGATTGCTTGTAACAGTGAACATGGTATGGGGAACGGCCAAATTTTTTTCAAGCAGTATGTCAGTGGTGGGACGTGGTACATAGACGCCGTCAGGAACAGATAGGAACGACAGTAGAGTGACGTGCGTAGTGTCTTGGGGCGACAAGGGGGGGGGGGGGGCAACAAGTGGCTTGGGGCGCTGTTGTCTTTGGTAGAGCATAACAGTGGTTGTGTGACTGGTGGACTATAGCAGCCGTGGCGCTGTTCAAGCTGAATGACATTAGACGCGCAGTCAAAAGGGGCTGAATGGGACGATAAAAAGTATAAGCCCAGTACAACGTCCTAAAGGCATTGTTCTAGAACGGCAAACCAAACAGCCGTTAGGAGCCCCGCGATGCCAGTGCGAGAGTGGTGCACGTATACCAAGCACGCTAGGCGTTCCTCTGTGGGCGACGCGGAGGGTACGTAATGCAGCTGGTGTGAGAAATTTGTTCAGGCGTCGGCGCAATCGGGCACTCATCCCGGATACGTGCGCACCAGTGTCAATGAGTGCTCGGTCGCAGACGCCACGGACTAAAACGTCCATCAAGTTCTGTTTGGTCGGCACAGTGATGAGATGGTTTTACGGTCGAGTCGTCAATGCAGTGTCACCTCCGGGAGCTGCATCGCTTAGTTTTCCGGAGACGGGCGTCGGGGCTGCATCTGGGATGGTGGTCAACGAGCTGGTGGCGAACGGGACTGGTGACGTCGGAATGGCGACGAGGGACCGTTCCAAGAAGCGCGAGGGTCACTGTTTGGCTGCTGCGGCGCCAATGCAGGCTGGTAACGACGCTCGCTTCGTCCGGGACCATAACAAGTGGTGAATGGCGGTCGCAGAGGGGAGTAGATAGTACGGTTGTTACGATGGCGAGTAACGTCACCGATATGCCGGAAGGCAAAGCTCATTGGCCGATCGTCTGCGGTTCGCCACTCGGATGGATTTCGGTAGCGTGCGGGATACCGCGGACCAGTCGATGGACCTGGAGCATGAGACAGCTGTGAAGCGGCAACGGCACATGCACAGTGAACTCCAAGATAAGCGAGTTCTTCGCGGACTGTTGCCTGCAGAAATCGTGCTGTAGGCAAGTTGTTCGGCTGACAGGGGCGGGAAACAGAGAAAGGGCTGCAGGTGCCATGGCTTCAAGTTCTCGCCGCCCTATGCGCGTCAGGTCATCTGATGATGGTGATCGCTGCACTCCTGTCGTCACAAGAGGAGGTCGCAGCTGTGTTCGGCCGACGTGCGAACGGCGTTGCAGTGCGGTGGCTCTGGGCCTGGTGAAAGCATTGACACTCTTTTATGATATCCTGTACTGTCTCACAATTTTTGAACATGAGTAGGTTGGCAACATCGTCAGCGATCCCTTTCGGTACGTGCGCAACCTTGTCTGACTCAGCCATATTGCTGTCGGCCTTACGGCACAGAGCCAGCACGTCCTGGGTGCAAGAGACGTATGATTCTGTGGACGTCTTGGCGCTAGTCACTAGTTCTTAGCGGTGGTCTTCCGCCCGGAGGCATGGCCGCGCAATTCCCTCAGCTTCTGTTTGCAGGTGTCCCAGTCGTAAAGCTCTTCCTCGTGGTTGTCATGTACCACGCCTTCGCCGTGCCTTGTAGGTAGAAGAGCAAGTTAGCCAACATAGTGGTCGGATCCCATTTGTTGCGGGCACTTACACGCTCATGTGTGGCGATGCAGTCTTCCTCGTCGAGGTGGTTGTTGCCGCAGAACGTGCCTGGACCTCGCGGCTGAGCCAGCACAACCGCCGGGGTTGATGTGGGCCGTGCTATGTCGGGTCCGGTTTCGTCCGTCGTGTTGTCCAGTCTACGGAGCTCTGTTTGTTTCTCGTGGGGACCCCGCACCTCTCACCAATTTGTTACGTTGCAGAAGTCGCAAATAAAGATGTATCTACAATATTTACAGGAGGCACAACGATCCACAAACAAGACGGCTGTCGAGACCGATTCCACCCGGCAAATCCTCTTCTGACTGGCGCCATTCTTGGTTGCTCCCTAACAAGGCATACATACATACATACATACATACATACATACATACATACATACATACATACATACATACATACATACATACATACATACATACATACATACATACATACATACATACATACATACATACATACATACATACATACATACATACATACATACATACATACCTTAACCACGTGAGCGGCTTCCCACACTTCACACATATACTGTTTTCCATCTTGACAGTCCTAATGCTGACGCATTAAAAATACATGGAAAACCATAACTTCAAGTATTTCGACGTAAAATACTGACGTATGGGAGCTGTGGCTAATTTTCGGCGCCAAAATAAAAAAGCGTGCGCATGCAGCTTCCACTAGTGCTGCAAGGCTGGAGTCAACAGCGGAGCTTGTGATCACCTGGCTTTTACGTGGCTTGCCGAAGTTGTATGTAGGTTGTTCGAGGTTATGCTAGGTTTTGCTAAGTTGTTGGTAGGCTTGGCTAAGTCGTTTCTAGGTTTTGCGAGGTTATGGTAGACATGGCTAAGTTGTTTCTAGGTTTTTCTAACTTGTTGCCTCGGCGTGCTTGACGCCGGAAGTTATCGAGAAGTCGCAGGCCGGGATCGCTTTCTCGGCGACGTCGAGCGTTCAGGCGCCGACTTTCGCGTTCCTTGGACTAAAACTAGGTATCCTCGACTCAGCGTCGCCTCTTCTCAGCCGCAGCTTCGGCGTGGTGTTCCGGGTCAGCTCGGCGGCGACGCATCGCTTCTCGCTTGGCAGTACGACGCTCTTCCTGGTCCACACTAGCGACAAAAACGCGCGCGACACGCCGCACGCGACAAGCGCCCGCGCGGCAGACGCGTGCGCGGGCAAGTGCACAGTCGCGTTTTGCGGCACGCGGCAGCGGCCCGTGGAGTCCCGCGTTGTCTCGTTCCATTCGATACTTCTCGTGACAACGCGCTCTCCGTTCTGCCCATTTCGTCTTCCATCGGTAGTGTCTGTGTTTTCTTGCGCCACTGCCGGACACGCTCAGGCATGTCGGATACGGACGAGGAGCTACTGGTGACTGTGAACACTATAATACTTATTCGTTCTTTACTTGTGCGACGCCGACGTGCCAGAAAGCGGACGAGAAAGTTTTGGGTGCGGTACAGGGACACAGAGGGCCAGGCGCACACTCTGCTTCCCCGCCTTCACCAATTACTCACCTGTCATGCCAAACTGCTGTCCATAATGTGCCAGCGGGTGGCGCGCAGCTCCTTGTCCGACGCCCGATTTATCATAGAGGCACGCATATCCGCGAACGGTTTCCAAAAACGCCTCCATTGCGAGGCGAATTCTTCGTCGACGCCTCAGTGGCGGTGTGGTAAGGCTTAACAAAAACAGCCCCCTTGACTGGAAATGGCCTCTGAGATTTTACGGCGCGCGTGTCACTGTTCAGTCTCAGAGCCCATAGATTATGATTCTTTGCTTATGCGACAGGTGGCGCCACAACAGCGCGGCTCGTACTAGCGTTGCAGGTATCTGTACAGGCAAAACATTGATTCACAGTGGAGGAAAAGAACTAGGAAGCTTACCAGCAAGTATGCGGCCTGTGGGGTGGGCAACACAGCAACAAAGAAGGTCAAGCGGAAAGTCAGAGAGGCTGAATTAATCTCATGGGTGGCGGCAATGGAAAAGAAACCTGCCATGAGTAACTACTTAAGGGGAGAAAACGAAATTAGGAAAGAAACCATTTATGATAACTCAAAGGGAAGCTCATTACTTTTCGAAGCGAGATCGGGATGCCTTAGAACACGCACCTATAAAGCGAGATATAAGAAGGAAGAAGAAGCGTGTGCTTGCTGCGGTAAAGCTAGGGAAACGACGGAGCATATTTTATTAGAATGTGAAGACGCCTATCCAGCGGTCGATTTAGGCACCACTGGCCTCCTTGAAGCCCTTGGGTTCAGCGGGAGCAGTGGTAAAGCAAACAGGTCCGCAATAGACATCAGTAAGAGGCGATTGGAGGATTGGTGGAAGAAAAGTAGAGAAACGACAAAGGACGGAGACGTACAAAAGCACAGTTCGCAATAGGGTATCAGAAAATTTGGACGTGGTAGTTCATAGTGTTTTTTTTTTCATTGGTTAACCTAGGTAGGATATTAGACAGCATAGTAGCAAGAGCTTGGTGGCGCAAGCCACCGCCCCGTTCCAAAGGGGACGCTCATAACATCCATCCATCCATCCATCGTAAAGCGGCTCGCTTCTGATTGGTGGTCGTTTTGCGTCTGCCGCGAAAAATGGGTCTCGCACCCATTCGCACGTTTGCTGCGCGTTGCTGCCGCTTTTCGTGAATCTTGCCGCGCGCGACAGCACCGCTCGCCGCTCGCGGTGTGTCGCGCGCGTTTTTGTCGCTAGTGTGGACGTACCATAAGCCGCTTCTTTTTCGGGCGTCCGGAATTTCTTCGGTCTTCCCATGGCAGCAGCACGTACGCACGGAGTAGAGGAAGTGAGAGGTGTGTCGCCGCGTGGGCGGTTCCGAGCTCGCCTGTGACGTCATGACTCCGCCCTACGCGCGTGGGGTGCGAGGAGGTTACGTGGCTCTGTGCTCTCCCTGGTAATTGCTAGGCAACGCGAAGCGGCGCACAGCTAGTCGGAGGTTTCTGGTAACGCTCCACGGCGGAACTAAAGCTTAAACAGCTCCGCTGTTAAAAGCAAACTTTGTTGACCTTGAAATTCCTCTTCTAATGATCAATCTATTACCGCGAACAAAAAGTAGTTTTGAAAGACCGCTTTATCGGCGCATAAACTTATTTAGTGATTCAGCTGCAATGGGTGTTTGTGCCATGCACGAGAGAAAGGGGCATTGACGAGGCTCGCGTATACAGCGTGGTGCTTCGACTGCAGTCCGCGAACGCGGCTGTTGTGTAGCACGTGCGACAACCTGGCGCTTCAATAATGTAGCATATCTGTTATACAGCATATCGAAGTTACGAACACACTCACGCCGACATCGCCTGGAGTGTCCATATAATTACCATCACAATAAGAGCACAGATTCAGATGGCGTTGCTGCAGAACAACCTCCGTGCAACATGTCACGTTTGCAAAACCAGCGGACGCGTCACGAGAGCCCGCCATAGCGACGCGAGCGGGTCGAGCCGGGCTGGCCGACAACTCGCTTCTGGCGGCCCAGCCGAGGTGCGTTCCGCCGGGAACAGCTCTGCTTCGTGGTTCGAACTGTGGCCACCGTTGAGGCTGCACCGCACTGTGCCTGTTGTCCTTGTCCCGATACCGATTCCCGCTGTCGGCGGCGCACCTGCGCTGCGGCAAGTAGGTCGGGCGGGCTCGAGGCTTTCGCAGCCCCACCGGATGGCGTTTACATCGACTGCATATTCCGACTCTACCCGCTTCTGTCGGGTTCATATGTTAACGCCCTGTATATCGGTCGCGAAACTTGGAACGAAAATCGCGCCAGAGGCAGCACGATGGTAGCGCGACTAGATGCGGGACAAACGCTATGTTCAGAAATGTTAGGCAGAATACTGCCACTTAAAGTAACATTGAGACAATCTCAATGTACTAGAAAAAGCACATGTACATTTCTTTTTTCTATTTACAGTGTGTTAGTTGATTCATGGAGCCGACCAGCGCTTCTGGCACAGGAGATATCCGGTCAGCTCGTGAGGAGTGGCGTTGCTCATTTTAGCGCCGCGGCTGTTTTGTTTTTAAACAGTGGAGCTGTTTAAGCTTTTCGTTTCGCCGTGGAGCGTTACCAGAAAACTAAGCCCAGCTGTGCGCCGCCTCGCGTTGCCTAGCAACCACCCGCGAGACCACCGAGACACGTACGCTCCTCGCACACCACGTGCGTCGAGCGGAGTCGTGACGTTACAGGCGAGCTCGGAACTGCCGGCGCGGCGGCACACCTCTCGCTAGGGTGCCTCGATGTCAGCGACGCCGTACGGAGTAGCGCGGATCGAGGCACCCGACCTCTCGCCTCCTCTAGTCCGTGCGTATGTGCCGTTGCCATGGGAAGACCGAAGAAAGTCCGGACGCCCGAAGAAGAAGCGGCTTACAAAGAAGAGCGAGAAGCGATGCGTCGCCGAGTCGAGGATGGCGAGTTGCAGTCCAGGGAACGCGGGAGTCGGCGCCTGAACGCTCGACGTCGCCGAGAAAGCGATCCGGACCTGCGACTTCTCGAAAACGTCCAGCGTCAAGCCCGCCGAGAGAAGTGAGCAAAACCTAGCATAACCTCGGAAAACCTAGAAACAAGTTAACCAAGCGTACCATAACCTCGCAAAACCTAGACACGACTTAGCCAAGCCTACCAACAACTTGGAAAAACGTAGCATAACCTCGCAAAATCTACAAACAACTTAGCTAAGGGATGACAGGCTCCGCTGTCGACTCCAACCTTGCACCACAAGGCGTGGGATGCGCTTCATTTCATTGGCGAACAAGTGCAGGCGCCATCGTGCATGCGCGCTGCTGCGTGCGACGCGGTGAACGCGAACAAATGTCGCGCCGTGTGTCGCACTCTCCGAAGCAGCAATATTGGTGGCTAGGAATGCTCTCTAAAGAGACACTTCTAGTTTAGCTTTTGCAGCCAAACGCATTACGTGTATAAAGAAATAGCATTATCATCACTGCGCATGCTCCGAGTGTGATTGGGTTTTTGTGGTTTAGGTGTGCGCTATGTTAACGTACAGCGTCGATCACTCTTGTCTAGAGTGGCCCGAAGGCTGCTCCGCACTGCGCCTGCGACGCCTAGCGACAAGCACCGGGTTCGAGATGTGTTGGCCGATAGCGCCAGGCGCGTGGACGCTGCGCCATTCGCGGGCGGCCAAGATGCAGGCCTGCGTGATTTGCGCGTCGCGAGCCCCGGCTTTTAACGCGATAGCGTTAAGGAGCTCGTGTCGCAGAAAAGCCGGTGTCGTCGGCGTCGGGTGTCGGCGTCGGCGGCGTTGACCGTGAGCGATAAATCACGGCAGGCTCTTCATAAATAAAAAGCAACTTCCAACATTGGCCCGGTGGGAATCGAACCCAGGTCTCCGGAGTGTGAGACAGAGACGCTACCACTCAGCCACGAGTTCGATGCTTCCAAGCGGTGCAAACGCGCCTCTAGTGAATGCGGTGTTGCCTTCGAAACCAGCCGTGGAAAGTTATACTGCGGTGTATATCGGTAATTATGAACATGTAACGTACAGAAGTCACAATTACACGAGTTGCGAAGTGCGTTTCCGCTGCATTTCTTTTGCGCTTTCCGCACATGCAGAGCCATCTTGCGGCAAACACAGAAGACCCCCTCCTCTCAATGTACGGCGCTGCCCCGACAGGAGGCGCGCCGCGCGCGCATTGGGACCGCTGCCAGGCGCGTCGCGGGACTCCCTCTCCCCTGACGACGCTTCGCCGTGCTTCCGGTTTAGATTACTATCTATCTCTCTGCGCGTGCCGATCACGACGTTTGGCTGGCGCAGATCGTTTTCCCTCCGAGACACCGAGTTCTTTGGTTCGTTTCGTTCGCTCAGGCGCACGTTTCGTTGTCGCGCCGAACGCTGCGTTGCTCGACGTTCACCGCGTGATAGGTGGGCGCTAAGTCCGATGCGGGGCGCATCGTAAGTGATTGCTGTGCCGTAGCGCATTGTCTTATACCCCTTGGCGGGTCGACGGGAACGCTGTCGCGTCCCACTCTTGAAGGCGAAGCTTAAGCGTCCTCCAATTTTTTTATCACTGGACGAGCACTGCCAGCTGAGCGGCGAACGTGACACGGCTAGAATGCTGCGGCCTGTACCTTGGCCGCCAGCGAATGCCGCAGCGTGCACGCGCCTGGCGCTATCGGCCAACACATCTCGAACCCAGTGCTTGTCGCTAGGCGTCGCAGGCGCAGTGCGGAGCAGCCTTCGGGCCACTCTAGACAAGTGTGATCGACGCTGTACGTTATTTGCCGGGTTCGTAATGTTTGCGCACGCTAAGGAATGTCGTTGTTCAGCATGGCTCCCGCTTCAGTGCGAATTCTCGCGAGAGCTGTGTTAGCCACACGACTTATCACACATTGAAACATATTTTTTGTTTGGTCATGTATAGTGGCTGCACAATTCTAGGCGAATAAAAGGTTTTTGAAGCCTATCTAGCACCGTCGTTCATTCCCATCATTTTCTTAAGGGACGTGCAGAAGCGATTGCCGTCAGCCTAATTACGTTCACCTGCACGGGCCACTCCTATAGTTTAAAAACACCCGCCGTGGTTGTGAGCTGCTGAGAACGAGGTCGCATGATCGAATCCCGGCCACGGCGGCCGCATTTCGATGGGGGCGAAATGCGAAAACACCTGTGCGCTTAGATTTAGGTGCACGTTAAAGAACCCCAGGGTGGTCGAAATTTCCGGAGTCCTCCACTACGGCGTGCCTCATAATCAGAAAGTGGTTTTGGCACGTAAAACCCCACAATTTAATTTAGTTTAAAAAACACGCTGACTTGTAAGCTGACGCTAGTTGGAAGCTCAAAGAAGAACTGCTCTCGTCTCGAAATGCCGACTCCTAAAGAAACATTGGCGCCAAGCATGCGTTAGATCATGACGTCACTCTGTAGGATGGGACGCCATACCTTTTTTTTTTCGTGACAGTAGTCTCCACGACACACAGATGGCGACGATTGCGACACGCCATATATATATATATATATATATATATATATATATATATATATATATACACACACACACACACACTTGGTTATGCATCGCGCTGCTCACGGTGCGCTCTGGCAACATGTCGAAGGCGACGTGATACCTCAATGGCTGCTAACCACTTCTGAACTTAAACTTACAGCGCAAACCCTTAAGACGAACCACAAAAGGATGATACGACACACACTTTTGTGGCTCGTCTTGGGTGTTTCTGCTGTAAGTTTAAGTTCAGAATTGTGTACCAACTAGGTCCAAATGAAGAAGAAGTATTTTAATGATTGGAAAATGTAGAGAGGTCGGCCGGATAATGGAGCATCTGGCCTGCTACTCTACGTAAGGGAAGGGGAAGAGGGGAAGAAAAAGGGTCACAATGGGGATGATAATGGGAGGAACGAGGTGGCCCAAATGAAGTTTTACTGCTAACCACTTGCTCTGCTAGTAATTCAGAGACCCGCACAAGCCGTTCCAAGCTTGTTTCGGTGCCACTCGGGTTATAACCAATCTAGCCCAAGTGAAAATTCATTTCTCTTGGCCTTTAATGACCTACTGCGACGGAATTCCACTGTTTCTAAGTAATTATAAATTTCGGCTGTATAATATTGACGCAATCTTGGGAAAGCTGCAGGGCTGGGGGATATATATATATATAATTTTCGCTGTATAATTGTTGGATGACCAACATACATGCGTGCGCGCTACCGTAATGGAAGCACGTAGAAATGTGCCGTGTGACACAAGTTGAGGGTGTAAGACGTAAATCTTTACAAGCCCAATATAGAGGCCGTACAAGCTCTTTATCGCTTTGGCGACTCTGGAATCTCGCTGTTTCGCCGAGACAGTTGTTCCTCGCCGTTTGCGCCCTTTTAATCCGGCTCATAAAGATAAAGCCGGTTGTCGTGCGATAAGATACCGAGCTCGAGTCCGCCTGGTGTCCTTGCTCGCGCCAGGTTGACGAGGTAGAGATATAAGGAAGGATGTTCGTTGTAACCGCGACTTCGCTACAGGGAGCAGCGTACACTGTGTAGCACGAAAGTGTCCCCAAACCCGACTCCTTTCGTCTGCGCTTGCTACAATAAGTACCGGGCGAAAGGCCCGCAAGAGGGCTGGTCCACTTATAGCGGGCACATTGTACATTTCCAAATGGGTTACCTGCCATGGAAGTGTTTCTTATGCGTCTTGCACAAAAAATGTGTTTTGAAGAGGATGCCAATAAATCATCATCGGGCGAGCTATCCGTTGGCCACCCTGGTTGTCGTTCATAAATTTTTGAACTTTATGGTGAACAAATGTTGTTCGTAATAGTTGGGATGTTTTTAATTTGTTTCTATAAAAGAAGTGTGAAGATTGGCTCATTAACTCTAGGAAATGCAAGCTTCTTTCCATTACCCGTTGACACAAGATTCATGCCTTTCAGTACACAATCGCTAACGAGTCGGTAGAATTTGTATTGACTTTCAAGTACTTAGGCATCACATTATCTAATGATCTAACATGGAGTGAACACATTACTAACGTGATATCATCAGCCAACAACACACTGGGATTTCCTAAACGTTATATTCGCCTCGTTCCACATCACCTGAAATTGCTTGCTTACAAATCACTCGTTCGACCTAAACTAGAATATCCATCCGCCATATGGAACCCGCATCATGTTAACCTCATGAGTGATCTAGAATCAGTTCAACATCGCGCTACGAGTTTCATCCATTCTTCTTATTCGTATGACGTCAGTGTTTGGGCTCTGAAAACTAAATCTGCCTCATCGCCTCCTCTCTCAGTCCGCCGTCGCATAGCCACCTTATTGCTGTACCACAAGTTCTATTACTCGTCACTCAATCGTGCACCTTATATCATGACAGCATCGTACATTTCTTACCGCACCAACCACAACCTTCAAGTTTTTTATGCACGTGCCCGGACTTTTCAGCTTCCTTCTTCCCACGTGCAGCTAAATATTGGAAGGGCCTTCCCCAACATATCGTTGATATCACCTGTGCATCATTCGTTGAAAATTTAAATAACCTTTTTTGTATATAAACACATGTGGAAGTGTTATTCATGTTTATCTTAGCTGATTCCACCCCATATGTAATACCCCCTCGTGGGGTTTTTAAGGAAATAAAATGAAATGAAATGGAACAGAGAATACACAACAATTCATCACTACGCTCAAGCACTTCAGACACACACTAAGTGTCTGTTTTTGTTACAACGTGCTATGTGTTGGCAATACCTGCACGTCAGTGTTGGTCTCGAGGTTTCTTTTCACGAAGACCATGAATCTCCCTTGTTTCGTTGTGGGCTGCAAACTTAGCGATTGGCAACATGTCAAACTGCGACATCGTGTCGCTCTGCAAGGCAACAGGCGAGCGCAGCACATAGGGCTGTCGGTATCATATTGTCACGATTCACAGGCAGCAGGAACTGATAAAACAGGGCAGGACACTTTAATTGCAGGCAAACTGAAAAAAATGGCTGTGGCTTAGCTAAGGTTAAGCCCAAGATGCGAAGCATACTAGCCTTTATTTTAGTTGTTGAGCCACTGTTTAGCCTGGTGAACTGCTGTTGCTTGGCTATATTTGGTTCGGCTAGACGAAGAAACAACTCATGCAGGCGAGCGCACGAGCTGAGACCCGGCTATGTAGCTACGCGGCCGCAAGCGAGCGCACGAGTTGAGCCTCCGCTTTTGCAGCTGTTATGACGTCATATGGTAGCTACGCGGCCGCGCGCGGCGCAGCAAGGAAGAGCGTGGTTGTGCGGCTAGTATGCTTCGCATAAAACGATCGCGCAGGGACCTCGTCTTCTCTTCCGCAATGCGCGAGATGTTCGTCTCCCTCTACGTGCCGCGTACTGGAAGTGGCCTCCCTCCAGAGAGAGCGTCGTCCCGATCCTCACCGAGCGGCAGGCAGATGTGTCAGGCGAGGTGTGGGCACTTCATGCCGAACAATAGGGCTTCATGCGCGCAATATGCACGACTTCTGGTGGACGCTGCCTCACCGTGGAGGAAGCAGGACTGTAAGGGATAACCTAGGTCGCTGAGGCGCCGTAAAACCTTGTACGGACCAAAGTACCGCCTGAGTAGCTTTTCTGAAAGCCCTCGCCGACGGATGGAACTCCAAAGCCACACTTTGCCGCCTGGCTGATATGTGATGCATCGTTGCCGTAGATTGTAGCGTCGAGCGTCGTAGTCCTGTTGTCGGGCGATTCTGACGCGGGCGAGTTGTCTCGCTTCTTCAGCACGTTGAGCGAAAGCTTCAGCGTCCGTGCCTACATCACCGCAGTCATGTGGCAACATCGCATCGAGCATCGTCGTCACTTCACGGCCATGAAGAAGGTTAAATGGTGCCTCTCGCATTGTTTCCTGTTGAGCAGTGTGGTAAGCGAATGTGATGTACGGTAGAATGTCATCCCAATTTTTGTGCTCCACGTCTACGTACATACTCAGCATGTCGGCGATAGTCTTGTTCAAGCGTTCTGTTAGGCCGTTCGTTTGCTGGTGATAGGCTGTGGTCTTTCGGTGAGCCGTGCCGCTGAGGCTAAGCAATGTCTTTAGGAGTGTAGCCGTAAAGGTAGTCCCTCTGTCCGTTATTATCACCGTCGGTGCACCGTGCCTTAGAACCACGTTTTCAATAAAGAATCGCGCTGCTTCGATTGCGGTGCCACTTGGAAGGGCCTTGGTTTCTGCATAGCGTGTCAGGTAATCGGTGGCAACTATTACCCACTTATTGCCAGTATTGGAAGTCGGGAATGGTCCGAGAAGGTCCATGCCGATTTGGGCAAATGGGGTCGAGGGCACTTGGACTGGTCGTAGTAGTCCAGCTGGTTTCATATATGGTGGTTTGCGACGCTGACAATCGAGGCACGTGCGCACGTAATGTTTCACAGAGGTGCCAATCCTTGGCCAGTAGTATTTCTCTTTGACTCGGGCCAGTGTTCGCGTGTAGCCGAGGTGGCCAGATGTCGGTTCATCGTGGCAGGCTTGCAAGACCTCATGACGGAGGCGCGTTGGGACGACAAGTAAGTGGCTGCTTCCGCTTGCAGAGAAGTTCTTCTTGTAAAGAACATCATTACTGAAGCAGAATGATGGCGAGCTTCTTGCGAATGTTTTGGGCGCGCTTGTAATCCGGCCTTCTCAAAATTCAATGAGCGGAATCAGTTCGCTGTCTTCCCGCTGCTGACGAGCAATCGTGTCCCTGTCTAGAACACCTATAGAAGCCACGTCTTCGTCATCTTCTATGACTTCCTGCTCAATCGGTGACCTTGAAAGGCAGTTGGCGTCGGAGTGCTTTCGTCCGGACTTGTACACCATTGTCATATCGAATTCTTGAAGCCTTAAGCTCCAACGCGCTAGTCGACCGGGCGGATCCTTCAAATTCGTCAGCCAGCAAAGTGAGGGATGATCGCTGACAACACTGAAGGAACGGCCATAGAGATACGGGCGAAACTTCATAACTGCCCATACCACCGCAAGACATCCCTTTCCTGTGGTTGAGTAATTAAACTCATCACGTGAGAGCGTCCTGCTTGCGTATGCATGGACTCTCCCGGCTGAGTCTTGCCACTGCACGAGCACAGCGCCTAGACCTACGTGGCTAGCGTCCGTATGAATCATGGTAGGTAGGAGCGTCCTCGTCAAAGTGAGCCAGTACAGGAGGTGTTTGCAGGCGCCGTCGGAGATTATTAAACGCTGCTTGTTCTTCTTCGTGCCATACTAAGGCAGCGTCTTCTCTTGTAAGGCGCGTTAACGGTGAAGCTATATGTGAAAAATTGGCTATAAATCTTCGATAATACGAGCGGAGACCTAGGAAACGCGCCAGTGCCTTCTTATCCTTCTTATCCGTTGGCGTTGGAAACTTTGCGATGGCCGTGACCCTGTCGGAGACGGGGCGAACGCCTTGATGACTCACAACATGACCTAAGAACTGGAGTTCCTCGAAACCAAAGTGACACTTTTCTGCTTTTAGTATGAAGTCGGTGGACCGGATCGTTTGTAGAACCGCCAGCAGCCGTCTCAGGTGTTCCTCTAACGTTTCCGAAAAAACTATGACGTCTTCGAGGTATGCTAGACCTGACAGAACCATATCCATGAGTCGCTGAAAATTTGCTGGAGCTGAGCATAAACTGAAAGCCAGGACCTTGAATTCGTAAAGCCCATCTGGCGTTACGAAAGCAGTCTTTTCTCTGTCTTGTTGTGCCATGACCACCAGCCCGGATTCCGAATCTACGAGATGCACAATTTATCCTGCGAACGCCCTTTGGACAAACCCGGGGCCGTGCCGAAAGGCACAGCGCCCTAATTCTCCCTGGACAAGTCAAGATGCTGAGCTGTCAGGCAGCGGTGTCCTGAGGAGAAGCATCGGCAAGCGACATGTCCAAACGTGCAACCAAGTGCCAGACAGCCCGGCGCCGTACCTCCTTTTGCCTGGAGGTCACCGCGCGCGCCAACTTTGAACCGGGCGGCCAGCGCGGTCGCTGGTTGGACCCCTCGAACGACCGTCGAGTGCTGGCTTTGTATTGGGCCGTTTGAGTGACAATGGTTTCTCGGGGCATTATAAGGCCCGACGCCGCCGCCTGGAAAACCGGATCCGCCGACCCACCGGGAGCTGAGTGCCGCTTTCGACTGGAGTGAGATGTGTCACGCGTTGCAATCTCGCCGGACGTCGCCGTGCGGCAACAGTCGCGTTTGCTGTGAGCTCTCGGCCCCAGTGCCGATCCGATCTTGTCCTGTATAATGACCTGTATATAGTGTATAAAATCCCTTTCGTTATTCTTACCGACGCCTGACTCGGAGTCTTCGCTACCAACGCTCTGTCACGAAACGGATGACGAGCACTACGGGACCACCTCGAAGTCGTAATAGTGGTGGCAGTGGTCCAAAGACATAACAGTCTCTCTCGTCAACCTCGATTTGCCAATAGCCACTTTTGCGGTCCATCGACGAGAAGTAGCGGGCATGCCTCAGCCTGTCGAGAGAATCGTCGATACACGGTGATGGGTATACATCTTTCATTGTCACCCGGTTCAGCTTACAGTAGTCGACACAAAAACGTCGTCTTTCTTTGTGACCGTCACTACCGGCGATGCCCACGGGCTTTTTGATGGTTGGATAATGTAGGTTTCGAGCATTTTCTTCACTTGCTTTCAGATCGCTTCGCGTTCTTTTGGTGCTACACGGTACGGGTTTTGTCGGATTGGTCTCGCTGTCTCCTCCGTGATAATCCGGTGCTTCGTCAGTGACGTCTGACCAACTCTGGATGTCGACGAGAAGCAATCGCGAAACTGGTGAAGCAGGTCCACAAGGCGCTGCCTTTGCGCTGGTGATAAGCTCGCGCTCACGTCAAGGACAGGCAACGGTGCCGAAGCGTCTTGCTCTCCTTGTTGTAATGCAAAGCATTCGCCAAATTCCTCAATCTCGTCGAGGTAAGCAACTGCTGCGCCTTTTGCAATGTGTCGTTGTTGCTTGCTCGAGTTTGTCAGCAGTAGTTCTGTTTGCCCGTGCATTACTCTGACGAGACTTCTGGGCGTGGCAACACCTTGAGTGAGCAAAAGCGTAATTATCTGCTCAGCAATACCTTCCCCATCGTGCTCTGTGTCGCACCTGAAGGAAACAAGACGGCAAGATAACGGTGGTACGGTCACGTCGTCTATAATGCGCAAAGACTTGTGCTGTAGTTGTGCACTTTCGTCCCCAGAAATTGTTAGTATACCTTCTGGCATGTTGATGACGGCTCCGTACTCGCGTAAGAAGTCCATACCTAAGATGACATCTTTGCAGCACTCGGGGAGAATAACAAAATTTGCGACGAATGACGAATCTGTCTATGAATGCAGACCCTATCCTTAAACCTAACACTACGCGCCAAACACGAAATCATCATGCACAATCATTAACCCCTTACAGTGCTAGGATTAACGCCTTTAAATACTCATTTTTTCCACGCACCATTGAGGAGTGGAACAGGTGTCCGCCAGATCTTTTAACCAGAGCTGATTCTTTTGACTCAATGTTTTCTTCACAGCATTTAATTTGAGAGCCATTTATTTCTACGTTTACTTTTTGTATTTTTCATCTAAGCCTTGTATTTATTGCTGTATTTTGTGTTTCAACTTCTATTTAACATTTTTCAATTTTGCTAATCCTGTTCTTTTTGCATATAATATGTATTCGCCCCTCCTGCTTGGGCCTACTGTAGGCCTGCAGTATGTTCTAAATAAAAAATAAAAAAAAAAATAAAAATAAAATGTTGATCCTTGCAGTACACTTGCTAGTCGGTGTTAGTAGCTGGCCTCCAGCACATCTAATGTGCGGTCCTGGCCATTCCATTTTCACTTTGCGAATTCTGTCCTCCAGCTTTTCAGTTACGATCGAATGGTCTGCGCCAGTGTCTATATACTAGTACCGTCACGTCGTGGCCGTCAATTGATACAGTAGCATATCAGCACTAACAATAGTCTGTCGTCAAATCATCCGGCTGTATCGGCTTCTCGTTCGACAGCAGTGGGGGATTTTCGGCACTTCGACGTGTTTCAACTTTCCCCCCTGAGGTCGCGGCCTTCAGTTTCCCCGGCGTAGGCTGGGAGATCGCCCTCAGGCCACGTCGGTGGAACTGCGTCTTGCAGCTGGAAAACGATGTCTCGGAGAAGGGAAGTGTGAGCGGTAACCTGGAGAATCGGCTCGCCTGCTCATCGAATTCGTGTCGAAGTTCGCTCGGCTACCGTGAAAAGCACGACGAGAAGCTGTGGATGGAAATGCTTGGTACCCTTCGACACGATAAGGGAAATGACGGCAGATGTAGCCCGCTTCTGCGCCAAATGTCGGTTCTGCGCAGCGGTGGTCGCGTCGGTTGTTCCCTATGGTACCAAGGTGATGCCGGTGCTGACTGATGGCGATATTGCGGCGTCAGCATCGGAGGTGGCAGTCGACGGACATTTGCGTAGCTGGGCTGCCACGTCTGGGAATATGGCTCAGGAGCCGCAAGCGCTTGCTTTATTTCTTGGCGCACAACTTCAGCCACCGACGCAGCTGTGCATTCATTTGACGTTGCAGTGAGCTTCTTAATTTCTTCCTGAACAATTTCGCGTATCAACCGGCGCAAGGAACTCTCGTCTGACCGTCACTGCTGCGGCACTTGCCGGTCCAGTTCTGGTCAGGTGATCATACTGGCGGTTGCGTAGGTGTTACGCGCGCTATATGGCCGTCGATTCTTGAATAAATTCATCGACGCTCGTTGGCGGGTTCCGCACAAGACCGGCAAACAGCTGCTCCTTTAAGCCGCGCATGAGGTGGCTGAGTTTTTGTGCCTCGTACATATCGGGACCTGCACGATGACAAAGACGAGCCATATTCTCAGCGAACATGGCAACAGTTTCATTCGGCTTTTGAATCCGTAATTCGAGAAGACGCTGCGCGTGGTCTCGCCTTTTGGTACTCCCGAACATGTGCAAGAACTGGCGGTAGAAGTCACCCTAGCCTGGCCAGGTTCCCTCGCGATTTACGAACCATGTGCGGGCTCCGTCTTCAAGAGAGAAATACACATCGGATAGCTTCTGTCCAGCATGCCACTCATTACATACTTGGCTACGCGCTCGCACTGCGCGAGCCAGTCTTCTGCATCCCCGTAGGCGTTGCCGTGGAAGCTCACGGGAGATCGAAGAGTCAAAACAGTCACCTGTACAGGGCCTGGGTCTGCTATGGCTTGGGCACTCGTGGCAACAGGCAGAGTTCCTGGTAGGGTACAAAATTCTGGGCTTAGGCCTAGTATAGGCGACGGCTGGCGCGGTGAACGGGTGTTTCGACATGCGGAAAACATCCTGGGTTTGATGGGGGGCTGTTGACAGGCGTCCCAAACATTTACCCAGCGCCTCCACCAGTGTCACGATTCACAAGCAGCGGAAATTGATAAAATAGGGCAGGACCGTTTAATTGCAGGCAAATTGAAAAGCGATCCCGTCTTCTCTTCCGCAAGGCACGATATCTTAGTCTTCCTCTACGTGCCGCGTATTTGATGTGGCAATATATTTGCGCCAGAATGTACGCGTTTATTGCGGTCACTTGACGTCAGTTGAGGATTACTACCACGGTTTTAGTGTGTCCGGTATTCCGGTAAACGCAGGCGGACTGGGCGTTTTGCCGGATGGGCGCGCGCGCAAGCAGCCTACAGGATGCAACCACCTGGCGGCACGGAGCTCAACCAGACAGATTACGGAGTTTTACGTGCCAAAACTGCGATCTAATTATGAGGCACGCCGTAGTGAGGGACTCCGGAAATTTTGACCAACTGGGGTTCTTTAACGTGCAGCTAAATCTAAATACACGGGTGTTTTCGCTTTTCGCCGGCATCGAAACTACCTCCGTGGCCGGGAAGCTCAACCAGACAAACGCAGAGCTTATATAGCAGTAACTAAGTGTATTCTACTTTGATACTGGTGTGAATTTAAGAGAACGTAATGAGAACAGCATTCCGGGCAAGCTGGTAATCCATTACTGAAATTATATTGCGCGACAAAAAAAAAAAAAAACGGCACGGACGTGAGACAAGACGACACACCAAGCGCAAACTTGTCGAGTGTGTCCACCGGGTGGTGTACAACCTGCCGCTTTCATGTGGGAAGAAATATATCGGACAAACTGGGCGTTGCCTCAATGATCGGCTCCGCGAACACAGCAACAATGTAAAGAACGGCTCTGGTGGTTTCTTGGCGATCCACTGTTGCGATCATGGATGCAAACCTCTTGAGGATCAATGCACGATTGTTTCCCGTGGCAGCACGCAGCTCGTCCGTGAAATATCTGAAGCGCAAATGATCGCGAAATTGGGTGATAAGTGTGTTATCTTCCCGTCTCTGGCATTCACAGAAAAAGAACTAAGTTTCTTGGAGGCGGCATCACAAGACTCGTCACTATGTTACATAAATTCGCACTTCATTTTCTTGTAAGCGCATGCGCGGTCTACGCTGCCTCCCATGTATAAAATCGACACAGTGGCACAATAAACTTAGTTGAAAGTTTGCGCTTGGTGTGTTGTCTTCTCTCACGTCCGTGTCGTTTTTTTTTGTCGCGCAATATCATTTAAGTAAGCGAATTTATGGCTGCATTGTAGTTGTTAACACGTTGTCTTTATAGATGTTTAAAATGTTTTGTACTTTGTTACAGCAATATTAGCCCTGTGTTTGACTGATTAAGCTCTGCGTCACATGGTGGCTGCACCGTGCAGGCCGCTCTAAGGGGCCCTCGCTCATGCTTACGCCCATCCGTCAAAATGCCCAGCTCGCCTGCGTGAATGCCGGACACGCTTGGCACTGCGACAGAACGCTCGGAGCGCACGCTGCTTGGATAGCTTTCGCTGGGGATCGACGGCCAGGTAGTGGCTGGCGCAGAGGCTTCGCGTGCTGGCTCTCGGACAAGTGGACGACGCATCATGACGCCGAGCCAGTGACTTAGCCCCGATCACTCGGCGAGCGAGTTGAGAAGCTTGGCTGGGGAGCAGGGTAACCTGGTCCGTAGCTGTCTTAATATGAGGCGCTTTACTTCAATTGTGTGGCGCAAATGTTTTACATTAGCTGCACCCCACGCGTCTAAAAAATTTGTCCTAAACGTTTCCGGTGCCATTTAAAGGGACCAACAACTAATATTTGCTGTACACGTTTGCTGGGTACAGCGGATAGCTTACTGGCGCAGTGTGTTCAATATAGCAGTGGTAAGGCGGAAAACGTCGCGGAATATCATTTAATCAGTATTTCTCCATCTGTAGTCGCGATCCTGTTTATAAATTCCTATTTTGGAAACAGTGAGAGGTGAGCGCAATAGCCGTTGTACGCTGGCTTTGGTGGGAAGTCGGCGACAAGTGCTAAGAAGATGATGAAGACAGTGCATGGGATGCTTCTGGCGCGAGGGCCAGGTATGGTTCCCAAGAGCGCCAGCGACAAGTGAGAAATTTACGTTTCGTTTATCAAGCAGGCGCTCAGCTGTTAACGCTTCCGGAACTGTTGGATCGGTTCTGCATTAATAAGTATATGCTTTCGTGGTTTCCTGTCCAACTGCTTTGGTCATGTACAAGTCAAGCCAAGTTCCTTTTAGCTGAGCCAAGCCAAGTTTTCGAACACGAAACGGCACTTTCTTTGCAGTGACTTGTGATGCCCCGCAGCAGGGTGCTCGGTGCCATCCCCTGCCCACTTGTGGAGTGGCTTCTGTACTTTTGACAAAGGCTGTACGTGTGCGAATGTGGCGGCAAGTTAGAAGAGAGGATGTCGCGTGAGATTAAATAGAACCATAACGTTGAAAATTGCTGTCGCGAATAAAGACCGCTGCTATAAGTTGCGCTATATATGGGGATTAGTATTTAGTATAAGTAACTTATTGTGGTACGTTACGACATATCCAGTAGACCAACCTATCTTATGAATGCAAGAAGCCATCATGCAGCTTCCTTGATCTATCTATCTATCTATCTATCTATCTATCTATCTATCTATCTATCTATCTATCTATCTATCTATCTATCTATCTATCTATCTATCTATCTATCTATCTATCTATCTATCTATCTATCTATCTATCTATCTATCTATCTATCTATCTATCTATCTATCTATCTATCTATCTATCTATCTAATGTTCACAACGCGACATGAGCATAGAAAGGTAACAGCCAAGCGCGCGTTTTCATAAGCATACACTTGCGGTCGCGCCATTGTACACCTGTGCATTGTACACTATTCCAGTGGCTGACTCGTGTGCCATTCTGCAATTGCTTGCGCGGAGCAAACCTCGCGTGTCGAGAAAAGGTCAGCGGCGAGAGGAACGTGCGCAGGAGTTCCGCGCAAATGCAACTGGCGAGGCCGTTGTGGGAGACGCCTCCGAGTACGCGGCCCTCGGCACGCGGTGTGCCGGAAGGCTCTTGCGCTTTGGGGGCGCGCTACCGAACGCGGCCGATTAATCCCAGCGCCCCAAACGACAACCTCGACGACCTTCTCCGCCGAAGAATGGGCGGGAAGAACGCCGTCCCGTTTGCGCGCTGCTTGCGATGGTCGGAAACCAGGATTGTTCTACGATGGGGAGAGCAAGACTCAGGGAAATGCTTTGGGAGTAGACATACGCGATCATTGGGTGAACGACTTCCCTCCCGGCGGCACCGCGTTGTGCGCGAGAGCCCAGCGCTGGAGGCACGCGCGCGCCCGCTCAGCGGGGCGGGGTCGAACGGGGCGAGGGGGGAAGCAAAGTGCGGCGTGTATCGCGCGCCGGAAACCGTCGGGCGTCAGGCGGCGCGGCGGCAGCGACGTCGACAACGTCGCCGCGGGGGGGGAGGGCAGCCGACAACCGGAGAGCGACCGCCGCCACGGGGCCCAGATGCTGCGCCGACGCCGAGCGGGAACCACCACCGCGTGAACGGCGCCGCTTCGCTCGGCCACCGCCCCGGCGTGGTCGCTTCGCCCCGACGTGGTCGCTTCGCCCCGACGGCCGTCCACCGCCGAGCAGGTGAGCGTCCTTTCTTGCTCGTCGCCGCAAGGGCAGCGGCAATGTCGAGACAATTCCCCCCGCGGGCTTCCGCGAGAGCGGCGCGTGGTGAGAGATTGGCTGATTGATTGGTTGGGTGGCGTCTCTCGGCGGTTGGAATATGATTGCTGCGATATAGAATATCTCGTCGCCGCCGTGGACACCGTAGAAGGTCGCGCCTTCGACGCCGTGGTGTACGACGCGACCTCCGAGGAAGAAGCGGCGCCTCTCCCGTGCGTCTTTTCTCTCGCGCTACGCTCTTGGGGGAAATATCCTGGTTGTTGGACCAGCGTGTCTCGGCGGGATGTCTCGCTGGGCACAGCGTGTGCGAGGCGCGGCACGAAATGTTAGGCTTGACCTCACCGGAAGTGCAGGTTATCGCGGTGCTGTAATGTTGCGAGGACAATTAAAAAAGGAAAGCTAAGCCGCTATAAAGCGGATCGCGCGAAATCCGAGAGGCTTAATTTTTAAGCCACGTTCGCAACCGCCGCGAGCGTTAAGTATACATTACACGTGGCCAACTTTTTCTTTTATACAAAGACCGAGTAGTGCGCCTCGGCACGCAAGCGCAATGGAATAATGGAATCCTGCAGCTGCGAAGGCAGCAGGATAGGATCGGCCGCCCTCTTCGATGTCGCCATCCTCGAACGACGGGAAGCCGAGTTCGGGGCTCACGGTGTGAAAAGGCAGGCGTATACGCGGGAGGAACGAGAAGGACGAGCGTTGTCCTTCGTCGTCCTTATTTTGGGTACGCCAGCATACGACGAATCGGTCCTTCGTGATGCTCGCGTGCTTCCCCCAAACTTCCCTCTCCTTGAAGAAAGGCGTCGTCACCACTCGCGAGTGAGGCAGGTTTGCACGCCCCGCTGATGGAAGCAAGTCCTTTGACGTCACGCGCTCTCGATGCACGCTGAAAGGTCGGTGCTGGGCCATTCGCACACGGCGACGCCAAGCAGGCCGTGTACGGGCGAACGCGTAGGCGACGGAAGAAACGCGCCCAAACGAGAAAGCAAAATCTATAGAGACCACGCACACCGCGCTATGGTTACCGCCGTGGACTTTGACATCACCTGCCGTTCAGGGACTCTGTGCCAACTGAGGAATTCAACGAGCCCACAAGAGCGCACTGTCGTCGATGCGCTCCGAAAGAGACGCCGATTAGCCTTTGTCGTTATACTACGTCACGTAATATTGGCTGGGACAAACCGTCTCTGTTTGAGATGGACCCTGCATTCTTTTGCCGGTGACTGACCGCGTGTTCGGCTGTGGTGGAAAAACCGGCGGCCCGACTTTGATAATAAGGGTTTACGACGCATCTGCGCCGAGCTATCTGGCGTTCGACTCGAGAGAGAGGGCTTGGCTTTCACTTTGTTGTTGCAGGTTTCCACCAAATGAGTGGAATTGTTGAAAAATGCTTTGTCCGGCTCTTCCTCTTTACAGCGTGCATTAATTTGTACCCACTTACCGGCCACGATTGACTGACTGATTTAATTCGGTACGAAAAGAGTGAGGTGCGTTTCCTGTGTGTTGGTGATGATAATTCCTCGGCCCCCTGAAACGGGGTGGCGACAAATAGTGACTGCCTGCTTGGTCTGATCAGGTTTTGCTACATCGATCGCAGTACAGCGTTCTGCCTTGCGCTTCATTGGAGCCATACCCAGCTCGACTCTTCCATCAGTCTCGTCCCTTTCTTCTCCCCCACGAACAGTCTGCGCGTATACACACGATATTGTCGCGCATCGCACTGGGAAAGCCGCCTTTTTATGATTAGTCGCCACCTGTCTGTCGAGATCTCTCTCCAACGTAACAAAGGCGTTCGACAATGGAGAAAGGCATCGGGAGCCGCCTTCCGCAGCTGCTGCAACCCCCTTGTGCATTCGCGAGCGAAAGACCACGTACGGTTACGCGGCCTCTTTCCTTTCGCAGCCGTGACAGAGGTGTGCGCGTGTCCGGCTCGAGCGATTCCACGCTGCGGAGCTGTGATGGCAGAAGCGGTCTTCATACTTTTGCACGTGACTGTATGCTAGGGATAAGGCGCCAGCCGAGCTTTGCGTGATAACACACCCGCGGAGCGCCGCAGCGTTTCACGTCGATGATGCGACAAGTGGCGCGTCGCATTTCTCGCGCATCGCACCCGTGTGAACGGTGGGTCGACTCGGGCGCGGTGCCTGTGGACGGCGGCGCGCTGAGGGACCGGCTGCGCCTCCGCTCCCTGCCGAAACGCCAGAAACGTGTTCCGGCTTGTCTCGGACCGAGGGGACACGCGGAAACGGCGCCGCATGTAGTATTGAGAAGTGCGATACGATCTGTTATGTCGCGTGCATGTGAACGCAGCTGAATATTCGCACAGAGCCTGTACAACATAGATGGAAAGGTAAATAAAGCTGGCGTACCGAGGGAAGATCGGCCTGTACTGCGTGGGTAGTGCAGGACGCACGTCGCTCGCAGTATCACGCTAGAACGTCCGCATTTCTTAGCCTCCCTGATGCTGAGAATTTGCTCTAGTGAACGTGGTGGCGATCCAGTTTCACACAACTCCGCAGAGAGATGAGCGTCATTCCCAAGTCTGATGAGCCAGCGTCGCATTGTGAATGCGGGGTTGAGGATACTCGCTTACAACAGTCACGTCCCAACAAGCCTGCAAATCGGAATACAGTGTGCCAATATAACGCATACCGACAAGACCGCATGAAAACTCTATATTTAATGTTGACCGCTTTCTCAGTGCAGGTTCATTCGACCTGCAAAGTACCGCCATTACAACGTGTTTGCAAGTATCAGCCAAACTATTGAGTACGCCACTCTGCGACCGCTTACCGATGAATATAGTCTCATTAATTATTGATTTCAATTAGGTGCCAGAACCACGATCCGGGTTTTTTAATCCGGGTTTTTACCTCAATGTAAAAAGAGCACATTCCAGGACCGAGCCACCGCGCGGTGGGTCCGAACTCTTTTGATGAGCGCCATTCAACAGCTGACTTCTCTCTTGGCTACAGCTGCTTCCAAATGAGTGTGTACATACTAGTATATCCTGACTCAGGCTATCCAACACCGTTTACAGATGACTGTAGTCACGCTCTTAGCTCTTCAGTTATAATACTGTATGACCGTAGTGGACAGGCCGCCATTAGAATTTGAACCTGACAACGTTTAACGTTAGAACGTTATCTAGTGAGGCGAGTCTAGCAGTGTTAATGGAGGAATTAGAGGGTAGTAAATGGGATATAATAGGGCTCAGTGAGGTTAGGAGGACAAAGAAGCATATACTGTGCTAAAAAGTGGGCACGTCCTGTGCTACCGGGGCTTAGCGGAGAGACGAGAAGTAGGAGTCGGATTCCTGATTAATAAGAATATAGCTGGTAACATACAGGAATTCTATAGCATTAACGAGAGGGTGGCAGATCTTGTGAAACTTAACAAGAGGTACAAAATGAAGGTTGTACAGGTCTACGCCCCTATATCCAGTCATGATGACAAGAAACTCGAAAGCCTCTATGAAGACGTGGAATCGGGGATGGGTAGAGTGAAAACAAAGTACACTATACTAATGGGCGACTTTAATGCCAAGGTAGGCAAGAAGCAGGCTGGAGACAAAGCTGTGGCGGAATATGGCATAGGCGCTAGGAATAGCAGGGGAGAGTTATTAGTAGAGTTTGCGGAACACAATAATATGAGGATAATGAATACCTTCTTCCGCAAGCGCGATAGCCGAAAGTGGACGTGGAGGAGCCCGAACGGCGAGACCAGAAATCAAATAGACTTCATACTCTGCGCTAACCCTGACATCATACAAGATGTGGACGTGCTCGGCAAGGTGCGCTGCAGTGACCACAGGATGGTAAGAACTCGAATTAGCCTAGACTTGAGGAGGGAACGGAAGAAACTGGTACATCAGAAGCCAATCAATGAGTTAGCGGTAAGAGTGAAAATAGAGGAATTCCGGATCAAGCTACAGAACAGGTATTCGGCTTTAACTCAGGAAGAGGACCTTAGTGTTGAAGCAATGAACGACAATCTTGTGGGCATCATTAAGGAGTGTGCAATAGAAGTCGGCGGTAACTCCGTTAGACAGGATGCCAGTAAGCTATCGCAGAAGACGAAAGATCTGATCAACAAACGCCAATGTATGAAAGCCTCTAACCCTACATCTAGAATAGAACTGGCAGAACTTTCGAAGTTAATCAACAAGCGTAAGACAGCTGACATAAGGAAGTATAATATGGACAGAATTGAACATGCTCTCAGGAACGGAGGAAGCCTAAAAACAGTGAAGAAGAAACTAGGAATTAGGACTAGGAACTAGAAACTAGGAACTAGCCGGAAGAAGTAAAGAAAGCCTTGGGAGATATGCAAAGGGGGAAGGCAGCTGGGGAGGATCAGGTAACAGCAGATTTGTTGAAGGATGGTGGGCAAATTGTTCTAGAGAAACTGGCCACCCTGTATACGCAATGCCTCATAACGTCGAGCGTACCGGAATCTTGGAAAAGCGCTAACATAATCCTAATCCATAAGAAAGGGGACGCCAAAGACTTGAAAAATTATAGACCGATCAGCTTACTGTCCATTGCCTACAAGGTATTTACTAAGGTAATTGCAAATAGAATCAGGAACACCTTAGACTTCTGTCAAGCAAAGGACCAGGCAGGATTCCGTAAAGGCTACTCAACAATAGATCATATTCACACTATCAATCAGGTGATAGAGAAATGTGCGGAATATGACCAACCCTTATATATAGCTTTCATTGATTACGAGAAAGCATTTGATTCTGTCGAAACCTCAGCAGTCATGGAGGCATTACGGAATCAGGGTGTAGACGAGCCGTATGTAAAAATACTGAAAGATATCTTTAGCGGCTCCACAGCTACCGTAGTCCTCCATAAAGAAAGCAACAAAATCCCAATAAAGAAAGGCGTCAGGCAGGGAGATACGATCTCTCCAATGCTATTCACAGCGTGTTTACAGGAGGTATTCAGAGACCTGGATTGGGAAGAAGTGGGGATAAAAGTTAATGTATAATACCTTAGTAACTTGCGATTCGCTGATGATATTGCCTTGCTTAGTAACTCAGGGGACCAATTGCAATGCATGCTCACTGACCTGGAGAGGCAAAGCAAAAGAGTGCGTCTAAAAATTAATCTACAGAAAACTAAAGTAATGTTTAACAGTCTCGGAAGAGAACAGCAATTTACAATAGGCAGCGAGGCACTGGAAGTCGTAAGGGAATACATCTACTTAGGGCAGGTAGTCACTGTGGATCCGGATCATGAGACGAAAATAATCAGAAGAATAAGAATGGGCTGGGGTGCGTTTGGCCGGCATTCTCAGATCATTAACAGCAGGTTGCCGTTATCCCTCAAGAGAAAAGTGTATAATAGCTGTATCTTACCAGTACTCACGTATGGGGCAGAAACCTGGAGGCTTACGAAAAGGGTTCTACTCAGATTGAGGACGACGCAACGAGCTATGGAAAGAAGAATGATGGGTGTAACGTTAAGGGATAAGTAAAAGGGCAGATTGGGTGAGGGAACAAACGCGAGTTAACGACATCTTAGTTGAAATCAAGAAAAAGAAATGGGCATGGGCAGGACATGTAATGAGGAGGGAAGATAACCGATGGTCACTAAGGGTTACGGACTGGATTCCAAGGGAAGGGAAGCGTAGCAGGGGGCGGCAGAAAGTTAGGTGGGCGGATGAGATTAAGAAGTTTGCATTGACGGCATGGCCACAATTATTACATGACCGGGGTTGTTGGAGAAATATGGGAGAGGCCTTTGCCCTGCAGTGGGCATAACCAGGCTGCTGCTGATGATGATGATGAGTAACTCAGGAGACCAATTGTAATGCATGCTCACTGACCTGGAGAGGCAAAGCAGAAGGGTGGGTCTGAAAATTAATCTACAGAAAACTAAAGTAATGTTTAACAGTCTCGGAAGAGAACACCAGTTTACGATAGGTAGCGAGGCACTGGAAGTGGTAAGGGAATACATCTACTTAGGGCAGGTAAGGACCACGTATCCGGATCATGAGACTGAAATAACCAGAAGAATAAGAATTGGCTGGGGTGCGTTTGGCCGGCATTCTCAGATCATTAACAGCAGGTTGCCGTTATCCCTCAAGAGAAAAGTGTATAATAGCTGTATCTTACCAGTACTCACGTATGGGGCAGAAACCTGGAGGCTTACGAAAAGGGTTCTACTCAGATTGAGGACGACGCAACGAGCTATGGAAAGAAGAATGATGGGTGTAACGTTAAGGGATAAGTAAAAGGGCAGATTGGGTGAGGGAACAAACGCGAGTTAACGACATCTTAGTTGAAATCAAGAAAAAGAAATGGGCATGGGCAGGACATGTAATGAGGAGGGAAGATAACCGATGGTCACTAAGGGTTACGGACGGGATTCCAAGGGAAGGGAAGCGTAGCAGGGGGCGGCAGAAAGTTAGGTGGGCGAATGAGATTAAGAAGTTTGTAGGGACAACATGGCCACAATTAGTACATGACCGGGGTAGTTGGAGAAGTATGGGAGAGGCCTTTGCCCTGCGCGGGGCGTAACCAGGCTGATGACGATGATGATGACGACGATAACCGTTGTGGGAGTACTTCCACTGGACCAGAGCTTCCAGCAGAATAGAGCGGCCTCTATATATCCAACACAGTTCGTCCCGCGGTGAATGTTAGTGCTCAAAATATCACCCAGGTTAAACGACACGCGTGCACAAGATAACCTCATCCTTTTGTTCTAGTGAAAATTTGTCATTGATTTCGAACAATAAGTTCGTGGTACGAGTGACAGCGGTTCACTTGCGGATGAGAAATGTTGCTATATTGGCAGGCAGAAAAAAAAATAGTTATGAAACTCGCGAGAAGTTCCCAACTATAGGCGCACGCACAGAAACGAAAGCGACGTTTCGGCCGGAGACCGATCTCCGCCCGGAATGCCCAACTAAATCTACAGTCGTGCCAGTGTTATACTTGTTGGTCGATCGTAACTCTTCGTAGCGCCAGTTCCTCTCCCCTGGACACATATTGCGGCGCAGTGTCCACGCGTGACAAAAAGCTGAAGGCGTACTTGTCCATCGTTTGCGGACAGAAGAAAAGGGGTCGTGACTTTATGGGTCCAGTTGTGCAGATATTTTCACGAGTTAACGCAATCACTCCGTCATTTTCATGAGCGCGCGTGTTTAATTTGCCCCGCGAGATGTAGTCGAGCTGTAATCGCACTTGATGAAAAGTTGATGGTGACGAGAACTTCCATCTTGCCGCCTTTCGCGCGTTTTCCTCTGAAATGTTGACGTCACTGATTGGTTCTACACCACATTTCGGCCTCCTCGCCTTCACGATCTATGTGAACGAACCTTGACGCAGTCGTAGTGGAGTCGGACGATGCCACGGGTCGACGATGCCGTGTTTCGCACCCTATTTCACTTGCAGCGCGGAATGAATTAAAATAAATGAAAAAAAAATGGCTGTGGCTTAGCTAAGGCTAAGCCCAGGATGCGAAGCATACTAGCCTTTATTTTAGTTGTTGAACCACTGTTTAGCCTGGTGAACTGCTGTTGCTTGGCTATATTTGGTTCGGCTAGACGAAGAAACGACTCATGCGTTACTCTGCTTCGACTTCAAGAGTGAAACGCGACAGCGTTCCCGTCGACCCGCCAAGGGGTGTAAGACAATGGGCTACGGCACAGCGACTACGCGCCCCGCATTGGACGCGGTGAGCGTCGAGCAACGCAGCGTTCGGCGCGGCAACGAAATGTGCGCCTGAGCAAGCGACGCACGCCTGAGCCTTAGAAACCGCTCGTTTCTAAGGCAACACCGCATTCACTAGAGGCGCTTTTGTACCGCTTTGAAGCATCGTACTCGTGGCTCAGTGGTAGCGTCTCCGTCTCACACCCCGGAGACCCTGGTTCGATTCCCACCCAGCCCATCTCGCAAGAGTTGAGCCAAAGCCACCTAGAAAATCAGTCTCTGTAGCACGCCGCAACCTTCGCTTCTCATTCCAACGAGCAGCTCTGTCTCCAGGAGGCATCTCACCTCGTGAGTGTCTAGCAGAGGCAAGCGCAGCTGCTTATATACCGCCGCGACGCCGCGAGCGACGGCGCGAGTTGGAGCCCCGTTTCTCCTCTGTCGTGACGTCACGGTGTCACGTGGTACTGAAGGCGACACCGCCGCCCCTGAGGAGCTGGGTTGAGCTCTAGTAATATGCTTCGCATAAAAGAAGAGCGCGCGCTGGCCACATACACGTGCATTCGCGGTCTGACGTTGCGTACGCGTTATTGAGCGCGCGAGCGTCTATAATGCGAGTAGCCCCTGAACGCCCTCTTGGAACGCAGAGGTGCGGTGAACGTGCACCGCACGCCTGAGGTCGCTGGCGTGTTGGGTGCCCGCACTCCGCGCCGAGGGCTCTCGGGCGCTGAGGCTTGGAGGAGGCGCTGCTAAATGTGGTCTCTTGGTGGTCTGTAAATGTGGCTGAAGCTCTACAGGGTGCGTGCTCGCGCCAAGTTATTCCCCGCTCCGTTGTTTTCTCCGCACACGTACTCCCACTGCACTCGCGTGGGTACGTGGAAGCGGAATCTCGGTGCAAAACTTCGTCATGTGGGGTAAACGCACAATATATTATGAAGAATTTACGTGCATTCGGGAAGGCATTGGCTAAGGAGTAAGTTCGGTTTCGTCAATGTAAAACAAGCGTTATACAGCGAGGCAAAAAAGAAGCATCAATTTAAAGAAAGCATTATTCGCACAGCGCAATAGCACGCAGCATCAACACAGGCAACACGAAAAACAATTCAAATCAAAACTAAAAACAGAAAACAGGTACACTGGGAAGACACTAGTAATTAGCACCCGAAGATGGTTGCACTACAGCGTTGGCGTACAAACGGGAAAACAGCCACATCGACGGCTGAACCAGCGCAACGCAAACGGCTAAAAGAAAGACACGAAAATGAGGCAGGTAACAATTACATTCCGCCAATGTAACATAACCTACAAGTTCACAGACAACACTGAATGGTGTGTGAGCCCACACAGGATTTGTTTAGAAAAATATAGCAATAGACATACTGTAACTATAGACTGTAGATACCACAAGATAAATGCATGACGATATAGAAAAGTACAGTATAAAATAATGGCAAAATGTTCTAGGCACAGCCAGAAAATAGTCGGTGATATATCCGGTGAAAATCTTCCGCAAAACATTAAAGGAGAAGCAATGCGCACGTTCAAAGCTCGCACGGTCTGCCTTTTGCCGACGCCAGAGCCCCTAAGGTCCAGATGGATGGATGCCGTCAGCGACCCCTTTGGAACGGCGCGGTGGGTTGGCCAACCAAGCTCTTATTATGTTGCCCAATGTCCTACCTATGTTAAAAAGGGGAAAAGGGGGAGAAAAAAACCCATGCCGAATTCCCATAGCCAAACTTTCTGAACTCCTATTGTGAACTTTATTTTTGCATGCCTCCATTGTTTGTCGTTTCCCTATTTCCACCAATCTTCCAATCGCCGCTTGTTAATCTGTACTGCGAACATGTTTACTTGCCCTTGCTCTCGCAAAAACAAAGGGCTTCAAGGAGGCCAGAGATGCCTAAATCGACCGCTGGGCAGATATATGGATAGATGGATGGATGTTATGAGCGTCCCTTTGGAACGGGCCGGTGGGTTACGCCACCAAGCTGGCCCCCAGCTAACAGCGCCATCTCAAGGTCAGTGGCGTATCCAGGGGCGGGGCGGGACGGGACTACTGGGCTTCAACCCCCCTGATTTTTTTTCCCGGCCGGCGCCCCATTGTCTTTTGTGTCTTGCACGCCGCCTACGAACAAAGGCGCATATCCTTCGAACGCCCTCAGATAAGTAAGTACAGGATGGTGCACGCCTTCGGGTAGACTAAGGGTCAGCTCACGGTAATAGTTGTATTATTTGCGACAAGCACGGGAAACCCAACCGAGAGTGATGGAGCCGTAGCCCCCGAAAATACGCGCCTGCTCGAGGCGCGCGTGCATTGAGCCGAAGCAAGACCTGCCAACGCGCGCAGTCCCGCAGGCCATGCTGCGAATGTACCGTTTCGAGCTGGCGCCGTGCAATGACGCGATCGAGAGCACACGTCTTGTTTGGGCGGCGAGTAGCGCGAAAGAACAAGGGATCCCAGCGCGCCGTGTGCAGCCCCGCGTGTGACCTCGAGAGCCCCGTGTTTGCCCCGCAGCGCAACGCGCGTTTTCATAATGTGTCCGACCCGATGGGTTGCGCCATCGTCACTGCGAGGCCGCCTTGTCAGGATTGGGGGCTCAATCCCTTCGTCCGTGGTCCTTTGCCAAGATTGGAGTACGGCATGAATTCGAAGGTAGCTGGCCCATGCCGTCGTCCAACTTATTTACGCTGAGATCGTTGAGGAAGTGAAGAACTGCTTCTCATCGAGAACGGGGAAAAGGGTTTATTTACAGAAATTAACTCAGTCTAACATGACTGTTTGAGAAAAAGAGTAACAGTCCAACATGACTGCTCAAGAGAAGTGTGTCCAGCATGCGCACAACCACAGTTTTTATACACTCGATCCGCCGGTCCTACGACGCGGCGGCTGTTCGTTTACACATCACCAACTCGCAGCTGCTCTGAAGATCAGTTTACAGACACAAAGGCACACACATTCCGAAGCCCAAGCGACGGCGTTGAAGGGGGTGCCGTTCCGGAAAGTATCGACGCCGCTCGAGGGTCGCTCGTTGTTTTGCGTCATGCAGAACCGTGAGAAGCGCAAAAATAAGTCGTTCCCGCGGTAGCTTCTTCAGGCGTGTCAAATCAGCTCCGCGTTGGGGAACTCTGGAATCATTGTCCACACACCGAATTCGTCCCGTCACAATGTCGAAGGGGCTGGAGGAAGGCGGCGGATTCCAGCGCAAAGGTCGCTTCTTTGAACGTCTCGCAGCTGCAGCGACGGAGAGGGGGAGGTGCGCGTCTTGCACCCCTTGTCGTAATCGGGTGGCAAGGTGGCAATCTTGTTGCGCAACTCGCCGTTCTTGACAGCCTTTTGTCATCGCTCGACTGCGCGCTTCCTCCTCTCCCGTTCTTCGTGGACCCTATGCACATTTTCGCCCTCTAAACTAGACCCTCGTTTGCTCTCCAGTCCACAACACTGCCTTCTCCTCAACGGTCCAATCTCCATAACGTTTCAAACAATAATTATATATGGATATGTGGCGCCAGTGTCGTACATGAGAGCTGCAAGGGTGCAGCCTGCGTGCGCTTTAGGGGGAATGCATCTGGCTAAACTTCCTCCTTCCGGATTCTTGTGCATTTTCCTCCAAATACGAATCCAACAATTCGCGGTAATCATGCACACATGCGGCTATTTATTGCTTACACAGGACGTAATAAACGAAGCGAAAGAAATCCACCCATAACGGTAGCGGCTCAATTGTGCGCTAGTGTAGTCCCTTTTAACGCGACAACGTTAAGGGCCTCGTGTCACGGAAAAATCCGGCGTCTAATGTCAATGTGATATCGGTTAAAAGAATCTCGAAGCACACATACACAGGCCCTCCATGTGGCGCAAGGAAGTTATACTGAACTAATTGAATTTCTCAATCTAAAATACGTAGAAAAATTGTAAAGTACGACTTGCATACAACCTACAGACATAATAGCGTCGGAGTGTAATTTGAATATACGAGAAAACATAAGCCTGTTACGCGAAAACTAAAAAAAGGAAAGCTAGAAACCCCTCTTCCAGCGTTTCTGCCATTCACAGAACGGCCATGGCCTCCCAGATTAGCGCGCGCAAATCTCAAAGGCTATAAAAGCGGCGCATCCGGTTTCTTGCAACACCTCCAGATGGTGCTCGTCTCCGCTGCATCGATTTTGAAATATCAAAAGTAGAAAGCAGACCGTTATATGTGGCCTTTTTAGACATTGCAGAAGCCTATGACAACGTAGACCGCAACATTTTGTGGAATATTCTGGAAGGGGAATGTTTAGGCGACGTTTGTCTACAGCTTTTGAGAGAGATTTACTAAGAAAATTCTGTTTGCGTTGAATGGGAAGGGATGAGGAGAGAGGAGAAAGTTGATATCAACAAGGGACTGAGGCAGGGGTGCCCTTTATCCCCACTGCTGTTTATGTACTTGGTGAGGATGGAGAGGGCTCTGGAACGAAGTAATATCGGGTTTAATCTCGTACAAACAGGCGGGTACAGTAGTAGAGCAGCAGCTTCCAAGTTTATTTTATGCGGACGAGATTGTGTTGCTAGCTAACAAGCAAAGTGATTTGCATATGTGGACAGAAAGGCGAGAATTTAGGTTTGAGATTTAGTGTTATAAAATCAGGTGTTATGGTATTCAATGAAAATAGTGAACAGATAGTATACAGGGCCAGGAAATACCTTAGGTAAAAGAAATATAAATGTCTTGGTATATGGATAAACGAAGGCAATAAATATATGGAAACACTGAAAAAAACAATAACAGTAAAGGGGAAGGGAAATTCAGCCATAAGGAAGCACAGAGCGCTATGGGGATACAATAGGTACGCGGCGCTCCGGGGTATGTGGAAAGGTGTAATGGTTCCAGGACTTACTTTCGGAAATGCGGTTGTTTGCTTGAAATCAGAGTTATAATCAGGACTCGACGGGAACCAAAGGTCAGTGGGACGCCTCGCATTGGGCGCTCACGGGAACACTACAAATGGAGCTGTGCAGGGTGATATGGGCTGGACTAGTTTTGAAGTGAGGGAAGCTCGCAGTAAAATTGATTATGAAGAACGACTGAGGAATATGGAAGAAAATTAATGGGCTGGGAGAGTGCTGAGGTACTTGAACAGAAAAATTTTGAATTCACAGTGGAAGAAAAGAACTAGGAAGCTTGCTAGCAAGTCTCCGGCCTGTCTGGTGAGCAACACATAAACAAATAACGTCAAGTGGAAAGTCAGAGAGGCTGAGATAATCTCATGGGTGTCGGCAATGGAAAAGAAACCTGCCATGAGTAACTTCTAACTACAACAGGGAGTCGCAAAATTTGGTTATGGAAATTCGTCGTGGTTTTCTTTTTTAACCGAGGTAGGACATTAGGCAGTATAATAGCAAGAGCTTGGTGCCGCAACCCACCGCCCCGTTCCGAAGGGTTATTACGGCAAATGTAGCGCATGAGTGGAAGAAGTGTGGACGAGAACGCGAGAAGGACATTTTGCCCCGTCTCAGGCTCGCCTTGATTCCTTTGAAAGAAACCCCGGTTCTTTCGTGACGTAATAGTGTTGATGGAGGTTGCGGGGTAATTGATGTAACGACGGACTCGGAGCTATCTATTCTTCACCGGAGTCGTCGCCTCGCCGGACTACCACCTTTGCCTGCTGACATGTCCAACGACGGAGACGTTCACAGTCCGATGTCTGCTTCTCGGGGATTCATGCCTGCTGGTACGTGGCGCTACTACCGAGAACCTCGGTTTTTCTCTGGGAAAGCAGGTGAAGATGTGGACGAGTGGCTTGGGCACAACCAATGAGTAAGCAAATCCAACGATTGGGACACTACCGACCAACTAACCAACGTTGTCTTCGCACTCACTGACACTGCCCTGATGTGGTTTGAAAATCACTACGTGGAAGCGTTTCTTTGTTGAGCCATATAAATGTTTCGGTGACGCAGCAAAGGAACGCGCAGAACACACCTTGGCACAGAGAGCACAGCTACCAGGTGAGACCTACATCGAGGAGATTTTGAAAGCCAGCGCAATAATGTCAGAGGAAGACAAAGTCAGGCACCTACTTAAGGGCGTAGCAGAAGATGTCTACAGTCTGCTGATCGGCAAGGACAGTCTCGCTTCAGTTCCTGACGTCATGAAGCACTGCCGTGCGTTCTAGGCACTAGAGATGCGCCGTATAACGCCATAGCAATAACCTATAGCGCCACTATGCGGCAAACCAGGAGACTTCCTACACACCCTCCTCACATGCCCCCGTCACCTGTCATGGTGGACCTGACCTGCACTTCCGCTCAAGACCAGCGCCGTATCATCTCCAGTGCTACGAGAAGGATTGCGCTCCTTCGCTTTGTGCCGCCCCCTCACAGTGCCCCCACCTTTCATGTCGTTGGCAATCTCTCTCGCCAGTCAGCTCTTCCCGCGCACTGCCGCCTCTTTCTCGGCAACGCACCGTTTTAGGGTCGAGCTTGTCTGCTTAGTACCGCATCCTTTGTCCCGCGCCATTCTTTTGTTGCTTTCTCATCGGGACGTGGATCTCGGCCCGAGACGCGCAAAGGTACCGCATGTGGACGGGCCGTGGTGCTAAGCGCGCCGCGGTGTCTGCCACGTTGAGGTACGAGGTCGCCGGTTCGAGTGCCCTTCTCCGACCATCGCGTTCCTCCGAGTTGAGTGCAATGGGCATGAAAGTGCATGTGTGTGTGTGTGTGTGTGTGCATACGACCTGACACCGTGCATATATTCGAGAACTCGGTTGGCCACCACCGACCTTCCACGGCGGCGCCTCCTCCGTCAGACACACGTGGCAGCCCGGCGAGTTGTTAAAAGAGAAATGTTATTTCTGCTGTGTTCGTAAATTATGTTTCAAGGGTACGAGTCCTGTTGTGAGGAAAGGCGCTGTAAATTAGAAGAGGCGCAAGAACTGAACTCGGGCGGGGTTGACGCCACCTTCCCGCACCAGCTCGCCGTAACGTCGTGGATTTTTACGGCGTCTCCTGCTCGCTGGTGACCGCGCGTACTACGCGTACGCTGTATTCTTCTCTGAGAGCGCCAACTGTTGAGCCGCAGTATAGAGAAATATACCTTAGAATCCGTGACTTCACACTGACGTATAGGCGCTGGGGTTTCGACGCGTAAAAGAAAGGAAGGAAAAAAAAAGAAAAACAAGGGTCGAAGATGGAGACAATACATGATGCTCTGTCTCTTTACATGCAAATCGTTGTACTTTTTTTTTGTTGACGCGTTGATATTTGACGATCATGAATAATCAACTAGCCTGAATTTCAGCTCTGGTAAACTTTGACCTTTGCTTCGTCTACTTATAGTCAGCCTATCACCGCGAAATGAACTAAAATGTGGTTTTGAAGGAATGCTTTATCGGTTCAAGCTGATTCTGTTGTGTTTGTTTGATGACGGTCACGTTAGTCGCAGCGGGCGAGTTGCGCGCTTTACGTGTCCACTGTTTCTTAGCTATCGATGACGACGATGATGATCATGATTTATTGACATCCCCGTTGAAACGGGGTGGTGACAAATATTCGCTAGCCTGCTTGCTTTGATCAGGTACGTGGTACATGTTTTTCATTCTAGCGTTTTTTTTTTTGTTTTGTACGCATCTCCTCAACCTTTTTTCCCCTCAAAGCTTCCCTACCTACCTTGTACCGCTGCCTATGCCTGTAGCAGATCTGGTCGTAACAATCTCTTCCCTGCTTTCTTTCCACCAATACTCTAAGCGTCTCTTGCATATTTCGACTGCTCATTGTGGTTAATGCTTCCGTCCACTTCAAATCCAAGCCCTTCTACAAGGAGTGGGTTTCACTGAGTGAATCCCTTCGCATTCCATTAGGATGGCCTAAGCGGTCTCCGGATTTTTCGCTGCAGCATTCACATGGCTCACCTTGTTGCGAATATTAGCTGCGGTATGTTTTTGACCTTAAACAACCAGCTCGATCCTCAAATGTCAAGGCACTGCCCGTCGTGTTATCGTACAGATTTTCCCTTCTGATTTCTTTCTTCCCGTTCTTGTAATCCTCCGTGGTTATTTTTCTTCTCATTCTTTGTATCCAATTCGCTGTCTGTTTCGCTCACTTTCTGATGATGTCTGGTTGTCCACCTACACTTTCAGTCACCCTGTACTTGGTTGGCAACTTTGTTGACCTCTTCCTCCATTCTGTGTCCACGCTTTTTAGGTATAGATACTTGTGCACGTTAGCCGCCCATTTATTTTGATCCATGTTTCTAAGTCTTTCTTCAAGACTAATTTCGCTCCGCGCTTCTCTGACTCCAAACGAGGCCTAACTCATGTTTCCCTACACTGCCTCATTTGTGGTTTTACCGTGGGCCCCGAAAGCTAACCGGCACACCGACCCTTGGTTAAGTTCCAACCCAGAGAAGATACCCGATTTCAAGCATAGAATGGATTTTGCGAACGTTACCGCTCGTACCATTGCTCCTTTCCAGATTCCACGCACCACCTCATATGTATTGTGGCCCCAAAGTGCCCTCTGTTTCATTATTGCTGCATTCCGCTTCCCCTTTATTTTCAGTTATCTTGGCGGGTGCTTGAGTAAATCTGTCCTTCGTTTATGTATTCGCAAAGGTATTTATATTGCTTGGCGATGGGTATGACTTGTTTAATTGAATCCACGTAATTATCCGTCTCTTCATTACAGATAATCATTCCCGATTTCTCGTTACTAAACGCCTATATATTTCGCTGCGTTGCCACATATATTCGCAAGTGTCTGAATCTCTTTGATTGTCCGCCAGTAGCACTATGTCGTTCGCATACATCAGTCCAAGGAGCTTGTGCTGCACCATTTGTCCATTACGCACGTAGGATCAATCACACACTAATTTACTGTTTTCTGCAGTCTTCTTTCTATGCCCTTAACACAAGGTGCGAACAACAGTGATTTGCAGAAGACATCCTTGCTTCAGTCCTTGGTGAATTTCCACCACTCCATTGCAATTACCATGCACTTTTTACTCGGTTAATTGTCTCTATATGCCTCCCTCAGCAGCTCCACGAAATCGTCATTGATGCCGTCATTCTTGAGAATATCACATAACAATTCCCGGTCTACGTTGTCGTAGGCCCCTTTAATATATAGAAATACTATCCGAAAAGGTCTATTCTCAGCTACTGAAATTTCTATGCACTGAGTTCGTATTGTCGCGGGTATAAAACTATTTACACGATGTATTTACGAGAGATACATAAACAGCAGCTGAGAATCCCGAGAGGCCGTTGCCACTTCGCCGTCTTTACCGTCGTCTTCATTGTCCTCTTTTCCCGATGTAACACGATCCCCAGCGGAAAAAGCACCGTCCCAGTGCTTCAGACGGGGCCATCGGTAAGGGCGTTGTAAGGCTTAAGCCGAAAAACGTGTACGACGTCAGATGCTGTGGAACCGGTTGGCATGACGGAGGTCACGGGTGTTATCTCGTGACATTGGCTACTTGACGTAGAACGCGGTAAAGGCCTTTATAGCACGGAAGGAGTTTCTCGGAGAGCCCCACTCGGCGGCCAGGGGACCAAAGTAGTACGAGAGAGCCTGGTGAAAAGTATGTGTGTCACGATGGCGGCGATTGTAAGCGCGCCGTTGAGTCTTCTGCAAAGCCAACGAACGAGTACGTGCAAGCTGCGCGCATGGTCAGCGTGGCCGATACTCGGTCGTCTAACCCCGTACCAAGGGGAGTGAAGCGTCCAATTGTAATACAGGGTCACGACCGAAGAGCAAGTAAAAGGGGGAATACCCAGCAGTATCGTGGCATGATGAATTATAGGCGAACGTGACGTAGGGCAGCGCCACATCCCAGTCCTTGTGGTCGGGTGGAACCTATTTCGATAGCATGTCAGTAATGGTCCCATTAAGTCGCCCAGTAAGGCCGTTTGTTTCCGGATGATAGGAGGTAGCCAGTTTGTGACATGACCGTGGGATATCAGCGATGACTTGGGAGAGGAAAGTGCGGTCGGTGAGCAGCTGTCGCGGGGTGCCATGCACTAAAATGATATCCCGGAGTAGGAAATCTGCGACGTCGGTTGCGCAGCTCGTGGGAAATGTCCGCCGAGTGATGGCATAGCGCATCGCGTAGTTAGTATCGACGGCGATCCACCTGTTGCCGAAGATGGACTCGGGGAAAGGGTCAAGGAGATCCAAACCCACGCGGAAGAATGGCTCAGGTGGAATGTCGATCGGCTGTAAGTACCCGGCAGGAAGCATTGCTGGCTTTTTCCGATGTTGGCGTGGCTTGCAAGCAGCTACATAGCGCCGTTCGGAGCGTGCGAGGCCAGGTCAGTAGAAGCGGTGGCGCATGCAACCCTAAGGTGTCCGGCAGTTGGGGCGTCGTGAAGCTCCTGAAGCACGGCGGAGCGGAGTTGTTGAGGAACGACTAAGGGAAGTAGAAGACCGTCAGGATGAAAATTGCGTCGGTGCAATATCCCGTCGTTGAGGATGAACCACCGCAACGATGGATCAGTAGGAGCAGATTCTGTGCAGTCAATCAGGGTCCTCAAAGTAGCGTCATGGCGTTGCTCATTGGCCATATCCAAAAGCTGGGAAATGGAAAGAACACTTGCGGAAGGGTGTTCTTCGGACGTGGGTACAGGGTAACGGGACAAGCAGTCGGTGTCCTTGTGTAGGCGACCAGACCTATATACCACAAAATAGGAATACTCTTGTAGCCGCAAAACCCATCGTACAAGCCTCCCTGTGGGATCTTTTAAGCACGAAAGTCAGCAGAGGCCGTGGTAGTCCATTGCGATAGAAAAGGGTCTGGCGTATAAATAGGGGCGGAATTCCGCTACTGCCCACACAAGGGCCAAACATTCGCGCTCGGTAATAAAGTGATTACACTCCGCAAGCGACAAAAGACGGCTAGCGTACGCGATGACACATTCATGGCCGTGTTGAACTTGTGCCAAGACGGAGCGAGGTGTCATAGAATCGGTGGGGCGGTAAGGCGAGAAAAGGCGGTGGCCTGAGCGGCTCCTCATGAAAACGGCGCACTTTTCTTCAGGATATCAGTTAGAGGGCGTGCTACGGTGGCAAAATGTTTAACAAACCGGCGGAAGTGAGAGCAAAGGCCCACGAAACTTCGGACATCTTTTTCGGACTGTGGAACAGGAAACTCTTTCACAGCGCTAATTTTCTCCGGGTCCGGTAAGCTCACGTCGGCCGACGTTGCATTTCTTGGAGTTGAGCTGTAGACCGGCCTTGCGAAACACAGCAAGTACAGCTGAAAGGCGCTAGATGTGTGTGTTGAATGTGGGTGAAAACACAATAACATCATGGAGGTAACAGAGGCAAGTCGACCACTTGAATCCTTGGAATAATGAGTCCATCATACGCTCTAAGGTAGCCGAAGCGTTGAATAACCCAAGAGGCATAACTTTGGAAAGACCATCAGGCGTTATGGTCTTTTCACGATCGACATCATCCATCGCGATTTGCCAATATCCGCACCGTAAGTCGATGGACGAAAAATACTGTGCCCCGTATAGGCAATCGAGGGCGTCATCGATTCGAGGTAGTGGGTAGACGTTCTTCTTCGTGATGCAGTTAAGGTGGCGTTAATCGACGCAGAATCTCCACGCGCCGTCCTTCTTTTCGACCAGCGCGACAGGTGGCGCTCAGGAGCTTGACGATGGCTCAACGATGTCTTTCGCTAGCACCTTGTCCACTTTCGTTTCGATCACGTGGCGCTCCGAAGCTCGGTAAGGTCGCCGACGGATGGGTGGATTGTTAGGAATGGCCGGACGGGGTGGCAACGTGCCAGCTATTTCAGCCCGCTGCACGTGTTCCAATCCAACACTTCAGAGAACTGCGGATGACCGGCAGCCACGTGGCGCGGGGTCAGCTCAGGGGAGTTCGCGAGGGGAGGTGATTGGCGGAACTTCCCCATGAGCTTTTCGAGACACCAGACAATGTGGTACCCGGCCGCGCCACCCGGGATGGAGCAGAGTTCTACGAAGCCCCTCTGACGTCGGCTCCGGACCTTTACACCTGTGTATGTGTGCGGCACTGAAACCTGTGCAACACGTGTATGTGAGCCCGCCTCCTCCAAAAGGGCGGGTCATCTACAGTGACGTCGAACGTTGACGTCGAACGATGACTGGACGAACGTTTCCGTCCGCTTGGAATCAAGGGGGACCAAGTGCTTATAAGCAGCGATTGTCGGCTGCTAGTTCGTGCTCGTCGTCGGGAGCTGAGTGCTCGTTGTCATGCTAGAAATGTACTCGTGAGCTGTGTGCTGTATGTTAGTCTTGCGGGCTCCATATGGGAGTCGCGCTAGACTGTCAATGTATGTCTTGTTCAAAATGTTAATGTGTAAATAAATCCTGTTCACCGAGTTCCTCTCTACGACCTTCAACTCCTTCAAATGGTGGCAGCGGCGAGATCGTCCGCCAAATCTTACAGGATTATAGCCTGTATGTATACGATGTTTGACAAGTGACGTCTGGCCTAAGGGTCGGTTAGTTAGGTCGAATATGTCTTTGTACTAAAGCAATAGACTGCAGAGCTTGTCAGCCTCCGCAGATGAGAGATTCGGGGCGATCATTTTCCGAATGTCGTCAGTACAATTGGCAGACCGGAAAGGCTCAACGGAGCTAACGTCTAACGCAGTGATAGTAGCCAGGGTGACACCTTTAGGCAGAATTTGCTTGGTGAGTCCGAAATTCATCACAGGGCGATATGTGCGATTGTCTGTGACCTTCAGTATTGTATGCGGGACAGTAACGCTGTGGGTGAGAACGATGGCAGTTATAGGAGCGGAGATGTAATGACCATCGGGAACTGGAATAGAAGGCGACATTTCGATATATGTTAAGACCTGTGGTGGAACGTGAACAAAATCAATCGGTCTGAGGCGAATTTAGTGTGGTGTCGGAGGAACGTCCAACAGAGGCATGTCAAGACGCACAGTACTTGAGGAACAATCGATGAGCGGTGAATGGGCAGAGAGGAATTCTAGGCGTAGTATGAGGTCATGGGAGCATTGGTCCAGCACAGTGAAAAGGACGACAGTATGACGGCCGGAAATGCTCACACGGGCAGTACACATTCCGACCACGGCCACCGTGCTGCCGTCGGCGATTCGTACGAATCGAGTAATGGCAGGCGTAACAATTATCCTTAAATGGCGGCGAAGGCGGCTGTTCATAATCGATAGGTGTGCTCCGGTATCAGTGCTGTGACATGTGTACCATCAACTTGGACGTCAAAAAGGTTATGTCTCGTAAACAGCGTCAAAGGAGGATTTTGCGGCGAGTCCGACATTGCAGCACCACTTCAAGGTGCCGCATCGCCTAGTTTTCCTGCTGGTCAGCGAGGGCGAGCGGTGAAGCGGAGGCGGACGTGACTGGCGACGTTAAGGGCGACGGTGAGCTAGCATAGCGGGGTGTCGCGGTAGTGGCGTCGGAAGCGACGGGGGGTGAAGAGCTTCGGGGCGAACTTGAATTTCAGGAGGTGTTTCCGAGGCGGGGACGGCCAACGGCTCCGGCAGTGACGGGAAATGTGACCGATTCGGCCGCAGCAGAAACAGATCGGCCTTTCGTCAGGTGTACGCCAGTACGATAGATTCCGGGCAGTGTAGGGATAACGGGACTGCGATATGACCGAGGCATAGCAGCAGGACCCAGGACGCCTCAAGGAGCAGGCGCTGGGAAGACTGATATTAGCAATTTCCTGGCGAACCACGGACTGAGTCAGCGATATCGTCTCAGCAGTGTTGTTCTCCAAGCGTCTGCCCGGTCCGAACCCATTCTGTAGTTCGCGCAGTAAATAATTTTGCTCCACCCACTTCGACAGTTCTAATTTTATGGCTTGCATTGCCATTCTATATATCACCGACGTTACTGTAACTGGCCTGTACGAGCTCGTCTTACCCTTGTCACCTTTGCCTTTGTATGTGAGGTTCATCTTGCTTTCCAGCCATCTAGCGGGAATTTTCTTCGTTCTAAGCACTTGCTCTATGACATTAGTCTGCAGTGCCTTGCTCTTCGGACCGAGGTTTTTGATTAGCTCTATTGGGATTTCATCGAGTCCTACTTACGTGTTAGTTTGGATGGAGGGATGGACATCATTTAGTCCTACATTTAGTAGGACTAAATTTAGTCGCTGCTACATTTAGTCGTTACATAGTTTTCATGTTCCGTCAGGTACTCAGGCGTGATTAACATAAAAAATCACGGCTGCCAATTTTTCGCTACTAAACTTCAAACGTAATCTGTATCCCTCTGTACCGCAGATATCCATCAATCCCTGCAAATCTTCCTTGTTGTCAGTCATAATTTCTATATCATCTGCGTACAGCAGGCCTGGTAATGACTGTTCAATCCATTCACCTTGCTCGAAAAAAGAAAGGTTGAAGACGAGTCCGCTCCCCTCTAATTCGGTCTCGAATCCTTGCAATTACAACATGAACAACAAAGGTTACAAGTACCAGCATGAACCAACTGGCCTAGCAAGCAGCACTTTGACAGAGGGCACCCTTGCCTAAGCTCCCGTTGTATCCCTATAGGCTCAGATACTCTTTCTATTTTACATTTTATGAGCACCTTGCTACTTCTATAGATATCTCTTAAAAGATTAGTTGCTCCATCTTGCACGTCTAGTGTGCCCAGTATGTCCCACAAAGCGTCTTGGATTGCACTGTCGTAGGCTCCCTTGATATCCAGAAATGACAGCCATAGGGGCATGCGTTCCTTTTTTATTTTGATAAAAAAAAAGCAGTCTGTCGCATGGTGGTAGTTACAAACTAGGATGTATCCGGTACTTGCGCTCTCGCACGTTATATATCCAGATATATATCAAACGGACAAATGCAACAAATGTGAATCCAGAGTCACTCTGGAGCATATACTATGAGAATGCCGAGGCGTAAGTAACAACAACGAGAACGCGGTCTCTAGCAACAGCTTTCGCACGCGCTGGGTGGCCGCGCTACCCAGCCCCGCCCTCGAGGATCAACTGTGGGCCGTCCAGCGGGCCAAGGATGCCGCCAGGACCCACGAAATCCGGGCCGTCACCTAGGCGGGGCCCCCACAAACTCGCAGGACACGCAATAAAGTTATTTCCTCCCCCTCCATCTTCCACATCTAGTGTGCCCAGTATGTCCCACAAAGCCTCTTGGATTGCACTGTCGTAGGCTCCCTTTATATCCAGAAAGGACAGCCATAGGGGCATGCGTTCCTTTTTCTATTTTTTTTTTATACACCGCGTGAATGAGAACAAATTGTCGTCAACCTCATTTTTTCCGGAACCCATTTTGTAGTTTCCCCAACTCCTCCTCGCTCTCCACCCATGCATGCAGTCTGTCCTTTATAATCTGCGTCACCACTCAGTAAACCAATGACGTCACTGTTATGGGACGGCAGCTGTGTACGTCGGCTGTGTCCCTCTTTCCCTTATTATCGTGCTCATCGTTCTAATGGAGTTTTTCATTGGTCCATCCGGGGCGGCCGCCGAAATCCTCGAGCGAGCACTCGGGTTGCACAAATCCGAATGGGCCAGCAGAGCGCAAAAACGCTCCGCGGGGGATCACACAGGAAGTCTGCGTACACATGACACAAGCCGGTTCCTGAAACCATGCCCGACTTCCGCTCTCTACGTTTCCACGGCAACCAAAGTCGCCGTCCCTTGTGCGTAATTTGACCGCGGCAGTCGCAGATCTAGTCCGTCATTTCAGTGTCCCGCCCGCAAGGATTGTGCATGGACAACGTACATAAAAGGCTTCGTGCAGCATCTGCGTCACCTCGTAATCGCTGTCGTCCGGGCTCTCATCGCTGGACGCGAGCTCTGCAGCAGCACCGAACGCACGCAGCCATTTTGCGAAGCAATACAATGTTGTGCGAGCCGACAGGTTACCGATTTCGCTTGAAGACGGAAGTGAGGCGAGCTATTTCCGCCCGAATCCGCGCCTCGGTGGCGAAGCAAGTGAGAGCGATCCGGCGCGGAGCGAGTTGATCCGAAACGACCAGCGGAAAGCGCGAACCCGCTCCAGATCGACCAGTGGGATTCGGATTCGTTGCCACGGAGCAAGAAATCCTGCTCCGAATCGACCAGTGAAAAACGCCATTAGTCTCGGGGGCTTTACCGTCCATTATTGTTTTGCTCCGGTGCTGATATGCGGGGCAGACACTTGTAGACTAATAAAGAAGCTTAAAAACAAGTTGAGGACCACGCAAAGAGCGATGGAACAAAGAATGCTAAGCATAACGTTAAGAGACAGAAAGAGAACGGCTTGGATCAGAGAGCAAACTGGTATAGCCGATATTCTAATCGATATTAAGAGAAAGAAAAATGGAGCTGGGCAGGTCATGTAATGCGCCGGTTAGATAACCGTTGGCCCGTTAGGGTTACAGAATGGGTACCAAGAGAAGGGAAACGCAGTCGAGGACGGCAGAAGACTAGGTGGAGCGATGAAATGAGGAAATTCGCGGGCGCTAGTTGGAATCGGTTGGCGCAAGACAGGGGTAATTGGAGATCGCAGGGAGAGGCCTTCGTTCTGCAGTGGACATAAGATAGACTGCTGCTGCTGATGGTGATGATTGTTTTGCTCACTACCTCTCTTAATAATTGCTTCGATTCTGTGCCCAATGCCTTTATTAACATAATTGGGATGCCATCAGGAGCTTTCGACATGCCGCAACTCTTCTCTCTGGTCTTTCCCGCTCTCGTTTGTTCGGTTCCGCGCTCGCAGCAGCACCTGGTGCAGGTCGACGGCCAGAGAGCTCGTCTTTCTGAAAAACCTCATGATGCCAAGTACGACTCCATCAATGACCACAGAGAAGCAGCGCCAATGTTTCCGCTCTTCGTCTCTTTCTGTGCCCCGGAGCAGGCCAACAGAATCGGATTACGCGCCTGCGCACAAAGCCCCCAGCTGGGTTCGATAACCACGATAGGCTGAAGGAGCTATCATGAAGAGCAACCCTTTAGGGCTTAGCGGAATGAACGAAAAAAAAATGCACGCAAGGGAAAGAGCCGTTTGTCCGTCGTGTTTAGCAGCGGGGTCGCTTGCGGTCTCAAGCTGCGACAGCAAACGACGGAGCAGCTGCCAGCCACCGAGAGAGGGCTTCCTTTGCTCGGACAAGAACCGTGCCTTCTCGTGCATCCTGCCGCACCCTCGCAGGCACACCTGAGCACGAGGCCGCGTTTCGGGGTCACGGCTTTCTCTGACCGACGAGCACAGCGGCCACGCATCGCCGACGCCCGCTGCTTTCCCCGCCGGCCGCGTGCATCGCGGCGGCGGAGTACGCTCCGTTGGCTCCCTGCCACGGCGTAGTTGCGGGCTCGGTGGTTTGCGCGTCGATGCCCGCGACCTCTGCTTGCGCGTCCCGTCCGGTTGCGCCATTGCCGTCAGTGTGTGCGCATGCGGCGAGTGCAGTGTACACTCGAACGGTGTACAGGACGGGGTACTCCCGATCTGCGGCGTACAGTCGAACGTAACTGCAGCATACTGCAAGTTAAATGACCCGGAAAGAACAAGAAAGGAACAAGTACACACATGAGGCCAGCGTTTAACAACTAGCCGAAGCACTATTTTGGAGTTCCATCCGCTCACATTTCGCAAGATACCGGCTTCTTGTGTGGAAAGCATGGAGCCACGTGACCACGGTGTTAGAAGTATTGCACGTGACACTGAACAAGAAAAATTCTGGACATGGTTTCGTGTAATGGGAAGGGTAGAGGTGTGCGGATAGTGAGACTAAATCAAGTTCGAATCGAATACTGCTAGTGAATCGAATCGATTTTCGATTAATGAACATCTCACGGCGTTAGCAAGTTTCTGGCGCTACGTTAGGAACAAATGAGCAGTTCGCATACTCGTGGCTCTACGGCGAGTGTGAATAACAGCGGTTTAGCTTCAAAAAATCTGGCTCCACTACGTAGCTTGTAGTGCTTTATAACTGTTGGGAAAATATTTGTATTCAGGAATAAACGACTATTTGGTTCGAATATCGAATCGAATTTTGCAATCTTGTATTCGTTATTCGAGAGCTTCAAATATATTCGCACGCCTCTAGACAATAGATGCAACAGCACATCCTGGCAAAACGGGCGCTTAAAGTTCGAAAGGAACGGGTCGCACGAATCGCGGCGGCCGCGCATTCCGCCGCCGCTTCTGTCGTGGCCACTTGGACGGGTCCGATAGAACACGCGTGTCAGGGGTGGGGGGAGTCTGTACTGTCACCCTATACTCTGGTCCAGCGGTAGGGCCCCCTATCCCACAGGTTGGCATCTCAGTGGTCCTGGTGAACATTTTTGCTTTTATTGTCGGGTCATTTATTTACGTGTCTATCTCTTCCGGTGAATCGTAGTCTTGTTAAATGGACGCCAAAGAGAAAATTGACTTCTTCTGCATCAGTAAACTTATACAATATCGAAAAAGTTGCAGTGAAGTTTCACTCGGTGAACGCGGCTGAGGCGCAAGCGTGTGGTTGCTGCAGCGCACACGACGCTATCGACCCTCGGTGCGCCTTGACGCCTACACTGTCCGCATCGCAGATCGTATCCAAGACGGATCGCGCCGTACGCAGCAGCTGCCAGAGTAGAACGCGCCGCATTCGCTTACCATCCAAATCACCTAGTGGGGTGTTAGTGCGCAGAGGTAAACATGAACACTTCACACGCGATGACAGCGGACACACGCTGTCAGAGCCGTTGTCAGATGGGAAGAGAACTTGGCACCGGAAGGTGCCGTGTCCATGAGCTTTCGCGTACTCATCAACCAAACATAATTCGATACATTGACCCCGGCTGTCCCCCTCTCTCCCTCTACACCCATTTTACCAGTGCTGACATATGGGGCAGAGACTTGGGGACTGACAAAGAAGCTTGAAAAGAAATTAAGGACCGCGCTACGAGCGTTGGAACGAAGAATGCTAGGCATAACTTCAAGAGACAGAAAGAGAGTGGTTTGGACCAGAGCGCAATCGCCTATAGACGGTATTCTACATATGATATTGACCGCAAATAAAGATGGGAGCAGCGGAAGAGAACACAAAAACGACACGGGCGGTAACTTTCAACTGGTTTATTCACGGCAACCCATGGGCACATATAGACAAATAGAACATGCGCAGAACGCAGCAAACATATGACTCCTCCCAGTCAAAGATTGTAAAATGAGGAGTAGTGATGCCCTGCTTAGAATCGGCTCCCCGCAACTCGTGTGTGCACAGAATGGCAGCTTGCCTTTGACAATCAGATTTCCCGTCTGTATACGGCAGGGTTCCATGACTCGACGGTTACCCCAGTGGTGGAAACCCTCCTGCAGAAGCTAAAAGGATCTAGGAGCAAAGACCGTAAGAGCTGAAGTGGTACCGTATATTAACAGGGTCACTCACAACCTAAGGAAGGTGGCAGGCAGGTTTGGAGTCGTCCTTGTCTTTTCAGCGCCTTTTAAGCAGGTGGGGTTCTGCCCTCGCACATCCCGTGATCCGAAAGGAAGGCAAGGCTGTGGCAAGAACCATACCAAGCCGTGTGCAAAATGCAATGTAGGAGTTGTGTACGAAATCCCCCTGGCGTGTGGCAACTCCTGTATAGATAGGGCAGACAGGACGGTGCCTGAATGATCGAGCCAGAGAACATGAACAAAAGTTAACGAAAGATGAATTGGCGCACTTTCCTGGGCCCGCTGCAATGCCTGCCCCTGTGCACCACTTTTCTAGGGGATAAAGATTCTAGGGAGAAGCCAGGACCAGACTGCACGCAAACTGATGGAGGCATATCACATAAAAAAAGAAGGCCAAGACTGCGAGTGACACTTTCATTAGGTTGTTTCAATCGGAGATAGCTTCTTTCTTTTTTTTGATAATTGGTTGCCCCTCTAGGCTGATGAGTGTTCTCGTTTGCTGCATTCTGCGCATGTTCTATTTGTCTATGCACCACGGGTTGCCATGAATAAACCAGTTGAAAGTTTCCGCCCGTGTCGTTCTTATGTTCTCTCCCGCTGTCCCCGTCTTTATTTGCGGTCAATATGACATGCAGTAAACACCAACTAGGCCAAACTGAAGTTCTGACGAAAATCCAATTGACATCAAGAGAAAAAAGATGGAGCTGGGCAAGTCATGTAATGTGCCGGTTAGAATACCGTTGGACCATTAGTGTTACAGAGTGGGTACAAAGAGAAGGGAAGCGCAGTCGAGGACGACAGAAGACTATGTGGAGCGATGAAATTAGGAAATTCGCGGGCGCTAGTTGGAATTGGTTGACGCAGGACAGGGGTAGTTGGAGATCGCAGGGAGAGGCCTTCGTCCTGCAGTGGACATAAAACAGGCTGATGATGACGATGAACCCGCTCTCTTAAGCATCGCACGGCGGAAACCTCGGCCATCTGTCGTTCAGTGCCTCGCACTGTTGCGTACTGCGTCGGCGGCGCAAACGGGACGGACGCACCGTCGTCGAGCACGTGCCTCCCCTTTCGGAAGTCGTCGTGCCGGCGCGCCCTTTGTTGCCGCGGGCCGATTCGCCGGACACAGTTGCAATTTAACATCCATTCGCTGTCTCTCGCGCGATTTTCACATTGCTTTAATGCGTCTCGACATTCTTCTTCGTCAGCTCTTGGGAGGCGCGCGCGTGCCCAGCTCGCGTTGCAGCCTGGCGAGCAGGCCGCCGCCGCGCACGTGGGGTGTGCATTGCTGGCGTCAGCGTTCCGCGAAAGTGCGGCCATAGTGCGGCGCTGACGTCGGCCGCCGACGCAGGAAGGATGCGTGTACGGACGTGCCTCAGCGGCGTTGCGCGCGCAGTGCAAATAAAGATAAGCGGAAACGTGGCTTGACGTGAAAGAAGGAAGGCCCGGTGGGACGAGCAGGTGTAGACGAAAAAGGATCGGGTGCTGCCGCCGTAGCGGGAACGCCGAAACCGCGCAGTTCAAAGTCTTTGCGAACGGCGGTGGGTCCCCAGCCAGCGCTCGTTGCTTATCAGGCAACTCGTAAATTTTTGCACTCGCCCGCCGAGGACGTCGACGCCCTGGGTGGTGCAGCCGTCGTCCGAGTCCTTTCTTTCGCCTGTCGGACAGCACATTCGAACATTTTTGCCTTATCTATATACACGCGCCCCTAACTACGCCTATCGCTTGCGGTCCTGAGCGGCTGCCGTCTGGAACGCGCGCGAGCTATCCTTATCCGGCGCGTTGTAAACCGCTTTATTGCGGGCGTAGGGCAGCGAGGCAGGCCTCAGGTGCCCCCCCCCCCCCCTTTCTCGAAGCGTGTTGTAAAGAAGGCTTGTGACCGCGTGTCCTGTCTCTTCGCAGCTTCGTCTTTTCGGGATCTTGCTATCATCACTCAAGTTGTGTGCATCGTGTAGGCTATGAACACAAGTAATCGTGGGGTTGACTTGATTGCTTGTAAGAACAGATTAGCTTTTGCAGATCAGCCGATGCAGTGGCTGTTCACGCTATAGCCAACAATTAACTTTTGGCCAGCGGTAGTGCGAATAGTGCTCCCGTTTTGCTCTAAGGGATGGTTTTGCTTGTGTAGGCCCTGTTACACTTGGTTGTGTCATTCGAAGCTCAAGTGTTTGGAATAAATGTGGTTGGGCTTAGATTTCGCAACTTCGTTTGATTGGGCCCTTCCTATTGCATTACTTCAGTACCTTCCTGTTCACTGTCTGGTCTGCAGCTCTAGTGGTCCAGACTGTGCATCAACAGGATACAGAGGTCCCTTGCACACGCTTTTGAAATGCTTTGTCTGCTCTCTCCAATTCTGGGACAGGTGGCCTAGCCGTTCTCATTGGCTGCCCCTCCTACCTTTGCTCTTGCTTTCTGGCTGTAACCGGGCCCTCTCTCCCTGCTATTTCTTTTTCATTTCTGCGCTCCAGAGTGACGTTTTGGTTATGGTATTTCCTGTCTGCCTGCTGCTGCAGTTCGGTTCAAGCTTGCGTACTAGCTTCACTTCCAGGAAACTGCATGCTCTCATTTTTCATTTCTTTTTTCTTTTTGGGCCCACCATTGCCAAAGCAGATGTGTAGAGCCCACATTAATGTGGCGTGCAATTCGGTCCACAGAGCAGCCAGGCACAATGCGAAATCCACAGGTGGCTGGCTGACTCTCGATGGGCCACATCACTGCATAGCCTGCCTGGAAAACACGAAGCGCAAATGGAAAGAGATGCGTGCCTTTCTCTTAGTTTATTGTTTTTCTAGCTTGCTGACTGCCTTGTATGTCAGGCGGAAAGAGCGAGCAATGTGACACATGACAAAGCTGGAGGGGAGGATAGATTAGCGTGTGTGGAGGGAGTAAGAAGAGGGACATGAAAAGTAAAAAATGAACAAGTGCAGCGGCCAAAAAATGTCGAACCTGTGCTCTAGTTGCAGCAACTCTACCCAGTGGAGTGCATGAGCCCGCATGCTTTTCTGCTTGCTGACTTTTCCCTCGACCTCCCCCCCCCCCACCCTATAGAGAGGCTCCGCCTCCACTGCTGTGTCCTCTGGTCGACCTCGACCAGAGTGGAAGTGATTGGGGGGGAAAAAAAGGTCTGGCTTTCCGTCTCTTTCTCCCTCTCTTGCTCTTGTTCTGCCTTTTTTACTTTGTGTTACCTCAAAAAGCATTCTCTACACATTCACTCCGATAGCGAAAGCCATTCTGTAATATTTTTTCCTTGAAACCTCTCGATTCGAGTTGCTTGAATTGAGATTCTGTGGATTTTCTTTCTTTGATCAAAAGCCTCATCTCTGCTTGAGTTTGCTTGACGGCGCTCGTTACATGAGTTGTGTGCTTGCGAAAAGTGAACAGGTAGACTAAGCACATGGAAGTGAAGCAAAAAAAGGACTGGTTTTGATGCTTGAAGGACTAATTCTGAAATGTGAAGTTTACGTTTGTTCATGTAGATGGTTTTCCTTGCAAACATTACAGAAATTTAGCTTGCTTAAGCTGTATAACAAGGAATTGTTTATTGAAAAGGTTGCTTTGATTGCAAACAGTGCTGCATAAAGCCTTGCGGGCACTTTTGGAGTTGTATGCCAACCAGTGGCGTAGCCAGGAATTTTGGGGGGGCCCTATCCTCAGAATAGGCAGGGGGAGGAGGGGTGCTTTGCAGGTGGCATCCTGCCTGGTACACAGAAATTTCCCCGGCTATGCGCCTGATGCAAACTGATTTACAGGGATTTATGTATAGCTTGTTCAGCTACTTACAGTGTTTGTTGGCAGTCTAAATCTGTGCTGTTAGAAACTTGTGTATTGAAAAGACTGCTTAATTTCTGCCTTATATGCCTTCCATATGTGCATATCTTTACCTTCTCTCCACTAACATGCACACCAGGTCTCTGAGCTCATTTCCATGCCAGCTTGTGAATGGCACCCATTGGTTCAGCTCTGTTCTGTGTTCACCTGCTTGTGTGAGTTAAATTTTTCAAGCACTAAAGAAATATGTCCCATTACTTAAATGTGTCTGGATAACAGCGAGATCCACTTGAGCTGTTGCTTTGGCATATAAATGAGGTTCTCTGAAAGTTCAAGCTGAGTGCTCTAGAATTTGTACTTGTCACAGAAAAGCGTGTATGTTGAGTTCCTGGAGTTTGGTACTGATTTTTGGCTGATTTGGCAGTGCTCATAAAGATGACGGACACAGACAAAGTGTGTGATTCCAAAGTATTGCCAAGTGATGCACTGTTTCTGTCACTTTGCCTGTGGGTCCCTTGTCAGAAAGGGATGCAAGCAGTGCTGGTTTACATCACTTTGGCTGTGTCTGTCATTGTTGTTGAAGCTACAGTTTTGCTTTCGTTTGCACACTGAGGGTCACACAACATCAGACTGCTTCATTGAAGAAGTAACTCCAAGGATATTACAATACGGCCGGTAACAGCTGTACATTTTGCCGCTCAGGAGTATGGGGGGTGGCAGGTGTTCTGCCTGCCTTAACTCCTCCTCTCCCCACGTCCAGTGAAGCATGCTGGAGGGAGGAGGAGGCCAGCTAACAAGAAAAGCAAGCATAGTGGCATCCCAGGGTGCAGCGTTCAGGTGGAACGGAGTCTCCGTGCTTGAATGGACAGATGTCAGTGCGGGCAGAGGGGAGATGAGGGAGGCTTTGAGAGGGCAGAGTCTCATTGTCACCTTTTCACCTCTGGGTGCCTCTGGGCTGACGGAGTTGCAATGTCTTTGTCTACGTACTGCTCTCTGTCTGTTTGATGGGTCCTGTTTGAATGACAGCACACCGTCAACATGGGTTGACGGTGTGCGGGGATAGTTTGCTGCTCCTGCCGCCAGCTGGATGGCTGGCCAGCTCATTAAATGCAAGCTTTTTATACATATTCGCATTGGTACAGTTCCTTCATTCATGTAAGCTTTGCAAACATGCTTCATCTTTCAGTTATGCATAATGGTTGTTTTTATTGGTAATTATGCCACTGAATATGCTGCTGGTGGCATTGAGTGAGCTTTGTAATCACTGAAGTGGTGTTAATTGTGCAGTGCTGTCCACTGTTACAGGGTACATGCAGGTGCTTATAAAGCCATTGTAACATGAATTCTTCTACTCTACTGAGGGAAAAGCAAAGCTGTTAGGACGCATTAGGATGACATCTGTGCATTAAAAAATTGTCTGCATGCATTTGTGCCATATTTAAGCTGTCCTAGGTAGCCAAATTGTTCGAAAGGTGGACAATGCTGTATGTAGCGCACATCGGCTTGGTTGCAATCTTAATGGCTTGCAAGGCTGCTGTTCTTGCAACAAAAAAGAAATTTTATTGATGTGCCATAATTTTATATCTAGCTTTTTTCTTGCTATCACTGTGCAGCCTCTAAACAAAGGCCTAGTGTGGATCAAGTGTTTGTTGGAGGGGGTTGGCATTGCTGAATAGAGCACTGGGCATGGGTTGACCTGAAAGTTCCGGGCTGGGCTCGGGCCTAGGAGCTTCGGGCTTGCATCGAGCCCAGACCTCAGTTGGGTCCAGATTAGGCCCAGACATGCTATATGTAACTCCACGAAACTGAAGACTAGGAACTGCAGCCCTATGCAAATTTTAGATCAGTGGTGTCTGTCTGTTTTTAGGAAAGTCGAGGCAGGCGGGCCACGACACAGCAGCTGCACGCTGCATAGATTAGTGTACATACTTTTGGTCACGGAGAAAAACGGTACCCTTTCTTTCTTTCTTGTGCCATGTGACCCAATCTACCAACTCGAGCCACTGCATATGTCCTCGTGGTCACATTAGTTTATCCTGTTCTAGTCGTGTCATTCTCATAATGCTGTCGTACCATCGTCATCATTTCAGAAGCGTCATCAAAGTGTCGTCAACAGTATATTGGTGCAGAACTAAAATGTAGGACGGCCGTTCATATAACACATTAAAGCACAAGCATGGCGATCAGTGGATGTACTTTTCGATTTCTTCCTCCTTAATTGTAAGTAGACGTGCCACTCCCGGTGGCTGTTGCCAGCCTGATCCCTCCCTATTTTCCTAACTGTCCATTGCATATGTGTGTTTTCATACCAAATATTTGAATAATAATCTGTGCATATTCAGCTAGCAGTGAGATTAAATGTTTGTTTTTGTCACATTTAAAGTAGCCAGCAAGAGGGGATACAGGGCAAGAAGGTACTTTGATGCTGCTTGAGGATTGTCCTGTGCCTGTCAATTACATGATAGTATTTCTCAATGACCGGAAACTTGGCTTAACTTTGCATAGGCTCAAAGGCTAATGCGTCGGAACAGAACTGGGCCAGGTTGAGCCGAAATCTTTCGGGCCCAGGCCTGGCATGGGCCAGGTTAAAAATCACTGGGCCAGACTTGGTTGGGCCAACGCATGGTACTTTTTGGCTCCCGCCTAGCTAGGTCCAGACCTGGGCCTGAAACACAGGCTTGTGCAGTCCTCTAATGCTGAAGCAGTGTGGAAAAGGAAAGTGGTGCAAGAAAACATTGGTAACCTGGTTGATATTCGGAATTTTCATGACGTTCATCATCGGCAGGCCTCTTCTTTTTTATTGTTCTTGTTTTTATTGTTACTTGATGGGCATTCTGCTTATCAGGATTTCCAAGTACAACACTACAGTGAGGAGTGCAATACTCGAAATGAGGTCAGCTAGGTAAACAAGGCAGAAAGTTCAATTGAAATGGACATATCACGTGTGTTACAGTCAGATTGATAGCTTTTATTCCTTGCCTTTTGGCTGCGTTGAGTGGGCACCATTGTTTTTTATCATTGTTCTTGTCTGGCATGACTAAGGGAGCAGGACACAGCAGATTGGGGCATCCTCTCACATGCAAAGCACTGCCCCTCCATGTTTATTACTTTGCTAAAACAAGTTGGACAGAGGTGACATTTAAGATGGAGACAAACAAACGGCACCTGGGACCTGCCATTGCACAAGGATCTTGCACAGAGTGAGTTATAATAGGGGAGCAGTCGGATCTCTGAGCAACAGTGATCCCATGTTTTCACCAGTTTTTGCAGCTACATCATGGGCATTCAGTGCAGCTGTTGCTGCAGAACTGAATGTCATTGAATCGAGCTGTCATTGTTGAGTGGCTGCAACAGGTGTACTGTAGCCGCAGCAAGTTGCGGGGAAAGGAGGAGACGGCAGGGCTGCAAATGGGGGTTTTCATCTGTTTGCCAAGCACTCGTGGAGTGAGACAGCCACTTGGGTGTGGGCCTTTATCAGAGTACACTTTCTCCCCTTGTGGGGCCATGCCGACGACGTGGGCAGTATCAAACGGTGATAAGGCTCAGCTAATCTTGCCTCATGCACAACGCAAGGCCAGCCTCTCTCTGATGAGGCGGCCCCGCCCTAGCTGCCATTTAAGGGCACACTGGGTCATGACTGGTGTTCACAGTAGCCTTTGATCTCTTTGCGCCAGGCATGAGGGCAAGTGTTGCGTAACAGCCGATTCTCAGTTCCATAAAAAATTTGGAGTAGGTATTGCTAAAGTCTTTATGGCTCCAAGGTCTTAGCAAAGACAATCGTTAATTTTTCTTTTCCCCCTCTTCTTTTCATCCAGGTCAGCAATGGAGGAGGAAACGAGCTATCTTTGCTCTTGGAGCAGCAGAGGGATCGCATCCAGGTGCGTTGGGCTTTCACGGAGGCTTTTTGCCCGTTGGCGTGGTGGGGCTTAGCTTGCTTTGGAAAGCTTTTGTGTCACTGTTACACCGCTTCATTCTGTGTTCCAGGGACTATCATAAAATTCTGTTCCAGCTACTGCAAGAACTTGTGGACAGAGCATAACAAACTATCTAGTTACCAATTGCAAGAATGGCATATGAAATGAACCCTATCATTGCCTCTCTCTATATTGTACTATTATCGAAATATTTAAGAATGGTGTAGAGGACATAAATGACGTTCAGAGTAGACGAGCACATTGTTGGTCACCATGAAATGATGAAACAAAGAAAGGGAGACAAACAAACAAACTCTTTAACATGGAAGGTTTCCTGCAACCTCAAGGAGATCATAGTATTAGTATTTGTCGTAGTACACTACAACGCCTTGATAAAGAAGCGCTTGATTTCTCCGACATATGTTGTTGCACAGGTCATTTGATTGTAGAGGCCGTGCACAGCACAACTTGCAATAGAACTGGGACAGAATTATTCCTTCATTATACAGGTAATTTTGTTTTAGAGGCGTTTGTTGCAGAGGTGCTCGACTGTATTTGTTTAGTGAGTAATGTTTGCCACGCTCAATATGCTTACCGAGTCCTTGTAAAAGGGCCAGAAGAAAAGAACTACAGAATTGAAAGAGGGCATTTGTGATAACTTGTTAATTATCAGTATGTGATAGTCTGCAAGATACCTATCTCCTGCAAATTTTGCTGCATTTGAAGAATTGGCCAATGTATACTAACAAAAGGTTTAAAGTGCACTCACGGAAGCATTTACAGCTGTCTGGCCTTGAACCTTGAAAAAAGATAGCAGTGTGACTACAATGCATCAGCTTGATGAATGAATGACGTTAAGCTGAGATTGTCGGCAGCGCACTTACTTTTTAAAGCTTTTCACATTTATGGAAACAGTGGCTCGTGGCTGTATGACCTCTCTATTGCTGCACACTGTGATTACCCCAGTGTGTGGCAGCCATGTTTTTTCTTTCTACTCCTTTTGCTTTTGTGCACATGCAGTCAAAACACAATCAAAACTGGATGTTAGATAAGGCTACATGTGTCCACCTACAAGTTGTTTTTTTGCACGATTCTGTCATGCTTTGCTAATGATGCACTAGATGGCCTACATCATACGATTCCTATTAATTTGCAATACTGCACAGTACTATTTTGTTTTAACCTCCATAACGATTCTTCCACATTAATTTCTCTTTATTACAAATATGAAGTTTATTGTGAACTTACTCTTATCTATAATTACCTGTACAAAAAAGTGAATTTCCTTTATGTCTTCCTTGGCGTTATTGTCTGTGGGATTCTTACAGTTGCTCAGAACTAAGCCCTTTTTATGTTATCTTTCTCACTGATCAGGACTGAATCATTGATTCATGAGGTTTAATGCCACAAAGCAACACTCTTGTTCTGAGAGATGCTGTTGTGGAGGGCTCCAGATTAATTTTGATTGCCTAGGGTTGTTAACATCCATAGAAATATATTTGCATTCTGCCCTTGTCAAAATGTTGCCAAGAATCGAGCCTGCAACGTTACGCTCAGCAGCAAGACACCATTGCTGCAGCGGCGGGTGAAGTTGAACTATGCTTTGTTAATTCGATGCTGCAGCCTGGCTGTTGCGTAGCACATGCGAATGCATGCAGTCCTGAAACAAAGGAAAGCCTTCTGACGATTGCTGCATGCCCTGCAGTGTCCACCACTGGCTCACTTCTGCTGCTGAGCAGGGGGACGATGACCATCCATGGCACCTGCATCTTAAAGATGGTCATTGCATACACCTTGCTAGGACAAAGCTTCTTAACCCTTTCAGGCGCCACTTGCAATTATGCATAGAAAAAAATCTTTTTATATATAAACATTCTTTTTGGGACGTAAGAAACACAAAACCATCGAATTCTTGAAAGTTGTCATGAAACTTTATTATTTGCAACATCGTACTCAATTGTGTACACAGCGCCTCGGTGGTCACAAAATTCACTTGTGGAATGCGAGGAAGCAATTTCTCTCTTTCGTCAGGCACAGTGGCACGGCGCATTTCATGCAGAATATCCGGGCGCCTCGTGTGCACTTCTTGAGCTTGCACCTAATTAACACCTTCTGGTTGCTGGATTCGGGCCAATGGTCAAAGGAGTCGTAGTGCGCGTCAGTGCAAGGAAGCGATGTTCTTGCTTTTTTGCCCTATCTTTGGTTGTGGTGCTTGAATCTCTGCAAGAGAAGGCCTTCCCCGCTTTTTCTCGGGTAGTACCGACTTAATTAATGCTTCGGCAGCTTGCAAGCGAAAATTCATCAAATATAGGAGTTTAGCTCTAGGCAGCGTTTGATTGTCGCGGTGGTAGTCCAGCAAAGAATCGCAAATACCCAGGTTCACAAAAGGAAAAAGCGCTCTCAATGTCCACTTCTTCAGCTTGCCTTTCCCCTGCAGCAGCATCTTCCTCTTCTGTGAGGTCGGTGAACGCAGCTGCAATGCAGGCGTCGGTCGCTTCACACGTGGCTTCTTCTTCGTCACTTTCCCTGACGTCTGAAACATTTATCAGCAATGAGCTCCAAAAGCCTTTCAGTTGTCTTTTGGGTTTTCTTATGCTTGTTTGCACTGTAGAAAGAAGAACGACGAATGGCCAAAAAACCTGGAAAGAAAATCAAAGCAACTCTCAGCGTTCTTCATTTCTGCAGCGACCACGGCGCTTTGTACACAATCGTGTACACATGCGCATGCGAGCGTTAGCGTTCGGTCATCTCCTCAGAATGGATAAAATTATCACTCCTCGGTACTTCATATGATGCACAAGCGCGTCTAATTTTTTTGGCTTGCCACAATAAAAAAAAAGCGGCTCTAAAAAAATAAGAACTTGACTCACCGCTCTTTGCTGCTCCGGCGTCCGCCATTTCTTGTTTTGATATGAACATCTTCACCGAAATGCGACAGATGGTGCCCAAAATGCACATGGTTGTCAGTTTAACGTTTGGGAATGCGCTAAAGCCAACCTAATAGAAAATTTCGCACCCTAAATGTGAAAAAAACACCAGAAGTACAATGTACTCAATTGTGTACAAGGCGCGTTAAAGGGTTAAACAGTTTTTTTTATAGGGATTAGCATTCTTAGCCTACTTCAGGAACTTTGTGTATCTACCCTCTTTATGCCCCTGTGACACAAGTTGCCACTGGACATGCGCTGGCCTTGCAGAGCAGACAACATGGGCCACTGGTTATGTGCCGGAATTGACAACTTGCCACTGTCTGGCCTAGTATACAACTGGGGTCAACCGGACAGACAACTCTGAAATTACATAACATAAACATAACCATTCAAAAAATTTGGCAGGACACATCTCACATTGTCTGTCGATGATCATGCGTTAGCATTGGATCAATATATCCGCGCAGGGTATTGCCACTGTCGAAAGGAGTTATGTATGAGGTGGCATGTACTGCAATGGGACTCTCTTTTGCGCTTCGCTCGGAACGTTCGAGACCAGCTAGCGCCATCATCTTCATATGAAGCCTGGGGTGGCATCCGAAATGCATGGTGCACTGGTGCATGCGAACGCTGAGAAACACACCATGCAACAACCGAGCTCCTCTCTCGCTTTTCTTTCTGGACATGCTGCACCATCCAGTGGCTTGCTGAGAAGCTCGTGTGTAGCCTACGAGGCGAGAAGGGTGGTGTGCCAGTGCCTGCAAGCACTGAGAATTGTTCCCTCGCTTGCCACATACTCAGCAGCACATATTCAGTGACCGAAGTTGGCGAGAGGTTCGTTAAATAGTAGCACACACCCAATGAATTCATGGCACAGCTTGGTGAAGTGTTGGCATGAAAGACGTTTATTGAAAAGTGGCACATACCCAGTACATTTGCGGTGCAGCCTGCTAAAGCTTTGGGTTGCTGTCCTTGAGGAACCCTTGCGACGTTGGTTCCATTCGGCTTGGCATTGGAGAAATTTAAAGGATCTTTTTCGTCATTGTAGAGTCGCACGTTCGCAGTGGCACATACCTGTTGCTCAAGTTAGCGTCAAAATGTTCATTGAAGACCAGCACACACTTTCTGGTACATGCCAAATGACTCAAGTTGGCATAAATTAGGTTCATTAAAGACCAACCCAAATCGAGTGGCTCATATCTACCACTCCAAATTGGTGTTAAAGAGCTTCTTCGAAGAGCGGTACCTGCCTAGTGCTGCATCTACTGCGACCTATGTCAACATGAAAGAAAGGTTGGTTAAAGAGTGGCATGTACGTATGTACACAGTGGCACATACTTAGTGACCCAAGTTGGACTGATGGTTGGTTCTGAACCCTGTTGCCTCAGCACAGCAGTCTGATGTGCTATTCATTCAACCATGGACAGCCCAGTGACCTAGGAGGGCGGGAAAATGGTTAGATACAAACATAGATACAAGAAGCAAACATGGCACATAGATAGCTAGATAGCTCCTGGAAAGTGCGTGAAGTTCCCTTAGAATACTAATGCATTAAAATCTCTACAAATGAATTTCCCATGACCAACTTACACATGCACCACCACTTGAATGCTAATCACAATGAATTAGAAAATCATCGTCAAAGGTTGCATTCTGGCTGATTTAGTTCGCTTAGCACCGTTGAGGCATGGAATTCTCTATTTGGGTCTGCTGTAGAATGCAGTATTTTTTTATTGTTTGAAGGGTGCTTACAGGTGTACTTTGTGTAGCTTCCCCTGCTTGAAGAATGTGGTAGTGATTTGCAGCATGTAGCCTGTGTGTGTGTTTTTCAGGCGCTCGAGAGGGCGCTTTCCGAGGCTGCTGTTGAGCGGCAGGAAGAAGTGGCCACCCTGCAGAGTCACCATGCAAGGCAGCTCGCCGAGGCACGGCTTCAACAGCAGCAGAACATGGCCGCAGGTTTGTGGGCACTGATCCATCAACCTAATTGTAGCTGGGTAGCGAGCAATTAGTTTTGTTGACCATTCGCATACTGAAATGCGTTCCCCTTGGCTACGCCCCTGCTGTGCAGATAACCTCAGTATTTCGGCTGGGAGCGTTCACTTCTTTTTGTAGCATGTTTCACTTTTTCTGTAGTGTCAGTTGCTTGTTTGCTTCAGAACTTGCAGAAATCCATCATTGAAGCTGAAAGCAATGCTTGCAGGTCATCGCACTGACTATGCAAGTGTAGCTAGAACTGTATTTTGTTGGGTGTTTTAACACCAAAAGACCTTGCTTTGGCAACGTCCCTGCAGTGTAGATAACATCAGCGACCTCAGCGCTTTTACTAGAAGGGCCCTGCAAAACTTCTGTTCACTTTCTTCTTATTTCATTTTTTTCCTGCATGTCGAATCTCAATATTTATGCATTTGCTTTGAGGAGGAAAGCAATCATCGTTGGGGTTTCTTGAACAGAAGAGCAGGTCTGTGTGGGAAAATGATGCAAGGAGTTTCCTAAATGTCAGGAGGTGGGTGTTTACTTAGCCTCAGGGGAGCACCTCTTTGGCATTGCAGGCTTTCATGGCCTCAATGGCCATGAATTGGCATTTGAAGCCTTCATGACGCGCGCGCACATGCACACACACACACACACACTCTCACACACACACGCACGCGCACACACACACACACACACACACACACACACACACACACACACACACACACACACACACACACACACACACACACACACAAACACACACAAGGCTTCAGATGGTTCACCGCCGCTCATATTGCACCGTTTTGTAATGCGGAATGGTGAATTAAAACCTAAGAAGATAGTGCTAGAAGTATAGAAATCTGAAGATGTCCGTAGCCAGTTGGCTGAGCGAGGTAAAGTCCTCAAGCAACTGCGTTGCAGTCTGTAAGTCCCCACAGAGATGGCGGCGAGCACTCATTGCCTCTTTTAGTTGTCTGCTAGCCAGAGTACTTCCAGCGAGCAGCCAGACTAAAATCGTCCTGGCTGGTTCTGGCAGCCCATGGGTAGCCAGAACCATCCAGCCCAATAGAATGAATGCCAGAAGGAAGTGCGTGGCATGGTAGGCGGAGCAAGCTGAGAGAAACAAAGGCTCTCTGGCTGGCTTTGGCAGCCCATGGGCAGCCAGAAGTGTGGAAAATCAGAGAGGCTCACTGATACAGAAGGCACATGCTCTCGCGTAACATAGTTTCAGGATGTGTTTGTTGTCAGCAGTACATACACCCGCATAAAAAAAAAAACCTTCAATCCAAACTTAGTTCTGACAAATGTATAAGTTCTAAATGTGAAATTTGCGACTGTAAAATAAATATTTATTCTAATTTCATTAACATCCAGGGCTATGCCAGAGGTTGCAAAGATAGGCAATGCATGACAGTGTGAAGGTAGAACTTGGCTCCGTTGAAGATATGCCTTGGTAACATTGTTGTGCATGTAGACACCACGTTCCACAGCTTCTTGGCACACGGTGTCCCACAGTCGTGTGCGAGTTCTGATCTGTCGCTGTGGCGAAGCCCTCCGAAAGGATTGACCCCCTTTTCTCCCACTGCCCTCTCATACTGTAGCAGCTGCCAGAGAGGGCTCTGCTACAGATGCACTCGTTAATGGTTATGTTCTCTACAGAATCATGCAGTGAAACAACAAATGCTACCTAAATGTCGTCACTGTAACAAATATATGCCTACAAGTGCGTTATTCCTTTTATGAAGAGAATAGCTTTCTGAACACATTTGGATATTTGCTTACATTGACATTTATCATCAATGGTTTCTGCACAATTTATTCTTCTCTCATCTTTGTGAAAGCAGCAGTTATTTCATCCTGTTTCAAAGCTTCCTAGGCAACTTTTTCATGTATCAAGCTAACTTGAGTTTTTTTTTTTTTTTACCTGTCCTCAGAAGCTGATGTGCCATCATCACAGCAAACGTCAAGCGCTGACCCGCAAGTGCCCAAACCAAATGCCTCCGTGAGTTCAGAGCTGTTGAAGAAAAGAGAATCAAAAGATGGTGCCTGCCAGACTACCACTGTGCCTGGTAAGGGCATTTTCTTGTTTTTCATGGTACCTCAGATGTCGTCGTTGTTGGCAAGCCATTAGAACATGTTTCGCTTACAGAAAGGCTTACCTGAGCTATCATTTCAGATAGTGTGGTCAAGCAGTTGCTTCAGGAAAAGCAGCAGTTGGAAACAAGCCTTGTGGAGTTGGACCAACAGAATCAGGCAAGTCTGGCTTTCATGCTGTGTTTTATGAAGTTTGGATCCAGCCCGTTCATTATATCGCTAGTTGTGTGTGAAGTAGTTGCTTCTGAGTGTATCCACTCTCGGATGACTGGATGACATATTTTTTACTGAATAGCAACCATTTCTGTTCTCCAGCAATTTGTGTCTCAAGAAAATATGGTTGCCTTGAGTAAGAAAATTCAGTTACACTTACTTGCTAATAGTAAATCGCAATTGTATGCAGGAAGCCCTTTCACAGTTGCTGGCCTTAAAAACAAAACTCGAGGCAGAAAACCGCCACCTAGCCAAGGAGCTGAGGAAGCTAAAGGAGCCTGTGAACTATGAAAAGCCAGTCTCATGTCAAGCCTCGCAGACAGACTCCACATCACTCCGAACTGCTTCAGTTGAGACAGAAAGCTTCACTGCATCAACTGCCTTGTCTTCAAGAGGTGTCCAGACTGAATTTGTCACAGAAACATCCCGAGAGTCCCCCAAACAGCACTCGGCAGGTGTCAGGTTGGAAGCTAGACTGCAGGATAATTGCCAAGCCCAGGAGGAGCGTGACAGAAATCTTGAAGAGGCCAGAGAGAAGTGCATTTCGCTCGAGCAAGAGCTTGCCAGCTGCAGTGCTCGAGAGGAAGAGCTGGAAAAGAAGCTACAGGAACTGACGGCCAGCGTCAAGGTGGCCACCACTAATGATGTCTTCGGCGAGCGCCAGGAAGGAGATGGAGCCGCGGCGCAGGACACCTCCACAACGGCCATGGCCAGCATGGAGGAACGCCTCCGCAGCCTGCAGGCCGACAAGGACCGCATCCTTTCGGTGATGAACGAGAAGTCACGTGAGAGTAGCTCGCTCAAGGCCGAGGTGCACCGTTTGCTCGGTGTAGTTGCCCAGGAGCGGCAGGCGGCGGCCAAGCTGCGTCGCGAGAAGGAGCAGCAGGTGGCTTCAGCTGGTTCCCGGGAGAGCGAGGATGCCGAGCTGACACGGCAGGCCCTGCGCAATCTCTCGCAGCTCGTGCGAGACCGCGAGCTTGAGGTCGAAGCCGAGAAGCAGAAGAACAGCACACTTCTCCAACTCCTGCGGCAGTGCTCGCCAGTTGACCAGGACCAGCTCCAAGAACTGCTGGAGGAGCGCGAGTCTCTCGCTCAGCGAGCTGCCCTTGCTGACGAGGAGCAGGGCCGCCTCAAGGTGATGCTGCAGCAGAAGGAAGGGGAGCTGAGTGATGTGCGAGCAGAGGTGGACCGGCTCACTCTCGACACGGGGCTGGTCCGGCTGGAGCTGGACTCAGCGACACAGAAGCTGGAAGAAAAGACAGGCATGCTTGCAGCTGTGCGGGAGGAAGCCCTTGCACTTAGACAGCGGATAGCGGAGCTAGAAATGCGCTTGCAGGAGCTCCAGAACCAAAGGGACCAGCTTGCTCAACAGCATAGTGAAAGCCAGAGTTCACAAGATGACGAGGGAGACAAAGCAGACGGTGATTCATACAGGTCTCTCTCGAGGAGAAGTTCAGGAGGTCTGGAGCCTGTGGGCACTTCCGGAGCCTTAGTGCAACACTGGCAGATGCAAGCAGAGCAATATCAGAAGCAGGCGAGTTTATTTATTTATTATTTATTTATTTGAGTACCCTAAGGGCCCGCCCGTTAGGGCATTACATAGGGGGGGACGGAAAAGTTCAAGCATGAGTGAAATCTGTACAATGTAAATATATGAAGGCATTAGGAACCATAAAAAACATCTAGCAGAAGGAAACAAAAAAAAGAAAGAAAGAAAGAAAGGAAGAAAGAAAGAAAGGAAGAAAAGGGTAACGACGTTTATACAATGTTTAGTAGCCTGAAACACGCATAAGAACCTAAAATGCGATGCAAACAATCAGTACCCATCAGAACACAAGTTTAAGGACACAGTCGAATAATGATTTAGGTAAACAGCCTACACAGATACATATCAGATGAAACGGAATGAATTTTATACAATGCCAAGCACTTGAAAACACTGTGTAAGTAAATATTCAAGGAAATGTGGGTTCGAACAGGTTGACACACTCTAAACAGGTTAGCAATGCTGCATGAAACGATGATGATTCCGTAAGCGAGACAATGTTTGCAGGTAGCGAGTTCCATTCGGCAATAGATAAAACTAGAGGTGAATTTTGATAAGCGTTAGTCCTGGCAAATATTATGTTTTACTTTATGAACATGGTCTGTGCGGGTAGAGATGTGGGGAGCGGGAAGAATATGGGCTCGAGCGAATGCAATGTTGCTGTGGTAAAGGCTATAGAAGAAGGTCAACCGTGATAATTTCCTGCGCATGTCAAGTGAAGGGAGATTAAGTACTTTCTTTAAGGCGGACACACTTTGGTATAGAGAGTATGAAGTTAAGATGAACCGCGCAGCTTTATTTTAAACTGATTCAAGTAGGTTCGTGAGATTAGTGTGATGGGGGTGCCAAATTATTGACGCATATTCTAAAGAAGGCCTGATAAGAGAACTGTATGCGCAAAGTCTGGTATCTGTGTTAGCAAGGTGTAAGTGACGTTTCAGGTAACCAAGTTTTTTGCATGCTTTTGTGGTGATGTGTTCAATGTGAACATTCCAGCTTAAATTAGAGGTAAACAGGAGACCCAAGTACTTGATTGAAGATACTGAGTCAACAGTAATACCGCGTATTATATATTGGTCAGAGGTAGGTCGAGTTATTGAAGCAAATTTTACATGTTTAGTTTTGGCTATGTTAATTTCGATCTGCCATGTGTCACACCAGTCAGTTAGTTTTGTTAAATCAGACTGCAGCACAGAGATGTCGGCAGGGCAGCTTATTTCATTATTCAAGATGCAGTCATCTGCGAAGAGACGTATTTGTGAGGTAATATTAGTTGTGTTGTCATTTATGTATATTAAATATAGCAGTGGCCCAAGGACGGATCCTTGAGGAACTCCCGAAGTGACGTGAGTGCGGTTAGAAAAGCAGTTGTTGAGACTGATTACTTGAAATCGGTTCGTTAGGAACTCCTCAATCCATAGCATCGTGTTGTAGTCAATCTGTAGGTTCCTAACTTTCAGTTTTAGTCGATTATGAGGTACTCGGTCGAAAGCGTTAGAAAAATAAATAAAAATGGCGTCTGTACTAATCAATCTGTGCAAAGAAATGTGAATATCTGTTACAAGTTCATAAAGTTGCGTCTGACATGAGCGATTTTGGTGAAAGCCATGTTGGTTATTGAGGAGCAGGTTATTAACGTTAAGATAGGCTCTAATGTGAGAGTATAGGATGTGTTCCAGTAATTTGCAGCAGATAGATGTCAGTGATATAGGTCTGTAATTATTAGGGTCTGCTGTATCAACAGATTTAAATACCGGCATCACTAATGCTGATTTCCAATCGTCCGGTAGGCACCCTGTATTGAGTGATTGCTGAAATATTAGAGATAAGAAAACTGAAGAGTAGTGCGAGATTAATTTTAGAAGTTTAGCACTTATACCGTCAGGACTTGGGCTGGTTTTATGAGGAAGCCTGTCAATGGCACGAGAGACACCATGTTCCGTTATTATGATAGATGAAAAAGGGAATCGAATAGATAGTTGTTCAAGTATGTGAGTGTTACCAAGTGGCAGTTCGTTAGTAAAAACTGCAGAGAAGCATTTGTAAAATAGCTCAGTGCTATCTTTTGTGTTAAGCACTGCTCCGTTTTCGGAAAGTTTCAGTAGTTTACTTAGTCGTAGTAATTCTTGTTCAAACTATGAAAACTAGCATAAATAAACAGAGTAATCAATTATTAAAGATATTGACACGTGACAATATCGGCCTGACCAGCTTATATTAGCAATTGTAGTTATGACATGGTCACCTTTATGGAGGCTGGAGAAGTGGTACCCATCAAGTTACAATACGCCTGAGTGTTAAATGATGGCACATATTGACTGTTGACACCTTATGGCTGTTGTCTCAGCAGCTGTGTTTGACACATTCTTCTGCTTCTGGGCAATCAAAAAGATTTCATTTAACCAAAATTTCTTCTGACTCATTTGAATAAGCTACCCAAAAATGTGTTGAAAACAATGTCACCCATATTTTTTAGATTGGTTTCAGTTTGCCAGAATTCAGAGCTTGAAGCATTGCTTTTCTAATGCAATTGTGACTTTATGTTTTTTGCTGATGACTTTCCTCATGGCAGGTTCAAGAGTTGCAATTGAAAGAGGCCAAACTGAGCAAGGAACTCGAACGACTCCGGACCCATCTTATTCAGGTGTGATTATGGCCTTTGTTCTTACACTGTCACATTATCGTTTACATGTTGAGCTCATTCGGTGTTCTGTGCAGATGGAAGAAAGCTACACTCAAGAGGCACTTCAGGCTGAGTCTCGGGAAGAAAGTCTTCGAACCCGGTTGATGAAACTGGAAGAGTGGGCAAGAGTTTCTGACTCTGCGGCTCAAAATGCCACGTAAGTGTCCCAAGCTGGCCTGTTTTTATTGCTGCTGCTGAGCATAAGAAAGAAATGTTGGTAACCTGTCACTTGTGCAACATTGTGCTAGTCGCAGATGTTTTCCGAAGCTATTTATGTGTTCCATCTTCCCTTTTCACAAGGCAGATTTATCCATAACTACTTTTAATTGAAAAGTATGATCTTAAGGCTTTCATCACAAATATAATAATTAGAATGGGTAGTTAACTTTGTATGTGTCCATTCATTCCTTCTGCATATGCCGAATATGGAATGGCAAGTTAGTAAAAAGCCATAACCTTTGGGAATTCTCAAGCCACTCTGGAGTTCTACGAAGGGCAAAATTGGGAACATGACAGATTTTACAACGTTGCGTCTATCACATTTGAGATTTGAGTATTTCTGTAAGCTCTCACACGAAATTATTTGTGGCATGCACCACCACTGAAAAACCAGGTAATCTCTTCTGTATTGTAATGACAGCAACATAATCATGTTTGTTGATATTTGTGAACATGAAAGAAAACTTTAGTCCTGAGCCGGTGCGTTGTCCTGATCTTTGGTCCTTGCATTTGTTTCTTCGTGCTGCTTTGCCATCGTGAAAGATGCATAGATCACACGTTAACCTCACTGCCAGTTATTCTGTGAAACTCTCATGCTGTGCAGGGAACAGGCGAGTAAGCAAGTGGGCAACCTTGTGCAGCAGTTGGCCCTGGCCCAGACACAGCAATCTGCGCTAGCTGAAGAACTGCGCCACAGCAAAGCCTCACTTGCCAACCTGCAGTCGGTGCTGGACCACTTCCAGACAGGTCTTTCCTTTTATTATTTGTTGTTAAAGGGGCCCCGAAACACTTTTTATCGAAGTTGGGAAATGCATTCGAAGTTAAAATATACTACTTTAGAACTACTTTGCAGTGAAAAGTACATCAATGCATTTGGCAGAAGTGAAGTTGCTAGCAATCAAAGATTGCCTTTGATCCCCTTCGTGGTGCGCCCGACCCTTCAATACCTTGCACTTGGAAGGCTACGGTGAAGCGGGGCATGCTCACAATGTTCCGCCTGCTGAACGACATTGTGGCACGCATTTCAAATTTGATTTTGAACGTTCACATAGATACCACTACTTCTGATTTTGGTGTCCATGTCACGTCTAAACTCGTAGGCTATCCCTTGACTTATGGTTTAGTTAGTGGTGTCTCGTCCATTTGCTGTGCTACAGTGCACTAGATAGCTACATGCAGATGCGCTTTCTTGCATTCTGTGGCAAGTAGCACATTTCTTTTTTGCACTTAGAGGTCACGTTGATCTTCGCTCGTGCAAGTACGTCGGCAGCGCCCACATAGAGTGAGCAATGGATTCTTCACTGCGTTGAAAAGACCTTCGGCCTCAATGGCACATAACCTGTTCCATGTTGGCACTTGGGCCGGCCAGCCTTGTGCCACATACATCACCCACTTGGAGAACATGGTGGTTCTCAATCAGCTGCAGGAAGCAGGCTCACTGCGGCCTGTCGTGGTGTCTATGCTAGGTAGCAGGCATTGCTATATGCAATTATTGTGGCTAATTGTTGCGCGTTTGCTATTTGCATGAGCACGAATGTGCACTCCCACTCATATGTTCCAGTCTGGCCATGCTGAGGGGACCAGCTTTTTCCTGCACCAGTTTTACCGACAGATGGTATAGACACACCCAAATTGCGCATTGTCAAGTGCTCTCAATATATTAATACGAAGCAATGTCTGCAAAATTCTAAGAGCGGCCAAGAGTGAGCGGGGGTACTGGTAAGCGTAAGTGTTGTGTGATGTTAAGTTACATGTGGCTTGCTGCTAGTTGAGTGTTCAAAACTAATCAAAATTAGTGAGGCCCAATGGCTATGACACTGATAAGCCGTGTGGCAAAAGTGTAATTGCTACTCGGCTGGCTGCTGCTTAGCGTGAGCAGACAATACTTGGCTTCTTCTGGAAGTACATCATTCTTATAGAAATTTGAAAAGCAGATTTTTCTCTACTTCAGCCTGTTTATTAAACTGCATGAATAATTATACACTGTAACATTAGGAAGAAGGGCACCGAGCCAAACATCCTTCTTGATTGTTGTCGGCTATTGGCCAATAGCAGCCACCTATGGGGAATCTTGCATATGACAACACATACAAGCTGCCATCAGCTTCGAAATGGGTAAGGAGAAGGCCTCATTTGAAAAGAGCGTGTTTGAGAAATAAAAATACCAACCCTGCCCCTACCGGAAAATGGACGTGAGTGAAGCTTGTCCTGTGTGCGCCTGACCTTCGTCACGGTTAAGTAACCCACGGGTAACGGCGCCGGATTTCTTCAGCGTCCCACTCTCTGAGCTCGGGACCTAGGCTGGATTGGCACGCTGATGGCGAGCCCTCTCATGGGCGAATTCTCGCCGCAGCTTGTTGAATGCTGCCCATTTCTCTGGGGAATGCACAATACGTGGCCGTCCCTTTCGTTTTCCACAACTGAACTGAACAGAAACTAAGCCTGCACAGTGCACGTGAAACCCTTTCTCTCTCCGGCAGAACCAAAACAGCTCTGATTGGTTGCACGCCTGGCACAAGCACGCAACCAGTCAAACCGCCTTATTGTGTGTGCTTTCCCACAGCTGCTCTACTCTGGGAGAAACTGGGTTTTTTTTGTGTGACTACATCGCCACCAAAACTCCTGAGCCAATACAAGCTTCACTTGAAAAGGTGACTTTGTGCTCTGCTTGCGAGCTCAATGCACTGTGCACGACTGCAAAAGTTTGGCAGAGATGTTCACAGTAACGTATGCTATCTGTGGATTGTTTTTTCACTATGCCCAAGGGGTAGTTTAGAATCCCTTTAAACAGAGGAATGATTTGGCCATTGTCACTAAATAACCCTTCCACAATAACAAGAAAGTCACTCTTACTGCGAGAAGATGCTTGGTAAGCCAAAAAAGATGCAAAAGCGGATGACAGCTGTGACGGCTCCTTGAAATTCTCGCACCAGCTCGTCATGACGTTATAGATTTTGATGTCTGCTCAGGCCTATTTAAACACCTCAAGGCAAGGTTCTCAGCCATTCAATGTTTCTCGTTATCTCCGAGGGAAGCCCACCCTCCTCTCCTCACCCTTGCGTGTTTAAGCACCCTTCTTCCCTCTCTTCCGGTCGCCCGTTCTCCTCCGCTTCACATTTTGCCACATTGCATTTAGTAAGCGAATAGCGCATGCGGCGCTGGCATGCTCATACATCACCCGTTCCCGCAGCACTCCCTCTGCTGGTAACCAGGGTAGCGTGTCCCATTGCTGTTGTACAGCTGTTGCGACTCGGTGCCTGAGCGGCCATTACGGTTCCGTGGCCGCTCAGGTGCCGGCGATCAAGAGATGAGAAAAAGGGTTTATTTACAAATTTACATGGTTATGGCTTATATGTACGAGTATGAGCATGAACATCAGTACGAGCATGAGCACCAGTACGAACATGAGCACCCGATGAAGCAGGAGCACTAGTATGAGTCGGAGCGCACCCCCACAACGCTCAAGATCCCTTTCTCTTGTTGGGGAAATTCACTGTTCTCGGCCAACCACAATCTTTGAACTGTCCACAAAATCTCACCCATAACGTTGCATTGCTCCACCAAACCCCACCTCCAATGTCGTGCGACATTGGAGGTGGAGAATCACTGTTGGCATTTTCAACTCAGTTGCGTTTGCTCCGTTGCCAACACATGGCTTCTCTGTCCACGCTGTTATCCTCTGTCGTGCGAGTGCTAGCTGCAAAGTGATCCTATGCAAGTCACATCATGTGACTGCATAGGATCAGTCACATGATGTCAGCGATAATGTCCAGCGCATGAATCCAGCTTTGTCAGCATCGCTGAAGAATGGGTGCACAGAGCCGCTGGCCGAAGATGCGATGTAGCAAGTTGTGCATCTGTGAATGGAGCATGTTTTTTCAAAGATTTGAGCAGTGTTGTATGCAGCTACTTCTGCGGATTATACACGAGGATAATTTTTTTTCCCGGTTGTTGTAATTGGGTGTCCGGATCACATGCGCAAAAATACGGTACTCTGTAATCTGTGACATCACACTGAGGTACCAGCCATGAGGTTTCGATGCATATTTCAAGAACAAAACTTTAACCGTAATTTTCTTTTCCAATAATCAATCTATTACAGTACACTTAAGGAATTCTTCAAGTATACTTTATCAAATCTAAACTGGTTCAGTGTTTATCTTAGTGTCCCTTTAAGGCAGTGCTTCAGAACTCAATAGCAGAGGCCTAAACCGACTTCTCTGTGAGCCACACTATAAAGGAAACATTACATGCGGAAAGGCCTTCAATGTTTGGCGTCATCGCACTCGTTACCGTCCTCAGCGCGTCTTGTAATCTTGTATGGGTGATTGAAGACCAAAAGCATCTCTTGTGAATAATTATCAAATAGAGAGAGTAAACATGTTTATTATGCTCAAGTAAAACTCTTGCTTGGGTTAGTTGGTTCATGTTTGAAGTAGTAAAGGCAAGGCGCAGAAGACCAGGACTCAAGAAGAACACAAACGACAGGTGCCGGTCCTGTCGTTTGTGTTCTTCTTCTTGAGTCCTGGTCTTCTGCGCCTTGCCTTTACTACTCCATGTTTATTACATAGGTGAATCTTTGGAGAGGTGTTTTCATTCCAGAATGTGGCCCGAGCTCATCAAATAGAATGTATGCTACAGACATACGTACTTGAGAGCGCTTGTTTCAAGGCATGGTTAAGTATGTTTTTGTATTTGTTCTTATCAGTGTTCTTACGAAACTAAAGGATGGGCTGCTCATGGTGCAAGACCTTTAACTCTGGCCAACACTGCAGGTCTAGCTTTAGCTGTACTGAGTAGACTCAGTCTTCTGGCATCATTGTGAAAGGGTAACAAAACAGGTGGCTGATTTTGTATTCAAATGACTTGGACCGCTGTTGGAACACTGCCAGAAGAATTTCAACATGTTGCGTGTAAGTGGTGCTTACTGGCCTGTGCTTCTCGCTAACAGGAAACAGCTTCTAGCATGTAGGACATGTGAGCTGTGACATGTGACAAGTGCACTTTCTCTTGAAATGCAAATATGACACTCACCATGCCCGTAATGAGATGATTTTTTCTCTGCAGGATTATGTTGAGCATATTAAGGTGACCTGTCTCAGTTTTTTTTTTTTCACGTTTAAGCCACACCCCCGGTTACAACAGCCCGTATATATATATATATATATATATAAAGAACTTGAGAAACAGAACAAGTATTCAAATTCAACAGCTTCGACCGGTGGACTGTACAATAAAACCCTGATGAAGATCGGTCCGCCGAAATAACACACAACAACACTCAAATCTTTGCAATAAACCATGCACAACCTGTCTACGTTGTATCTACGGCCAGCGGTTTGGTTCCCCTATGCGATGCTGACAAAGCTGTATTCACACACCGGACGTCATCGCGGGCGGATCAGTCATGAGATATGTGACGTGAATCGGATCACTTCGCAGCTAGCACTCACACTGCTCACACAAAAGCGGATCACAGCAAGGATGAACAAGCCCTCTCAGGGGACAATGGTGATGGAGCAAACACAACCCAGCCAAAAATACCCAACGGTGATTTGGCTCATCGCCGTATTCCGAAGTGCTTCGCATGGACCAAGGGAGCGCTGTGGGAGCGAGTGACGTGCTAGTTTGATAGTGCAACATGCTGTGTTCGCCAACTACTAAATGCAAAATGGTGGCCCATAATTAGAAGGAGAATGGGCAACCGTCAAAGAGGGGAGGAGCTTCAACACATAGAGCTGGGGAGAGAAGGGCGGGGTTCCGTAGGAGATAACGAAACTTTGAATGGCTGGGAGCCTTGCCTTGAGGTGTGGCTTCACGGCAACATGTTGCACATTGCCATACAGCCACACTTCAAGGTGAAATTTGCATATAATTCTCACTTTCACTTTACTGCTAAATTTTTGAGACCTTGGGGCTGGTCACACACGCAGAAATACTGTATATCCGTGAGGAATGCTAAGTCCCATAAACACTCGTCATCTTCAAGCTTTGGAATTATTTTCCCTCTATCGCTTAACTACTTTCTTACCACACCTATAGAAATCGATGAAGTTTTTCTATGTGCTAAAAATTTTTGTGGGGATTCTGCTCGCAACACCATGTACCGTCTGAAATTATGACTGAGCTTTAACTATTTGTCAGATTTGACAATTTTTGGCAGATTGGGAAGTCTGGAAAAGTAAAACTTTGACTGGAAGTATCATCGAAATTAGCCTCCAATTCTCCTGGCACTTCGTCAATAAGAAGATGCAAAATCTGCACTTTGTTTGACTCAGTTTACATAATTCTAAAATGACAGCAGTGGTGAAGACACATTCATAAAACAGCGCCAAAAAACAAGGACAAGGGAGGACACAGGATGAGCGCTGTCTGTGTCCTCCCATTCGTCCTGTGTCCTCCCTTGTCTGTGTTTTTTTGGCGCTGTTTTAAATATGAATGATCCATACCAACTAGCTCACACCCAAACCCTTCTTAATGAAGACACAGTAGCTTCTCATCGGTTGTCAGTTTTCTGACCCAACATATAGGCTATTTTAACCATGTCTCAAACAGCAATAGATATTCACGAGTGCTTGTTAATTTGATAATTGTGTTCAACTAATAGAACTGCAACTTTATTTTTCCCATCATGGGTTGCTTTTATCCATCAATGCTTCGACAGCATATGTACAAATGATTACAAACAATCCTTCCCGCCGTGTGGAGTTTTCACTTCCACAAAAACACACAGTTGATTTAAGACCGACCTTCGACCGATGCTATATTTTGGAACACCGGCCATGCAAGTGTCCTTATGCAAGTGTGCAATATTGTGCAACACTCCACCTTACTGTACAGGAACTGAACAAAGCATGCGGAGACTCAAGCGCTAGTTGGAACACGCTAGGCCACCTTGCTTGCACATAAAAGCTGATGGAATGCAATAATCAAGTATGAGGAGGCTTCTGCATGCCGCCTGACTTGGCAGCCATTACTTCGCGAGCTCAAAGAATGCAGTAAAAAAAAAACAAAAAAAAAAACAGGTGCCTGCTGCTGTTAGCAAAAACAAATACTCCTTGTACAATAGCAACTTATTCATATCCACATTTGTGAAGCTACTGCTTTCCTGATAGCCTGGGTCTCTCTATGTGACACTAATATTGACTCCAACAAATCTACATAATTTTTTTTGCATGATCTGACTTACACAAGTTGTGAGCTAGTAACCAGGTACATATTTTGTATGTTTCAGGTTCGTTTTACTCTTGGTGCTTATACTAAAAATAGCAAATTATTACTTTCATTCGTGTTTCTTGTTTCATTCGTGCTCTCAGGAACAGAGGAAGCCTAAAAGCAGTGAAGAAGAAACTAGGAATTGCCAAGAATCAGATGTATGTGTTAAGAGACAAAGCTGGCAATATCATTACTAATATGGACGAGATAGTTCAAGTGGCTGAGGAGTTTTATAGAGGTATATACAGTACCAGTGGCACCCACGACGATAATGGAAGAGAGAATAGTCTAGAGGAATTCGAAATCCCACAGGTAACGCCGGAAGAAGTAAAGAAAGCCTTAGGAGATATGCAAAGGGGGAAGGCAGCTGGGGAGGATCAGGTAACAGCAGATTTGTTGAAGGATGGTGGGCAGATTGTTCTAGAGAAACTGGCCACCCTGTATACGCAATGCCTCATGACCTCGAGCGTACCGGAATCTTGGAAGAACAAAAACATAATCTTAATTCATAAGAAAGGGGATGCCAAAGACTTGAAAAATTATAGACCGATCAGCTTACTGTCCATTGACTACAAGGTATTTACTAAGGTAATTGCAAATAGAATCAGGAACACCTTAGACTTCCGTCAACCAAAGGACCAGGCAGGATTCCATGAAGGCTACTCAACAATAGACCATATTCTCACTATCAATCAGTTGATAGAAAAATGTGCGGAATATAACCAACCTTTATATATAGCTTTCATTGATTACGAGAAAACGTTTGATTCATTCGAAACCTCAGCAGTCATGGAGGCATTGCGGAATCAGGGTGTAGACGAGTCGTACGTAAAAATACTGAAAGATATCTATAGCGGCTCCACAGCCACCGTAGTCCTCCATAAAGCAAGCAACAAAATCCCAATAAAGAAAGGCGTTAGGCAGGGAGATACGATCTCTCCAATGCTATTCACAGCATGTTTACAGGAGGTATTCAGAGACCTGGATTGGGAAGAATTGGGGATAAAAGTTAATGGAGAGTACCTTAGTAACTTGCGATTCGCTGATGATATTGCCTTGCTTAGCAACTCAGGGGACCAATTGCAATGCATGCTCAATGACCTGGAGAGGCAAAGCAGAAGAGTGGGTCTAAAAATTAATCTGCAGAAAACTAAAGTAATGCTTAACAGTCTCGGAAGAGAACAGCAATTTACAATAGGCAGCGAGGTACTGGAAGTCTTAAGGGAATACACCTACTTGGGGCAGGTAGTGACGGCGGATCCGGATCATGAGACGGAAATAATCAGGAGGATAAGAATGGGCTGGGGTGCGTTTGGCAGGCATTCTCAGATCATGAACAGCAGGTTACCATTATCTCTCAAGAGAAAAGTATATAATAGCTGTGTCTTACCAGTATTCACCTACGGGGCAGAAACCTGGAGGCTAACGAAAAGAGTTCTACTCAAATTGAGGACGACGCAACGAGCTATGGAAAGAAGAATGATAGGTGTAACGTTAAGGGATAAGAAAAGAGCAGATTGGGTCAGGGAACAAACGCGAGTTAATGACATCTTAGTTGAAATCAAGAAAAAGAAATGGGCATGGGCAGGACACGTAATGAGGAGGGAAGACAACCGATGGTCATTAAGGGTTACGGACTGGATCCCAAGGGAAGGGAAGCGTAGCAGGGAGCGGCGGAAAATTAGGTGGGCGGATGAGATTAAGAAGTTTGCAGGGACGGCGTGGCCTTAATTAGTACATGACCGGGGTTGTTGGAGAAATATGGGAGAGGCCTTTGCCCTGCAGTGGGCGTAACCAGGCTGATGATGATGATGACAAAACGGTATGCGCTCTAGGAGACGATATTGTGGGCTAGAAACACTGATGATTTCCATGTACATCATAATAGTGGCAAACACTGCATGGTGTTCAATGCACCAGCAGATGCATCAGATTAGCAACACCATGCTGGCGTACAGGAAGTAATAGAGCTCCAAGTTAAGCCCCTGTCAATGCCAAAACACAACATATCAACCAAACCATACATTTCCCTTTCACAGTGCTTTGCCCCAACAGTGAGCTAAAAGCACAGATGCACAATGGCAATCGCAAATAATTGGGCAGTAGTGTGACATTGGGTCTCTTAATTTTCACAACCCATACAAGCCTTTTGGGTCTCTAGAAGAAGAAGTCATTAGCCATTAATTTATAGAATGCTTGTTGCTCTGGAAAATGCATATTCCAGGCACACACTACTGCGAAGGGCTCTCTGCGCTTCCCTCTAGCACGGTGGAGAGGAGTGGGCAGAATAATGGGGGCGGCATGACCCCTTTCACTCACGGAGTGGTGCCACCTGAGTGGGAGCATCGAGGCACCCTAGTTCTGCCATGAAGTACACCGCTAACTGACACGTTGTCATTGTAGCAAAATTACTGGGAAGGTATTTGTGAAGTCAGCAGTCGTGTCTACCTCTCTGGTTTAGTTCAAATGCATGTTTCGGATGTTGTATGTGTTTGACTCGGCTGACGTTGGCAGTCATACTAGTTGGTCTTTGTTAAACTCGTGGGTGCTGAATAAAATGAGCGAGAGGGCGAGCACGTCACAAGGAGTTAAGCATCATTTCAAGTCTAGCCTCTCAAGTGTCCTCAAAAGGACAAGGAATCGTGCAAGCTGACCTTGAGCGCAGGGCACGTTTAGCGCACTTTTTCATGAACAACAGCAAGAGCAGCACTTAGTTTTTCATCCAAATTGGTGCACAATGTACCTTTTATTCAGGAGCATTTGACGTGTCTGTTTTACTCATTCTAGCTGCCATGTTTTAAGAGTTTTGATTTGCCTGCAAACCTGATGCACTTGCACTTTAGCCAATTAATCAATCTCGTTTCGCCTATGAAAAGCATATATTGAATTGGAATCCCAAAGATGTGGTTTACAAGAAGGTTTTACTCAAGATATAGGCTCCAGTATGTTGTCCTTAGCCGCAGCTTACATTCTTTTAGTGTCGGCCTTTTCATGCCTAAGGTCATAAAACTGCCTTAGAACTATGTTTGTTTGTTTGTTTGTTTGTTTGTTTGTTTGTTTGTTTGTTTGTTTGATTGATTGCTTGTATGTTTGTTTATTTATTTATTTATTTATACATACTGCAGCCTCAATGAGGCTATTGCAAGAGTGGGATGAAGAACAAACATACAAACATTTATAAACAAGCTTGCATGAATTGTTTCAGTGGTAGTGAGCAGATGTGGCCTGGTAATGAATTCCAGACTTCAATTGTTGTTGGAAATAAGCTGTATTTAAAGTAGTCAGTGCGGGCAAAAAAGGGTCAGATATTTAGTGCATTGTGTCTCCTCGTAGATGAGGGTTTGGAAAAAGTCAAATAGGTATCTAGAGAGGAGAGACAATGAGAATTGAACATGTGAAGGAATTTCAGGCATTCCAGTTTGCGACGCTCTGCTAGAGGAGTGAGACCAAGTGGGGAAGAGAGTTAGACGGCGAAAAGTCCTTGTCATATCTCCTGCAAATAAAACGCACTGCCTTTTTTTGTGATGATTCTAGTTTTTTGACGTCACAGTATCTGTATGGATTCCATACAGTGCAGCCATATTTGAGGTTGGGGCGAACAAGGGTTTTATATGTTAGAAGTTAAGTTTCTTGAGGAATGAAGGAATGCTCCTACTTCGATTGAAATGTGACATATTTTCTTTCATGGACTTTCTGATATAGCCTACATTTTTCTATTGGCCTCTTGACGCCTATACAGTAAAAGCTCGTTAATTCGAACCGCAAGGGGAAGCCGCTTCAGTTCGAATTAACGAAAGTTTGAACTAATGAAAGTGAAGGAGAGCAACAGTACACTGCGATTTGGAAGCAGTAGGGAATGTTAGAAATTTGGCATGTCAGAAAGTGATGGCGTGTGCCGCGGGCACACGCCTTCTTCAAGTCGAAACTCTGGGTCCGACTGTGCCACACCACCGATGTCCACCGAAACGAACATTAGCCGAGGCTTAACACCATCACAATGAATCGCGACGGCCGATACCTCCTAAGCTGAAAACAGAGGTACACAACCGATGAAGACTGCCGAGACAAAGACGCCGAACATGTGAAGGTGGCGAAGGCCCTGATTCGTTGGTTCTTGATTGCAAGCGTAGCTGTGATGTACTTGATTCGCTGTGCTAATGTTGTGCCATCTCCGCACAACATTAGCAGCTGTACAAGATTTGCAAAGCCTCCGAGATTCGCAACGGGCAAGAAGTCTCGGAGGTTACGTAGAACGGAGAGGCGGCAGCCGCCGCTGCCTTCTGGCTGACCCCGCGTCGGTTAGATTTTTTTTCCGATTTTACCTTCTCTCGCCGTTCTCTCTGTTTAGGAAGCAATACAGCCTTGTGTGGAGACAGTAGGCGTGTTTCTCTGGCCGTGTGCCAGGCGAACATAGTTCGAATTATCCGTGAGGGAACCTTCTCGCGTTCGAATTAACGGACTTTTTTATACATAGACTTCTGTGGAGCTTGGCCGGACCAAATCGTACAGTTCGAATTATACATAAATTCGAATTATTGAAGTTCGAATTAACGAGCTTTCACTGTACTTGTAGGCTGCTTTTAGAACCCTACTTTCAGTGAATGAGTTCCACTGAAGCATGGCACATTTCATTTCAGAGACCTTTTGTTTTTATCTTTGTGTGTAACATCTTATTGTCTTCTGGCACTTGCAGAGAAGGACAGAGAGATTCAGTTGCTGCGCTCCTCATACGAGTCCCAGCTATCCTTGGAGAGGGAGAAGTCTCGACAGCTTGTTGCCCTGGTGACCCAGAAACAGGTGTGTCCACATCAAGGCCTTTGAAATGCCCAAGTTTGCTGGGGCAGAAACTCAAATGCAATGTCAGTGTCACAGCTGTGTAGCCTAAAGCCGTCATTGGATTGCAGTGCGATGAAGAACTTGGTACAGTAAGACCTCATTAAACCGTACCCGCTTAAACAGTAGTTTCATTTTAAAAGTAGTAAAGTCAGATCTCTGACTCAGAGGCCATTGAACATAATGTGTTTTGTATCCGCATAAACCGTACCAGGTTATTGTGTATGTATCGGTTAACACGGTGCGTCATCTCCATTGGGCGGCCCGGAACCAGCAGAACAAGCCTCAGAGATCAGAACAACGGCCTCCAAGTGCCCTGTGCATTTGCGTATAAAGCCACATCAACATCAACATCGTTTTGGCACCATGCCAGAGAGAGTTGTGGTGTCGTGCAAATGAGGACTCGTGTCATGCCGAAGCTCGGATAAAAAATACACCAGGTGCTCAGCATAAAAGAAAAATTAGACATTGTTCATGCTATCGAACATGGCACGAAGAAGTCTGTGCTCGCATGGGACAAGGATCTACTGTTGACTACAGTGTGTGGCATTTGGAATGCAAAGAAGTTACTCGTCAGTGCTGCTGCAACCGCGAAGAGATGTCGGTTACGAGGTTCGACTTCTTGCCATCGTTGCCTCTGTTGTTGCCGAATTGTCGACTAGCAACGGTGATGAGGACGACGCGGAAAGTGACAGCACGGGCGATTCAGGCCTGACAGTGGCAGAAGCTGTGCATTACGTCAGCCTCATGAATGCAATCGTCGTGACAAGAGCAGCACCCCGCATTGAAAAAGGGGGCCCAGGACTTCTGCAGCACTACTGCGCACGTGCACGGTGAATACGTAACGCCAACGAGGAATCTGCCATGCGAGTGTTTGCCGAGAAAAGGGGGCTGGCTGAAAAGCTGGCTCGCAGCTTCAGTAAGTTTGAGGCCGCTGTCGTCGCTGCTAGGCTGCCATGGCATCAAACGAAAATAACACTTTTGTCGCACGAAGTGAATAAATACTGCATGTTTTTTCCCCTTTCACCGCACTCTCCCCGAGTTCCGTTTTTGACAGTAAGTGGGCGATCTCACGCTATTTCGGTTAAGCAGTACTACCGTTTAGTACGCACTTTTGCCGAGCTCCAGCCAACTACGGTTTAATGAGGTTTCACTGTACTTGAGTACGTCTAATCTGTCTGTAACCTTTTGAAAGCTGCTAGCTAATAGGATTCAATCTGTTGAATTTCAGAGAAAACTTTGTCATTGGCTGTCGTAGCTTGTGCTGTTAGTATTTTGTCTCAAAACTAATTCAAGAAGCTTGCTGGGTTTATTAAGATTGTGTAGTGTTCCTTCAAAGATCACAGGCCGCTTACAGAGGAGGCCAGATGGGTTACATGCTTGTGCACTTAGAGTGGCCTTATCTTTGTTTGTCTAATGACTCTAAACCTTTTGCACCTTTTGCCTGCCATGACCACCTTGGCAATCTTGCCACTTGGCCAGGCAGCAGTTCTTCAAGCATTATGATATGTGCACTCTTGATAAAGACTACTTTTGTGCAGTGCTTTGTGCACTATAATTTGGGTTTGTAAGTAAGTCTTTACTAAACATTAGGAATGCGTTAACATATTATCACAAGACAGGCTTCAGGAGGGACGAAAAGTGACTGTCCTTTCTTGCGCTCTTTGTATATCCACAAACTCTTTTGGCACTGTCTGTGTATTTGCCATTAACCAACCTGTAGGAGCAACTAGAAGGAAGCAGAGATGCTCTCGAAGCTGCTGAGCGCCTCAGCCAGCAGCTGGACCGCCGAGAGGAGGTGATAGCGGCACTGAAGCAACAACGTGAGTTCCCGGGTCCAGTTTAGCATGCAAAGCATTGTGCCCTCCTCCTCTTCTTCTTTTTATCTCCCTGTCCCTCTATTCTCATTTCTTTTGCACTGATGGCTCAAGCACGGAAGCGTTGGCACTACCCCCCAAGAAACTGGGAGGGTTTTCAGCTTGGTCATGGCAACGGGAGGTTTTTTTGCACGGTGACTGCCCCGGGGAGAGACACCACTGCACCGGCGCCCTGCCGAGGCCTAATCTCATTTGGTATCTCTGGGGAGATGAGGGACGCCCGGGGAACCAGATGAGATGCTGTCTCGGGGAGGCCCACCCATGCATGGCGCACTTGCACCACCACCACCACCAGTGCACATGTTCTTGTTCTTTTTGTCTTGTCTGTTGCTTTTCACATTTTCACAACTGCGTGTGCTTCTATTTCTTCCCTTTCCCCTGGCCTTACGAGCCTTTGTTCTCACTGGCACTGCTGGCCGTGGTGTTGTTTCTCGAATGCCTTGGCCTGCAGTTTGTTCCTTGCGGTGGAGTGCTCACCAACCATTGACATCTGGAACTTTCATTTCTGTTCTTACTGCATTACTGGGTTTTCCTAGAAGTGGCAATGCTCTACTGGTGAATGATGAGAGCGCCTCACAGGCATTGTTGGTTCACAGTGCTTGATTTGAACGCTGAATGTTCTTCCCTGTTTTGATGTTACGTTTGCCTGTATACATAGTCTTTGGGCTTTTCGATGTTGGCGGTTGTGAAACGTTATGTTGGGGTTTGGCTCCAGGTTATCTCTAAATGCAGAAGCACTTAACAAAGTTGATACACGTTTATGACATTGAGGTGTTGTTGCTTGAGACCTTAAGCATTGTACACTGTGTACACCTAGGCCTATAATATAGCAGTTCCACTGAGGAGACACAGTGCCTGCAGGAGTTAGTTATAAATTGATCAGGAAAAGAAAGTTAATCCACATCATTTGCTAAGGGTACTGCATTAAGCAGAGCTGTTTATGTGAAGCTGTGACATGTGCGTGTATTGAGTGTGAATTTGGGTTTGTTGGTCAGGAACATGTCTATTTTATGTGAAGCATATTACGAGAGCTCAACCCAGCTCCTCAGGCGCGGCGGTGTCGCCTTCAATACCACGTGACACCGTGACGTCACGACAGAGGAGCAACGGGGCTCCAACTCGTGCCGTCGCTCGCGGCGTCGCGGCGGTATATAAGCAGCTGCATTTGCCTCTGCTAGACACTCACGAGGTGAGATGCCTACTGGAGACAGAGCTGCTCGTTGGAACGAGAAGCGAAGGTTGCGGTGTGCTATAGAGACTGATTTTCTAGGTGGCTTTGGCTCAACTCTTGCAAGATGGGCTGGGTGGGAATCGAACCAGGGTCTCCGGAGTGTGAGACGGAGACGCTACCACTGAGCCACGAGTACGATGCTTCAAAGCGGTACAAAAGCGCCTCTAGTGAATGCGGTGTTGCCTTAGAAACGAGCTGTTTCTAAGGCTCAGGCGTGTGTCGCTTGCTCAGGCGCACATTTCGTTGCCACGCCGAACGCTGCGTTGCTCGACGCTCACCGCGTCCAATGCGGGGCGCGTAGTCGCTGCGCCGTAGCCCATTGTCTTACACCCCTTGGCGGGTCGACGGGAATGCTGCCGCGTTCCACTCTTGAAGGCGAAGCAGAGTAACGCATGAGTTGTTTCTTCGTCTAGCTGAACCAAATATAGCCAAGCAACAGCAGTTCACCAGGCTAAACAGTGGTTCAACAACTAAAATAAAGGCTAGTATGCTTCGCATCCTGGGCATAACCTTAGCTAAGCCACAGCCATTTTTTTTTCTGAACCTGTAATTAACAGATTGTAGTGCCTAACAAAACAGAACACACTGGAAAGATGTCTTGTGGTTTGTCACCATAGCGCAGGCAGCTGACTTGTCCACTTCTGGCGCATGCACATTGCTGCTTCCATGAGATGTACAAAAGCATGAAGCATGGCATTGCCCAGCCGCTGTTCCAACATTTTCATCATCTGCAAGAAGACGACCTCCCCCTGAACTGGGCCTGGGCTTGAGTATTACATCAGGTACTGGTCTGACAGGTGTGGCACCAGTACCTGTGTGATATTCACTTCCCCGCCCCAGATGCTGCATCGTCCTCCCTTCTGTGCATGGACTGTGTGCGTGGCTGTTTTGAAAAGGTCTGCGTGTGTCACCATTCAGCGCTTTGTGTGTGTGCAGTCATTGCATGATGGCAACATGTGTGTGCCGCAACACCTCTTGCATGGAAGTATGCAGGCCATATTCAGCAGTGCTTTCTGTCACTTGCAGTCTCGGAGCGGGAAGCTGAGGTGGAGAGGATACGTCAAGAGGTGCACGTTGTCCGGAGCACGACAGAGGGAAAAGTTGACAAGTACGTCTCTGCCTGAATGATCTTCTTTGAGATTACATTGGGCTTCTTAACCCTTCATTGCCTGAATTTTGCTAACCTGAAGAAAGACATTTGAATTGCACTGAATAGTACTTGTACGGGATGTCAGCACATTGAAAATGAGCTTGATGCCATTTGTTACGCCAGAGTGAATTTGTGGACCTGTTGCAGAAAGCTGGATAGAGCACCTAGTGGGAATAAATGCCTTTATACCTGCACATATTTTTTTTTTCTTTTTCATTGTATATCCCATGACTTGAACAAAGTGCCCCGTGTCTTATGGCAGCCTGTAAAACAGCTAGTGTAGCTGAACTAACAAATGTGATTTTGTGCGTCTGAATGGATGCAGCCACCCAAGTTTTGTGGAGTGTTCAGCTTCATTAGAAACTCCTGGTGCAGAACATCCTCGCCTAGGCTGACAAGTTTTGACCTGGCTACTATGCATGTTGGAATTCGGCTTTCGCTCTCTTTCCATACCGCACCCATTGGACATCATTAGCCCGCTATGAATGGTTTGAAACGCCACTTTTGAGACCTTCTGCGCGTCTCGTAGACGCATTTTGCCATCGGACATGAAGGAGAACTATATGTTTGTGTCCCGGGAATGGGGGAATGGGGGAAGCAGTTAAATTTTGTTTCCAACAGGCGGTAATTTTTGAACGCGCTCTGAAGTTTCGCGATCGTCAAAGTAGGAAGTGAAAATGGCCACCTCCAGTAACGGCACATGTGCTTCGAAAGAACGTGGATCTCGTGTGATTCCGCTACTGATGTAGTCTCGCATACTGGGTCGTTGTCTGGGCATGTTTTCATTGCGCACCAGCATTGACAAAGAGTTCACTTAATGCATGGTCATTCAAGATGAAAAGGAACCTCTAATTACCATTTGACAAGATATAGAGATTATATAGTTTTCATACCTCAAAAAGATGGTTTGAGGAATTTTCACATGATGCGTTGGTGCAGTTGTAGAAGATGCTTTCAGTGGCTTTTTTAAGTTGGCAGGGAAGGAGAGCTGTCTGTGGGAAGACTATTCCAATCTGTTGAAAACTGCACGAAGAACAATGACTGACATGCAGTGAAACGGTCTCTTTCACGACCAGTTTGAGGTGGTTCAGGTGACTTAAATTATGGTGGGCTTGTGCCGTGGAAGGGGTTTGAAATGCTGCCTGATTAGACTTATGAATAAGCAAAGGCAAGCCGTGACGCTTGAATGATATAACTAATCTGAGATGTATACAAACCAAACCTTTGCCTTGGGTGGTATGGATTACTCAGTTTGCTGTCCCTAAGCTGCTTCTCGCATCTCCTCATGCGTTCTACACATTTCTTGTGGAGCTACTAGCTCTTTATTGTTTAAAGGTCCTATTTAATGTCTTTTGTATGGGGAATGCCTATTTCATTCATTCATTAAGTCTCTTCTGAAAGTGCCTGTAACACCTTGTATAATGCACTTACATAATGCAAGAAGTTGGAAAAAAAGATTAGAACAGAAAAGAAACAGGAAACCAGGCAGGCAAATTTCCTTCTCATTGGCTTGCTTCTTCTAATCCACAATGTAGCCCACATGAATTGTATCCAGAGTGCCCAGCACAGCATATTCAGTTCTGCACAGTGCCACATATTCTTCATATCTTCTTTTTAAAACATGGTGAAGAATTCAATTTAATCGATCACAAATGCACGTGCTCCCCTTATCGAAATACATTCTGGGAATGCAGCAAAACACACTTTTGCATGTAAAAATCACCTTGAAGTCATTTGCTTTCTTTGTGCAGGCAAATAATGAAAAGTTTAGTGCTGGGTTACTTCAGCAGTCCACAGGGTCAGCGCCCAGAAGTGGTCCGACTACTAGCTCGTGTGTTGGACTTCAGCCGGGACGAAATGGACAAGGCAAGCATTTCTTTGTGTTGTTTGCTCTTCTTCAAATTTTGCCGTTGTTTAGAGCAATGCCGATCATACGCCACTTTATACTAATTAATATTGATAGTCATATAGTGCAGCAATGCTAGGCCAATGTGTAAAACGAAACAGTCTTGACACCTGTTCTTCTTTTATTATTTCTGACCCTTGCGCTGATCAACACTGGCACCCTCAGACTATGATGGTCCAGTGGCCAGCACTAAAGAATGAATGGCAGTGATCTGAAGGAAAACATTGCCTGGAAATTTGCCCTTGACTGGATTTCTTTGACACAACGTTGGATTTTGTTACTACTACAAGAAAATTGATTAAACCACTTGCATAATCTGAATATTCCTGTATGATGTGGAATTTTGTGCATTTCGATTTTTGGCAGCTTACAGTGACAGTTATTGTTTTACTCTGTCTCTAATTTTGCTTCACAAAGCCATCGCCGAGCTGTGTAGTTTGCATAACTTGACAGGCAGCTGAGGAAGTTCTATAAACAGACTGTGGACAAAAATCTTTTCTGTGATGCTCTCACAGGCAGGCATCAGCCTGGGTTCTCAAGATGGCAGGATCCACATAGGCTGGATTTCTGGCTTCTTTCGGAAGTCCACCGGAGCTGGCGCCGGCACCGGTGCCATAGCCAGGCCACTTAATCGAGAGGTGAGGAAGTGACCATTTGCTGCGGTCATCATGTCTGAACATCAGTACCCCCTGATATAGTCTGTACAGAATCGTTTCTGATATCAAGATTGCCTGTGTGAGAGAGGACACTGGAAACTGCATGTGGCTCCTCCACATTTGCTAGTGCCTCTTTTTCTGAGAAGGTATCATGAATCTCAGTGTTAATCTTTCCTTGCATTCTACCTCATTTGCAAGAAAATTTGGAGCATTGTTTGTGTGGGGACACAAGATTTTGTTGGCCATGCCAGTGCATTCTATTTGCTCAATGTTATTCTCCTCAAACTTGCGGTTTCACAATGACAGTTTCTTATTGCCCGTAAGCTAGAATACACCAGCTTGGAAAATCCTCATCAAACAGCCTGGTTATTCTTTATTTTCAGGACGGTCTTGAGAAACAGAAGATGCACAGCATAGCTGGAAAGTTAGAATGGACAAAACATTTTTATCCGAAATGATTACTGTGTGGAAACCCTAAGAAAAAGAAAATGGCTGTGGCAAACTACAAAACATGATAAAACAGGAGAGAAAGTGGCAAAATCTGAGAGGATTGTGCACCCAACACCTCTACCAGATGTCACGTGGTAGTGACATTAAAGAACACAGTAGCAATACTGTGAAAGAGAAAACTAGCTTTTATTGGGCGAACCTGTGCCCACAAGACAGGCTACACTTAAAGCACAATGAGAGCGGCAAACACAGTCGGCGATCTTCAAAAATCTGGTGAGCGGGTCAAGCGCAACGGCTTTTATACATCAGTCGTCGAATGTTCCAGAGTAATGGCTGGGACCCGCATGCATTCCACGAAGTTCTACATTATTCGTGTTGTGCACACATGCCATCAGATTACACAAGGTTCGGTCACAGACAGCGGATGGAACCATCAATAACATTCCAGAAACTTCCGATATATGCAGGCGCGTCCACCGCTGTGCGATAACATTTGTTAGGCAGTGAAGCATGTCGCCCGATAAAGACAAGTACACGTGTCAATACCCCCCTCTTAAAAAGCATCGACCTGATGCTGCAAACAAATGAAAGTAATAAAGAAGCACTCGTAGTAAAGAAAACAACAAAATAAGGAAAGTTCGCCAGCGTCCGTAAAAAGGTTTAAGACGCACCATGTGGACCACTTCAGATTGTGCGCGACACTGCTGTGAATGCGAAATGCCGTCTGGCACGACCTCAAAGTCCAGTGTGCCAATACGTCAAATGACCTTGTAGGTTCCGAAATAGCATTGCAATAGTTTCTCACTGAGTCCTCGTCGGCGTATCGGGGTCCATACCCAAACACGGTCGCCGGGCTGGTACTCAATGAAGCGTTGTGGGAGGTTGTAGTGTCGGCTGTCGGTACGCTGCTGGTTCTTGATCCATAGGCGGGCGAGCTGCTGGGCTTCTTCGGCGCACTGGAGATAGGTAGCGACGTCAAGGTTCTCCTCGTCAGTGACGTGCGGCAGCATGGTATCAAGCGTCGTCATTGGGTTCCGTAAACCAACTTGAACGGCGTGATCTGTGTTGTTTGTTGCACTGCCGTGTTGTAAGCGAAGGTTACAGACGGCAGGACTGCATCCCACGTCTTGTGCTCGACGTCGACGTACATTGCTAGCATGTCGGCGAGGGTCTTGTTCAGGCACTCTGTGAGACCATTCGTTTGCGGATGGTAGGCAGTTGTCCTCCTGTGGCTTGTCTGGCTGTATTGCAGAATGACTTGGGTGAGCCCTGCTGTAAAAGCCGTTCCTCTGTCGGTGATGAGGACTTCTCGGGCACCATGTCGCAGCAGGGTGTTCTTGACGAAAAATTTCGCCACTTCAGCTGCGCTGCCTTTTGGTAGAGCTTTAGTTTCAGCGAAGCGGGTGAGATAGTCTGTCGCCACGACGATCCACTTATTCCCGGATGTTGAAGTCAGAAACAACCCCAACAAATCCATCCCAATCTGCTGGAATGGTCGGCGAGGAGGTTCGATCGGCTGTAGTAATCCTGCTGGCCTTGTCGGTGGTGTCTTGCGTCGCTGACAGTCTCGGCATGTCTTGACGTAATGGGCGACATCGGCAGTCAGACGCGGCCAGTAATACCTTTCCTGTATCATTGACAGCGTCCGGGAGAATCCGAGGTGCCCAGCGGTTGGATCGTCGTGTAGGGCGTGCAGTACTTCTGGATGCAGTGCTGACGGTACAACAAGAACGTAGCTGGCACGGACTGGTGAGAAGTTCTTCTTCACGAGCAGCTTGTTTTGTAGCGTGAACGAAGACAACCTGCGCTTAAATGCCCTAGGGACAACGTCGGTGTTCCGTTCCAAATACTCGACGAGGCCTTTTAGCTCCGGGTCTGCTCGCTGCTGTTTAGTGAAGCCTTCCACGCTTATTATTCCAAGGAAGGGGTCGTCGTCTTGCGGCGGGGGATCGATGGGGGCGCGTGATAAGCAGTCAGCGTCAGAGTGTTTTCTTCCGGACTTGTATATTACGGTGACGTCATATGCTTGCAGTCTGAGGCTTCACCGCGCCAGCCGTCCTTAAGGGTCCTTTAAGTTAGCTAGCCAATACAACGCGTGATGGTCGCTGACGACTTTGAATGGCCTGCCATAGAGGTAAGGGCGGAATTTTGCTGTAGCCCAAATGATGGTGAGGCATTCTTTTTCAGTCATAGAATTATTGCCTTCCACTTTTTACAGCGACCGGCTAGCATGAGATATCACCCGTTCAAGTCTGTCTTTCCTCTGGACTAGGACGGCACCGAGGCCTAGGCTACTGGCGTCAGTGTGGATTTCGGTATTGGCGTCCTCGTCGAAGTGTGCAAGTACCGGCGGCGACTGCATGCATTGTTTGAGTTCTTGAAATGCATCGGCTTGCGGCGTTTCCCACTTGAACTCGACATCACATTTGGTTAGATGTGTTAGCGGCTCCGCAATGCGTGAAAAGTCCTTGACAAAGCGCCTATAGTAGGCACACATGCCAAGGAATGTGCGCACTGCCTTCTTGTCAATTGGCTGCGGGAACTTCTGCGGGTCGGGGCGTACTCCAGATTTGCTGATGACGTGGCCTAGGAATAGAAGCTCATCGTAAGCGAAGCGGCACTTTTCCGGCTTCAGAGTGAGCCCTGATGACTTGGTGGCCTCTAATACTGTTGCAAACCGCCTAAGGTGATTGTCGAAATTTTCGGCGAAGACAACGACGTCATCCAAATATACAAGACATGTCTGCCACTTCAATCCTGCTAACACGGTGTCCATGACGCGCTGAAACATAGCAGGCGCCGAGCACAGTCCGAATGGCATGACCTTGAACTCATAGAGACCGTCTGGCGTGATGAAGGCCGTCTTTTTGCGATCTCTCTCGTTGACTTCTATTTACCAATAGCCAGACTTGAGGTCCATCGACGAGAAGTATTTAGCATTGCAGAGCCGATCCAATGCGTCGTCTATTCGTGGGAGGGGGTATACGTCCTTCTTCGTGATCTTGTTCAGAGGACGATAATCGACGCAAAAACGTAGGATTCTGTCCTTTTTCTTCACCAAGACTACAGGAGATGCCCACGGGCTTTTTGACGTCTGGATGATGTCGTCGTGCAGCATTTCGTCGACTTGGTGCCTTATAGCCTCACATTCTCGCGTAGAAACTTGATAAGGGCTCTGGCGGAGTGGTCGAGCACACTCTTCGGTTATTATGCGATGCTTTGCAACTGGCGTTTGTCGAATCCTTGATGATGTCGAAAAGCACTCTTTGTATCGTCGAAGTAAGCTTCTGAGTTGTTGTTGCTTAATCATGGGGAGACTTGAATTTATGTCGAAGTCTGGTTCGGGAACTACGGTCGTCGGGGTAGATGCGGCAGAATCTGAAAGGATTCTGCACCCAACACCTCTACCAGATGTCACATGGTAGTGACATTAAAGAACACAGTAGCAATACTGTGAAAGACAAAACTAGCTTGTATTGGGCGAACCTGTGCCCACAAGACAGGCTACACTTAAAGCACAACGAGAGCGGCAAACACAGTCGGCGATCGGCGAAAATCTGGTGAGCGGGTCAAGCGCGTTGACTTTTATACATCAGTCGTCGAATGTTCCAGAGTAATCGCTGGGACCCGCGTGCATTCTACAAAGTTCTACATTATTTGCGTAGCGCACACATGCAATCAGATTACACAAGGTTTGGTCACAGACAGCGGATGGAACCATCAATGACATTCCAGAAACTTCCGATACATGCAGGCGCATCCTGCGCTGTGCGATAACATTTGCTAGGTGGTGAAACGTGTCGCCCGATAAAGACAAGTACACGTGTCAATATCATAATAACAGGAGACTTCAACCTGCCATCCATTAACTGAAAGCATTTGGCGTATGGTAAGTGCGCTAAAGCAGATGTTATTATTGTTATGAAGCTTACTTTGAATGTTGAACAAACTGTAAGTAATTTCACTCGAGAGCAAGCACTTTCGGACCCTTTTTTTTTGTTAGTGAATCTTTGAATTTTTTTCTAAATGTACTATTACTGTTGAACCTGGTATTTCAGGCCATAAATTGTTATTTTCACCTGGTCATGTTCCAGCGACGCAAGATGTAGTTGGTCTAGTGCGACAAATCGTAGAGATTTTGAACAAAGTGATGATACCTCAATTATTGACTATTTAGAGAAAACACTAGTTATTGATGCTCATTTTAAGGATGTTCATGACCTATGGTGTAATCCTAAACAAGTAGTGTCATTCTATATTGAGAACTTTGTACCTATGAGAAGGGTTACTAAAAATCGCAAAAATCCGTGGGTTAGTCATGAAATCATCTGCAGTAAACATAAACTAAAACCAATGACAAGGAAACAAAATGTGTGTAAGAGTACTCTCATGGAACTGAGGAATGAATTGGCAACTAAGGTGCAACAAGCAAAGCATAATTCGCAGTTTCTCTTCCAGAATTTCTTAGAGCTGATCCACCAAAATTTTCGCATTACTTCGGAAACACAAATGAGTCTAACTAAAGTATTTCAATAAATGATCAGCTTATCAAAAACGCAGCTGATATAGCTTGTGCATTTAATGTGTATATTTTCTTGGGGTTTTTTTCCCCAATGACAACCACAGCATACACAAAGATCTTTTCATGACAGATGTACCAGTGATAACTAGTGAGGGGGTTCTGTCTATGCTACGTAAATTGAACGTGAAAAATAGCAAAGATAAAGATGGCATTCCTACAGCATTCTTCAAATGCTTTGCAGTGCAGATTGCAGACTACTTGGCAAATCTTTTCCAGCTTTCTTTAACCACTAGTGAGCTTCTTGATGACTGGAAGATAGCACGGGTTGTGCCGATTCTTAAGAAATGTGGCAAGCTTAAGATAACAAATTATAGGCCCATGTTCCCCGCCTTTATTTGCGGTCAATGTGATATGCAGTAAACACCAACTAGGCCAAACTGAAGTTTTTCTGAAGCAAAACTTTATTGTTAGACAAGAAAGACCTTATATAGTCAGCTACGATGTGTTCCATAAGTTTAGAACAAGTAGATATTTCAAGTTGAACGTTGCCAACCGTGTCGTTTTTTGAGTTCTCTTCCGCTGTCCCCTTCTTTATTTATGGTCAGTATGATATGCAGTAAAGTTTTTTGTCTCCTTATCAGCACGGATTTACCAAGGGGAGATAGATCTAGTACGACTCGGCTACTCACCACTGCACATGACTTTATAATGACATTGGACCACTCGGGGCAAGTAGATGCATTTTCTATAGACTTTAGCAAGGCGTTTGACAAGGTGTCGCATGCGAAACTAATACGTAAGCTGAATTTAACCGGCCTTTCCTGCTACTTAGCGAAATGGGTTGTAGCATACTTGCATAGCAGAAAATAATTTGTTGTAGTGGATGAGTGTGCGTCTGATGCGCTCCCTGTTTCTTCTGGTGTGCCTCAGTGCAGTGTACTCGGGCCCTTGCTTTTTCTAGTTTATGTGAATCATCTCATTGAATTTTTGTCTGATGCATATTTGAAGTAGTGGCTTAGCGTGAATAAAACCACGGAAACAAGAAAGACGGACAAAGACGAGCGCTTGTCCTTGTCCGTCTTTCTTGTTTCCGTGGTTTTATTCCCGCTAAGCCACTACTTCAAGTATGGACGACCAATTAGCCCGACAGTCAACTCTTCTAGAATTCATTTGTCTGATACAGTGTGGATAAAACTTTTTCCTGGTGGCTGCACTATATGTAAGGCGGTATTGTGTGAGGTTGGTCATGTTGTTTTACAGGACCAATTGTTGAAGGTTGAGCAGTGGTGTTGAACTTGCATGCAAAAAAACAGTCTTATTAATAGTTAACACATAAATTACAACCTAATTCTATTCCTATACTCTTTGTAACCAAGAAATAGCACAGGTTACTAACTATAAGTATTTAGGCGTTACAATTCTAACTTATCCTGGTCAGGTCGTGCTTCAGATATATGTGCATCAGCAATTAAAAAGTTGTGTTTCCGAAGAAGGAAACTAAAAGCTCCAGCAAACCTAAAATTACTAGCGTACAATACTTACATAAGGTGCAAAATAGAATATGCTTCCGAAATTTGGGACCTGAAACTAAGCAGGATATATATAAACTTGAGATGTTGCAAAGAAAGGCTATCAGATTAATTTTTGTAACTACAGTGAAACCTCGTTGAACCGTAGTTGGCCGGAGCTCGGGAAAGGTACGTACTAAACGGTAGTACTGTTTAACCAAATAGCATGAGATCGCCCACTTACCTGTCGAAAACGGAACTCGGAGAGAGTGCGATGAAAGGGGAAAAAACATGCAGTATTTATTCACTTCGCGTGACAAAAGTGTTATTTTCGGTTGATGCCGCGGCGGCCTAGCACGACGACGACAGCGGCCTCAAACTTACTGAAGCTGAGTGCCAGCTTTTCAGCCAGCCCCCTCTTCTCGGCAAAACACTCGCATGGCAGATTCCTCGTTGGCGTTACGTATTCACCGTGCATGTGCGCAGTAGTGCTGCAGAAGTCCCGGGGACGCCTTTTTCATTGCCGGGTGCCGGAGTTTGGAATAATTTTCATTTGGAATAGAGTTATGTTATCGCGCCCCTATTGTCGTCGCGACGATTGCATTCATGAGGCTGACGTAACACGCAGCTTATACCACTGTCGGGCCTAAATCGCCCGTGCTATCGTTTTCCATGTCGTCCTCGTCACTGTCGCTAGTCGACACTTTGGCAACGATGTCTAATTTTTCTTCTATGCTGAGCACCCGGCGTCTTTTTTATCCAAGCTTCGGAACGACGTGAGTCCTCGCTTGCACGACGCCATAACGCTCTCTGGCACTGCGTGGAAATGATGTTGATGTTGATGTGGCTTCACGCGCAAACGCACAGGGCGCTTGGAGGCCGTTGTTCCGATCTCTGAGGCGTGTTGCTCTGCCGGGCCGCCCGATGGAAACGGCTCCGCGCCGTGTTTGCGCGACGAATAGTTGAAACGCTACGTTTTAACCGATGCATGCGCAATAAGCTAGTACGGTTTATGCGGATACGAAACACATTATGTTCAATGGCCGCTGAGTCGGGGATTTGACTTTACTACTTTTAAAACAAAACTACTGTTTAAGCGGGTACGGTTTAACGAGGTTTTACTGTATAAAAGGTGTGACTCCCCTACTGAACTTACGCAAGAACAAGGAATTACAGCATTGCAGGCGCATCGAAAATAGGCTCAGATAGTGTTAATGCATAACATGTTGATAGGTAAATTTGACATGTCCATATGTTAATATGTAAAACCCTTAGACACCAGAAAGGCTCGACAGAATCATGACCATGCACTGAAACCAATATTTGCTAAAATGAATGCATTTAAATGCAGTTTCTTTCCACAGGCAATTTCTGACTGGAACGCTCTTCCTAAATCCATTTTTGAGGAGACTGATTTTCAAATGGCACTGGAAAAATTGCTTTAGTTTTCTAGTTTGCTTGTTACCAAGTACATATTATATTTGTTGGGATGTAATCCTTTTTGATTGTTGATGGCGTTATTCATTTGTAGTCCCAATTTATAGTAATTGTGTCTTAATTTTGCACCCATTTTTGCGCCTGTCATGGCCTCCAGTGTTGTGAAATAAATAAAATCAATCAATAATTAAGTAAGCTTTACAGTAGTACCAGCTCACGTATAACACCCATTTACCGCCTGCATATAGTTTCAAGACCCAATTACAACCTGCAAGAAAATGGGGAAGATAGCCTGCATGTTCATGCGCACAAATGACTTCTTATGAATATACTGCAACCTTCATTGAAAGCAACAGAAATGATCTTATGTTCTCTGTTAGTCACTTTCGCGAATGCTTTTTGTTGAGGCATGGTACAGGCAATGTGGAGCTTACTCAGACGGGAATTTTGCCTTGTGCAGCTCTGTGGTAAAAAAAATTTTGCCTGTAGGCCTGGCTTCATGGTGATATGCAGCATGTTGTAGAGAAGCCGTACAGGACAGCTAAATTTGTCAGTTGGACATGATAGGCTAGCAAGATACCAGATTGGAGGCACATATTGCTGCCAAAATTTTTCGGTATGTTTTTTCGTTCATGAAGCTGTTTGCAAGTATTGGAAAAAGTAATACTGTCGAACCCACTTATAACAAAATTCAAATGCCATGAAAATTGCCATGAAAATTCCGTCGTTTTAACCGATAATTGTTTTAACCGGGTTGCATGAAAAAAAATCAAAATAGGGGGATGGCAGAGTTGATGTGAGAAAACCATAATAGCAGGGAGGTCACTGCCCCTCCCCAGCACCTTCCTCCATCCAGCTGCTGGTTGTTTTCACTTGTTTAACTGCTTCCTGAGAGCTCCAATTGCGTGTAACAAGCTGCAGCTGTCAGCATTAGACTGGCACTGCCATAACAACTCCAAAAAGGGGTCACAGGTGGCACGCGATATGCAAGCACCGTCGAGGCATTGCTCTGGTGGCCCCAAAAGGGGCCTTTTAAAAATTGCAAGAAGGCTGCTGCAGCAGCCTGTCAGCTTTAGAAATCCAGAAGAAACGCTAAGGCGAGATCGCCACAAGCATCACGCCACACACTTCTCACTGGCTTGCACGAGGAAACCCTATGTCCGTCAGCCTTGCATGCTTTACGCGAAGCTTGCCTACATCCTCCAAGGCATCCAAGTACTCCACGTAGTGCAGCGGAAGGTTCCTCGCACACGTAGTGCAGCGGAAGGTTCCTCGCAAATCATCTGCTGGGCCTCGTGCGAGGACATTGAGGCAGCCTGCCCTACCACGTCATCGCTTCCGTCGTCGCTGTCGCAATCTGATGCAAGCACAGTCGCAGCGATCGCCTCATCAGTTAGAAGCGCTTAGTTTCCAAATCTACAGCCGATTGCTTTCTTTTCACCGGCAACGTCATTCTTTGCCGATGATTAGCAGGCAGGTCAGCCATCTTCCCTTTTGGCGGTAAGTCAAACCAACTGTTGGTCAAACAAGGCTGAGAAACCGCATGGCCAGGAATGATTTCGACGCAACCAGCAAAGACGAACGCGAGCAATTAGACTGTTTACAGAACTGCTCTGAATGAGGAGCCAGCTTGCAGCATGCGAGCAACCTGCGAGTTGACGCGGTCCATTCGTGTTTCGGAGGGTGGGGCGGCTTAGAGCTATGGGTGTAACCCACTCGTGTTTGGAGGGGTGGAAGGGCAACAGGAGAGAGGCTCGTGGAGATGGCTGAAAAACTAGTGCGCGGGGGCTGTTAGATCAGCGGCTCATCTTCCAGCGGCTCGGAATTTCTCGTTTCCTTTTTTGTTTCTTTTCAAAAATTTCGCATTTCTCTACCTTTCGGCTTGGACACCAAGCGGCCAGATTTTATCGTTATAACCGATAATGCAGCATCAGGGCATTGTAGTAAGTGGATTGTTTCACCATGGAACACATACAAAAGTTGACGTGCAGCAGCTTCTCATTGTTATAACCAATATATCGTTAAAACTGGTATTGTTATAAATGGGTTCTACTGTATTTCCAAAAGCATGTGGGAAAATGAAGTGGTCCCAATTCTCATTGTAGAATATCGGTACACGGGAGTGAGTAGGTTGTGCTCAGAACCACGACAAAAAATTGTGGCAGGGGAAGAGTGAACTTTTATTCACTGTTGTACAGCTCTATGACTTGGTAAGGATTAACATGTGCACAGCTCAAGGGGATTTTATTACTTGAGAAGTTTGCAACATTGGCAGGCTTATATGAGTATATACAAGACTTCATAGTAGGAGACAATTCAATTTCACAACCCAAGTCCTCTCGCACCACCAAGGACCTGGCATCTCTCGGTGGTGTAATCTTACTTTGTGAAATTGTTTTATACCTCTCTGTCACTAATACTGCTTCACCTTTCCAGGGAAACTTTATTTTGCTGTGAGTCTGAGTACAAGTGCTGCTGCACATGACTACTGTTGATTCTGATTTCGAGGGAATCCAGCTTGGCCTCATTTCGGTTACAGAGTTGATTATACAGGGTGCCCCAACTACCATGCACCAAGACTTCTAAAAAAGAGCAGTTCCATTACTCGAAAAAAAAAACCCAATGGATAGTTTCCAGTACAGTTGAGTAGCCGCCAGTAATTTTTCATTACTGATATTTAATTAGGTAATTATAATTAATCACCTAACTGCGATGTTTTCAGCGATGTATTAATTGCGTACAATTTTTTCCGACTAGTGAAAAAACCCAACAAAAAATGAAAAATAGCACATGACTCCACTCCCACCCACATCATAAAGCAGTGCCCTCAAATAAGCCTATTGAATAAAACTGCTTTGCATGTCGCAAACCCGAAGAGACAGCATGTCACCTTGATAATGGTACAGAAGGAGCGCCAACAGCAGGTTTTGCGGCTTCGCAGCTACTCCTTCCTCTCATTTTTACATCACACTTATCATCCGTCTCTCGAGGCCCTGATCACATTGATAACAAAAGCCCCTTGATAATGCAGCCAAAGCGCTGCTCGAAGATCGCATGAAATGTGAAAAGCAATGTAATAGGCATAGAATGTTTCAAAATCTCGGCTTTGCTTGCATCACATCAAAAGAGTGCGCACGCAGTTATACTTGGCGCCAGAACTTTCTTCGGACCAAAGACAAATAAAGTGATGGTTTTATTTTTCATTAGAGTGTGTACGTGCTTCAAAAGAAAGTTCGTAGCAAAAAATAAAAGCGAAATAAACAGACCGGGAATCGTTCAACATGTAGAGAAAAGGCAATACTGATGCGTTCAAGCAAGAAAATATGCGACTTCTAAATGAGCCGAATTGGCAGTCGGGATGTCTGAAAAAAGAAAGAAAGGCCACACAGAGTCTTTCCTGGAATTTACCTGAATGATGTGTAAGCATTTCATAGTACTGAAGGGGTGTTTCGTATAGTTGTGAGAGCAACTGTGGAAGAACCGTGAAACGGAGAAGCGCGGTTGCAACACCGAGCTGTGAAGTGAGGCCTACACGAGACGACACAGAACAGGCAATAGAAGCAATGTTCATTGGTGTTATAGATCGCCTGCAGCAGATGTAGACGTAGGATGATATGACCATGGAGATGCAGCAAATGAAGGAAATATATGCAACATTTATTAGCTACACTGAACTGGGATCAACCGTGCCCCAGCGGCAGCTATGTCTGGTGCGACACCGTGGCTTATGTCTTAAAAGCATACTCCAACTGTAGCACAGTGTGGCATCTGCTGAGAGCTCCATGAGCACTGTGTTCTTGCTGCTTCGTTAGCGTTGAAGCGAGAGGCAGCACGCACGCAGATGAATTCACTCGCTGCTGTGGGTGCTATGTTGAAAGCGAACGTCTTACAGGACGGACAGTGGGATGGTTTTTCTGCAGGGTAAAGATAGAAATGCTTATGCATTTTAAGCCATAAGATTTCAGTGTGCCCTTATTATCTATGAATTCGCAAGCGCCATTAACACCAGCTGCTGCCTAGAGGACATGTTGAAATAGGCTTCCTTCTGCAGCAGCGCAGTGCTGAGTCCACTTTATCACATCTTCTGTGGCTTTCTTGATGACTGACAGTGGAATTCTACAGCAGACATCTGTTATCCTTGCCTTGATCTCATCTGACGTCCGTTTCGGTCATGTAAGCAAGGTCTTTCACGTAACCCCAAAGAAATAAATTGAGTGGAGAGAGGTCAGGTGACTTAGTCGGCCAATTTACAGGCATGTGCCTTCCAATCTGTTGCGCATGAGAAGTGGCATCCAGCCAGTTTCCTGCTCAGCTACTGTTGCGTGCTGGTGCCCCACCTTATTGGTACCACAGAAGTGGAAGACGTGACAGCAGGACTTCACTGAGAAACGCATCCACCACTCCTTCAAGGATTTCGTCCACGTAACGCTGTCCAATCAGTGTTGTCTTCAAAGAAGATGGGACCGATTATAGCACCAGCGTAAATTTCATACTCCACATTGAACGACCAATGGTACTGGTGGCTCTTGCACTTTATCCAGTGTGCATTACGTAAATTTACCTAGGCGTTTCTGAGAAAATTTGCTTCATCTGTGCACATGATGTTGCTCAAAAAACCCTGTGACTCATCAGCTTTTGTGAGGACCCAATTCGAGAAATCAAGACAATTCAGCAGGTTTCTATCTTCTAAGTATTGGGGCAGCGTAAGGTGGTACGGGTGAAATGCCGAGTCATTTAGAACCCTCGAAACTGATGACTTGGAAATTGGTACTTAGGTGGCCACGTCGCGCAAGCTAGCATGAGGGTTTGAGGCCATAAATGGGTAGAACATCCGTGCATAGGCTAGAACTCAAGGATGGAATCCTCCGCTGCTGTTTCTGGAAGCTGCTGGTTTGTCTCAATTTCTGACGATAATCAATGCGTTTGATCTACCGCTACACTTACATGACTGCATGATATACATCTGCAACCTTCCTCTTGTTGCCATTTGTAGCTCCCAAGGCAGGGATAATTTTTACTTTCTGCTCATTAGAGAAAGACATAGCGACTGGGATGAAACAAAACGCACTTTTAAACCTTTTTACTGACGTCATTTCACTTTTGTGGTGGTAGGCCTTGTGCGAAAAAAAAAGAGAAAACATCCGTGCACTTTATCTACACTGAGACCATAGCTATCACAGCTTGTTCCCAACTAATACTAAATCAACGTGCTACTTTAGCCGGGGCGCGGCACATAAAGTACTAGCTCAATCACGATGTTTTTCTTTATTTCTTTTATTTCATTCTGGCTAACTCTGAAGGAGCTTGTTTGAGGACGCTGCGTTATGATGCAGCTGTCGCATGGTATTTTTCATATTTCACGAGGTTTATTTATCAGTTGGAAAAAGTTGGTACGCGATTAGTACGTCGCTGAAAATACCGCAGTTAGATGTCCCGTGCCTGTGCCTACAAATGCCTCATTGATGCTTTGATCATTAGGATAGTATGTCTCAAGTTAGATAATTAATTACAATTGCCTAATGAAATATAAGTAATTAAAGAATCGCTGGCAGCTACTCCACTGTGCCAGAAACAATATTTACTAGGTGTTCTTTGAGTAACGCATTGCTTTTCCTTTTTAAACCTTGGTTCATGAGACTTAATTGGGACACCCTCTATATATTTATGACCTCTGCTTGCAAATGACAATGTATCCATTCCTACTAAATGTAAATTATTAGAAGAGTTTTCTTTCGTGAGTCATTAGCATTGCTTACTGGAAAGAGAAACAATAATGAGACACATATCATTCACGTGCATTTCACACCCCGTTGATAAAAGGTTCTACCCAAAGGGTCACTGAAGTTAGGCTCTTTTCAGGGTCAAAAAAGCACGCAAAGCATTTTGAAGCGAGGTGAACATACAGCAACATATGCATTCTCTAGGCATAGGCTATCCGTACTTTTAGAAGTAATTTTTAATTGGCTATCTCGTTAATTATTTTCAAAAGTATAATAAACTTTGTCCTGTGTGTATATTTAAATGTATTGTGTATGTGCTTGGTGTCTACAGTGGAAGTTTAAAACAATGTTGAAGTGAGAAAATATGGATTAGGCAGCCGCAGCTAGTGATTCTATTGCGCTTATACTCCTATTGCCACGATTTGCAGAAATAAAGTGGAAGTATGAATTAAAGCCTGTGCACATCCGCGTCAACATTGATGCAGTAAGGTATTAGCCGCAATAAAATTTTAAGTGAAAAGGCTGAGGCCAGTCAAAGGAAACCTCAAATGATGTGAGTGACAAAACTCTGGTGATGACATTTGAAGTGTATGTGTGGGAGAGGGGAGGCGGAGGGGGGCGCGGGCCCCGGAGCCTCCCCCCCCTCCCGTAGTCAGCGCCTATGATTCTGGTGCTAAATTTCTGGCTGCAGCTGCCCCATGTACGTAAAGACACTCGTGTATGCTACCAGGGGCACATGAAAAAACCGAGTGGTGGAAATGAATGCCTCATAGCACAAGTGTTGCTTTGGACCCTATGAATGGACGAATTAGTCAAGCGTTGTAACTTATTCTTTCTTTCTTGCAGTCCTTTTCGGCACTGTTTGTCAAGTTCCTGCAGGAGGAGTCCGAGCCTCAGAAAGAGGTGCGCTTGCCCGTGGAGGCCATGGCTTTAGGAACCGTTTCCCGGCTGCCAGCAATCAAAGCTGCTCCCAAAGCAGCAGCCACCAATACACCACACCTTTTGCTGCAACCAATGTCGGAGTCCCTTCCAACTTTAGCCCCAGTGACGCTGGCCCCCGAGGATTCCAAGAGCAGTGCCACCAACTCTACTGCATTCCTCCAAGAAATGCTGAGCTGAGCTTAGCGAACTGTGGTGCTTTCTCTGCACTCTGTTTGGAAATATTGCCTCAGTCTACTACACGATGACTCTTTCTTAGAATATATGTTATTTTTGTATGTTGTGTCAGCTAGCCTTTGACTGCTCACAAAAACATGTGGCCTTCACACTTTACTTGAACCGCCTGCCTTCTGTGGCTGGCTTTGTGTACAGGGGGTGCCACTGTGTAAGGAAACTCCTTTCCAATGTTGAAACAATGATTGCTGCACAAATACCAGTTGGATGCCTATGTCTGCTGAGTAGTTAATATTGTTCAAGAAAATGTTGTGTCATGTGGCGCACCATTTGCTTCACTACGTGAACTAAGCTCATTTGGAAGTTTGGAGTGGAAATTATGCACACCACATTTCATATAGACTTCTCTGTGCATCGGTACCTATGAATGACTACAAGAAGAAGCACAGTTTCGTCAAGACTCTTGTTGGTGTCTTGGAGGCTTTGTGTCTTTACAATATTGCAAGAGTTAGCATGCTGATTGTACGATCCACTCAAAAGCAATAATTGAAATAATCAAATATGTATGTGCACTTTTGTGTTTTTCTTTTATTGACACACAAGTTTTGCATCAGCTAATTCACAGAAGAGCTTCATAACTATGATTTGCACATGGCACAAGGTAAACTAGTAATACAGTGTGCACAAGCAAAACATTAGATTGATAGTGGTTTGTAAATAAAAAAAAAATATTTCTGCTAATAAGCAACAAGCTAATTAATTAAGGAAGAATCGGACATCCACCCATTCGTAGCAATTGCTACAAAGGAATCCATAAGGCTATCTCGAATATGGGTCCCTTTGTACGGGTCACTCGAATATGAGTCCCTTTGTAGCAATTGCTATGAATGGGTGGATGTCTGGTTTTCCCTTACTTAATTGCTTCTCTCCACTTTGCAGGTTTCCACGAAACTATTACGTCAAACTCTTGCCTTTTCTTCGAGTTGTTGACAAATTCGACTTCGCCCTGCCATCTGCTAGCCGCCTGGTTAGCTTAGATGATAGAGCAGCTGCCTTGGAAAGGCAGTGGTCCTGGGTTCGAGTCCCGGACCAGGACGAACTTTTCTTCAACCGCGAGGCTTTTCTTTCGAGGAACCCGTATGGGTTTCCTTTGTAGCAATTGCTACGAATCAGTGGATGTCTGATTTTCCCTTAATTAATTATCTCCACCTTGCGGGTTTGCGTAGAACAATTACATCAAAGCAACAAGCTGTTTTGAGATTCCTTCTGAACACCCCAACAGACTGTGCAGTTCACTGCACAACAAAATTAATGAGAAAATACAAAAATAAAGTCTGCCATTTTTCACTGCCATTTGTCTCATATGCCATGACTAACATAGCAAAACAAGTTCAAAGCATGGCACATCTGAACAGGTGAGCATGCAGTCACATTCAGAATTTATGCTGCGAGTGCTTGTGCATTGAGCACTTCCTCTTCACCTAAAGTTGCTCAGGTCGACAAGAAAGCATTGCTAAGGCAATGTAATTCAAAAGCTTGGTCCTCACAATATTTGTGATACTACTACTACTACTATCTTATGTACCATTTTGTCAATGTGAAGGACATAGAGGACCTGCTGAAGCATGCGCAATCAAGTAATCGTGATCTGTTGTATGAAGCAATCAGGCAAGCACTGTCCAGAGCATGCCTTAGTTGTAAGTACTATGAAGCATACACTCATGCTTAGCACAGCTGCTATACAAGCCAGCAGTCTGGCCACTGACCAGATTTCTATACACATTTTTTTCATCTCGTCATATATGACAGCAGCATTGATTGGTTTCAATTTGCGGTCCCAAAAACCTATTCTCACAGGGACAGCTGTGGTATAGTCGGTAGCCCATTGAATTGTCTTTCAAAGGCACATTAGCATCACTTGACACTTAACATGTTGTCTTTGTGGGGAAGTCTTAATGAGTAGCTGTGGCACAGGCTTGACTTGCACACACAGTCCCGAAAGACGTGTCTTCACAAGGCGTAGTGGTGTCGACTAGGTTTTCAGTTTCTGGTTTACAGAGGCCGTTCGGCAAATCTCAGAGTTTGAGGGATCGATGGCGCAGCAGCGTCGCCTAATCCAGTACTCGAAGGCACGCTGCAGTCACGTGTCGCAAGCCGGGTCGCTCGTCTCGAGCCGATCGCCTCGCACCACATTTTTTACGAGCGCCGTCGAGATTCAGTTTCAAATGCCACAAGAAGGGACACGTGGAAGAACGCACCGGCATATCACCTGCACCCGCATCCCTCGACGACCATGTCCTGGTAGTTTTTGAGCACGACGCGCTCGAACGCGTCCACGTACAGCAGCGACACGGGCGACAGGTCGGTGGGCACACAGCATGCGCCGGGCACCTTGCTGGCGCGCATCGAGTTGACCAGCGACTGCACGATCGCGTGGTTGGTGCTGTTCAGGTGGTCGGGCATCGGGAACGGGCACGTGCCGTGGCAGTAGTACGCCTCGTAGCTGGGCGGCGCCACGATCCAGTCGTTCCAGCCCACGTGACTGAACTCGATGCGCAGCGAGTGGCGGCGGCACGCGTCGCGCCCCTGCTTGCCCTGCGGCTGCTTGCGGCGCCGCCCGGCGCCGCGGCGCACCCGCTTGGAGGGCGCTGCGCCGTCGGCCGAGTACGTCACGAGCACGGGCCGCCTCGGGGCCCAGTAGCGCTCGCTGTGGCGTTCGCGCCGCAGGAGCACCCGGCTGGAGTTGGAGGCACCCGTCCTGGCGTCGACGACCTGGACGTACAGGCCGTGGTTTGGCTCCCCGGCTAGCCAGCGCCGCACCGCCGGCAGGACGTCCAGGGCCAGCCAGCCCTTGTTACGCGACGACGCGGCACGCGTGTCCAGGAGCCTGAGGTGCGCCTCGCCCAGCTTACGCGTGGCCGGCCGTAGCACCTCGTACACTCGCACCAGCTCGACGGGCGCCGGCCCACCGGGGCACTCGGAGGAGGGCTCGGCCGGAAGCCGGAACAGCCGCAGCTCGGCGCCCAGCAGGCTCTCGTCCGGCTCTCCGCTCACGTTGAAGCGGAAGCGGGCTCCGCCCGTCTGCGCCTCGCGGTCCGGGCCCCAGGGCGCGTGACTGCGGACGGTGTCGGCGGCTCCGCCGGTGGTCAGGAAGGCCCCCTCGTTGTCTTGCCACTTGGAGAACAGCCTGGCCATGTGGTCCGGCACCACGGGTAGCCGAGAGCCGCCTCTGTGCGGGGCCGACTCCAGGCCCAGGGCCTGGAGCAGGCGCGCCTTGGCCAGCTCCAGCGATGGATCGCCACCCGCCTGCGCTCCGTGTGGCAATAGGAGAGGCGGCCACAGCAGCAGCAGCCATTTAGTGCGGTCCATGGTCGCTGTGCTTCGTGCCGTACCTGCAAAATGAACGCGCGTTTTGTCGGTTCACGTAGAAAACGGCCAGGTTCGGTGAAATTGGACGCTATTGCGATCATTTTGAGGCCGACAGCGTCCGTCTACATTACCGGCTCGAAAAGCGAGCGGTTCGGGCGGCCGAGTGGACGCGACACGTGCACGACTGCTGCTGCTGCGTGTTCCAAGTGTTGTAAAGCCCGAACCCCGTGAGAGCGATCTTGTGCGCGACGGCGACGAAAAAGGCTGTCGCGCGAACATATCGCTCATTTTGTCGCTCGTCGCCCCGAAGTGCTATGAGCGACTAGCCAATAGCGCAAAGCCGGAACTGGATGTACTACATCAGTCACGGTATGTGCGAGGATAAGAACCTATATACTGCGAGACCTTCAGAAATACTTTATGCTCCTCTTCACAGCAAAACATATAAACTTAAATTAATAAAGCACGCGTCACGCCAGCTTCGGCGCGTATTTGCTGCTCTCGTATCGGCAACACCGGGGAGAAGTCGTTCGCGTACAGGCGACAAGCGAACGCGACATCTATTGCAACGCAGAGGAGAAGCGCCTCGGGAAACGGAGGAGCTCGACGACGAAGCTTCGCGACCGCTGTTGCCACGCGCGTGCAGCCAACGTATTTTACCCGACAGCGGCAAGTCGTTGCCCTGCGAGACGGGCAACGTCAGGACTGCAGTGACTGCAATGACGTCCGAGCGTCCACTGCCAGGGCATGGATATCCTAGGGATGCGCCGAATATGTCCTGCGGACGTCCCTTGCGAGGGACATCACGGGGGCATGCTGCGTACAATTTACGGTCATATGTCGGGGCCTTTTGACAGTGTGCGCTACATAACGTATATAATTACTTTAGCAGCACACGCTGTGCCTGTCAACGGCAGAGCTCCCACGCAACAAGAACAGATGCAAACGTTACGCGCCCGCGTAAGACTTGTTGCTGGCTCGTTAAGTTGGTTTATGGCATAAACAACATTAAAATAGGAAGAAAAAGGAGCCATCGAAATTTCCGTGAAAATGCACTGTGGTTCCAATTACTTTTTAAACAAAACGCTATTTTATATATTGTAGCACAGAAGTAGATGTAAGGCCCATGTATTTCGTCCCACACTTTGATAAATATGACATGGACAAGACTGAACACCTTAAGAGCTTGTGTTGTTCAGTCATGCCTTTTCCTTTTTTGCGCCCTTTTAATTTTCTTTATGGCTTAGTGAAATGAAATTTCAAACTAAATTGCGTCAGCAGATAGTACTACGTGCGCACGAGCCGCATGCTTCTGATCGTAATTTGAACTGATGAGAAGGCATAATTTTCTTACGGAGCAACTCGAAGCTTTTAGGAGAATCAATTCATGTGTAAACCGCAGCCCAGGTAGCACACAGTCTTAAAAACGTCGATTTCAGGGTAGGTCCCATAAAACAGATTGCTGACCTTTTTCGACGTAAGGACGTGTCGGATTAGTCAGATTATATCTTCTTAAAATCGCATAGAAAACGTTTTCTAAAATACTATGTTTATCCTCGTCTTCTCGAAACCCTATTAAAATCGTGTTTTTGGTAAACAGCAAGACGCTCTGCAAGAAGCGGTTGAGACTACGGAAAAGTACCTGGAAGCATGTGGACTGACGTGCGCACCTGAAAAATCGGAGCTCTTGGTGCTAAGAAAGCGCACAAGAGGCCGACAACCGCAGCAGATACCAGACCCGGTAGTATAGGTGGGAGGCATCATGATTCCGCAGGTTACGACGCTCCGCATCCTCGGACTGCTGATTCAAAAGGACGGGGCCGGGGGAGCAGAGTTGGAAAAAATTCAGAGAACAGTGCAACAAATAACCCACCTTATCAAAAGAGTGACGAGCAAAAGCCACGGACTCAAGGAAGAAGACTGCACGAAAATGATACAAGCGCTGCTCACGAGCATCGTCACGTACGGGACCCCATACGTTGACATGAAGAACAGTCAACGAGACAAAGTAAACGCCCTCATCAGAAAATCATACAAAATTGCCTTGGGTCTGTCCCCCTCCACGTCCACAGCGAAATTACTCAAAATGGGAGTCCACAACACGTGGGAAGAGCTCGTGGAGGCGCACAACGTCAACCAACTGGAGAGACTAAACCTGACAAAGACGGGAAGAGCCCTGCTGCAAGATCTGGGCCACCAAGTCGAGGATGAAAGGCACCTACCTCAGCGTATGCCACACGAGATCAGAGACAAGCTACACATAAGTACCATTCCCAGAAACATATGTTTCTGGGAACATATGTTTCTGGGAATGTCGTACTCGGGATGCATATGCATCCCGAGTACGACAAGGAAAGGAGACAGGCGAGAATATAGGCGCTCAAGCGCATACTCGAACGCACCAGCAGCAAAGAAGAAAACGTTAGATATAGGGATGCAGCTGCGTACAGTACCAACGACCGATTCGCAATCAGCGTGGTCGACGAGAAGGGCGAACAACTTGCAGCCACATCCATACGTGCCAAGGACGCGAGCACTGCGGAAGAGGTGGGCATAGCCCTGGCCATCGCAACGTGCAAGAAGGCCATAGTTACCGCGGTGATGGACTCGCAAGAAGCATGCAGAAGGTATATGAATGGAAGGATTGGAAAGGCAGCACTTCACGTCTTGAACAACACCAAGATAGAAGCAGCACAAATCCTCTGGACGCCGGGACACGAGTCTCTCACGGGGAACCAGGCGGCGCACGCCGCGGCTCGAGATCATGCACGCCGAGCCATCTCCGACGCGCAGAGAACACGTACCAACGACTGTGACGAGGATGATGAACGCATATATCCAAGAAGTACTCGGATATCTTGGCGCACTACAGGAAGCAGAGGCGTTGCTACCCGCCCCTGCATAAGACGATGAGTAGGGACCAAGCGGTAACCTGGAGAAGACTACAGGCTGGAACCTACCCACACGGAACACTGCTGCACGCCATGTACCCGGGCATCTACGGGCGAGACTGCAAGTTCTGCCCGCCGGACACGCCCAACACCTTGCGCCATATGGTGCTTGGATGCAGGAATAATCGAGAAGCACCACCATCATCATCGCCAATAGGCGATAACATGCAGAAAGAGGCGGATTCAGAAGAAGAATTAGAAGACCAGTGGGAGGCTCTGCTGGTGACGCAAGACCCTGACAGCCAGCTGCGGTTAGTGAACAGGGCTCGGGCGGCGGCAGCGAGTTATGGCTACCTGGACTGAGGAGGCCACCCACCTTTGGGCTCAAGAAGCCTGGTCTCACAATAAAGTTTATTTCTCTGTCTCTGGTAGAAAAAATTTTATTATCGCGGCGTAGTCATGCTTGCTCCACAGCCGTTAGAGGGTCGACAAGGCAGTTGCAGCTATAGTAGGATACAACTATAAAAAGCAGCGGTTGACGGTTCCCGTTATCAATGAAGTAGTTGGCTGCTGAGTGCTCATGTGCACGAACAGCTGCAGATATGGTTGGAACAGGCACGTACCCAGAAAGGGGGGGGGGCGCAATCAAGCGGCATAACCCCCCTCTTCCCGCCCACGCCACTCCTCGTACATTCATAAAGCGCCGCCAAATCAATGTTGAGACTTTACAGCTACTCGGCGGTCCACATTTTGCTGCCCTTTTCACTCCTTTTGGATGGCCGTAGTATCGGCATCTTTTGGGGTGTGAAGGCCCGATTTTTCATAGATTCGGTGGCCGCGCCGTTATTTCGAAATGCGTTCAGTTGTCACCATCTATTCAACGGTCGCGCGCATCGCTGTTGCTTCGTTAGTTCAACCGCCTTTTGTTTAGAATGATCCAGGGACTAGGAAAGGGATTCGGTTCTTGGCAGCTGGTCTGAATGCTCATGGGACGAGTTGCGGCCTGAGAAAACACCAATTGCGTTTAACTTTTACTTTTGCTTCATTATTTCCTCGAGTGACGGCTCGCCGCGACGCTGGCAGATCCCCGTAACCATATACCCGCGATATTGGCTAGACAAGGTGGAAAATAAAATAATGCAAAACAGCCTCCATCAGCAAGCACTGCAGTAGCAGTTAAACCCATAAGCAATATGATTGTCACCCGTTACCTCGTCTGGTTTTTTCCCTAACTGTAAAGCACTTTCGTGCAAAATTGGCAGCTGGAAACAAGAGTCGCAAGTAGTTGAGAAATTAAGCGATCTACTAAGGGAGGGAGCCAACAGCAAAACGGGAAGGAAAAACGAAAATTAACAATTTTAACCGTTGTTTATAAAAATATTTATGGATCAACATCTTTTTATCTTAAAAGGACGTATCTGAGAAAAAACACCGACGGAAGTGGAGAACAATTCCATATGTTTTGAGTGACGCTTCTACAGTTATCAGTCGAACATGCCTGACGTAGCCACTTCTCTGCTGTGCTTATGTGGGTGTCTCTAACCTTTTGCGGTGGACGCAGTACGTCTATAGATCCCGTACAACCGCGTAGAGCGCAGGATGCTGCGGCTCTATACCTCTCGCAGTGGACGCAGTACGTCTAGTCTAAACTGATTTATTGTTTTCCTTTAGTGTCCCTTTAAGTTCGCAGTGAAGCACCGCCCACGCCCTCACAACCGCCAGCCACTGTTCCTCCGCGAGGGTGCAAATAATTCGTACTTCAAACTTTTCTTGTTGCCCAAGTAAGGCGGTAACCACAAAAATAAAATTATTAGCGCGTAATAATATATGTTTCTTTTTCTCGCCGATTATAGAGGAATGGCGAAAGCCTAATCCTTTATTGAACTGAAATGAAATACTTGCTTCGCTGCAACTATGGTCAAGTATCTCTTCAGTTGGCAGTGAAGTTATGAGTAAAACGGGCTCAGCAGTGAAATGAACTGTACCGCAGACTTTTGAAGAGTGAAATGCTCAGACTCCATACACTTTGTCCGTGTCTGTACCACACGCCATTGCTTTCGCCGAGAAAAACACTTTTCAAGAACAGCGGACGCTCCGGTGCTATTAAGTACGACGCCGTCTTGAAAAGAACGCATGACGATGATTCTGCTTGCTTCTGTGATTGGCTGACGGAGTAACACAACCCCGCGCGGTCCGTGTGCCTTGGTTGCTAACTGCTGTTTTTTTTTTTTTTAAGTTGTAAGCTACTATAGAGAGCTTTATTTTGCACTTTCGCTGGTTTACTTGTTCTTGGCAGTGTTCTTCCTGCGCTTCTTTCCTGCGCGAGTCCATTTGATGTGGTTTTTTGTTTGCCAAGTGAAGGAGAGGTATCTCACAGGCCTACCTGTGAGATACACCTTATTTCATTTCTCTTTTGCGCGTTTACGCGTCTTTATGGCGAATGGTGGGCGTTATTAATATTTGTACAAGGTACCCCTTCTCATTTGCATAGAAAAGTTACCATGGGTTGCCCCTCCCCCTCGCCCCGCCCCAGAAAAAAACTCCTGGGTACGTGCCTGCGTTGTAAACTTTACCGTTTTCTGACAGAGCCAGAAAGAACGCTGAAGTGGATCGTGCAGATTAGGCGGGACCTCGCCGACACGCTGTCGAAAGGTAAACAAGCGCGGAGAAGTGGAGGGCGATCTAGTCGATAACTCTGAAATTTTATTCATCGAAGAACTTGAAACAAATGAATGCAACATCCTATTCTACATCGGCGGTTTTCCTTTAAAACGGATGCTGCCACATGTTGCAGAATGTGAACAGTGCAACACTGCTTTGTTGGGCTCAGGTGACAGCGAGCACGCGCATCTGACTCTTCTTAAGGAATACAGATGTGAAGGTGGCAGCCTTACATATCGCAGTGAGAATGTTTTGCGGACACTGAAATCATGCGAAGAGCATTTCAGGGGCATCATAAGTTGGACTGAGAGCTTGCTTCACTTGAGTTCGTCCCCTTCGAAGGATGTGGCTGCGTATTTGAGGAAAACTGCGCCCTTGCGTGAAGACCTGACACGAGCACAGCGAGCCTGTAGAGAAGATCCGGATCTCTCCTGTAGTTATGCAATGGCGTCAACGAACATGGAAACAAAAAGTGTGCCGGGGGCCTCCAGTGACCAAACAATACTGGACTGTTTTTTTTTTTTTTTTACTGTATGCATTGGTAGTTTTCTTTGAGAACATTTTATTGTTATATTATTTTGTCCTCATAGAGATGACCCATATTCATGATAAAATACCACATGTGCGAATAAGAGAAGCATTGTGATCATGAGCTGATTAAGGTTCATATTTTTGTAAGGGGGTTATTCTCACTGAAAATGATAACTGTCGCAAGGACACAATAGACAGCATCAATGAGGTGAAATGCGTCAGTGATACTTCATTGCTGATTCGATCGGGCGCTTCTTTATATACAAGGAAGTTCAAAAATGCAAGAGGTCTATGAGAGTAGCGACATGGCTATTACTCTATTTCACTTTCTACGCTCCTAGAGATCTGCAAGAAGTTTTTTTCCCTCTGAGTGGTCGCGCAAAAGAAACAAAGAAAGAAACGTGAGATTCATTTGTGTGAACGTAGTTTCACTCTCTCCGTCAGCTTAAAGAGAAAAAGAGCGGTCTAAACCTTGACGCTACCTCCGTCAAGATTTGTCAGAGCTACGAAGGTGCGCACCATAGGTGGTGTCAGGTTTAAGCCGTATAAGATGGGTCCCACGCGCACTATGCGAAAAATTGTACCGAGCGGCAGACAGGCCCCACGGCCTCCGAGGAGTCCACTGAGGAGAAGTTGCGGTGACAGTGTGGCACAGCTGAATTAGTGTAGCTTGAGCCTGCAAACAGTCTATGAGCACATACATGCGTATTCTGACCTGTCTATTTTGCGCGAAATGCCTTTGGTTGCTCATGCTGTACGCGCGCGCCGGCTGTGCGCTCTGTGGGGAGTGCGATATGTATTGGCGGACGTAGTAGCAGACGACGCGGTTGTATACAAATTGAGAAAAGATATAGCAGTAGGCCCAGATGGGCTAAGAACAGAGACAATCCAAATAATGCATAAGAAACATAAAGAAATTTTCCAGGGCCTCTTTAACAGTTGTTTAAAATGGGGGTATTTTCCAAAAAAAAAATGGAGAGTTAAAAATAATATTAATTCCAAAAAAGAAAAGTCTTGAAGAACCTGGAGATTTTAGACCAATTGCTATTAATTCGATCTTTGGTAAAGTTTTAGAAAAGCTCCTTAAGGCTAGAATATATTTTTATTTGAATAAAGAGAAACAACTATTAAGAAATCAATATGGTTTTAAACAATTAACATCCACAACTCATGCATTAGAGAGTATGAAAAAGAAGGTAACGCAAGCATTATTAGATAAGCAAGCAGTAATGTTAATTTCATTAGATATCAAAAATGCATTCAATTCCATCAACATAAAAATTATATTAGAATATCTGACCCAACATAAATGCCCAGATAATCTGGTTGATTTACTGGCAGCAATTATGAGGGACAGATTCATAATATACAAAAACGGGGAAGTAGAATTAAAATATAAGATTAAGCAGGGCTCGGACAGCTAGGACAGCTAGGACAACAGACGGCCCTTGTAGACGCTGCCTGGGTCAAAGGCAAAGAGGCCTACACCGCCGTGGTGGTCGACAGCCGGGGCGAGGTACGGGACGCCATCACCATCTTCACTAAGGATTCCACGGTGGCGGAGCAAGCCGCGATTGCTCTAGCCATCAGGAACCGTAAATGGTCTTTCATCTATAGCGATTCCAAAGCAGCAATTAAGAGCTTTGACAAAGGCTATGCAGCTGGGACTGCGGCTAAAATTATCGACAAGGTCGAAACTATCAAAACTGAAATCCGATGGTTTCCTGCGCATATGGGACAAGTGGACGAGACTCAGCCCAACCTCAACGAGGTGACGAACGACCTGGCACGAGGACTTGCTTGCTGTGCCGGTCAGAACCGAACCGACGCCCACTACCATTCCGGGGAGCATAAAGATCAGTTACTAACTTACAGCGACATCACTAAATATTACTACTTGGGGCGTAGGCAATTTCCACTGCCACACGTAAAGTTGAACAGGGCTCAGGCAGTGACGCTACGTTTACTGCAAACCGGGACGTACCCCACTCCGTACTTCATAAATAAAATTCACCCCGAAAGAGAAATTAGGAAAGATTGTAACGTGTGCGATGGCATCATTGACATCAGACACATGCTGGCGGGCTGTCCCGCGACTCTCGCCGACCCCGAAGAAAAATGGCTTTACTGGCGCAAGTTGATAACAAGCTCTTCATATCAAGATCAGCTACGGGCTGTCCAGAGGGTTCACGATGACGCCATAAGGCTCGGCCTGGCGGTGCCGACGTGGACGCGGCCCGCCTCGGTCTGAAAAGACCGTGCTTCAGGACACTAATAAAGTTTTGTGAATGAATGAAGCAGGGCTCTCCACAAGGATCACCTCTAAGCCCGCTATTATGGACACTTATGATAGCCGATCCACTAATTAAGAAACTTCCCGAAAGTGCTATTTACAAGCGTTCGCAGACGATATTACAATAATAATAAAAGGGGATTTCAAAAGAAAACTTCAGGAGACAGCAAATAAAACTCTGCAAATAGTAGAAAATTGGGGGAAAGCAAAGAATATTGAGTTTAACCCGGCAAAATCGCAATTCATAATTTTAAAAGGAAAATATAAGAAAAGCCCTCCAATATTGAAATTAGGAGGAGAGAAAATTCAACTAGTAAAAAAATTTACAATTTTGGGGTAATCTTCGATGAAAGTTTTACTTTTATTCAACACCTAGAATACATAAAAGAAGAAGTCATGACTCTCACTTATAATCTGAACAGGTTTACCGGTAAAAACAGAGGAATTAAAGGCAAACAAGTGAGAGATATATACAAAAGGGGAATAGAACGTATAATAACCTATGCTTCCCCAATATGGTACAGAAATATCTCAATAATTGGTAAAAAACTAACATCCATTCAAAGAAAACCTTTATTAGCAATAACGAAAGCCTATAAAACAGTCGCTAATAGTGCATTAAATGTGTTAGCAAACATACCTCCAGTCAACTTGACAATAGAGAAAGAAATTGAAATGTTTAACATATTACATAGAGAGAAACCATTTACTTGGAACAATGAAACGTTCACAAACGAGAAAATAATAAATATTATGGATAAATGGAAAATTCATCCAGCAAATAAAGTAATATTTCACTTCAGAACAACAGTAGATTTGACTGCTACTTATAACATTTTTACTGACGGATCGCGTGATACGACCAACCCAGGAGGAGCATTCATAGTTTTTAAAAACTTTTCAGAAATAATTACAACAAAACAGTATGCATTAGGTAATCATAATAATAACTTTGAAGCTGAAGCTATTGCAATAACTAAGGCGTTAGAATATATAGCAGAACAACATAATAAAGACAGTTACCAAATTATTACAGATAGTCTGTCAACATTACAAGGAATTAACAATTCGGACAACTTAAATCCATATATACAGAAAATAAAGGGAAAAAAGGGTGAAGTAAACAAGGATCATAAAATAATATTAACATTTATAAAAGGGCATAGTGGGAACATGGGTAATGAATATGCAGATGACCTAGCCAAAAAAGCCATTCGATATGGGGAAAAAATAGATTTACCCATATCCAAAAAGTTCATTAGTACTCAGTTGAACAAACAAGTATATGTTAAATGGAATGTTCAATGGAGTCAAGAATCCAATTACCAAAAAAGTTATATCAAAGATTGGATTACAAATATCACTGATATTCCAATCTTATTCTTGGCCAATCATAATATTTCTCAATTTATGACAGGCCATGGCCGGTTTCCGCTCTACCTCCAGAAGTTCAGAATCAGACAAAACAGGATGTGTGCTTGTGGAGAAGAGGCGGGCTCATTCGATCATTATTTAGAAAATTGTGAAATGACCAGAAATCACCGTGATAAACCAAAAATGAAATTTGGACATAGATACAGTAAGAAAAAAATCGAACTTTTAAAGGACAGGGAGGCACTTTTGACTTTGGAGGAGATGGTTGAAGAGATAAATAGCAGGATCTAGGGAAAAAAGAAAGAAAAAGGGAAAAAGGGAAGAGAGAAAGTGTTTATTTTTAAATTTTTCTTCCCAGTTCTTTTTATTTGAAGAAATAAATAAAGCAACAAAACAGATACATCATCTGTTAGGAAGCAAATGACCAAGGAAATAAATTAATCGTAAACTCCTGCACAGGCACTCGATTAGAGCCCAACAAGAGTTCAAAAGGACACTCCCTCATTTTCAATATAAAACAACCTCTTATCCCTAAGTACTTCATTCCCCTGACCAATCTATTAGGCAGTACAAAAAAAAGGAATGAAATGAAAATCGACACCTTTGATACGAGGGCCAAGGTTATCACCAAAGACAATATTGAGAGATTGAGTACTCCAAATCGGTATGACGGCCTTGGCTACCACCGAAGCAGTTCCAACAGGTTCCTAAGCCTTGAAACGGTACGACGGCTGCGGCTACAAGCGGCTACCACCGGCGTAAGGGCATTCACAGTAATCATAGGAACATCATATGGAAAAGTGTTGATTACTCAAAAAAAAAAGAACGAATGAAAAAATCTGACATGATCGGTAGAACGACCATTGCTACCACCGAAGCAGAACATTAACTGCTCATATTTCGGTATGACGGCCTTGGTTAACACCGAAGTCAGATTAATAACTGTCGAGTCCTCGATTGAAACGGTAAGACGGCTACGGCTACCACCCGAGTAAAGAGAGGCTGACAGAAAAGAACATTTATAGAAAGAAGTTGGATACTGACAGGAATTGAACACACATGGTGTCAAAACTGCCTACTCTTTGTGGTCTATAAAACTGGAATTGAGGGAAGCAAGGTTACTGGGCCGGAATTAAACCCTTGGGCTGGAGATGTCGCACTGTTTAGAGAGAAAAGAATAAATCAAGCACTCCTCCAGAGTCTGAGCTTCCCAATCCTATTAGCACTGCGTTTTACAATCCGAGTGAGTTACTTAGGGCAGACATGTCAATTTGGGCCTCTGGAGGCTGTGGAGACTGGCAGATAAAAGGAAAAAAGAAAGGAAAAAAATCTATTCCAGGTTGGAAAGAAGATCCCACGAAGACAGAAGATATAGACAAGACAGACAGGACGACAATTGGAAAGACAAGACGACATCAAGAGAAGACAAAAAAAATGTGTGATTGTAAGTCAAGAAAATACAAGACGGCAATAAATATTGTATAACTATGCATGCAACAGTATGAAACAAAAGAAGACCTGTGTAAGTCAAGACAGGACATCATTATTTGTTATTATGTATTGTGTTTATTTTACTTACAATAAAGCCCGCAGCCATCCGTTCCCTTGGCTTTGGTTTCCCTGGTGGTAGACCCCCCCCCCCCTTTTTTTTTTCAATTACAAAATTATTTGACTACGGATAGTTTCATTTACCTTTCTAATTTGGTTGCCTGCAATACTTAGGTGCAGCAGGCAGGGCTTAGTTTCTTGTTTTAATTATTTCATTTTTTATTAATTTTTATTGCCCAACACAATCTTTATGTCCCTACTAGAGTGTGCACCGTGTACGCCGACGGACGCGCCACTGGTGGCGGCCTTGCGCAGAACACGCGGGAAAGGAGCCTGGCGCGCGCCGTTGTTTGTTGTGTCGTTGATCGTGCTTCTCCGTCTTATTCACGTTTTCAGAGCAAGATAGGCAACACCATTCGCACGTGTGGGGTGGCCAAAGCTTCAGGGAATCTCGAAGAAGAATTGTTGCAGGGTTGGGGGCTCAAATACCGGTGAAAACGTGCTGGCGATACGGTTCTAATCATTCCCGGCAAAGCCTCATCAGCAGGAGCAACGGTAGCAAAAATGGATCGTCGCTTCGAAGGAAAATTTCTTGTTCTCATCCTTTCCTTTGTCTCGTCGGTGTTTTTTTTCAGTGAGGCATATAGAGGCCTCACTGATAGCCACCTAGCGGGCGCTTCCAACAGTACGCGTGGGAGCAGCACCAGACGACAGCCTTTTGCAGCAAGGATGGCTGAAGTTCGCGGCTGCGATCTCTCCTTTGTTCGGACGCCAGACTGCTTCTTCTGCGGTGACAGCTGTAGGGAAGACGCTAACCTCTGTGGGAGCGGGTATGAACACGATGTTACCGGTGTTTGGGATAACATGGTCCACACATACGTGCCAGGTGCGTCCCGCAAACAAACGCCATGAACCCCATTCACATGATTTGAAAATTGTTACAGCGTTGAAACATGCATCCACAAAGTAACAAGGACGAGATTTTGTGGATGCATGTGTTAGCGCTGTAACAATTTTCAAATCAAGTATGCACTGTCAAGAACGGCGAGTTGCGCAACAAGATTGCCACCTTGCCACCCGATTACGACAAGGGGTGCAAGACGCGCACCTCCCCCTCTCCGTCGCTGCAGCTGCGAGGCGTTCAAAGAAGCGACCTTTGCGCTGGAATCCGCCGCCTCCCTCCAGCCCCTTCGACATTGTGACGGGACGAGTTCGGTGTGTGGACAATGATTCCACGCGGAGCTGATTTGACCCGCCTGGTCAAGCTGCCGCGGGAACGACTTATTTTTGTGCTTCTCACGGTTCGGAGTGGCTCGGAACAATGAGCGACGCGCGATCGACAACGACAGTTTCCCGGAACGGCACCCCGTGCGGTTGCCTCTGTGTACGGAATGTGTGTGCCTTTGTGTCTGTAAACTGGTCTTCAGAGCAGCTGCGAGTTGGTGATGTGTAAACGAACAGCCGCCGCGTCGTAGGACCGGCGGATCGAGTGTATAAAAACTGTGGTTGTGCGAATGTTGGACACACTTCTCTTGAGCAGTCATGTTAGACTGGTTCACTTCTCTCATGCAGTCATGTTGGACTGTTACTCTTTTTCTCAAGCAGTCATGTTAGACTGAGTTAATTTCTGTAAATAAACCCTTTTTCCTCGTTCTCGATGAGAAGCAGTTCTTCACTACCTCAACGATCTCAGCGTAAATAAGTTGGACGACGGCATGGGCCAGCTACCTCCGAATTCATGCCGTACTCCAATCTTGGCAAAGGACCACGGACGATGGGATTGAGCCCCCAATCCTGACAGCACTAACTCGCCCACGAAGAAATTTTAATGAAGTACCCATTTACATGTAGTGGAGCTGAACTAGCCGATACATTTTGTTGACTAATGCGATGTCTCGATCGTGTTTTTTGTTATTTTACCCTTGCTGTAATTCTGCTTCTGTACCTCAATAATAAGCACCCGTCGTTAGTGCAGACTTATATATCAAACAAATCCGCACGGTGCGATGGCTGCATATGCCGTTGTGATTTTTCTGCCGATGAATACATGTGACACCGCCGAATAAGTGCAGTCAAAGTCGCCTCAAGAAGAGTAATTGCGAATTTATTGATGGAAACGCGTACACTGGTCAACGAAGTCACCAAACGCACGGGTTAAATAAAAGGGCGTGTTAGCGCTGTACCGCCGATGAACGGCCGTTCCCGCTGTTTTTGCGATTTTGAATTCCCCAAGGGAGCTGCTTGGAAACGTACAAAGCTCAAGTGTGAATTTTTTTAAAATATTTTTTTAAAATGTTACTAGAAAGAGGTGCCACATGACAGATTTAAAGGCAGAGCAGCGCCATTCAAAGTAGATGAGCGCCGGCGGCAAGGCCGGGTTTAGTGCTCTGCGGCGTAAGCATAATAAGAAATAATTCAGTTGAGTACAAAATTCACATGCAAGAATGCGACCTACGTTGTGAAACAAACAAATCACTCGGCGTGTTAAGTCTGCTCAGACAGCATCGAGGTGTGATGCCTTCCCAAACGTGACGCGATCTTTTCAGCGAGAAATGGAACAAAACTACAATATGCAGCAACTATTAGCAATTCTCGCCCTGAACTACCTAATTTCTAAACACATTTCCCAAAAAACCACAATATCTAAGATGCCCTCGGGCGAAAAGATTAAAGCTGTTAAAGAAGCACTCGCTTGGTATCATTCCGATGAGACACAGCGTGATTTACAAACGAGGCAGGGTGAAAACCTCGAAGCTCAAAAGAATCAACAAGAGTGATGCATGAAGCAACTAGTAACAGTTAAACATGTGCGAAGCCATGCATAAGATATATATAAAAACATGAAGTGCGCGACAGCTGGTGCGAGGATTTACCCGGCCACATAAAACTATCAATTTCAGTTCTTGCAAACTTCTGTAGCTTTAACATACAACACAATGCGCTCGTGCAGTCGTGCTGCCTAGCTAGTCCAACGCGGTAGAGAAGCGGAAAACAATATAAGCGGCAAACGGCATTCCGAACTTTAGCGAAATGCCTTTAAACCGCATGCTGCACTGCAGACGAACTTCGTCGCTTACGCGTCTAACTACGATTGAGTGGAAAAGAACACCGAAGCGACAAAGGAAAGGATGCGAACAAGAAATTTCCTGCCGAAGCGACGATCCATTGCTACCGTTGCTCCCGCTGATGAAGCTTTGCGGGAAATCATTAGAACCGTATCGCCGGCACATTTTCGCCGGTATTTGAGCCCCCCACCATGCAACAATTCTTTTTCGATATTCCTTGAACCTGTCGAAGAAGAATTGTTGCACGGTGGGGGGCTCAAATACCGTCGCTGCCAGAGCATGATGATAGTTTGGAAAAAATCACGAGATTAAAGCGCGAGAATGCGGCCATGAGAGAGAACATTAATAGACTAATGGCAGAGATAACAGAGATTAAGGGCGCTAGGAACGCGCAACCCACCGCTACCGTCAACGCGGAAATTCTTGAAGTCCCGGTGGCCGAGGGTAGCGACTGGTCATGACCACCGAAAAAGAGCCCAATAGCTTGTGATCAGGAGAACATGTCACGTAAAGCTAAATCAGAGGTACGCCAGATGTTAACCGCTCTCAGCGAAAGTATAAAACAGTTAGGTGATAGGATCACAGAGATGCAAAGCAAGATGACGACGTTAGAAGCAAACACCAACCAGTGGTTGGCCAAAATGGAATCCTTTCTCGAGTTTTTGTGGGCCCGGTAGCGCCACCGAACCTACTGATACGTCTTTCTGACCCAGCAGCTAGCAATGTAGCCACGATTCTAGCCCCACCTAAGGTCGGTGTCCAGCTCGTAAGAGATGGCTGTGCTCCTTGAGACATTCCGAATTTGGCAGTGGAACTATAGGGGCTTCTCTAGGAAGAAGGCTCCCCTACAGCAATATCTACGAAGTTGTGAAAAAATGCCCCAGGATATCTTATTACAGGAAACCCTCTCACCTGGCATCTCGATGACTGGGTTTTGCTCGGTCGCCGTGCAGTCGGGGGGTGGGGGGGGGGGGGGTATGTATTCTCGTTAGTAAGAAACTCACTCGTGACACATGATCTCAAATTGGCGGGTAGTAATATTGAGTATATAACGGTAGAGATCATACCTGGTCGGGTCAACCGAGGCAGCATATATGTTTTTAACATTTACAGTAGTCCCAACGAAAAAAGGCAATGATTTGAGACTCTGCTCCGCAAGGCCGTAAACCTGGCAGGCTCAAGCCCTCTTATTGTCGCAGCCCTCTTATTGTCTTATTGCCGCTTCATGTCTGGGGTTATAAATATGATACCAATAAGGGCAAGCATCTCTGGCACAATGCCATGAATCTGGCCTTGACGCTGATCACTGACCCTAACTTTCCAACCCGAATCGGGACATCCACGTGTAGAGACTCTACCCTGATCTCATGTTTGTCAAGAACGTGACTGAGGCCAAATGGAATAACTTGGCTGAGAACCTTGGTAGTGACCACTATATTTGTGAGGCGCAGCTTCCTATCGTAGGTAAAACACAGCGCGAATTCTCGTACACGGACTGGGATAAATTCCGCAAGCTTCGGGAGGAGAGGCCTCCCTCAGATTCCCGACCTACCATAGAGCAATGGATGGTTCAGGTCAAAGAGGTCGTTCTGCATGCAACCTCTAAGGTCTCCACCGACCTTCCTGTTAAGAAAATGGACAGCAGGTTAGCCCATCTGTTAGAGGCCAAACAGTCCATTCTCAACAGATGGAAGTGTCAATGACATAATCGTAGGCTATGCAAGAAGAAATCTGAGATTAACAAACCCATTGAGGAGCATTGTGTAACACTCTCTAAACAGCAGTGGGATGAGGTTTGCAATTCGATAGACGGCCAAGCGCGCAATGGTGGTAAAACTTGGAGCTTGCTTAAGCATTTGCTTAACGAGAGTAATACTAATTCTAATCAGAGGCATGTCATTGGTAGAACCATACATGTGGCCGCACGAATGACCTCTGAGGATGAATTAATCCGCGCGCTTGCTGACAAATATCTCCCAGTTGGCTTAGGGCAGTCTCCTGTACATCTCGATAACCAGGGCCAGGCCAATCCCTGCCTGTATACGGAGTTTGGCGCTGAGGAATTTCGTAAGGTTCTACATGGATTCAATGGTAGATCCGCACCAGGGCCGGATGGCATCTCCAACAAGGCGTTGCGAAATCTGGGTGACATATCAACCGCATTCCTTACAGAGGGAATTAATAAAATTTAGAGAAACGGAACCGTCCCGTTACCTTGGAAGAGTGCTCTCGCATAACTCATCCCCAAACCTGGCAAAACACCTATAGCGTTGACAACTTGAGGTCCATCTCGCTTACATTCTGTGTGGGTAAGGTAGCGGAGCATGTGATCCTGAATCGACTCTCCCGGTTCCTGAAGAATAAAAACATTTACCCCCATAGTATGATAGGATCCAGACCAGGCCTATCCACACAGGATACCATGAAACTGATTAAACATCAAATCATAGACAACGACTCTAGCGGCAGTCGGGCCGTTTTGGTATTTGCTCTTGAGAAGGCCTTCGACAACGTTTTACATTCGCATATCCTAGCCTCGATATCTCGGCTCAATCTGGGCGAAAGACTTTACAACTATGTCAGATCGTTCCTCTCGGATAGGGAGGGTACGCTCCGGGTGGCCGGTCTCGAATCACAACTGCTGGAACTTGGCGAGAGGGGTATCCCCCGGGGGTCAGTCATTTCCCCCTGTTTATTCAATATAGCCATGGTCGACCTAGGCAGAAAGCTTCTCGAGATTGAAGGCATCAAACACACTATGTATGCTGATGATATAACTATATGGTGCACAGGAGGCAATGACGGTCAGGTTGAACGAGCCTTACAGGAGGCCATAGACACTGTCGAAACATATCTCGAGCCCACCGGTCTCAGATGCTCCCCCTTGAAGTCGGAACTCTTACTGTATAGTCCCAAGAAACGCGGTCCAAGGCCCAAGGGGTGGACATCGTTAGAAGACAGAGAAATTAACCTATATACAAGAAACGGTTGCCGCATACCCAGAGTCGATTCAATCAAGGTCTTGGGCATGATCGTTGAGTCAGGGGGTACAAATGGCAAGCCTGTACGCAAGCTAACTGCTAAAACTGAATGTGCTGTTCGTTTAGTTCGTAGGGTGTCAAATTGGCATCATGGACTCAAGTAGGATAACCTCATTCGACTAATGCATGCCTTCGTTCTGTGCCACCTTACATACGGGGCAGCCATGCTTCCATGGAAACGGGCAGAGCGGGATAAATTGAATGTACAGCTTAGAAAGATTACTAAGCGGGTTCTCGGGTTACACGTATACACTTGTACAGAGCGCTTAATACAGATGGCATTCCTAATACTCTCGAAGAGATTGCAGAGGCCCAGGAGCGCGCACAGCTAACTCGCCTCACTACAACGAAAGCTGGGAGATCCATCTTGCATTATCTCGGATATCACCCCGATAGAGTGGCGGAGGAGTTTTCTGACGTTCCTCCGTCGATTCGTGAGAACATTACGGTCGCGCCCATAACTAGGAACATGCACCCCGATCATAATCGCTGTAGGAGGAGGGCAAGGGCGGCCAGCATCCTTACGCAAATACACAGTGATCAGCGACAGGTAAGCTTTATAAATGCCGTTCTTGTAAGGGACGTCAGGCGTTCACCATCGTCACTGTCGATGGTCGGCAAGGAATCACCAATGCTGCCTCGGTTCGCACGAAGGACTCTGAAATAGCTGAACAAATGTCTCTTGCACTAGCCCTGCTGCATACCTCACGGGATGTCATCTATAGTGATTCAAGATCTGCAGTCAGAGCATTTGAAAAAGGCATCGTTTTTAAACAGGCCCTCAGACTTCTTGGGGGCAAGGCAATCGCGCACCACTTCATTTATTGGTTTCCCGCACATCAGGGTAAGATAAAAGGTGCTCCTCCCAACCTCAACGAGTCGGCTCACGGGGCTGCGCATGAACTTGCCCACCGCGCTACCCTCGACCAATCGGAAGCCGACTTCCCAAAGAACAGGGACACGCCTTCCACCTACAACGATATCACTAAACACTACTATCTCAGCCGTAGAACCTACTTTGTTCTTCATCCGAAGCTCAGTATAGCTCAAGCATTAACGCTCCGTCTACTACAAACGAATACCTATCCCAATCCGTCGCTCTTACATAAAATCTATCCGGATACTTATATCAGTGCTTCCTGTCCTGATGGTGGAGAAAAGCCATGTTAGACCACATGCTCTGGCGGTGTGCCCGGTCACGCTCTATCATCGATAACAGCTCGGCCAGATGGGAGGCGGTTCTCCGCAGCCCTCTTCTGGCTGACCAACTCTAGGCTGTCCAGCAGACCCACGATGCAGCCGAGAGGCCCGGCCTTCCGGTTTCCACGTGGAAGCGGCCCGCTTCGTGAATACTCACGATCTACAGGTCTTCATTAAAGTTTTGCCATACCCACACCATACCATTCCTTGAACCTTTGGCCACCCCACACATGCGAAGGATGTTGCCTCTGTTGCTCTGAAAACGTGAATAAGACAGAGAAGCACTAACAACGACACAACAAACTACGGCGCGCGGCTGGCTTCTCTCCCGTGTGTTCTGCGCAAGGCCGCCACCAGTGGCGCGTCCATCGGTGCGCACTACTCTATGCGTATAGTAGGAGAATGAGTCCACGGAAAGTGAGCAGGCGCGAGAGAGAAAAGCTGAGGGCTTTTCCTTATTGAAAATATGACTCTGTCTAGGCACTAGGGAGGAGGTTTCTTAGCTCGTGTTGTATGCGCTTGTCCCCTAGACATACTGGCATTGCTGAGTAGGGTCGAGTTTGTTTACGCTCCGACGCTGGCTGCCCGCGCGGTGAAGCAGTGAGCACGGACGCCCCATTTTGTGATCGCTGTATCTGGAGGGGCAAGGTTCTGACTTTTGTTGTGTACGTCGCGGGTCGCTTTTTTTTTTTAGTCGCGACGACAGATTGCACTTTTTACAAGCACTGCTCCAGGAGGGCACATCTAACCGGCAAATGGAGTCCTCAGGGGAGCACCTGAGGTTATATTAAGGCAGGCGGCGCAGGATCTCCAGAGCGCCCAAGCGGTAGCGGGGTATCAAAGCTGGCACGCGCAGGCCTCGGCGAGCCCCAACCCACGGACCAGTCCGGGTTCCAGCTTTGATGTCCCCGTTGCCACTTTGGTGTCCTGGAGGTGCCACCAATAATGCGAAATAATGACACTTTGTTTGAATTAGTAAAAAAAACACGATTGAATAAATATAATTACGTCCAGCCACCAACTTGTGACGCTAAGTTCAGCACTGCCGCACCTCGCAACTTCTGCAACACCAGTTGGAACTTCGCGTATGAAAGTAGGCCGGACAGACTCTGCAAGAGCGCCGCAGGTTCGAGACAATCTGTCCGACACAACGGTCGCCAAATCGGGCGTCAGTGCCCGCTGCTTCACGCCGGCAGCCAGCGTCCGAGCGTAAACAAACTCGATCCCACTTTGTAATGCCGACACGCATAGGGAAAAACGCGTATAAACACGCACTAAAACATACCTCCTCTGTACTGTCTAGGAAGAGTAATATATTCAGAGAAAAAAGCCCCCAGATTTTCTCTCTCGCGTCCGCTCTTACTCGCGCCTGCGCACAAATGGCTGGCGATCACTCAAATGAACGTCTCGTGGCGGAACCGCGCGTACCGGCGGTGGTTACGGCAGCGCCGAGCCGTCGTCTGCTCGACGCACCGTCGTTCTTGTGTTTTTATGCGAAGCATACTAGACGCACAACCACGCTCTTGCTGCGCCGCGCGTGGCCGCGTAGCTACCATATGACGTCATAACAGCTGCAAAAGCGGAGGCTCAACTCGTGCTCTCGCTTGCGGCCGCGTAGCTACATAGCCGAGTCTCAGCTCGTGCGCTCGCCTGCATGAGTTGTTTCTTCATCTAGCCGAACCAAATATAGCCAAGCAACAGCAGTTCACCAGGCTAAACAGTGGTTCAACAACTAAAATAAAGGCTAGTATGCTTCGCATCCTGGGCTTAACCTTAGCTAAGCCACAGCCATTTTTTAAAGCGAAAGCTTTACTTGCCGCGAACTTGCGATTTCGCCGTGATGGTGCTCCGAGGAGGCACATGACTCACAACGCGCGCATCGCCGTGGATATTTCTTTCTCTCGCTCCCTAGTCACTACTGCGCATGCGCCACTAGTAGCACCGAGCAATTGCACGGTGCTACTAGTGCACCGAGCCACAGGTGTTCCGCCGCTGCGCAGCGCCGCTCCTTTGCGTCTCCGCCGTTTGGTATGACGTCACCCTCGTTCCTCGTCGCTGCGCTCACCTCCGCTCGCTTCGCCAGCTGCGTCGCATGCCTGATAACATGTCGGAGGATTGAAAAGGAGAGTTCGCGGTCGCCGCAACCATAGTTGAGGCGACAGTATGGACGGCGACAATTCTGATAAGCAGGAAGAGGCCTGAAATCGACATCGGAACGAGATGAAGAGGAAACGAATCGCCCAGGAAACATACGAACAGCCCGCCGAACGACTGGCTAAACGCCGCACATAGCTAGACAAACAGACTAACCTGGACTTGCAATCAAGTTTTAACTAAGGCTAACCATGCTATGCCTTAGCTTTCGCTATGTATACTCAGGCATAGCCGAGCTAAGCCACTGCCAATTTTTTTTCGTCACATTTTGTACCTAGTATATGCGAAAAAAAAAGAATACAATATAATTACTGCTTTACTATGAATTGAGGTACCACGCTTCCGTCAAACAATGCCGCCTGCACGATGTATGCGCGCGCAGACGGCCCTCGCATTTATGACTATAGTTTGTCTGGTAACTGTGCAGTGTGTTCGAAGAATGAGAGGATGAGCACACCTCGGTGAAAGAACTACTGTTGCGCAGTGGGTTGCAAAAGCGTATACAGGAGATTGAAAGGTCAGGCCAAGCCCTCGCTCCTCGGAGTCCTTAAAGATGAAGAAAGGCGCCGGGTGTTTGAGCTCAATCTTCACCCTTTAGGAGCCACCGACTCCATTTGTGAGCTGCACTTTGATGCAGAGTACATACTGAGGCTTTATGTGCATATCATTGAAGGCCAGGAAGTATCTACGCAGCGTGGAAAGCCTGCGCTTCGTTCTGATGCAGTACCCACAATCTTTTGCCGTAGGAAGGAAGGAAGGAAAAAGTGGAGAAAAAAGGTAGGGAGGTTAACCAGTTTAGCTTAACCGGTTTGCTATCCTATACATGGGAGAGGGATGGGGGAGATTAAAGATGGGGAAGGGGGAGAGGGAGAGAGAGCACATAGCACAGCACACACACATCGTCCGTTAGAGTCCATCAATCTGGCGTGGTACGTGACATCACTCTCACAGCCGCTTGTCCAATCCCGTCTCTTTCCGTATCTTCCTGAGTATCTCTACGAGCAGCCCAAACGCGAGCAGCCCACGGGAAATAGAACGGCCTCACATGCAACAGATGAAGGCCTGTCATCAAAGAGAGGACCCCCGCTATCAGTTGAACCATCATTGACATTGGAGGCATGTGACAATGCAGGCATATACCCAGGATTTTTTTTTTTCAGGGGGGGGGGGGGCAACCCAAGGTAACTTTTCTATGCAAATGAGGGAGGCGGAAGTACATTTACTAGTACAAGTGTGAATAATGCCCGCAACTCGCCATAAAGACGCGTAAACCCGCAAAAGAGAATGAGATAACGTGTATCTCATAGGGTACGCCTGTGAGATGCACCTATCCTTTACTTGGCAAACAAAAAACTACATCAAAGGAACTCGCGCATGAAGGATGCGCAGGAAGAACACTGCCAAGCACAAGTAAATAAGCGGAAGTGTAAACTAAAGATTTCTAGTCGCGTTTTTCGAATTAGCTCTGGAAGAATTATAGAGAAATATACACTTGCGGAACAATCACAGTTCTTTTGGATCCCTTGTTTACTGCTCTACCAAGTGCCAAAACCGAGTGGTGTTGTTATTTGGGAAGTTGCGTAACGATGCATGGTTACCAGTGCCGTACAACCGCGTAGAGCACAGGCCGCAGCGGTACTAGACGTGCTGCGCCCACCGCGGAAGGTTAGAAAAACACCCACATTAGCACAGCAGGGAAGTGGCTACGTCAGACGGCTCGATTGATAACTGTAAAAGCGTCATTCAAAACACACGGAATTATTCTGCGTTTCCGGCGGCGTTTTCTCTACTTCCTTCTTAAATAAAAAAAATGTTGATCCATAAATATTTTTACAAACAACGGTTAAATGGATCAATTTTCGCTTTTCCTTCCTGTTTGGCTGTTGCCTTGGCTCTCTCCTTCATTAGATCGCTTAATTTCTCAACTCCTTGCGACTCCTGTGTCCAGTTGCCAATTTTGCACGTAAAGTGCTGTACAATTAGGGAAAAGCCAGACGAGGTAACGAGTGACAGTCATATTGCTTATGGGTTTAGCGGTTATTGCAGGGTCTGATGATGGACGCAGTCTCGCATTATTTTCCACCTTATCTAACCCATTTCGCGGGTATATGGTTCCGAGGACCTGCCAGCGTAGCGGCGAGCCGTCACTGGAGGAAATAATGAATTAAGCAAAAGGAAAATTTAGACGCAACTGGCGTTTTCTCCGGCCACAACTCGTTCCACGAGCATACAGACCGGCTGACTACGAACCGAATCCCTTTCCTGCCCCTGGATCAATCTAAACAAAGAAGGCTGAACTAACGAAGCAACAGCGATGCGCGTTATCGTTGAATAGATGGTGACATAAAAATCGTGTTGGGCATTTTAAATAAAATACAATTAAATACAATAAAATACAAATAAATACAATAAAGACAATAAACTACGCCCTGCTTGCTGCAATAGATGGTGACAACTGAACTCATCTTGAGTTAATCGCGCGGGCACCGAATCGATGAGAAAACTGGCCTTCACGCCCTAGGAGATGTCGATAACTACCGCCGTCCAAAAGGAGTGAAAAGATTGACAACCATTCCACTCTGTGAAGATAGAATGGCAGCGAAAGCTGACAATAGTCAAAGCTCTCAGACGAAAAGCAAGGTGCTTCACCTCTGCCGCGGGTCGGCCTGAAGATATATCGCAACACCGGGCCGACCCCCGGCAGAGGCGAAGCAGGCGTTAAGCACTCCCCATAAGTGGGCCGATCCCGACGATAGCGATATGCCGGGCCCACCCGCGGCAAAGCAGGAATTAAGCATTCACCAGACGTAGGCCAATCTCGAAAGAGAATAAACATTTGTTTGGCAAAACAAGTATGAAATTTTCCTCGATGAGTGGGGTCCTCAGTCCAGGGCTCCATTGCCATGTGCGACTTCGCGAGTCCGCTGGATCAGCCGTCGCTGTTCCTAACGGCTTGTGCTGAGCAGCGCAGACTCCCGAGAGGAAAGGGTATAAGGTTGGGTATAGGAGGAACACCCAAAGGATTAGGGCATTCCCAAGCGGAGTGGTACACCGTGTGTTTGGCCCCACAGTGGGGACAATAGGAAAAGTATAGTGTGGGATGAAAGATATGTAGCATGGGGAGACAAGGAAAGGAATTGGTCTGCAGTTCCCGCCAGACAGCGGCATCTGTCCTATTAAGCGAAGGATGAAGAGGGGGACAGGTATGGCGGCTTTGTCGGTAGTACTCGAGCGTCTCGGTGTAGTGTAGGGGCTCTGGCGGTGCTTCGTCTGGGTTGGACAGCTCTTCTAGTGGTGCCCGACCAATCAGACCTCGGGCTACCGCATTAACGCGTTCATTACCATGGAGAGAGGCGCGTCCAGGAGTCCAGACGATACGCACCCTGCGTAACGCGGGAGGGGTGACAGGGGACAGAATTCGATGTGTGTGTGTGCAGTCACAAGTCCTTGCGCGAAGGCCCGGCAGGCAGCCTGCGAGTCCGTCACTAGGGTGATGGGTGTGTCAGGTGCGGGAATGGTTGAGGCGTGGACAATGGACAGGGCGATAGCTCCTTCCTCTGCTGAGCAGCTGTACGTTGTGAGAACTGTGGTACACGCCCTAAGCGCGTCTGTGTTGTCAGTTACAGCAAAACACATGGCCCGCCTCCCTGGGTAGCGGGCCGCGTCAGTGTGCAAAACCGGTGTCATCGTGGTGCCGTCTCCAAAAATGCGTGCCAGGGCCTGAGTTCGGGCGCATTTACGGCCAGCGTGTCGCTCGGGATGCATACTGCGGGGAATCGGAGCTACTTCTATGCTAGCGCGAAGAGCAGAAGCGACGCGATATTGTGGGAGGTGTGTGTGTGTCTCAGGGACAGGGTAGCCAAGGCGACAGAGTATAGCGCAGACCTGACGGCTGCATCTGAGACGTTGGGGCTGACCGTTGCGATGAGCCTCGACAAGCTCGCCTACGGTGTTGTGGATACCAAGCTGAAGAAGCCGTTGTGTGGAAGCATGTGGAGGCAGCCCAAGGGCCGCTTTCACTGCCTTCCGCAGAAGGGCGTCCATCTTCTGAGTTTGAATGAGGGTGAGATATGGTAGGGGAGGTGATAGGTGAGCCGGCTGATTATCAGAGCTTGTACTATGTGGAGGACGTCTTTCTCGCGAAGGCCTCTTCTACGATTAGTAATGCGGCTTATCATGCGTGACTTGTGCTATCTGCTGACCCAAAAAGTGCGTAGTGTGCGAGGCTTTGCCATCAGACTGAATGTGGAGGCCCAAGATACGGAGTCTAGCTACCTGAGGGATGGGGCTGCCGTGTAAAAACAGGGAGATATTCGGGGATTCGTCGGTTCTGCGGCGCCGCCTGTGCATGAGGAGCAATTCGGACTTTTAGGCTGCACAAGCAAGGCCTCCCTTGGCTGCTGATATCGAAGATAGGGCAATATCTGGCCGACCCCCGGCGGATGTGAAGCAGGCGTTAAGCACTTCTCATACGTGGGCCGATCCCGACGGTGGTGGAATGCCGGGCCAACCCGCGGCAAAGGTGAAATAGGCGTTAAGCAATGCCCATACGTGGGCCGATCCCGAAGATCGTGCAACACCGGGCCGAACCCGGCGGAGGTGAAGCAGGCGTTAAGCGCTCCCCATACGTAGGCCCATCCCGAAGATCGCGAAGTGCGCATTAGATGTTCCCAAGCCCACAGGAGTATGTGCCATTGAGCTTGGACCCTTTCAGCACCATCACCAGAATCGGCCCGCATGATGATTTTTTCTGGTAACGGACGTTGCAAAAACTACGGAAGTTATGGCGTTTTTCACCGGTTGATTCGGAGCAGGATTTCTTGCTCTGCGGCAACGAATCCGAATTTCACTGGTCGATCTGGAGCGGGTTCGCGCGTTCCACTGGTCGTTTCGGATCAACTCGCTCCGCGCCGGATCGCTCTCACTTGCTCCGCCGCCGAGGCGCGGATTCGGGCGGAAATAGCTCGCGTCACTTCCGTCTTCAAGCGAAATTGGTACCCAGTTGGTACGCACAACATGTGTTGCTTCGCAAGATGGCTGCGTTCGGTGCTGCGGCAGAGCTCGGGTTTAGCGATGAGAGCTCGGACGACAGCGATTACGAGGTGACGCAGGTGCTGTATGAAGCCTTCTATGCACGTTGTCGCCCGGACAACGCCCGAACTGTAGCAGACGACAGGCGCGAGTCCGTGCCCTTACGTCACGCGAGCGGCGCTCGCAGCGCCCCTGTAGTTCGTTCTCGGGTACAGTGTATCATAGTTTCTCACTACATTACCTAGAGGTAAATCTGGCGCTGCTGCGCTGTGGTATGCATGGGAATGCCGGTTTATTGTGGATTCGGATTGGCATCGTTCTCGTAGAGACAGGACACCTTGAAGGCGCGCTTGGCAAGTACCGTTCCGTCTGTCACAATGATTCATTTTCTACTAGAGCAGCACGTGAAAAGCTGTTTTAGCTTTATTATTACGCAAAAACATGTTTTGTTTAACTATGAGAACTTGTTATTGTGTGTACGACTACATGTTACATAAAAAGTATCAGCGGGCCGCTAAAGTTGGAGGACAGACGACAAGGTTCGCGCTCGCTTTGAAACAGTTGGTCGTCTGTTCTTGCTTTTCCTCGCTTGGTCATGCATTGTGGGTGAGTAAAGATGTAATATGCGTGAATGGAATTATTTTATGAAGATTTTACTTTGAGAACGCGTTATTTGCGTAGCCATATCCACGTTTTACACGAAGCCTCTTACAACACCAGCCAACACAAGCCTCGCAGACACATATACCGTCATTCCCATGACGGCACGATGCCCCCTTAAGAAACTCCCATAGACGGTGGCGCCAGATTACCCTCTAGGTGTTATAGTGAGAAACTCTATGCAGTGTATTCTCCGGGCTAATAGACAGTTTCTTCATGGGCGTGGCATGGATGGATGGATGGATGGATAGATGGATGTTATGAGCGCCCCCTTTGGAAGGGGGCAGTGGGTTAATTGCGCCACCAAGCTCTTGCTATTATACTGCCTAATGTCCTACCTAGGCTAAACAATAAAAAAAAAACATTACGAATTTTCTGATCTCCTATTGCGAACTGTGCTTTTGTACGTCTCCGTTTTTTGTCGTTTCGATACTTTTATTCCACCAATCCTCCAATCGCCTCTTACTAATCCCTATTGCGGACGTGTTTACTTTTCCACTGCTCTCGCTGAACCCAAGGGCTTCAAGGAGGTCAGTGGTGCCTAAATCGACCGCTGGGTAGATGTATTCACATTCTAATAAAACATGCTCCATAGTTTCCCTAGCGTTACCGCAGCAAGCACATGCTTCTTCCTTCTTATATCTCACCTCATAGGTGCGTGTTCTAAGGCATACCGATATAGCTGCGCAGTGACGCCATCTATGGGCAGTCGGCGTGCTGGCTTTGGCGAGCGCTCCTTTTTGCATGGCAGGTATATATCCGAGATGGATCGCATAAAAAGAATGCGATGGCTCTTTTTGAGGACAAAATTGACGTAATACGTGTGAGTGCGTCGTAGTGAACGGAACGAACAGAACCGAAAACAAAAAATTCAGTTAGTATATTCTTTCACTAAAAAGAAAGAGAAAACGGGCAAGCGCCACAGTACGACCTCGCATAGTCACGCCACACAACGTTTATAGAACTACAAACGTTGATGCCGCATGCTTGGACCACGCGCTATATGTAACAAAGATATCTGCCGCGCGCGCCACCTAGGAAGTTCCTGTAGCAGACGGCGCCCACGCTAATCTGCGGCGCCGCGGCATTCGTGAGGTGAAATATCTGCACACGCGCGGAAATGAAACCTACTGGTGCATGACTGTGGTGAAAAACGAGAGAAGGGCCCAAACTGCTAAATCTAGTCCTTTAATTTCAAATGAGCGCTGAAAGAAAAACGCTCAAGAGAGCGGAATGAGGGCTTGATCGCCTCGATTCCGCATGTTTACATTTCGTTCGTTTGCGCTCAATCACCACGCGAGCCTTGGTGATTGCTTGCGCTTAATCCCGTTTGCTCTGTTAATTATTTTGCTTGTAAGTGTGCTGCGTACACATAGCGGTTACTTTGAACGAAGAATTCGTGTAAAAAAGAAGGCTGACAGTCGCTTGGACCGAAAAACTTTCGACATAACGTCGTTGAAACGTGCTACCCTCACGGTAACTAAACATCTTGTGTATGTGTGTGTGTGTGGAAATGAGTGCGCCAACAGTCTTCTTGACGCTTATACCCCTGTTACACGGGCACTTTAACGGCCGTTAAGGAAAACGGCAGTTGGTCTTAACGGCCGTTAGGCGGAGTTACCCGGCAGCGCGAGCGCCGTTGGAAATCCAACGGCGATTGAAATCAACGGAGCTCGCCGGTCTCCGTTGCGCCGCCGCTTCCGTCCGTTTCGTCGTGCAGTAGACAAGATGGCAGCCCCCAGCAGCAACGTGTCCGCGCTGCAGGTGAGCGCGCCGGCGCAAAAGCGCTTTGCTTGGACAGCGTCACTGACGCATTTGCTTATTAACCTGTGGCAAGATCACCTGGCCGAACTGGAAAGCGTCCACACACTCCTTTGCCTAGAAGACATCACCACAGCGAGTGCAGCGAGGCTGCGACATCGCCTCTCGGCCGCCTTCCGCTTCTTCTTGATTGACGCTTTCTGAATGCGCACAGCTTGCAGTTCAGCCCTTTTTGCAGACGACAAGGCCTCGTAGTGCGCAACCAGGAGAAGCAAATCGGGTGGACAATCACGGTCGCAATCATATAAGGTGGCCGGCTAACCGCCATTCCGCGGCTGTTCTGGGGTGCGCGTCGCAAAGTCGTACCACGTTCAACACTGCACCTGCTGAATCGCGCAGACGGTCACTCGCAGTACGAAAGAAAAAAGGATATGCACAGTGAAGCTGCGGTTAGTACAAGCGATGAAACGTGAAATGGGACGCTTCACCACGTTGAAACCACAACAAACGCAGCCATTTTGCAACGCCATGGATCGGATTGGATCGGGTAATTGAGCTTGTTCGCTAGTTTTGCAAACAACTTTTGCAAATAGTTAAACAAACACATTGTACAGCATGTAGCGCAGAAAATAATTGGAGAAACAATTTTTTTTTTAGAGTTGGCGAGGTAAAAAGTTCAAGAGTCACGTGATCAATCGTCGAAACGGAAGTGAACCGACTGAGCATGGAAAGTGCCGTGTGAGCGCTGCCACCACCGTTCCGTTCCCACTGCCGTTACGGCGTTCAACTGCCGTTTGCGTTAACGGCCGTTGCAAGTGCCCGTGTAACAGGGGTATTAGTGTGTCTGTCGTGTAGCGAGTACACGACCACTGTTGTCTTGAGGTTCAATGCTACGAGGCAGTGCAACTGTCGTGACATTCTGAAGCGGTGGTATCGTGCCAGCGAGTCTCCCGATCGTGTTCGGGCTGCCAGAGCGATCTAATCTCGCGGCACACCAACATCGAGCGTAGTGTGTGCGCGTGTGTGAATGCGGTTGGCTGTTCTCGTGAACCGTGCGACGCCGCCACGTAAACTTGAATCATGACGCGCATTGTTGTGTTTATGCCTTTTCGCCTCCGTGCACCGCTAAAGTCCCGTAAGAATTAGAGGGCCCTTATACGAAACACACGCGGATTGGCCTAGCTATTACTGCACTGTGTTTTGCTGGCAGTCCGTGTATCGGTTCTGGCGTTTTTCTTATGTTAATTTGCAGTTGTGTGTTTTTCATCAGTAAAATGGCTTCGCCGATTATTGGAACATCTACGAGTGTAAGGGAAACTTGGAAGGAACGAACTCGCAGCTGTATGTAATCTACTTTGATATATTGTATTGCACTTTATCATTTGATGGCCGATAGCAGTGGCTATGCAGAATTTGTTTTCAAAAGCAGAGTAATGCAGGCACTTAGGAATATATTTATTCCCATATGCAATGCACCAAATACGATTAGGATATGCAGAGTTGGATGACTTTTTGGACATATTATGAAGCGCAGTTAATAACGCGCGCACAAACACAGGAAAGTATAAAAGTAGAATTCGCTGCTGAAATTGCGCACGTAACGCAATGCGGATGTTTGTCAGCGAGTTAATGCGCTTCTGCCACACTATTTACTTGCATGCTAGGTCATGCTGCACTTGCTAAGCCAACGGGCTCATAATGCACTAAAATCAATAATCTCCACAAACTTAGGCCGTCAATATTCATGCGCGCGAATAAGATACTATTGCAGCTTTGCACACACACGTGTATAGTTTCTCTCGTACCTTCCTATCGCTCTACGTTACTTTCCTAGCATAGTCGTGCAGTTACCTACGGTTCAGTCTTTCCGTCCAATTCTATGCGACTAAATTTATCTTCTGGTTAGGTTTTGTTTGCCGCGCGGGATGCAGAATAACTTCTTGCCATCCTCCGTCTGATCTCGGCGCCCACCCGCACAGCAACAAGGCATTTCGCTCCTTCGCATCCTAGGTCATACTGAGCTATTCAGCGGGCTCCATAACGAACTAAAATACGCGCCGTGGTTGCTCAGTGGCTATGGTGTTGGGCTGCTAAGCACGAGGTCGCGGGATCGAATCCCGGCCACGGCGGCCGCATTTCGATGGAGGCGAAATGCGAAAACACCCGTGTGCTTAGATTTAGGTGTACGTTAAAGAACCCCAGGCGGTCAAAATTGCCGGAGTTCTCCACTACGGCGTGCCTCATAATCAGAAAGTGGTTTTGGCACATAAAACCCCAAATATTATTATTATTACGAACTAAAATAAATATTCGTCACAAACTTCGGCCATCAACATTCATGCACGCGAGTGAAATACTATCACAGCTCGACGCACGCACGTGTATACTTTCTATCGCACCTTCGTATCGCTCTACGTTACTTGCCTCGCATGGTCGTGCAGTTTGCGACGGTTCAAGGTCCTTCCGTTAAATTCTGTGCAACCATACTTTTCTTCTGGTTAGGTTCTGGTTGCAGCGCGGGATGCAAGATAACTTCTTGCCATCCTTCGTCCGGTTTCGGCACCTAACCCCAGAGCAACAAGGCATTCCGGCCCTCCCGGAACGAAATTATCGCAGCAATGTGCATAGCACATCAGGCGAAACGCACGCACTTCGCCCGGCGCGCAGGAACTTTCATGGCGGCTAAGGGGCGGAGCAAGGACACATGTCACGGTTCAGCCTATCGCTGGCGTCGTCGGCTGGGTCCAAGCCTGTCGATACTTTGAAATTATTGAGGGACTTTAATGTGGCTACCTTACCTCCGCAGAGCACGGGCCACGCGCTCGCGTGTTCCCTTTCACAAAGGACCAACCCTGTACCGCTTTGGAGCATCATTCGCAGCGCGAAACTCAAAGGAACGCTCAGCGCCGTTCAATTCCACAACTAGTTCACAATCTAACCCATTTGAATATTGATGCTAATATTTTAAAATGGATCGAATGTTTTCTTGTTCATCGCTCACAATGCGTTACTGCTAACGGCTGCAATTCGCCGGTGTGCTCTGTTGCCTCCGGAGTGCCCCAAGGATCGGTTCTCGGTCCTTTGCTGTTCTTAATATATATCAACGACCTTCCTTCACAAGTAACTCCTAACGTTCATCTCTTCGCTGATGATTGTGTTAACTTTAGAGAAATAACTACAGAGTGTGATATTACCGTCTTCAATCGGACCTTGATATAATATCTAACTGGTGCAGTTTATGGCTAATCGAATTAAATGTTAACAAGTCTGAAGCTATGCATGTATCTAGGACACCTATCGTCTCTCAAATAATATTTAAATCACCTTCCTTTAGAACAGGTAACTTCGTACAAGTGCTTAGAAATTCATATCACATACGACCTTACCTGGGTAACCCACAATGCTAACCGCGCTCTTGGTTACATAAGGCGAAACTTTTTTAAGGCTCTACACTCTGAAATTATTGCTTTATAAAACATTATTACGCCCGAAATTAGAATACGCTGCATCAGTCTGCGACTCTAATAACCTAACTTAACACATTAGAATTAGTTCAGAATAACTCCGCTCGTTTTATTCTCTCGAATTATAACAGAACTCCTAGCGTAACAGCCATGATAACTAGCCTTTCTCTTTCATCTCTTGCAGTTCGACGTAAAATTTCCCGTTTATCACTATTTCACAAAATTTTTCGCCACATAACACTGCGTGATGTATTCATCCATACTCCACACTACGTAGCTCGTCGCATCGATCGTACTTAGAAGGTTCACGTCCCTACTTGCAGCACAAATACATTTTCCCAGTCATTCGTACCTCGGACGTCACTAGAGTGGAACCACCTTCCCGCAAACATTGTACCCATCATCGATAATTTCTTGCTTCGTGATGCCTTAACCAACATTACTTGCTAGAATGCTGTTTAATGTACTTGTATATCTTGCCCATTTTTTTTGTAATAGCTTTTGTAATTGCTCGTTGTATTCCTACCGAATTATTTGTCAAATTGTATTTTTGTGTTGTATATTTTTCGCTTGTAAGACTCACTGTTTCAATTTACCTGTAACCCACTCCCCTCTGTAAAGCCTTTACAGGCCTTGAGGGCATAATAAACGAAATGAAATAGGACATAACTGGACATTAATGCTTTCGCATTCACAACCTGATAAGAAGCGCCTAGGTGTCCTCGGATTTTTAAGTTTTCCAGTCCAAAACGCTTCCACCACCTCGCAGCTTCTCTCGTGCTCTCCAAGAGTGCTCTCACGGCCGGTGTGTGCACGGCCATGCGGGACGGAGCTGCGCTTTTTCGGGGACAGCTGGCGGAGGCGTGTGCGGACGTGCCTTGCCATGCGTACGATTTTCGGCCCGACAAGGGTAGCCGCTACACGACGAGTGCATTGTAAGGAACGTATATATATATATATAGGAACAAGTGTGCTTCACTTGGCTTGACTTGCGCAAGAGGCAGTTTCGCTCCCTTGGTATGTTTTTCCGGGGCTGAGCATGCACTCCGTACCTCAGGGCTGCATTATTTAGTGCGCACGATAATCGGCGCACATGCTGAATGCTAACGCGTAGGCCTACCTCGGAAATCTTTCCGACCGTCCATCTGTCTGTAATACGTGACACGATGCGTTCCATAGGTATGCATAGGGTCCTATGGGGTTATATATGAGGAAGCCTTATGACTACGCATGTCTACTGAGGTTTATGCAGGGTGTTTCAGCGAACACTTTAATTTTTTTTTTAAATGTTGCCTGTGGCAGATATTTCTAGTTCATGAGGTGGTCCACTCGAAGCGGCGGACACTACTTGCACAAAAAATTAAAATGCGTAATTGATTAGTTAATAAACATTCACTAATTGACTTTTTAACGAATCACCTTATGACCCATACTGCAATTTACAAATTCTAGTCATGGAGTTCGCAACGGGCTCTAGCTTGCAACACATTTTCAAGATTTTCGAAATAATTCCCGAACTTCGCGGAGAAATGCACTGCTACTTTGGGAAGAGGAAGCCCGAGTGCTCCCGTCTAAATGCATGTGAAGGGAGAATTCGTTTTTCTCGACAACCAAATTTGACGAGGTTTGTTGCATTTAAAAGGAAAACTTAAAATCTCGTGATTGTTGGTTTCGAATTTTTGATTTTGGTTGCCAATTTTTATTGAAAATTGGCAAAAACAGAAAATTTTCAGAAAACGGCACTATCAAGTCTACAACTCTGTAACTCAGCAAGGAAAAATGATAGCACGATTCTGTGAATTGCATCTAATAGTACATCTAAAGCAAACAAAATTGATGTGTTACGCACGAATCCGAAAAAAAAATCAGTAATGTGGAAATACTTTTGCAGAACCAATGTACACAATGTAACAAATTGACATATCGAATTTGTCAGCTTTTAATGATCTAATGGATACCGTTCACAGAACCGCGATATCTGTATATCAATTTATATACTTCGTACGTATATTTACCTCGAACTTGCGAAACCTTTAAAATCCTTTTCATAAAATTCAGGCCCTAAATCGAAATTTCGCTTCCAACAGTCACTAGAATTTAACTTTCCCTCTCAAACGCAACCAATTTCATTAAAATCGGTCCAGGGGTCATCTCGGAAAAGCGTTTTCGCGTTTTACATGTACTTGAATAGGTCGCGTCTGAGTTGGTCCCGAGCTAAAGCTGGCCTCTTAACGAAACGTCGTTTTACGCATTTCTCGACATTAGTTTATTTGCGCACCAACTAGCGGCACTTCTCGGAAGCCGACGCCGTCGTGTGGCTTACGGCGTGCTTGCTCCGACTGTTGTTGGCGGCGGTCGCGTAGTCTCCTTCCCGGTGCGAAGCGCTCGCTCGAGTTGTTACGGCGAGTTCGCGAGTGAGAGTAGGGCTTTGCGTTTGCGGATAGCGCGTTTGCAGCGCCACTACGGCGTCAAAGAAAAGCTATTATACGTATTAAAATAAAATACGCCATTTTTAACATGAGAAGCGTAACTTCGCATGATTTTCCTATTTTCGCGTTCAATTAAAACTTAGAGGTCATTCTATTAGCAGCAAGCAATGTGATCTAGGATTGTAGCGCGAAGTGACACGGACACAGACTAGAAGCAGACAGGACAAGATCAATCCAAGATCATATTACCGTACCAACTCGCCCAACTTTCTATCCTTTTGCAGCAAGCAATGTGTGTCGCTCAGTTTTTGAGTAACCAACTTTAAGTTCCATCACGGGCAAGTTAAGCCGTGTTAGGCTTACGAGCCATGAAATCGAAAATCGAATTCAGAATCAGCGTCGTCTAATGAATCAATCTTCATAACACATGTTAGTTGAGAGAAAGCGATAACCGCAGTCACTTATCCTAGCTTATGAACTTGACGCGTTACCACGAATCGAGCCCAGTTTGGTGCTACGCCAGAGCCGTCGCTTCGATGGGTGCCGCCAAGTTTGTTGGCGCAAAGTTTTTGGGGCAGCTTTTGGGGCTCCGGTTAAATCAGTGAAATAGCGTGCCCGGCGCAAAACCCAAACACAGTTTGCGTCTGGCGTTTGCGCAGTGGCTTCGACGCTATTTCTTTGGGGCCCCTATTCTAACACCCTTTTTGCCCGAGCGTGCGTCACACCGATAAAACTGCGAACCTTACTTCGTGCAGTCTCTTTGCCATCAATTCTCCACCTTTCTGGCGAAGCTGACCTTCTTTTTTTTTTCCCCTTTGGCTCGGGGCCAATGTCCGCACCTCTTGAAACTTTCGCTTTTCATTTGTCGGCGCCGGCTGCGGGCACTAAGCGCGACCATCAGCTATGGCGCCCGAGATTCACTGCGCCGCGGGACGCGAATCTCGGACGCCGCGAGTCACGTCGACGCTCGCGGTGCCATCTGCGCTCCCCGCGCTCGTCCATCCCGTTGTGCGGCCCGGCCGACTGACGAGATGCCACCCACTCGGAATTTGTCAAGTTGTTTTTAATGCTGAAACTTTAAAGCCTCGAAATAACGAAATTCGAGGTTTAACCAAGTTTTTCGCTGCAAGTACAACTTCGTTATATCGAGGTTCGACTGTAGCTCAATAAATAGAAGCACGTAGGAAAAAATAACGGGACTTACTGACGTGGCTTCCTTCGTCGGAGTCATATATATATATATATATATAATCGGCCAGGAAATAAACTGGAAGTCCCGTCTGTACCTCGGGTCCCTCGAGATACAATCAACACCCGCTCAATCGAAACGAAGGAACCCTCCCGCGCGGTGCTTGCGCCACATGGCTATTTAAACCGGCACTTGAACCTTTTTCGCCCCATTGTGAACAAGGCTTTCGTATGGAGGCCGAAACGTCTTCTCGCTCAAAAAGTTTGTCGGTGCACGTCTTTGTTTGCCAGGGTTCACGTTGGTGCCTGCAGGTTTACTTTCGAACTCGATGATGATTTGTGGTGTATGTACACAGTCGCGACCAAGGCATGAAAACATTGGTCTTACTAAGGTACAAAACTTTGGCGTGCCTTCAGTAAGTGACATTCTGTCTTTTATTTTTTACCCGCCGTGGTTGCTCAGTAGCTATGTTGTTGGGCTGCTGAGCATGAGGTCGCGGGATCAAATCCCGGACACGGCGGCCGCATTTCGATGGAAGTGAAATGCGAAAATGCCCGTGTACTTAGATTTAGCTGCACGTTAAAGAACCCCAGGTGGTCAAAATTTCCGGAGTCCTCCACTACGGCGTACTCATAATCAGAAAGTGGTTTTGGCACGTAAAACCGCATAATTTAATTTTATTTTTCTGCGTCCGATGTTTTATTCCGTGCCGCATTGTGGCAATGACCCGTGATCTTCGCGCAGATAGCGATCGATCTCTCTCTGGTGAACTGCATTCGTGCATATTTCGCTTATGTATACGTGAAAGAGGGTAGCCGCTGCTACCCATTTGCGGGTGGTAACGTCTACTGGCCGCCATACAATAAAGAAAAATTAGACCGGAAGAGCAGAACTTGAGAAAGAAGCGTAAATGGGTATTTATTTCCGTCAAAACGAAGAGCTAGTTTTATTCAACAACACTGGCAAAAGGAGAGGCTAAATACATTTACACTAATTTCATTTATATGCACGGAACGTTCGGAGCTTGACAAGTTTCCTTTATTTTTTTCCTTCTCCGGCCATAAAGCTTTAAAACCAAGCACTTCTTACCTATCATAAAGTACATATCATTCGATACAATCACGCGCAGAAGAGATGAAAATGCACTGATACGAGCGCCGATAACAATAGCGACATTGGTTGTTTTCAGGAAACCACTTGCTGCGGTAGGGACACCGCAACTGTTTCGGTCAGGTATAGAGCAGCTTAAACGAGGAGGAAGAGGAGGTTGTTGTTTTAGCTGGAACGTATCCCCCTTTTTTTATTGTTTCTTTCTTTCTTCTAGCTTTTTGTTCCGTCTGCTCTCCACGACCTCTGGTGCGGCCAATCCTTCGTGATGAGCCTCGTGTGGAGGCAGCCACAACAATGCAGCCTTGCTACAAGTGCCGGCGACTGCTTCACCCGAGCGCCTCAAGGTTAAGAAACGGAGAAGCCATATAAGGCGTGTGTCGTCGGGCGCGTTCAGCAGCGCAGCGCCAGAGGGGCGAACGTACAAGACGAAGCGCGCTGCGAGCCGGATAAACAATTACTCGGTTTACAGCGATAAAATGATCTTCAACAGCTCAATTTGCGTTAATTTTACGGTAACTGATATATATATATATATATATATATATATATATATATATATATATATATATATATATATATATATATATATATATATATATATATATATATATAATTTTGTTTCTTGCACTTGAAGAAACATAGTGTGACCTCGAAGAATGGAGCGCTCAAGTGACGGTGTTATATGAGCATATACAAGATCTCATAGTTGAAGACAGTTCAAGGAGACAGTCCTCTCGGTGCTGTAATCTTCATTCGCGTAATTGTCGCATACTTGATTGTCACTAATACTGCTTCGCCTTTCCGGCTAAACTGCAGCCTCTCTCTTTTTCTGTGAGTCCGAGGATAAACTCTGCTGCGCATGACTGCTGTTGATTCTGATCTTGAGTGAATCCACCTTTTTATTTATTTATTTATTTATGAATACTGCGATCTTGTACACAAGATCATAGCAGGTGGGAAACATTGTGTTAAGATACAGAATTACAGACACAAAGAAAACGAAATTGCACATAGAAATTCAACAAGAGAATACAGCGACAAGGTCAATTAACAACAATCAATTCAAATGCTCTTGAAATGAATGTAATGATGTCTGTCTGACAACATCATCCGTGAGGTTATTCCAATCAGTGATGGTCCTTGGAAAAAAGGAATATTTAAAACAACTAACTCGCGGATTTAATGGTGTTATAGAAAGAGAATGGCGATTTCTAGTCACCTTGGTCTCATTTCGGTTATTGAGTGAATTACAGTGTTTCCCAACTGTCATGGACCAAGACTTAAAGAAAGAGCAGTGGCGTTACTCGAAGAAAACCTAGTGCATATTGTTTCCAGTATAGTGGAGTGGCCGCCAGTAATTATTTTGTTACTGAGATTTAATTAGGTAACTGCAATTAAGTATCTAACTCAAGAACTACTGTCCTAATTTTCATCAATGAGGCATTTGTAGGCACCCCAAAAGGACGTCTAACTGCGGTGTTTTCAGCGACGTACTAATTGCGTACATTTTTTCCGACTGGCAAAAAAAAAAAGAAGCCTCACGAAGTGTGAAAAATACTACGTGAGTGCGCCCCCACCCACATCCATAAAGCTGCGCCCTCAAATAAGCTGATTGAAAGCAACAGCATTGCCTGTCGCGAATCTGAAGAGAGCTAGCACATTACCTCGATAATGATACGATGATGACAATGATGATGATGATCGATGATGATAATTACGATGATGGGGAAAGGGGATTGAAGGATGCGAAACATTGAATGACATGCCGCAAGTGTGACGTCGGTGTTACATGACACCGAATTTTACAGCTCCAACCCACTTTTCTCTCCTGCCCCTAAAAATTGCGTTCCAACCCCTAAGGCAGGCTTCTCTACACGACTCTGAAGTGCAAAGGAAAAGTCGCACGCGTGCGTATGCACGCTTGCAGACGTTTTTCAGTGAGACGTGGGACAGTGAGACAGTGAAATTCAGTGAGACGGGGCGGCGACGTCGCACCCGTATCAAGGAGCATTCAAGAGATGCTACGAAAGCCACCCATGCTACACGTGCCAAGACAGAATTGGTTGATCATTGTTTATCAAAGGGACACATGTTCGACTTTAACAATGTAACCACACTAGCACGGGAACACCGATGGGGCCCAAGAAAGTTCGTAGAATCATGGTTCATCCGTCGTAATCAATCTTCATGTAACTCTAACCGTGGCCCCCTGCCGGATGTTTACGGCAGTTTCATAGATAAATAGGATGTATTTCTCATTTGTTGCCATTGTGTACTGACGATGCCACCCGCATAGGTGGCGAAACGTCTATGTTTTTGTTATTTTTCGTTAAGTAAAGCCAGTGAAAACAACACTTTGAAGCACGTTTTTCAGTACACGCAGCGCCGAGCTCCTGGCGGCGTTCCAGCCGTGCGTAGAAGCCTAGTTTCTGCGTTTTCGAAGCCGGCTTACGGAGCGCTTTATTTTTTCATAAGCGTGGCTTCAATGTTTCCACGAGAAGCGCAAGACGGGACCTCAGAATTAGGTATTTCTAATCTCCCAGGGTAAGATATACAAAAAAAAAAGGAAGGGGACGCGGAAGGCAGGGCTTCAGAGGGGAACCGCGCAGACACGCCACAGACAATGCTGGGGGGCAGGCACTCGTGCCAAGGCGCTTCGTCGCGCCGCGCCTTGTCTGCTGTGGCGGGAGAGACGCGCAAGTCGATGCATCGTCAAGAGCCGAGGAGCTCGAATTGTGGTGCGTACAAAACACGGGCGTCACGAGGAAGGACAGCGTCTGCCCTTATTATTATACGAGCACCGACACTAGAAGAGCGTCCTTCCGCATTTTGTACAGTCCCCGCACCGTGGATCTCACAGCTCCCTGTCCTTCTTGAGGCAACACCTGTGCCCGTGGTTGAAGGGACTCCAGTACTCGGCATACAGAAAGTTACAGAACTAAACGCAGTTCTATAATTGCTGGCATTTGTTAGACCATCTTCTCACTTGAGAGCCGCCGCGCCCTCTCCTTTGACCGCGAGCATCGGTGTTGCAGCTCGTGCCGTGTGCACGTTTACCTGCCCCAACTGGTGTCCGGAGCTTCCAGACGAGCGTATGGCTGGCATTCACGAACGGTGGCTCAGCGACGTCCTTGAAGAGTGTGCAGTCATGTCGTTCCGCGCCAGTGCTCATCATCTATGGGGTGGAGACCGAGAAGAAGCTACGGACCTCGCCACGAGCCGTGAGAAACGCAAGTGATAGACGCAAGGATAACGCTGGATATGAATCAAATTCCGCATATGACGATCACGTGGCTCAGTGCCGCCCAATAGCTGGGAAGAGCAGGTCAGCTGCGGACATGTGGATGTTAAGATTAACAGGAAGGAGTGCACCGAGTATGTCGGGTTGTTCACCACATAAGCCGAGGGGAAGGAGTGAGGAAACTTGCAGGCTCAGAATGGGCGCGAAGCCCATTCTGACATCGCTGGGATGACGAGTAATGACAATTTAGATGGACCCCTTCTAACCACGTTTCTATCACTTGATGGGAAAATGCAATTTACTAGTAAACACAGTGAACGGCACCATAATGTGATACGACAAAGCGTCCAAATTACGCGATGTGTGAATTGTACGCCAAGTCGTGCCCGCGCCCGTTGTCGAACTCGTCGAGCAATTTCCAAGACACTCGCGGCACGTTCAACCGGTCGCCCACCGGGCCGCTTTACTGCGAGAACATTTGCGGCTGTACCAGCGTACACACACCACTGCTCGGTCGCTCTATACCCGACCGTTGTCGAACACGCCATCGGGAAATCTGCGACGGCGGCAGTTTCCCGCTCGGGCGCCCTTCTTCACCGTAAAAAGGAGGCGGTGCACCCGCGTGGCGCGGTGAACAGAGCCGAGGAGAGGCCGCGCGAACGGCGTGCCTCCCGCTGCGAGACGAGGCAGAGAAAAGGCACGCGCTATCGGTGTTTCGTTTCGGGACACTTCACGAACGGCATGCGCGTTATCAGCTATGACATAGCATTCCCGACAGGGAAGTAACGAGCGCAGCGTTTTCAACTTTTCTTAGAGTGTAAGAAAAGTTTACGCCCTTTGGAGTGCATATTTGCCGCACAACAATAGTCGTCATGTGTCTTGCCCGCATTTCCTTTCTTGAAAACGCTGCGCTCGTTACTTTCCTGTCGGGAATGCTATGTCATGCTGATAACGCGCATGCCGTTCGTTACTGGAGAGTACCTGGCTCGCCGCGTTAAAGAAAAGAAATGCGGACGAGACGGGTGACGATTATCGTTGTGTGGCAAATATACACCCCAAAGGGTGCAACTGTTTTGAGTGTAATGCACAGGGTAGATAACTGGTGGACCATTAGAGTTGGTGGGCCATTAAGCCTAACCTAACCTATGAAGCCTATCTGCCTATGAAATATGAAGCCTAACCAACCAGCTTGGTGTATGATTGTGTTTAGCATGCTAGAGCTGCACGGTGGGCTATGACAGATGCCGAAGCAAGGGCTTCTACAAGAACTTTAAAGGGACACTAAAGGTTAGTATCAAGTTAAAGTGATAAAGCAATGCTCTACAACGTCTAGGGCCTCAATATATATAATCGCGAACAGAGCTTTATAACCTAGAAATTGAGGTAAATGCATGGCACGATTTGAGACTCCCCAGCGACGCTCCGGTACTATTAGCGGCGAGAACATAGAGAAAGGGATTGAACAAGAGTGGACACTCAGCGAAAATTGGAAACAGGAAACACGTCACGCTATAGTATTAACATCGACGAATTGGGGTCGTGAGCATCGAAAAAAAGAAGAATGTGAAAAAAGATTAACAGAAATTGTTTTATTTTTTTATTCTTTCCCGGAAAAATTAAAAATATCTGCGTATAAATTACATTAAACTTTGCGGCTTACTTCCGTTGCCTAGCGACAGGCGAACCGGCGAATGACGAGCCAGATGTTTGCGTCATTCGTCAGACACGCCGCCGAAGCGAGAGAGAGCGGCCGCGTCTGAGCGTTGGACTGTTCGGGCGCCCGTCTGCCTGTTTTTCCATTTTGGGATTTAGCCTGGCTTGGTGGCCTCCCGGCGAATTATTGCGTTCATTTGGAACTTCGACAAGGCAGCACTGCACTATTGGACTACGGCAAGGTGAGAAACGTTGTTCGACAGTCTGCGACGCACTTCAAGCAATTGGGCTTACTGCCCGGCAACTAGGCTATAGACTTGTGACGCAGTTAACGAAAAACAGCGTGGCCGTCGTGGAGCAGGTAATTTGAATTAAAGAATCGCACTGGGAGATGTTTGCGACGCTTCCTATAAGCCACAATATTGTTTTAGCTAATTTCGGTAGTTTTTGGGCACGCTAGTCGCACAGGGTGCTGTGACGCCGTTTCGCGTGTACTGAATTTTACTGCGACAAGTTTTGGCGCTTTCTCTGACTGCCAGCATTATTGAAACTAATTTCATTACTTTTTGGGCTACCTTTCGAGCACAATGGGCGCGCCTGGCGCTGTGACTCGGTTAGCGAAAATCAGCTCGGCCGTGGTGCGCGGTTTCGCGCTTTATTGCACTGACAAGTTCATGGCGCTTTTCTTTCTCTGACGCCCAACATTTTTGAAAATTATTTTCGATACTTTTATGTTATGAGGCCCGCTCGCCGCGCCTGTTGTGACGCAGCGAAAAGCAGCTCGGCCGTGGTGACAGTTAGTTTGGCGCATACTGAATCTTATTGCAACAAATTTGTCGCAATTTTTATGTCCCCGCAACAATTTAAGCCTTCTTTCGGTACCCACGCTTGTCGAAAACGCGACGAGCAATCGTCAAGAGTGATAACACGGGAGTGCGTTGCTTGCGCCTGCAGAACGCACAAGTGATGAGCCAAGGAGCTCAAACGCCAGGAACTAGTAACTCAAAAATTCGGTCTTCTGAACGGCACCCACGCATTTTGTCTTGAGTGCGAGTAGAAGGAATTCTGCGAGCGTCCAGCATGCTCTGATTGAGAGCCTGTGTTGTGGCCACCTCTGTGTATTCGTAGCGTACTATCGCGTCGGTTGTAGCCAAGTTCGCGAAACGCGCCGTTGCCCGCGCATTCGTGCTATTAAAGTGCAGGAAATAAGTATTGGGAAGAGGGGAACGCTTGGAATTAGAATGTGTTTGTGGTATGTACGGTATTGCTTGGGATGAGTCGGGTACTTTCTACGCCGTGTGTGTATATACGAAGTGCTTTTGTTTGTAATGCCGCGCACTCACCACTTTAGCACGCTTCGCCTCTACAGACATTATTCTTAGATGTTAATACCAAAATAACGCTTGTAATTTTTTCAGCTCACGTCGTCTGGTGGAGCTTCCTGCGGAAACTACTGCTGCTTACCTGGTGCCACAACGCTGGATGAATGCACAAAAAGCCCGCGACGAGCAATTACAAAGAATAAAATAAACGTTAATTTTTTCACATTTCACAGGTGTCTTGCGTCTTTATGAAATTGCACGTGGCACATATTCAATGGAGGCTTGTGAAGATCGTTCGCAATCAATTTTACTTAATAAAATAATTTGCACATAAATATTTAATAAAAAATAAATATGTAAATAAATATTTGCTGCAAAAGCAAAAAAATAATATAAAACGGAGCCGGCGTGACGCGCACCAGCAACAATTCAAAACGCGCGCGCACACAACCGAAACCGGAAGTGTGCTTCAGGTTTTAACATCCACGGCTTGGTGCGCTGCAGTCAATTCGGCCGCTGGGCTCTATGGGTGTGTCCGCCCTTGTTGTATTCCTTTCTCTATGGCGAGAATTACACTCTAAGAACAGTTTACACCCTTTGGCTTGCCCCTTCTGCCACACAAAAATAATCGTCATCTGCCTTGATGCGTTTCCTTTCTTTATCGCTGCAAGCCCGGAACTTTCCAGTGACGAACGGCACGCGCGTTATCAGAAGGGGCACTCCAAAGGGTGTAAACTGTTCTATGCTGATAACGCGCGTGCCGTTCGTTACTAGAAAGTTCCGGGCTCGCAGCGATAAAGAAAGGAAACGCATCAAGGCAGATGACGATTATTTTTGCGTGGCAGAAGGGGCAAGCCAAAGGGTGTAAACTGTTCTTAGAGTGTAGGAGTGGTACCCTCTCGCGAGTGACGTCACGGCCAGGACGCCGCTCGCTCCGGCTCGCTCGGCTGCCGCGCGCGCTCGTTCCCTTCGTGTATGCTTGGGGTATGGGTGGCTCGAGCCGTACGTATTGAAGAATACGTCGGCTTCTTTCAGCTGCCATACCTTAACCACAGTTTCTTCTTCAAAAGCGCGTGAGTCGAGAAACTTTGCGGCTTGGATATCGCAAGCTAAGTAGCGTTAAAGGGGTCTACTAGGTTTGCAATGCATATATGCGCCGTGTCTATCGGTAAATTTTGACTAAAAAAGGAATATCTGCAAATTCAACGCGCGAAGTTGTGTATGGTGCTTCGCTAAACACTTAACATTCCTTTAGTATTTAGCTATGAGAGGCATTGCACTTTACGTGGAAGAAAAATCTTGGTGATTGGCGTCAGCATGTTATCCGATGTTAGAAAGACACTGCCCAGCGAAGCTGTCATAAGGATTCTTATTACTCTGGTATGTTGTTATATTCAAATATGGCCATTCATTAATGCTTTACCCGCCGTGGTTGCTCAGTGGCTATGGTGTTGGGCTGCTGAGCACGAGGTCGCGGGATCGAATCCCGGCCACGGCGGCCGCATTTCGATGGGGGCGAAATGCGAAAACACCCGTGTGCTTAGATTTAGGTGCACGTTAAAGAACCCCAGGTGGTCAAAATTTCCGGAGTCCTCCACTACGGCGTGCCTCATAATCAGAAAGTGGTTTTGGCACGTAAAACCCCAAATATTATTATATCATTAATGCTTTAAAAAATAGGCGCGCATTTCTTATGAAAAAGTTTGCTGCTACTTTCATCCTCCTCTGAAACAGGCCTCCAAAAAACGAATTGCTAATGGCTGCTAACACGACGGCAAGTCATTTAGAGTATTTACATAGTTAATTCACAAACACCATAGTAGCAATCACCTGAGAGAAAAGTTTCGTTGTTAAGATTGAGAGCCAATCAATTAAAAGTGATGAAATGTTTCATAGTGGCCCTCAGTAGCCTTTATCGACAATACGGCACACCCCTTATCACGTAACGGTAGCAATCGACTGTCGGTATGGCGAGGCACACTATGCTATGTTCGCGAAACCCATCAGTGCACTACAACTTCGAATTGAAGCCATAAAGCATTTTTTACAGCGCCAACTGGAATGGCTAAAGTATTCTCGAGCTGCTACAGCGCAGCTTAGATTGCCGAGAAAAGCAAAAATTCAAGCACCGTCTGTCTCACCATGTCTCGATCCAGCGTTCTTTAATTATACAAACGGATGACTATTGGCTTCGTCGGTACATAAAAGAGAACCTTGCCCAACTGCAGGCTAAATAAAGTTTGCTCCAATCCAATCGCAAACATTCATAAAGAAAGCACCACAAGCCTTGCATATCACTTGTATTCTGACCCTCCAGCGGGGAATTTCGATATCTTCAATATGTCCCATATTACTAATGATTGACGCTTCGACTTTTTTCTGGCTGCAGCCATGCGGTCCAACAGGCATACTTCACTAAAACAATTGGGCCGAGCAGCCTGTGCCAGTTCGCCAAACAGATTCGTCATGTATATTCCTCAAGCAACAAGCACCAGTAAATTTCTCAAGTGAGTTGAACGTGTATCACGGAAAGGGAAATATATATTGGTACATTCCTATTTGTATTCTGTAAATAGCTGTAAGCCTTCATTAACCTTACTTCAAATTTCCACCGCTTAAAGTAAACACGGGAGGAACCACCTAATGTTGACAAGCAGTTAAAAAAGTAAGTGGTGATTGTAGAACCTAAACTCCAGTATTAGTTAAGTCCCCGTGTTGCTGCCGAGCGTTTCTGTGAAGAAATGCAAAAATTCAATATTATACCATGAACTACTCGTCGTGAGCAAACCTGTTTTAGCGGATTAAAATCAACGTAACTATTGTAGAAGTAATACATAGCCAGCGTTTGTGACATACGTGTTGCACCGCAGCAGGTATGGTATCATAACTGGATTCCTGTATGCTATGTTTTGGCGATTGTCCATCCGCACATGAAAAAACCGCAATGGGCTGGTCTGCGCTCCTTCGGCTGGCACTGTAGCGTTGCCTTCGAGAGCTGCATTGTTCTCTAAGAAATTAGCTCTTTGAATAAATGTTCGCAAAGGAAAACGTCGTAAAAATATATTTGAGACGACCACCATAACTATACAAGCAGAGAGAACGAGGGCGAACAAGCGAAGACACCGCAGAAAGCGCCCGGACAACGCCCGAACTGTAGCAGACGACAGGCGCGAGTCCTTACCCTGACGTCACGCGAGCGGCGCTCGCAGCGCCCCTGTAGTTCGTTCTCGGGGACGAAGGCACTCATCATAATTTATGTCACTAGTCCACAACTACTCGTATTAAAAAGATCATTTAATTAGATTATAAGACGGAAGAAAATGCTACTTGTCTACTTTTATTCGATTCTAAGAAATAACGACATTTTGACGTAGCCTTTGAGTAGTATGGGTGATCGAAAGGTTTCGTTTTCTCTGCGTGTTTTCTGCGCGCTCGACTTGCGCCGCACGCGCTTTGGAGTTTCAGTTCTTTCGTTATCGCGTCGTGCTGCGGTGGTCCTGCTAACTCGCGAAACTTGCATTTGGAACAAGTAGCGAGAATGCCACGTCCATGTGATGTCGTGGGATGCGCGAACGGTCCGCGGAACTTGGCCAAGGGCAGTTGCAGCGGCGAATCCAACGTTACTTATCACTGTGTGCCAACAAGCGAACCACCCCGTTCGAAGTGGTTAAGTGCCGCACCTCTGCCACAGCGCGCTGGCAAAGAGCCGAAAAATCACGTGTGTGCTCGCTGCACTTTCGTCCAGAGAATTACGAGTTCAACGCCGACTTACTGAAGTAGCGTGGAGTGCCTTTCAAAGCAGGCCATCGTCGTAGTAGTACCCAACGACGCCGGCAGCGCGAGCCCTCAACAGCAGGTCACGTTCATCAGTGCTTAAATCGCTCAACGCGAGCCTAGCATCGCGAGCCAATGTGTCGTTGTCAGGGTCGTCCATTGCAACGAGCGTTGAAGTTGGCGTCATAAAATAAAGAGCCAGCTTATCGTCGCGCGCTTTCCCTTCCGATAGCCACCATAGTTCCGCTTTCGCGCTGCTGCCGGCTCTGTCTTGGCTCTGTTTCTGGCCGCGCGTTTGCGTTTTGCGCAGAAAAGCCGTAGCGCCGTCTGCGGGCGCCGTTTTACTCACCGACGGCCAACGTCACTGTGAGACCACGACGTCACCACTCGATCGGAGGGCGGGCGATTTGAACTGCGCTAGAGGTAAGCGGACGCTTCAGAACACATTTTCTCTTGAGATAAGTCTCTTCGCACGAAACAAGCGTTTCGAGTTTTCTGGGATGGTATTTCAACAGTCCACGTTGACTTAATATTAACCTTTAGTGTCCCTTTAAGCGCTTGGGGTTCTTTATCATGCGTCTAACTTGAAGTGCACGAACTTTTCTGCATTGTGCCCTGTCAAATGAGGCCGTCGTAGTTCTAAATAGAATATGTATGTATGTATGTATGTATGTATGTATGTATGTATGTATGTATGTATGTATGTATGTATGTATGTATGTATGTATGTATGTATGTATGTATGTATGTATGTATGTATGTATGTATGTATGTATGTATGTATGTATGTATGTATGTATGTATGTATGTATGTATGTATGTATGTATGTATGTATGTATGTATGTATGTATGTATGTATGTATGTATGTATGTATGTATGTATGTATGTGGGGCGCTCGACTTTCTCGCGTCCCCTGATGTTGCCCCCTGCGTGGCTCTCGCATGTCCTGGAATCCGGCTTCCCCGTCCCAGGTAGCACACAAAGTCTTGAAAACGTCGTATTAAGGGATTCAACGTCTGAAACGGATTTTTGACCAAAATCGACGCATCCAAGACGTTCCAAACAAGATAGCTTAAAAATGAGGGGTGAATACGTTTTGATAACGTTGGAAGCCAGGCAGCTTAAAAACGAGGGGTGAATACGTTTTGAAAACGACTCAAGGCGCCACCGCCACGCCACGGCGCGTTAGCCTCTTTAGCGGCTTCTACAATATTCAACAACCCATCAACGCGATCCAACCTTGCGCAAGGTGGCGATACCGTTGTCAAATCATGTGACCAAGGTGGCCACGTGATTCGTGATGCCGGGCAGCCGGGCGAGCCGGGCATAGTCGCGTCGTCATGGCGTCGTCGCGTCACCGCACTCGCATTGCGCTGTGGTGTGTTTGCGGCTGTTCTGAATGTGCTGCCGCTACCCTTTGCTATGTAAGTGTTGCAGTGTTTTGCTGTCAAGAAAACGATATGTTTGTGTGGTTTTAATTTGGAAATCAGTAGTGTTTTCAATTGTTATGTGACCAAAGCGGCCACGTTATTCGTGAAGCCTGGCATAGTTCCGTTATCGCACTCGCATGGCACTATGGTCTGTTTGCGACTGTTCTGAATGTGCTGCCGCTGTCCTTTGTCATGTAAGTGTTGCAGTGCTTTGCTGTCAAGAAAACGACATTCTGTGATTAGTTTGGGTTGTGCGATCTGTTTGAGCCGGGCATAATAGCGTTATCGCACTTGCATTGCGCTGCGGTATGATAGCGGCTGTTCTGAATGTGCTGCCGCTGCCCTTTGTCATGTAAGTGTTGCAGGGTTTTGACGTCAAGAAAACGACGTTCTGTGATTAGTTTGGCTTGTGCGATCTGTTTGTGTAGTTTAATTTGGAACACAGTAGTGTTTTCAATTGGAGGGCGCGGAGTGGAGGGCACTAATCAGCTTTTCAAGAGAGAGAGAGAGAAAGCAAGGGTAGGGAAGGCAGGGAGGTCAACCAGAACTGCATCCGGTTTGCTACCCTACACTGGGGGTGGGGGAAAGGGGAATAGAAAGAGGAAGAAAGGGAGAGAGTCAGCACTGAGTACATGTGGGAGGGACACGTTACACAATGACACTATAAGCGGTCTCTTAAGCCCGTGCACTTCAAGTATCGCACTAGTGCACGAATCGCTTTTCGAGCCAGTGACGGTTGTGGCCGCGGTCCGAGTATCTTTGACTCGGTGAACGGTCTCGAGTCTAGTCTGTGTAAAGTTGCCCGCAGAGAGAGGCGTTGGACATCGTAGCGAGGGCAGGTACACAATACGTGCTCGATGGACTCCTCGCACCCACAGGAGTCGCACATCGGGCTCTCGGCCATTCCCATACGGTAGGAGTATGCGTTCGTGAACGCCACTCCCAACCACAAGCGACACAACAAGGTTGCTTCGCCGCGGGAGAGGCTAGATGGCAGTTGTAGCCGTAGCGTGGGGTCCAGTTTACGTAATCTGCAATTGAAGCCACTTGATGTCCAGAGATCTTGGGACTTCTTGCGCGCAAGTAGGCGAAGTTCTCTGGCAGCGTCCGACCTCGCCAAAGGTGTTGGACGCGTCTTTGTATCTTCGTGGGCACACCGGGCGGCCTTGTCAGCTAGGTTGTTGCCGACGATGTCACAGTGAGCAGGAATCCACTGAAATACAATGTGGTGTCCTCTTTCCAGAGCATGGTGGTGCAGTTCCCTGATTTCAGATGTCATTTGCTCGTAAGTTCTGTGACGTAACGCGGACTTGATGCTATGAAGGGCTGCCTTAGAGTCACAAAATAGGACCCATTTCTCTGTTGGCTCTTCGGTGATGTACATCATAGCGGCATGGAGAGCTGCAAGTTGTGCCGATGTAGATGTAGTCGTGTGCGACAGTTAGAATTTAACTGTAACGTTCTTGGCTGGAACGACGAATGCGGCAGTTGAGCTGGTAGGTGAGGTTGAACCATCGGTATATATGTGTATGCGGTCATGAAACGTCTGGTGCAGTAATAGGAGTGTAAGTTGCTTCAGAGCTGGCGATGGATGATTGGACTTTTTTGTAATTCCAGGAATATCAAAATTCACTTGAGGCTGTCGCAGGCACCACAGGGGGGAGCAAGGCTTCGCCGCCGGTGTAAAACTTGCTGGTATGTACTCTTGATGAGCGTTAATCACTCGTGAAAAGGTCGCTTGAGGTCTCTCGGCTGGTAGGGAGGCCAAATGGTGGTCGGGGATCCTTGACAGATGGCGAATGTGCGCTCTGAGAGAGTCGACAGCTACGTGTCTCTGGATTGTATGGTCTCCTGCGATGGCAATTGTTGCTGCTGTTGACGTGCACCGAGGCAGCCCCAAACACGTGCGTAGGGCTTGACCTTGTATGCTCTCCAAGGCGCGAAAGTTCGTCTTGCATGCATTCGACAACACTGGTAGGCTGTACCGTAGGAGTCCGAGAAACAAAACCCTGTACAGCTGCAACATAGAATGGACTGGTGTACCCCAGTTTTTCCCGCATAGAAATTTGAAGACCTGAGCAATGGCGACTAGCTTCTTCTTCAGATAGACGCAGTGAGGGCTCCACGAGAGGTTGCGGTCAATGATGACGCCCAGAAAGCGATGTGTCTTAACATAGAATACAGCTTGACCATTGATGGTAACAGGATACGATGACATTTGTTTCCGCGTAAAACCAAGTAATGCGCACTTCTCAGTAGACACACTGAGGCCTTGTTCTCGGAGATAAGAAGCCGTCATGGTTGCCGCCCGCTGAAGCCTGGCTCTTAGCTGAGGGCGAGTCACCGCAGAGGCCCAGATGCAAATGTCATCGGCGTATATTGAGACATGTACTGTCTGCGGTAGGTAATCCGCTAGTCCTACCAGGACGAGGTTGAACAAAATAGGGCTCAACACTCCACCCTGCGGCACACCACGGCAGATGTAATGGTCTGAAGTTGGGCTGTCTTCGGTCTGTAAGAAAAAACGCCTTTCAGTCAAATAGTCTTGAATCCATTGATACATCCGGGCACCAACTCCAACAGCCTCAAGTGAGTTTAATATGGCCTCATGGGCGACGTTATCGTAGGCTCCTTTTATATCCAGAAAAAGTGCCGCAGACAGGCGCTTGAGGCTTTTTTGATTTTGGACCCATGTTACGATGTCAATGACGTTGTCTATGGACGTGCGACCTCGACGGAAGCCTGTCATGGCGTTCGGATAGATGTTGAATCGTTCTAGGTACCATTCCAATCGGGCAAGGATCATTCTTTCCATCACTTTGCCGACGCAGCTCGAAAGCGCAATCGGACGATAGGATGAGATCTCAAGCGGTGACTTTCCAGGTTTCAGAATGGGGATCAAGCGGCTCGATTTCCATTGTTTAGGAACGGCGCCGTTCTGCCAAGACTCATTGTAGTAGTTGAGAAGCTCATCACGTGCGTCATGTCCAAGGTGGCATAGGGCAGTATACGTGATGCCATCAGGTCCTGGTGACGAAGAACGCCTGCAAGTCGCCAACGCCGCATCGAGCTCTTCGAGTGAAAAGAGCACGTTGATTTCTGGTACACGTGCCTCAGGGATGTCATTCAATGCTGCGTCAGTAATGATGGCCACGGACCCAGCAATCCGTGCACAGAACTCTTCAGCCAATTGAAGTTCCGAGCGGAGTTGGCAGAGGGCCAGAGCAGCGAAGAGCTTCCTTTGATGCGGAGATGAGCGAAGACCCCTAACCGTTCTCCATATGTGCGAGAGCTATTTTCGGGGATCAAGCGACTGACAGAATGTTTTCCGTCGCTTATCTTCCAATTTATCCATGCGACGCTGGATTTTCTTTTGTATGCGTCGTGAAGCCCTCAGATCCAAGACGGACTTCGTGCGCCGATACCTCCTCTCCGCCTGTCGGCGTGCCGCACGCAGCCTATCCAGTTCCACGTCCAAGTCTGTTCGCCTTGCTGACCTTGTAAGCGAGCACATGGACGTTTTCAATGCCGCTGCCATTGTTTCTTCGATAGTGTGCGAGAGGCCTTCCCGACAAGTGTCATCCACATCCTTCTTAAATTTTGTCCAATCAACTGTACGCAACACAGTAGAGGAGCGTTGCTCAATTCCTCTAATCTTTATGTATGTTGGAATATGGTCGCTTCCATGTGTTTCTACGTCTGTAAACCATTGGACGCTCGAGGCAAAGCGCCGTGACACCAAAGTCAAGTCCAAGCAGCTACTGTAGGTCGTGCCTCGCAGAAATGTAGGGCTGCCGTCATTCACACAGCACAAATCATGGTCGGCAGCAAAGGAGGCAAGGCTCCTGCCTTTGGAGTCCAGTTTAGTGCTTCCCCATAGCTGGTGATGCGCGTTGAAGTCACCTGTGATAACCCAGGGACCATTGTTCATTAGTAATATTTTCTTAAGCCGTTCGCCGTCAAAGTGACCCGCTGGGGATATGTAGGCACCAAGTAGTGTAAATGACACATTCTTCTTTTGGACATTTAGGCAGACATATTGGTTGTCGTCATGAGGCTCTATCGCGTTAGCGACATATGTCAAGTCCGTGCGGATGTAGATGATCACTTTCGTGCTCGCACCGCATGTGGACGAGACGAAAGATTCGTAACCGGAAAGTCTGAGTGGAGTTGATGTATTTGGTTCGCAAATGACCAGTATGGGGAAGCGATTTGTGAAAATGAATTGGCGAAAGTCTGATATACGGGTCCTTAGACCCCTGGCATTCCATTGAAACATCGACGCACTTTTAAGTTCAGTGCGGAAGGGGACTATTGGTCGAGCCATGGTGCTTAAACGATGCTAGCAAGCACTGGATTTAGTGCATCCAGTATTTGCAGAGCGCTTCGAGCTGCTGGTGTTTGCAGCTTGGTCAGTATAATGCGCATTGTATTAATGAGCGATTGCAGCATATCAGCCACCTGCCTCTCTTGGTCGCACACATCGCCGACAGTAGACGTCGGGGGTTGTCCAGCGAAAGTTTGCTGTGATTCTGTTGGTGAATGTTGTCGTTTTGGTAGAGCCGGCCAAGATTCGGCAGATGTGGCCTTCTCAGTGGACTTGCTCTTCGCGGTCCTTTCCACATTGTCTGGCCTAGGCGGTGGAGGAGGAGGTGGTGTTGGAGGAAGTGGCATGCGCCTTCCTTGAGGAGCCTTTCTTGAGGAGCGCCGGTGACGTGAACGTCGCTTCCTGATTTTTTCGGCGGCTTCGCGATGAGATGAATGATCTCTCGCCATCTCTTTCAAGATGGCCATTTCCTTCTTAATATGTGGGCATTACTTCGATGAAGCTTCATGTGATCCTCCGCAGTTTGAACACTTCACCACAGTCGCGCCACATTTATCTGCAGCGTGGAGCTCTCCGCAGCGGGGGCATGCTGCCTGATTTTCGCAGACGCTGCTCACGTGTCCCAGTTTCATGCATTTGCGGCACTGAAGAGGTTTCGCAATGAAAGGCCGCACTGCATGTCTGAAGTGTCCAACCTTGACATGCGAGGGTATATATTTGCCCTTGAATGCTATTTTCACGCAGCGTGAACTGCCTAGCCGCTTAACATCAACGATGACCTCATCATTGGCTGGCTTGATAAGAATCGGCAAGTCGTTATTAAGGATGGCGACGTCTACATCGTAGATAACGCCGGTGACTACGTCAGATCCCAGAGGGATGTAAGAGCGCACCTGAATGCCACCGAGGTCCGTTACGCTGCGTAGAGTGGTCAAAGCAGCCGCATGCTGGACATCAACCGCCAGAAGATTTTTCCGGGTGTTCACTCGAATGTCCGATATTTCATTTGGCACCAAGGCTTCCAGTGACATCGACACAGATTGCCTGTTAAGTAGCTTCATGTTGACGTTGGGAAGCAGGGGCACAAATATGATGGTATTGGCGTCCGGCCTCTGTGCCTGTCTCACTGTTTGCGTGCTTGACGATGAGGACGTCCTGGTGTTCCGTCTCTTCGCTCTGCGGCTCTGCACAAGCTGGAAGTCGTCATCGGAAGTGTCCTCACTGCTGAGAGAGTAGACATGGGTGTCCTCGCTGTCGGTGTCGCTCTGCTGACCGATCCGCTTCCTGGAGGCGGCCGCCGCTGACGCCGCCGTCGCCGGCAGACGTGCGGGGTCGTCCACTTCCATTACGACTGAGCAGGGAGCGAGGACCAGCGGATGAACTTAGGTTTTCACAGAAATAACCCGGAGCTAGAAAGAACAGCGCTGTATCAAAAGACACTTCGTCATGTTATGTGAGGCGCCTTTTCACTGACGCTGTAATTAAGGCGTTAAGGGCAGTATAAGGACGAAAGTTGGACGAAATCGTGCCTGTGTGTCCCTAGCGTCGGGATCGGCCGCTATGCGTGATCCTAACAAGAAAGCATTTTGCAGAATGCGAAGAAAGGCGGCAAAATTTCTGTCTGTGCGCACCTTGCCGATCTCCGCAATAGAGCCGTCATCGTGGTATTTTAGTCTCCCGTTTAGCAAGAGTGTTGCAGACAAGAGAACTGGTTCAAACAGGCTTTTTTTTAATTATTCAGTACTAGTGCGGTATCCCAAAAGGTGAGGTCAAGTGCTCGCTCTATGTTCTTCCCTCGCGCTACAGCGCACTGACAGAATTTTGCGTGCACCATGCCGTGCTTTTATCGTTTGCGCTTCAGGTTCTCGATTGTGTTTTCGCCCCCTTTAACCACGTGATGGGTATTTCATGGTATTACCGGGTGCCACATGTGTCCATATATTGTGTCCAATATATGAAACGGCCAAATTCGAGTTTATTTGACGCCTCAAATGGTAGTAATGTATTGAGTCCCTTGTAGCTTTGTTCTTGTTATCAATTTTGGATGGATACAGCATGTACGCTGCATAACTCGCTTGTGGATACTGCATACGTGAGTCGAGTATGCCCTTGGTATAAAATAACTTGTATGCTTTAGGTAGTACGATTGTTTGCAGTTTGGGACAAATGTGTCGGAATGTACGCTGTGCGCCCTTCGCGCTTTACGGCGGCCTGCCGAGTTCGTGCGGGTGCCATGTGTGCGGATGGAGTTCGCGAAGCGCTCTCGCAGTTTTTCTATATATATGTGCGTTCTGTTCACGCGCTTCGCATAACAGGGCATGTCGCAGTTCTTTGTCCTTGTGCAACACATTTTCCTAGCGTACGTCTGTGCATTATTTGATACCGGTTTCACACGGGGCTTGTTTAGCCGCTATCCAGTCCGTTACAAATCGAATTTCTCGGCCGTGATTGGCTCCCCTGCGCAAGCTACGAGAGTGAGCCAGACGCACCTATAATTTCCATCCGGATCGGGCTTGATTGCGATCGAGAGTGGTCGTGTGACACCGGTTTTACACATGGCTCCCACATAGGGAACACTTTAAGTTCAATGCAACTTAGTGAAGAGCAAGTGCATATATATGCCAGTCGTGGTATGTGGGCAAGTCTTTCTGGTGAAGCCAATACTTGTGCATTCAAAACATTTCAATTACCAGCGTAGTGCATCAATGTGTCTACTTCGACAAAGTGGAGCACCAGTGCAGATATCTGAGCATACCTGTCCAGGGCAGCAAGTGTGTCTGCATTGAAACCACTACCAGCATGTGCGGCAGTTCTATTTCCAGCAGTGGGACTGCACAATAATCAGTAGGGTGCTCTCAAGCTGTTTATCTATGAAGCTCTGCCTGAACTGTGTGCCAAATATTTTTGGACGTGAAAGTGGGGGTGAATTGGTAAACATCAGTGGAACTGTGCCTGGACTTTGTGGCAAATGTTTTTGAATGTGAAAGTGTGAGTGAACTGGCAAAGAATTTGCTCTGGGCTACATGTGTTAAACGTTTTTCTCATTCAGAGTGCTTTTTTTTACTTTAGGAGACTGGAGATGTGCGCAAAGTGTGACATGTCAGTGTGCTTATTAATGTATTTGCTGGTTTGCAAATTATTCGTTGCAACTTTGTTTTTGCCAGAGAGGTACAACTTTGCCTCTTGTAAAGAACTTTTTAGATAAAACACCTGCTATTTATTATGACCATTGTGTCCTTTGTTACACAAATGCAGCTTCCAATGCATTCCAGTTTATTTCCATGTTTATGTAAGTTTCTAATATGAGGCTTGCATATTCATTTCTCACGTTCTGGAGTGGCAAGATGCAGCATTACTGTCTCATCGTTCGCTGTACTACAGTAGTGTTCACTTGTTACACTGAATCCCCCGTTTAAGTATTCTGTGCTAATTTCACTTTATTGCTTTTTTGTTGTATGGTTATTTTTTCTCGCCATTACCTTCTTTGATATATCCTAAAGCCAATATTTCCAATTTTGCATTGTTCCCATTTTTTTTTATTTCTGTCACAGGATTGTTTTATGATGGTATGCGGTGGTATTTCTTTTTGTGCTCTTTTCAAGCTTCTAGCTGATTGGTAACATTGCTTGGAGGCAGTTACCATCCGATTCATACCCTTGCATTTTTAAGTCTACTTCTTCCATTCGCTCCGATGTCACTTCTGCATAACTCTAGTCCATCTAATAGCACGTGCACTTCACTATGATAAATTAGACACTTTAGTACACTCCAGGTTTTTCTGCTCCAGGATTTTTGTATGTGTACTTGCAATTTTGTTTGTGTGCTAGTGAATGTTCACTTTCGAGTTCATTACGAATCCTTTCTGCGACTTTTGTCAGTGTTGATGTACTTTTACTTCTATTTGCATTTCTCACACAGCTTGTTCGAACCTTGCATAAGCATTACATTTAAATAAAGTGTTTTCGCTTTGTCACAATGTTCTCATTTCATGCACTCTTGGCATGAAGGACTTGGTCTGGCCACCTGCCAAGACGTGGTCATTTGTTCTTTGCAGGATGTCATTCCCATTGTGGTTGTAAGCATCGTACCTTACTAAAGCCGGTATTAAGGATTTATTATTCCTAAGAGGCTCATTTTCGTGCGACTTGGTAGAGGATGCACCGGCCATGCGGGGAACAGTGCTTGGCACTGCGCCATGGCTCTTACAGTCAACACCGACGCTTCAACTCATCTGGGGCGCGATTGGAGATCGTTGTTCGAAACGCCCGATCAGTTTCACCTCACGCGATTGGCCTAGGCCGTGCCAACGGGTGCAGCTGACGATGTCTGCGCGGCATAGCCCAGTCGCGTGAGGCGAAACTAAACGCGTGTTTTGAACAACGATGTCTGATCGCGCCCGTCGCCCGCGAAAATTAGCTTCAGATGATCGTAAACCTTTCAAGACCGCTTCTAGACCAGCTTTTTGATAACGTCCTAAAAACGTTTAGAAATTGATTACGAATAGTTTTGGCAAAGGGATTACTTGTGTCTTTCCCAATCCTATTTCTAGACCAGCTTTTCGAATACGTCTTGCAGACCTGTTCTAGATCGTCTCAAGAAAGTAATTAAGCCGGACATTAGCAGAGATATACGACGTTTTCCCGCCGAAGTTCTCTCATTCGTGTCTTCTTTAACCCGTTTTTATCGTCTTGAATAAACGCTACGAAAACGTGACGTATCTCTTTTGTGCTACCTGGGGTGTAGCATGTGCGGTTTCGGTAGTCGCGCAGTGGTAGTACGAGAGGTGGCGCGATGATGATTATTATTTATTGGCATACTCTTCGAAACGGGACGGCGACAAATAGAAACCTAGCCTGCTTGAGCTAATCAAGTTAGCGGTGGCGCAATTTGACTAGACACACTGTTATTTTAACGTTTTGTCAGTTTAAGTTGCGATAAGCAACAACCCGCCGTGGTTGCTCAGTGGCTATGGTGTTGGGCTGCTGAGCACGAGGTCGCGGGATCGAATCCCGGCCACGGCGGCCGCATTTCGATGGGGGCGAAATGCGAAAACACCCGTGTGCTTAGATTTAGGTGCACGTTAAAGAACCCCAGGTGGTCAAAATTTCCGGAGTCCTCCACTACGGCGTGCCTCATAATCAGAAAGTGGTTTTGGCACGTAAAACCCCAAATATTATTATTATTGACATAAGCAACATCATGCGCTTTTCGGCGTCGCTTACTTAAAACATACACGGTGTTTAACGTAACTGGAACCGAGGATTAAAAAAAAGTGGTTAGCCGCAGCTGAATGAAGCCAACGGCATATGGTTTGCTGTAATGTGGCGCTCCTCAGAGTATTTCTTACATTCCGCTTATTTATATGACCTATGCATCTGGACGAAGGCGCATTGCCTTCACCGAGAGACTGTTGCAACGCCAGACAAAGCGAAGGCCTCATAGAAACGTGGGAGGCCAAGCTCGTCTCCGAGGACCTGGAACAACAACAACGACGTCTCGTCGCCAGGGCCAAGGAAGCAGCGAAAACCAGAGGGTTCCCGGAATGAGGAGACCTCCCAGCGAGAGTAGAACCCCGGAATACTGTTTCCAAAATAGAAGTTTATTCCTCCTCCTCCTCCTTATGCAACATTTTTAATACTCACTCTAGGGCCAAGTGCGTTTCGCTGCGTTGCAGAGGGGATTCAGAAACGATCGATGTAATTTTTTTGGCGGCAACGTACATGCTGCGTGGTGATTATTTTTCGGCGTTTAATGAAAGCCCGCGAAATGTGAAACAGCCACGTGACTGCGCTCATGCATATATCGTATAACAGGATAACAGGATCGCCTCCTGAATAATAGGAGACGACATGGGAGTTGATGGCGTCCCAGCAGAATATTCGGCATATTGAGGACAGCCCCATTTCTATACAACGTACAACTTGTGCAGCAAAAACGCTGATGAGCAGCGGGAAGAATAAAAAACAATACGCAGAAACTCTACTTGAGTTGTATGCGCAAGCATACCCTCCAATTTCACTCGGTTCATCACTAAATTTAAGTTAGCCGACCTCCAAATATTAGTTGGACCACCCCTAAATTTCAAGTTGGACCATTCCCAAACACTTAGTTGGCCCACGCCACAATTTAAGTTGACACCGAAATTTCAGTTCGCTCAACCCCAAATTTCACTTGGCCCACCCGTACTATAGGCTTCCCCGTATATTTTTTATGGAGCACTATGGTATCCCTATGAGAATTCTCTCTGATCAATCTTATTTCTTTATTTGGTTTCGATTGTTCCGTATCGCATATTAAGCTTCCGATAATCTACATTTACACTGTTACAACCACTAAATATCGTAACTTGGCAAATTACGCATTTTGGTGCAGATGCAAGGCACTACACGTTTCGCGTGAAGGGCTGGGGTACTCGCCAAGGAATCCTTACGCATTAAAAACGCAGGGCTCGCTTTGATGAGAATGACAGGAAAGGTGCTTTACCTCGCAAACAACACTGTTGTTTGTCGGAACAAAGTTCCTCCGGCCTATGTTGCGCAGCCACAGCTTCTTGCGCAAGCCCTTTCCTTGTGGTAGCATAAGGACTGCACGACCATCGTGCGGCGGTTATATGAGCTGCTACAGCACGGCATAGCGCAAGCACAACACCGCACGAAACACAGCGCGCAACGTTCGCTGCACCGAGCCAGCCGAGCTAAGGAGAAACATGGCGCAAACGAAAAACACAAGCAAAAGGCAAGACCCGCGCGCTTCCAAGGGCAACGGCAAGGAGACAAATCGTCGTCCATTGTCCGTCACATTCTCCAGCCCACAGCTTCATTTGTAGTCTTCCCGTGAGCCCCAATGCGAGGGGTCCCACTGAGCTTTGGTTGCCATCGAGTCCTGATTGTACCCCTGATTTCAAGCAAACAACCGCATTTCCAAAAGTAAGTCCTGGAACCATTACGCCTTTCCACATACCCCGGAGCACCTCGTACCTATTGTATTCCCATAGCGTTCTGTGCTTCATTATGGCTGCATTTCTCTTCCCCTTTACTGTTATTGTTTTTTCCTGTGTTTCCAAATATCTATTGCCTTCGTTTATCCATATACCAAGGTATCTATTTTTCTACGCGAGGTATTTCCTGGCCCTATATTGCCACTGTCTGTTCACTGTTTTTATTGAATACCAGTACACCTGATTTTCTAACTCTAAATTTCAAACCTAAATTCTCGCCTTCCTGTCAACAACTATTAGCCAGACGTTGCAAACCACTTTGCCTCTTAGCTAGCAACACAATGTCGTCCGCATAAAATAAACCTGGAAGCTGCTGCTCTACTACTGTAGCCGCCTTTTTGTATGAGATATTAAACCCGATATTACTTCCATCTAGCGCCCTCTCCATCTTCATGAAGTACATCATAAACAACAGTGGGGATAAAGGGCAGCCCTGCCCCAGTCCCTTGTTGATTTCAACTGTCTCCTCTCTCCTCATCCCTTCCCATTCAACGCGAACGGTATTTTCTGGGTAAATCTCTCTCAAAAGCTGTATACAATCGTTACCTAAGCCTTCCCCTTCCGAAATACCCCACAAAATATTGCGGAACTACGTTGTCATACGCTCCTGCAATGTCTAAAAAGGCCACAAATAACGGTCTGCTTTCTACTCTTGATATTTCAATAAACTGAGTAAGAACAAATAAGTTATCATCCATACGCCTACCTATTCTGAAGCCATTCTGAAGTTCTCCCAAAATGACATTATTCTCTGCCCATGCTTGCAGCTTTAATTTGATTGCCTGTATTGCTAGCCTGCAGACTACCGATGTAATGGTCAACGGTCTATGCGAGTGAATTCTAGCTTTCTCCCCCTTACCTTTATAAATAAATTCATTCTACTTTGTCGCCAACTATCTGGCATTCTTCTATCCTCTAAAGTTTTTGCCACTGTTTTCACCAGATCTCCCTTACTTCTTGGTCCTAGTTCATTAATCAGCCTAACGGGAACCTCGTCTAGCCCTGTGGCTGTGCGCTTGGGAATTTTCTCTTCAGCGTTCTTCCAGTTGAAATTTGTCAGCACCAGCTCCTTTTCCATCTGGTTATCTTTCATGCTATTTTTTTCTTCGAATACAACCTCGTCATTGACTTGGGAAGATTCGGCTGTTATTTTTCGGATGTAATTTAAAGCCGCTTCCCCTTCCGCTTTGTTTCCATCTTCGTCTAGGATATGTTGTTGTTCTTGACTTCCTGCCTAATAATTTTATGTGGTCCCAAAATATTCTAGGTGCGGCCTTCTTTTTCTCACGTATTTCCGACAACCAACGTTCACGTCCACCTTTTATCAGATACTTTTTCTCCCGGTATATTTTCCATTTACTGGCTACTTCATCCTGCGGCAACTCCACCTTCTTTGCCTGCCTGTGCTCTCGGGATGCTCTCTGTCGTTCGGCGATCGCTTCTCGTACCTCCGTGTTCCACCAGCTTTTCGGTTTCTTTTTTTCCTTTCCAACGAACATGTTGTTTCTCTTTCCGTATTTCTGTCGTTATTGCACTCAGAAGCTCACTATTCCCACTCTTTACTTGGTCATTTGCCAAGTTCTTCCTCGACTCTAGTGACGTGACTATATCTGTTATTTGTTCAGCGTTCAAATTTGGACTCTCCATTTTGCACTCCTTGCTCTCTTTCCCAACTGCATATCCCGTTTTCAATATGATGCGTTTGTGGTCACTAACTGTGCTGCTATACCCTTCCTCGTCAATGACCGTTCCTCTCAACGTATCACGAATTCCTTCTGACATCAGAGAGTAATCAATTGTCGATTGCCGGTTTCCCACTTCCCACATGATCTGCCCTTCCCACTTAGACCCTGTATTTACGATAACAAGGTTATGTTGCTCAAAAATTTCTAGCATTGACTTCCCGTTGTTGTCGGTATAGCCATCTAAATCCTGCATGTGGGCATTCATGTCACTTAATGGGATAATTTCGGCATCACTCCCGTAACCCTTAATTTCAGCACTGGCGACCAGCAAGTCGCCAGCCCACTTCTCGTGCAAGCCTGTGATTGAAGTGGATACCGTCTCGTTCAAAACTACCACATCGTCTCACCTCCCTGTTCACTTCGGGAACCTCGAAACATTTCTATCGGCTCATTTTTCATATCGCCTCGTGAGCAGCTACTACAGCTCTTTTACGGGACTGTCACGTACAGGCACCTCCGGCACCGTGCACACCACGATCTGCACCTGAGGGGATAGTTCGCGCAAGTTGTCCACTCCCTTCGCCAAGCGCTGGGAGTGGACAACTAGCCCTGTCCCTTTCCTGTTTAGGACATCATTTAGCCCACCTGCTGCTATGACAAGGTTGCGCACGTGGGCATTTTCCGCGAGCTTTGCTTTTGCCCGCTCCATGACAACCCAGCGTCCGCCGCGGAAATGTCCCTACAGCCACTTTTTTATCGCCTTTCGCCCTCTCCATAATTGCTTGTGAGCACCTAGCCAGGTTTGAGTCGCCGGCGATAATCACCATTTCACTCTCTCCTACCTCTCCCTGCTTCCCTTTGTCTTTTTCCGCCTGATTCGGACTCGACAAGGGGCACTGACCCCCGCGCTCCTGCTTTTTGTGTGTGGTGGCCTCAAGGTACGTACCGCTCTTTCCAGCTACTTGCTCCTAACGTTGCACGTATTCCACGTACTTTGTTAACACTCCCTCTGCTGTGACGTCGGGGGACTGCGTTCCATTGTCACGACCATTCTCGTTCACAATGGCGGCCCTGTTAAGCTTTTCCTCGGTTCCTTGAAGTCTTTCTTCCACCACCTTCCGTGCATCACGCTCCCTGTTTAGTTCATTTTTGAGCACTTCAACCTTTTTGAGAAGCTCTTCTTGGAAAGCCTCCATTTTAATCAGCCTAGCATCGACATCGCAGTGTGTGCCGATTGACTCGATAACCTCTCCATTCTCATCCGTCCCCTTATCTGCCTTGAGGGACCCCCCCCCCCCCCTGCACACTGCACGCTTTACCCGCTTTCTTGCCATGTATTGCACGGCTCTTTTCCGATGCAAATACTATAGTACTATAATACTATCGTAATGCAGAGCAGGTGCCTTCTAGCAAAAACCGATACGCACAGGATCTAAATCCTTAAAATGCCGCAAAGCAATTCTCACCAATGTTATAAAAGCAATCAATGCCGCACAGACTTAAGGTATGACACGTTTTCGCACGTGCTCAACCACGTGGCCACGCTCTCACTTTTCTGCCAAAGGCAATATTCCCGATACCAAAGCACTAATAACTATTAGTGTGGTCACTCCCAAGCTACTATTTAAATGGCATAAAGACTTAACGTCCCCGACCCGGTTGTACGCGTTGAAGCACGTGGCACGAAAGGACGCTCTGACTATCCTGCAAAACCAAATGTACACGAAACACACTCGCGCACACGAAAAAAGAGACAGGAAAAAAAATACAACTACCCAATCCATATTTAAAGGCTAAAAAAATCAGCAAATCAAAAGCAGAAGCAAGCTGGAAGCATGCACTAAAAAACTCAATGATTTCGTCGCCGCCGCGGAGCCCTGAAAAGCACGGCCACAAAACCTCACGCCACGGAAGCGCGGACGTTTTCTTCCGCGTGCGCTCGCCGTATCTCATCCCCTGCTGCCGCTCCGCATTCGCTCTGCCATCTTTCGCTGTGCGCGTGGTTACGCCGCCGAGGCACGCCGACGCTCAACACGGGAACCAGCGCCTAAGCTGCGCTCTGAAACCTCGCGCAACCGGTACATGAAAGAGAACACCATGATACACTTACAATGTCTCTCTTAAAAGACCTCAACTAAATAATCTACACGTTAATGTCTATGTTTGAGAGTGCATATTCGATGGACCTATCGCAAGCAGTTTCATTATACGCCACCGCTGTGGCTACCCCACGCAGTGCATTGCGCTGCAGCAGCCCTCGTTGGTGTCGCATTTAAGGTGGACATTTTAATGCGTGTGGTTCTTTAGCTAGGTGCGCGAGGTCATTTCCGGCTCCATTCCGTTGGTGGTTTCGTTTCGCGTCCCAAAAGATCCGTCTAGGCTAGAGTAGGTGAATTTCGGTGAACACACAAACTTGTGTACGTTTACCTCCACCTACTTGTGGGCGCACGAACCCACGACGCGATATTTTATCAAAAAGCCGCCAGATGCCGAAAAACATCCGCCCAAAGCCTGCGTCGCATCTCATAGCCAGCAAATAACAATTTCTGGTTGAATCCGTTGCATGTACGTTACTGCGATTATGACGATTCTGTAACTGTGCCATTCGGAGGCGCACTTGCAACGCAGGCCTGCAACAACACAGAGAAGCTTATGAAGAAGACGCGCGGGAGCGTCGGCGGGCAAATTATGCGAGAGTATTACGACAATGTCGCTATTGAACTCGCCAACTCGCCCACGCTTCCGTTATACAACAGATACCTTACGAAAAGTTAGGTCGCAAAGATTAAAAAAAAATGGGGGAGAAACTCGCCACTGGGGCATCCTCACGTATGATTTTTCACGTACTTATAACTCATAACTTGGTGATTTCGCTGATTTGGCGAAATCTCCAAGGTAGCGTGTTTAATTTACCAAACACAAGATAGTTGGTAAAAACGAGTTTACTCATGTGTCGAGTGAGCTCCTGAACAACTTTGCAATGTGGTGAACGAATTCGGTTTAAGTCATGGATCCGGTACCTCAAACAGGTGGGGAATAATGCGTTGTAACACGTTAACGATTGCAAGAGGCATAATTAAAGGAGTCGGATTTAACAACTTTACAACAGAGAAACAACAATGGGACGATTGGATCCGGAGGGCACGGCCGTGTAAGGCACGCGCTTGCTTGATTTTATAGGCAAGTGCAAACGAAATTATTTAGTTACACACACACAGCGGACTGCAATTAAAAAAAAAGAGGGATAAAAGCAAGAACGCGCGTCTCGCAAGGACGCTCGTTGAGCGTGCAAACGGGCGTGTTCGTTCTAACAATTTCGAAATATTCTGGCGGCGTTTACCGCTGCTCAGCGTTCCCACCAAGACGGTGTTCCGCGAAGGATGAACGCGGAGCGCAGCTGGAGCTGAAAGACGGCGAGGAGAGCGCGAGGAGGAGAGCGGAGGAGGAGAGGGGACAGCGTGTGAAGTGTAGTGGGGCCTTTGTGGCGCCAATGCCTACGAGATGGCGCCAGAGTAGCGCGCGTCGTCTGTGTGGAAGCAAAGCGCCGCGTGATCGGAGCTGTCTGTGTGCGGCGGCTGCAGTGAATCGCGTCCACGCGTCAGCCACGCACTGGCTCTCGTGATGCCCCGATTAGCGAGGTAGTTGAGCCACACTTGGCTCCAACATGCCGCACGAGACAGATTGTCCGCGCCAGCCAATATATCGCGAAATGAAAACACGTATAGAGCTGCACTCAGACTTCGCATTAATAAGTATCGTAATCGTCGATGAATTTCTTTTTTATTCAATCGTTCTTTGCCGCCTTCGTTGTCGACAAGTACTCCTCGCTCGGCAGCGATGTGCGCACAAGAGCATTTCTTCATTTTTTGCTCTACGTGCCGGATAGACAAAAATGCTTCGTAGGCTTCACTGAACGAGAAGATTTTAAAAATAAAATAAGCTCTTGATGCGAAATTTTAGCAATAACAAGGCAGCGCCAAGTACCGTATAGACTCGTATAAGGGCCGCACCCCCGACTTGGCAGCCCAATATTTGGAGAGAAAAAAAATTTTTCATCTGAGAAGCAATCGCGTGCAATGCCCTGTGATGCCGCGCGCGCGCATCGGCGAATTTTCTCTCGCTGCGCACTTCCGCGTGCCGCCTACCAGATGGCCAGAGCTGTCTGGTAGCTTTCTGGTAGATGGCGAGCGTAAAAATACGCGTCACAGTGTACCCTATCGCGGCTTTTTACGAACCATACGGCTTTCTTAATAACGCAGCTGTGTTGTATTGACACATAGACGTTTACACTAGCAAATTTTGTGGCCTGAACGCGTTGTAACGTTTCTAGAAATTTTTCTTGGAACAGACAGTGGCCAACGAAAGCATGCGCAGCCGGCGCCGATGCCACCAGATGACTGCGAGATGGCGAGGCATAAGCTGGGGATAAATCAAGCACAGTGCTATCGATCTATTGTGTTTATACTTCGGACAAACCCTCGCCTTCAATATGACGAAAATGTGCGATATGTATGTCTATTTATTCTTCAGGCGTTTAAGATTGTAGATTTTCTGTGCGTGCCGAAGCGGATGAATGTTGATCACATTTCAATTAGGCGCTGTAAACATATATGAATAGCGATAAATGCACGAACAAAACACAGGGAAGTCGACTCCTCAAGTCAGTCCACTGCATCAGCGCTCGGTCACGTTCGCCCTTGAATTCGACAAGGGATCGAAGCACACGCGCGTGAATTCATTGCGTGCCGCATTCTGCCGAGACGGGAAACGCGTAATTAACATTCTTCCAACGCTTTCCTTCCAAGTACGAGTCCGAAAATCACCACCGGTGCTTTTTTTCTTTCCTGTTAAGGAAGCCCGTCTCGTGGCACTTCCTCTCTGTCTACATTCAAGGTTTAAGCGAAAACATTAATTTCACGTAAAACAAGCCGTTCCTGTTCGCTGGTACATCAGCGAACAGATAGCTAGATTTTGTTTTTTTCGTGTACCCTAGAAGACTTTTGGGCTATAATAGCGGTGTGTGAGTGAAGAGTGAGTTGAAATAATAAAAAAAACAATTAAGGGGAAGATGTAGTGATGGACTTATCTACAAGAGACAAAATATGAACGAAAGTTCACGGAATAGAGAAATGGTTACGCTTTTTGAAAAACTTTCCGCTAGCGAACAAAAACGTCTTGATCAGTAAGATCTACTAGCGTTTCTTTTTCAAACGGTCACTGTGTGTATTCGTATTTATTTATTTATTCAATACCCACAGCGCCACAAAGGCATTGCAGTGAGGGAGGGAGGGGGTTACAAACTACAAAACGAAGATAAAAATAGAGCAGGTTTTAGACCACAACAACAGAAGCCAATCACACAACTGAAATCGAGAGAAGAAAAAGAATAGAGCACTTTGAATGTACAAGCCAGCACTAGTGCATCGTAGATCGCATGGACGGCACATTTCCTTGCGCAGTTTCCGCAGCACAACGCAGCATGAAAGCCTACTTCGGCTCGCGCATACAAAGGTCAACAAAAGAACAAAAATACAAAGCACAATATACAGTGGTGGTGTATATAATATGGTGTATATTATTCACAGATATATGCTGTGTTTCATATTGTTACAACTAATTAGTTAATGCTGTTTTGTTGCCATTTGTTGTACTTATCTCTACTTAATTTCTAACAGGAAGTACCCTTCAGCCGTATGCATCGGGACCTCCTTCTGAATAACTGCACCTGTGCTAGTATTTGTCTACGAATAAATAAATAAAGTCTGATTGATTGAACTGATAGCCTGTTCCAGCGATATACTGCCAGAAAAGTGGTGAATGACGTTGCAGGTTGGTGAGAGCGAAAAAGGGTTGTAGTTTAAATGGGTGAAGTGATCTAAACGCTCATTAAAGATAACGAATGACTCGTGTTCATCATCATCATTATTAGACCTTAGGGTTATTCCTGGGCACGGTAAATAAATTATTCATTGGTTGAATGGAAGATAGACGATTGTCAGGCGGTGGCAAAGTGTTGCTGGACACTTACCAGAACCACTGTCGTCTAAACAGGTGCAACACTCTGTCGCCGCCGATCAGCCGAGAAGAGGAATCTGCCACTACTGGATCGAACGACGTATTCAGCATCCACCGGCGATGCGCGAAAACTGCCCCAGTTAGCAAATTCAGCGAATTCAGCGCTGTTTCTTGGTATCGTCCACTCAAGAATAAAGCGCTTCGCAGTCGACGGCAAAGTCTCGCTGGACACTTCTCAGAACTATTCTCGTCTAAACAGGTGATATTTTCTTCCCTATAGAGCTATAGCTCATTTATTTTCCGCTGTCGCAGACTACTATTGATGCTGATCATCGATACCTGACGCTGTCTGTATGCGAAATTCTTGGCTTGTTTTGTGCCTCGCTTCGGCAGACCTGGCATGGAATATATGCGTCTAAGAACTCGTAATAAAGGCTATTATTGTCTCGTCACACACAAAACCAATGTTGATAACCAAGTAGATCAGTTCACGAAGCTTGTGTTTAGCAGGGCGCGCAAATACATTCCCCAGCATAAACGCTCTGCACATCCCCGCTGGTCTGAACTGCCGTGATGAAGTGCACAGATCGCGCGCACCGCAAGTGCAGGGCTCCTGTGCCTCCGACCGGTCGGTGGAATTCGGATCCGCACGCGCTCGGGTAATTGTTTTCGCCTGCTGCTCGACTCGGAGTCCAAGAAGTCGCGCTGCGTTTTCCTGCCCATTTCTCGTGCTTGCATAAAGCTTCAGGTTTCAACGCTGCTGTCAGTCAGCAGCACACGAACAATTCCTACATCTACTGCTTACGGCAATATACTTGCCCCAGTATTGAGATCTATATTTAACAGCTCTTTGAATACTTCTGCTTTCCTTCGCCTGTGGAAAACTGCTCGCGTTTTTCCTGTATTTAAGCCTGGCTGTAAAACCGGTGTCTCGAATTATCGTTGACTTCTCCATGCCACGTCTAAGATTTTTGAGCTCTCTGTTCACAACATATTGTCTATTTCTGTGAAGAACTTATTCATCGCGAATCGGCATAGATTTTTCACCGCCCGCTCCACTATAGTGGAAGTGAGGCAAGTGCCTGGGAAGAAATGTTTTGTTTGTCTTCTTGTGTTCTATTTGGCAAAGCGCGCTTACAAACTGAACTTTCTTCTGGATTTCACGGTGGCTCTCTTCGGGGAGGGGGGGGGGGAGCTCTCAATTTTGTCGGTATTTTTTATGTTGTCGAACTTTGTGTTACCGTTCATATTCATGTTCTCATTTGTGTCTCGTAAAAATGTTGCCTGCTGCTGACTGGCGGCGTCAAGAAAAAGCGCATTGAAGCTTCTCACACATTATTCCGCTGATAAATTCAAAGAGCGTGAGTATATCAGCTGCATCTCCGACAAAACTGACATATCCTTACAGAAAGGAAACGAAAAATGAAGCTGTCGCAAGCGCCACATAATCGCGAACCTCACTACGACATGACTATTTCTAGCGCTGAAATGTTCATCGTAAGTTAGTTTATATACCTGAGGTCGAAACAACTAAAAAGTCTAACACCGTCGATTCGCTATTAGAAATCCATACTAAATTATCTTTGCTTGCCTTAAAGGGAAGCTGAAACACTATTCGAAAAAAAATGAGTTCCCTGCGGCATTCTACAGTTTTTAGTTCATTGAACACGAATATCTAGCTTAAAAAGGGCGGGAACAAATGCAAGCGGCTGTTTTTTTTTCAAGAAAACGCGCACCAGCGCCTCAGGGCATCGCGCGAACTCCGCTGTGGCCTTTGATTGGTCAGGACCGCTGTGACGTCATTCACGGGGATCACCGGTCGGTGCCGCCGTTTCAGAGCGTAGGACGCTGTTCTGGTCTGACTTCACACATGAGTTCTAAGCATTATGGAACGTTCTCGCTAGCTCGGACAGCTTGTATTTTCGCGTTACATGTTCGAACCGACAGCCGATACAGAAAACGATGGCGACAACGACGATGTTGAGTGTGCCAACAGCGAGAACGAGCGTGGTGGTTCGGCACGGCGTTCGGCGTTCGATCTAGCTCTGCGATTAGGAAACGAGCTCCTCGATACTGGCTTCTCCTGCTTTGGGGCTTAGGTCAAGTATCGGGTGGTATTTTTTTTTCTCAGCTTGTAATTTTCGGTTACTCTTTTTCTTTATGTGTTTTTGTGTTAGCCTTGCTTGATGTCTGTATCATCACCGGGCAACGGGGCTTCCCCGTGGTCAGCCTCGGTAGCTCCTCAGGAGCTGAGTTTTTTCTTCGCAGTGGAGCCGGCAATGTTCCTGCGGCCATGGTGCCCACCGACGGCGCAACGATCAATATGAAACATCCAAAGACGATTCAGGGCTAATTGCCGAAGGCCTCACCGCACTTCCGCCAGATCACAGCGGTCCGCCAATTCGGCGAAGGGGGTATACTATGCTGCTCACCAGACCAGACCTGTGTGAAAGAACTACTCAGTTGTACCAACTTCGCTTCACATCCGGTGAGCTGTTACGTACCGCCGCATCTCGCATGCTCTAGAAGCATTGTGCGAGGGGTAGACGTCACTTTAATCCTTGGCGAGATTTTAGACATGTTCTCGGTGGCTGGAGTCATGTCCGTTTACCGGTGTAGTCGAGTAATTGACAATAAAAATATACCAACAGAGTCGGTTATAATTACATGTGCTGGGACGATGCGGCCAACAGAAATTAAGGTCTGACTCCTAATTTACAAGGTAGAAGCTCTGGCTCTACGCATTCTACAATGCAACAAATCTTGGCGATTTGGTCACAGCGTCTGGGGCTGCAGATCTGCACCCGCTGCCGTACTTGTGGAGACAACCAAAATTTTAGTGATTGTTTGTCAAAAGAAGAGAAATGTTGTCTCTGTGGCGGTGGCCACCCCGCCAACTACTCGAACTGCCCTGCAAGATCACAGGAAATGCATATTATAGATGTAATTTAAAGGAAACGTTGCTCACGCTGTGATGCTGTTGCTGAGGTTCAGGGGAGACCTAGGGGATATGCAGGAGTGACAGCCCGTCAGCAAATGGTTGCAGACTCAGCCCTTTCGGATTCTATTCCGACAGCGGTGGAAAAAGCGTTGTCAAAAGCAATGGAACAATTAACATTAAACTTGTCAGAGACGCTAGCTCAAGTGCTGCCTTCACAAATGATTCAGCTGTTCAGTCCTTTAACGAGTTCTAATGCTAGCTCGCAGATTCTTTCACAGACCCTAACATCGAATGCTCAACAGCTAACGGAGCCCTTATCAGTTACTGCAGAAGACGCAAACAATGCGAGGCCATCGACTTCAACTCAGCAGACCGACAACGGCTGCTTGTCTGGATCAGTGTCGGAAAACAACCAGGAGATGGAAATGGACTTCCCGACGCTCAAACGCACAAGATCACCTGACGATAATTCGTCGGTCTCCGTGCCGCACTCAAAAAACAAAAAAGTTTATGAAAGATAGTCTTTCCAAGTCAGATTCTAATTCTAACTCTTCCAGCTGTCTCCCTGAATCAAAACCCACAAAGTACGGTAAAGACAATATCTTGAAGAAAGATTTTCTTAAAGACAGCTTTTTAGAGCAAGCGGTCTCTAAAGTAGGTATTAATTCATCATAGGTTATTTAAAGGTATTACAGTGGAACTGCCGTTCCATTATTTCAGCAGCTACCGATTTAATATATTTTTGTTCACAACTTTCTCCCGACATTATTCTTTTGCAGGAAACTTGGCTTTCCAATGGCCAAGATTTTCATATAAAAATTATCGTTTATTTCGATTGGACCGTCCATCGAGAGGCGGAGGACTTGCTTTCTTGATAACAACTAAAATATGCCACAAACTAAATATTTCCTATCAGTATATGTCTAAAGAGTGTGAGATACCAGCAATAGATGTAACTATTTCTGGTTGTTCTCCATTTTCCTTAGTTATTACATATTTTCCCACAGGCGTGCATGATACTCGTTTCCTCGATACCGTTGTCAAATCTTGTAGGAAATAAATTGTGGTAGCCGGAGACTTTAATTCGCATTATGTGTCTTGGGGTTTGAAAACGGACTCACGTGTAAAGCGATTGTCGGACTGGCCAATTAGTCAAAATTTATGTTGCTTAAACACGAATTCAGCTACCTTTATTCAGGGCCTTTCTAAATCAGCATTGGATCTTACATTTGTCAGTTCAGCAATTTCCGTAGCTTGCTGGTCTACTGTCGATTCACTTCGAATACTGACCATCTACCTATTAGGTTTGATATTATCTGCCCTGTTGTTCTGCTGGAGTCTCCGACGCGGACTTTTGTCAACTACCAGAAATTTCAGAGTGTCTTGAAAACGGTCCTCAACTTCCAGAAAACGGTACCCAATGACATCAAAGCCATGAGGCTTTGCGCTGTATTACAAAGGACCTTTAAGAAGTCCCGATTTAATGTTAACATAAGCAAAAGTACTACCTCTCCTTGGTGGAATTCAGATTACACGCGGGATTATAGAAGAAGAAAAGCCGCGTGGAAGAAATTACTTTCAATCAGTGTCCGAGTAACTGGAGTGATTATAAGTTCGCAGCTGCTGCGTTCAGGAGAACAGTATCGAATGCCAAATGCGAATATGACGAAAAGCATCGTGACTTCCCCTCTAAGCCCAGCAACAAAAAAGCTCTGTTCAGATTCCTTCGGTATAGAAAATTCATACCGACACCAGCGAATCATCATCATCATCATCATCATCAGCCTGGTTACGCCCACTGCAGGACAAAGGCCTCTCCCATATTTCTCCAACAACCCCGGTCATGTACTAATTGTGGCCATGCCGTCCCTGCAAACTTCTTAATCTCATCCGCCCACCTAACTTTCTGCCGCCCCCTGCTACGCTTCCCTTCCCTTGGAATCCAGTCCGTAACCCTTAATGACCATCGGTTATCTTCCCTCCTCAACCTCCTATATGAACCAGCGAATACTGAATCGATAATTCTTTCACCACGTGAGATATCTGCTTCATTAGAATTCATAGGAAAGGGCTTAGCGCAACGCTTAACATCACGTTTGCCGAATGGGCCACTAAGGCCCCCCATCGCCGATGACTTTGTGGAAGTCACAATGTCAGAACTGTATAATGTCCTTGGGTCTCTGCCTGCCTCAGCTCCAGGTCCTGACGGCATTTCCAATGCCATGCTAAAATTATTGTTTGAAATGTCTCCTGATGACATTCTGAACACAGTAAATTATTCTCTACAAAATGCTTGGATTCCACAAGAATGGAGGACAGCCAAAATTATTCAGTGGGTAAAAAACAAGGAGCCGGCTACAATCTTGACAAAATTAGGCCTATCTCTCTTACGTCAAATATGGTAAAACTAATTGAAAGAGTTTTATATGATCGTATGATGGATTATATGTCTCAAACTTCGTTACTGAGCCCATGCCAAATAGCTTTCCGGCCCGGTTTCTCCATTTGGTGTGCGCATGTAGATTTAGAAAGTCGCATCCAACTTGCTGAACATAGAAAAGAAGTTGGTGCTTCAGTGACTCTTGACATCTCAAAAGCTTATGACAGCGTTGAGTACTCTCTACTGCTGGACAGATTACAGTCCTACAATTTTCCGAGATATACAACGGCACGGATTTTTGAATTTCTAAGAAAGAGAAAATTTCATTGTTTTTCAAAACGGCTTTTCTTCAAGAAAGTTCGATCAGACAAGAGGGGTGCCCCAAGGTGTCTCCTGTGCTATTTAACCTATTGATGAGTTCAGTACCGCTGCACCAGGATGTGAATCTGTATGTCTATGCAGATGACATTGCATTTTTCGCGACTCCTAGAGACATCAAATCTCTTCACCTGTCTTTGCAAACGTACCTCTGTACTCTACAGACGTGGCATCACAATTTGCATCTATCACTAAACGTTAACAAAAGTGCAGTGCTTGCTTTTCCGCTGCCCGGGCCGTTACAGTTATCATTAGTATGTGAACAGAGAACCATTCCTCAGGTGGAGTCACTTAAATATTTGGGTATCATATATGACGGAAAACTTAACTGACGTTCTCACATAGAGAATATTGGAACGAAGGGGACACGAGCCGTAGGTTTACTACGTAGAATCAGTAAGCGAAGTTACACACTAATTATGATTTATCGTATGCATGTACGACCGATTCTAGAATTTGGCTGTGTCTTATACTCCGTAATTGCAAAATATAAATTAAGACCCCTTGTTCTTTTAGAAAGAGAAGCTCTTCGACTATGTTTAGGTCTCCCTAAATTCGTTGCTAATAATGTATTATACCAGGAAGCGCGCCTAGCTATCTACTCTTCACACGCGATTCCGCATGCTTACGGTTCAAACCTACTTAAGAGCTTATGAATCTTCGGTACGACGTGGACAATATGCATTTATTAGTGAACCAAATCTATTTTTTGAGAACACGTGGTCACGGTTGCATACCCCACAAGTTGTATTTGTGCAAGCACAATTAACACCTTTAATTGTTAGCCTTAGAGAAATAACTCCGCTTAATAGGTCTACAGGATCGCTCAAAATTGAATTTGCAGACATTTTTCCTAACAATGCAAAATTTCTGCCCACAACATATTTGAATCACCGTTTACAAGAATATTTGGCCCGTTTCAAAATAAATGTAATAGCGACTGATGCTTCTTCGTGTGAAGAGAAGGCAGGAGAAGGCACCGTCCCTCGATTGGTCTTTTTCACTTCGCCTACCAGATTACACATCAGTTTTTCATGCCGAACTTCTGGCAATAGTTCTTGCCTTGAAGAAATTACCCCTTCATACTACAAGAGTTATTATCGTCACAGATTCTCTGTCTGTATGCAGCGCTCTTACTGCGTCTACAAAATCGACAACATCGAACACGTTTTATTCATTAGCTCCGCCTCACTTAAGTTTAGTTCATATGGTATGGGTCCCAGGCCACCGAGACATTCATATTAATGACATAGCCCATTCCTTGGCACGAGCTTCTTTAACAGGTCCTGTGCTACCTGTGCTGCCGGCAACGGCGCACGTCGCTGCAGCCAGATATAGACAATTTTCTTTGAGCGAAGACATAAAAGCCCTGTCATTAGCAAAATGCACAGGTTTTTTGCACCTAAATTATTCTTGGAACCGGTGTCCTAACCGGAAATTTGAAGTTTCATTTACTAGGCTGCGTTGCCGTATTCCAACACTTAATTTTTACTTGCACAGGTGTGGTCTGGCGGTATCCCCTCTGTGCTACCTCTGCAATGAACCGGAATCTATAGATCATTTTTTATTATCCTGTCGGCGGTTTTCTGCTCATCGAAAACTATGCCTAGAAATTCCACCTCAAAATTTACGATTGCCTTTAAGCAGCACTGCCACTCTCTCCCTTGGAGCAACAGTATCAGGATACAGTCACGGGAACGTTTGCCTAGCCATTTATAATTTTCTATGTGGCACAAAAAGAATGCCTTGTTAATAGTTCTTAGTTTCCACAATTGATTTACTTCTACTTCAGTCTAGAAAATTCAAAAAGTAAAAGCACAAATGCACAGTTTAAATCCTACTAGTATTATTATTCAAAAACATTTACCTTAGTCAAGTTTAAGTATGTTTTTTTATTATTCTCTTTCTTTTTTTAGTATTCCTATCAACGTAAGGCTTACTATAGTATTGATCACTACTTTTACTCATGCATTCACAGTTTATTCTTCATCTTGAATTATATATTTATTTTACTTTTTCTGTTATTTATTTGCCAATTTCCTTTATTTATTCAATCATATTACCACCCGATTCGTGGCCTATCCCCCTTAGTGCATGGGTTTGTGCCATTGAGTGAGGCTTCATCATCATCATCATGTGTGCGCCTTCTCGCGCATTGGAAATATTAGCTGTTACGTATGTTTTTTCATGTAACTGCACGTTGCAATGGCCGGAGAAAAAACGCTAAAATGTCACTGGGAACTTGCTGCTGGAAGAATGCCGAAGCAATAACTTCTCATTAGATTGTAAACACGGATGCAATTCCGCGATGTCAAGCACCTTGCCGCTGCTTGTGTAAAGTTCGGTGGTTTTTTGCGTGTTGATACGCGATCGCGAACCTAAATACCGTGTTTCAAAGCACGCACATACATCGCTGCGAGGTACAGTCATGGAAGTTGCTTATCATACACATCCAGTTCGAGATGGCCAGGGGGATTATATGTGCAATATTCAGACTATGGTTCGACTACTTTGCGATTGTGGCTCGATCAAGAATCGGTATGCGTGCTGCATGCTACTGTTGACATACATATATTAGGCAGTTTTAGCACCGCCGTGTGGTAAGCATGGTAACATTACGGTAACTGCAACCGTACGTCGAATGTCGCTAGGCAAGCCTAGATATAGTAACGCTAGCAACAACGCGTTTCCGCATTGGTCGCAAGGCCGTCCGGCTACGCTAAAACCCAAGCTCCGACGATATCACTGTCGCGGAAATGGTCCGAGCACAGCACAGTTGATTTCGTTGGCACGAAATTCTCTCTCCTCACCACACGGACCCACTGCGCTGCAAGCTTCTTGTCCTTCGGGAACATGTGAAACACCAGATCGCCTCGCCCGCCTGCGTTCGCACAGCCGAATGCTGCACAGAACGAGGGCATGTTGGGCACCTTTGGCTGTGGGCACTCACGCAGCACAGAAAGGAAGCATAGTTCACGAAAATCGCAAAAGAAAGCAAACGTCAGCGGCAGCAGATCTCTCGTAGCGTCGTTTAGTAAAGCGCAGGACGAAAAGAAACACGCCAGCACTTGCCAGCACGCCGGTCCGCCGGCATGCTCCCCGGGAATGACGTCACTCTCGCCGGTTCTCTCCTCCGGCTGCCTCCTCACCCGGCACTCCGGAAAGGGACGGGGGCGTGTCCGCGGGGGGGGGGGGCGATTTATAAAGCAATTTTCGCCCCTTATATTAACAAAACGACTAAAAAAATTTAAGAACCGTAAACTAATAGGTCTGTTCTTCCCAACCCCAGCAATTCATGGAATTTGAAAACCGTTTTAGCTTCCCTTTAAAGCATGTACAGGAGCTATGGAAGGTTGACAAACCGAAACTTAAATAAAAATGCACGCAAAACCAGACTAGTTCGCGTAGAAGTACCTGTGCAGAAGTTCTGCCCCTGTAGCCTTTCAATCATTGCCAATAAATGTCTGCGAGGATAGACAGGTGACGATACTATACATGGAAACAAAGCGCTGCATGAGCGGAGGTCTGTGTGTGGCGGCTGCTGTAAATCGCGCCCACGCGTCGACCACAAGCTGCCTCTGAGCCAATCTATCTGAGCCATCCCAGGATGCGGAAGAAAAGCGGTGGCGCTGTTTGTAGCGCAGTAGAATGTGTCGCTCGGATTGTCGATCAACGGGGCTGTTTGATGGTGTTCAGGTGGTGCACGGCTTGGTGCATCCTGTGTAACGCATGACGTAACTGCGGCAGCGTTCGGCTTTATCCCGGTATCAAAAGAAGCCGCTATAATTTTGCATAATAACCACAAAGTGTTAATTATTGGTGACTCTAGTGTACCTGGAGAGTGACAATACTCTCTGCCAGAAATGGTTTTACATTTCACAAAAATGTCACTCTTTGCTTGACTTTACCACATTTAATTCCATGCAGGAGCTAAACTTCATTGCGGACTGCTGTGACAACGTTCTGGATCTCTGCCTTACGGATCTTGATACTAGCTGCTTGCATCGTGCTATAGCAACGTTCATCTGGTTGCGCCAGATAAGTTTCACGCTCCTTTAATTGTTTCTCAACTCTGGGAGCACAGAAATGCAGCGACCGTTACAATAACAACAGAAAGCCCAACTTTTCACTACGTTGGCTGGTACCATTATCTTGAAAACGCTGACTCAGACGGGACAGTCGATGTTGATGAACAGGTTAATTTGTTTACCAAAATCATTTAAGATGGCCATGCACATATTCATACCTACAAAACCGCTCAAAAAGTGAATGTTCCTTCATTGTTTTCTCCTAAAAGAACTGAATGCGGCACTAAAACTGAAAGCCCGTTGTTAGGGTTGGCGTCTGACACCACGTGGCGACAGGAATTTCGCCCGACCTTCTACCAGGATTCGTCGAAAAGAGGGTTGACTTCTCCTGCGAGGGTCAACGTCAGGCACCTTGCGCACAAAGGGCCTTCTACCAGGATTCGTCGAAATGAGGGTTGCCTTCTCGTTTCCTTGCTCGGTAATGCAGGAGGAGGGGCCCTCTCTCTGTGCCTGTCACGTGACATCGACAGAAGCAAGATCCCGCCCGCACTTGTAGAGAGCCAATTTAAGGGGCTCCGAAATGTACTTTGAGATACTTCATGCTTTTCTTATTTTCTTTCAACTACCTTTGAATAAACCGTGCAAGTTTCGCACTAGCAAATCGTCTCGCCCTTGCTCGGTCGCCATGGTCAACCGGATGCCTGCAGCCCGCCGACAACGCCACGCTACCCAATGAGTAATGTCGGTTGAGCTTCGATAGGCAGGCGCCGCTACTTCTCGGCAGCAGTACGGTGGAGTACGCAACACCGTGCATAAGCGGGGCGAGCAGGCCTATGCAATATTACACCATTTGCGTTGTATCTTGCCGCACGACAATAAACGTCGTTTGTCTTGTCCGCATTTCCTTTCTTTAACGCGGCGAGCCCGGTACTTCCGAGTAACGAACGGCATGCGCGCTATCAGCATGACATAGCATTCCCGACAGGAAAGTAGCGGGCGCGGCGTTTTCAAGAAAGGAAACGCAAGCAAGGCAGATGGCGATTATCGTTGTGCGGCAGATGTACACCCCAAAGGGTGTACTTTTTGCCTAAGAGCACTCTTAGGAAAATTTACACCCTTTGGGGCGTATCTTGTCCCACAACAATAATCGTCATCCGTGCTTCCCTCGTTTCCTTTCTTTAACGCTGCGAGCACGGCACTTTCCAGTCACGAACGGCATGCGCCTTATCAGTGTGACGCAGCATTCGCGACAGGAAAGTAGCGAGCGCCGAGTTTTCAGGAAAGGAAACGCAAACAAGGCAGATGACGATTATTGTTGCGGGACAAATATACACCCCAAAGGGTGCAACCGTTTTAAGAGTGAGTGTAGATAAACGGAAACTTGAATTCAGACGCTTTTGTTGTCTTTGCAAATTTTCTTATAACGGTGATCACTACAACCACACTGAACGTGTTGAATTTAGCTATACGGGTAGTTGAAAATATTTCTGGAGCTACGCGCGCTCTCATTCTCCCAGAAAGAGCGCCGAAGTGTACTTGATGTGTACTTGATGAAAATGGTGATGTCTCGAACACAGCTGATGCCTTTGCAATGTATTTGGTGTAAGAGCTGCTTCTACCTCTAGCAACCTTCCTTCGTGCAGTCTGGCACGGTGTACACGGTATCGCTCAGTGAACACCTTGCTTCCGAGTATAGCTCCGACCTCAGTGGCGCCAGTGGTGTCCCTCCAGCACTGTTCTATCCCGGGTTTTCCCGAGCGCGAAGTAATAATAATAATATTTGGGGTTTTACGTGCAAAAACCACTTTCTGATTATGAGGCACGCCGTAGTGGGGGACTCCGGAAATTTTGACCACCTGGGGTTCTTTAACGTGAACCTAAATCTAAGAACACGGGTGTTTTCGCATTTCGCCCCCATCGAAATGCGGCCGCCGTGGCCGGGATTCGATCCCGCGACCTCGTGCTCAGCAGCCCAACAACAAATTACAGTTTCTAGATCTGTGCTTAACGTTCCAGGATGAGCATGTCTGTTGGCATTATTCGCCTAGGGCCAAGAAGCCACTGCTAGAATTTTCTTCTTGCCATTCTAAACTTGTTAAACAGGGGATAGCTTATTCAACTCTTAGGTCTGCCATTACTAAATCATGTCCGCACAATATGCAACAAAGTTTTTCACAACAGATAGAAAGGCTTGGAAAGGCTAGCTATCCCGTGCATCTATTATCACTAACCTGCGAAAAACTTGTAGAATGGGTAAAAAGCCCTGGTAAGAAACAAGAAAAACAGAAAAAAGATACACAGTTTGCTGTAGTACCCTACGTACATAGATTATCCCATGGTTTAAGGAATGTGGCCAATAGGTATGACGTCAGTACCGTTTTCTCGGCCCCACGAAAGTTGGCTAACATGTGCCCTTTGATAAATAGGAGACTTGAACAGGAAGGCAAAAAAAGAAAAGATGATTGCGGAGTTAAACATGTGTCCCCTTTAGTGCCTTGCAACACGGGCATAGTTTATCAGATTCCACTCGAATGTGGGAAAGCTTACATTGGACAGAGTGGTAGATGCATTAACATTAGACTAAAAGAACACAAACATTCACTAAACAACCCTAACGCATCACATTTAGCCGCACATTGTTTCGATTGTGGATGCAAACCTTTCTTTAAAGACACAAAAATTCTTTCTAGACACAGATGCCAAACCACGAGGGAAATTATCGAGGCTTTCCACATAAAAAGATTAGGAGACACTTGCGTCAGTCATGCTACGTTGTCTCTGTTAGATTGCGAATTTCAGTACCTTCGCAATACGTGTACTAATCTGAAATAATTTTTGTTCTTTGACTTCCATACCCACTGACGTGTTTAACTGATGCTTTTACATTGTCATGTTCTGATGCTACGGTTTTTGCAATCACCTATATATATGTTCTTCGTTTCAATAAAAATTTAGTTGAGAGTTAGCGCTCGTCCTGTCTGCTCCTTTCTGTGTCCGTGTTTCACTTCGCGCTAGAAGCCAAAATCATGTTTCCCGAGCGTCTTCGGCAACCCTGAAGTCTGGCACGTACCCGATCGCTCGGGAAGTAGCGCGGGTAGTGCCCGTTGCTAAGGGGTTTTTGCGAACCTTCAACGGCGTCTGCTTGGAGCTCGAACCAAGTTGACCATCGGAGGAGAGGCAGGGAAGACGAGGCGATGTAAAAACAAACTACAGCAGTTTAGACCGTCGTTACGGATGAGCGGTGCGCTCCGAGGAAAATATAAAAACAGCGTGCACGCAACGGCAGGGAAGGCCACACGTGGCGGCTCGCTGGCTTCCATCCGGGCAATCTGCGGGACACGCCGCGGTTCAACCCGCACGGCGCAGATGGGTCGAGCGCCGTCGTGAGATGTGCGCATTCCGCGAACAACCGCGTCACCCGACGGACAAATCTGTTGACGAGCGTGGCGGTTAGGCGCGCCGTGTCCAGTGCGTTTGGCACTTGTTCCACGCGCTGCCGCACAAAGTGAACCGTACACAAACAGGGTGCTACAAGTGCATTTACCAACTGGCGGCCTGTCCTCTGCGCCGCGCCAAAAGTGTTTGAATCGGCACTGCAACACTGTAGGCACTGCATTCCCTGTTAGCGCTGAGAACATTGGAGTAGATCGACAGCGGGGCTACCCGCCGTGGAGTGGCGATCGCGTCGCGCCCAAGGGTATCGGCGGCCGCGTTTCGGTGGCGGTGCAAGAGACGTGTGCCGGGCATTTCAAGCAACTCCAGGCGGTCGAAATTAATGCCGAGTCCCTCACTACGGCGTGCCTCGTAATCAGATGGCGGTTTTTTGGCACGTGGAACCCCACAGCATAATTTAATTAATTTAACAGCACGGCTTTGTAGCGGGGCGCTCCTCCGCGGCGGCGAGCGTGGCTGCGAGCCACGCCTCCCGCGGCGGCGTGGATCCCGTCGGAGCCAGGTAAAGCATTTGATGTAGTTTAATTGCCTGGCGCTCCTCATTACAAAGCTCACGCAAGTGGACGTACCTTCTTTCATCACTGCCCTAATATCAAATTTCCTAAGCAGTACATCGTGCTTCGTTGGCATTAATGGACAGAGGTGTATTAACTATGAGGTCACTAGCGGAGTTTCTCAAGGATCAAATGTAATCAATCTCATTCTCCAGTTTACATGCTGAACGGTCACCTTGGGCTAGAAGCTACGTACGTAGCTTGACGTGACCCAAAAGGCCAGACAAGGCGGCAAAGCAAACAATGAGTGCATATGTACAATAGTTCTCATATGAGCTGGAATTACTCACGAACGGAATACCTACGAGCGGAAAGACTGGACGATTATTTCATCACGAAGAGTTAGCAGCATTTGAACAAGTTTTAACACAATTTATTTTATTCTACACTATTATATCAATACTAGCTATATAAAACAATCTAATGCCAGCTATACAACGCAGCATGAGAGTGAAATTTAGACAATTAACGTTTGCTAAGAAAACGAAAGAGGTTGTTCAGTATACACTCATAACGATATACAAAGGCAGAATAATAATCCCATCAGATAGAAGTGATCAAAGTATGAGCGGAGTTCTTTCCTACTGAAATTCTCAATATTTTTGTATTTGTTCAAGAATGGTAGGTTATGTATTAACGGCTAATGTTTACAGAGTGTTCCGAGGTACGAAACCGACCATATCACAGGATTTCTTGCGTTCGCATTGACACGACGACGCTCTGAGGAGGCTAATTGTTTTATGTAGTTCCCAGCGCATTGTAACGGATGTACAGTATGTAATAAACAAAAAGTGTATAGGCTATCAATTGGAATAACGTTATACTTATGCATTGCTTCTTTGAGGCTCGAATAATAATCTATGCTACCAACATAGCGAATTATCTTCTGTAACATAAGAACTGTATGTATGTTAATTTTGGTGGTTGTACACCATACCAAAGTGCAATAATATAATAATATAATAATGCATTGTAAATCTGCACTTTGGCTGTTATAGGAATCACATTACGACATCGTGATACAAACCCTGTCGCGGAAGAAAGCTTCTTACCGAGATAATTTACGTGCATGACCCAAGACAGGTGTGAAGAGGTATACACGCCAGGAATGTTATGACTGTCAACTATTTCTATTTCTTTAACTTCAGATGCCATGGTATTGTTTAACTAGAGTAACTTTTTTTGTTGCGAAAAATAATTATTTTAGTTTTAGTCACATTAAATTTCAATTTAGTTTAGCCGAGACCAGGTAGATAACCTTTATAGCAGTCCATTAAGTTCTCTTGTTATGTTGTGCACTACAGTGCTGTCATCAGCATATATAATGAATTAAGCTTTACTATGAATTGTTGCAATATAATTGCTGAAGACATTAAATAAAAGCGGTTCCAGTACGCTTCCTTATGGTACGCCAAGTCTGTTCATTAGGAAAGACGACGTGAGACCGTTCGCATACACGACCTGAGATCTGTCGCTTAGGTAGGATTAAACCGATATAAACATCTACCACGTATTCCATGACACTCCAGTTTATCTAATAAGATGTTGTGCTGAGGCAGTCGGATGCCTTACTAAAGTCTATAAATAGTGCAAGCGTATAGATATTCCTTTCTATGCTTTTTATTATGCTTTCCTTTTATGTCTGTTTCTGTCGGTCTATGTTTCCTAAATCCACGTTGCGCGTAAGTTATAGCGCCAAATTTATCAAAGAAATTGACCGCAGGACAGTGTGTGACTTTTTCGAGGCCCTTCGAAAAGACAGTCAACACTGCCTACAGTTGCTTGGGCCATCATAGGAGTGCCGCCTTTGAAGATTGCCGAAGTGTATACTTCACTGCTTGGGCGAAGACGCCCGATTGACGCGTTAAGATGAATACATGAGCAAGCGCAGGGGAAAAAGTTATGCAATGCTTAATTGGTCCTAGTTGTAGGGTATTGATGTCTAAAGCCTCACTGTTCTTTAAGGAAATAAATGCGGTACACACTTCATACTTGTTGGTAGGCTGGAAGTGAATGCTATCGGTAATAACACTAGCATTTGTTGTTCTCGAAGTCACTGCGAGGAGGGAGAAGGCAGAAGGGCGTTAATGAAGTTTTGATTGAAATGGTTAATTCAGTACCGTCATGAAACACGTTGTTTGGAACGCTAGTTTTGGTCCTACGGCCCGTTCGAGGATCTGTTCTTGGCCCTCTTGTCCTCCTGCTGCTCATAAACGATATTCCGTCTGCAATTCGACTCTCTTCATTCCTTCTATATGCCGACGACTTCTATATCAAACTGCCAACAGTGTTCGCGCCTACATAGACAAAAAGACGTTTTTTTTTTTTCACTCTCAAACTTGTGCAGAAACAATAAGCTACTCTTAACCGCTTCCAAAACAATGGTATTAACTTATACCCGTAAAACACACCATGTGCAATTTCCATACATATTTCGGGATGCTCCACATTGCCCAGGGTAGATGAAATCGAAGATATTGGTGTGTGATTAAATAAACGAGTAGCAGCGCAAAGAACGGCACGCGCATGCTGAGAAGAGCAGCCAACGCCAAGCTCACGCGTTATAAACGCGCGAAGCGACGCTCTGGGTGCACCGCGTGACTTTCGCTCCGCTGTTGCCTTTCTGAAACTGTACTCTGCTGCATGCCTCCGTACAGTTTTGGGCGGAAAGCGCAAATCCGATTCGTCGAACGCGTCCGAAGCGAACGGACGTTCCACGCTTTATCAAGCGCCGCCTTTTCTGGCGACTCGCACACACAGTCCAGCCCTTAACCTCAACTCGCCGCTCTGAAATCAGTCAGACCTTTTGTTGTTGCTCTTCAGGGTGGTCCGTGTGGTGTCACACATTGGCCAAAGCTTCTTCATCACGCGCACTTTTTCGTGCCGCAAAAGTACACCAGGCAGCATTCTGCATTTTCTGGCCGATCTTGTTGCATTAAAGACTGTTCCACGGCTCGATTCCAAAGACATGTAAGAAGTGTTCTGCCTGTATTGACAGGCGAGTATTTCGGAATTCGTATTATGTGTTTTGTGTAAATTTTAGATAATCATGTTGTATGATTAACTCTCTTTTAAACCCGCCTCTTAGTTTTATGTTTCCCTATTTATTTCTCCATTTCGCATTGTTTTGTCTACCACATATGTCTTCATTGTACATTTTGTCCAACGTGCTACTTTTTAAGTGCAGGCTCCCTAGCCGTTTCTAGGCGCTTAATAAAAGATTGATTGATTGATTGATTGATTGATTGATTGATTGATTGATTGATTGATTGATTGATTGATATTATTATTGCCCAATGGAGGCGACACTCATTTGAGCTCGTGGTGCGTATCAGTATCTAACACGAACTGCACTTGGTCAATGCACGTTATGGAGGAGCCTTACTTCTGCAGCCCCAAATACACAAATAAGGGAACAGCAAACTGTGTGAATGCATCACTCCAGCACCATGAAATGATAAACGCACACCAACAGTAGCATGAAACACTACTAAACAAAAAGATTAAAAGCCAAATGGGAGCTACAGAGTGAGAACGATCCGATGCGCTGCAACGCGCGCAGCTCGAAACTCGCCGGGCACTGTGGGCCGGCTTCGTCGCCGCGGGCGGGCACAGCTGTCGTCGTCAAGCGTACACTAAAAGGCATCGGTTTCCTTTTCTTTTTGTGTGTGTGCTCATATATATACGCTGACACGCTGAAAATATTCTCGGTTGCACTAATCGTTGTAAACCTCTTGTGGTCTCGGCGAACAGTAGCAGATTTATTCGCGGAGTATCGCTTTATTGGCTTTCTTCATTACTTTATTGTCGCTCAATTGGATTTCCTTCCGAAGTAACTCCTGTGCGTAGTATTGATGCGGTAGCATTCGGCCTTAACGACTACCTAAAGATCGAATTCTAGAGCTGAATTAATAGGAATCGAGAGGTGACTGTGCAGTTGACAGATTCGCTCACTCTTTGCACATCTGGATACCGCTATTCTGTTTTCCTCTTGGGCACCCTGTGGCTTCGTTCTTAACTGACTAGCTTTAGTTTATTAATATAACTAAAACATATTTTGCTGTATGCAAAGCGACAAGAAGTGCCCGTCATCATTTTTTATTAATGGTATTTGTTTATGGTATTGTTACACTCTTCCAATGTTGCTAAAGGCAAGTAATTCAAAAATTTTGATGATGATACTTGCGCTATCACTAGTTCAATTTATGGTCATTGTTCCTGCAATGGACGATATGCGAAAGCCCATAAGCATGCCACACCGCTATGTTGCCGTAACCAATATGGCCGCATTCCCTATAGTAGCGCCGGTAAAGTTGAGGCACGCGTTTTGAAAGCTTGGACGGTGCGGGGAAAGGGTGGCGGCGGGAATGATTCTAGACCAAGGTCCGCCATATTGGTTACGTCAAAGGAGGTGTGTGGCGAAGCGCACTTGCCGGTTTTGCATATCGTCTATTTGTAGTGGATTTTATCAGCTTTTTAACGCAATTTTGCATGCAAATATAGCGGAGTTTTGCGCCTAATCTTGGCTCGCTCTTTTGTGCGCTAAGTTTCTTATTTTCTGTCTCCTGCTTGTTATTAACCTGGCTCTTTGTTGTTTAGCATAGCGTGTGTGCAGCGACAGCAACCGTTTTCCTCCAGCACAATTGTAACACAAAACTTGTCGCATTTCTTCCGCCTACCAGAGCATTGCATGGCCTGGCAGGCTGCGGCAGCCGCCGATATTCCCTGTGGGTTCATGGAAGCAAGATACAATGAAAGCGAGTCGTATATTTCCATCGTCAGACCGCACTGCTGCCTCCGTAGGCGGCGACCCCCTAGTTTCGCGTTACCTTTTGTACTGTGCAATTCTCATCATATTCTTTTTGCGAGACCAGCAAGCTTGTTTTGCATCAACGCTCACTTTGCGTAATCACTCGCAATTTCCTTCAGCCGCGACGAGTGCCTTCTGCGTGCCAGCATTTTGCCAACTGCGGTGGCGGCTCGGCTCGTGCGGTCGCTTTCCTGTGCGCGTCCGGTACAGGCTTCCACGACGGCGACCGCACCACTTCTGAGTGCAGATATACGGGGGCAAGTTGGAAAACAAACGAGGAGGCCGTAGAAAATGAGCTATACTTGCCGCGAAGGGAACCGTTCACGACGGACACACGCAGAGCGAGCCTCGCTGCTTTTACGAAGACTCTTGGCGAGTGACGCGGTGGAGCAAGTGTCGCGTCCAGCGTCAAGCTGTCTTTTAGCAGGTGCCTGACTTTGTCGCCTAAACAAGCTCTTCCCTGTCGAGACGCCTCCGCGCTTGGAAGTTGTGAAACTTGATGGCAAGTCACAGGCGCGTTGGCTCCACGTCGCGCACAAACTCACCGAAGACGCAGGAAAAAAAAAAAACGAACAAATAACTGTGGTCTCAGTTGCACACAGCGATCGCGGTTTAACTTATCGTTTCACGCAAAGCCCGCGAACGAGATTCATCACTGGAAAAATAGAATATATTTATTTAGAGAGGGATGGCTTCTTAGCCTGCTTTGGGGAAGGGGTCCAAAAAAAAAAAACGAAAGCAAAGGCCCTGTAGGATTCGTGATACTGACGAAGCCTTGCAATTAAATGCCTCGTGACCTTCCACGTGAGTACACGGACACACTTAAATATTACTTAAGAATACTTAAGATGTTGGCTGTTAATGTGCATTCTCATTGCATATAAGACACTGCGAACAGGCATTCTGCTCTAGAGAAACAGCCGTCAGCGGCACAAACAAAACTTGAAACGATTTATGAAGGTAGCCTTAATCAAGTGTCCTTGCAAAAATGTCTGCTGCCATTATGCATAGTCTATAAAGGGCGGCGGACACTGCTGGTACGTGATATAAGGCGTTGCGAATTCCGTGGCCGTCTGTATTAGTATCTTGGAATCATTCTTCCTCCATATAAACAGCAAAAAAAAGAAAGCATCGGTAATATTGGTGCCGCTAAGACACTGGTGTAAACGAGCTGTACGATAAATCAACAGTTGGCAGGCATGACATTGTGTATATATAAGCGTGTGGCCACATCATCAATGTTGCCTAGCGTATCGCAGCCTAACCGTTGTTGCTACGGCGTCATATCGCCTGGCAAGCGGACCTCGCCGATGAACCTCGCACGGACCCTGGACGGGCGTCCTTTTTTTTCGCAGCTGCGAACCGCTTCGCGCACAGGCCGTCCAAGGTTCTTGTGGGAGTGGCATCATCGCGCGGCCTACGTCGCTTCTTTTGCCGAGCTGCTTCGGATCGGTTTCTCGCTCTTTCGTAAGAGTGGGCCAAGTCACTGAACTTTCAGTGCAAGCACGGGTCAGGCAACTCGAAAAGCCCATCACGTGAGCACTTAGCCGAGAGTCCTCAAAGAGAACCGGAACGAATAAGGAAAATAAAAACAAAAATCGGAGGCTTGCTTACCGCTGCCCTTTGCAGCTATGGACGACGCAGCGATGCACCGAAAACGTCTCCGTCGCAGGCTCTTCTTTGCGAGGCAAACGAATACGGCGTCTTGTGCGCAGCGTAGTAATCCAATCCGTCGTTCGCGCGCGCACTTCACAGCGCAGCACAAAGTGCGCGCGAGCTTTCTCCAAGATGAAAAAAAAAAAAATGGCGATGACCTACTTTTTACGCACACTTAAAGAATTTCCGCCAGGAAACGACGCAAAATGGGTCCATCAAGAACACTCGACATTTTCGCTTCTGTAGGTGGTTAAGCCACGCCACCGTTGAACAAGCACCACGCGAACGTACGGGCCGTGTGCGGCTGATGGCCTCGACTCCCAGAAAAGACGTTACACAACTGGAGCAGCAGCAGCAGCAAAGAGATGGAAGAGAGAGAGAGGGAGGAGTGTCTTCGGCATCCTCCAGGCGGGGCGCTTTGCAGCCACGCGAAAGCTACGTGTAGAAAGAAAAGGAAAAAAAAAAAGCGGAGTGCTCTCTCCTCTCCTCTCTGCCTTCGCGCCAACTCACAAACCACTGCTCGGTGCGATGACGCTCATCGTCTCCGCAGCCGCTCTCCCGAGTGACAGACGACAGACAGACAAGCGACCGTTACCTGCTGTGCTCTTCTTTCCGCCCGTGACGTGTCGTCTGCTCCCTGCGTCGTCCGCTCTCAACGTCGTCTGCTGCGTCGCAACGTCGCGGCGGCGGTTGGCGCGCGGTCGTCAGCCGCGTTCATTCCGAAGGAGGCGCATCATCGTCCTTCGGGGCCGGTCTCTTTTTCTCGGGGCAAGTCCCTCGCGGTCGTCGCTGAAGGAGAAGTCCACCTCCTCCACCTTTTCCCGGGGCTCGCCGTTTGAAGCGAAGCTTGGTTTGCGGCTTGCTCGGCGGCCACTTGGTCCACACGCACGCACATAAAAGTGACGAGGACGCGATGAGGTGGGGGGGAGGCTACGCATGCGCGCACGCACATCTCTTCTCCTCCGCCGCTTCTGCACAAACAGGTTTCCCGCCTCGCAAGGAGAGCGCCGGCGGACGAGATAAAAAGCAGCGACGGACTCGCTCGCTCGGCATCCGCCCCGGCGCCAAGAGACCGGCGATGCGGCGGCGGCCCTCTCGAAGACGCACGAGCCCGACGACCCTGCCCGCTGGGCGGTTTTCGAGCGGCAGCGCGGCCGTTTTCCAGGAAGGAAAGGGAGTTCTCTTTCGAACGCCTTCCGGTGCCGTCTGCGTTGGCGAGATTCAGACGGCGACCGATCGACGACGCCACGTCGACGGGGGGAAGCGGTCCCGTTTCCTTTCTCAACAACGTGTGCAGTCAAGCAGCGACGGACGCCCGAGCCCCTGCTTCTTCAGATAGGCATCGCCGCGTCGTCTTCGCCGTCTGCTCGCTCTTTTCTTGGCTCCCAAACACAACAATGCGGCGCCAGCTTCGTCGGCGGCACTTGTCACACCCCCATCGTGAGACAGATGGTTAGCCGGATAAAGATGGACCTTTCTTGGGCTTGTTTTGCTTGCCGGTGGTGGTATGTGGGTGTCTATGTACGAACCTGTCGTCGCCGTTTAACAACCGGCGTCAGTCGGGAACGTGTGACGCCACTCGGGGCGTACCCTTCTTCCATAGGTGTGTGCATGGAGCTCATTCATGCGTGTTGCTGCGTCTCAAAGTCGTCGCAGTGGCCCTCTGGGAGGCACCGGCACAGTCGACGCACTGCCCCAAAGGTCGGGTTGACTGCGACTCGATCGCGTCGACCGCCGACCTTCTCCAATGGCGTGTAAGCCCCGGGTAAACTGGGAAGTGGCGAACAAGTGTTGTTGGTTCCCACGCGTCAGGTCTGCTCAGCCTATTGTACATCTCTTCGCTCTGCGCGCGGCTTCGACAAGGGGCCTCGCTGGCGGAGGTCCAGTGGGTCAACCTGGTGGACCCTTGGCACATTGCTATCTTCCGATCGACGGGCATTGATTGCTATCTGCGCGGCTTCTTCCTCTGTGCGCGACAGCTGTCGAGTGCCTGCCACGTACAGGCACATGCGTATGTGCGCTGCTGTGCTGGTTGAGTGATCGATTCTTGAGAGCGCCTCAGCTGTGTATGCGTGATGGGAAGATTTACGAGCGTCCCGACGCGGTGGCCTCCACGAGGGAAATTGTTAACCCCCTGTCGAGCCATGCGTTCATGGCCAAATCGAAACGTGCCAACTATCTCAACGCGCTGGAATGCACGCAGGAAATTTTTCAGGGTGTTCTATTCCGTCTGTCGGCGCATGCGTCCGTGGCGCATAATAACGCTGCCATTGACATATAAAGAACCTCGCACACTGTACTTGTACCGAAGACACATGGCGTAGCAAAACCCAAACAGGTGATATCATACAGGCCTATATCACTGGCTAATGTTGACTACAAAATTTCAACGAATGACCTTGCAGGAAGAGTTCAGCCTGTTGTATGAGACATTGTTGCCCCTCCCACCAAACGTGTGATAGGCGCAGCCGTCGCGACAAGCCCTCTGAGAAGTGCATCGCGTGCTTGAGTGCTGCAACCCAATCGGGTCCTTCGGAGCGAATTTTACTATGTCCCTGTGTCCAATGTGTTTTTTTTTCGCCATTCTCGATTACTTTGATATCGGATCCATTATCAGAGGCGGCCTTGGCGTACCAGAATTGCACAACACAAATAATTGTTCATAAAACCTTAAAGTCCAACGTTCTGTGCGTGTTGTTTTGTATGCGCGCCTGTGAGGAGGAGGAGGAATGAACGTTTATTGTAAGAAACAGCGAGAAAGTGTCCTTTCTTCGCCCGAAGTGGGCGGCTCTCTTAGTCCAGAAAGCCGTTGGCTAATGCTGCAGCCCGGGCCCGGTCCACCAGACTTCGCTGATCTTCCAGGCTCTGTGCCTTTAACATTGCCTCCCACGTTTCTTCGATCGCTTGCAGCGGTTCTGAGGCATCATCTTCACTGTTTTTCTCGCGGTGCGGGCACATCAACACCATGTGTGGGAGCGTGTCTGGTACGTCACAATACCGGCATAGGTATGAGAATTTGGTGGGGTGCATTCGGTGCATGATAATTCCATGTGCATACGTATTTGTTTGTAGTCTGCGGAGGGCGGTGGCTTCTTCCTTGCTTAATTTTGGATGAGGTGGAGGATATTGTCTTCTTTCCAGTCAGTAATGTTGCAATATTACGGCGTAGTTGATGGGAATGTCCGCCACCCTCGTCGCTTTCCGGAAACCGTGCGGCAGGAAATCCCGGCTGGTATGCTCTCGGGCAACAGCATGTGCTGCTTCGTTTCCTGCCAGGTGTTCGTGGCCTGGGGTCCATGCGACGTAGGTGTCGGGTAGTTGTTGGCGTCTTGTTATTTCATTTAGAATCTTCACTGCTGCGGCTGAAATTCGGCCTTTTCGTAGGTTTCTACATGTTGTTTGCGAGTCGCTCAAGATGATTGCTGTGTCTTTGCATGTGGCGATGCCGAGGACGATGGCCACTTCCTCCGCCGTTTCTGGATTTCTGGCCGGTATGGTGGCAGCGATTAGCTCCTTCCCTTGGTTGTTGGTCACGGTAATTGCGTATGCTCTTCTACCTGGGTATTTTGCAGCATCTGTATATCTCGTGTTCGGGTTCTTTGAGTATTTCTTGCTCAGCGCTCTAACTCTAGCTTTTCTTCTGTCTTTGTGGTATGTTGCATGCATGTTGCGAGGTATTGGAGCGACTGAGATAGAGTCACGAAGAAGTGGCGGCAATCGGGCTTTCGCGTCAGAGTCTGCAATGAAGTTTTCGCTGTATGCGAGCTTGCGAAGTACTGCTCTGCCTGTTTTAGTCAACTTAAGGCGTTCCAGCTGGCTGGCTCTGTGCGCTTCGCTCATTTCTTCCCAGGTGTTATGGAGGCCAAGTTTGAGGAGTGTCGTGGTTGAGGTCGTACTGGGGAGTAATAGTGCGCTCTTGATTGCTTTTCTGATGATGATGTTGAGTTTTTCAATTTCAGCTTTCTTGAGGAGGAGATACGGGGTGCCATATGTGATCCGGCTTATAAGGAGTGCTTGGATTAATTGGACGGTTTCTTGCTCTTTAAGTCCTCTTCTTTGGGTGGTTATACGCCGAATGAGATGGGTTACTTGTGTTAGGGTCTTTTGAAGCTTCGGAAGTGTAGCTGCCCCAGAACCGTCTTTATGTATTGTGAGGCCAAGGACGCGGAGGGAGCCAACTTGAGGGATATCGATTCCATTGAGTCTGACGTTGGGATCTGGAGCGACGCAGCCTGGTGGTCTTCCCCGGGTCCTTGCCTTGAGTATAAGCAGCTCCGATTTTTCGGCGGCGCACTGGAGACCGCATATTGAGAGGTACTGTTCTATCTGATCGATTGCCTCTTGGAGGGTAGTTTGCTGTTGGCCGGTTGTGGATGCTTTTGTCGATAACGTTATATCGTCGGCGTATATTGCATGCCTTAAATCTTCGATGCCATCGAGTTGTTGTGGGAGCTTAATCATTGCGAGATTGAACAGCAAAGGTGAAGTGACTGACCCTTGTGGAGTTCCCTTGTTGGGCATTTCGAACTTGTCGCTTCGGATGTTGCCTATACCCACCGTAGCCGTGCGATCTGTGAGAAAGTCGTGTACGTATTGGTAGGTCCGGATTCCGCAGTTTGTATCTTGGAGATTTTGGAGGATTGCTTCATGCTTCACATTATCGAAGGCTCCTTTTAGGTCTATTGTCAAAATAGAGAACTTTCTGTGGCGTTCTAGGTGGTCCAAGAGGTCTTCCTTGAGCTGTAGTAGTATATCTTGTGCTGAGAGGAGCTGTCGGAAGCCAAACATTGTGTCGGGCATGAGTCCTGAGTCTTCGAGGTATGTATACTGAGGCGATCGTGAACCATGCGTTCGAGCAGCTTTCCAGCGCAGGAAGTAAGGGAGATGGGCCTTAGGTTGCTGATTTGTAGTGGCTTGCTGTGTTTTGGGATCATAATTACTTTTGCGTGCTTCCATTCTGCTGGGAGCACACCTTTTTCCCAGCAGTTATTCATGTAGTCGAGGAGTCCATTTGGGGCCTTGTCTGGGAGGTTTCGTAGGATCTTGTTGGTCACCTTGTCATTTCCTGGCGATGTGTTACGGGTCGATTTGGCAAGGGCGGCATGGAGTTCAGGAAGCGTGAAAGGGCTGTCGAGGGTGAGATTTGGTTCGCCTTTGTACGGTCGGGGATCGGTAACCTGTGAAATAATTGAAAATAAAGCTGTTCGTAGCTTTAGCTCAAATTCTTGAGCGGCAAAGCTGTTGGCTTATGCATATGATGTCGCCTCGTGTTGCACAGAGTTAATTAAGCAGTTGATATCGTCAAACATTTTGGTGAAGTCGCAGACAGTCCTGTAAACTGGGGAAGACGTCTGGTGTTCTGGCGCGGAGAATGGCCATTGGCCCCAGACGCCCAAGCTATAGGTGGATGACAGCACCTTGGATGTATCCTGGGGCACGGTTATGAAAATAATGGAGAAGCTTTGGAAACAGAAAATGCATGAAACATGTGACAACGTGGATAGGTGGAGAGAAGCCACTTTGACTGTTTTCAGCATAGCGACGATTTGCAATTATTTTTTTAATTATTGAGCTGTTGTACAGATGCAAGTGCTATACTGCTCGCGGATGAACGTTCAAAAGATGCGCGATGTTTTGGCTGTTTTTGTGTGGGCGTCCCAGTGGGAAAGGTGCAGGTGCACAAACTTTTTCAGAAAACCGAAGGATGGAAGTGGGGGCCCCGTGCAGCTTTTCTTGCGTCAGCTAGAGAATAGGTTCTTGTTTGTCCGCGACACAAACGACCTCTTCTTATGCACACTGTGCCAGCCGAGCAACAAGTGAACTGATCCAGGGCTGGGCAAAGATACTTTGCAATTGTATTATGATACAAGATACTCGGGCAACAAGTATTTGAGATGCAGATACAAGATACTACCGCAATTATTGTGTCCGATGCGATACTTTCCATTCATATATTAAGGTACTTCGATATATTTTTTTATTATATATCTGTAGAAGCAAACAGGTATAAGCATTATAAACAGGTATAAACAAAAATTTTTGCTTGGAGTTTTCTTAACTCCGACTAACCTTGTTCAATTTGAATGTATGTCTATTACAGTACATCATAATTTTTATATTTCTAGTTCAAAGTGCAGTATTCTCACTCCGGAACAATTTATTCGGGTTGCTTCCGCTGCTTAACGCGAAATCTCTTTATACGCTGCGCTGTTTTCGCTTATTGCTTTTGTAACTGATGGGAGCCGCTGGCCGACCAACCAGCGGGTCGCCACTTAATTACAAGAACGTCAATAAGACGCCCCTGCACGATTGCGCAAATACCACTGTGGAGTTTGTCCGTAAACGTAACTGTTCACACAATAGCGAGTCACCAGACAGGCGTACATCAGCAACAACGCTGGTAGCGACATTTTTCTTTTTTATGGCGCATCGTGTATACAGAGAGCACATAAAGCTGCAGTGACCTTCCATACTCTACTTGTCTGCTTGCGTAGAGCGTTCGTTAGCGACCTATTTATTAACGTGCAAGTCTTTTACGATTTTTCTTCCGCGAGAAAACTTGTGCAACCCAAAAACGTTTCATGTAGCGTAGTCCAAAAGCTATGGTTGACCCCTCTTTCATAGGAATCGGTAGAGCGCGCAAGTGAAACGTCTCTTAATTCACAGAAGCTGTTGCATGCATGGTTGGTTCGTGAACCCACATTCCGCTAAAGCGAAATGCGTTCGATTTGCGCGTCGGCGACCGTGTTGCAGGTTTGCCGAGTCGCCTCGGTCAAAGTACGAGCATTTTGGCCCGGCCCTGTAGTGGCAGCCAGTTGAAATGCGACGCGCTCAGCTTCAGCAAAGCCAGTGCGCCTCGAACGCGCAAAGGCGTTCTGCTCCTCGCTGGCCGGACCAATTCGCCCGTCGACGTCTTTGGCTTTCTGCGCCGCTTATCGCAGCAGTTTTCTTTGTAGCTGCCATCGCAAGCGAGGTAGCAGGCGGCGTGTAAGCACTGATGATGCACGTTGAAGCTGCGCTCCATAGGGGACGTCACACGCTAATCCGACGCGAAAGACGAAGCATGTGCGGAAACTGCGTCGTCACCTCAGCAGACGGCCTACACCGCTTACACCAAGCTACACCACGTTGGAGCCTAGAGCCTCCTCTGCGCTGAGGCTACCGAAGCGCTCACGGTCGGCGCTCGTTAATGTCATTGTGCATTACTTCGCTCCTAAATGGCGGCATCATTCTTGTCAAGAAAGATCGTATTTTACGCGTTCGCGCCGATATTACATCCGTTACAGGAAGTTGATGGTAGACCCCGGCATAAACCACTTTCGTGTTGAAGAAAATTATTTTGGCGCTTGCGTGCAACAATCACGCAAACAAAATAGCCGCCTTATGCGCAAGTCTCCCGGAAACAGCGTCATCCACGATTTGGTTCACAACATGCAAACTTACATCCACGAGATCCTTCAAATCGCTGATGAGTGAAAGCCACTAGACGCAAACAATTGCATTCTTGCATTCTTCGGACTTGGTAACAAAGCACCACGCAAAGGAAACTTCGATAACGACACTATATAGCGGCATCAGAATTCGCGCGAGAGATGCCGCAAGCGTTGGCGTACGCAGCACAGTATGGTGGCTACGAGCAAGCGTCATGGCACCGACGCAATTAAAGACACACAATCAAGAAAACAAAAGGTCGGCTGCGCGCAGGCATTCGCGCGCTTGTTTTAGAGCATAGCTCTCAGGCGCCCGTTCCCTACTTTGAGCGACGACGTCCCTTGGCGTAACCGAGCGAACGAGCGCATCGGAGGACGAAAGACGGCGAGAGCGAAGAGAGCGCGAGGAGGGAACCAGAGCAAGACACCGTGAAGCATCAACGGATGGCGCTCGCCTCCGCGCACCCTCGGCAGCGGGGGCGCCTCTGGAAAAAAAATCACAGTATCGCGTTTGTTTCCCGCGCGTCGCCACCTGACGCGGCCGCCGGTGATTGGGCCACTCGTGTCACGTGGCCTCTTGCCACCATAGCCCTTCCAAGCGCCTTCAGTAGGTACGTCGGACACGAAGCAGACGCAACGCGGACAGAGTGCGTGCACTTGGTAGCTGGCGAGAGCACTTTGTCTCTGGCGTTACCGTAATATTACTCCTGGTGGCTGCGCCTTCGCGTGTAGCAACCAAACGGAACCCGGAAACGCATTTTTTCGGCATTCCGCGCGTAAAGGACGACCGGGATCGACGTTCTGCGTGGCTGCACAGAATTGACCGCAGTAACTTCGCGCCTTCGAAGAGGTCAGTTCTTTTACGCGCATTTTGCTGGACAGTTATTGCTTTCAAGCGCCTGTACCTGCGTGTGACCGCTAAACTTTACTGGTCCGGTTCGCGCACCTCGCGCTGTTTAGAGCTTTTGAAAACGATAGAGTTAGTACACGTGGTTTCGACTGAGATGTTCCGCTCGCTCTGTTATACAGCTACCGTTTCATTCGGTATTGGCGGCGCGGTTGAAAAAAAAAATAAAAATAATATTTGGGGTTTTACGTGCCAAAACCACTTTCTGATTATGAGGCACGCCGTAGTGGAGGACTCCGGAAATTTTGACCACCTGGGGTTCTTTAACGTGCGCCTAAATCTAAGCACACGGGTGTTTTCGCATTTCGCCCCCATCGAAATGCGGCCGCCGTGGCCGGGATTCGATCCGTAGTACACACCTGTCAAGTATGCTGCAGCGCTTGATTGCGCGTATCGCTTTAATTAGTGCTATTGGAGATAGCGTACATACATTATAAGTGAGCGTGCCATGCTCACAGTGGGAGCGAAATTGTTGAAGGGTTTAATGGATTACCAAGTGTTTAGCCATCAGATGTCTTAATGGCAGATACGGTAATATCTGCCAAATATTCGTAACTGAAATACGGCTGAGATTGCGCATAAAATACTGATCGCGACGTTAGCATGTGTACTTTTTATCGAGTAAAAATACTGCCACGTTGTAGTGCGCAAGCGATAGCCTTGCAACAGCATAGTTAGCCGGTGAGAAACGGTCACCGGGAAACGATAAGCAATGCACGTGTCAGCAGTACAGTCCTACTTGGCATGGCTGCATACTGGACAAAAAAAAAAAAAAAGACGTGAACGAAAAGGCGCGGGTGTTTTCATTTCATTCATATAGCCATCTCATTCAAGCTCATCAAACAGCCACAGAGAAAAAGGAGTCGGTTTCCTATCAATGGTGCTTTAACTGAGTCCCAGGGATGTACATATGTTGTTTCAGCTTGTTTTCCATAAATTTTCTGGCCCGGTTCCTTGCGACTGTTTACAGTTTAGATATTTTATGCGGTGCCCCAGGGCAGTTTATTACCATCCTCATTTTTTCTTTGTTTTCTTCTTGGACAAAATATAGGACCATTTCATTCTTGATGAACATGAGAAACCAAGAGCCGATGGCGAAAAAAGTTCAAGTGGAAGGCAGTACCCAGCATTTTTGCGCATCGGCGGCAGAAAAATCCAGGAAAGCCAGCGTTTCATAGACTGCAATGCTGACTGCAAGCAAGCACCGCCTCGCAACCAGGCTGTCGCCAGCTGATAACGTGCAGTTGAGGCACAACCAGTAACAGGGAGTACCTAAAGTCTCCAGAAGGGACTAAAGGTACCCGGGAGCACCTGTCTGCCTAGGAGGGACTGACATCTCTACGGCGACTGAAGACACGCCACTGGAATGTTCCACAGAATGTACAGGTATGTTATTATGCGGTTAAGCGCTAGTTCACAGTATGTTTGGAAACGTTAATTGTAGACTGAAATTCTCTGTATTATATTTATTGAACCTTGACCAAGCAAAGTAATAATGAGTATTGCCTAATGTAAAGTGCAGTCCACCTTTAAAGGGAACACTCGTATGTTCGGCCTGCACTTTACAAGCACTCTAGCTACAAGTGGCGACTACAGCTTTCGCATGTTTACCTACATGGTGAACAAAACATACAGGACAGTAAGTAAAGGATTAGAAGATCACTGCTGCACTGTGGCGAACAGTTCCAGCGTTGTGGCCGTCTTTTCATGTCCGAGAGAATTGTTCAGTGTTTGCCAGGCTGTGTAATCACGCGCAGAGGCCGTAAGTTCAGTAGTGCGCAGTGCTTGCAAGAACAGACACAGGTTTCTTCCTTCGGCGTACGAGTGAAAGCGTGTCAGCCGGCGAACACGGTTCGATCTCGCGGGCGTGGAACGCGGCCCGGACGCGTGGCCTGTTGCGCGTGAGCCAGGGGGGAAAGGCGTTCGGCGGCTGCCTCCTCCTCGCCCGCCGCTCCCTACCGAGACGATCGCGGCGTCGTCTGCTACGGCGTTAAGGCTGTCTCACATGCTGTGACTGGAACGACGTGAATCGGTGCAGTCGAACGCGTCGCAATGCGATTTTTAGAGCACCCATTTCACATGATTGCGATTTCAACAATGCGACTGGTGCGACGCCCAGGGTTGCTCAATGCCAGCTTACGTTGCACACGCTGCATAATTCTTTTATTGTAATGAATAAAACGTTTACATTATAATATTATTTACTTTTCTTGATTAGGAGCAAATAATATGCAGGTTTAGTAATTTAAAGACGTATTAGTTGAGATTTGTTTTGGAGAGCGCAACGGCGGTTTCTGAAGTTCAGTGCGACATGGCGCAGGTAAACAGCTGTTCGCAGATGGTTCAGCGCTGTGTGCTGTATCATCTGCCTTCTATGCCCGTTTCGTTCTGCCTGCGCTACAACAATCTACAAGATGACCTATCTACAAGTTCATGTAGCCACCCTCGCCGAATATGCAGTATTCGGAATTCGGCTGCCACGAAGTCGTCGTGTCAGCCCAACAAGATCCTCGCGCTACCCGTGCTCGGCGCCAGCTTCTGGAGAAATGATGTGTGTATTGCTCCTGATTGCGCATATGCGGTGCCTGCTCTTAGCCATATACTCGCGCCAAACGCAACAACAAGCACCACTCCGAAGCCCACGTGTGCTCCTGAGCGAAGCCGCAAATGATCTGTGTGATTACTGGATGTGGAATGAAAATTGTGTTGTGAAATTCAACCTTAGCGCTAGCCTGGTTCGCCCATCGCCGTGCGTGTGCTGTGGATATGGGAGTCCTCTCTAAATATTTCTAAAGGCGCAAAAGCCGGCGCATCTAATGTTTTGAGCCGTTACCGTCACTTTTGTTGAAACCTGTACGTTGTAACATAGCATTCTAAAAGACACGTTTCTCGTCCACTTTGTTGTGCTGTGTCTCGTGCTGTTAGTATAATCTGAACTTTTAACAAGAAGACTATATAAATACGCGCTATCCATAATGCAGGATCCTAGGCCCACGGCAGGCGCACTTGCCGTAGGGTTTTTCAGCTTTCTGTTCAGCCTCGCACGCCACTCACGGTTAGCCTGTCTCGTGTAAATAAATATTATTATTATATTATTAATGTTATTAGATATTATAGCTTCTTCACTGTAATTTATAGCAATCATCCAGATTTCTTAAGCTAGTCATGCATTTAACCTGTATTAGATCAACATTGTTACGACATGCTTATGGGAGTCATATAAAACTAGATTGCTCAGCCAGAGAAAGTACAAATGAAAGTCTCAATGTTTCTTCCAATTTGGTATTCCTAAACAGATTATATTGACAGAATTTTATGCCTGCTTGCATTGCCTGCAATTCCATGATCAGAGCTGGAAAAACCGATTCCTTTTCTTGCTGTCGAAAAGCTGCTTCAATGTCGATAGCAAGCTATAATTATTCATTTCTAAAGTGTTAAAGAATGATTATATCTCCAAGCTTATCAATGCGTTTTTGTTCCACGAACACAATTAAGTTTTCTTTCTCGCTCTCATTGACAGCCATGGAATGAAACTGTTAACTTTCATAAGTATCAGGATGCAAACATTCTGGCGTTTGTCCTGAGCGTTTGTCCGCATCCTATAGTGTGCATGTTTGTATGAATTTCTGGTGTTGCAATCGCAGTGATCTACGCATATTCTTATATTGTTGAGCTTTGTTTTCAAATCTGCAATGTGGCCATGCAGTAACGACCACATTAATAAGCAAAAAAAAAAAAGAAACTGCAGATTCAGTGTACGTGTTAGAATCTATGCGAAGGTAAGTTTTTTGTCAAGTGATCAATTAAATGCTGTTAAAGTAACTGGGATATATACATTTTCAACAATCCAACATGTCATTTTTTGCAAGGTTTGCTAATGCACTGCATAGGTCACAACTTTAATGTCACGTAATCTTTATACATCACACTGTTCACAAATTATACCGAAATGCAAACGGCAGTTAATATAGATGGACACTGCGAGACATTAACACAGTGACGTTTGTTGAGCAAGGAATGGCGCGAGGCGTATGCAGATGAGTGAATGACATGTGCTTATGTACTTATTTATTTATATGCCTCGCAGGCTGCAAGGTTGGTGTGTTAGGTGAAGGGGAATAAAGTAGTTACAAAAGGAAGAAGGGCACAGCATTAAGAAAAAAGCAGCACCAATACAATGCACCAACTAGCCCAACGTGTTTTACTGGCACAACATTATACAATACTTAACAAACAATAACAGAAAAAATTACTGCCCATGCACCCTGTACAGATGGTAAACCAGCGAAGCTGAAATGTGCGGCCCCGCTGTTTATCGCTGGGTTAACTCCAACGGTTTATTAGTCTTTCTATATTATTGGTTATATCTGTGTTCCTTAATGAGGTTACGCACACGTTTGGCTTGGGTTTATGACAAGATCACCATCATGGAAAGTGCAATGAGTGGTTCATTGTGTTAATCCAGCGGGTCCATCAGTCTTTCTGAATTACGCATTCGTGTTTTGTAACGCGTTAATCATATTATTTATGACTTGTTTATGAACTGTAGTTACCAAGTACCAAGTGACACACCGGGACTGCACATTTCATTTAATTAAAAAGAGGGACACATTTTTGAACCTATTGGGAAGTCGGAGAGAGACTGCTGCACGCGCGCTCTGCTGCAAGAGAGAAGTGACGTCACTACCGGTGCAGCCTAACCTTTGCTGCGAGATAATTATGACATCATGATCTTGTCTTGACCCCGTCCCCCTCTGCATCAGAAGCTTCCCTGTAATAATACGTAGATAAATGTATACGTTTTAAATGCATAAGCATTTCTATGTCTTCTCAACAAGAAATTTCTGCTTCCGTCATGTAAGATGAATGCAATGTCTCACACCTTCACACTAGGGTTTTTGTGATCGGACCACGGGTGTTTCGCCTAGGCACATACAGCTTCGCTGTAAAGAGAATGAACACCTTTCTGCTAGAGACGAAGACGATCATGAGGCGTACTAACAAATAAAAGTTTATTGAACATGCCAACTAAATGCTGGTTGACAAGCGATAAATCGGAGTTACACAAGAAGCAGAAGCAAAAACTGATGTGTTCCAATACAGATCCCAACAGGAAATGTATCCATCTCTGAAAATGTAACAGAGCCCATGGTGACACAAGATTCTTCCAGGGTCTTTGCATCTACAGGTTTCATAATTTCTCTAGGATGTCGATCTCCACAGAATGTTAGCTTCTTCCTCTACAATGCACTCTCGACATATGAGCGTGCATTGTAAAGGAAGAAGCCAGCATTCTGTGCAGCTCGGCTGCCTAGAGAAATTATGGAAGCTGTAGATCTAAAAAACGCTGGGAGAATCTTGTCAGCATGGCCTCCGTTATAAATGGATGCATTTCCTGTCAGGAAACACACATTAATGTTTGCTTCTCCTTTTTGTGTATGTTCGGTTTATTGCTTGTCAGCCAGCATTTACTCCGTGTGTACATTAAACTTTTGGTTGTTAGATCATCTCAATTTTCTTCTTCGTCCTATGTGCTCGCTGGTGCCGTTTGCAGCCAGGCTATTCTTTACTTTTTTTAGACTGCAACAAGTCACTTTAATGGCCCTTATGATACTTCTGTGTACCTTATAAAATCTTTTATTTGGCCCATGTAGTAATAATGTATAGTGTGATGCAGTGAGAACAGGGTACGCTAACTTCTAATCAAAAGGTTTATTGTGAAAATGCAGTGATCTATAAAGGTTACCAGAAAGTAGTAAAGCTATAAAACCTGATAAAAACTAGAGCATGATGAAGCCAAACATAAAAACTGGAAAGGGAGAAAATGCATATAAATATACAAGTCCAGGAATAGATATACAAGTCCAGGAAAAAAAAACATTGTGATCACCACGTGTGCATGTAGCTACCTTCCAAGAAACTAGTTTTCTTTTCCAATGACATGGAGCTGGAAGAGTGTGCTTGCATAAGCAAGCTGTCAGTCTGTCTATTGGAATAGGAACAGCGTTTCTTGAAAGGTGCTGTCATGCAGGATTGGCAATTGTAACGATTTTTTTCCCAGCGCTTGAATTTTCTCTATTTTCTTTGTGTAGCATATTTATTTGTTTGGCTGCATCAAGCAGCAATTTCTATCTAGCCTTCAAAGATGTCCTTTTATCTAATAATTTGTATAACTCGCCACATTTTTACAATGAACCTTAGTTAAAAGGTAGTCATCAGCCATCTCTAGTGTCATCCTGTTGATACTGCTTCATGCTATTCACCCTTGCAACATTTGCGTGTGTGTGCGTGTGCACACATGGATTTGGATGTGAAATCGGGCCCTTGGGCGGAGGTATCATTATTCTCCTGTGCAGCCTCGTGAATTCATTTACTATCATCATCATCATCATCATCATCATCATCATCATCATCATCAGCCTGGTTAAGCCCACTGCAGGGCAAAGGCCTCTCCCATACTTCTCCAACAACCCCGGTCATGTACTAATTGTGGCCATGCCGTGCCTGCAAACTTCTCAATCTCCTCCGCCCACCTAACTTTCTGCCGCCCCCTGCAACGCTTCCCTTCCCTTGGGATCCAGTCCGTAACCCTTAATGACCATCGGTTATCTTCGCTCCTCATTACATGTCCTGCCCATGCCCATTTCTTTTTCTTGATTTCAACTAAGATGTCATTAACTCGCGTTTGTTCCCTCACCCAATCTGCTCTTTTTTTATCCCTTAACGTTACACCTATCATTCTTCTTTCCATAGCTCGTTGCGTCGTCCTCAATTTGAGTAGAACCCTTTTCGTAAGCCTCCAGGTTTCTGCCCCGTAGGTGAGTACTGGTAAGACACAGCTATTATATACTTTTCTCTTGAGGGATAATGGCAACCTGCTGTTCATGATCTGAGAATGCCTGCCAAATGCTACCCAGCCCATTCTTATTCTTCTGATTATTTCCGTCTCATGATCCGGATCCGCCGCCACTACCTGCCCTAAGTAGATGTATTCCCTTACGACTTCCAGTGCCTCGCTGCCTATTGTAAATTGCTGTTCTCTACCGAGACTGTTAAGCATTACTTTAGTTTTCTGCAGATAAATTTTTAGACCCACTCTTCTGCTTTGCCTCTCCAGGTCAGTGAGCATGCATTGCAATTGGTCCCCTGAGTTACTAAGCAAGGCAATATCATCCGCGAATCGCAAGTTACTAAGGTATTCTCCACTAACTTTTATCCCCAATTCTTCCCAATCCAGGTCTCTGAATACATCCTGTAAGCACGCTGTGAATAGCATTGGAGATATCGTATCTCCCTGCCTGACGCCTTTCTTTATTGGGATTTTGTTGCTTGCTTTATGGAGGACTACGGTGGCTGTGGAGCCGCTATAGATATCTTTCAGTATTTTTACATACGGCTCGTCTACACCCTGATTCCGTAATGCAGCGGTGGTGGTAATTCCGAAATTCCGTAGTGGTGCAGCGGTGGCGTAGAGGTGGAACACCCGCCTCGCGTGCAAGAGGTCCGTGGTTCGAATCCCGGTGCCGGCAATTTTCCACCGGAAAAAAAAATCCGCGTGTTGATGAAATTCCACAAACAGGCCTGGAGTGTGGCCTGATCCCGGTGACCAGAACCGGTAACGCACTCCCTCACCAGAGCAGGATTGGCCACCCTGGTGCAGTACTTGGCCACAACCTCCTATATGAACACGACAATCATTTACTATAGTGCAACAGAAATACGATGGACAGGAACGAACTGAACACACTGAGCGCTTCGTTCTTGTCCGTTGTCTATCTGTTGCGCTTTAGTTAATAATGAATACACACCAACTCGTCCAGTTTTCAGTTCTTATGTCGGGCTTATGAGCCCGCTTGTGTCCTGGAATATTTGCATGGCTATGTATCCTGTAATTAAATTTTTGGCCATGTGCTTGCTTGTCGCGTGTCAACCTCCTGATTTTCCCGATAATCTCGTCTGATGTGTAGGCGCAGACAGTTTCTGGTGAATCCGTGCAGGGTGTAATATGCACTGCAAGTGCTGCTTTGCTTGCTTTCAGTTCAGCTTTTCTAGGTGTAGGATGACCTGGAATGGTACTCACTTACAGGGGGTTTAGTTTTATGTAGTGTCATACTACTGTTACACTGCTATTGCCACATCAGTGTACTATTTGTGACTGATGTTTGCTTGCATATTTATGATTAGCAACCTCCTCTGTGTGTTTGGCAGTAGCATAGTCTCCTGGCTTAATTATTTGCCCCCATATTTCACGGTATGGGCCTGTTGTGTTTCAAGTTCAGCTGCTGCCGAAGTTGTTTTTGAAGGGAGGGGTAGTCGTCTTTGCATCTGATATGCTAGCTGGCATAGTATCTTTGAACCAGGTTCTGAGTGCTTGAGGTAAAGAAGTCGTGCTGCAGGCTGCAACTCTACTCTGTCTAGGTGCTTGTTCGTTTGCTCTTTCTCATAGAGGTCTCCAAGCATGATAAAGTCGGAAAGACCAGTTATTACCCGATGCCTGTATTCGATGAGTTGTCTTTTTTGTGCGCTGCTGGTAATTCATACCGTAGAATACATTGGACACAAGCACAGCATCTGTGATTTTCCATAGTATCCACTCGTCCACCCCCCATGATTTCAAGATTATTCTTTTCACCAGGCGTAGAATTTGCGCCCAGGCATGGCATAATTGTTTCATCCACGTGCTGGCTCTGCCGTCATGGTCTTAAACTAGCTGAGGATTTCTGGATGTTGACTTGCGGGTATGTTTGTCCAGCTATGCGGAGCACAGTGTGCAGTCTGAGGTAGTTCTTGATCCTAGTCTTTTTTTTTCTGATGTCAATGTAAGCTGACTTATCAGAAGGCGAGAGGCCAGACTGGCCAAGAAAATCTGCGTTGTTGTCGAGAGCTTATTGCGTCATTCATGATTTCTGTATAAGATAGCTTTCCCATAGAGTGTGGTACACTATAGGGTGTAGCACTTCTTGTAGTATGCCTATGTTGTTGGTGTGGGTGCGCCAAATGTACCTCGAACTCTCACCTGGAATGTTCTGTCTTTCAAAAAGTTGCTGTTTAACTTAAGGGCTCTACCAGAATTTTTTTTTGCTTATCGTTCCTCTTATGTGAATAGCATGAGGTACTGCTGTTAAAAGCCTCTTCACTCTCTCAATTCTTCCATAGGCGGTATTACACAATGCCCTGCAATAAGGTTTCTGCAGCTTATGGCCCACTCTTATCTGCCAGAAGGGACAACTCTTGAAAAAGGTTTTCTTTGTGCTGTGCGTGCTACATAGTATGAGCATTCATGTCCTTACATTTATACATCTGTAGAACTAGTTTCTTGACAGAGTACTTGCTATACTTGGATATGCTTATTTGTGCAGTGCTGTTGAACAATACATATTGATTTAATGAATCTTTACACACTCGAATTATCACAAAATATGGTTGTCTTACAATTATGCCCTTTGCTTTCGATTTGTGTTGAATTTTACATAAGCAAGCATAAGGGTGGCAGCGGTGGCGTATCCGCTTCGCGTGCAAGAGGACCGTGGTTCGAACCCCGGTGCTGCGCAATTTTATACCGGATTAAAAAATGCGCGTGTTGATAAAATTGCATAAACAGGCCTGGAGTTCGGCCTGATCCCGGTGACCAGAACCGGTAATGCACTCCCTCACCAGAGCAGGATTGGCCACCCTGGTGCAGTACTTGGCCACAACCTGCTATATGAATACAACAATCAAACCCCGACCCTCAGTCCCCAGCAGCTGCGAAGCAACTGACCACGGCAGTGGTCAGACCTGTGACGCAGCGGATGGTGCTAAGAATCTCTGGGTCCGGAGAGGCCGCCATTGGAATCTGAACCTGGCAACATTTAACTCTGGAACGTTATCTAGTGAGGCGAGTCTAGTGAGGTTAGGAGGCCAAAAGAAACACATAGAGTGCTAAAAAACGGGCACGTCCTGTGCTACCGGGGCTTAGCGGAGATGCGAGAAGTAGGAGTCGCATTCCTGATTGATAAGGATATAACTAATAACATACAGGAATTCTATAGCATTAACGAGATGGTGGCAGGTCTTGTCGTGAAACTTAATAAGAGGTACAAATTGAAAGGCGTACAGGTCTACGCCCCTACATCCAGTCATGATGATCAGGAAGTCCAAAGCTTCTATTGAGACGTGGAATCGGCGATGGATAAAATCAAAATAAAATACACTATACTGTTGGGTGACTTCAATGCCCGGGTAGGCAAGAAGCAGGCTGGAGACAAGCCAGGGGGGGGGGGGGGGCGAGATATGGTATAGGCTCTAGGAATAGCAGGCAGGGGCGTAGCCAGGTGGGGGGGGGGCGGGTGGCTTATGGGGCTTCAGCCCCCCCCCCCCTCGAAATTTTTTCGTTCTGTTCATGCACCACCCACCCAAACAATCCGCGTTGCCGGAAATCATTCTGAATTTTCTCTAGAATGTATTTTTCACGCTCGAAAAGAAATTTCAGCGCGAACCTTGCGAACTCGGGCTGGATTTCGCGGCAGCGCCCGTGCACTGGGATTCACATAACGCAAGCAGCCACATCCGAGCACAAAGTTTAATGGGCGTTTTGATGGCGAACGGGCTTGTCGCGGCATCGCGGGGAGGCCTCGGAATCTGTGGGGCACATGAAGGTCAATACCGAATTTTATGGGTATAAATCTCATAAACTCTTGATGTGAAAGGTGCATTGACATTTACAAAGTTGCTTTAGATCTTCAATTGCGCAACTTTGTGGGTTTAATGTTGTGATAACCATTTGACGCCAAAGGTCTACTCACTTTTCTAAAGTCTTTCATCGGAACATACAACGAGAGAAGCCAAATCAACACACTAGCAGACAAGTTGACAAAGCACGCAGCGAGGTCCGAAGAGACGAAGCGTTGTGGTAGTTCATTTGTGCCGTCATGTCACATAAAGAAATATCAACATTTTTTTCCCCTACGCCAAAGCATCCATGTCAAGACACTAAAGCCAGCCAAGGTAACTACGTTCTTATTTATTTCTTCTACTTTGACTTTTATTCGCCAGGACAGATGGAGCCTCTCCAATTTTTTGTCCTCGCTACCCGCGGGCTCCCAGATGCAGCCAGAGCGCCTGCGTTTCTCTCGTATTGCTCCGACCGCCGCGCGGCGCACTTCGGTGTGCGTTCGTTTTTCTCTGGCCTAGTGGATTTTCGCCTGGCAGAGTTTTGGGAACTTTCTGGCTAGAAAAAACGAGAAAAAGAAACTATCGTCGCTCGCCGCCATTACTGTGGGGACTCGACGAATTGCACCGCGTTCGCTTGAGCGCAACCTCTCCGGAAAGTCTTATCTCGCCAGTGTAGGATACCGAGCAGTATGCGTATGGTTCTCGGTGAACCAAGCGTCTCACGTTTTCTTCGCTATTCTTTCGGTAGCTACATTAGGGGCCCTAAGAAGGCATTCGATAGTGGCCAACATACTTTGCGCTTTTTCATTTCGGTGCCCCGGCCCCACAAAAGAAAAAAGACATTGTTGTGGCGCAGCGAATTGTCGTATGGTGAAAGTTCGATTTTGTTACTTCTTTTGCGGACAGTAATGGGTCACGGGACGCTTCAGTTGCCGGATAGTCTTATTATACGTCACTCCACGTGACAATATAGTATTGCGATAGCAATTATATGGACACTCCAGGCGCATTCCTGCCGTCGCCGTCGGCCTCGTGTTTCGGATAAAGTCTAAGGGCGATAATATCGTGACCGCGCGCCGCATGCTTTATGTGCGAGGGAAAGCGTAGGGACGGGGAGGGGGGACTGGAATGGGTGAGGCTGTCTTGTGTGCGCAAAGGAGAAAAGCGGCTAGCAAGAGCGCCGCCTTCCGTCGCGCGTGATACATCGGGGGGAGTGGCTGGAATGGGGGTGGGATCTAGGATTCTGTGAATCTCTGATTGCGCAACATGTTTATTTGCCTTGTTTGACGCATTGTATGCAGTGACTTTACTTAGATACGTAGATTTATTGGAGACTTAAACGTATATTTAAATATTTTGTTGCGGGGTTTCGTGTATACGTGCAGTGAACTTTGTTTCCAGTGACACACTTTTGCCTTTTATCAAGCTGTATCTTCGCATTTGTATATTCCATTGTATCTTCGCATTTCTGTTGTACGAAGGGGAGTAAAATTAAAGTGAGCCAACCCACCCCGCTCAATAATTGTTCGGTCCATTATCTGCGAGGCATGTACGTGACACAGAGGCATCTCTCTATTACAAAAGTGACGCGCAGGTGTGAGTATCGAGGTTGTTTAATGCTCTCATACACTGGGTTGAACGTGGTTGCTCGACATAATGGACGCTCTAGGAGTTGAGCAGTGTGGTGTCACGGTTCGGTTCACGGCATAATTCATGAGCATCTCGGTTATCCGCTCTTGTGTGCGCAATGGTTGCCCAAAATTTTGAACTACCGCCAGAAGACGGAGAAGTTAAGCGCTGCCTTGACTCATCTGATCCCTTATTATAATAAGGGTGACGACTTCCTGTCCCTAATTGTGATCGGGGACAAACCATGGTGCCACTTCTACGAGCCTAAAACACGACAGCAAAACTTAGTGGAAACATTCAAATTCACCACCCCCAAGAAAGGAAAGGCCGCCACTTCGTCAGGGGCCATTACTGAAAGAATTAGCTAAATCTTGAGAGACTATCAATTTGTTTCGTTATTGTAAAACGCCAGATCGGCTGCGTGTCGCAATCAAGTACAAACTACGTGGAAAATTGACGAATGGGGTCATCTTGTTCCACGACAATGCCATCCCCACGTCGCTGATGTAGTTAATACAAAACTGGCAATGTTCAAGTGGGAAACGCTGCAACATCAGCCAAACAACCCAGACCTGTCACCTTGCGACTTCCACTTTTTGTAGCATTTGAAAAAACAGCTCAAGCGAACCAGATTCGTGTCGGACGATGACGTCAAAGAGTCAGTTGCAGACATTTTGAAGCAGCAACCCAAAGAAGTTAAAGAGACGGGAATCACGCGACTCGTTAGACAACGGGACAAATGTCTAAATGATCATGGAATCTACTTTTAAACAAGGTACCCCGTTTGTTATATATTCGCATTGGCTGACTTTCATTTGACTCGCCCTCGTTTATTTTGCAGAACTCCTGTTTTTTATAAGTGCTCTTTGTTGCGGCTATAATTTTGGTACAATTACTCACGATACATGACCGGTGACAGCTGCTCCTGCATAATACATCGGAGCAAATGACAGCGTCATAGAGATTTTTCATTGGCCGTTGCATATGTACAAAAATCTAAACAAGGTTCTTGAATGACAAAGTTTCATTACAATATTTCTCCTCAGCTTGTTAATTTCATGACCTTTACATTTTTCATATCAGCGGCGTGCACTGCCTTGCTGGTTAGGAACTGATATAGTTCTAATGTTCGTGTGATATTTTATTTACCTATTAAATAGAGAAAAAAACATGGAAGTATTGATATCTGTTATTTTGGGCACAATTTTTGGCACATACAAGTATATTCTTTTATGAATTTTACTTGTTTTGACAGTTGCGTAGCATTCAAGAATTCGTTTGCAGCATCTTTAGCAGTGACAATGCAGTTATTATTCATGTATTTGATTCCCAGACAAATTGTTTAAAGGGGCCCAAAACCACTTTTTAGCGAAGTGGAGAAAGACATTTGAAGCGAAGATAAGCTATTTCAGATCCACTTTGCCGCAAAAAGTACTTCAATGCATTCAGCAGAAGCGGAGTTATCGGCAACCAAACGCGGCCTCAGCTGTGCTCCCCTTCCTCCTCCAATGCCTTGCACTGCGAAAGCTACGGCGTAGACGTCACCGTGGCGCGCAGTTCAAATTTCCGATTTGGTGCCTATGCCGCTGCCAAACGCGGCTGTCCTCAGAGAGCCGCAGTGCGCTGAGCCACTGGAATCGTGGCGGCACCTCGCGGCGGCCGTGGTGTAGCCGAGTGCAGCGACCAACAGCAGCCGCGCATTGGAGTGTGCTTTATGGCGAAATAAAGCACACAGAAAAGAGCGATGATCATGGGGTTTTTGAAACGAGAGCGTTTGAGAAAAAGGTGACTTCGCGCTCCGCTTGCGAGCTCCACGGCCTGCGTGCGACACCAGAACTTGTCTGAGATGTTCACAACAGCGTATGCTACCTGCGGACTATGTTATTTCACCAAGCCCGAAGGGTGGTTTAGCTTTAGCTCGCGCCCAACTCCGACGGGGCCTATTCAAATACATGTAAAACGCAGAAACGCTTTTCAGTGATAACCCTGGATCGCTCTTAAGTAAATTTGTTGCATTTGAGAGAGAAAGTTAAACTCTAGTGTCTGTTGGAAGCGGAATTTCTATTTAGGGCTTTAAGAGTGTTTAAATATGTTGAAAAACTCGAAAGTTAAAAAAAAAAAACATAGAAGCACGACGTTTACAAACTAATAGATCTGCATCAAGCACACATGTCGCTGTTCAGTAAACGGCACCTATTATAACAGTCAAAGCGGACAAATTTGGTTTGTGAATTCGTATCTTACGTGAATTGGTTACGTTGTGTACAAAGATTCTGCGAAAGCCGTATTTACATAATGCTAAATTTCTTGAGATTCACGTGTAACATAGAATTTTGTCCGCTGTAGATTTACTATTGGGTGCAATTCACAAAATTGTGATATCATTTTTCATTGCTGAGTTACATAGCTTTAAACTTGATAGTTTAGATTTCTGAAAATTTGCGATTTTGGTGAATTTTCAATAAACAATTGACGACCTAAACGAAAAATTCGAAACAGCAGTCACTAGAATTAAAGTTTTTCTTTTAAATGCAACAAACCTCGTCAAATTTGGTGCATTGGTTGCCGAAAAAAACGAATTCTCCTTCTACATGTATTTAGATACGAGCACCCGAGCAAGAGCTTCCTCTTAAGGAGGAGACCGAGCTGCAATGTGAGCCCCCCCTCCCTCTCCCCTAACGAAATTTCTGGCTACGCCACTGCAAGGGACCAATGTACTTAATTTACTAGCTTTAGAGTTAATTACCTTTCAAATCGAATGTTAATACAGGTGCAGTAAGTATACAAAGTCTGCAACATATTCAATGTTTATTGGTTTCTGTGCAAGAACAAAAAATTCCCCAGAGAAGAGGTGCAACTTAACGTGCATGTGATATACGAAAACAAATTAACGACGCTGTTATTCAATTTGCTATCGTAGCAAATTCATTACGACAGCCTACACTTTTGCTCTGTCAAATTTAATAAGCAAGGTAAGATAAACTTTCAAAATGCATCGGGAAATTCACACTTGAAAACCGACAAGAAAATACAACTGAACGGTACCGCGTTCAGCACAACGTTGAAACTCGCTGGTGTAACCTTTCTTAGTTTAATTATCGCGTACTTGCCTATCACTAATACTGCTTCGCGCCTTTCCGGCGAAACTGCAGCCTCTCTCTCTCTCTCTTTCTCTTTTTTCTTGTTCTGTGAGTCCGAGTATAAGCGCTTCTGCGCATGACTGCTGTTGATTCTGATTTCGATTAAGTCCTGCTTGGCCTCATTTCGGTTACTAAGCTAATTGCACAGTGTTCCCCAACTTTCATGAAGCAAGACTTAGAGAAAGAGCAGTTGCGTTACTCGAAGGAAACCTAGTGCATATTGTTTCGAGTACAGTGGAGTAGCCGCCAGTAATTATTTTGTTACTGAGATTCAATTCGGTAACTGCAATTAAATATCTAACTCAAGAAGTACTGTCCTAATTTTCATCAATGAGACATTTGTAGGCACCCCAAAATGACATCTAACTGTGGTGTTTTCAGCGACGTACTAATTGCGTACATTTTTTCTGACTGGCAAAAAAAAAGCCTCACGAAGTGTGAAAAATATTACGTGAGTGCGCTCCCACCCGCATCCATAAAGCAGCGCCCTGGAATAAGCTGATTGAAAGCAACTGCATTGCCTGTCGCGAACCTGAAGAGAGCACATCACCTCGATAATGGTACGGAAGGAGCACCAAGAACAGGTTTCGCGGCTTCGCAGCTATTCCTCCCTCTCATTTCTACGTCACACTTATTCTCCGTCTTTGAAGGCCGACTGATCCCATTGATAAGAAAAGCTTATTCATAACGCGGATAACGCGGCCGAAGCGCCGCTCTGGCCACGCACGATACGCGAAAAGCCATGGAATGGGCATAGGATGTTTAAAAATCCCGGCTTTGCTCGCACCGCATCCAAGAGTGCGCGCGAAGCTGTATTTCGCGCCAGAAACTTGCTTCGGGCCAAAACGAAATTAATGTGACCGTTTTATTTTTCGTGAAAGTGTATACGTACTGCAAAAACTGGTTCGTGTCAAAAAATAAAACCGAAATAAACAGACCGGGAAGCGGCCAACGTTTGAGAAAATGCAAAAGCGATGGGTTCAAGAAAGTAAATATAACACTTCTAAATGGCCCGAATTGGCACGCAGGATGTCTGGACAAAAAAGAAAAAAAGACACGTCACATTTCAGTGGGCCCTTCAAATCTATGAATTCGTAAGCTCCGTTGAACACCAGCCTAGGGGACGTGTCCCAATAGGTCTTCTTTTCTGCAGCTACGCAGTGCTGTGTCCGTTTTATCACATCTGTGGCTTTCTTGATGACCGATACCGGAATTCTACGGCAGACATTCGTTATCCTTGCCTTGGACTAATCTGACGTCAGTCTCGACCATGTAAGCACGATATTTCACATAACCTGAAAGAAACAAATCGAGTGGAGAGAGGCATGACCTCTCCACTCGATTTCAGTGACCTATACGGCCAACTTACAGGCCCGTGCCTTCCAATGTATTGCACATGAAAAGTGGCATCCAGCCAGTTTCGTGCTCGGCTGCTGCTGTGTGCTGGTGCCCCATCTTGCTGATACCACAGAAGTGAAAGACGTGACAGCGGGACTTCGCTGAGAAACGCTTCAAACACTCCGGGGGGGGGGGAGTCTCAGCCCCCCCTGGAAAACTCCGGAGGGGACTCGGGCCCTGGAGGCAACTGCCCTCCCCCCCCCCCCCCCCCCGGTAGTCGGCGCCTATGCAGCTTTTACTGGAAAATGGCAGGAACAAATGTCCCTAATAATACGGCTCCAAAGCCTGATGTAATCCCAATACCTGTAATAAAAATACTCGGTACAAACACCAGGGCACTGCTGACTTATGCCATTGCACAGTTGATTGGAACGAAAAAAATTTCGGTTGGATGGCGTGAAAGTAAGATGAGCCTCATCTACAAAGGCAAAGGTGAGAAGGATAAGAGTAGCTCGTACAGGCCAGTTACAGTAACGTCGGTGATATGTAGAATTGTATGCAAGCAATAATATTGGAACTATCGAAGTGGGGGGAGAAAATGATGTACTGGGGCAAACAAAATGACTTCAGATCAGGCAGAAGCTTAGAGGATAACATGTTTGTACTAACTCAGTGCATAGATATTTCAGTAGCTCCGAGCAGACCTTTATGGATAGCGTTCCTGGATATTAGTGGAGCCTACGACAACGTAGACTGGGAATTGTTTTGGGGTATTCTCAGGGACGAAGGCGTTGATGACAATTTTGTGGAGCTGTTGAGGGAGGTATACAGATACAACCGGTCAGAAATTGTAAATTAAGGCCGAAAATGTAATCAAGTAGTGGAAATTCACCAAGGACTGAAGCAAGGATGTCCTCTGTCGCCATTGATATTCACGCTTTGTGTTCAGGGCATAGAAAGACTGGAAAACAGCGAATTGGGGTATATTTAACCTACATGGGTCTTATTTATCCTACGTTTAGCGTACATTACTATTACTATTTGTTTGTGGTTTTTATGTTGCCATTCCAAAAGTATTCTGTCTCTTGTATTTTGTACTCCAGGGCACTGGGAACTAGTCAAGCTGACTTGTCCGCTTTTCTTCCCGCACTCCCTCACTTCATGAGTGAAAGAAAGGATTATTATTATTATTATTATTATTATTATTATTATTATTATTATTATTATTATTATTATTATTATTATTATTATTATTATTATTATTATTAAATAGACAGATTAAGCGACAGAAGGTCCCCGGAGCGACGTACGCGGACGACATAGTGCTACTAGCAGACAATGCAAGATGATGATGATGATTATCTGTACAAATGGCACGTGCCCTCCGTGGGGGATCGGCCAAGAATTGGGCGGAACAAGCAAGCAAGCGAGCTGTGGCTGAGCTGGCCAGCGCTGCAGCCGTTTTAGTAAATATACTTCGGAAATAGCCTTTAGTGTTCAATCCATCGTTCGTGTAAGAGAGAGAGAGAGAAAGAGGGCTCTTTATTAGAAAAACAGAGAATTTTGTCGGCGCGTATATAACCGCTACCATGCTACTCTGTATAGGGATGCGCAATGGGATTGAAAGATTCCAGAGGAGAGTGGGAGAAAAAGAGAATAAAAATAAATATGAAATGTCCGAGTGGACCTGATACTTATATTTACAGGTGACATGGCGGGTAAATTTAGGCTTTTGTGTATGAAGTGTGCAATCTTTAAGGCTTTCCTATTAGGCCAATTTCTGAAAGGTATTTGAACAATAAATCCAAAACCCGTCGCTGTTTTGAAGGGCCGGCCGTTAGACCTAAGATGCTCGGTAACGTTAACGGTTCATGGCAAATCATGTCCTTTTGTTGCTCAAAAACTTCTCTCGTCGCGGTACGCGGGGCATTCTAGCAATATGTGCTCCATTGTCTCTATGTTGCGATAGTTATCACAGGATGGGTTAGTGGTAAGCCCTATGCGGTACAGATTCGTGTATGCCACGTTCAGTCGAAGGCGATGGTGTGTCTAAGTGTCGAGGAAGTGGTCGTGCAATTTTCGGCCTCATTTCTGGGTCAATGTAACGCAGGAAGTTATCTTGGTGAAGCGGCAGGTTCCTGATGCCGTCTTCTTCTTGATAAGCGATGTTCGTGTCACATTTTGATGGAGGTTCCCCGCCACGGAGCTCCGCAGCGGCCGCACCGTCCAGCTTTCCACCATGGCTGATCGTCTGCATCTACACCGCGGCGGCTCCAACAACAACGTACGCCACGGTTACCGATGCCCGCGGCTGTGGCATGTTCTCCAGTCAAGATAATGTTGAAGCTGAGGTCAGCATGTATGAGCGTGTTAGCGAGAACAACGGCTGGGACCGTATACCATGATGTTCGCAAACGTGATATTCTACACCGCGTGTCTGTTTCCGGACTGGCGAGGACGAGCTGGGGTGCCTTCAAGGACAAGCTCCGCCACCTCTTTGGGTGAAAGAAAGGAGCTCGCTATCGGAGGGCACTGTTCCGCTCAGTCGCGCGTATCGTGCACACAGGACGTGCTTACTCTTTGTCGGAAAGTCGACGAGAAAATGGCCGAGGTTGACAAAGTAGCCCACGCCCTCATAAGGATCGCGGACGACGCCTTAATGTAATATCTACAGATACTTGCCAATATGTGTGGCAATGCAACGACACGTCTAGGCCTTAAGTTCAGCACAGAGGAATCGGGAATTATGACATTTAATGAAAAGACGAGTAATTACGTGGTGTCAATTCAACAGCAAGTCATGCCAATATTGAAGCAATATAATTACCTCGGCGCATGCGTAAACGAAGGAAAGATTTACTGAAACACCCTAGAAGGTAACCTGAAAACAAAGGGGAAGCGGAATGCAGCGGAACTGAGGGCGCTTCTGTACCAAAATAAATATGAGGTGGTGCGCGGAATCTGGAAGGTCGTTACGGTGCCAGCGCATGACGTTCGCAAATGCGATGCTGTGCTTAACATCTTGTCTGGATTGGAAAAATCGGTAGGCCGGTTGGCTTTGGGAACCCACGGGAAAAGCACAAATGGGCAGTGCAGGCTGACATAAGTTGGGCCACTTTGGAATTCGGAGAAGCCCATAGCAAGATTGGTTTTGAAGAAAGACTCGGAAACATATGGATCAGAGTAAATGGGCGGCTGAAGTGCACAAGTGTCTGTACCTGAAAAGCGCAGATACAGAATGCAGGAAGAGGTCGAGAATGTTGACAACCATACAAGGTAATTGAGAACAGACAACCAGAATTAATCAGAAAGAAAGTGAGAAAAACAGACAGTGAATTGGATGCAAATAACGAAACCAAGGAAGACCATGGAGGTTTACAAAAATGGGAAGAAATAAATTAGAAGGGCGAATATGTACGATAACACGAAGGCCAGTGCCTTGCTATTTGAGGCTCGAGCTAGTTGCCTGCGGACAAGAACGTACCGGAGGAAATGTTCGCAACAAGATGAGCCATGTGTATGCGGCAGCCAAAAACCCGTGCTAATGGCATGCGAAGGGATTCACCCAGCGAGACCCGTAGGCAACGCACACCTTCCAGAAGCGCTTGGGTTTAAAGTGGATGGAACCATCAACCCGTCAGCACTCGAGATAAGACATATTTGGAGTATTAGAGGAATAAAAGCAGCGAAGGAATTGATACGAGCGGATCTATTACTGACATACAAGGTGGATAGAGAAGTTTTGAGGAAGAGAGAAAAGATTTACGTTTCAAAGGGATGTAATAAATCACCACCTGTATCATCATAGAAACGCGAAAGTGGAATCCTGCTGCAGTACACGCCTCATACAAAGCTCATTTCGGCGCTGGCAATATGTTGAGCTATATTGACTCAATAATAAACGCATTACCGTCGACAGTCATGGTGAGATGGGTTCCGCTGAATTTTTATTAGTTGTTCTGTTCACCTGTACTATAGCGAGGAGTGCCATCCACGTTACCAAGCCTCTGCGCTGTGATAGCCTCCGTAGAATGTGTCGATGCTGTAACCGTGACCACTGAAAGTAGAAATTATTTTTTTTAATGACAGCAGACTTGTGCGAAATCACGGAATCACAACCCAATTTCCAGCGACGCTATTTCGTTCGAGCAGTTGTAAGAATAACTTCTGTTACGTGTAATTATAGCTGGGAAAAAAATAGCAGCTCAAGGAGGAACGAGGGCGAGACGAGAAGCTGGCCAGACGAACACAAGACGGGACTCGCGTCTCATTCCTTTTTGAGCTGCTATTTGTTCTTTCTCAACCACGAACAAACTCGCCCAACAAAGGCGTTTTACTAGGCAACGTAATGATATGCACTGCTCGATTCGCCGGCACCACCTTAACCAGTTGCTGAGCCGTGCCATTCGTTTCAGCTGTGCAGCAATGGCACGCTGTGAAAAGGTGACGATCTTTCTGCACCCTCCCCACTGTCGATGCCGACTTGGTGCGAGACACGGGCGCCATTAGTGAAACCCCCCGTACGCGCGTACAAGCGCGATCATTCAAGTCGGTCGGGTCTGCGGTTCGGAACTTACGCACACCGCGCACATATTAGTCGGACACTCGGACAATCGGGGTTTGAAACTCAAGCGTATGCGCTCTTGAATGCGTAATTTATTGCACGGGCCGCACCCGGAACAGTTTCAGTTTTGACTACACATAACCAATGCCATGTGTCTTACGTTTGCCAAATATAAACTTTGTGTAACATACAAACAGTTCCATTGGGACACTGTGAAACATAGCGTAAAGAGTCATGTAAAGCTTTTGAGCACATCCTAAGAAGTTTCACAGCAGAACAGTTATTTCTACTAAGAACGAGAAGAAAGGAAACCGAGGGCCCGGTTTTTATTAGTCTTATCATAAAAGCCCATAAACAGACACCAAGGAAAAAATAGGGGAAATTACATGTACTTATTAATTTAATTAAAGAAATGATAACTTAATGGAAACGAAACAACTGGCCGCAGGCGGGGCACGCACCCACGTCTTCGCATTACGCGTCCGATGCTCTGACCACTTGAGCTACCGCACCGCTGTTTTCCGTTTCTTGGCTTCTTGTGATATGAGCAATGAAAATCGGGCCCTCGGTTTCCTTTCTTCTCGTTCATTACATAGCAAGGCCTCGAATCCGCCAGCATTCATGCCTTCAGATAGCATGTGTGGGTTTATTGACCAGTTGTCTTCGCCCAAAAAGATCACGTACACGCGGCACCTGTGACAGAAAGGATGTTTCACATCCGCCGCCAAGCTTTGTGAATGATGGCGCTGGCTGACACTCCCAAGTTTAGTTCCAGTATATAAACACAAATACCCCAGAAAGTGGGCGGGAAAACGGCGCCGCGGTAGCTCAGTTGGTAAGAGCGTCAGAATGCGAAGACGTGGGTTCGTGCCTCACCTGCGGCCAGTTCTTCCTTTTTCAACCACTTTCATTTCCATTAATTTATCATTTCTTTGTTTCAATTGGATACGTGCATGTCATTTCCAATATGCTGCCCTTGGTGTTTTGTTGGTTTTCTATGATAATGCTACTGAGAAGCGCTCGAAAATGTTATATACCAGTTTTAAGTTCTCTGAATGCTCGCCAAGTCTACAATTTCAGGAAATGCGGGGATTGCTATAGACAACAAGCAGGTAAATTTTGAAATATCGATGTCAATTAGAAACTTTATTTGGTCGGCGAAGTGACCCGTGTTTTTGTTTACCTTTTAACCATGTTTCATCCCGACCAGACGGGCTTCCGTCAAACACTGAACTTCATTAGGAACTAAATTAAAATTATTATACACTCGTTATATATCATTATGCAACATATAATATTATGTAATATTATGCGCTGGTATATATTACTATACCTGGGCATAATATCCTTGTGTAGCTACTGAAAGCACAATAGACGTTACTTATTGCCTATGCATTGCGAGATGCTACATGTGATATTCTGCAAACACGCGTCGCAGTGTGGAGTCGAAGGTCGAAAACAGTCGATTGTCGTTTAGCAGTTTGGCAACCCTGCGAACAAGTGCTGACACCTGTCGTAGGCCCACTACGCTCAGAAACCCTTTTTTTTTATTGCGATCGAAATTATATGGACACTCCAGGTGCATTGCTGCCGTCGGCGTGGTGTCACCGTCGCTGAACGTCCTACGCTGTATGTTCGTGTGCAAGTGTGTGAGGGGAGCCGACGACCTCAGCTCAATGTCGGCCGCGCGAAAGGGACGAGAGCGGGGAGGAAGCGCGCCGTCTTCCGTCGCGCGCGAGGCACCCAACGTTGCGAGGCGCCAGGGGGAGGAGGTCTGCTCCTGCTGCAACTCCGTATCTTGAGAGCGACCTGCGTTGGGGGGCAGAGTCTAGGTGCGTCGACGGCTCGTAGCTTTGTGCGTGCTGAGTTTGCGTTGAGGCGATGCACAGCACGAAGGTCACTTCGGTCGCGGCTGCTCCCACGCTTGCTCACGCCAGCGAGTGTCCGCAGTCATTGAGCGTGTGATGTGTTCAGGCTTGCTGTGCGCGCTGACACCATATGCTTGTTAATTTAGTTAGCAAGCGAATGTTTACAAGTTGATACGGCCGATGAAATTGTTATGCTTGCTTTGTATGGCTGCCTGCCAATTTGCTATCGCAATCGATTTCGTCTTTTCAGCGAAACTGCGCCATTTTTTTAACCTCCGGCTCGCTTGAAAGCTCGCTTGAAAGGCGAGCCGGAGAAAGAAATCTGATGCGGCTCGCTTAGCAGGCCGGAAGTTTTCATGCACAGCGCAACTATTTCTGCGATTTTGTTGCTGAAATTCTTAATTGAGACCTATCTAAACAAGGTGATCGTCAGTAAGGAACCTTTTGGCTTCCCCCAAACACCTCAGTTCGACGCCACAAAAGAGAAACTTGACCGCAGCACCAAGCGAAAGAGCTGCAGTGAGCCTGGATGTCGTAGTTATCTTTGTTTATTTGGACAGTGTTGCCAGCCCAAGTAGATGATTCTGGAGTTGCCAATGCTAACAAGCCCGTATTGCAGCATCGGCCACCTTTCTGTTGCAAAGAAATTGAAGCCGTGTCGACATGTACTTGCTTTGGATTGACTTTGACTCGGACAGCATACGCTACGCACGAACGGGTGGACTCGGTTTTATAAGTACGTGAGGGTTTTGGTGTTGGTGTTGCATATTTGGAAGGGGTAAACTGCGCGTAAGACGAGGATACGTGAAAGAACAACACAAGTGCATGTGTTGTTGTTGTTCTTTCACGTGTCCTCGTCTTACGCGCTGTTTGCCCAGTCCAATTACAATTACGACTCCTTAACGCATGCGCGAGCTTCTTATGGTAAACTTCACTTTATGCCTCACTGGCGTGCGTGACAAACTTGAATGTCAGGAGCGATTATTACGGGAAACGGAGCAGAGACCGCGCGCGCTCAAACTGTGCAGAACCACGCATTCTAATGTCATCTACTTTTAGGTCTACTTCCACTGTTCCTATGACGCTCAGTGGCCGCAGTTTTTCCGGCTACCTCGATGCTTTGCCTCAGAAATCAGATGGTCTTAATTTTCTTTTTCAGTGAGGTTTAGCGTGCTGCTCTATCACAGGTCGGGCTACACGGAGCGAAAAAGCGGCGTCAAAGCGGCAAACGGCCGGCCATCTGCGTGCAAAGATGTGACCACCGGCCGCTGAGGCAGGCGGACGTACTTCATATAGGCTCCCACTATCCACACGTATTAGGCGGTCCAATACATGGCACGCCTCAATCAACGATCTTTCCCGACTCGGCAAGTTTCACTGCACCGATCGAGACTACTCGGGACCGCGTGAGTGGAACCTATGAAGCACCGAATCTCCATGGCGAAGGCCGACGGCCTAACCGCCCCCGCCACGGGAGCTGGGCCTACACGCTAAGCCTAGGCGCGGTATATAGGATTCCGGGGCTTGACGTCACTGATACCTTGCGCTGCTGAGATCTCCAAGCAACGAAATTCCAGACCCCCTCCTTCCCCGTGCTCCGCTTTAGAGACGACAGCGATAGTGAGCGGCTCACTAGCTCACCGCACTCACCCAACGTGACAACGCCGCCGGCAAGTGAAGACACGACCCCGGATTGTCTGGCTCATCCGGAGGACAGCTCGTGGGTTACCATACGGTATCGACGGCGCCCACAGGATTCGACTCTTCCCGAACAAGGTGCTTTCTGCTCGACCAATCTTCGCGCGCAACCGATCCCACGCGAGACGCCACGGAGCGCTGCGCTTTCGCGGCCGCTTCCCGTAGATGACCAGGAGGTCCGACCCTAATCCGGTGTCCGCCTACCTCGTCGGGGCCATATGCCGAGCCGCCGGAGCGCCACCGACCGAGACGGACCAACACCCGTTCGGACCAAAATATGGGGATGGTTGGTGCACCCAAGGAGCCCTCTCCATCCGGAACATCCTTGGACCGAAAGATTTCCCTGCCTCAGCGTGCACTACCGCGCCCGATAAATCCTGCACGGGCCGGGTCGGGGCGTCGCCTGCGGCCACACAATCCTTCAGGCGCGAATGACGGCGAGCACGAATACAGCCCCTTCGTCTCGCATCCGATGCTGTGGAGCGGAGCACCTCGACAGCGCACGCTTTGCCTACAACTGGGCCATCGAGCCGATCCGTAAACCCGTCTCCATGCGAGACCTGTGCCGCTGGCAACCAAACACCGAAACACGTTGGCAAGCCACAGTGTCAATCCTATGGGAGAGACCATCCAATCGTTCTAATGCACGCAGATGACACAGCTTTATTATTCACAGGAGAAACATTTTCTGCACTGCAAACGCATGTGACGTCCGAGTTATCAAAAATTTCCTCATGGTTTTTAGAAAACAAACTGATTTTAAATAGCAATAAGACAAAATATGTACTTTTTCGATCGAGGAGAAACAATGTTGACACCAGTCAAATAAATATCACGCTAAAATAAAAGCCCCATCCAAGAAGTTGATTAGCTTAAATATCTGGGCGTCATATTTGACCAGCATATACATTGGGAAGCACATAATCATAATGTATTCAAGAAGGTCGCATATGGTTGTTACTCCCTAATTAAAGCAAAGTAATATTTCCCTCTCGAAGTACTCAAATCCCTTTACTGTCCCTTTTGCCATAGCCATATGAGTTATTGTTTAGAATCATGGGGCGTGACTTACATGACATACTTACAACCTTTACAAAAACTACAGGAAATGGTCCTGAAAATAATGAGCGCTTCAAATTATACCAGTGATACATTTAATGATGTTTTCCAAACACATGTGTTATCCGTTAACGCACTATGTAATCAGAAGACCTCAATTTCAGTTAATAATATTTTATGCACGAACTTTCCTATTCCTCGAAACGTCTTCATTTCCAACTTGCAGTACCAGACACGCTTTAAAAGGTAACCTCAACTTACCAAAGTGTTACAATGTATACGGCGAAAGGTTAATTGAATTCAGTGGCACAAAAATCTGGAATATTTTACCCCTAGAAGTTAAAACCGAACGTAATTTCAAGCAGTGTAGCAAATTCTTTTTTCTTGATAACCAGAATCTCTAACTTACTTGAATTCGTTATGTGCGAGTATCTTCAAAATGTTTCTTGTCTGTATAACTCATGGCGTGTTCCGCAATACTGTGCTGTTAAAATCTGCGGCTGACCTGTCTTTTTCATTTGTCACTGGACCGCAAACTAGCCTTCCCTGGCTATCGGTCCAGATATCTGTTTAACCATGATAATGTGAAGAAAAATAAAGCACTTGCACACACACAAACAAAAAAAAAATCACGGACGCCAACTGCCCGTCCCGCGTCAAGCCCCTGCTAAACAAGGACTGGGTGCTCCGCGCAATTCAGCAAACGAACAAACTGAGAACACCACATCATCGGGTGGGCCCCACCGCCCACCCCGAAGGAGCTCTGGCGGTCCCGATCACGGGCCCGCCAGCGCCACCGGACAAGGCAAACCTGAAATCCCCAAGCAAGGTACCCGCCGGGCCTCGATAGATAAGTTGGGCCGCGGGGCACCCACAGCTCCTACCTTCACCCAAACGGCCACAGGAGCTACATTTCTAATCCTTAACCTATACAGCTCACCGCGGTCCCGCCACAGCACTTTCAAGTGCCTTCTCGCCGAATTCAGCAACCTAGGCTCGCAGCACCTCGTATATCGAGATTTCAAGGCCCTCATGTCACCTAGCACTACCCAAGGGCCCAAGGGGAACAAGTGTGGGATCCCAACGGCCGTTGCACTCTCCTTGCACATCCCACACAACCAACCTGACTTGGCAACAGCGTCTCGCGCGAGACTTACCCGGACCTCGCTATAGTCAAATGGGTCGGGCCACACAGTCAAGTGGGGCACAGTCGACAAACACCTCGGTATCATCGTCTCACGCCAAATTTCGATAATCCTATCCTCTCCGGCTGCAGTATAATAGACGCCTGTTGTCGGAGGACGCTTTGAGGCACTGAAACCAAAGTAAGCACCAATGACGACAGCGTATTTTTAGACAAAAAGTGAAGAACTGGCGTCGCTGTTGGAGTCCTTCTGCAACGTCTGCGCGACGCTGGGCCTCTCATTCGCCGTGACCGCTGCCACGTAGTCGCTTGCACGCGAAGCAGATAGCAAGACGCACTATACAGGCTGCACATGCACCAAGCTCGTGCGGGAGCGCAACGTAGCCAGACGACGCAATGCCAGCCCGCTATAAGATGCTCACAGCTCAGTCATTTGTAAACTCGTCTATCAAAGTTTTTTTTTCAATTGCTTAGTCATTAACAATAGTTAACGGAATGAAGACTTTTCCTGCCTTTTCTTTGTTGCTGTTGTCTTAAAAAAACACGCTCATCGACTCTGGCGACACTGAGGCGGCCTTTGTCGCTCCGCGTGGCCAGCGCGCAGTCGGCGTCGTCTATTTCGCTCCCTGTAGGCCGGCCCTTACGAACACGTCTGCACACACAGCGTGCTTCGAACTGCGCTGTAGTAAAGTTCACTGCAAATGAGAAATGCATGAATATATACAGCGTCTAGACTGCTCCTACAGTACGAACTTTCTTTTGTCCACAAAGTGAGATTCCATCTCTCTTGGCAGTCCTACCTTTTTCCGGTGCTCTCTTTGGCAGGGCTTTCATAGTAGGGCGGTTCTTCCGCTAGACAGTCCTGCAAGAACCGGCATTCCATGACTCACACTTTAGAGATATTAATTCCGAACGGTGTTACGGAGTGGGGCATTCTCATTCCGTTCCGTGGAGCTATATAGAGATACCCGTAATTCCACTCCTTTTAACTCCTCGGAATGATAACAGTTGGGACATTATTTCTCACTCCTGTAGGGGTGGCTGAGCTGATTTATTCCGCTCCTCCAATTCCAGTAAATTATGCTTTCTGTATAATTCTTTACTACATTCCCTTGTGGGCCTAGTAGCGAAAGCATTTTTGCAGTATTACCAAAGTTACAAATATTGTTACATACTTTTTGTTCGCGTACGTAAGTGCTATTATTCTGCAACTTTGACGACTAACATAAAAACGCATGAATATGTTTCGCTGAATGATCTTTTTTGTCTCACATTTATGGCACATTCGCCACATATTACAGCACACCTCTTTGAACGCCTGATATTGCGCCTTCTGGATACTCGCCAGTGTGAAGAAAAAAAAAAAACAGACATTGCGCGCGTAACAGATCACCGTTGACCCGCGTAGGGCGCAACCATTTGCGATGTCGTTTATGGCCTCCATCTGTGCAAACAGAGCATGCTGTTGCTAAATTATTATTGACAGCTAAGAGTTGCTGACTTGTGACGCGGAAACGGTATCTTCAGATGTACACCTTGTGTGCAACAAGCCGTTGTTTATAATTACCGCGCTGGAAGTAGTCGCCTGTGGGTATACGTGCCCAAAGAGCCGGTACTCAGTGTCGAACCGAGATGCTCCGATTCACTGAAAACGGTTCAGTTCCGGTTCAACGCCGGATCGAAGAACTGATGCGGTCCTCAAAATTCGTTCTAAGTGGTTATGCCTTGCAAACTGACCGACTAAATTCGTAAATTGCAATAGGTGCCGTAAAGTAGTTAAGAAGTGAATTTCCGTCAGTTAGTTGAATGTGTGTTTCGATTTATCGAGCAAGCAGTACCCGCGTATTTGAATAATCCAACTCAAGCACTAGAATTACGCCATCTGCCACAGGCGATCTTTAAATATTCTGCAAAACTTTATGATCACCCGGTGTATCCTACGCTGTTTAAGTAGGCGCGTTTCATTAAAGAATGCGGGTGCAAGAATTAACAATTACCCTGTATTGGCCGCCAATCTGCACTAGCTTCTGTCTCGTGTTGACACCAGCAGAAAGGAATGCCTGAAAGAAAAAACAAGGCTAGGTGTGACAGAAAAGTAAAAAAATCTAAATAATTATAATACAGATAAATGGAAATAAACTGGATATAACGTTATCCACTCTCGGCAGCTCGGCCTTCGACGTAGCAGAAGATGGATGTACCCGGTGTCTCGTGGCTTTTGGGGTGAGAGAAGGGGGCCGCCATTCTTTCGCTCATTTTGAGCGCTGGTCGAGGTCGTCGAGACGTCTCGTGTACCTAGCCGCGTTTTCACGGTCGCCTGCGTACGCGGGCGAGCGTGTCAGGTCCCGACATTTTCCGCCATCAGGTGGCCTCACAGCCTGCAGTGTTATCTGACTAAGCCAGCTTGGATGCTCGGTTGTCACAGCCAGAAGTTTCGAGGTTATTTTTTTGTTTTTCTTTTAAATCTGAAGGTGCTCGCATTCAGCTGCTCCAGTACACTACGTCTCCAGGCTTTGAGTGGTGCCTGACACCGGCGAAAATGCCGAGAGCCACTGGGGCTTTACTAATCCAATTAGAAAGACCCACTAAGCTTCAACAAAAGACACCCCCTCACCAGAACAGGAATTGGCTTCCCTGGTGCAGTATTCGGCCACTCCCTCCCAAATGACTCATTCGATCAACCAATGGCTCTCAGTCCCCAGCTGCTGCGGAGCACCTGACCAAGGCGGCGGTCAGACCTGTAACGCAGCAGAGGGTGCTAAGAATCTCTGGACCCGGACAGGCCGCCAGTGGAAACTAACCCTGGCAACATTTAACACCCGAACTCTATCTAGTGATGCTAGCCTAGCAGGACTCTTATGAGGAACTATCAGGCATTGTTTGGGATATCATTGGCCTTAGTGAGGTTAGAAGAACTGGTGAGGTTTATACAGTGTTGAATATTGTCCACGTCCTCTACAATAGAGGACTTCCAGATAAGAAGCAGTACGGAGTAAGATTCCTAATCCATGAGCACATAGCCGACTACATTGACGAATTCTACATCATTAATGAGAGGGTAGCAGCAGTAGTCGCAATAAAATTTAGTGAGAGGTATAGATTAAAGGCAGTACAAGGCTACACTCCAACTTCCAGTCATGACGATGAAGTAGATCAGTCTTATGAAGATGTGGAATAAACGATGACCAAAGTGACTCAGTATACTGTCGTAATGGGCAACTTCAGTGCAAAATTGGGGAAAAAGCAGGCTGGTGAACAAGCAATTGGCAACTACGGTGTCAATTCTAGACACACTAGAGGAGAGATGTAGGTAGAATTCGCGGTAAGGAATAGGCTGCGAGTAATGAACGCCTTCTTCAGGAAGCCTAGCAACAAAAAGTGGACCTGGAAAAGTCCTAATGGTGAAACAAGAGATTAAAATGATTTTATACTTTCTGCCGATCCCAGCATCGTGCATGATGTAGAAGTATAAAGTTGGCTAAAGTGTGGTGATCATAGGTTAGTGAGGTTTAGGATTCACCTCAGTCTGAAGAGAGAGAGAGAGAGTAAAATTGGTCAAAAAGAAACGGGCCAACCTAGACACAGTATATAAAAGCAGACTAATTTAGGCTGGTACTTGCAAACAAACATGCAGCCTTAGAACAGCGAGATGAAGATGACATAGATGTAATGAATGCAACCATAACTGCTTCAGAAGCAGAAATTGAAGTGGGAGGTAACGCACCAAGGCAAACAATAGGTAAGCTCTCCCAAGCAACGAAGGACCTAATAAAGGAATGACCAAGAATGAAAGCGTCCGACTCAAGAGATCAGATAGAATTCGCGGAATTGTAAAAACTGATCAACAAGGAGAAAATAAGGGATATTCGAAATTATAACGTGAGAAAGACTTACTGAGGAAGCAGTGAAAAATAGACGCAGCCTGAAAACAGTTAGAAGGAAACTAGGCATCGGACAAACCAAGATGTATGCCCTGAAAGATAGGTAGGGTAATATCAGCTATCTTGAAGATATAGTAAAATCAGCGGAAGAATTCTATACTGACCGGTACAGTACCCAAAGCAGCCTCGAGACCTCCATTTGACGTAGTAATGAACAGGTTACAGAGGCTCCTTCTATAACAAGTGATGGAGTTACAAGGGCCTTGAAAGACATGAAATGCGGAAAATGAACAGCAGGAGATGGACTACCAGTCGATTGAATCAAAGATGGTGGAGACATAATGCTTAAAAACTAACTATACGAACTGTCCATCGACTTCAAGGGTCCCAGAGAACGGGAAGAATGCGAACCTTTTTCTAATGCATAAAAAGGGAGACATTAAAGAATTGAAAATTATAGGCCCCTTAGCTCACTTCCAGTTTTGTATAAAATATTTACCAAGATTATTTCCAGAAAAAAAAGGCAACACTTGACTTCAGTCAACCAAGAGAACAGACTGGCTTCAGGAAGGGATACCGTACAATGGATCACATCTATGTCACCAATCATGTAATCGAGGAATCCGCAGAGTACAATCAGACTTTCTATATGGCTTTCATAGATTACGAAAATGCATTTGATTCAGTGGAGATACCACCAGTTGTAGAGGCACTACGTAATCAAGGAGTACAGGAGGATTGCGTAACTATCTTCGAAAAATCTACAGAGTTTTCACAGCTACCTTAATTCTACGCAAGAAAAATAGGAAGATGCCTGTAAAGAAAGAGGTCAGACAAGAAGACACAATCTCTCCAATGCCATTCACTGCTTGCTTGGAAGAAGTATTCAAGATATTAAACTGGGAAGGCTTAGAAGTATGGTTCGACGGAAAATACCTCCTTCGGTTTGCAGATGACATTGTTCTGTTCAGCAGCACTGGAGTTGTCACAACAAATGATTGAGGACCTTAACAGAGAGAGTGTAAGAGTGGGGTTGAAGATTATTATGCAGAGGACAAAGATAATCATGAACAGGCTGGCAGGGAACAAGAGCTCAGAATTGCCAGCCAGCCTCTAGAGTCTGTGAGGGAGTATGTTTACCTAGGTCAATTAATCACAAGGAACCCTGACCATGAGAAGGAAATTCACAGAAAAATAAAAAGGAGTTGAAGTGCATACGGCAGACATTGTCAGCTCCTGACTGGAAGCTTACCCTAAGCATTGAAAAGGAAGGTGTACGATCAGTGCATTTTGACAAATGGGGCAGAGAGTTGGAGACTTACAAAGAAGCTTGAGAACATGTTAAGGACCGCTCAAAAAGTGACGGAACTAAGAATGCTAGACATAACTTTAAGGGACAGAAAGAGAGCGGTTTCGATGAGAGAGAAAGCGGCTATAGACGATATTCTAATAGACATTAAGAGGAAGAAATGGCGCTGGGTAGGTCATTTAATGCGTAGGTTATATAACCAGTGGACCATTAGGTTTACATAATGGGTGCCAAGAGAAAGGAAGCGCAGTCGAGGACGGCAGAAGACTACCCGGGGTGATGAAATTAGGAATTTGTAGGTGCTAGTTGGAATCAGTTGGCGCAGGACAGGGGTAATTGGCGTTCACAGGGAGAGGCCTTCGTCCGGCAGTGGACATAAAATAGGCTGATGATGCTGCTTAGCTTCTGCACCACCCGTCGTGGTTGCTCAGTGGCTATGGTGTTAGGCTGCTGAGCACGAGGTCGAGGTATCGAATACCGGCCACGGCTGCCGCATTTCGATGGGGATGAAATGCGAAAACACCCATGTACTTAGATTTAGGTGCACGTTAAAGAACCTCAGATGGTCGAAACTTCCGGAGCCCTCCACTACGGCGTGCCTCATGACCAGAAAGTGGTTTTCGTACGGAAAACCCCATAGTTTAAGTTTCTGCGCCAAACAAGGCTACCCCAGAAGCTGCGGAACGGTGAGAGTAGGCCCAAGGAGGTTGGCGAGTAGTGCACTGCAGCTGAGGCCGCAGGCAGGCGGGCCGTACTCGCGCGCCCGGAGGCGACCGCGTCGACAGCGCGGCCGAGACGACGCCCAGTGCCGCGGTTTCGAGTTGTTTGTCACATGCGATGTCGCACTTGATGTGACTACATTTTTTCCACTACACTCTGCGCGATGGAGAGAACAGAATGGAACAGAATAAAAGAGGTTTATTTTGGCACAAATAAAATATACCAAATTAAATTTTTGCCCGCATAAGCCTTGTGGCTTGTGCGCGTGACAGAAAAGTCTCGGCTCGGAGAGCGCCTATCTGTGCAACATGAATAGAAAGAAAAAAAGAAAAAACTACATCTACGCTAATACAATTGCTCAGGGATAGTATACGAAAGCTCGAGAAGCATTTCACAGCTGCAAACAGAAAGACAGATAAATAGCCGTTAGGCTTAGTGTAAGTTGTGCAAGCTGATAAGAAAACACATCAGCAGCAATAAAGTAGACGCAGTAAACAGAATGAAATGTTCGAAACTTCAAGATGCTCCCCGAAATAATAGTGTGCAGAACGGATTTAATCATCGGGATAAAAGTGCGGACGCGGCTACCGCGCTGTCATCTTCATCATTATAATCATCATCATATCATGTTAAACTGGGACGTTTTGTTTCGCCACTTCAATTGATCAATTGACGACCGATCAATAGGTGGTGCCCAAAACGTGGCGCGAATGCGTGTTTCCTCCGCTGCAGTCCTTTCCAGTGCATGCACTCCGCAGCGGCACAGCCTTCGACAGTTGTCTGTTTCTCAGAGAAAACCGTCACTGGCGTGTGGACGTGGGCTCCGCCTGTTGCAGCAATTGTGCACTCGTGGAGTAGCATTCACTGCGCACTGTGCGGGCGGGGTTATCCGATACAGAAGGGTTGCCTCATTTGTTTCGCCCCGAGCTACGAGATCGAGTAGCCCGTATAGTTGTGTGCGAGGATATCGGAGGCTACGCTCCGCCAGTTGAGTAAAACGAGTTGTACGAAAAGCCGCAATGCGGATGCAGGCTCACGTAAGGGAAAGTTGGCGTACGCCTGAATGTAGCACGAAGTTAAAGGATACCTGCGTTACTTCCACGCAAAGAATGCTTCCAAGTTAGAGAAAGCAGAGGGAGCTGGTGTAGTCGACTCCCTTTAGTTCGGCCTCGGAACGTGGACCTATTGCTTAATACTAACGCACCGAAAAGACGAGGCAAAAGAACCTTGCATTGCTGAGAAAGAAACGGTCGTTTAGTTTGTGCACGAAAGCACGCCGCTTCGAGTGATCAGGGCATGAAGTGCAGCGGCGGTGCATGCTACTGTCTCTTTCGAGCGCGCCGATGACAGCGTTAAGGTTTGCAGGCCACTCCCAGGCGACGACAGTCAGCGCGATAGTCCGACGCAGCGTTTAAACACGTTGGAGCATTTTGCCGCATGCATGCTGCTTTTGTCACGCGTCGAGAGCTCATCTCACGATGGCTGTCGACGCTAATGCGAATCTAGCGGCGCACCGTATTCGCCGGTCGCGTTTATTCAACACGTGTAGTGTTGAATATGAGATTTTCGTTGCTTCAGTTATATGGAACATATAATCTATATCGTTGAACTTGCTATGGAACTCGCTTGCCAAAGTTGCCTATGAGCATTGTGAAACATAGTTCCAGCGCACATTTGAACAAGGACGAGGCGAGAAAGACAACACAAACGCCGGACTTCAACTGAGTTTTATTCATTGGAAACAGGGCTTTATGTACACAGGGTGAGGGGGTGAGGAACTGCTACTGCGCAGGACCACTCAAAAATATTTCCTTGGTCTAGGCAAGGTCATCACAGGTGTCAAAAAATAAAAAGAGAAACTTTTCCATCTTTTTTCCTTCTATTTACGTCACACAGTACAATCTTGTTCATGTCCCGCCCTGCCTAGCTGATTCGACACATCCGTTTGCCCTTAGATAATCAATTTCTTTTGTCCCGAGTGCAACAGAAGGAGCACTGACACAGTTCTCGCTTGCATTGGAGATACCACACGCTTCAAATATTTCCCGGTGTTTCTGATCGCTATATTTGCGCAACACGCGTGTTCGTTCGAAAAAAGCCTCGCATGCTGGCTTGTGCGAGCAACGGCGTATGTGGTCGGCTAAATGACCAGCGCCACTTAGTGATGTAGCATTCCTGCGATGCTCTAGCAAGCGTTCATTCAGACAGCGCCCGGTTTGGCCGATATAGCATTTCCCACAGGCGAAGGGAATACTGTACACAACGCCGACGTCACATTCAACGAGGGCTTTGGTGTGCTTAATTTTGCAGGCTGGTTTCTTCTGGGATTGGTTTACAAGGCGGCACATTCGTCCCAGCTTTTCCGGTGCTGAAAACACAACACGCACCCCGCACCTGTCGCCAACCTTCTTGAGGCGGTGAGACACCTGGTGCCAATAAGGCACTACGACAGGGCGCTTTTGCGGGCGTGCGTCTTTTTTCTGCCTGCGCCTCCCACCAGCCTTTGCCTCGCGAATCTGGCTCTCTACCACCGAGGCCACGATTTCTCCGTGGAACCCAGCCTTCTCCAGACGCCTTAGCTGGGCGTCGACGCTGTCCCGAACTTGATGTTCGCATGACTTGTCTAGAGCAGAGCGGATGCAGTTTTTTGCTATAGCTCTTTTTACGAGCTTGGAGTGGGCCGATTGATAATTCAGAATTTGTTTTTTCGACCGTGGCTTGTACTGCCAGCACACGTGCGCTCCATGAAAAATCAGACACAAGTCGAGGTACTGGATGCGACCATCATGCGGCAGTTCGTGCGTGAACTTGATTCCAAAGGCGTTCCTAGCAAAAATATCGAGAATGTTGTTTACACTATTGCTTTTATCCTGAGCATCAGTCGTATTCATTACCACGAGGTAATCGTCGACATATCTAAAAACTTTCTGCACGCCTGCGTTGTAAAGGGACGCTTGAATGCGCTTGTCAATGCTTGCTAAGAAAATATCGCTTAAAAGTGGAGCTAGGCAAGAGCCGATGCACACTCCTTCTTTTTGGATAAAACAGCTATCATTAAAAGTGATAATGGTGGATGAGAGATAAAAGTAAATTAGTTCTAAAAAATTGTCGGTTGATAACCCAGTCATGTTTTGGAAGGCCACTGGTGCCATGTCTTCAACGTGGCTTCTAACCGCGCTGAAAAGCTCAGGATGAGGCAATGAGTAAAACAAATCTTCTACATCGATAGAACCTCGTGTCAAAAGAGGTGTGCATTTTCTATCGATGTAGAAGATTTGTTTTACTCATTGCCTCATCCTGAGCTTTTCAGCGCGGTTAGAAGCCACGTTGAAGACATGGCACCAGTGGCCTTCCAAAACATGACTGGGTTATCAACCGACAATTTTTTAGAACTAATTTACTTTTATCTCTCATCCACCATTATCACTTTTAATGATAGCTGTTTTATCCAAAAAGAAGGAGTGTGCATCGGCTCTTGCCTAGCTCCACTTTTAAACGATATTTTCTTAGCAAGCATTGACAAGCGCATTCAAGCGTCCCTTTACAACGCAGGCGTGCAGAAAGTTTTTAAATATGTCGACGATTACCTCGTGGTAATGAATACGACTGATGCTCAGGATAAAAGCAATAGTGTAAACAACATTCTCGATATTTTTGCTAGGAACGCCTTTGGAATCAAGTTCACGCACGAACTGCCGCATGATGGTCGCATCCAGTACCTCGACTTGTGTCTGATTTTTCATGGAGCGCGCGTGTGCTGGCAGTACAAGCCACGGTCGAAAAAACAAATTCTGAATTATCAATCGGCCCACTCCAAGCTCGTAAAAAGAGCTATAGCAAAAAACTGCATCCGCTCTGCTCTAGACAAGTCATGCGAACATCAAGTTCGGGACAGCGTCGACGCCCAGCTAAGGCGTCTGGAGAAGGCTGGGTTCCACGGAGAAATCGTGGCCTCGGTGGTAGAGAGCCAGATTCGCGAGGCAAAGGCTGGTGGGAGGCGCAGGCAGAAAAAAGACGCACGCCCGCAAAAGCGCCCTGTCGTAGTGCCTTATTGGCACCAGGTGTCTCACCGCCTCAAGAAGGTTGGCGACAGGTGCGGGGTGCGTGTTGTGTTTTCAGCACCGGAAAAGCTGGGACGAATGTGCCGCCTTGTAAACCAATCCCAGAAGAAACCAGCCTGCAAAATTAAGCACACCAAAGCCCTCGTTGAATGTGACGTCGGCGTTGTGTACAGTATTCCCTTCGCCTGTGGGAAATGCTATATCGGCCAAACCGGGCGCTGTCTGAATGAACGCTTGCTAGAGCATCGCAGGAATGCTACATCACTAAGTGGCGCTGGTCATTTAGCCGACCACATACGCCGTTGCTCGCACAAGCCAGCATGCGAGGCTTTTTTCGAACGAACACGCGTGTTGCGCAAATATAGCGATCAGAAACACCGGGAAATATTTGAAGCGTGTGGTATCTCCAATGCAAACGAGAACTGTGTCAGTGCTCCTTCTGTTGCACTCGGGACAAAAGAAATTGATTATCTAAGGGCAAACGGATGTGTCGAATCAGCTAGGCAGGGCGGGACATGAACAAGATTGTACTGTGTGACGTAAATAGAAGGAAAAAAGAGGGAAAAGTTTCTCTTTTTATTTTTTGACACCTGTGATGACCTTGCCTAGACCAAGGAAATATTTTTGAGTGGTCCTGCGCAGTAGCAGTTCCTCACCCCCTCACCCTGTGTACATAAAGCCCTGTTTCCAATGAATAAAACTCAGTTGAAGTCCGGCGTTTGTGTTGTCTTTCTCGCCTCGTCCTTGTTCAAATGTGCGCTGGAACTATGTTTCACAATGCTAATCATAACCAACTAGCCCAGCTGTCCATACTTGCCTATGAGCATGAACCTCATGAACCTCACTGCAAACTGAAGTGAAACTTGACAATAAATACTTGCAGCGAAGCATGTGTTTTATTTCAGTTCAATAAAGAATTAAACTTCTACCGTTCCATTATAATAGACGAGTGAAAACGTGCAAAATTACGTGCTTATAATTTTATTCTTGTGGTCACCGAGTTATTTAGGTAACAGGGAAAGTTTCAAGTCCGAACTGTTTGCAGCCTCGCGGAGGAACAGTGGCTGGCGGTTGTGAGGACGTGGGCAGGGCTTCACTGCAGACTTGAGTTGTATCCGCGACTATAAGTGCTCCGCGTAAAGCATGCAATTTATTATAAAGTTTTAAAAATATACATCGCTGCCAATCGCAGCACACTGCTCGGCTGAATTTTCAGCTGTCCCTGCCGATTTGACGTAAATTGTCCGAATGATTTCAGTAGGGCGAGCTATCCGATCGGCAACCCAGGGCGCGTCATCGATAATTTTTCCAACGTTATGGTGAACAAATGCTTTCATAATAGTTCGAATGTTATTTAATTTGTTTCTATAAAACGGAAGTAACAGAAAGAGAACGCACAAGAGCAATTTTTCAGTACACTTAGGCATTTCCGGCACACAGCAAGTGTCGTCTGCTTGTGTTACAACGTGCTCAGTCTTGACGAGAGCTCCGCGGTAAGTGTCGGTCTCAGTTTTTTCTCGAGCACCATCATTTACCTTCGTTGCGTTGTGGGCTGCAAACGTAGCGACTGGCAATATGTCAAGCTGCTCCATCGTGTTCCTCAGCAAGGCAGCAGACGAGCAGAGTGGCTGCAGCGCATCGGACTATATATCGGTATCCGATCGGCGCCAGGATTTGCGCGTTTGCGGCCGCCACTTTACACCGGAGGATTACTAGCACAATAACGTTTCGCGAGACCGGTATTCGGGTATTCGGGTCAAATTTACATTCTGTTTTTAGACTTATCGAAAGCCTTCGATAGGGTGCCTCATGGAAAATTATTGTATAAATTATAGTGTACAGGGTTACCTTTGTACATTATTCAGTGGATTGCCTCGTACCTAGTTGATAGCACTTTGTGGAAATTGATCATTGTCCGTCTAGTGCGCTTTCGGGCGTTCGACAGGGGAGTGTTTTAGGTCCGCTACTGTTTCTTCTTTATGTTAATGATTTGGTGGACGTAGTGCCTCATGATGTATCCATAAGAATGTTTGCTGATGATTGTGCTGTTTTTAAGAAAATATCATCCACAAATGATCATTTCTTGTTGCAAAACACTTTTTCGGCAATCGATGATTCGTGTATGCGTTGGGGTATGGCGCTGAATACGGAGAAAACTGTACTTTTGCGTGTCATAAAGAAAAAAATGTCCTAGTTCTTTTTCCTATCAGCTCCATAACCAGGCTGTATTAGAAGTTTCCCAATATAAGTACTTAGGCGTGACTCTAACTAATAAGCTTGCTTGGTCGGAGCATATATTGAACATTTCTTCATCAGCCCTGCGGAAGCTGTGGTTCCTTAAAAGAAAACTTAAACACGCTCCAATTAGTACCAAGATGTTAGCTTACAATACATGTATTCGGTCAAAACTAGAGTATGCTGCTGAAGTTTGGGATCCCCATTATAAAAAGGATGTTATGCAACTCGAAATAGCCCAAAGAAAGGCAATAAGATTTATTTTTGATAGATACAGAAAGCACGATTCGCCATCCTTATTGATGCAGAAGTACATTGTACCGACTCTCGAGGTTCGCCGGAAAATTAGTCGTCTTTTTTTCCTCGAACAGTGTCCGAATTTAGTTCCTTGCCCCGACAGATTTTTGAATCCGCCGGCTTTATGAGGTACTCGAGTCTCATATTGTAAACTCCGATGGATGAACATTGCTACGGTCTTCGTGTTCTGTTGATTTTTGTTGTTGTTGATCTTCGTTACATTGAATGTATCCTTTGTAGCCCCTCCTGCTAGGGCCAAATTACTGGCCTGCAGTATTGTGTAAATAAATAAATAAATAAACACAAGCGAGGGGACAGGGCCTGGGCGCTTGAACGTACCGTTTCACGGGATGAGCAGAAGAGCAGAAGCGCAAGCATGAATGATCGGCACGGTGGGGCCACCTGATGGCACAGAGCTCAACCAAACACAGTAGCACTAACGAAATGTATTCTTCTTTGCTGCTGGTGTAAATTTCTCGCAGGAACGCAACCGTTAACATGCCGTTCTTGTAAACGTTTAAAATATTTTACGCTTGTTTAGAGCAATACTGGCTCTTTGTTTGGCTGATTAAGCTCTGCGGCAACAGGTGGCTGGACCGCAGATCGATCAGGCCTCTCACGTGCGTCTACGCTAAAGTTGCGTTACCAGCTTCAGTTTGTGCCTCCGCCCACCCGTCGAAACGCCCAACTCGCCTGTGGTTACTGGAAAACCAGACACATTCTGCACTGCGACAGAATGCTCGCTACGCACGCTGCTTCGATAACTGCACTTTGAGGTTGACTGCCCAGCAGCTGCCGGAGAGTACGACGTGCCATCATGACACAGCCAGTAAGGCGGAGATTAGCCCCGATCACTCAGGCGAACGAGTTCAGGAGAAAATGCATGGCTATGGAGGAGGCTGTGAATCAACGCTTCACTCAAATTGCGGTGCGAATGATTAGCTGTACCCTACGCGTCTACAAAATTTGTCCGAACCGTTTCAGGAGCCCTTTCAATTATGAAGGTGGTATAAGGACGACGACGACGACATGCGGTCAATGAGATGGCTGCATGCCATGGCGTGATGACGGCGGTATGGCGACAACCGAGTGAGGTGGCGAGACGATCACGGCTGCGTGACGGCTTTGACAGCGCCTGTCTCGCGACGATAGCGTGGCGACGGCGTCATATAATCACAACTTAATCGCCGCATCACGATTACGATAGAAAGACGGACAAGCAGTGACGTGGATAGAACGACGAAGATTGTGTGACGACGACCGCATTACAATGAGATGACGTTACTGAAGTGACGAAGATGCTGAAGTATGACGCCGTGACGATGATGACATAATGACAGCGGCGTTACGAAGATAGAGGTCACGACTGCGGCATGGCGCGAGCCGGGCGTCGAAGTTACAATGACGACGATGTAGCAACCACGACTGTGTCACGAAGACGCTGTGACAAGGTGCGCGTGACGACGTGACAGCGGCATAAGGGCAACGGGAGGGCGACAAGCGTATAACGGCAACGGCGTAGTGATGGCTGTGTAGCGGAGCGACTATCGCCTCCAGAGAAGGAGACGGTTCACGTGCGTGTAGCGCGAGAACACGCTGGCGCGCTCCGCAGATCCCGCGGCACCGTGGCTGGCCGGCCTGGATAAACCGTGGCTATGTACTACCTGTTCGAGCCGCCTCCCGCAAATTTTTGATGCCGGGATCGGCTCGCGATCGGCACGCGTGGACGCAGGGCGACATGGGACGACAAGACGTGCAGTGAGGCCACGGTTCAAATGGCCGAAGCGCTTGTGACTGAGCTCTCGAGGAGGCGTAGTGAGCAGGGACGACTGCCCGCAAGTCCTCGTAGAAGTTGGGTTCAGAGGGTTGGCAGCCGGAGCCTGGAAGTGGCTGTCCAGCCGGATGAACCGGGCGTCCGGCATGTCCATGTAGAATTTCCTGACACCCTACAACCGCGGGACGTCTGCCGGACCGCGTGAGGCCACGTAACCCTCGCCTTGGTAGAGCCGGTGTGTTAACGCTGGCATGGCTGTGTTCGGTCGTCCGCTCTCACCGATTTGCGGGTGGCAGCGCGAAGATGTAGCCGCATTGGCCACGGTTTATTTAGGCCGACCAGCCATGGTGGCGAGGGATCTCGGGAGTGGTAGCTACCGCGGCCGCTCGCGCGCTGGCCTCTTCAGTCGGAGTTGTCGAAGTTGCCATGACGACGACTCGAGGAGCGCGTGACGACTGCGTGACGACGACGCAATGACAGCGGCATGAGGACAATGGGATGACGACGAGTGTACGATGACAATATCGTAATAATCAGTGTATCACGGAACTTGTACATAGCTTCGTGATACAAAATAAAAGGAGGAACTTGGTGGTTACAGCACCTCTTTCATTTCGGGCGTCCTGTCGTACCAGCATAACAACAGTAATGTGAACTGCAAGAAGAAAAGAGAGATAACAAGTTAAAAGGAGAGAGAACGAGACATTTTCATCATGATAAGTGTGAGCGAATATTCGCAAAATTTCGAATAACGATCTGAATATATTGTTATCCGATTCGGTGCTTGACTCAAATAGTCAGTATTCGTAAAAACAAATATTTATCCAATACTTTTCGAATAATCAGCACGGATGTTCAGCCACTCGAAATAAAAAAAAAAGTGAGAGCTTCATCTTTGTACTACCCGAATTTAACACGCAGCCAACTTTTACACCACTGTGGAAAAAGTATTGATGTCGTAGCTATGCCTAACGTTCCTGTGACACCCATGCTTACGTCCCACCAATGACACATTGGTATCAATAATTGGCTAGGGGCCTTGAAGTCAAGTCCACCTGTCGAAACGTTGGCTCCTGCTTTCACCTTACTCTCGTTTTGCTTATTGTCTTGAATTTCCATCTCCCGCCTTCCCCGTCTTTTCTATGGCTATGGGCTTCTAATCGCGCTAAGCGTTCTCGTGATGCCCATGCTGCTGGTACTTTCATTTCGCTGCCATTTTGATGCATAACGTTTTCCTTAATTTTATTGCCTGATTTTTATTGGACATGCTTAAGATACTACAGCCTCTGCTGTGTAGGAACTTGTTTCAGTACATAGCGCTCTGGCCTTAGTTTTGTAATTGGTTGAAATTTATTTATGATTGAAGTAAAATTTTGTGGAACTCAATGACTGTATAGCTAAACGTTGTCGTAATGTTCGAAAGCTGTTGGAAAAGTATTGGATGCTTGCTCGATTCAGCGTCGTCACTATTCGATTCGTATTCGATTTGGTTTTAAGAATGGCTATTTGCACGTTCTTAATTAGCGCTGAAATAATCAGGCTGCTTAGGCAAGTCTAAATTGCTGCCCGCCGTGGTGGCTTAGTGTTTGTACGTGTGGTGTTGCGCTGCTGGGCTCGAGGTCGTGAGTTGGACTCCGGCCGCATTTCAGTCGGGCTGAAACGCCCTTCGATTGAGGCGCACGTTGAAGAAGACCAGGTGGCCGAAATTATTCCCATACTACGGCGTGCCCAGTAATTATATCGGGGTTTTGGATCGTTCAACCCCTGAATGTTATTGTGAAGTGCAGTTAACAATTACGTGCTAAAACTGTACGACATCGCGATTCACGTCGTAGTCGGCTTCAGCCGCCGACGTGCACCCGGTGCACGCACGGGGCCTGTCTCTCCATCCCTCGGGCTTAGCAGCGCACTACGCCACCACGGTGGGTGACTGCAAAGTCACAGGCGTGCGGTATAAAAATCTCTGTTGACATGACTCGTTCGTTCTTGTTGCTTACTTCCTGCCCTTTGCATCGCTCACGGACAGCTCTGTGCGAGGGGTTTTGGACCTCCCGTAGAAGGTCAACGAGCTCAGCTACACGAAGAATAAGTGGTCGGGTATTCGGAAGACCACTGCGCCCGTGCACAGATTAACGAGATCCCTGGAAACGGTGTTTTCTTAATGCGCTCGCAGACAGTGCCCATGATTTAATTGCGCAAATTAGGCGGCTAACAGACATGCGAGACTTACGAAGCTGGCATTTAGGCAGTGTGAGGTCGAGTTGCCGTATGCCATCTGAAAGCACTCCCGGACACGCTCCCTACCTTCTTGTGAAAGCGTCGAGTTCTAAAAGAGAGAAGGATGACAAAACAGTAAGTGAAAGAGATCGATCTTACCAGTGAACACGTGGAACAGGTAGGCCGCGCTTCGTCAGATACTCACGAATGCCGCATCTTCTCGAAGGTTACCAACTCTCAAAATGCGGTTGAAGCACTTCACACCGTCGTCATCTGCGTCGCAGAAAGCACCACGTTAGTTCGAGCTTCTCGATTTGACACGGGAGGTGTTTTAAAGGGTGCTCGCCATTTCGAACTTCAACTCAGCACTCCTATTAAAACCTACCGGAATCCAAGCACACTGGGTTGAGCCTAGAAGCATGATCACGCGATGAAACACGCGGGTGGCTGAGGTGAACGGCCACAAGGATGGGCAGGTGAGTGCGCGTCTCGTCCTCTACCACGGCCGTGGCTGTGCGTGGCTGTCCGCGCGACTGAGCGCCTTCAGGGCCACCCGCAGGGAGGTAATCCGCTTCGAGTGCAAAGCTTGGCTGGCCTAGATGGCTGGTTGCTTCACGTGCGCTCGCTGCCCCAGGTGCAACGCTGTTCTTCAAGCCAGCGTTTTGAGGGCGAGTGTTCGTGATCATCGTGCGAGACATGTTCGTGTGTTCATCTGCGCACGTGACACCGTGCTCGTTAATTTAATTAGTAAGCGAATGTTTACTGCAATTTATGCGGCCGTGAACCTTATTTCGTAGCACTATGTAATCGCTGTCGATGCGACATTTTGAGCGAGAAAAGGCAAACGGGATCGCCTCACGGAGGGTTGGCTTGCGAAGCCTGGCTGCATTGGTTTGAAACTGAGGTGGCGATGCGACTGCGACAAGACAGTGGCGTATAGCGAAAGAACAGAGACGGCCACTCCAGCTCAATTTTCCTCAGTAAAACATTGGCGGACGCTTAGAAGGCCCCTGAAACGGTTCGGAGAAATTTTGTAGACGCGCAGGGTACAGCGAAAGTTAATAATTCGCACCACAACTTGTGTGAAGCGTCTCATATTAAGAGAGCTACGGACGATTACAAGTTATCCTCCTCCATTGCCATGCATTTTCTCCTCAACTCGTCCGCCGAGTGATCGGGGCTGAGCTCCGCCTTCACTGGCTCTGCATCGTGATGGCACGTCGTATCGTCTACTTCCGAAGTCTCTCCAAACTCTCCGCCAGCTGCTTGGCAGATGACCCCAAGCGACAGCTATCGAAACAGCGTCCGTTGCGAGCATTCTGTCGCAGCGCCGAACGTGTCTGGTATTCCGGTAACCGCTGGCGAGCTGGGCGTTTCGACAGATTGGTGGAGGCATAAACTCAGGCTGATCAAGGAACTTAAGCGTAGATGTACGTGAGCGGCCTGATCGGTCTGCACGGTCCAGCCAACTCTTGGCGCAGAGCTTAACCAGCCAAACAAAAAGCTAATATTGCTCTAAACAAGTGTACAACATTTTAAATATTTACAAGAACAACGTGTGAACGATTACGCTCATGTGGGAAATTTACACCAGCGGCAAAGAATACACTTCGTTACCGCTACTGTGTTTGGTTGGGCTCTGTGCCACCAGGCGGCTGCACCGTGTAGACCATTCACCTTTGTACTTCTGCTCATCCCGTGAAACGGCACGGCCAAACTGCCAGGCCCTGTCCCCTTGCGCTTGCGTTTACCCGAATATCGGACTCGCGAAACGCTATTGCGTTAGTATTCTTTGGATGTAAAGTGACGGCCGCAAAAGCGCAAATCCTGGCGCCGATCGGATAGCGACAATCCGATGCGCTGATGCCACTCCGCTTGTCTGCTGCCTCGCTGAGGAACACGATGTCGCAGCTTGACATATTGCCAGTCGCTACGTTTGCAGCCCACCACGCAACAAAGGCGAATCATGGTGCTAGCGGAAAGATGGAGACCGACACTTGCAGCTGAACTTTCGTCAAAACGGAGCACGTTGTATCACTAGCAGACGACGCTTGCTGTGTGTCGGAAGTGCTCAAGTGTAGTGAGAAATTGTTCTTGTGCATTCTCTTTCTGTTACTTTCTTTTTATAGAAACAAATTAACTAACATTCGAACTATTACGAACAACATTTGTTCACCATAAAGTTGGAGAGATGATCGATGACGCGCCCTAGGCAGCCAAACGGATAGCTCGCCCTACTAGCGCCATTAAGGCAAATTACGTCAAATGATTAGGGGTGCTTAAAATTCAGCTGAGCGATGTGCTGCGATCGGCAGCGATGTACATTTTTAAAACTTGATAATAAATCACACGCTTTGCGCGGAGCACTTAGATGCGTCAATTAATGATCAGAAGGACCTACTCAAACGACTCAGTACGTTTGTAGAAAATTGTCAAAATCGTTTCAGGGTCCCTGTAAGAGTGGAATGCGATAGCGCTCAAAGATCCCTGACTGCTCCTCACGCTTCTCGGCAACCAACAAAAAGGCGGCAACTGCAGCTTATGTAAACGTAATGTTTACCGGAAAACGGTGGCGGCGAACGCTATGCGAGATTGGCGAACATTATGGTATACAAACGCGGGCTCCTACGTGGGCCGTCCCCGAAGGTCGTTCACAGCCGCACAACAAAACAACGACAATACATTTTTAGGGGTCTTGTTATCGTTTCGCATTTTTAATGTAAGTCTGAAAATATTTAACATCGAAGGCATGCGCTGTCGGTGTTTTATGACATTTGTTTGTGGGCGGTCGTTCTCGAAATTGCTAGGAATAGCTTTGTCAACAATGTAAGACAAGGTATGAGCAACTGTAGTGATAGAATGGTTTGGCAACATAACCACCCCATATACCGCATGCCGTATAGCAAGGCGTGGCATATGTGTATGCCTAAATACAAGTTTTCGCTCACGGTCAACGCCGCTGGTGCCAGAGCTCTTGCGCGACACGGGGCCCTTCACGCATTACAGCGAGTGCCTCTGACAAATCTGTCTCATATGGCACCAGAGGTGAGCCAGTTAATTACGTTGCTTCATTTCCGTGACGTCATGGCAGAGGTGAACTTCAATAATTGTCTCTAAAATAATACCAATTGATATTAATAATGCCCATTTTTGTATCGAGCCACGATGCTGTTTTCTTAATATGCAGAGTGTCAATAAAATTTCAGTACTTGTTTGTGGTTTTCATAACGTATTTGTTAACATGTTTACATTTCTAGAACTTCCATTCTGACTGTTTACTTTTATTGTTATTGACATTTGTTCCACTTGATGCCCCTTCTGCAAGCGCACGATTCAAGGCTGTAGTATTGTTATAAATATATAACTAAATAAAAAATAAATATAAATAAATAAATGGCGACATTTTGTTTTATATTTAATGCACTTTGTTATCGCTATCTTGTATATAACCACTTCTTAATGCAATGTCTTTTGACCTTGAGGGTTGTTTAAGTAAGTAAGTAAATAAATAATATTGGTGTCGATCTGGAACTGTGTTTCGGAACCCGGAGAGCGTGTGCGGCCTGGTTTCGAGGGCAGAGCTCGTGGATCGAATAATATTTTCACCAACTATGACGCCGACTATGATCACGTGTGCTAACAGGTAGCACACGTGATCATAGTCGGTGAAAATGCAAGAGGCTGCCCGTGTGCTACTTTACAGGTAGCACACGCGGCCAGCTTTCCAGGTCTCAATTTTTCTTTAAAACGCATACCATATTCCTATGGATGAATATTTCCTGTAGTTTGCTCACTAATTGTTGATGTGCCGCAGCGCATGCGAACGCAAGTCATGCTGCTATAGCTATAGGCGCAGCTTTTCCTCTCTCTTCTTTTTTTAGAGACTCGTACAGCTTCAATGGCCAGTAATGTCTGCTGGCGGGCTGATACGCGAGGCATTGTTTGTGGCAGTGTTACCCCGCATAAAAACAAGACAAACGGCTGACTTTCAACCATACCAGTTTTGTTGAGGGCAGCGCGCCACTTAATGCCAAGAACTCATCAATCTACGATAAGACATGACAAAAAGAAAGGGAGAAACTCGCGTGGAACCGCATTGCCTCGACAATGAGTCAAGAATAAGACTCGGACGGTGTTCATCTCAAAATCGAGAATGAAACGACACAAGCTACCGTGCAGCTCTTGACTACGCTACTCAACCCGGCCAGTTACTACGGTGACAGGCAGGCTCGTGTAGTTTGTAGCGTAAATCTTATCAGCGTAAAAACCTGCGGATGCCACGCACTGTGGAAATCGATGTTAGCGAAGCTTTCTGGGCTGTTTGCTTTCACTGAAGATAATTAACGGTGATAATCGGCCGCGAATGTGTAACTTCTTCAGCGTTTAGTCCGATACGAGAGTGGCGAGTTATTTTTAACCGTTTCCATGCCTGCACCACTGCTGTTTATATGCGTAATCCACAGAACATACAGCGAGACGTGTTTGCTTGAGGCGTTGTTGCGCCTCATTGTTTATAATCTCTGAGAGCGTTGAGCATTATCATTACCTCACGTGACACATTGCATCGTGGCAGCAGCGATTTGCATTAAGTTTCGCAGCGTAGCGAAGACGCTCCTGTGTGTGTGCAGTGACTTTGAGAGTGAGGAGGAAGTGCAGCGGGCCGGAACTGTCTCTCAGAGGAGGACACCTCAACAGCACTGCACGGGAATGGGGGGAGAAAAATATGAAGAGGCCGGAAGAAGGTGGCAGGTTATAAGAAAAAATAAGTAAAGTAGCAGAAGCGAATGCGGGGCTCAGAGCCGCGCTTTCAAGTTTGTGGTTTCACAGAAGTCAATCAGTACTGAAAGTGCACGCTTGACAATCGACGTGTGGGCAGCAGGGAAAAGCAGCGAGTTCGACGTCCCACACCCCGACGGGAAGGGCGCGAGCGATTGTAACGCTGTCACAACGCGCGACCTCCACAGCCCAGCATCTTTGTCACATAGGACAACGAGCACAGCACGTGCCATACGCACAAAATTTGACCGGCCGGGTGGAGGGACGGATGCTGTGAGCGTCGCCCGAGCTCTTTTTATCATATTGCCTAATGTCCTTCCTATGTTTAAAAAAAGGAAAGAAAACTCACGATGAATTCCCATAACCAAACTTTCTGAAACCGTATTGTGAACTTTATTTAGCACGCCTCCGTTAGTTGTTTCCCTACTTTGCTTCCACCAATCCTCCAATCGCCGCTTACTAATCTCTATTGCGGACATATATACTTTCTCCTTGCTCTCACCGAACCCAAGGGCTTCAAGGAGGCCAGAGGTGCCTAAATCGACCGTTGGGCAGATATCTTCACATTCCAATAAAGCATGCTCCATCGTTTCCCTAGCTTTACCGCAACAAGCACATGCTTCTTTTTCGTTCTTATATCTCGATTTATAAGTGCGTGTTCTAGGCATCCCGATCTCGCTTCGAAAAGTAATGAGCTTACCTTTGCGTTATCACAAATTGTTTCTTACCTGATTTGGTCTGTTCTTCTTAAGTAGTTATTCATGGCTGGTTTCTTTTCCATTACCGCCGCCCATGAGATTATTTCAGCCTCTCTGACTTTCCACTTGACGTTCTTTGTTGCTGTATTGCCCACCCTACAGGCCGCATAGTTGCTGGTAAGCTTTCTAGTCCTCTTCCTCCACTGTGAATCAATGTTTTTCCTATACAGATGCCTGGAGCACTCTCCCAGCCCATTTACTTTCTTCCACATTGCTCGATCGTCCTTCATAATCAATTTTACTGCGAGCTTCCCTCACTTCAAAACTAGTCCAGCCCATATCATCCTGCACAGCCTCATTTGTAGTGTTCCCGTGCGCACCCACTGCGAGGCGTCCCGCTGACCTTTGGTTCCTATCCAGCCCTGATTGTATTAATTAATTAATTAATTTATTTATTTATTTAGAAAATACTGCAGGCCTTGTAGTGGCCCTTGCAGGAGGGGCAGAAGTACAGAAAGAAACAACAAGGAAGTGTAAGAATACATGAGTAGCAAAACAGAAATAACAATTACAAAACATTGGAACGATTGCAGGAAAATAAAAAATAAGCAATTTCAGAAACACTGCAACAAAACAAGATAAAAAGAAGCAAACAGCACTTTTCAACTGTCGCGTGTTCAGCTGTAAACGCATTCAATGCTTTCAGTGTTAATTAGAAGCGATATGGGAAAGTTATTGCATTCGGTTGTTGTGCGAGGAAAGAAGGAATATTTAAAGGTGTTGGTTCTGGCAAAATACGGAGTTAATGACTTGGCGTGCCGGTGCCTTGTTAATCGCCCTGTTAGAGGTTTATGTATTGCTGCAGATTAAAAGATAGCCGATTATTCTGAAGCAGATAGAGGAACTTAATCCTTTCAATTTTCCTTCGCAATTTTAGTGTTTGTATATTGTTCATTTTCATTAAGTTCGAGGGAGAGTCAGTTGGACGGTATTTAGAAAATATAAAGCGCACAGCTTTTCGCTGAATTTTTTCTAATGCATCGATGTTGCGTTTCGTGTACCGGTCCCAAACAATTGCCGCACATTCTAGCGTAGGCCCTATAGAGTTGTAAGCCAACAGATTGGTTTCCGGAGGTGCCAGTTTTAATTTATGCCCGCGCAGACCAAGTTTTCTTAAAGCTGAAGCACATGTAGCAGAGCTATGTTTATTCCAGGAAAGATCATGCGTTATAACACCCAGGTACCAATATTCCTCGACTTCGGATAAGGGTTGAGATGCAAGATCATAAGTAAACGGTAAAGGGTGTTTTTTTAGTAATTCTCATAGAAAATGTTTTATTAATGTTGAGCTCCATGTTCTACTGCTGGCACCAGGATTGAATGCTCTGAAGGGTAGAATTTAAGAGGACTTGATTTTTGTGGCATTTAATTTCATTAAATAAAACACAATCATCAGCAAACAATCTTAATTGAACGGGGCGAGCGATTACTTCTACAATATCATTAATATATAATAAAAATAACAAGGGGCCAAGCACGCTTCCTTGAGGAAGACCGGAAGTAACTGGCACTTCATCTGAAGGGCAGCCCTCCCCACCACCAACGCTCGATCGGCGAATTGGAATGCCATTGACATGGCGCACCGCACTGCGGTGCGAGAACTATACGGCCTCCCCCGCTCCTCCCAAGTAGGGGCGACACTCGCGGAAGTGGGCAACTGGCCGCCATCGCTTCGTGCACGAAAGCAGGCGCTTTACTACATTGAGCGTTGTAGGGGTTGGAGGACGGACTTCGGGATGAAAACCCAAAACTTGGGAGGGATTTATTCTACATTATTTACAAGGAGGTGAGCGACAAGTAACAGTCGTACAGTCATTACGGGCCGGCAGCAACTCGGACGCTGCGGCCCGCGGCATGAAGTACGAGAGAGGTGAATCAGGGAATCAGGGCATGTCCCAGCATCCTCAGGTCTCTCTGGAAGGCTTCTTATAAACCCTTCGAGCACTGCAAGTCACGTCATGTTTGACCAATGGGAGAGTCCGCTCCGATGACGCCACTTTCAGCCAATGGTAGGCGCCCGTGTCGCGGTGTCACACCTGGCGGCTCTCTGTGGTCTTGCCTCGCAGACTGGCAATGCACTTCTAACGAGGAGAAGGGGAGGGCTGCTCATGCTCCATTGTCGGATGCCCATCTGCTAATCCCGGCGGTGCACGAACTTGTTGGCACGTGAACTTGTTGCCTTAAACTTGTTTGCTCGGCCGCTCCTCTGGAATGCGCTTTCCTGCTTCTGCATTCCTCAATTAGCTGTGCTGCAATCCGATGTGGTCTGGGGAACTCGAAGTAATCGCAGGAAACAGCTCCATATCTAACAGCGTCTGCAGCGCTCACCACAGGGCCAGCGGCTCATCTGCAGACTCCACTCCCTGCCGAACTCGGAAATGGGCAAGTGCGCCACCGACTTCTCAAAGCTCATCGGGTCGTCGCCACAGTTCGTCTCCCTGCCGTACTACTCCAGTCTGCTCGACGTGAACATCGCGGTGCCTGGCGTCGCATCAAAGCGCCGAACTGCGGTGTGCGCCATGAGACAGGAGACCGCCTCCCTACTGCACGAGCGACTGGCAGGACGACTTCTCGTCTACACCGATGGCTCGGTGACGCCGGACGGGTCTGGTGCTGCGGCTTGCACGGCACCGGACATCTCGGAAACGCGCCAGTGCCGACTGCGCTTTGCCGCGTCATCGACATTGGCCGAACTCGCCGCCATTGATCTCGCTGCCGGCCTCCTTTTGGAACATCCGAACATTGTGTCAGCGGCCATTCTCACTGACTCTCGTGCGGCGCTTTGCATGCTGGCCAGGGACTACGGCAGAGTGCCCCTTGTTGTTCGAGTTGGCTGCAAGCTGCGACACATCGTGAATCAAGGCTGTGACCTGGCGCTTCAATGGATACCCGCACACATCGGATTGCCAGGCAACGAGGAGGCTGACTCCCTCGCCAAGGCGGTGCACGGTGAGCGCTTTCCCCTCACCCACTTGGTGACGAGCTTCGACGTGGCCAAGACAGCGGTTCTGCGCAGCCTCACTGCGCAACATCCCGATCGGCGCGTCGCGGTGGGAACGCCCCCGCGCCTGCTCCCGCGTGCGGGCCTCTCTCGGGCTGACTGCGCCTTCCTTCTCCGCCTGCGTATCGGCTGCTACAAAACAGTGGCGCGCACACACAGGCTCACGGGAACCGGCAGCCCCGTGTGTGGTAACTGCGACGACGTGGAGACATTGGAACACCTTCTGCTTCACTGCCCGGCCTTTGGGACCGAGAGGGAGGCTCTGTACGCCTCCTATCGCCGATGTGGCTTGCCATCCACCACCCTGCAGTGCCTACTCTTCCCCAATGCTCACAGTTCCATCACCAAGCGTGCATTTTCGGCATTGATGGAATTCTGTGAAGCAACACAACTCAGAGCGCGGCTGTAGGCCCCGCAATCGCTTAGCTACATTGTCATCTTTTATTTTTTGCTATTCCGGTCTCTCTCTCCTTTTTACTTCCGGTCACTATCTCCATCTTTTTCTCCCCACACCCCTTTCCCCGTGCAGTGCTGTTGAGGTGTCCTCCTGTGAGACACAGTTACGGCACTGCACTTATCTCTTCCATTTCTCTTCAAAAATCACTTCACACACACGCAGTCACTTATGCTGACGAATTGTAAGCGCTTAGTTAAGTATGCAGAGATCCAGCTAATTAAGTATGGTGGCAGTTTTATGATTTCGAGCTTCTCGATTAGTTTATGGTGACAAACAAGATCGAATGCTTTTCTGTAATCCAAGAATACAACATCAATCTGACCAGGTTTATCAAGAATGCTAGCAAAGCTGTGGATGACTGAAGCTAACTGAGTGACGGTGGAAAACCCCTTCCTAAAGCCATGCTGTACCGGTGTGAAAATGCAGTTCTCAGTTAGGAATTCTTTTATCTGGTTAGCTATAATATGTTCCAATAGTTTGCAGCAAGATGAAGTAAGGGAAATCGGTCGATAGTTCGTTATGTCGCTTCGCCTTTCTAAAGCACCGGCACAACCCGAGCTGATCGCCGATCGCCAGTACCCCTGATTTCAAGCAAACAACCGCATTTCCAAACATAAGTCCTGGAACCATTCCACCTTTCCACATACCCCGAGCACCTCGTACCTATTATATCCCCATAGAGCTTTGTGTTTCATTATGGCTGCATTTCTCTTCCCCTTTACTGTTGTTGTTTTTTCCTGTGCTTCCATATATATATTGCCTTCGTTTATCCATATACCAAGATATTCATATTCGTTTTACCCGAGGTATTTTCTGGCCCTGTATACTGTCTGTTCACTGTTTTCATTCAATACCAAAACACTTGATTCATTAACGCTAAATTTCACACCTAAAATATCGTCTTCCTGTCCACAGATATTAACCAGACGCTGCAAATCACTTTGCTTGTTAGCTAGCAATACAATGTCGTCCGCATAAAATAAACCTGGAATCTGCTGCTCTACTACTATACCCGCCTGTTTTTATGTAAGATTAAAGCCGGTATAGCTTCCTTCTAGCGCCCTGTCCATCCTCACTGTGCACATCATAAACAGCAGCGGGGATAAAGGGCACCCCTGCCTCAGTCCCTTGTTGATATCAACTTTCTCCTCTCTCCTCATCCCTTCCCATTCAACGTGAATGGTATTTTCTAGGTAAACCTTTTTCAAAACGTCGCTGCCTAAGCCTTC